>NC_064254.1:13630700-14880700 GCF_003254725.2 Canis lupus dingo
CATATCTAACAAAGGACAAGTATCTATAAAGAACTCTTTAAAACTGAACAGTAAAACAATAAACAATCTAATTATAAAATGGACAATAAGCACATGAAAAAAGATCCTACATCATTAGTGAAATGCAAATAAAAGTCATTATACATACACCTAGCAGAATGCCATAAAAAGGAAAAAAAAAAACTTTACAATAATAGCACCAACTGCAGGCAAAGATGCAAAGAAACTGGGTAACTCCCACGATGCTGACTAGAATGTACAAAAGTACATTCTAGAAAATAGTTTGGTAGTATTTTATAAGACTAACCATGCATCTAAGTTCCAGGGAAGATAGCAGAGTAGGAGGAACCTAAGCTCACCTCCTCCCATGGATATACCTAGATAACACCCCCATCAGTTAGAAGATAATCCAAACACTGGAAGAACACTCTCCCAAAGCTAAATACAGAGAAGAGGTCACATTAAAAAGGATAGGAAGAGTGAGAAGGTGGTGAGAGCTAAACAGACCCAGGAGACTATTCGTGGAAGGGAGGGACACCACCAGTGCGGAGAGGGGAAAAAAAGAGACCATCACAACAGGCACTCCAGGCACAGTTAACCTTCAAAGATGACCCCCAAAACATGTGGCTCTGAAAACCAGAGGAACACAATTTTGCAAGTTCTTACAATCAGTGGGGCTTAACACCTAGAACTTTAAAAATCAGTAGGCTCTGCTCTGAAAGGGCAGGGAGAATGAGAAGAAACTGAGTCCTTGCCCTTGAAGACATAACACACAAACAGTTTCACAAAGATACAGAAGCAGCAGTTTGAAAAATCCCTGGAGTAATCCCTGGAGTAAAATGGAGGGAAATTTACTAATCTCAGATCACATGCCAGAGGAACAGGGATCCTTGTGAGATTTCTCCAAGAACAAAAGAGCTAGCTAGCCATTTCCCTAGCCATTTCCAACCCCCCAGCCTATACACAGGGGTATGTAGGGGAGCCAGCATTTGCTACCTACCTTGATAACAGCACATCTAGCCTGCATTCTTCTGTGGACATGTATCCTCTAGCCAAGACTGGCTCCAGGTACCTTCCCATAAGACACAAGGGAAATCCTTGCTAAAACTATGTTCCTCAATCCTACAATCCTACTGTCCTATGAACTTCCAAAGCAGTGCTACAAGCTCTGCAGGGTGAAAGGAGCCCTGGCAGGGAACAGGTCTGCTCCAAAGTGACTTCTTTCCTCGGGAGAAGGTAAGATAATCATATACACCAACCCCACTGCAGCTCCAGCAGTAGGCTGGGGGCACACATCTGGTCTGATAGCAAGCCCTGTCCAACAACAAAAGTTTCTCAAGGGACAGCACAGGGAAAGCACCCTGAAGTCCGGTGCTACTGTAACTCTGGCAAACACCTGGTCTGACTCAACTCAAGCCCAGAGAAGCACCAGATTGGCACAGTAATGACACAGGGACTAAACCTTGCCCACAACAGGCAAAAAATGACCATTACAAACAACTGGACTAAAGGCAAAAGTGGCTCAGCCAAAATAATTAAGGGACACTCAACACACAGAAGAGACACCCATGAAGTGTCAGCTTCTAGTGAACAGGGGACACTGCATTACAGAACAGTACTGGATTTCTTCATAAGGAAACTCCTTTCAGGGCAGAAGATGTAATTAACTTTTCTAACACAGAGAAATAGATACAGAGAGTTAAAAAAAAATGAGGAAACAGAGGAATATGTCCCAAATAAGAGGACAAAATCAAAAGCAAGAGAGCTAAGCAAAACAGAAGTAAATAATATGCTTGATAGAGAATTTAAACTAATGGTCAAGGGGCACCTGGTGGCTCAGTCAGTTATGTGTCTGACTCTTGATCACAGCCCAAGTCTTGATCTCAGGGTCAAGAGTTCAAGCCTCTCATCAGGCTCCACTCAATCTGAAGTCTAGTTAAAGTAATGGTCAAAAAAGATACCGGACATTGGAAAAGAGAGGAGGACTTCATTGTGGCCCTTAAAAAAGACATGAAAAACATAAAAAAAGAACAAATGAGAGATGAAGAACACAATAAATATAATTTAAAACACAGAAGATAGAATAAATAGATTAGAAAAAGCAGAAGACAAGATCAGCAAACAAGAGGAGAAAGTAATATAAAGCAATGACACTGAAGAGGAGTGAAAAAATAATAAAAAATTAAAATAGAATTAAATAACTCAGCAACAGCATCAAGCATAACAACATTTGCATTATATGGGTCCCAGAGGGAGAAGAGAGCAAGAAGGGAGCAAACTAATTATTTGAAGAATAATAGCCGAAAACTTTCCAAATGTGGAGAAGAAAACAAAACTCCAGATCCAGCAAGCACAGTGATATTCCAACAAAAATCAACCCAAGGAGGTCCACTATAAGACACATAGTAATTAAAATAATAAAAGTAGTGACAAAGAGAAAAAATTTAAGCAGCAAGAAAAAAGAAAACAATTACATAAAAGGCAAACTCCATAAGACTATCAACTGATTTTTCAGCAGAAACTTTACAAGCCAGAAGAGAGTGGCATGATATATTTAAATTGCTGAAAGAAAAAGAACTGCAGCCAAGAAAACTCTACGGGGCAAGACTGTCATTCAGGATAGAAGGAAAGATAAAGAGTTTTCCAGACAAACAAAAGTTAAAGGAATTCATGATCACTAAACCAACACAACATAAAATGTTAAAGGGGCCTCTTTCAGTAAAAAAGAACAGATCATAAGCAGGAATAAGAAAAGTAGGAGGCACAAAAGCAATAAAATTATGAATGTCTATAAAAAGAAGTCAAGAAATTCACAAAATATAATGAAGTAATCTAGGACACCATATACCTAAAACATGGAGGGAAAGCAGTAAAGAATGAGTTTAAACTTAAGCAACAATCAACTTAATATAGACTGCTATATCCATAAGATGTTGGACACAAGTCTACTGATAACCACAAATCAAAATTAGTAACAGATATACAAAAAATAAAGAGAAAGGAATTCAGCTATTTCATGAAAGAAAGCCAGCAAACCATGAAAGGAGACAGCAAGAGAAGAAAGTAACAGAGAACTACAAAAACAACCATAAAACAAGCTATAAAATGGCCGTAAAGGGATCCCTGGGTGGCGCAGCGGTTTAGCACCTGCCTTTGGCCCAGGGCGCGGTCCTGGAGACCTGGGATCGAATCCCACGTCGGGCTCCTGGTGCATGGAGCCTGCTTCTCCCTCTGCCTGTGTCTCTGCCTCTCTCTCTCTCTGTGACTATCATAAATAAATAAAAATTTAAAAAAAATAAAAATAAAAAAATAAAATGGCCGTAAGTACACACTTATCAAAATTACTTTGAGTGTAAATGGTCTAAACACTGAATAAGAGACAAAATAGATTAAAAAAAAAAAACACTCATCTATATGCTGCCTGTTAGAGATTCATTTCAGACCTGAAGATATATGCAGATTGAAAGTGAAGAGATGGGGCACCTGGGTGGCTCAGTCAGTTAAGCATCTTCGTTCAGCTCACATCACAATGCCAGGGTGCTGGGATGGAGCCCTACATTGGGCTCCCTGCTTAGCAGGGGAGTCTGCTTCTCCCTCTCCCTCAAATAAATAAAATCTTAATAAAAAAAAAAAAAAAGAAAGACTATAACTTTCCATTCACTTATCAATTTAAGAGGCATTCTACCTTCAGAAAGTTAAAACACAGAATCAAGGACATCTGCTATTTCATAAAATGCTATAATCATGGCACTAAAATAAACTATGCTGTTCTCTACTCCAGCCAAACTTGAAACCCAATAGGTTAAGTTGTCCCATAACAACCAAACATCAGAGGGAGCAGAGGAAGATAGTGAATTCAGAAGGTACTGAGCTCATCTCTTCCCATAGACATACCAGGGCAACAAATATATGCATTGCAAATATAAAACAACATGAAGACTGGAAGAACAAACCTTCCACGGCTGAAGACAGAATGAGGAAACCACATCAAGAAGGGTATGAAGAGCAGAAACATAGTAGGAAATTAAAACCCTACTGGGTTATCAACAAGAAAGATGGATATCACAGGCCCAGAGGAAAGAGAAGATCAAGTCCCACACCAGGCACTCCCTGCCCTGGGTACCTACACTAGGGAGCTCAGCCCCAGTGAAGTGTGGCTTTCACAATCAATGGGGCTTAACTCCAGGAACTTTGAAAATAAGCAAGGCTTAACTCCAGGGGATATAGGAAACTGAGTTTCTGCTATTAATGGGCCACTTCACTATATCACTTGATCAGAGATGCAGCACAGAAGCTTCAGTTTGAAACACCTGGGTTATACAAAAAGGAGATTTATGCTTAATTTTAGAACATGTACCAGGAGAGACAAAGGTCTGCTTTGTTTCTATAGGTCTGTTTCCTATAGAAACTTTCTATAGGAATGGAAGTACTAGCAGACATGATTTTTATTGTACTTCTTTAGCGTAACTAGCAAGAGGTCTAGGGGAGTCGGTTTTGAAACCTTTCCCCTGCCTTGCTAGCAATGTTTTCATGACATCAGTGTTTCCCTACAGATATGCCCCATCCAACACGCCTGCCTCAGCAGGCACCCTTCAAAGCAGCCCCCCTGCATGACCACACCAAGCAAGCATTCTCAGTAGGAACCAGTATGCCTCCAGAGTGACCACCAATTCCACCACATTGATGGGCAGCCCCAGCCAGACCAACACCCTCCAGAGTGATTCTTGCCCTGGGGAGAGAAAAAAGCCAGCCCCACCTACCAGCATGTACGCAGCAATTTCAGCCCCACCTCACAGCGACAAGATTAGGGACAACCCTTGCCCACTAATGTGTCCATAGCAGTCAACAGCCAGTCACTGCAGACTGCTGGGTTAACAGTCATCCCTGACCACCAGCATGCAAGCAGCAGTACTAGATTCTGGAAGGGGCACATAGCCCATATAGGTAACACCCCTAGAGCACTGTTCCTGATGACCAGGAAAGACTGAGCAACTGGGCACCACAGGATGCCTTTTACATAAAGCCCCTACTTTCAAAATCAGGAGAGAAGGTGACCAGCCTAATACACAGTAACAAAAACAGAGACAGAGTCAGACATAATGAGAAGACAGAAGAATAAGTTTCTTTTTTTTTTTTTTTTTTTTTTTTTTATTGTGTTTTTTTTTATTCTTTTTTTTTTTTTTTTTTGGTGTTCAATTTACTAACATACAGAATAACACCCAGTGCCCGTCACCCATTCACTCCCACCCCCCGCCCTCCTCCCCTTCTACCACCCCTAGTTCGTTTCCCAGAGTTAGCAGTCTTTATGTTCTCCCTTTCTGATATTTCCCACACATTTCTTCTCCCTTCCCTTATTTTCCCTTTCACTATTATTTATATTCCCCAAATGAATGAGAACATATAATGTTTGTCCTTCTCCGACTGACTTACTTCACTCAGCATAATACCCTCCAGTTCCATCCACGTTGAAGCAAATGGAGGGTATTTGTCATTTCTAATAGCTGAGTAATATTCCATTGTATACATAAACCACATCTTCTTTATCCATTCATCTTTCGTTGGACACCGAGGCTCCTTCCACAGTTTGGCTATCGTGGCCATTGCTGCTAGAAACATCGGGGTGCAGGTGTCCCAGCGTTTCATTGCATTTGTATCTTTGGGGTAAATCCCCAACAGTGCAATTGCTGGGTCGTAGGGCAGGTATATTTTTAACTGTTTGAGGAACCTCCACACAGTTTTCCACAGGGGCTGCACCAGTTCACATTCCCACCAACAGTGTAAGAGGGTTCCCTTTTCTCCACATCCTCTCCAACATTTGTTGTTTCCTGCCTTGTTAATTTTTCCCATTCTCACTGGTGTGAGGTGGTATCTCATTGTGGTTTTGATTTGTATTTCCCTGATGGCAAGTGATGCAGAGCATTTTCTCATGTGCATGTTGGCCATGTCTATGTCTTCTTCTGTGAGATTTCTGTTCATGTCTTTTGCCCATTTCATGATTGGATTGTTTGTTTCTTTGGTGTTGAGTTTAATAAGTTCTTTATAGATCTTGGAAACTAGCCCTTTATCTGATATGTCATTTGCAAATATCTTCTCCCATTCTGTAGGTTGTCTTTGAGTTTTGTTGACTGTATCCTTTGCTGTGCAAAAGCTTCTTATCTTGATGAAGTCCCAATAGTTCATTTTTGCTTTTGTTTCTTTTGCCTTCGTGGATGTATCTTGCAAGAAGTTACTATGGCCGAGTTCAAAAAGGGTGTTGCCTGTGTTCTTCTCTAGGATTTTGATGGAATCTTGTCTCACATTTAGATCTTTCATCCATTTTGAGTTTATCTTTGTGTATGGTGAAAGAGAGTGGTCTAGTTTCATTCTTCTGCATGTGGATGTCCAATTTTCCCAGCACCATTTATTGAAGAGACTGTCTTTCTTCCAATGGATAGTCTTTCCTCCTTTATCGAATATTAGTTGCCCATAAAGTTCAGGGTCCACTTCTGGATTCTCTATTCTGTTCCACTGATCTATGCGTCTGTTTTTGTGCCAGTACCACACTGTCTTGATGACCACAGCTTTGTAGTACAACCTGAAATCTGGCATTGTGATGCCCCCAGATATGGTTTTCTTTTTTAAAATTCCCCTGGCTATTCGGGGTCTTTTCTGATTCCACACAAATCTTAAAATAATTTGTTCTAACTCTCTGAAGAAAGTCCATGGTATTTTGATAGGGATTGCATTAAACGTGTCATGATATTCTACATAGAAAACCCAAAAGTCTCCACCCCAAGATTGCTAGAACTCATACAGCAATTCGGTAGCGTGGCAGGATACAAAATCAATGCCCAGAAGTCAGTGGCATTTCTATACACTAACAATGAGACTGAAGAAAGAGAAATTAAGGAGTCAATCCCATTTACAATTGCACCCAAAAGCATAAGATACCTAGGAATAAACCTCACCAAAGATGTAAAGGATCTATACCCTCAAAACTATAGAACACTTCTGAAAGAAATTGAGGAAGACACAAAGAGATGGAAAAATATTCCATGCTCATGGATTGGCAGAATTAATATTGTGAAAATGTCAATGTTACCCAGGGCAATATACACGTTTAATGCAATCCCTATCGAAGAATAAGTTTCAAATGAAAGAATAAGACAAAACTTCAGAAAAATAGCTAAATGAAATGTAAACAACCAACCTGATAGGGTTCAAATTAATGGTCATAAAAGTACTCAACAGACTTAAAGAACAGTGTACGAACCCAGTAAGAACCTCAGCAAGTTCAGCATAAAAGAATGCAATAAACAAATGAAAATAATACTAAAAGAAATCAACAGTAGATTAGAAGGTGCAGAAGAAGAGATCAACAATCTCAAAAACAGGATATGGAAAGCAATCAAGCTGAATATCAAAAAGAATGTAAAATATGAGGAAATGTTAAGGGGCATCTACAATGACATCAAGAGTAATAATAGTCACATTACAAGGATTCTAGAAGTGACGAGAAAGATGCAGAAAACTTATTTGAAGAAGTAATAGCTGAAAACATCCCTAATATGGGGAGGGAAACATCCAGGTCCCAAAGCAAAGAAAACCTCAAACAAGATGAACCCAAGGTGGAGCACATCAAGAAGTATAATATTAAAATGGCGAAATTAAAGAAAATTAAAGCAGCAAGAAAAAAAACAATAAGGTACAAGAGAAACACTAGAAGCATATCTGCTGAATTGTCAGCAGAAAATTACAGGCCAGAAAAAAAGTGGCAAAATATCTACAAAGTAGTGAAAGAAAAAAACCTACAACCAAGAATAATCTACTCAAAAAGGTTATCACTCAGAATTAAAGGAGAAATAGTTTCCCAGATGAGTGAAAGGAATTTATCACAATCATATCAATCTTACAAGAAATGTTTAAAGTACCACTTTAAGTAAACAAAAAAGGGCCATAACTAGAAGAAAATTAAAGGAAAAAATTTCACTGGAAAAAGCAAACATGCAATAAAATTAATACATTAATCACTTATAAAACTAATGTAATGACTGAAAAACAAAAGTAGTAAAATAAATTATAATAAGTATGCAAGGGATACATAAAATGACATATATCCCTTATTGACACAGATGCAAAAATCCTCAACAAAATATTAGCAAATCAAATTCAAAAATACATTAAAAGGATCATTCACCACAAACAAGTAAGACTGACTTAAGGGCTACAAGGATGATTCAACGTAATACATTGCATTAACAAAATCAAAGATAAAATCATAGGTCATTTCAACAGATGCAGAAAAAGCATGACCAGATTCAACATTCATTCATTATAAAAATTATCAACAAACGGTAAAGAGGAAAGGTATCTCAACATAATAAAGGCCACGTATGACAAACCCCATAGTTAACATCATACTCAATAGTGAAAAGATGAAATGTTTTCCTCTATGATGAAAAACAAGAAAAGGATGCCCACTTTTGCCACACTTATTCATCATAGCATTAGAAGTCCTAAACACAGCAAGTAGTCAAGAAAAAGAAATAAATTGCTTTCAAATTAGCAAGGAAGAAGTAAAACTATTACTATTTACAGATGGCATGAAATTATTCGCAGAAAACCCTAAAACTCCAACAAAAAACAATGGAAACTAGTAAATTAAATCAAGACAATTGCCAGAATACAAAATCAATATGCGTAAGTCTGTTGTGGTTCTATGCACTAATACCAAACTATCTGAAAAAGAAATTGAGGAAACAAACCTATTTACAAATGCATCAAAATTAATTAATCAAGTAAATGACTAAGAATAAATTTAACCAATGAGGTGAAAGGCTTGTACTCTGAAAACTGATGAAAGAAATTGATGAAAACACGAATAAATGGAAAGATACTTCATGCTCGTGAATTTCGAGAAGAAAAATATTACACTATGTAATACACTATTACACTATGTAAAACAACTTACAGATTCAGTACAGTCTCTATGAAAACACAAGTAAGTATTTTTCACAAAACTAGAATAATCCTAAAATTTGTATGGAACCAGAAGAAAACATTCCAAAAAGCCAAAGCAACCTTGAAAAACATTAACAAATTGCAAGTATCACAATCCTAGATTCCATATTATACTACAAAGCTATAATAAAACAGTATGGTACTGGTAAAAAAATAAATATATCAAGAGAATAGAGTCTAGAAATAAACCCACATTTATATGGTCAAATTAATCTTTGACAGAGGAGGGAAGAATATACAATGGGAAAAAAAGACAGTCTCTTCAATAAATGGTGCTGGGAAAACTAGACAGCTACATGCAAAAAAAAAATGAAACTATTTTGCTTATACCATACAAAAAATAAATAGATTAAAAACCTAAAGTTAAAACCTGAAACCATGAAAACCCTAAAAAAAATCACAGGCAGTAAATTCTTGGATATCAGTCAGCAATATTTTTCTCAATCTGTCTGCTCAGGTAAGGACAACAAAAGCAAGAATAAACAACTGGAACCATATTAAACTAAAAAGCTTTGCAAAAAGAAGAAATCCATAAAAAAGATGAAAGGGCAACCTACTGAAAGCCAACCAAGCTGGAAGGCTTTCACACTCAAATCTCCAAGTATTTCTCTGAGCGGGGTGATGCTGTGACCAAAGCAGCCAAGCAGCCCCATGTGGGTGACTATCGGCAGCTGGTGCACGAGCTAGATGAGGCAGAGTACCGGGACATCCAGCTGATGGTCATGGAGATCCGCAATGCTTATGCTATATTATATGACATCATCTTGAAGAACTTTGAGAAGCTCAAGAAGCCCAGGAGAGAAACAAAAGGAATGATCTATTGAGAGCCTCCTTTCATTCTGTAATGGGCCCAGCAGAGACTATCCTATCTTCTACTGAGGACTCCAGACTTTCCCCAACTTCAGCCCATTGAGGTTTCTCCCTCCCCTTGCCTCCCAGGCACAATAAATAGTCATACCATTGTCCAAAAAAAAAAAAAAAAAAAGGAGAAGGGAGAAGATATTTGCAAATGATATGTCCAATAAAGGTTTAATTTCCTAAATATATAAGGAACTAATGCAACTCAACAGAAAAAATAACCTGATTAAAAATGAGAAAACCTGAATAGACATTTTACAAAGAAAGCATACAAACGGCTAACAAATGAAAAGATGCTCAACATCACTAATCATCAGGGAAATGCAAACCAAAACCAGTCAGAATGGCTAAAACAAAAAAGACAAGAAATAACTAGTGTTGCCAAGGATGTGGACCAAAGGAAATCCTTATGAACTGTTGGTGGGAAGATAAACTGGTACAATCATGGTGGAAAATAGTATGTAGGTTCCTTGAAAAAATTAAACATAGAAATACCTATGATCCAGTAATTCCACTACTAGGTATTTACCCAAAAAGAACACTAATTTAAAAATATACATGCACCCCTAGGTTTACTGCAACATTGTTTATAGGAGCGAAGATACACAGTAACCCAGTGTCAATTAATAAATGAATGGATAAAGAAGATGTGGTATTTATATATATTTAAATATATGTTATATATATTACATATATTTTGTAGTATATTTATATATATATATATATATATATATAAAATAGAGTATTACTCAAGTATAAAAGAGAGAGAGAGAGAGCACGCGCTCTTACCATATGCAAAAAAAAAAAAAAATGATGGACCCAGAGGGCATTATAGTAAGTGAAATAAATAAGCTAGAGAAAGATAAATACCACATGTTTTCACTTATATGTGGAATATAAAAAACAAAACAACCTTTTAAATACAGAGAACGATCTGATCTGAAGGTGGGTACAGGGATGGGCAAAAAATATAAGAGGGATTAAGAGATACAAGCTTCTAATTATAAAATAAATAATTCACTAAGATGAAAAGTATACTATAGGGGATAAAGTCAAATGCATTTTAATAATATTGTATGGTGACAGACGTTAACTACACTTACTGTAAGCATTGAGTAATGTATAGAATAATCAAATCACTATGTTGTACACTTGAAACTAATACTACATGTCAACTATAATTCAATAATAAAATTTTTAGGGAAACCTGGGTGGCTCAGCAGTTGAATACCTGCCTTCTGCTCAGGGAGTGATTCCAGGATCCGGGATTGTGCTTGCTTCTCCCTCTGGCTGTGTCTCAGCCTCTCTCTCTGTCTCTCATGAATAATAAATAAATCTTAATTAATTAATTAAAATGTGTTATATGTACTCAATGAAATATTATTCAGCAATAAAAATGGTATCTTACCACTTGGGACAACATGTACAGACCTAAGGGTATTATGCTAAGTGAAATAAGTCAGAGAAAGATAAATACTTTTATTTTCACTTATACATAGAATGTAAACAACAAAACAAGCAAAAGCTGACTCAAAAATATAGAGAGTAAACTGGTGGTTGCCAGAGGGGAGAGGACTGGGCAAAATAAGTGAAGGGGATTCTGAGGCATAAATTTCCAGTTATAAAATAAATGTCATGGAAATAGAAATTACAGCATATACAGCAATAGAATATACTGAATAAAAATATAATTGCTTTGTATGGTGACAGATGGTAACTATACTTATTGTGGTAAGCATTTTATAATTTATATAATTTCCAAATTATATATTGTACACCTGAAACTAATATGTCAAGTATACTTCATATTAAAATTTTAAAAAGGGAAAAATTTAAAATTATAACCCAAGTCTTTGGCTCCACAAATCCAATGGAAAATTAGTATGAAACAAATACTTACAAAGGTATATCTTTAAAACAGTAGAACATGTTATCTTGAAGTACTTCCTAGAATATACTTGTAGTGACTAAGTAATATTAAAGCTCTAAGGTATATTCTCATGGTCTTTTTAACAGACTGCTTAAGTTCCCATTTCAGCCTAGGCATGAAGTTTGCTGTTTTTGTTTTCTGTTTGTTTTTTTTTAACTATCTTCAAATGAAAGATTTTTACCCCCAGCTTTATTGAAATATAAGTGACATATGCCATGTAAGTTTAAGTTGTATAACACGTGATATATACTGCAAAATTGTTACCACCACTTAAAATCTCCATCTCACACAATTATTACTTCTTTTTGTGGTAAGAACACTTAACATTTACTACTCTTACGGCAGCTTCCAAATACATAATACAGTTTTATTAACTATAATCACCATGCTATACATTACATCACCAGAACTTAATTAATCTTATAACAGAAACATACTGTCTCAAATACCTCCCCATTTTCCCCTATTCCCCAGTCCCTGAAAAACACCATCTTTGTCTCTGTTTCAATTAGTTTAGCTATTTTAGATTCCACATTTAAGTGATATATGGTATTTATCTTTATCTGACTTATTTCACATATCATAATACCTTCAAGGTCAATCCATTTCATCAAAAACAAGATTAACATCTTTCTCATGGCTGAATAATACTCCATTGCAGCAAATATACATATTTATATATATATATGCGTATGTTATATAATGTATAGGTAATACACACACACATACACGTATATATACATTACACCTTTATCCATTCATCTATCAATAGACACCAAGGTTTTTACAGTATCTTGGCTGTTGTGAATGATGTAATGAACATGAAAGTGCACATGATCTCTTCAAGATCTGTTTTCACTTCCTTTGGATATATGCCCAGAAGAGAAAATGCTGGATCATATGGTGGTTCTATTTTTTATTTTTTGAGCAACCTTACAACTTTTTCACTGTGGTTACACCACTCACATTCCCACCAACACTATACTAGGGTTCTCTTTTCTCTATATCCTCACCAACACTTGTTATCCCTTATCTTTTGATGATTACCATTTTAACAGGTTTAAGGTGATACTTCATTGTGGTTTTGATGCTAAGCACCTTTTTATGTACATACTGGCCACAGATGTCTTCTGTGAAAAGATATCTATTCAACTCCTTTTGCCTATTTTTAATTGAATTTTTTATGTTAAGTTCTTTATATATTTTGAATATTAACCCATCATCAAATATATCAATGCCAACTATTTCTCCCATTCCACAAGTTGCCTTTTCATTTTGTTTCTTTTGCTGTGCACAGGCTTTTTGGTTTTACTGCAGCCCCACTTCTGTATTTGGCTTTTGTTGACTTTAATTTTGGTGTCAAATCTGAAACATCATGACCAAGAATGATATAATAGAGCTTACCACCTATGTTTTCTTCTAGGAGTTTTATGGTTTCAAACCTCATGTTATTTAATCCATTGTGAGTTGCTTTTTCAGGGGACTAGTTTCATTCTTTTGCACATGACTATCCAGTTTCCCTAATACCATTTATTGAAGAGACTGACATTTCTCCATTTCCCCATTTTATAGTCTTGCCCCATGTATAAATTTGTCTCTATTCTGTTAATCTATTTGTCTATTTTTTATACCAACACCATAGTGTTTTGATTACTACACTTCTATAATACAGCTTGAATTCAGGAAGTGTTCTGTCCCCAACTTTGTTTTTCCTTCTCAAGACTGCTTTGGGTATTAAGGTTCTTTTGTGGTTCCATACAAATTTTAAGATTTAGTTTTTCTATTTCTGCAAAAACTGCTACTAAAGTTTGATAGGGATTGCACCAAGTCTGCAGATGGCCTTGGGTACTAGGAAAATTTTTAAATCAATGTTTTCTGGCCAAACATATGATCTATCTAGGAGAATGTTCCATTGAGAATGAGAAGAATGTATATTCAGCTGTTGAGAGGAATGTGATATAAGTGCTTAAGTCCATCTGGTCTAATGTATATTTTAATCCAAAATTTCCTTAAAGATTTTCTGTCTGGATGCTGAACTGTTGAAAGTGGGGTACTAAAGTCCTCTACACTTGCATTGCTTACTTCTCTGTTCAGATCTGTTAACATTTGCCTTATAAATTTAGGTGATCTGGATGCCTGGGTGGCAGCAGTTGAGCATCTGCCTTTGGCTCAGGGCATGAGCCCAGAATCCAGGGATAGAGTCCCACATTGGGCTTCCTGCATGGAGCCTGTTTCTCCCTCTGCCTGTGTCTCTGACTCTCAATCTCTCTCTCTCTCTCTCTCTCTGTCTCATGAATAAATAGATAAAATCTTAAAAAAAAAAAAAAAGCTGGCAATGTGATTTTTAAAAAATAAATAAAAATAAAATAAATTTAGGTGATCCTATGTTGGGTACATAAATATATAAAAATGTATCTTTTCCATAAATTGATCCTTTTAGCATTATATAATGAAACTCTTTGTCTCTTGTCACAGTCTTTGGTTCTGTACCTATTTTATCTTTCTTTTCATGTCTATTTGTATGGAATACCTTTTTGCATCCTTTCACTTTAGGTCTATATGCATCCTTACATTTGATGTGTGTCTATTAAAGGTAACATAGTTGAGTCTTGTTTTTTTAATCTATTCTGTCATTAACTGGAGAATTTAGTCCATTTACATTTAAAGTACTTATTGATAGATCTAAATTCACTATTGTCATTTTCCTAATTGTTTTCTATTTTGTAATTCTTTTGTTCCTGACCTCTTTTCCTTTGAAATTCTATGACTTTCATAGAGGTATGCATGGATATATTTCTCTATCTTTTCTCAGGTTTTTACTTGTAGTTTCCTTAAGGCTTACATAAAACATAGTTCTAAGAGTTTTATTTTAAGCTCATAACTACTTAATTTCAAATACATACAAAATCTCTACAGTTTTATACTCTCCCCACCACAATGTATGTTTTTGATGTCTCAATTTACTTTGTGTATCCATTAACAAATTATTGTAGTTATGATTATTTTTAATACTGTCTTAATCTTCATGCTAGAGATAGTATTTCATTACCACCATTACATTAGAATATTCTGAATTAAACTATATATTTACCTTTACTAGTTTTATATTTCATAGGTTTTTCTGTTACTAATTAGCATTCTTTCATTCCAGAATGAAGACCTCCCTTTAAAAATTTTTTGTAAGGTTAGTTTAGCAATGATGGACTCCTTCAGTTTTTGCTAGTCTAGAAAACTCTAGCTTACTTTCAATTGTGAAGGATAACTTTTCTGGGAAGATTATTCTTGATTGCCAGTTTTTTCTTCTAAGTACTTTGAATATATTGTACCACTTCCTTTAGGCCTTTAAATTTTCTAATGAAAAATGTCATAATCTTAAGAGGATTCCTTTGTACATAACAAGTTATTTTTTTCTCTTGTTGCTTTTAAGATTCTCTCACCTTTAACTTCTGACAAGTTAATTATATGTCTCAGGATGAATCTTTCTATATTTACCTTTTTTGTTATTCTTTATGCTTCAGGATCTAGATATCTATTTCTTCAAGGAGGCTAGGCTTTCAGTCATGATTGCTTAGAATACACTTCTACCCCGTTGTCTCATTGTTCTCCTTCTGGGATCCTTATAACATATCTACTGTTGTTTCAGGGAATTCCAGAAGTCTCTTAAACTATTTTATTATTTTCAATTCTTTTTTTCCTTTTTTGCCCCTCTGACTGGATGATTTCCACTGCTCTGTTTTCAATTTTACCTCTGTACTGAGCCTGGCTATACAATTACAAGACTGGGTGTATGTGTATGTGTATTCTCTTAAGAATTTATTTGTTTCAGGGCACCTGGGTGGTTCAGTTAGCCAGCTACCTTTAGCTCAGATCATCAATTCAGGATCCTGGGATACAGCCTAGCATCAGGCTCCCTTCTCAGCCAATAAATAAATAAAATCTTAAAAAAAAAAAATTTATACGTGCTATAATCCTGTAGGTCCCCTGAATGCATGCCCCAATAGGTATCAGATCCAGCTAATCTGGAGGCTATATCCCTCGGGCATCGCTGGCAAAAACCTGAGTGTCAAATGTGTCTATAAGATCCTTCTAGAAAGAGCCTGAGTGTCAAATGTGTCTATAAGATCCTTCTAGAAAGATGCCAGTGACTTGGAGCAGGCTATAGGGAGAGGGTGGAGAAGTGCTGGTCATTCCCTTGGGAATGATCACAGTCAGCCTTTAGATGAGTGCCATTTCAACATGGGTATTTTCTCATTCATCCAAAGTACAGGAGTTATGTAGTTAGTTTCTGGATTTCTTTCAGAGGTAATTGCTCTGTGTGTAGCTGTATATTCAGGGGGTCTGTGGGAGGGAGGATTTCAGTATCCACCCAGGTTGCCATTTTTTGTAGCTATTAATCTGATTTTCTTCTCAAATGAAAGATTTAAATCTTTATTAAAGGCAGTCTTAGAAATAGGGAATGACAAAGTCATAAAATGGAATGAGCCTAAAATGCTAGGCCATTTAAAACAGACAAAAATTCAAACATATATCAAGGCAAAAATATAAAGATATTTGCTCATTGCAAAATCTATCTTCTGAATCATAACTGGGAAGCCTTACTCTAAGAAAAGACCCAGTAGGACAATGGGATGGTGCAATCAGAATGACCCAGGACTCATCTTTCAGCTGCTGGAGCATGAGACTTTTGGAAAACCTCCTCAGGATTCTAATGCCAACTCTGCTACTACCCAGGGTGAGTTTTTCATTTAAAATGACATGTAGTTTTTACTTACAAACAGACAGCAATTCATTTATGAACACAGAGAAAAAACCCTCTGTAAGACTATATTATTATTGTCAAATACACTTCAAAAGAAAAGAATAGAAAGAATACTTAACACATTTTTCTAAAGAAGTTGAATTAATGGGTTTGCTTTGGAAAGCCTCCTATGTATAATAAATGAAAAGGTAACTTGATATGAAACATAAAAATAAAAGGAGCAGGATAAGATCATGTTAGAAATTACGTACATCTGCCCATTTATTTAATAAGCAATAAAAACTAAGGTTCAGAAGTTATGACTAAAAAGTCACCAACCAATTATGAAAAACCTAGAAAAAAAATCTCATAACTAATGTTTAAATTTTCTGTGCTTTCAACTACATCAAGCTTCTCCCTGGTAAAAAGTAGGAAAATGTAACATCTACATAAAATCCATTCTCTATGACTATAAATTTCAGATCCACCTATATAGTACTTACAGATATATTCTGTAAAAGGCAGTATAACTGATCATATTTACCTTTAGATAATTTGTACTGGATAATAGTAAAGTTACCTTGTCATGTGATTTCCTACCAAAAAGGGTAACTTCTAGACTGGAAAAAAAAAAAAAAAAAAAACATATAAATGCTATTCAAATACAAAATCCCTACAAAAAGAAAGAGAAGAAAGGCCATAAACATGTTTTGAGATCCTACTGTGCCAATCATGAAGTTCAGTAGCTGCAAAACATCATCTTCTTTGTATCAATATAAAAAGTCTATAATGAAAATGTTAAATCATCTTATTAGCAATCTAGTTCAATCATTTATTAACTCTGTGACACTGCACAAGGCATTTACCTCTTAATGTGTCAATTTTCTCATTTTGCTTATGAAATATAATGCTACCATACCTCACTAGATTATTATGAAAATTAAATGGATTAATATAATGTACTTAGAATACATCTTCATCCATAGAAATATTTAATAACAATAAATAATATTTAATATCAATAAAATGATGACGCTTAAGTATTTTCTCCAATTTACAGATGAGGAAACTAAGGATCAAGAAAGAAGAAAGGCAACCTGTCCACAATCATACAATGAATAAACAACAAGATATGAAGCCAGGTATATTTGAAACAAAAGTCCTTGCTCTATCCATGAAGTAACCTTATAAACAGACAGCAATTCATTTATGAACAGAAAGAAAAAACCGGTTCTGACATTCTAAACCAAAATAATGAGGAAAAGCAAGCCTTCTGAAGTGCTTTCTTAAAAAAAATATTCTGTGTATGTGTGTTTAAAGGTTAACAAAAAAATGTACTTTGCTGTACAGCAATTCTTTGAATATCTAATAATTAATATATGTCTTTATTAACCAGAATATTTAATTTCTTTATCTTACCAGATAATGGGATCCATGATACAAAATGTATACACAATATGCAAGGTTGGACTCTGGATGCCAAAGAGAATAAGATGAGTAAGACACACTTGAGTAGCCTACAATGTATTAGAGAAAAATACATGCAAATATAACCACAATAAAAGATATTACTTAGTACCATATTCAACTCAGTAAGCAGAGAAAAACAAAATATTTCAGACATGAAATGAAAGCAAAGAAATTAAATACATCACATATATTAGAGATATGAAAACTTTAGCCTAAGAAGCTTATGATTTATCAAAAGTTCAATCATTCCAGAACTATTTATGAGCTAGACATCCATCTAGGGCCTTAGCTACAAAGCAAAGAACAAAGCAGTGATCCTGTACTCTTAACTTACACTCTGACAAGAAAAAAAAAAAAGGAAAACAAATAAATGATATAATTACAGGCAGGAATAAGGGCAGAAGTAAAATAAAACAAAGTAAAGAAGAGAAGAAAGGGAGATAAGTATTGCTTTTGATAAGGTGGTCACCAGGATAATAGTAATCTCAGAACGGGTAATATTAAGAGAAACCTGAGTAAAATGAGGCAAATATTGGAAGGGGAGGGATAAAAAGAAAATTTCAAGAGAAGGAATCAGTAAGTGTTAAGGTCCTTGAAGGGAAGTATGCTAGATGTATTTGAGTATCTAAAACCCAACTTTCTTGCATCTGGTTCAAATATCTTTTCAGCAGCATACTATAAATTTCAGTACTTACCACTATCAAACCATGTTGTTCATTCTCACAAGTACTTTGAAATCACTTCATTAACAGTCTTTTTATTCTGTTTTATGGATGGAAATTGTTCATTTTATATGAAACTCTCTTTAAGGTAGCTAATATTATGGGCACTTTCTTAGAAAGGACTTAAAAAATAAATTTCAGGGATCATTTGTCTTATTTCCCAAACAAAATTATATTAGGAAAAGCAAATTTTCTAATATAGACACACTGAGATGAAAAATAAAATCCTCCAGATAATTACTGTATCACTGAAAGCTCTTACATGGTAATACGCATTCTTTGTTATAAAAGAGGTTGAAATAAACAGTTTTCTCTATTTCCCCCTTTCTGTAACTTTAAGAAATAACAATTTTATTTTTTTAAGATTTTATTTATTTATTCATGAGAGACAGACAGAGAGAGAGAGAGAGAGAGAGAGAGAGGCAAGAGAGTGAAGCAGGCTCCATGCAAGGAGCCGAACGTGGGACTCGATCCCGGGTCTCCAGGATCATGCCCTGCACTGAAGGCAGCGCTAAACCGCTGAGCCACCGGGGCTGCCCAGAAATAACATTTTTAACAGCTAATCAGTCACAAACCATCCTGAACTATCTCCTATAACTTGAAAATAATGAAGCACATAATATATATACTGAAAAACTTCATGGAGCAAAAACAAAATATTCAAAAAAAGAGACTACGTATACTTAGAGAACGTAAAGACCACTAGATAGAAATTTAATCTGAAAGTTTCAAAAGCATAAAATACTCTAAGAAATAATTAGAAGACAAAGGAAGATATTATTTTATTTCTTGCCATTTCAAAAATCATAACTTGGCATTAAAGTTTCAGGGACTTCAATCAGAAACCTTTGAACTATCAGTCTCTAAAATAAAAAATGTATTTTTATGTGAATATATTTCAGGTTCATTTAAGTTCAACTAATGAAAAATGTTAAGGTTCTCATAATCCAAGATTTCAAGAAAACATGGTTCCCTTTTAAAAAAGCAAGCCTCGGAAGAGTTCATATGCCAATCTTACTTGTTTGGTCAGATCATAGAGGAAAATCACAGGATGAGATCTGAATAAGAACTGCAGTGGCTATTTATCAGGAAAGGTAAACCAAGATTTCTGTATCAATCTTGCAGTCTAAGAGACCACCCAAAGACATTTTCACTGGTCAAATCTTATAAAAATCAAAGAGGAAGTCTTCGCCACCAAAGAAAACAATACTCCTTCCAGAAGAATTTATTTGTAAGACAATTCAAAACCCTTAATATTGAGACCCCTTTTGTATACAAGAGCAAAAATGCTCTTATTTTGATTAGAAAGCCATTAAGTAGTAGCCTTGTTCCTTGATGTCACAAGCTCTATGTAACATAATTAGCTACTTTTAATAAGTAGAGAATTGGAAACACATTTAAAAATTATCACAGAAAAATCCCTTTATACTCATAGTGAAAATTAAACATTTTAACTCTTATCTTCCCTGTGGCAAAGGAAATGCAGCTTAGGGCATGCAGTTTAGGGCATCATTTCTTCACTACTGTTGTAAAATTTATAATCGATGCTCCAAAAGAAAAGGACCCATTGTCAAAGATTTCTGGGACCACTGCACTAAACAAATAAGTTCCTTTCAAATAAAAATTTGTTCTTGAAGCTTTATTTAATATGCAGTGCAAATCTCCAAGGGATGAGGAAAAAAGTATGAAAATATGAAATATTTTCAAAATATTCTATATATATCTTGAAAAATACTCAGATTTCATAGAATGCAGTTTGAGAAATACTATTAGAAGTGCAAACTAAGATGGATGCGGAATTCTCATCAGTTCACAGAAATCAATGAGTACAATGCAAAGCTAGACACAACAAAATCTGGTACTTTCAAATCTGAAATTAAACTTTTATGGATGCTTTTACCTATTTAAACTCCCTACACAGGCCAATTCTTCATGCTGAAACTTTGTGAAAAAGATGCTCTACTATTTTAACTGGGCAGTGAAAGACTTTTCTTGGGTCATTCTCAATAAATTAAGAGTAGATCCCTTAGTCAAAATGAAAACAGAGATTTGAAAAATTTGTATAGTAGACAAGGACAGATTTTTTTTTCGACAGATTTTTTTTAATGAATGTTTTAAGATAATGAAGAAACAAGCCACAGACTGGATGAAAAAACACATTTGCAAAAGACATATTTGATAAAGACTTTTAAACAAAATATGCAAAGAACTAAAACTCAACAATAAGAAAACAAACAATTAAAAAATAGGCAAAACAATATGAAAAGACACCTCACCAAGGAAGACATTCAGATGGCAAGTAAGCTTAGAGAAGATGCTCCACATTGTATCTCATCCAGCAACTGCAAATTAAAATAACTGGATACCACCACTATACACCCATTAGACTGGACAAATTCCGATATACCTGACAACACCAAATGCTGGTATGGATATAGAGCAATGAGAATTCTCAATCATTTCTGCTGGGGATGCAAAATGATATAGCCACTCTAGAAGACAGTTTGACCATTTTCTCACAACACTAAACATACACCTATCATGATTTAGCAATCACATTTCTTGTTATTTAACCAAGGAGCTATACACACAAAAAGAATCTACACAAAAATGTTTATAGAAGCTTTATTCATAGCTGCCGAAACTTGAAAGCAACCAAAGTGTTTTTCAATAATAAGTGAGTAAACAAACTACAGAATATCCAGATAATGGCATATGATTCAACAGTAAGAACACATGAGCTGAGACGCCTGGAGGGCTCAGTGGTTGAGCGCCTGCCTTTGGCTCAGGGCGTGATCCCGGGTCCTGGGATCGAGTCCCACATCGGGCTACTGGTAGGGAGCCTGCTTCTCCCTCTGCCTATGTCTCTGCCTCTCTGTGTCTCTCATGAATAAATAAATAAAATCTTTAAAAAAACAAAAACCCCCATGAGCTATCAAGCCATAAAAAGGCATGGAAGAACCTTTGATACATATTTCTAAGTGAAGAAAGTCAATTTGAAAAAGCTACATACTAGAGAATTCCCACTATATGACATTTTGGAAAAGGTTAAAACCATGGAAATAATAAAAAGGTCAGTGACTGTCAGGGATTCAGGGGGACAGAATGTATGAATAGGAGGAGCACAGACGATTTTTAGGAAACTACTCTATGGGATACAAAAATAGTAGATAATGTCATTACATTTATCTAGCCCAAACAATTTCCAACATCAATAGTGGGGCCACAATATACATTAAGAACTTTAGTTAATAATAAATAACGTATCAGTATTGCCTCACCAATTATAATTGAAACAGGAAAGTGGAGCAGAGGTGTTAGAAAGCATATATAAGAACCCTCTGCATTTTCAGCTCAGCTTTTCATTAAACCTAAAACTGCTCTTAAAAATAAATAATATTTATAAAAATAAAATTTATAGTCTTTATTTCAGAAAGGAGCAGCAAGCAGGAGGAGGGCCAGAGGGAGAGGGAGAGAAAGAGTCCCTAAGCAGACCCCCGCTGAGTACAGAGCCAGACACAGGAATCAATCTCAGGACCCTAAAACCATGACCTGTGCCAAAATCAAGAGTGAGGCACTTAACCAACTGAGCCAGCTAGGCACCCCTAAAAACTATAAATTTTAAAACAATAGAATTAAATTTAAAAGCTAGGCAAGAGTGAGTGTCTGGGTGGAACAGTTGGTTAAGCATCCAATTCTAGGTTTTGGCTCAGGTCTTGATCTCAGGATTCAGAGACACAGCCCTCTGGCTCCGTGCTCAGCAGGGAGTCCCCTTGTCCTGCAGCCTCCTCAGGTGCCCCTTCCCTTGCTCTTGTAGAGGTTCATACTCTCTCAAAAAATAAAATTTTTTAAATTAGGTATTTCAAGAGGAGAAAGTTATATATGTTCAAATTTTATGAATTTATTGTTTTTATTGAATCACAAATTCCATAGTGAGACCAATTTTAAAATATTTATGTCATATACTCTAGAAGAAAAGAGGATATTATCTCAGGACTTCCAGTGTTTCTGGCTGAAAATAATTCAGGTCATGAAAGTCAAAAACATTAATTGATTTATGTCACCAAATTTTATATCTGCTACATGTCTTTGAGATATTTTACTGTAGTTACCTCATATTCACTTATTTTTCTGAGTAAACTGATAGACTGCTATGTTCAAGAGGGCAGCATTAATTCACAGGAAAACTTTGACACAGAAGTAAGTTCCTTATCTCTTATTCCAATATTCCCAGTCTCTATATATCTGTAGATTTCTTAGTAATCGCTATTCCAAGATATTTCTAATAATGTTGATAGGAATTTCTTTTTTTTTTTTTTTTTTTTTTTTTTTTTTTTTTTTTAGATTTATTTATTCAGAGAGAGCGCAAGAGAGGCAGAGACACAGGCAGAGGGAGAAGCAGGCATCATACAGAGAGCCTGATGTGGGACTTGATCCAGGGTCTCCAGGATCACACCCCGGGCTGCAAGTGGCTCTAAACCGCTGCGCCACCAGGGCTGCCCTGATAGGAATTTCATCTGAAATCTCAACCAATTTAAAATTCCATTAGTCTTTTGGTAAAAAGAGAAGTCAAGGTTCTCATCCTGGCATTATAGATCCTGGTTCTGATAACTTTTTGGGGAAAAAATCAGGGTTTAGAACAAATTAATAGAAAATAAGATAATAAAATTAAAAAATACCTCCCACTTACATAACATTAGAACAAAACTAAAAAGTGAAAATTTGGCTAAACATAAGAATTACGTGATTTAAAATGAGAAAGGACAGTTCTTAGGAACTTTGGATACTTAAAGAATAATTTTAAATTTATTTGAGATTTAATTTTATTATTTAAAGAGCATACATTTATATCTCAAATAAGTCAGTCTAACAACAGTGGATAATTAGGAGACTTTTTAGTGTCTCATTTAGTTTATTAATGAACTAAAACTCTTTAAATAAGTGTTCTTAATATTAAGTCTCAGGGAAGGAATATTTTGCACATTTTATGAGCTTTTATCTCAAAAAAAAAAAACTCATTCAATATATTTGTGACTTAAACTTTCTAGTCAAATGGCAAGCCCTGAGAATAAAAGATATAATTAACTTAACAAGTTGCTATGACCCATCACATCACATAATAGAGCTCTATTGCAGAAATTTTAGTGGTAAGTTAAAAATATAAAATTACATAAGGTTTAAGGTTAAAAAAAGAATATAGGCACTCTTTCATTCTGTAAACTATATAAATGGTATAGTGACTAGCTCAAACATTCTAGATCTAATTAGAGTATTTACTATAGAAATCAGGACAAAGTAATACTGATAGGATTCCATAAAAACTGCTTTAACAGTGTTTTCGAACATTGCAAGTTATGACTCATTTAGGAGACTATAATCATCAGTTTTAAAAAATGAAATATCAAAATGTATGTATAACTAGAACAAGTAATGCTCTTTGAAAGTTTTGATGCCAATTCAGAGACAGACACACTCCAATCATATACATACATTTATGTGTAAATGTGTTTTACGTTGATCCATAATATGGCTGAATGAATAAAATAATAAGACCCACTATATACTTCCTAAAAGAGACTTATTTTAGATGTAAAGACATACTGAAAGTGAAGGAATATCTTTCCAAAAGATGTCCCATGTGAATGGAAACAAAAAAATAAAATCTATACTTTGAGCAGAAAAAAATGACTTTAAAACAAAGACTGTAATTAGAAACAAAGAAGGCTGCTACCAAATGATAATGGGGTCAATCCCACAGTACGATATACTCTTTATAAATAATCATGCACCTAAATATATAAAGCAAATATTAACAAGATTCAAGGGAGAAATTGATAGTAATATAATAATAATAGAGAACTTTAATACCCCACAAACTAATGAACAGATCATCCAGAAAGAAAATCAGTAAGGGAACATCAACCTTAAACGACACATTAGACCAGAAGGACTTAACAGATTTATACAGAACATTCTATCCAAAAGCAACATAATACATATTCTCAATTGCACAGGGAACATTATCCAGGATAAATCATACATTAGGACACAAAACAAGCCTTAGTAAATTTAAGAGGGCTGAAATATTATCAAGCAACATTCCTGACCAAAATGGTATGAAACAAGAAATCAATTACATGAAGAAAACTAAAAAATTTACAAATATGTGGAGAATAAACATGCTACTGAAAAATCAGTGGGTCAAAAAAGAAATTATGGGAGAAATTTAAAAAGTATCTTGAGACAATTCAAAATGGAAATGAAACATATATTTATGCAATTCAACAAAAAGAGGCCTAAGAAGGAAGTTCACAGCAATAATATGTACCTATTTAAGAAACAAAAAGGTCTAAAAAAGTAAGCTAACTCTATAACTCAAGGATCTAAAAGAGAACCAATAAAACCAAAGTTAGTAAGAGGAAGAAAATAAACTTTGGAGCAGAAAAAAATTAAATAAAGTCTATAAAGATAAGACAAAAGATCAAGGCAGTTAAAAGATAGTTCTTTGAAAAGATAAAATTGAAAACCTTTAGCTAGACCCACTAAGTAAAAAAAAAGAGAGAGACTAAAATAAATAAAATCAAAAAAGAAAGATATGTTACAACTCAAAAGAAATACAAAAGATGGTAAGAGACTGCTATGAATAATTATTTGAGGGCAGCCCAGATGGCTCAATGGTTAAGCGTCGCATCCAGCCCAGGGCCTGATTCTGGAGACTCAGATCGAGTCCCACATCAGGCCTCCTGCATGGACCTGCTTCTCCCTCTGCCTGTGTCTCTGCTTCTTTCTCTCTTTCTCTCTCTCTCTCTCTCTCTCTCTGTGTCTCTCATGAATAAACAAATAAAATCTTTAAAACAAAAATTTTAAAAAAAGAAAGTCCATGGTATTTTGATAGGGATTGCATTAAATGTGTAAATTGCCCCCGGTAGCATTGACATTTTCACAATATTAATTCTTCCAATCCATGAGCATGGAATAGTTTTCCATCTCTTTGTGCCTTCCTCAATTTCTTTCAGAAGTGTTCTGTAGTTTTTAGGGTATAGGTCCTTTACCTCTTTGGTTAGGTTTATTCCTAGGTATCTTATGCTTTTGGGTGCAATTGTAAATGGGATTGACTCCTTAATTTCTCTTTCTTCAGTTTCATTCTTAGTGTATAGAAATGCCACTGACTTCTGGGCATTGATTTTGTATCCTGTCACACTGCTGAATTGCTGTATGAGTTCTAGCAATCTTGGGGTGGAGTCTTTTGGGTTTTCTATGTACAGTATCATGTCATCTACGAAGATGGAGAGTTTGACTTCTTTGCTAACTTGAATGCCTTTTATTTCTTTTTGTTGCCTGATTGCTGAGAGTTGGAACAAATCATCTTAAGATTTATGAGGAATCCGAAAAAACCCCGATAGCCAGGGGAATATTAAAAAAGAAAACCATAGCTGGGGGCATCACAATGCCAGATTTCAGGTTGTACTACAAAGCTGTGGTCATCAAGACAGTGTGGTACTAGCATAAAAACAGACACATAGATCAATGGAACAGAATAGAGAACCCAGAAGTGGACCCTCAACTTTATGGTCAACTAATATTCGATAAAGGAGGAAAGACTATCCATTGGAAGAAAGACAGTCTCTTCAATAAATGGTGCTGGGAAAATTGGACATCCACATGCAGAACAATGAAACTGGACCATTCTCTTACACCATATACAAAGATAAACTCAAAATGGGTGAAATATCTAAATGTCAGACAAGATTCCATCAAAATCCTAGAGGAGAACACAGGCAACACCCTTTTTGAACTTGGCCACAATAACTTCTTGCAAGATACATCCATGAAGACAAGAGAAACAAAAGCAAAAATGAATTATTGGTACTTCATCAAGATAAGAAGCTTCTGCACAGCAAAAGAAACGTCAACAAAACTAAAAGACAACCTACAGAATGGGAGAAGATATTTGCAAATGACCTATCAGATAAAGGGCTAGTATCCAAGATCTATAAAGAACTTATTAAACTCAACACCAAAGAAACAAACAATCCAACATAAAATGGGCAAAAGACATGAACAGAAATCTCACAGAGGAAGACATAGACATGGCCAACATGCACATGAGAAAATGCTCTGCATCACTGGCCATCAGGGAAATACAAATCAAAACCACAATGAGATACCACCTCACACCAGAGAGAATGGGGAAAATTAACAAGGCAGGAAACCACAAATGTTGGAGAGGATGCGGAGAAAGGGGAACCCTCTTACACTGTTGGTGGGGATGTGAACTGGTGCAGCCACTCTGGAAAACTGTGTGGAGGTTCCTCAAAGAGTTAAAAATAGATCTGCCCTATGAGCCAGCAATTGCACTGCTGGGGATTTACCCCAAAGATACAGATGCAGTGAAACACTGGGACACCTGCACCCCGATGTTCATAGCAGCAATGTCCACAATAGCCAAACTGTGGAAGGAGCCTCGGTGTCCATCGAAAGATGAATGGATAAAGAAGATGTGGTTTATGTATACAATGGAATATTACTCAGCCATTAGAAATGACAAATACCCACCATTTGCTTCAACGTGGATGGAACTGGAGGGTAGTATGCTGAGTGAAATGACTCAATCGGAGAAGGACAAACATTATATCTTCTCATTCACTTGGGGAATATAAATAATAGTGAAAGGGAATAAAGGGGAAAGGAGAGAAAATGAGCGGGAAATATCAGAGAGGGAGACAGAACATGAGAGACTCCTAACTCTGGGAAACGAACAAGGGGTGGTGGAAAGGGAGGTCGGCAGGGGGTGGGGTGACTGGTTGACAAGCACTGAGGGGGGCACTTGATGGGATGAGCACTGGGTGTTATGCTATATGTTGGCAAATTGAACTCTAATTAAAAAAATAAATAAAAAATTAAAAAATAAAATAAAACAAAATTTAAAAAATAAGATTAGTTTATTAAAAAAAATCATATGAGAACAAATTGGACAATATCAAGAAATGTTAAATTTATATACATCCTACCAAGACTGGATAATGAAGAAATGGAAAATCTAAACTAATCAATAACCAGTAAGGAGGTCCAATCTGTAATCAGAAACCTCCAAACACACAAAACTCCTGGACCAGATGGCTTCACTGGTGAATCTCACCAAATATTCAAAGAAGAATTAATACTAATCTTTCACAAAGTCTTCCAAAATAGAAGAAAATCTTCCAAAATCATTTTACAAGCAGAATTACCCTAATAGCAAAACCAAGTAAGGACACTACAAGAAAGAAAAATTATAAGCCAATATCTCTGACAAACACAGATGCAAAAAAACTAAACCAAACAACAGCAAACTTTTTCAACAGTACATTAAAAGAATTATACACCATGATCAAGTGGGATTTTTTTCCAGGGATACAAAGATGGTTCAACATCAGCATATCAGTCAATGTGATTCCATATTAACATAAGAAAGGATAAAAATCATATGATCATCTCAATAAATGTAGAAAAAGCATCTGACAAAATTTAACACTGATTTATGACAAAAACTAAAACAAACACTCCACAAAGCTAGTATGGAGGGAATTACCTCAACATAATAAAAGCCATACAGGACAAGCCCACTGCCAACATCAGACTCAATTGTAAAAGGTTGGAAAGTGTTTCCTCCAAGATCAAAAACAAGACAAGGATGCCCACTCTTACAACTTTTATTAAACATGGTATTGAAAGTTCTATCCAGACTAAGGAGAAATAAATAAAATGCAACCAAATTGGAAAGGAGGAAGTAAAACTTCCACTGCTTGCATATGATTTATATATAAAAACCCTAAAAAGACTCAATCCAAACACTACTATAATAAACAAATGCACTAATATTGTAGAATACAAAAATACACAAAAATTGTTTCTATGCATTATAACAAACTATCAGAAAGAGAAATTAAGAAAAACAATTTCATGTACAATTGAATCCAAAAAAATAAACACCTAGAAATAAGTTTAACCAAGGAAATGAAAGACCTATATACTGAAAACTGACAGACATTAAGGAAGGAAATAGAAGAAAACAGAAATAAATGAAAGCTATTTCATGCTCAGGGACTGGAAAATAGTTAAAATATTCATATTACTCAAGGCAATCTATAGGTTCAATCCAATCCCTATTAGTATTCCAACGGCATTTTTCACAGAAAGAGAACAAGCAATCTATATGGAACCAAAAAAAGATCTCAAATAGCCAAAGCAATCTTGAAAAAGAAGAACAAAGCTGGGAGCATCATACTCATTGATTTCAAACTATATTATAAGGCTAAAATAATTAAAACAGCATGGTATTGGCATAAAAACAGACATAGAGGGCAGCCCAGGTGGCTCAGCGGTTTAACGCCGCCTTTGGCCCAGAGTGTGATCCTGGAGACCTGGGATCCAGTCCCGCGTCAGGCTCCCGGTGCATGGAGCCTGCTTCTCCCTCCGCCTGTGTCTCTGCTTCTCTCTCTCTCTCTCTCTGACTCTCATGAGTAAATAAATAAAATCTTAAAAAAAAAAAAAAAAAAACAAAACAAAAAACAGACACATGATCAGTGGAACAAAATACAGAGCCCAGAAAGAAGCCCATGCACATATGATCAATGAACTCATGATCCAAGAATATACAAAGAGGAAATTCCAGTCTTTTCAATAAACAGCATTAGGAAAACTAGACAGTTATATGCAAAAGAATAAAACTGGACAACTATCTTATACCATACACAAGAATTAACTCATAATAAATTAAAGACCTGAACGTTAAGACCTGAAACCATAAAAGTCCTAGAAAAAAAAACAAAGGCAGTGAATTCCTTGACATAGGCCACATAGGACACCAAAGGTAAAAACAAGAGAAGTGAAAATAAACAAGTAGGACTACATCAAACTTTAAGTCTTGTGCACAGCAAAGGAACCATCAACAAAATGAAAAGGTAACCTTCCAAAAGGGAGAAAATATTTGCAAACCATTTATTGGCTAAAGGATTAATATCCAAAGTATATAAAGAACTTATATTATCAATAGCAAAAGCCTCCAAATAATCTAATTAAAAAATGGAAAGATCTGAATAGACATTTTTTCAAAGACAAACAGATGGCCAAAAAGTACTTTAAAAATGTTCAATATCATTAACGATCAGGTAAATGCAAATAAAAACCATAATGAAATATCAGTCAGAATGGTTAGTATCAAAAAGGTAAGAAATAACAACTGATGGCAAATATGTGAAGAAAAGGAAACCCCTGAGCACTGCTGGTGAGAAAGTATACTGGTACAACCACTATGGAAAACAGTATGGAGGTTCCTCAAAAAATAAAAAATAGAAACATGATCCAGCAATTCCATTTTATCTAAAAAGATATCTATCTGAAGAAAATGAAAAGACTATATCCAAATATATATATATATATATAATATATATATATATGTATATACACACACACACACACACACCTATGCTCACTGTAGCACTATTTACAATAGCCAAGGTATAGAAAAAAATCTAATGGCTGTCAATAAATGAATGGATAAAGAATTTGTGCTATTATAGTCAATGGAATATTATTCAGTCATAATAAAGAATGAAATCTTGCCATTTGCAACAACATGGATGGACCTTGAAAGTATTATGCTACATGAAGTAGGTCAGGCAAAGACAGACAAATAACATGATCTCTCTCACATATGAAATCTAAAAAAAGCAGTCTAACAACAACAGCAAACCACAAAAACAAATACAACAAAACAAAACAAAACAACATGGTCCTAGATTTAGGGAACAAACTGGTGGTTGCCAAGGCAGGGGCTAGAAGGGTGAGAGAAATGGGTGAAGGTGGTCAAAGGGTAATAAGTAAATAATTTAAAAATGCAATGAAGTGGTCTTTAGTTGAAAAACAAGGAGGAAATTCTTTGGCATTCAAAATTCTTATTTCCCTATAAAAGTGTTAATTTAGGGGCACCTGGGTCACCCAGTCAGTTAAGGCCTGCCTTCAGCTCAGGTCATCATCCTGAGGTCCTGGTATCTAGCCCCAAGACAGGCTCCCTGCTCACCACCACCCTCCCAACCCCCGCTGGCTCATGCGCGTGCTCTCTCTCTCAAATAAAATCTATTAAAAAAAATTTTTTTAAGTCTTCATTTGCTCTGTACAGAGACTGTTCATATATATAAATGGTATAAAAAAACAATGCAAGCTACTGATGGCAATATTACAATGGGAAATTTTTATTTAAGAAAAAGCATTTTATGAAGCATTCCTAAAGCAAAATTACAGGGCATTTTTTAGAGTACAAATAAACTTTTAAGTATCTTATACTTTATGAAGAACAGAAGGAACTATGACAGCATGGTTGCTGGATTCTTTCTTTTCTCTCATCTGTCTCTGCCTGTTTCTAAATACACACACACACACACATACATGCAGGAAAGTGCACTGTTTACCAAGAATAACAGTAAGCAGTTAATGTCTAAATTACAATTTATATGATTTGCAAATGAGATAAAATTCTCATCATTTTGTAACAAATAGAAATCAGACTTTCTACTTGAGTAAATAAATTACTGAAATTCACATGACCTACATACACACACACACACACTCACACATTAGCCCTTAATATAAAATACATTGTTTGTAAGCAGGCCGTGACCAGAAAAACCAAAGTCCTAAATAAAGATGTTTTAAAATGCAGTTCTAAGCTTTTAACATGGATTTTTTCACTAGGAAACTCTAGTATTTTTATCAAAGATATCTTAAGATTTTAAGATTATATCATGAAAACAAGATCTATAATGTTAAACATTAAGACACTCTATCAAATTTATCTTTCTCTTTCCAGGGCCTGGTGAGGAGTAAGAGTTCAATAAATACTTTCTTGTTGGGCAAAACTGAAGATAGTATATTCCTATTAAGCTTTCACAGAAAAGCTGTATCAATAGGTCATAGGAAGTCATAATCTGTGCGTGAAATCCAATCCAAAGATTATCATACAGAATGCTTGACATAAGCCCACAGCTAGACTATAAGACCCTGAAAAACATCAAAGAAAATCATTTTTAGTTCCTTAAGCTAACACATAGATTTTGAAATTTTAATTATTTTATCTGTATATATAAAATATATCTTTAAGCTAACAGTGAACAGATCATATATCTGTTCCACATCAAGAATTTAAAACATCAAGATTATGTGTCAGGGTTTTGGCCTTCCTTTACTGGTTCATGCGTGCATTAGAAACGAAGGACCAATTCCTGGTTATTATTCACAGGTCTTTACACAGCCTGTATTGCTATTTCACAACTGACATGACCTGACCACCAAAAACATTCAGTCCAAGTTTACATTCGGTAGCTTTTATTACAGATACAATAAACACAATTTTTCCATCTTCCAAATAAGTAAACCACATTCTAATATTAACCCTATTTTCCACTTTATACACTACATATATACCCCTTCTCTCCAGGAGAATCACGTTTTATAGCCCTTGTTTGACAAGGAAAAAAATACCACTCTGAATGGTATTTCAAAGTCAGGTCAGCAGTATGGAGGAAGAAAACACCTCTATCATCTATTCACTTTTATAAATAAAATGTCCTGTTCTACTAAACCAATTGTTTATTTAAAATGGCATCCCAAAGTCATACCTTTAAAGAAAATTACCCAAGTGCTGATTGTATTGATGATAACTGTTTTCCACCAAAAAAATTTCAGAGTAAAACTCATTCGTAGCTCTGTAACTAAATTAGTAAAGTAAAATGTTTATTTTCTAATGCCTTTATAAGTACATGTAGCAGAAACCATTTTATTTAAATACATGCATATATACACAATTAAAAGCCGCTCTCCAAATTGGCATCAAAGCTATTATAAACACATATTTGGTTCTAGAGAAAATATACTATGGTTGTATGCAACAAAAAGAATGCAGTTGCAGTAGAAAATTCCTTGAATTTGAATCTGCTATGATTTTTTTTACAGTGACTTATATCTTTAATTTAAACTTAATCTTATCCTGAGTAGTAGTCATCTAATCTCACGCTGCTTAACAATTTTTACTCCAAAAGAGGTTGACTACTCACTTAGCAAATGTAGGTTTCCAAGATACCAAGTCACAAAAGACAGTATTAAAATGTTTAAACTACTGTAAAAAGACCTGTAAATACCAGAATAATTTCTCTAAATTGAAGATTGTGGACCTAGTTCCTGGGAATTTGCAAGTTTTCGTAGTATTTCTTGTATTAAATTTTTGTATCAATAAAAAATAATAAATCAGCAGCCAGAGCCTAATTGTGGCAGGATAATGGAAAGTCAGGGAAGGGGAACCTGGAATGCTAACTTAATATACAAATAAATGGCCAAGTAATGCCAGGCTATACTACACACAGATTTCATAATAACTAGAATAGAGAAAAGTCACAGGAAATTGAGTTATCACAAGAAAAAAAATAGCTATGATGAGAGCTTTCCAACCCAAGTCCCTTGGAAAAAGCCACCAACTGGGTACAGGTGGATAGATTTCAGCCCCCTCAGACTGTGAAGTGGCTGGCGGGGGCTGGGGTATTCAGGATCTCCCTGGTCTGCTGTCTCGTGTCAAGAGCAAGTTAGTGCTTTTATATCCCATGGCCTACTCTCATTTTTAGTTGTGCCATGATGTGACAAAAGATTGCAATACTCTCATTTTTAGTTGTGCCATGATGTGACAAAAGATTGCAAACCACTGAAAAGACATAACAAACTCTTATACCGCAGCAGTCACACTGGAGTGAGAAGTCTGTCACATAATATTAAGCTCATTGTTTTGATTGTTACTGGTATTACGGATTTGTTTTTAATTTCTGAATGTTTTGATTTCATCATTTCATTAGATTTAAATTCATCAGAATAAATAATAAGTTGCTATGTAGACTTTTATGTTTGTATATAATTCAGTATTACCAGCACAAAAATGCTTTAAGTGTAAATGGGTTCTACAAGGATTTCTTTCCTCCCTTTTAATGGGATCTGTAACAAATTGCAAAGCTGAAAAATACCTGGATTAGTGGGTGTGGGGTTAGACTATTCATGGAAGCTCAGGTCTCTCACCAACTTTGTGACCCTGGGTCAGTTATTTCCCTTCTCTTTAAGCCTTCGCTTCCTCACTTGTAAGATAGGGCTAATGACAGTTCCTATCCATGGAAGGGTCTACAAAGTGATTAAGCCCAGTACCTGGTATACAGTAACACTTGCAAAGAGCATGTCTTATGTATAACAAACGCATACTTTTAGTTTCACTTATTTAACTCATCTTAGATAAAAGACAATGGAAACCTGACTTTATATATGTGACCATAATCCATCTTTAAAGGGGCTGGAGGGTAGTTATATTGCTTTAGGAGGACTCCTACCATTCTAAAAATACTGTCCCGCAGCTGTTTAAAATTTATTTTTTTAGACCATAGCACCACTGTTTGGTTGTTTCCAATTTCTAAACCACAAATAGTAAAAGTGTACTCAGTCTACTGCAAACATAAATAGCAAATGCACGCTTCAGCACTTTTTAAAGGATATGGAAATTGGCAACAAAAATGCAGTTCATGTTGAAAATTTATGACAGCCCTGCCATATTTCTTCAGAAATACAATCAGGTAAAAATTAGGAAGATCTCTACCAGCTGGGTGGTATTTTTATGTTTTTTTACTTATATTTTCACTAACTGAAAGACTTTCATTATGCAACTTCTGGCACTTGATAAAATAGAGCAATAGTACCTTTGCTAAAACCACAGTTTCTTTGGTTATGTTTAGCATTACACAAACATCTTTCACCTTAGATATCCTTTTGCATTAGAGTGTTTAATTTTAAATTGACTAAAGGGAATTTCTTTTTACAGAATATTATGCTTTCTGGATATCATTAAGCACAAGAATTGTATTTTCATAACTTCTCAAAAGGTTACGTGTGTGTTACAATTATTAGGCATTTGGTTCCATAAAAATATTGTGAAAACTACTGCTAAAAGATGAGAATAGAAAAGTGATTCAGGGAAACCTAGAGAAGACTGATCTACTGTGATGCTATAAATTGAAAGAAAAAAAGCCCTGTTTTCTAAAATATATAAAAAGGAACATGGATTTAGTATCTCTCCCCTGATGCAGTTTTTCTAAAATAACACATCCTCAGCTTCCAAGGAGAAGAAAGAAAAGAAAAACAACCTGCTACATACAGAGTTTGAAATAAATAATTTTTACCATTAAACTCAACAATGGAGAAATAAGTTTCCCTTATTTCCCTTATTTCCCTTATTATTGAAGAAATAATACTTCAATACTGTTTCTCATAACAGCATTAAAATTCCTACTGCTATATATTTAAACTAGTTTTTAAGTACCAGTGCAAGCAAGATTGAAAGATTACTTGTTAATCTTTTGATGCAATCAATAAAGCTGTTGAATCAACACCAAACAAATGATTAAATAAATGGAGGAGAAAACGGCACTTGGTCATTTCAGATGTTTTTAATGAGATTTTTTAAATGAATAATTCAAAAGCTGATGAGCTATTAGTTCATATTATATCCTAAATATTTAATTGAAAGAATAAAACTACCAAGGAATTTTTAATGGCTCCTACTTTTCGTGGTGGTTCTTCTTTATATACATTTTTATCAAGCATGCTTAACTAATAAACATTTTCAAAGATTCATTAAATATATGCTCATTGGATTGGATGAAAAGTTTATAAGCATCTTATAACATATGCTTTTATAAAGTAATAAAAATAATATAAAGAAGACTTCAGATTAAAATATGCAATGTGACAAAATGAAGGTAAACAAAATGAAAAAGAGAAAAGTTCTGGGGTACCTGTAGAAAAATTAACTGGCTATATTATATTTTTTATTTTACTGAAAAAAATAAGAGAGTCAAGACTATCAAACTATTATGCTTTATATTTTTAAGGCCCTATTTACATAATGTAAACAGTGTTCTTTTCCCATGTCTTATAACAGGCACCTGATTTTTGCCACATAATTGCTTTCCTTTGTATTTACAGACTAGAAGGCAAACCTAACTGCTAAGCAAAAAACACCAATTACATAACATTTACATACATTTTAAGAAACAAAAACAATTTTCTCATCTACAGTTAGCATCTATTCAAAATGTGAACTTATAAAAGCATTCAGATTTCATTTCTTCCTACTTTGAATACTGTTTAAATAATACAAACTTGGTATTACTGCACTACTGCATTTCTAGAAATTATCTTAAAATCTCTCAAATTCTCATTTTATATCTTGTTTGCTGAACAAGATATCATTTGAAAGGTCCGCTGCTTTGAACTGTCCATTATAAAATGACACTTAATCATATATTCCTAAAATAAGAGGTAGTCTAATCAATATGAAAGCTTGAAACAAAGTAGTATTTTTAAAACAACTTTTTAAATTAGGAATATATATTCTAGTGATGCAGTTTTCCGATTTGAAAGAGGATCACTTTTACAAAAATTGAGTGACATTTTGTTTTCAGCACTAGGAGAAAAAAAACAGAATAAAGGTATAAATGTCTATCTCATTTGCTAGAATCATAAGTTCTAAGATAGAATGAGGAATTAAACAGCAGTTTTTGAAACATTCAAAGCTTGCAATATAAAACTAGAAAGTTTTCTCCTAATAATTTAAAAGAGCTTTTGGTTCAAATACTTTTTTAAAAATTATTAACTATAAAATTGGAGAGAAAAAATATCCATCTCTAATATATTACAATAATTTGCTGAAATTTTCATGCGTGAAACAAATCAAGTTTCAGAATTTGGGAATCGCCACAACAATGAATTATAACAATGTCATTTATAATAAGGCTGACATACTTAAAAGAATTTCCATTTTGTTAAGTTGTAAAATAACTTAGATTTTGAAGAAAATTACTGTGATTCTAAGTTAACTGTAATAGCTGCCATGACTGGTTTTTGATCAAGTAAAGAGCTGTTAACTTTTTAACTCTATACACACAGTCCTTGAGTGACTCTGGGTCTTAACCCAGTACAATTTCACACTGCCTGAAATTGTAACATTTGGAACACTAATGTCAGTTATTGAAACAGTTACCTATTCTTTGTACCTATTAACTTCTAATCATATCTGCTATTTTAAGCTCTGAATAACAGAGGACTAAATCATGTGATTAAGGGTATAGAAAAATGTAAAAAAAATAGCTATAAACAGACCGATTATAACACTTCATTTCCGGTACTGTTACTTCCTTCACAAATATTTGTGTTATTTTATAATATTTTAAACCCTTAAAAAAAGAAATAATTACACATCTGTGATCATCTCGAGATACAGGCTCCTTAAAATAAAAGTGCATACAATTTTATATTTTAAAATTTATTAACCCAAATATAAGGTGTATCTGTTTTAAAAAAGAACTATTTCAAATGCTGCTGTTATGTTGGATTACATTGCATACACAGTTCATGAAAACCTCTAATACAGAGTTAAGTCTATTTTTCCTTGCCAGAAAGAAAACAAAACAGCTTAATTGTCATACCATTACAAACTGAAGTTATATACAAATAACATAACCCGAGACCTACTCTGATCATCTAAGGAACTACAAATTAAAGCATCAATCTTCACAGTCCAGCAGCACTTTAAATAATTTTATGAAAAAAATTATTTTTTTGCACATTTATTTCTTTACCACATGAAATTCATTTCCTGGGCTTCTTACAGAGAAAAAAGTCACTTGTTTTGGAGCATAGTATATATCAAAAAATACTTGGTAATCCAATAGACTATTTTTCCTACATTATGGTCAGGCAACAGACCCCACCAAATACTGAAGATTGACATTTGTAGGTAATTCAATAGTTAGATGATGATTCTTCAGTAGTTTCACAGTGGCACAATTTTTCACATTACTTGAAACCACTGTTAAACCTATAACACATTTTCTGTTTCGCTATGGGTATTTTTTCTATCTTTAACCCTAAAAGAAATATCTTTTATCTGTTTGCAGTACAAAAAGCATTCATAATTCAGAAATGTTTTCCTTTTTTGCAATGCATGACTTTGAACTCAAGATTTTTCAAAGATCAGTTAAACATTGTGTTTCTTTAAGACCAGAGCCTTATTTATGTGAGCCTGTGGCTTACCTAACAAGAATTTTTCTGTTCCAGGGAAAGTCAGTCAGTTTGTATCTTAAATACCATAATCTAGTTTCAATCCATATAGACATCTGCAAGGGAAGGCACTCGTCAAATGTTACAACCAAATCATAGATTGTAAGAATAATTTTTCTACACAACAATGAGAAAACAAAAAAGCAAAACGATGGAGGGAAATAAAACATGTGATATTAAAAATTAATAAGCAACAACACATTTATCATTAGTATAACAGTACACTTATGTAATGCTTTCTATACAATTCAAATACTTAATAAAACCCCAACGTGAATACAGTGAGTGCCTTTTTAATCAGATGCCATGGAACCTGCATATAATAATAACATCTAGAAATTTGTTCTGTAATCATATGATTGTACAAAATACTGTCTGCGTAATCACTATGTATATTTTATTGCCTATTTCTAAAAGCTACCAATATTAAATGACAAACTGCCAATGTTACATGAAAATAAGTATAAATTAATGCATTAATGAAAATTGAACCCATAATCAAAACATCTAGTAAAATAAAGCAGATACCATTTTGAGTGATTGTTTACTGTTTTATTAACTTAACAAACTTTCAAGACTCTAAAATCTTACTAAAGTGTAGCTAGTATAATAATCTCACATGTACAATATGCTACTAGCACTTAATATATAAGAGCTACTACTATTGGTAAGTGCTTTATTTTTTTTAAATAAGTTACGCTCAAAGTACCTTTCACTTTAGAGATGATGAAAATGATGCTCAGAAAGGTTAAGTAATTCACCTGAAGTCAGACAATTATTAAGTGGTAGACAATTTGGCTCTAAAGTCCATGTTTTTATCTATCCTTATAAGCATCATAGTAAAATATTACTTTTAAATTTTGAAAAAAAATGTGACATTCACGGACATAATGCCTAGATCAAATATGTAGGAGATTATATGAGCATACATAAATATCTTAAGATTTATGAAAAACTTTTGTACTTGTAACAAATGACTGTTCTGTACCTATCTTATCTGCTACTTTCTACATTCAAAGGAACAAATCAAAAGAGTGGTTACCTAAAGTTTGGATACTCTTAATGTGAATTAAACAGTCACATGTGCACATAATCACATGTATACTACTTACTAATAGGAACAATATGAGAATTTCAATAAACTAATATTAAAATGAAGCATAAAAATATTTTCTGATGATTACTAACCTATAATAAAATCCATATTAAACTATTTTATTTATTGAAATTTGAATAAGTTTAAACAAGTAATAATATGTCATTCATTTTGCTTTTAATGTGAACTAAGTTACTCTTTGAATTTTAACTATCCTCATTTTATAAAACCAAAGGCCCCAAATCACTATGTGAAACTTGAAATTAATACTGCATGTCAATTACACCTCCAAATAAATAAATAACATAACATAAAAAGCTGAAGTCTATTCTAGAGTTTCATGTAAGAATTGGTAAATGTAAATAATCTCATTCAGCAACTTTCCAACTTAAAATATAAGAATTCACTTCTAATTGCTTGAGTTGTTCACTCAGGTAAGTTTCTTATTTCTTTTCCAGTGAATAGTGTTTGGTTAAATATAGGAAAAGCTGTACCACCAATGGAATGTGATTATCTATAATGAAAGTAAGTTATTCCATATTCCCATTTTGAAAAGTAAATGAATATATCAACACACCCTATAACATTTATATAAACCTTAAAATACCAGCTAGCTGAAAGCGAACAGAACATATAATCAGGATAATTTCATACCATGCATAATCATTCTTCACAGCATTTTTATTATGCAGTATGGAATGGATTATAGTAAATGTATTTCACACATGCTATTTCTTATTCAAAAGGAAATACAGAATAGGATATAAAACAGTTCTAGCCAAATCTTCATTCAAATCCAACCTTCATGGACGCCACTGTAATTGAAAGACATTTCCAAACAGATAGCTATGGACTTCATTTTCCTTTAAAATCATATGTCTTTCACATCTGTTCCAACTAAAACATTCATGTTCTTAAACTTTACCAAACTGTCTTATGCTTAGTTTTTAAAATATTGTAGTTTTATTTTGTTTTACTTTAATTTACAACTAGTTATGCTCAAAAAATTGTTTAAATTTTCAAATTATGCTAACATGTTAAAAAAAACAGTAGAGTATGCATACCTAATCAACATTTTAATTCAGTGATTTCCTAAGTTTCTCAAACTTCACTTACTTTTAACTAACCTTCATGCAACTCCTTAAAATGGGATAAAGAAAATATTTTGTCAGTTTAAGATTAACACGTATTCATATTTTTAATATGAATTTTTAATTTCACTATGAATATATCTTCCAAAACAGAGTCAATGGTTCCAAGATCAGACATCAAAATGAATACTATTAATTTCAATACTGCACTTTTCTTTGACTTACTCAATAATTGTAAATTAAAAGTAAACATGAACTATTAAAATATGACATAAAAATCTCTGACTTAAATGATGATACTCCTTTTTGTAGAAGCCTCTACAAAATTATAAGATTTCACATAATTATGAAATGAGTTAAAACAAGTTTCAGATCCAGGGTATATTAAAAATAATTATAAGCAAAATGATAAAGAGAGGGGGAAAAAAGAAGCATGGAAATTAGCAAAAGCCTTATGTATTTCTTGATGAAATATATTTAAAATGTAAAAATCTAAAATAACAAAAATTTAAGATTACTAATTAACAATAAATTCAGAAGCATTTATAAAGTTCATAGAAACTTAATCAGGTTGGTTTCTATCAATGATCTCTTGCATAAAGTAGTCAAATGGCTAGTTTAGGAAGACTGCCTAAATAATTTTATCCACAGGCCTTTCTTAACAGGTAACTTCAAAAAATCATGTATACTATCACCATTCTTCCCATCAAAATCCCAATTTTAAAATGCTTTTGCTATTCAGAGTATTCACCTAGAACAATTAATGGTTCTCAACAAAATAATGCAATATTTGCAAATATAAAATTCCATTTAATGTACTGAAGAATGAATTATTTTTTAAAATATTTTATTTATTTATTCATGAGAGACACAGAGAGAGGCAAAGACAGAGGGAGAAGCAGGCTCCATGCAGGGAGCCCGATGCAGGACTTGATCCCAGGACTCCAGGATCACGACCTGAGCCGAAGGCAGATGCGCAACCACTGAGCCACGCAGGTGCCCTTGAAGAATGAATTAATACAACAAGGGGATACTTGTACTTTTTACACTGACTTTCAAGTGCAAACATGCAAAACGTAGAAGGATAATACAGCATAAGTTGGGTCCATTCTATAAAATGCATGTACCTGCATATAAAAATAGCTAGAGAACAATTACAAGGCAACATGGAATACAAGACAGTTTAGATACAGTTTATACACAAATACCAATAAACTATAAAGATAACGTTAATTTCAGTGAGATTACTGATGGCAGACTCCAAAAAGGAAGTTCTATCCCCTGGTTTTGGAGGAAGGTTCCATTTTCATATAAAACACAGAAATAGGTAGTTATATTAAGTCATGGAAGAGATGGTGATGAACAAAGGAATGAAGGGGGCAGAACAGAAAATAACATAAAAACAACTAAAATAAAGGAGATATGGGTGACGGACACTGAGGGAGGCACTTGACAGGATGAGCACTGGGTGTTTTACTATATGTTGCCAAATCGAATTCCAATAAAAACATATACAAAAATAAATAAATGAGTCTCTTGTAGACAGCAAAAAAATATATAAAATAAAATAAATAATAAAATAAAATAAAATAAAATAAAATAAAATAAATGAGATATATACCATGAAGTTAATAAATGGCATTTATATTTATCCAACTATGAGATCAAAATCTGAGGTGTCAACTCTGACATGTGTTCTCTCCTTTAAACTCTGTAGTTAAACAATCACCAATTCCCCTTAATTCTGCCTCCTAACCACATCTGAAATCAGTTTTCATTTCCAGTTCCCTAGTAACACTCCCAGGATTCAGACTAACCATCTCTCTCCTGAACCCCCTTTGTGATCTCCTAGGTAGTCTCCCTGAATCCCCTCACTCCCATCTCCATCTCACCCTAATGTGACACCAATTCTCTGCCAGGTTGGTCTGTTTGAAATGTACATCAGGTCCGGTTAACCCTCACTAAAAAAACTTCTCAGTGGATCCCCAATGTTCTCAAAATAAAGCCTAGAGTCTTTAACATGACATTATTGATTTGGTCCTTACCTTTATTTCCAGTTTCACCTTATACTCCTCCAACCTCATATGGAGGCTTCATCCTGCCCACGAAGAACCTCTCTCTCAGTTCATCAGGTACAACCTACTCTCTGCATCTCTTTCTTCATCTTCAGGCCAGCTCAACTACAACTTTCCCAAGGAAGTTCCCCTTTGACCATCTCCTCTCTCCTCAACCCTCTCAAACTAGGCTACATCTTAGAAACTCAACAAGTACTTCTCTATGGCAGAAGCTTTAGATATACTTACAATTATTTGACAATTTTTATTATCTTTTAAATGACAGCTTTCTATTATAAACTGTAAGTTCCACAGAGGAAGGATTATATCTTTTTGTATTCCACTATTCCCCAGTACTTGGACAAGAGTTAGAAATAATAAATATTTGCTACCTGCTAAGTCAAGAAGACACAGGAAGATGGTGCCACTCAGAAGACTCACAGGATATAAAAGGCTCTCAGGTCACCAAATATTCAATCTCGGAGAGCACTTGTAGATGATCTACTTTAGCAGTTTCCAACTATATTCATCGGAGCCTTGGGAGAATGGACTAGAAAAGCAAGATATTGGATCCATTTACTACACACCTCTGCCCTTGCTCCAACCAAATCAGCTTCACATTTTGTGCTTTTACACACTGGGGCTTCACATAATATTTCATCCAAAAAAGAAAAAGAAGTTGAAAACCTCTATGTTGAGTAATTTCCAAATCCTCATCCATTCACATAAGCTCCCTTCCTCCTGTTATCATTTTTAACATACTGATAGAAACCACTCTAGTAACTCTGCCACACCCTAAAATCATCTTAATTTTCCGATTCCTTGATTCCTCCACATCTAATCAGTTACCAGATCCTAATATTCTTGCTTTCTCACTTCTATTCCTTTTTCCCCATCTCCTCTGCTGCTAGACAAAAACAGATTCAAATCCTTTTTGTTCCTTGAATTACTACAACAGCTTCTTACATGGCTTACTTAACTCCAATCTCCCCTTCCTTAATAACACCCGTGTTGGACTTATCTTTCTCATACAGTGCCTTCCTTGTATCCATAATAAAAATGTTTGGCAGATTCCAGTTTAACATCCTAACAAAACCAACTGCCCCTCTCTGGCTTTTAAAGTCCTCCTTTTATAACCTGCCCAAACCACCTATTTCAATCTATTAGGCTTCCTTCTTCTTTGATCAGTTTTCTCCAAACTACATCATAATCATTCAAGGAGGATGCTCTACACTTCTCCTCTGTGTAATCCAGACCACAAATCTAAAGCTGAACAGCCTGAGTTACCAAGGCATATCAGATATGGTAAAATAGAACTTCATGTTCCCAGCTTGACAAGTTTAAACTGTAAGAACTACCTTTATATCTGCTGCACTCTCTGTTCTTCTTCAGTGCATTAAGTTTTGGCATAAACTCCCTCAATTATATAATATTAAATTACTGAGCTTATGAAAGACCTTAGAGAATATAGCCCACAACCTTCATTTTATAGATGAGGAAGTGAAACTCCTTGTTCAAGGTCACACAGTCAAGTTAATGGGAGGCCAGACATACACTGCAAGTCTAGCTCAGCTCCTCTATTTCTGATACTCCAGCTCTATTCTCTCTTATATTATAACAATCATGAAACGGGACTAGACTTGGACTGCTAGGGTTTGAGTCAAGGTCACAGTGTATACTTGAAAAACAATGTGATTCTTCATAATATTAATTTTTAGCTACTTATCTTTCCAGCTGTGCAAAATGCTAAGACTCATTCATTTAACAAGTATTTATTGAGCGCCTACTCTGTGCTTGGAATACATCAGTGAACAAAACTGACTAAAATAACCATCTTTGGGAAGAATACATATTAGTAGAGGAAACTGTTAATATATGAATAAATAAGTTAAATATTTACAGTTTCAGGCAGCCATAAGGTCTTTAGAGAAAAATAAAGTACAGCAAGGTATACTGTTGTTTAGAGATATTGGAAATGAAAAGCAACCAACATCCATGACAAGAAGAGAAGAAAAATGAGAAGAGTGAGGTTTGGAAAGGCAAATGAATAGTCTTTTTAAGAAGGAAGGTGAGCAACTGTGTCAAATGCTACAGATAGATCAAGGAAGATGAGCACTGAAAAATGACCATGAGATTTAGTAATGCAGACGTCACTGGTGACCTGAGAAGTTTTGGATGAGAGATGGAAGCACAAATCTGAATGAAGCAAATTCAAGAGATAATGGAAAGATAACAAGAGAGCACAAGCAACTTTTTTTGAAGAGTTATGCTAAAAGGGGAGCAGAGAAATGAATGGTAAATGGAGAGTGTGTGATCAAGACGTTGTGGTTGTTGCTGCTGTCTGTTGCTTATGATGGGAAATCTGTGCAACTCTCTGTGCTGTTGATCCAATAGAGAAAGAAATTCTGGGGTAGGGAAGCCTGGGTGGCTCAGTCAGTTAAGTGTCTGCCTTCCGCTCAGGTCATGATCCCAGGATTCTGGGATTGAGCCCTGTTCAGCAGAGAGTCTGCTTCTCCCTCTCCCTCTGCCCTTCACTCATGCTTGCTCTCTCCCTCTCTCTCAAATAAATAAAATCTAAAAAAAAAAAAAGAAAGAAAGAAAGAAAAGAAAGAAAGAAAAGAAAAGAAAAGAAAAGAAAAGAAAAGAAAAGAAAAGAAAAGAAAAGAAAAGAAAAGAAATTCTTGCGTAATGTCCTTGAGAAAGTAGAATCAAAATGTATGTGTGGATGGTTTGCCCTTAGATGGTAGTATAGATATTTCAACTATAGGAACAATCAAGAAGTGGGCACAGATGGATGCATGTATGTATCTGGTGATGGAAACTTATGTAAGTTTTCTACTGAATAATTATATCCTCTAAATGAAATAGGGAGCAAAGTCAGCAAATGAGAGTGAAGATAAGGGAGAAGGTGCTAAAGGTTTACGGAGAAAGGAGAACGTATGAAATGGCTGTCCAACAAAATAAGTGAATAGACCAGAAGAATAAAAGTTGGAAAAGGAGTAAAATTTGAAGGTACTGACCATGGTTTAAATTAGAAAAATAAGTACTGTGTGTTTCCTGACACACTGACTTGTGTCTATTCAAGTACAGAGTTGGCAGAAAGTTAATCCAAGGAAGGAGTGAGAGAGAAGCCAAAGAACTGAAAGGAGAAGTAAAAAGAGAAAAAGAAGTTAAAGAGTTTAGCGTATTTGCATTGTGACGATTATACTGACAGACTATAGATTACAAGTGGGTAAAAGAGGGAGATGAGAATCCAAGAATGGCAAGAGAATTTTTAAAAATGGCCAGGTCAATGGATTTGTTGGTATTGGGATAATAGAAGGGTGTGATGTGAAGAGAAATAGTGGTGATCAAAAAGAGCGGGAGTCTTCAAACTGAGCTCATAAAATGGTTGCAGGTATTGATGATACTAAGATAAAACTGTAATCAGTAGCTAAGATGAGGGACAAGATGTTTAGATACAAGAAATACCCACTTGTGATCTCAAATTTCTGACCAAGTCTTCACACCTCTAATAATGCCCTCTAAATCTATGTAACTGGGAACTCTGCCTGGACCATATGTTTTTAAAAGTCCCATTCTGGCCCTCTTCTGGTCATGCCCATTTCTGCTGGGGAAGAAGTCCATGGGAGCCAAGCAGACTTGCTTGACCCAAGCCTGCATCCTCTTTTATTTAAAAAGACTATGTTTCAGGTTCCAGGACCCTCAAAATTCCTGATCCAACATGAAAACCCAAGTTCAGAACCAATACAAACTTCTTCCTTACATCCTTCCTAAGTACTGATTATACTGTCAGTTTATTTACCCTTAAATCTAAGGGATACCCAAGAGGAGATACAGGGATGAGAGGAGTTTGAACATGTTAGGTGGAGTATCTACATCTGTGCAAGCAAGATTCCTCATCATTGGGAGTGAGAACAGAAAGAAGTGGGCAGAGGGAAGGGCAGACTCCCTGCTAAGCAGGAAGCCTGGCACAGGGCTCCAAGTGGTAGGACCCTCGGGGATCATCATCCAATGTGGACGCTTAACCAGCTGAGCCACCCAGGTGCCCCATAACCTCACAAGACTTTAAAAGACAAAGGGAATAATTATTATTTTATGATTGGGAAAAGTAAAGGAAAGGGGTGATTTGACAAGGTCACATATATCAATCAGTTAAGTGGATAACATAACAACCTCAGTCTCCAATTAAAATGCAATTATATTTGAAATAAAAATATAACCCAGACTTTCAAATCTTGGGAAATTTAAAAACACAATGCCAAATAAATGTTTCAAAGGAGAAATCCTAATAGTTATCAAAAAAATACTTAGAACTAGAGGACACTGAAAACTGATATACCAAATGTGATACTATTATTTTATACATATATATATATATATATATTTGATCTTCATCCCAGTTCCTAGCAAGAAACTCCTAAAACTCATGGAATTTCTTAAGTGATTAGAGCAATAAAGATGTCATTTGTTATGTTAATGACATTTGGAAAGCCCCTAGGTAACGTAAGCTAAGGATAGGAGCTTTTGCCAGCAGATCTAACCATAGGATTAGAGGGTTGGAACTTTCACTCCTACTCACTTAACTCTCCCACCTCCTCTGGATAAGGAAGAAAACAAAGAGATTGAGTTCAATCACCAACAGCTAATCAATAATACCTATGTAATGAAGATTCCGTAAAAACTCAAAGGACCAGGTTTAGGGAGCTTCTAGTCTGGTAAAGAAAGAAAGATTCAAGGGCAAGTGATACACTTAAAGAACAGAGAACCTTACACCCATCCCACACACCTGGCTGTTCCTGAGTTACAAACTTCTGTAATAAACTAGTAATCTAGTAAATAAAATACTTCTCTGAATTCTGTGAGCTACTCTACCAAATTAATTGAACCTAAGGTGGGGGACTGTGGGAACCATCAATAGCCAGTTAGTCAGAACCATGGAACCACGGCTAATGACCTAGACTTGCCATTGGCATGTGAAGTGTGTATGCTGGGTGCAAGTCTTGTAAGCCTGAGCCTTTAATATATATTATCTCGTTTGGTGGTGTGGAAGAAAAAAACAATCAGACATCAGAATTGCTGTCAGACTAATACCAAGACATGTGAATACGGCTAAAGTTATAGTGCCACAACAAAACAAAACAAAACAAAACAGGCAAGCATACTTTAGAAGACAAATATCAATGTGTTTGGTATTTAATGTTACACATATAGAATGAGTCCAAAGAAAGGCAAAGAAAAGAAACCATAAAGCCAGAAAAAAATGAAATAGAAAACACTGAAAAAAAACAGTATCAACAAAACTAAAAGCTACTTCTTTTAAAAGAGTTTACCCAAGATTGGTCAGGAAAGAAAGATTCAATGTGGGAATGAAAAGGACAACATAAACCTGTAGAGAGAAAATACCATAAATATCTTCACTGAGATAAATTTGAGAAGATGAACTGGATAGTTTCCTAAAAACTTATAACTTAATAAAATGAATTGAAATAATAAACCTAAATACATCCATGGCTATTTAAAAAATTCATTCTGTAGTTTAAAAAAAAACCCTGTCACTCCTCTATACACACGCACACTCACAATTTTATAGCTAAGTTATACAATACCATCTACAATCAGATAATCTTGACCTAATATCAATGGTTCTAGAGAGGAAATTAAGGGGTAAACTACTATTATCTGGTAAGAATTGTAAATGGCTGTTTATAACAGAGATCCAACACGAGAAACTTAAATACATAAGGGTTTTGGTTGGTTTGCTTTCACATGAGGTATGTAATTGTTGGTACTGGCTTTAATGGCTATATATTAGTTTTATATTACTACTGATATATTACTACTGAAACAACTATCACAAATGGGGAGGCTGAAAACAACACAGTTGTATTATCTTATAGCTCCAGAGGACAGAAGTTTGAAACTGGTTTCAGTGGGCTGAAATCAAGGTGTCAAGACAGCTGCAGTGCTTCTAAAAAGCTCCACTTGTCCTTTACAGATTCTAAAGCTGCTTATAGTACAGTGCTGTGAAAAACAGGGTATGGCAGTTCATCCAAAAAATTTAAAACAGTTATGATATGAGAGGTGCTTGGGTGGCTCAATCAGTTCAGCATCTGCCTTCAGCTCAGGTCATGATCCCAAAGGTCCTAGGATGGAGCCTGAATTCCAGCAGGGAGCCTGCTGCTCTCCCTCCCTCTGCTACTCTCTTTGCTTATGTTCTCACGAGTGTAGCAATTCCACTTGTGTACGTGTATCTGTAATAACCGAAAGTGGAGGCTCAGATATTTGTGCATCAATGTTCATAGCTGCATTATTCATAATAGCTAAAATGTAAAGGCAACCTAAGTATCTATCTAAAGATAAGCAAAAGTGGAATATGCATACACTAGAATATTATTCAGCCTTCCTTTTTGGAAGGAAATGTGACATATGCTATGAAGCCATCATGCTAAGTGAAATAAGCCAGTCACAAAAAGACAAATAGTGTCATGACTCACTTATGTGAAGTCATACAAAGAAGTCAAAATCATAGATACAGAAAAAAGAATGGTAGTTGCCCTGTGCTGGGAGGAGAGGAGAATTAGGAATTACCATGTAATAGGTATAGAATTTTAGTTTTACAATGCTTAAAGAGTTAGGAAGACAAGTGATGAAGATATACAACATTATGCATACCTAGAACCACTTAACTGTATACTTAAAAATGATTAAGATGGTAAATTTTATGCTGTGTGGATTTTATCACAGCAAAAAAAAGGGAAGGAAAGAATTAAAATATATACATATACCAGTTCAGCCATACAAGCACCACTCTCCCCAGTACTGCAAAATAAGAGAAAGAGAAAACAATTCTGCTTGCCACACAACTCAGTAGATGTGCTGGAGAGATGAATCTACTGTTGCTGCAGTATGACTCACTTCCCTCATGATTCATTTAGCTTGAGCAATTTCATCACACTGAATGGTTTGAGACTTTGAATTATTTATCAAACAACAGGGCCCCTAAAATCAAGCACTCAGGTACTCATCTAAATCTAAAGTAAACTGCTCTATAAAGAATACAACATATATATAACAAAATGGATTAATACCTGTAACATATAAAAAGCCACTTAAATTTACTACGAAAAATCAATGCCTGAAAGGAATGAAATGTTTGTAATTCACAGAACAATAAATATAAATGGCCAAAAACTTTGAAAAAAGGTTCAAGTTCACTAAGATAAATATAAAATAGAATAAACTATCATTCTACACTGGTGTTGAAAAAACAGGCAAATATAAGTGTTGGTAAAGCTGTTGTAAAACAAATATTCATAGCCATTGTTTTAAAAAGAATATAAACTAGTACATTCATAAAACAATTTGGTAATATTAGTCACAACTTCAAATGACCAGTCTGTTGGTTTCACTTTTAGGCATACACCCTATAATAAATTGAACAAATTAGTAGGAACAAAGATGTACATGAACAGTTGGCTAATATTTAAAAGCTGAAAACAATTCAAATGTCTATTAATAGAGACTATCTATAGTAAATAATAAGTATGCTGATATAAGAACAACAAAGGATGGGGTGTCTGGATGGCTCAGCCAGTTGAGTATATGACACTTAATTTCGGTTCAAGCCATGATCTCAGGATCATGAGAGTGAGCCCTATGTCGGGCTCCACACTGGGCATGGAGCCTGCTTGCAATTCTCTCTCTCCTTCTCTTTTTGTCTCTCTCCCCCTTTACACCGGCATACTCTCTTAAAAAAAAAAAGAAGTAATAATAACAAAAGAGACTTAAAGGCACTGACAGAAATATATCCACAACAGATAACAAGGTTTATTTTTTTTTAATATTTTATTTATTTATTCATGAGAGACACAGAGAGAAAAAGAAAGGTAGAGACACAGGCAGAGGGAGAAGCAGGCTCCATGCAGGGAGCCCGACTTGGGACTCAATCCCGGGTCTCCAGGATCACACTCTGGGCCTAAGGCAGGCGCTGAACCGCTGAGCCACCCAGGGATCCCGATAAGAAGGTTTAAAAAGGTTTTATGGGGGACACCTGGGTGGCTCAGCGGTTGAGCACCTGCCTTCAGGCCAGGGTGTGATCCTGAAGTCCTGAGATCGAGTCCCACATCAGGCTCCCTGCATGGAGCCTGCTTCTCCCTCTGCCTGTGTCTCTGCCTCTCTCTCTCTCTCTCTCTCTCTCTCTCTCTCATGAATAAATAAATAAAATCTTAAAAAAAAAAACTTTTAAAAAGGTTTTATGGTTTTATTTTCAAAATAAAAATAGTCTTATTCATCTTTCTAATTACAAATAATTCTGAACTCATATCGAATATGTGTATAATACTAAAATGCTTTTTAAAGAGAAAAAAATATTCTGAAGGCCTTTAGCAAATAATCCTCCCAGGTCACTTGGATTTTTAAAAATCATACAAAAACTACTCCATATTTAGAATTAAGACAACAGTCTTTAGTACAAAATCCCTACCACTATAACTAAAGATCTTTTACATGGTCAAATGGTAATCAATATATTATGGAGAACACTGAAAGTTGGTTCTAAAGAGGATTTATTATTTTTATTTTTTCAAAAAAAATAATTTTATTATCATTCTCTAAATTATTTTTTAAGTTTTTATTTAAATTCCAATTAGTTAACATACAGTGTGATATTAGTTTCTGGTGTATAATATAGTGATTCAATACTTCTATACCACACCCACAACTCATAGCAAGTGCACTCCTTATCGCCCATCACCTATTTGACCCATCCCCCACCCACATTCCCTCTGGTAACCATCAGTTTGTTCTGTATAAAGTCTGTTTAAAGAGGATTTATTTCAAACTCCTCAAAGTCATTTAAATTTACATAATTAACTACTCAAAGTTAAAATTCAAGACAATTAAGTACACAACTATGCCAATACAATAGCATTCAAAGCCTTTTGAGATTGTAAAACAAGAAAAAAGAAAAAAATTCAACAGACTGAAAGTAATTAACTCCAGGAAGAGATTATAAACAATAAAGCAATGTATAAATGAACAAGCATAGCTCACAGCTACAGTATCAAACGATTCAGTGACCACCCAAGTACATAACAGCTCAGAAGGAAGAAATGGGTTTTCTACAACACCTTATGAAACAAATTCAAATATCTGACCACACACATTTTCAATCCATGTAGTTACAGAGGAGCGGAATAACAGGAAAAATAATAAAAAAATGAAGAGAAAGTATAAATTATGCCATATGGAAAAGTGATTTGATTGACAGCATTCAAAGAAATGACAATAGTAAAAGCTATTGGAAGGAAATCAGGATTACCTGAAAGAAATACAGAAAGTTCTAATCTGAGGATTAATTACAACACTGTGGCTTTTCCCTTAAGATTAAAAAAAAAAGTATAGCAAACAGCTCTTACTTATTGTTATTATTTCAATGCATAGACAATCCAATCAGATGTTCTTAAAACAGATTTTATAGTCCAAAAATATTTTTGTTCATTCTCACAAAGCACAAAATATCTCATTTGTATAACAAAATATTTTAATGTTCCTCATACCACTAAAATATACAATGTTTTTAGTATATAGACATTTACATTTACTTTAGAAACTTAATTTTAAGAATAAATGAATTTGTCCTTGAAAACTGGCTAAATAAACTTCATCAAAAATAAACATAATGAAGGGGTGCCTGGGTGGATCAATCAGTTAATAGCCCAACTCATGATTTTGGTTCAGGTCATGATCTCAGAATCATGGGATCAAGTCCCACATTTGGCTCCACACTGGGTATAGAGCCTGCTTAAGATTCCCTCTTCCTCTGCCTCTCCGTCCCAGCTCCTCCACTCCCATGCTCTTTCTCTCTAAAAATAAACAAAATAATTTAAAAATAAAAGTAATTCTTTAAAAAAAAAAGCAGAAAAGGCAGAAATATGGGTACAAACAACAGAGTAGCACTCTCCCGAGTTTTATAAATCATATTTGATAATTAGAACAAAATTTGTAACATTATCTGGTACTAAAGTTAATGATACTTTAAAAAGAAAGGTAAAGGAAATGAGTGGCAGAAAGGGAGACAGAACATGAAAGACTCCTAACTCTGGGAAACAAACTAGGGGTGGTGGAAGGGGAGGTGGGCGGAGGGTGGGGGTAGGACTGGGTGATAGGCACTGAGGTGGGCACTTGGCGGGATGAGCACTGGGTGTTACTCTATATGTTGGCAAATTGAACACCAATAAAAAATAAATTTATAAAAAAAAAAAAAGGTAAAGGAACCTATATAGAAATAAGCCTTCTACATGTCACTTTAAGTGAAAAAAGACTGATAGTCTTTTCACTTTAAGTGAAAAGTAGATTAAGATAGCCTACAAATGAGAATTATACAAATTATATTACACTCAAAAATCCTATAAAAAAATTAGATATAATCCTTAAAAAAACTTCCAGTACCCATAGGAAGGCAGGAGGGGGGGAAAGAAACAATGAGGGAGATGAAGATAATAGAAAATAAATAAATAAATAAAGCGGGAGACAAGCTATGGAACATTAATAATTAATGTCATTAGAATTTAAAACAGCCTGGTTTGGCAGAGTGGATAAAAACATATTAAAGTAATTCTTTGAAAATAAACCTTGAAAAAGGCATAACCATATAAACATTTGATTAAAAAGCAGGGGTGGCTATACTAATATCAAATAAAGTAGATTTTGGAGCAAAGAAAATTACTAGAAAAAAAAAACATTACATAATGATAAAAAAATCAATCTGCTAGGAAGACATAACAACGCTACAAATGTTCACACACCAAAAAATAAGAGTCTCAAAATATATAAGGCAAAAACAGAGCTGGAAAGAAAGACAAATCCACAATTATAACTGGGGACTCAAGAACTCGTTCTGAGCAACTGATAAAAGTATTTGTCAGAAAACTGCCAAGGGTATAGAAACCTGAATACAACCAACAGAATCCAACTAAAATATATAGAATATTGCCCCCAACAACAATGCCCATGGAACATTCAAGACAGACTATATAAATCCTAGGCCATAAAACAAATATCAACATATTTAAAAGAATTGAATTCATACAGATCATGTCACCTAACCAAAATGGAATCAAATTAGCATTCAAAAATGCAAAGACAATAAGAAAATGTCCAAACACTTGCAAATGAAACAGGACACTTCCAAAAAATTGACAGGTCAAAGAGGAATTCACAAAGAAAAATTTCAAAAACATAAAACTGAAAGAAAATAAAATTACAATGCATCAAAATAAGTTTGATGCAGCTAAAGTAGTTCAGAGAAAGTATACACATTTATATTATTAGAAAATAGTCTCAAATAAATTAAGTCCTTACCTCAAAAAAAAAAACCTAAAAAAAAAGAGGAAATAAACCCAAAGAGACAAAAAGGAAAGAAATAATAAATACATAAAATTAAAGTAGAAAAAAATCAATAAAACTGCTAGTTCTTAGAGAAAAAAATCCACAAAATTGATAAACCTCTAAGAAGACTGACAAAATAGGTAAAAGACTAATCACAAACATGTGGAATGAAAGGGAGGTCATTTCTACAAACCTTAAAGTCAGTAAAAGGATAATAAATGAATACTAAGTTATGTTTACAAATTTGACAAATTATCAGAAAAAAAACTAATTCCTTAAAAACCAAGCACTAACAAAACATTACCAAGATGAAATAGATATGTCCTATAACAAAGTAAATAAATTCAAAGGCTGCCTCACTCTCCAAAGAAATCTTCAAGCCTAATTGTTTTCAATAAAAACTTTGAGCAAATATGAAAAAAATGTAACATCAATTTTCATACTGTGTTCAAGAGAAAAGAGTGAATAAGTCTTAAAAGATTAATTTTACCCCAATACTAAAACCAGACATAAATAATACCAATATATTTTCTCCCTTGAATATAGATGTAAAAAAACAAATACAACAAAAAACCTCAACATAATATTAATGATCAAATCTAGCCATGTATGTAAACAATTCTACCCCACGATCAGTGGGATTTACCCCAGGTTTGAAGTTAATTCAACATTTAAAAAAATAAATGAACTCCATCATATCAACAGGCTAAAGTATCAATTGAGGTAGAATAAATTTGACAAAATCTAACATCATTTCATGATTAAAAATTAGTAACAAAGGAAAACTTCCTCAGCATGATAAAGAATATCCAGAAAAAAAGTTAGAGCTAACATTGTACACGAAAATAGAAGACTAAATTCTTTTTCCCTAAGACTAGGAACAAGGCCAAAATGTCCACTCTCATCATTCTATTGCAATAAGGCAAGAAAAAGAAACAAAAGGCATATAAATTGGAAAGGAAAAAACAAGTGTCTCTACTTGCCAACAATATTTTTTCTACTAGAAAATCCCAAGGAATCTACAAAAGAGCCTCCTAGGACTGAGTTCATTAAAATTGGAGTCTAAAAGGTCAACACATGAAAATCAAAACTCAAGGTATTTCTAAATGGTAAAAATGAACATGTGGGAATAGAAACAAATTATAATCACACCAAAGAAATGGAAATACTTAGATATAAACTTAAAACCCGGGTGGCTCAGCGGTTTAGTGCTGCCTTCAGCCCAGGGCATGATCCTGGGGACCGGCTGCTGGGCATTTATTTCAGATATTAAAGCCAGAGTGCACACAAAATCCTGTATACAAATAGTTACAGAGGCTTTATTGAAAAGAGCTAAGAACTAAAATAATTAAATAAAATAAAATAAAATAAAATAAAATAAAATAAAATAAAATAAAAATAACATAACATAACATAACATAACATCACATAACATAAAATAAAATACCAGATATCCTTCAATAGTAAATATTAAACTGTGGTACAGCCCCACCATAGAATACTATTCCACTATAAAGAGCAATGAATTATTAATATACAAGCAACAACTTGAATGACTCTCCAGGAAATTATGCTGCATGAAAAACATCATAGCCAATACCAAAAAGACTACAAACTGCAAAAATTAACTTAACTTAAAAAAATTAATCCACTTAACTTTCTTAAAATGGAAAAATTATAGATAAAAAAGAGATTTGTGGTTGCCAGGAGATAAGGATGGGGGTGGCAAACATGGGAGGAGGCTATGAAAAGGCAATAGAAGGCATCAAGTGATAGTGGAACCATTCTGTATCTTGACTATAGTAATAGATGCATGAACTACATGTTAATATAAATGCACACAAAAGTGTACTATACGTGATAAAAACACAAACACATATGCATACACGTGAGGACAAGTAAAATTGTAGAACTCTAAACAAGACCAATGGATTTTATCAATGTGAATATCCTGATCATGATTGTGTACTACATTTTTTTGTGTACTACAGTTTTTAAGATGTAACCACTAGGGAAACTGAGTAAAGTATAAACAGCATCTCTCTGTACTATTTTTACAACTACATATGAATCTGCAATTATATCAAAATTAAAAGTTTAGTTTTAAAGAAACAACAAACCAGAAGTGATACAACATAGTTTTAGAAAAACCTAATAAAGTATGATTCACTGAGTTCATATATAACAATTCCAATCAAAGTATCAGAATCATAGAATTGAATATCAATTATTTATAGTACTTTCTTCCTTAATTAGATAAACCATGCCCTATAAAGCTAAAACTTACACCAAATAAATTATTTATAATAATCAAACTTTTTCTTAATTTCTCTCTTCAATTTATCTTTCCCTCTTAAAACATAGATAAAGCTAAGTTGTAAGCTATCTCAAATTCCAGCAAATTTTGAATAGGTAGTGTCTAAATTAACAAATATTTTAAATCTAACTTTAAGGATGCATTATTTGTAATTATTGCACAAATATGCTAATATAAATAAAGTTAGAATTCTATTTAAGAACTTACTATAAGGCTCAAAATTCCAAGTTTATTTTAAATTTCTTAATCAAAAACATGACTATAAAATTAATTTAATGACATTAAATCGCAAGTTATAATCCTATACATGACACACATATTTATTGAGATTAAATTACATAAATCATGGGACATCTGGGTGGCTCAGCGGTTAAGCATCTGCCTTTACCTCAGGGTGTGATCCTGGAGTCCTGGAATCGAGTCCCACATTGGGCTCCCTACATGGACCCTGCTTCTCCCTCTGCCTGTGTCTCTGCCTCTCTCTGTGTCTCTCATGAATAAATAAATAAAATCTTTAAAATAAATAAATAAATTACAGAAATCATAATAAAATGCCTAAGTATCTGAGTTGAAAAATTTATTATATATACATATTAAATTTAGGTTATATAAATGATAATCTAGCAAAAACAAACTTACTGAATCAAATTCCATGAAGAAACAAAGGTGGTATTTTTTCAGTTAGAATTCATTTACAGGATTCAAAATCAGGGTCACCTGGGTGGCTCAGTGGTTGAGCATCTACGTTCAGCTCAGGTCGTGAACCCACGGTCCTGGGATCAAGTCCCACATCAGGCTCCCGCAGGTTACATGCTTCTCCCTCTGCCTGTCCCTGCCTCTCTCTGTGTCTTTCATGATTAAATAAATAAAATCTTCATTAAAAAGAAAAGATTTCTAAATCAAACATAATGCACTATCACATACTGGCATACCTCATTTTACTGCACATAGCTTTACTGCACTTCACATATAGTCATTTTCCACAAACTGAAGATTTGTTGCAAAATTGCATCAAGCAAGTCTATTGGCATCATTTTTCTAAAAGCATTTGCTCACTTTGTGTCTCTATGTCACATTTTGGTAATTCTAACAATATTTCAACTTTTTCATTATTATTATATTTGTTATGGTGATCTGTGTTCAATGATTACAACTTACTAAAAGCTCCAATGATTTTAGCAATAAAGTAATAAAGCACTTTTTAGCAGTATTTTTTCATTAAGGTATGTACTTTTTAGACATAACACTACTGCACATTTAATATGTTACAGTACAGTTTAAACATAACTTTTATATGCACTGGGAAACCAAAAAAAATTCATTTGCTTCACTTTATTGCGATATTTGCTTTATTGTGGTAGTATGGAACAAAACCACCAGTATCTCTGAGGTATGCCCATAAAATGTAAACATGTCATCTTTAAGTTAATCAACATCACTCTTACCATCCACTATTTCTGAAGCTTCCTGTCTCCATTGCATAGTCTACTTAAAGATGTCTTACCCATATGTAAGTACTCCTCCTAAATAGCATGAAATTCTCTCAATGGGATTATTAAAGGATCTACAGTACTTCATGGTTTGAGCAGAACAAACTATGACATGCTAAAAGAATGTTTCTCTCTGTGTGGCTCTGCCACCACCGACACGGAGTTTACTATTAAAAAAAAAAAAGTACTGCCACTTGACACCATATATCATCCTAGTACCAATTAACCTCAAAAATTATACCTTATATGTTATCATTTGATAAAAGAACACATAAGGATCCAGCAGTTAATTTAAAACTATACCAGACTTTATACAACATTAATAAAGGCAACAGAATTTCTTATTTACTATATTATCATTACCATTACAATAAATTTTAAATGAGGAAACAGCAAACAAAAAAAACCTCTTATAATTATGTACCTTTTGAACATTTACAACTTCCTATTTTTTTTTTTTTAATCTACACTGTGAAATGGGGTTTTTATATTCTTTACTATCACGGCCAAAATAACATTCAGGCAAAAAGAGCTATCCCATTTAATCTGCATTTTATGGAGATTTCTTATTTGCCTTAATTTTCAAGGTTCAGGTTTAATACCAAAACATATAGATAACTACTACATCATACTGTTAGTATTGACCTCAGCTGTGACCTCTACTAAATTTCTTATCAGTGATTAAAATTCAGACTTAGAAATGTTTCTATCCATTTCACATACGGAGAGATTAGCTGGTTGGAATTTACTGCTATCTTTCTTCCTCTTTCTCTTCCTCATCATTGAACAGGTGGTTAGCTAGTGTGATTTATTTCAACCCCAAAAATGTCTTCAGAGTTTGTCTCAGGTCCTTCATTAAGAATACATAATAAAAATCCTCTTTTTAACAGATACCACATTGGAATTAAAGATACCAATTTCAGTAAATTTCATTCTCATACTTTTAAATATGTATGAAAACTTCACTATACCCACATATCAGACCCATTTCCAAAAGACACCACAGACAAACAGCCTTTCCCCTCCCCCTTTCTCCAAGGTATGGTGGTTTATCACTAAAGCTAAAATTCACAACTAAACCATTCCCTATTCTATGTAACAGGTGACTAGCATGAAACAAATTGTTCAGGACAATTGGAAAAGGAGCATAAATTCATTTAGGAAAAAATAATTAATCTAAACTCTATCATCCTTACAAGACTTCAATACACCAAGGCGATCTTCAAATATGTTAAGAGTACATACTAGATTTACTGAGTACAAGGCATTATGCCCCTTCCATGTATTAATTAAATTTATCCTCTTAACAATCCTACACATTATTTCTACAATTTTACAACAAACATAACAAATCCAGCAAATAATGGCATCTTTGAGTTGAGTGTATTAAAACTATAAATTTTGGTTTAGAAAAAAATTTCGGGCAGTCCAGGTGGCTCAGTGGTTTAGTGCCACCTTCAGCCCAGGGCCTGATCCTGGAGACCCGGGATCAAGTCCCACATCAGGCTCCCTGCATGGAACCTGCTTCTCCCTCTGCCTGTGTCTCTGCTTCTCTCTCTGTCTCTGTCTCTTTGTGTCTCATGAATAAATAAAATCTTTAAAAAAAAACTTCTATTTTAACACAGCTAAATGGTTTTAAATAGTTTTCTGCCACCTTTGGGTATACACTATAGATTTATATTATTTACACATATGTAAACAAATTTCCTTGTTTACTCAAATACAAGGAAAAATTAAATTGTAAGTCTGCATAATGACTGAATATATTGGTAAAACAGGCTTATTAAATGTTCACATTTTAATTTCTTTAATGACTTTTAGTTTATGAAATGAAAGAATACTAAAAAGAGTCTCCACTTACACTATTATGAAGCCTATTTATTTAACTGAAAAGGAAAGGGCGAAAGAAAATTCCCATTAAAAATAGAACAATCTAAGAACCAAGGACAGTTCAACCTTCTCTATCCACGCAGTGACTCCTAGAAGCCAGAGTCTTGTATCATAAAAGTAGGTTCATACTGTAATTACATTAAAAAGGCAATTCAATTATTAAAGGAGATAATGATGATGTCCTTACAGAAGAATTTCTAGAATTAAAATAATTATGAAAACAAATATATATTATTTATCATATGTAAAAAACTCTCTCAAAACAAATTCACTATTTGTAATACATTAATTAATCTGAAGAATTCCTTAACCCTGTGAAGTTTGTGTGCTTATCCTTCACAAATGTGTTAACTTATTTATTTCAATTCCAGATCTCAGCCTTAAAAATAGAATTGATTATATTAAAAATATAAACAATATAAAATTATATTAAAAATACACAATTGATTATACAATTGATTATATTAAATACAATTGATTATATTAAAAATATAAAAATTATATAATTATATTAAAAATACACAATTGATTATAATACGATAGTGCTCATAATAAAATTTATACAGTTTTAGCTTTTCCTGCTAAATTTAGGTTCCAAGCTTCCTCACCCATGCACCAAAAAAAATATTTATACTTCAGTTTCATTTCCATTTTATGTTTCAGACATGAAACTTATGTTAAGAGACAGATGAACTGGCATCCTTTGGATTCCCAAACACACTGGTTTTCCAGCAAGATAGGATACCAGAGCTACCTGGCAGCTTTATGTTCTGAGCAATGAGACAAAGGGAGGAAATTTTTTTTAAGATTTTATTTATTTATTCAGAGAGAGAGAGAGAGAGAGAGAGAGGCAGAGACACAGGCAGAGGGAGAAGCAGGTTCCAGGCAGGGAGCCCGATGCGGGATTCGATCCCAGGTCTCCAGGATCACACCCAGGGCTGCAAGCGGCGCTAAACCACTGCGCCACCGGGGCTGCCCAAAGGTAGAAAATTTTAAAAGGAAAAAACATGGGTACTATTTCACTGAGCAACTCAACACTATTTTCCAATCTAACATTTTGTCTGCCCAGAAAGAAAGAAAACACACTACAGTTACAAAGCACTGTGAGTAACATAGCTAACGTTATCAGAAGAAATGGTGGGAGTTGGTGGGAATGAGGACAGTATTCTAAAAAATAAAAAAATAAATATTTTGTATCTTTTTTAAAAAAATAAATGGGGAAGAAAACTAAACCAAAACAAACTATCTATACACTCGAAGTACATAATAAGCTTCTAACAATTTGAAAACACAAGTAACAGCAATGCCACAACAATGTAACATGTGAAGAAGGAGTAACCCTCTACAATTCAATCCTCTCCCAGCTGGTCTTTGAGTGAAAGCGAAAGTGAAAAGAGTTTGCTTTATTTTCATCACCTTCTGTGATGGTTAATTTTATGTGTCACTTTGACCATGCTGGGAATGCCCAGATACTTAGTTAAACATACTTCTGGATGTTCCTCTGACGGTGCTGTTGGATAACATTTAAATTGGTAGGCTGCCCCCTGCAAAGTTGGTAGGCCTCGTGCAATCAGGTGAAGGCCCAAAAGGCTGACCTTCCTGCAAGGAATAGAGATTTCTCCCACCTGATGGACTCTGACTGGAGTAGAGGCCATTCATGCCTGACAGCCTTCAAACTGAAACTTCAGCTGTTCCCCATTCTACAGCAGAATCCAGCCTTACTTGCCAGCTTCCATAATCACAACTCAATTCCTTACAATAAATCTCTTCACACCTATGTGTGTGTGTGTATCACACATATATATATATTTCCTATTGCTTCAATTTCTCTGGAGAAACTACATACATCTTCCAAAAATAGATTCTTTATAATCAACTCACCAATGGGTTTATTGAGATTAACACTACGATGGGAATAATCCTGCACAAAAGCATTTACATCAATGAATTAACCCTCTAAAATGTGCTGATGAACACTAACATTTAAAAAAAATCATATGTAAAATCAAAATCATGGCCTCCTATTACATAAGAGTTGTGAATTTTAAAAGAAATAAGCTATGCTAAATCTTACTGGTTTCAGTTTTTATTACTTTTATTTATTATTGCAATAATCATTTTCACTGAAGTAACTTTTTTTTTTTTTTAATAAACTTCTTGGGACTTTGTGTATCAACACAGCAGCTAAAAGCCTTTAAACTCATTATTTTTCCCAGGGGAAGTATAAATCAGCTTATAATAAGAGAGCAGTTTTTGACTTAGCTGGGTTTTTCCATTCTGAGAGGTAATATTGCCTTCTTAGCATGTAATACACAGAGCAAGATATGAGCTATGCATTCTGCACCATCAAAATACCACAGTAAAAATAACATTTGACACATACTGAGTACTATATTCCAGAAATGGCATTCTAACTACTTTTGTATATATTATGTCATTTACTCCTTCCAAACAGTCTTTATCTTCGATAGAATTATCAGCCACATTTTCTATATGAGAAAATGGAGGACTCAAGGCCTAACTAATTCCAAGAATATCCAACCAGTAAGCAGCTAAACCTTCATCCAAACCCCAGACTGTAGTCCATCCACATTGTGTTCCACTGCACTTACATTCCTGTAAATCTTTTAGAATAGTATGGCTGAAGCTATAAATTACATTCAAAATAGCTTCCATTTATTGTCAGATTCAGACATATTACTAATAAAAAAGAAATGGACTCAATCTCAAAATCTTATTATTCAAAAAAAATTGTTGTCAGTTCTTGGAAGATGTTCACCTTATACGTACCCAATTCTAAATCAACTAAGATGCTGTAAAAAGTATTCTCTTTTTAAAGCTATAAACATCCCAAATACCTTCTTTTTAAACTGCTTATCTATATATATATTCAACCCTTGTTCAATTATTTAGAATTATTTAGTCCTTTGATAAGCGAGACCAACATCATTGAAGAAAAGCAGAAGACTTCAATGTCTAATGTTTTATTAGGCTGAATACTTTTTTTAAAATTAAACAATTATTAAGATTTTTTAAAGTTTTTGGTGGTGGTATTATATGTTTTCTTTCTTTACCTAATTTACTCACTAGACCTACAGCATTACAATTTAAAATTATTATACTTGGGATCCCTGGGTGGCGCAGCGGTTTGGCGCCTGCCTTTGGCCCAGGGCGCGGTCCTGGAGACCTGGGATCGAATCCCACGTCGGGCTCCCGGTGCGTGGAGCCTGCTTCTCCCTCTGCCTGTGTCTCTGCCTCTCTCTCTCTCACTGTGTGCCTATCATAAATAAATAAAAGTTTAAAAAAAATAAAAAAATAAAAAAAATAAAATAAAATTATTATACTTGAAGACATTGAAAATGTAAACAATATATAGCTACATATCAAGTTACTACACCTTTATATCCAATTTATAATTTTATTCAATTAAATGACAGATCTCTGTTGATTGGAAGTTCCTGTAGGGTACAATGCACTTGTACAGAACTAAATAGTCTCATGCTCTTCAAATCCCTAAAATTCTTCAATATTATACAAAGGCCTTCTTAATAAGACAGCCAAATAAACCAGACATCATGGAAAATTTGCCCTAACCTCCCTAATGGGAAACTATCTCCCTTTGGAATTTTTTTTCAGATTTTAAAAAAAGGACACAGATTAGAAAAAGAGAAGGGAAAGAAATTAAAATTAACACAAGGAAGAAAGCCTGTAACAAAGATCATCAAAGGCTTTATATATAATAATGAATATATATAATAAATGAATATTTTACATGGCTGTTAAGGGGATATAATTACACACATACACACACACATATCTGAAAAAGATTTTCCTGAGTCAACAATTTTAATGAGCCGATATTTTAAACTAATTAGCTAAAAACTAAAAACTCCTGTTTAAAAATATTTATGAATAGTTGTAATATCTTAGAATTTAAATTACTGGTAGAACAAGCTGTATCACAACCTCTATACATATGTCTTCCTTTCCACTAAAAGTACCAAAAACCAGAATAAATTCTCTTATGAAACCTTGAACACTCAAGTAGCATTACTGAGAAAAAAATCTGTAGATACTAATCCAAATATTATTGGGGGAAAAGAGTAGCTTCTTAAAAACAGTAATTTATTTTTAATTTTTGAGGAACCACCACACTATTTTCCACAGCAACTGCACCATTTTACATTCCTACCAGCAATGGACAAACATTCCAATTTCTCCACATCCTGGCCAAGGCTTGTTATTTTCTGTTTTGAGGGGTTTTGTTGTTATTGTTGTTATTTGGATAATAGCCATCCTAAAGGCTATGAAGTGGTATCTTATTGTGGTTTTGATATGCATTCCTCTGGTGATCAATGATGTTGAGCATCTTTTCATACTCTTATTGGCCATTTGTACATCCTCTTGGGAAAATGGTCTATTCAATCTTTTTCCCATTTTTTTAAATGGATGCTTTATGCTTTGTTGTTTAGTTGTTTAGGAATTTTTGATATAGTCTGGATATTAACTCCTTATCATATATATGACTTGCAAATATTTTATTCCACTCTGTGGCATGCCTTTATATTCTTTTGATAGTATTCCTTGGCATGCAAATGTTTTAAAATTTTTAAGTCCAACTTATCTATTTTTTCTTTTGTTTCCTCTATTTTTGGTGTCATAGTAAGAAATCATTGCCAAATTCAATATCTAAATGTTTTCTCCTATGTTTTCTTCTATGAGTTGCACAGTTTTAGCTCTTACATTTAGGTTTTCGATTAATACAAGTGAACTTTTTTTTAAATTTTTTAAATTTATTTATGATAGTCACACACAGAGAGAGAGAGAGGCAGAGACACAGGCAGAGGGAGAAGCAGGCTCCATGCACCGGGAGCCCGATGTGGGATTCGATCCCGGGTCTCCAGGATCGCGCCCTGGGCCAAAGGCAGGCGCCAAACCGCTGCACCACCCAGGGATCCCCTACAAGTGAACTTCTGAAACATAATCATTCACAAGTAGGAAACCATCATTAACTTCCAAACCAATGACTATTATATTAATCTAAACTATAAAATGATTATACTGGAACCCCATTATACTAATGAACTTTGCTATAGCATAAAGTATTTCATTGTGAGGTCAAGGCTGGAAAAAAGATATCAACCTTTCTAATCACAATAAAGATAAGTAAAGTTCAGGCAAGAATACAGATCACAGCAAGATTTACACTGCTCATCCACTGTCATTCCATATAGTACAATGGCTGCCCATGTTGAAGGTCTGGGAGAATGGTACTCCCATCATGACTTCTTTTGATTTTAAAGCATGACAACTAAAGGTAAAATAAATATTCAAGATGTGACATTCAGCAAAAATGTAAAATTTTCTATTTGACAAATTTCAAATAATTTTTTTCAAAAAGACCATTTCATCACCAAAGGGAAATGTGTTAAAGTGATAAGCTGACAAGAAAATTTTACCTAAATAATTTTTTTTCTATACATATCTAAGATCAGAATAGGAAACAGTATAATCTTGTGACCATGTTAACCAGTTGATGGTTAATTTTCTCCAAGTTATGAAATGCATTTTACTCTTAAGAATAAAGAAAACAAAAACAAAAACAAAAAGAATAAAGAAAACATATTTACTTCTACCATGATATAAAAATAAAAGTAATGTAGATTTAAAATAGGAAAATATAATGCTACTCTTTGCTATGAAACCCAACACAGAATTTAGATCTCAGCCTCCACCACCATCACCATATAGTTTAGGAAGGAAATGTATTATAGTAAAAAATACAGTCATAAGACATGGATACGCTTAATAACTCAGTCTTACTCATTGTCTCTAAATTTTTTTAAAAAGTAATGAAATATCCCCCTCAACTCTAAACATCTATGAATATTTTAAACAGACAATGAGCAAAAACTTCTAGATATTCAAGACTGTACTGTCCAGGGAATGAATATAGATAAAATAATTTCATTTCATTCATTCATTAACTCCATCATTTAATAAATATTCAAGGAACTTCTACCAGATGCCAAGCACTATTTGAAGCACTAGGAATTATATACAAACACATACAAAGTCTCTGCTCTCTACACTAGAAGATAGGAAACAAACAAAAGGACAAAAACATATATTGCTAAATATCGTGCCATATAATGGGAACTGCTGTAAAGGAAAATAAAGGACTATGAGAATAAAGAGTTGTGAGGGGAGGGGAGGATATTTTAGATAGTCTGAGGCAGGAATGCGATTGTTATGTTTAAAAAACAGTAAAAAGGACAGTGTGGCTAAAATGGCATGAGCATAGGCAAGACAGGCAGAGGTAGATCTGAAAAGTAAACAAGACCAGCTGATGAAGGATGCTGTAAGAAGCCTGATTTTTTTTTTAAAGATTTATTTATGATAGACATAGAGAGAGAGAGAGAGAGAGAGGCAGAGGGAGGGAGAAGCAGACTCCATGCTGGGAGCCTGACATGGGACTCGATCCTGGGGCTCCAGGATCACACCCTGGGCCAAAGGCAGGTGCCAAACCGCTGAGCCACCCAGGGATCCCCCCCCCTTTTTTTTTTAAAGATTTATTTATTTATGATAGACAAAGATAGAGAGAGGCAGAGGGAGGGAGAAGCAAGAAGCTTGATTTTTTATATGCATTATAGGAAGCCACTAAAATGCTTCTGAGTATAGGAATTTAAAAAATAGTTTATATTTTTAAAATAGAACATGGTTGCTCCTCAGAAAAGAGACTGAAAGGGTTAAGTGCATTTTTCACAAATAGGTAGCACTCTTCTAAGAATATTATAAATTCTTTAATTCTCATGGCAACTGCATAAGATAAGTACTACATCCCTATTCTGAGGTGAGGAAACTGAGACACACAGAAGTTAAAAAAACACAACAATGATCATGTAATTGGAATATTAGTAAAACTAGAATTTTAACTCATGTAGTCTGGCTACTTTGTGATCTTAACCACTATCTTCTGTTGAATCTTACAAATAAATTTATAAGTAGAAACTTCTCAAGTTATAAAATAGTACTGTGATTTAAGTGTATCTTGAAGCTACAGGTGAGAAGACTTGCTAATAAAGTAGGTATAAAATATAAAGGAAAGAAAACAATTAAGAATTATGCTAACAAGTTTGACATCAAATGGAGATGAAAAAAGCAAAGAAAAATGTTTGGTAGATGGAATCATGGATGTTATTTTAAACTACTAACATCCATGGGCATCTGGGTGGCTCAGTGGTTGAGTATCTGCCTTCTGTTCAGAGCATGATCCCGGGGTCCCAGGATCTAGTCCCAATTCAGGATCCCCATGGGGAGCCTATGTCCCTGCCTCTCTCTGTGTGTCTCTCATGAATAAATAAGTGAAATCTTAAAAAAAAAAAAAAAAAAAAAAAACTATTAAACATCCAATGAAGATGTCAAGTAGGCAGCCAATCCCTATCACAGTCTGGAAATCAGGAAAGAAGTCTGGATTAAAAATAGAAATTTGTCCTCAGTGTATCAATGGTACTTAAAGCCATTTGAAAGGATGAGACAATCTAAGGAAAGATTACAGATAATTTATTTTGTACACAGTCTTGATAAAAATTCTAGACAAAGTAAAGACCAGAGTAATTATTTCCCTATACAATTAGTTTACAAGTCTGAGATTTGCATGTGGAAGTCTAAAGTTCCATTTCCACAGATGAATATTTTTATGACATATATTTTTGTGATTATGTACATGTTCTCAGAAGAATTAATTCCACAAAACTGTATGGAATGTATGGGAGTGCAAAAGAAAGAGAAAAAATGTAAAGGGAGACACAGGCTCTGGGCTGGACCTAATGTGATTATTTTAATGGTAATGTAAAAGAGTAAGAGTACCAAGAGAAAAAGAAAAAGTTGTGGGTTTCACATGACTTTTATTTGCTACTAAAAAATCATACCCCCAAAATATCTACATATTATCCATTAATGCTGTTAGCCCTCTGCCTGTAAATCAAATTGTAAGTGATCAAAATAGTGCTGAATCTGAGAAGTGACAATGCTTATTGTGATTAGGAACCCTAGGGATGGAGAGCGCTAAAAGAAATTTTAACCAAAGTCTGTAACCAAGCCTCAGAAAAGACAACCTGGTAACTGCTCTCAGAGGAGTTTGCTGATTCTTTTTATTCCTTTCCTGGGCATTGTGGTCCAGTGGTACAATCCAATTACAACCACATCTTAAAATAAAAATCCAGTGACAACCTCAATTCCTGGTTAATCCCAAAACTTTTCTTTTTTTACTTCAATTATGAATACAAAAACAAAAGTTTATTCCTAGTACATTTAAGTCAATAAAGACATTAAAAAGAAAGACTTAGCCTACTTTAACTAAAGTGATATAGATTAAAAGTAAAAAGAAAAAAAGGCATCAAACACAAATCAGAAGAAAAAAGTGATTAAATGAATATCATTCAAAATAGACTTTAAAACAAGTAAAATCACAAGGAATAAAGAACATTACTTCAACATGAAGACATAACAATCTTAAATATGTATGCACCTAACAACAGAGCAGCAAAACACATAAAGCAAATACTGATTAAATTGATAGGAGAAACAAATAAATATGGACAATTTAACACACTTCTATCAATAATTAATAGAAAAGTTGATAGAAAATCAGCAGGATATGTAAGACCTGAACACCATGAAACAACTTGACCGAAAAGACATTTATAATACATTTATTATAAACTCAACAACAAATAAATTTTTTTCAAGTGCAAATGGAAATTCATACATACTCACCACATACAATGTCATAAAACATTTCTTACAAGGTACTGAAATCTTATAAAATATCTTCTCTCACTCTAAGTATATTAAATTAGAAAATAAAAGAAAAATAGAAAATATTCCCTAATAGTGAAAAATAAAACAAACTTCTAAAAAATTCATGACTCAAAGAGGATGTTTTAAGGAAATTAAGAAATATTTTTAACTAAATGAAAATACAACAAACCAAAATTTGTGTGAATAGTTAAAGCACTGCTAAGCAGGAAATGAGTACATTAAATGCATATATTTGAAAAGAAGCTCTTAATAATCTAAGGACTTCATCATAAGAAATGAGAAGTACATCAAAAGGAAGCAGTATTAAAGATATAATAAAGAGCAGAAATCAATAAAATTGAAAAAAAAACAGCAATTGAGAAAAATCAATGAAACCAAAATCTATGTCTTTGGATCAATTAAGATCAATGAAATTGGTAATACTCTAGCCAGTTCAAACAAGAAATGCAGGAAGAACTATTCCAACAGAACTCATAGATAATAAAAGGATAGTAAGAAGACACTAGAGTAATATCTATGAATATAATTTTGACAAATTAGAAGAAATGGACCATTTCTTTAAAACACACAAACTCACTGAAGAGAAACAGATGACAAAATAGTCCTATATTGTGTAGAAAAGATTTAACAATAGCAGGCCTCATGCTGCTATCATGAGAAGGGCCTGACTGCAGAGCTGGTGTTTGGTTAGGATATCAAACTTTTCATTTGGGGATGTTCTCTATATATAGCAATACTGTTTTGCCTGCTTAGAGCATTGAGCCCTGCTGTACCAGCTTGCATAGACTGTACAAATGTCATGATTTGGGGTACATAAAAGCTTTCCTTCTTAAAGTCTATAAGTTGGAAAGCTGTGGCTAGTTATGCCACATTTGCCATGGCTACATGACCAGTTCTCAATAAAAATCCTAGATTTTGAGTATTAAGCAAGCTTCCCTGGGCAGAAATACAGCATATGTGTCACTGCTATTCACTGCTGGAAGAATATGTTCTTTATGCCCTGTGCTTTCAGAAGGGATGCCTCTAGACTCTTCTTGAGTCATTTTCCCTTGCTGATCTGTAATAAATCATAGTTATGAGTACAACTATATGATGAGTGCTGTTGAGTCCTAGCAATTCACTTAATGTGTACACAGTCATTGAAATCCTGGAACACATAGCAATTAAAGAAATTACATATGTAAAAACTTTAAAATCTTTCTGAAAAAAAGACCAGGGCTCAAATGGTTTCCCTGAGCAACTCTACCCAACATGTAAGTAATACATAATGCCAAATCTGCATCATTTATCCCAAGTAACTTCCTAAATTCATTTATGGGGCCAGCATTACACTAACACCAGAAAAGGACAGTACGAAAAAGAAAATTACAAATCAATGTCCCTCATAAACCTAGATGAAAAATCAACAAAGTATTAGCAAACTATACTCAGGAATATATAAAAAAGAATAGTACATCACAACCAAGCACAATTTACCTGAGGAATTCAAGGCTAGTTCAATATTTAAATACCAGTGGATATAATGCACCATATTAACTGCTAAGAAAATTATCACACAGTCTTTATCAACTGACAGAAAAAAATAATTTAACAAAATTCAACACTATTTCATGATAAAAACTCTCAGCAATCTAGAATGGAAAGGAAAATCGTCAATGCAATGAAGCACATCTACAAAAGACCTACAGCTGCCATCAAATTTCATGGCAAAAGAAAACTGTTTTCCACATAATACTCGAACAAGGCAAAATGTCCCCTCTCACCACTCACTTAACACTGTACAAAAAACCCTGGCCAACACATTAAGAATAAAAAGGAGGGGAGGAGAGGGAAAGGAAGGGTGTACAACTGAAAAAGAATTAAAACTGTTCCTATATGCAGACAATTGTCTATAAAGAAAGCTCCTAAAACTAGTATGTTAAGTTCATCAAAGTCACAGGATACAGCTCACCAAACAAATATAAATCAGATTTCAACATAATAGCACTGAGCAATTGGTAACTAAAACTTTTAACAGTACTACCATAGTTTTCACAAAAAAAATAATACGTAAGAGTAAAACTAACAAAATACATGAACAATCAGTACACTGAAAACTACAAAATTCTGATGACAAAAGTAAAAGAACTGAAAAACAATGAAAAGACCATTTTTATGGATTGGAAGACTCAATATAGTTAGGATGTTAATTCTCAAATTGATCTATAGATTTAAGGCAAATTCCTTCAAAATCTCAGCAGGATTTCTTATAAACAAGACAATTCTAAATTGCATACAGAAAGGTAAAAACTTGAATAGCCAAAGCAATATATAAAAGTAAAAGAAGAACAAAGTTAGACAACTCATTTTAAGAGATTTTCATACTTATTATAAAGCTATGGTAATCAAGACAGTATGGTAATAAAGAAAGACCAGACTCAAAGATTAATGGAACAGAAAAATGAGTCCAGAAATAGAACCACATAAGCATGGTCAGTTGATTGTTCACAAAAATGCAAAGACAATTCAATAGAGAAATAACAGACTTGTCAATAAATAGCTTTGGAACAAGCATACATATGCAGAAAAAAAAGTGTATCTTAATCCATACTTCACAACTATATAAAATTCAAAATAGACTTAGCTGCAAAACAAGAAAACTATCAAACCCTTAGGAAAGAAAAAAAAAATCTTTGTGGCCTTCAGATAGGCAATGAGTCCTCAGATACAATATCAAAAGCATAATACATAAAAGGAAAAAATTAATATATTGAACTTCTTCAAAATTAAAAACCTTTGTTCTAGAAAAGATGCTGCTGAAAGAATAAAAAGACAAGTTATACACATGAATTTCAAATCATATATTAGACAAAAGACTTCTGAAAGACTGGTATCCAGAATATATAATTAACTTAAAAACCTCAAAAATAAGAAAACAAATAATCCAGGAAACAATGAGGAAAAGTTTGAGGAGATATGACTTTTATGGTACATAAGTACATGAAAAGATGCCCAATATCATTAATCACTAGGGAAATGAAAAGTAAATCACAATGAGATAACTCTTCACACCTATGAGAATGACAAAATTAAAACAAAAACAGAACAAAAACCTGGCAATGCCAAGTATCAATAAGGGTGCCTAGGAACTAAAAGTTTCACACATTGATTGCTGATGGGAATTTAAATAGCAGACAGCCACTAACAACTTGGCAGTTTCTAATAAAACTAAGCGTACACTTACCATATGATCTGGCAATTCTACACTTTGGTATTTACCACTTAGAATTCATACACTATCGTTTCTTATATTCTCTAGCAACAACAAATAAATTAAGACAGTAGTAGTTATTCCTTCCCAGGTGTAGGGATATTTTATGTAAATAACTGGTTTGCTAACATTCAGAAGCACAGGATTTTTCTGGTATAATCTCCCCAAAGATGAAACCTTCATTCTTTCAAAGAGTGGTGACAGGATTGTGGCATGACTTGAATGAGGTTAGGAAAGAGATTTGGGATTCTAATTGCTCCCTGTGGAAACTACAATATATTCTAGTCTGCAGTCCCACCATGCATTCCTGCCTTTAGTTCTCAAACTTTGTCATGGTTTTATAGCACAAAATTGCTTGATTTTCTTTGCTGACTTTTTCATATAGTTTCATATACATGATAGAGAACAATGAAGAAACTTTAAAGCAAAATGAAAGAACAATAACAATGAAGATTTAACCAGTAAAATCAGAGAATGAGGAAAGAATATTTGAATGAGGGATGTCCCACATAAAATGGCCAGACCAACATATGATCACCCTACAATAAAGGTCTACCTCACATACATTTTGGTGCCTTGGCCTTAAATATAAATAGACAGCTAAAAAAAATCACCAGATGATAAGACTCTAAGATGTTAACTAGAACAAGAGAATAAAAAAGAAATAAAAGGAAACAAAGAAAATAAAAGGGAGTAATAGAAAGCTCTACATAATCATAAATATTCTTGTGGAGTATTACCTCCATGAAAAGACACAACAGGGCTTTTTTTTTTTTTTAACAAGTAAAAGAAGCATTCAGAAAACAACAATAACAGAGCTCTTGGAAATTAAAATCACAACTAGAAAAACAAAAAAATGAAAAGTTCAGAAGACAAAGTTAAGGATAATCTCCCAGGAAATAGACCAAAAGGATAAAAGGATGGAAAAATCTAAAGAAAAGGTAAGAAAGTAAGTAGGGCCAGGTCAAGAGATCTAACATCAATTTGAGGGAAAAGAGAAAGGAAGGTGGACCGACAGATGTATAGATGGATAGAGGGAAGGAAGAAGAGGTAGAAAGAAAGAGAGAGAGTCAGAGGGAGACAGAAGAGGGAGGGACAGACAAAAACGGAATTATCAGAGAAATAATTCAAGAAAATTGAGGACTAAAAGGTAAAGTCCCCAGCAAAGTAGATGAAAAATACCTATATAATACAATATAAAATATGAGAACACAACTGATAAATGTTGCTAAAAATGTCAAGAATAAGGGAGAAAATGGTCACATATAAGGCTCACTGATCAGAATGGAATAGAACTGTCACCATCAACAATGGTAGCTAGAAAATGGTAAGAGAAAGCCTTCAGAATGTTAAAATGACTACAACCCAAATCTATTGTCAAATGATACAAAATTTATATACAAATGGTCTGAAATGTATGTGTATGTATCTCACTCATTATGCTTGTCTTTAGAATTTCTGTTTATCTTTCAACAAACATTTAAATTATGTTTTTTTCTAAAATCAACACTGAAATAATCTCTTCTTTAAGTGCATTCACTCAATGACTATGAAAAAAAAAAGCTGCCTGAAGAAATGTTCAATACCAGCAGAAAGCCAGAGTAAGATTAAAAATTTGCTGTGGGTAATCTCCATGTACAGTTCACTATGAAGAGATTTATGCCTGTCAGTTTCATTTAGAAGAATCTTATGACAGATATTTAAAGTCCTTAAAAAACCTCTTTTAGTAAAGAATAAAGTAAAATTGGTAAATTAAAATGAAAAGAGAGATATGGTAGAAAAGATGAATTTTTCAAATACAGGATAGGCCTCAATAAAATATCACTATCTGAAATTTATAAAACTTAATTATTTCTCTAAAAAGATTATATTTCGCAAATTGGTAAAGCCAATTCTAGCTTCATTTTACCACTGACAAAAGCCAGGTTAATTGCATTAATTGTCCTGATGATAAGGCTAGGTTATATGGTGGTCTCCAAAGATTCAGACAGTAACTATTCTTACATAGAACAGGGCCCCAAGAGTATACTTATTTTGATGTGCACTTAGTTAATATACAGAATTGCTGAATCACTGTATTGTATACCTGAATCTAATATAACACTGTATGTTAACTCTACTGGAATTAAAATTTTAAAACTTAATAAAGAAAGCTCTATTAAAAAAAAGAAAAACAGGGGCCCAAGATAATAAAGATCATCTAGAATAAAACACAATCAGGTCAGTATATCAAATATTCTATTTTATAAATTATCTTTAAAGAAAGAAAAGATTATATGGGTAGAGGGTAGGAAGTGGAAAGAAGGGGAAAATTCAGCTAACTGGAAAATGAAAAAGCATGCTCAAAGCTAGCTCTATGTTCCAAATTAAAAATAGACTGAAAATATGTAAACATTTATTGATTCTCAACTATTTGCCATATATTGTCCTACAGATTCTCCTTCAATCATCATCAATAAAAAAAATTAGCTCCATTTTATAAACAGGAAATTGTACTGAGAAAGGTTAAGTAATTTAGCAAGATCACAGTTAATTAGGGAGAGAAAGCTCCTGATTTAATTCTGTAGTTGATGCTGTTCTACTTAAAACTAATTTATACAGTTATAAAAAGAAATTTTATACGTTAGCTTGAATATACATTTCTGATATGAAGCCCATAAAATTTCTACCAAAATAATGAAAGAATACAGATTCAAGGAAATAAGTATTTGCCAGTTGTCTCTATGCTGTCCTTTTGTTTATCAGGTTTTTTCAGTATTTACTCATTTCCTACTATGTGACAAGCACTGTTCCGGTGCTCATGGTTCTCTCCAACAGAAATTCACACCTAGAAACCATGGACTAAACACCCAAACAACACATAAATTAGAAAGGACTAAGAGTTCTAAGGTATAATACAAAAAGCTGCCCAAAAAAGAAAAGGCCAGCTATCACAGAGGTGTAACAGGTGACTCCTACACCAATTCATGAAGTTTATTCATTCAAAAATATTTTCTACAGTCCTTTCTATTATATATGTGTGTGTGTGTGTGTCTGTGTGTGTGTGTGTGTGTGTGTCAGCTATAATTACTGGTAAGTAATAAGATGGACATGATAGAGTTGGGAGATGTGAAAAAGAAAATTAGAACACAGGTAACAAGCCACAAAAGAAAACATTATTAAGTCCTATGGATTATACCTGAGAGAACTGGGTTCAAAGTCTACTAAGCATTAAAGCAGACCAAAAATGCAACATTGTGCCTGCCATCTTCAATGCGCTATTCTTACCAGCTATGACACGGTGATTTAATACCACTTTTATCAAAAGCATTGGCCAAACATGACACCCAAACTAGAAAACCACAAATAAGACTGTTATATGTGACTTATATAGATTTTAAAGCTTCTGAATGGAAATAATATGATAAACATATAAATTTATTTCAAAGAGTAAATAAACTAAGAAAAATCTTACAATCCAAAAATAAAGGTTTAAAGACCTTGCGTTAATATAGAGTCCTTATAAACTCAATAAGAAAATACAAGTATCTCTTTTTAAATGAATAAGAAATAATGAATAATTCACCAAGAATTAGTCTGTGTAAAGCACAAGCGGGGCTCTAGAAGTCACAACATATTTGGTGCTCAGAGGTAATTGCCAATTACTGTATCACCAAGATCTACTGAGAAGTTTGAAGTGCACTACCAGAAAACAACATAAAGGAACAATTTTTAAATTTTAGTTAAACTACCTCTCCATCTGCCCCATGCCATCCCCAACTCACAATCAAAACTAAGTATAAGCACTGAAAACAAAAAAATATATACACACATACACACATTTATATCTATACCTATATCAATATTTGGAGCAATATACATCAAGCAATAGGAATTATTTAAAATGTTGGGTTTGCTGGTATTTTGTAATTTTTAAAAATGCTTGATATCTGTTTTTCACTAAGTGAGCATACACTATATTCATCATCAAAAAGGACAAAAACAGGGATCCCTGGGTGGTACAGCGGTTTGGCGCCTGCCTTTGGCTCAGGGCGCGATCCTAGAGACCTGGGATCGAATCCCACGTCGGGCTCCCGGTTGTATTAAACTTGCAAAGAGGGAATCCCTGCGTGGCTCAGCAGTTTAGCGCCTGCCTTTGACCCAAGGCATGATTCTGGAGTCCCGGGATCAAGTCCCACATCTGGCTCCCTGCATGGAGCCTGCTTCTCCCTCTGCCTGTGTCTCTGCCTCTCTCTCCCTGTGTCTCTCATGAATAAATAAAACTTTAAAAATAATAAAGATTAAAAAAATAAACTTGCAAAGAGAGACTTCAACCATAAAGCACTGAGAAGCACAAAACCAGAAGCAGAAGAAATGAATATCAAATAGCAAGAAAATTTTATATTATGCCAACAAAACCTAAGTCACAACCTTTTTCCTCTTATTAACAAATGATTAACCACATATGATTATTAGCAAGCACAATCTTGTGCTCAGAAAGATAAAGGACATCCAAATTTAAAACATAGCCCAAGCCCTCAAACAAGTTTTAATACAGTGATAAACTAAAAATAAACATACAAACATTAATATATACAAAGGACAAAAGTGATAAAGCCTCTGAATATAAAAGTTAGGAGAGTTACACTTTATATGCATTGAAAAAGAATAAATGAAATCCCAGAAGAAAGGTGCTGTATCAGCAAGATGCCTTCAGCTGCAAGGAACAAAGTCTCAAATTACACAGTAGTCCCAAACCAAGGCAGTCGGTCTGAGTCCTTCACATGCTAGAACTTTCCTTCTCCTGCATATTGTCTGTTTCCTGACTAGCTCTCCTCAGGGCTATAATTAATCTTTAGCATGCTTATCATTATTTGAGTGTTTGTTGTATGCCAAGCAGTGTTCTAAGAACTTTATGCTCATTAATTTCTTACAATAACAAAGATTCTATTAGCCCCCTTTTTAACAGCCTTATTGGAATATAACTCACATACCACATAATTCACCCATTTAAAGTGTACAGTGATTTATAGTAAATCCACAGGTATTGTGACCATAATTAGTCAATTTCTGAATTTTCTGTCACATGAAAAAGAAACTAACCTTTAGCTGTCACTCCCCTTCTGCCATTCAACTACTAGCCACAACTGGAAGGAACCACTACTCTAACTTCTGTCTATGAATTTCACTATTCTAGACCTTTATACTAGTGGAAGAATCTATGTGGTCTTTTGTGACTGGCTTCTTTCAACAACCATGATGTTTTCAAGGTTCATTCATGTTGTAACATGTATCAGTACACTTCATTCTTTTTTGTGGCGAAATAATACTTTGTATTGATAAATTACATTTTATCTATTTATCCACTGATGAACATTCAAGTTGTTTCCAACTTTTGGCTACTATGAATAATACAGATATAAATATGTATATACAAGTTTCTGTGTTGATGTATGTTTTCAATTTTCTTGGATATATATAAATACCTAGGAGTAGGGATCCCTGGGTGGCGCAGAGGTTTAGCGCCTGACTTTGGCCCAGGGCGTGATCCTGGAGACCCGGGATCGAATCCCACGTCGGACTCCCGGAGCATGGAGCCTGCTTCTCCCTCTGCCTGTGTCTCTGCCTCTCTCACTCTCTCACTGTGTGCCTATCATAAATTAAAAAAAAAAAAAAAAATACCTAGGAGTAGAATTACTGGATCATACGGGTAACTCTATGTTTAATCATTTGAAGAACTACACTATTTCCCAAAGCAACTGGACCATTTTACATACCCACCAGCAGTGCATGAGGATACGGATTCTTCCAAATCTTCACCAATATTTGTTGTTATCTGACTTTTTTGATACTAGTCATCCTAGAGGCTTTGATTTGTATTTATTGCATTTTCTTGAATGACTAATGTTTCATGGGTATATTAGCCCCATTTTTACAATCAGAAGAAATGAGGTACAGAGAGATTAAATAAACTGTCATGGTCACAAAGCTAGTTAAGGGAAGCACTGGGATTCTAACACAGGCAACCTGGCCCAGAATCTGTATTATAATGCTAGAGCATTTCCATGCATTTCCCTCGGAAGAGGGGCAGCCTTCTCCAGGTAATTGGATTTATCAGTGTGGGAACCTTCCCAGAAGCCATTCAGATTTCTCATATCCTACAGACTACATATGGCTCATATGACTCTTCCTAAACCAATTACTGAGAAGAATAGGGTCACCATAATGGGCTAATATCATGCAGGGTTCCTATGCGTATTCAGGACTCTTACAGAAAGAAAGAAGGTATATAAGAATGGCTGGCTTGCAATTTGTTAAATCAAAAATTTTTGCTAAAGGTGTATATGGAAACAAACAAAACTTCTGATTTTCTTGCTTCTACCATCTCAGAAATCAGAGAAGTTACCAAGTTTTAAAAAGTTACCATCCAGGTACTACCATGCTAGTGTTACTTGTATGAGTAAATGTATAATTATAATGTCAGTTGGTAAAAAGCTTAAACAAAGAAAGTAACCATTTCATTAAAGCAAAGAAACCAAGACTTTCATTAGGATTTGGAAAATTAAGCCTTGACTATAGGAGAAAAGCATTCAAAAAGAACATTTATTTGTATGTTTTCAAACAGCCAAAATATAAATTAACTGCAGTTTAAAGCTGGAAAATGACAAATAATCATTAAAAACAGCATTTTAAATTATAATAGAAGGCTTCAAAGCATTTCAGTCAATATAATCTTTATAACAAAATTTTTTTATCTACCTTAAATTTTGTGGGCTTAGATAAGCTCTCCATAGGAATGTAAAGTTTAATTTAAAATCACTCTAAATGCTAGTATATACTACTTTAGAAAGTGTACTAGCAATTAGATTTCACAAACCATATTTTAAGTATAGTAATAATTCATAATGGACAAATGGTTTTCATTTTCCATACTTTTTATAATACATTAGTTGTAAATTAGCATGTATGCTCCAAAAGTGATATAACACATATTAGTGCATTCGCTTCTTGGGAAGAGATTAGAAAATAAGAGTTCACCAGATCAAACATGCATTTGAAATACTTTCAAAGTATCTACATTGGTCCCTCATAAAAAATTTTTTAATTTAAAAACTTAAAATGTTTTTATATACATTATACATATTATATATATATATATTATATATTAAAGTGGGGGGACTGAATAAATAATTACAAACCAGGACTGCCTCTAGATAGAGGGTTTATCATGTAATTATAATGCTGATCATTTCAAAGTACCCAAATGTCTCCAGCATTTTAAAGAGCTATGCAGAGTTATTTTTAAAATCAAACATATGTGCTTTTTCTGTTTATGTCTTTGGAAAGAACATTCTGTATAATGAAAAACACAACCAAATTTTTCACAGTACATCACTATAAACCCTATAATTGACTTTTGGGGTTGGTTTACTCTGTATCTATTTTTGACCACGTAGAAAACAGCAATGATGTGGTGGAAAGCCCAAAATGTAAGTCCCATTGCAGGATAAGACTCCATCGTGATTAGTATAGAAGTATCATATTTATGCTGGGAAATGTGCCCATTTTAGAAGGAAAATTTCAGTGCATAGGAGCCTCCTCTTTTTTAATCAAGCCATGTAAAAACTAGTAACTCTGGTGCTTAGCCTTGACCTTGGTTAGAACTTGGATGTAGTATATACACTGATCCCCTCCATCAAAGGCAGCATAATGTTGATGTTCAAAACTGATGTTATAAATAACAGGTTCATTTCTGTCAATTAACCCAATGAAAAATAACATTGGATATTAGGACTCAGCATTGTAAATTAATCTTTGAAAATATAAATTAACACCCAGCATAGATTGATCTCTTTTGAGTTGACGCCACCATTCTTTCTTCACAGTAAATAAACTAAATTCTAGGCAGAGTACCGTGGTAGAGTTTTTCAAGGGCCAGGTGAAGGAATATGTTTTAGATGGAATCTTCCAAATTGACAACCTGCTCATTTTTGGTAGGTATTAGAAGGTCCACAGCACTTAAGAATTAGTTGTGACTTACCTATAAAATCATGGCCAAAGCAGCTAGGGTCACTGCATATTCCATTTATTCCGATCAAAAATAAATATGCCTCAAAAATTTTTAAGAGATTTAGAAAAAAAATCAAGTTAAGTAAGCTAAGTGAGTTTTCTAATAGCATTATTGTTTGAGTGGCAATCATATCATTTTAAAATCCAGAAGTATATTTAATGATTAGTCAATATTTTTATTAATATTTAGATCTTTCCTAATGGAGATCATTATCATTTATGCCTACATTTTAAATGAACCAACGAAACAATGAATTAACATTAACTGCATAAGAATATTTAATAGCTTTTTTTTTTTTTTGAAGATTTGTGAGCACGCACAGTGGGGAACAGCAAAAGAAGAGAGAAAGAATCTCAAGCGAGTTCCGTCCCCCAGCTTAGAGCCCAACAAGGGGTTTGATCTCAGGGCCGTCAGACCATGACCTGAGGTGAAATCAAGAGTTGAACGCTTAATGACTGAGCCATCCAGGTGCCCTAAAAATATTTAATAGCTTTTGCCAACTTCTTGGGGAGCAGTGACTCAAAGATGTTCACAGAATACTTCTCTTTACTTTAGGAAAAACAAAAACTCCTGAAAATCCTTACAAGGATTACCTATTTAAAAATCACCTAAACAGGGACACCTGGGTGGCTTAGTGGTTGAGTGCCTGCCTTTGGCTCAGGGCTGAAGGCGGCGCTAAACCGCTGAGCCACCCAGGCTGCCCTGAAACTTCTTAAGACAATAAACAAACCCAAGGATATCAATGAATACAAAGATCCATACAAACACACGCACATGTAGGCACATCATAGCCAAACTGCTGGAGCCCAAAAGGAGAGAGAGAGAGAGAGAGAAACTCTTAAAATCGCTAAGGGAGGGCAGCCCCGGTGGCACAGCGGTTTAGCGCCGCCTGCAGCCCGGGGTGTGATTCTGGAGACCCGGGGTAGAGTCTCACATCGGGCTTTCTGCTTGGAGCCTGCTTCTCCCTCTGCCTGTGTCTCTGCCTCTCTCACTCTCTCTGAATAAATAAATAAATTTAAAAAAAATCGCTAAGGGAAAAGTGAATTATCATATGACATGGGAACATCAATTAGATTAAAAGCTAACATTAATAAAACCAACAAAGGCCAGAAGGCAGTAGGGTAACATATTCAAAATGCTCAAAAAACAAAACAAAAAACTATTGATCAAGAGTTCTATATCGAACAAAACTACATGTTCAAAATGAAGTTAAGATACAGAAAATTCTCCACTAGAAGATTAATCTTGAAAGAAATACTAAAAGAAGTAGTTCTATCTAAATGGAGCAGATACCAGACAATAATTCAAATATGCAGGTGGAAAAAAGTTTAAGGTATGTTAAAAATATGGATAAATTCAAAATTCTACAAAATTTTATCCCAAATACCTAACTTCTATAAAGAAAAGAAATTATATAAAACAAACAAATATAAATTCTGGAGTTAGAAAGTTTAAAAACTAATGAAAAATTCACCAGAAGAGCTCAAAAAAATATCTGACCAGGAAGAAGAAAAAAAATTAACACACTTGAAAACAGGACAATTGAGATTATCCAGCATGAATAGCAGAAAAAAATAAAGAAAACAGAGCCTCAGAGACACATGTAGCACAGTCAAGCTTACCAACATAAACATAATAGGAATGCCAAAAGGAAAAAAGAAAAGGAGACAGAAAAAATAACTCAAGAAATAATGAATGGTCACAAATTTGATGAAAAAAAATTACACATCCAAGATGTTCAACAAACTCCTAGAAAGAAAACCTAAAGAGATCCACACCTACATATATGGTAACCAGATTGTTACAAGAATCTTGAGAACAACACAGAATCAAATAATCACATATTGAGATCTTCAAAGAGATTTCTCATCATAAACCATGAAAAGGCAAGGCAGTGAGGTAACATTAAAACTGCTGAAAAGAAAAAATATAATTAAGAATTATATATCTGGCAAACTATCCTTTAAAATGAAGGAGAAATCAAGATATTCCCAGGAACACTTGGTACTTGAACAAATAAATATCCACATGGAAACAATGTAAGGTCTAAACACAAACCTTACATTCTTCACAAATTGAACTCGAATGTAAAGTGCAGAACTATAAAAATTAATAAAAGATAATATAGGAAAAAACCCAGATGACCTTGGGTGATAACGTTTTAAAAAAAAAACACTAAAGGCATAATCCAGAAAGGTAATGACTAAAAACTATACATTATTAAAATTAAAAATTTTCAAAAAAATAATAAAAATTTTCTGCTCTGGGAAAGATGATGTCAAGAGAATGAAAAAACAAGCCACAGAATGGAAGAAAACATTTGTAAGTCACATTTGATAAAAGACCATTATTCAAAATATACAAGAACTCTTAAAACTCAACAAAATAAGAAAGTAAACAAACTAATTTAAAAGTAGGCAAAAGATCTTACTAGACACCTCATCAAAGAAGATATACAGGGATCCTTGGGTGGCGCAGCGGTTTGGCGACTGCCTTTGGCCCAGGGGCGATCCTGGAGACCCAGGATCGAATCCCACATCGGGCTCCCGGTGCATGGAGCCTGCTTCTCCCTCTGCCTGTGTCTCTGCCTCTCTCTCTCACTGTGTGCCTATCATAAATAAATAAAAATTAAAAAAAGAAGATATACAGATAGCAAATAAGCATTTGAAAATATGTTCCACATTCCAGGTTACCAGAGAAATACAAATTAAAACAATGATATATTGCTTATATGCCTATTAGAATGGCCAAAATCCAGAACAATGACACCACCAAATGATGACAAGGATATGGAACTACAGAAACTGGTAGGAATGTAAAATGGTAGACAATTTGGAAAGCAGTTTAGTGTCTCCTCACAAAACTAAATATATTCATACCATAAGATCCAACAATTGTTTACCTTGGTATGTGCCAAAAGAAGTTGAAAATTTATGTTCATGCAAAAACCTGTACAGGGATGTTTATAGCAGATTTATCTCTAACTGCCAAGCAACCAAGAATCCTTCCATAGGTGAAGGAATAAATATAATACATCTCAACATTCTTTGAGATGAACAAAAATGAAAATTCAATACCAAAACTTATGGAATGGAGCAAAAGCAGTAATCAGCAAGAAGTTTACAGCTATAAATATTTACATTAAAAAAGGAAGAAAGATCTCAAATCAATAACTAGTATCAAAACAGTAGATCACAGTTGAAAGAGCTCTAAGAAACAGACTTACTCTTTGGAGTAGTACTTGGTGAAGTCCAAATTGAAAATAACACAAAAACAAGAACATTTCAGGAATTTCAAGTCTCTGGCACCAATTGATAAAGCAAGCATTAAACAAAGGTCAGCTCTCAATCAGACTGATGCAAATCCTTACAGTAAACATCTATTTATCTCAGTAACCATTACCAAATATGACATCTCTGTCAACAAAAAAATTACAAGGCATGCCAGAAGACAAAAACAAACACAGAAAATACAAAGTAATCAACAGAAACAAAGATTTTGGAATTACCAGACATAGAATTTTAAATAATCAAGACTAATATATTAAGGACTCTAATGGAAAAAGATAACTTACAAGAACATACGGGTAATGTAAGCAGAGTTGGAAATTCTAAGAATCAAAATGGAATGATAAAAAAAGAAACTGAAATTACTGTAAAGGAAATGAAGAATCCTGTAAGATATTCGGCAGTAGATTGAACACAGCCAAAAAAAAAAAGAATCCATGAACTTGATTATTGGTCTATAGGAACTTCCTAAACTGATATTCAAAGAGCGGGAATAAAATGACAAAAACAAGAATGGAACAGCACGTCCAAGAAGTGTGAAACAATACCAAAAAGTAGAACATGTACATAATCTAAACACCAGAGGTGAAGAGACAATGAAGAAATAATTGAGTTATAGTCAAAATGTTCCAAAATAAATGATAGACAACAGTCAAAACCAGAAAGTTCAGAGGATCCCAATAAAAATAAAACACACACACACACACACACACACACAAGGCATATCATATTAAAACTGAAAAACATTATATGGTCTCATTCATTTGGGGAATATAAAAAATAGTGAAAGGGAATAAAGGGGAAAGGAGGAAAAATGAGTGGGAAATATCAGAAAGGGAGACACAACATGAGAGACTCCTAACTCTGGGAAACGAACTAGGGGTGCGGAAAGGGGAGGTGGGCGGGGGGTGGGGGCGACTGAGTGACAGGCACTGAGGGGGGTACTTGATGGGATGAGCACTGGGTGTTATTCTGTATGTTGGCAAATTGAACACCAGTAAAAAATAAATTTACAAAAAATTAAAATTAAAATTAAAACTGAAAAACAAAAAAAGGTAAAAATTATGAAAGAAGCAAAAGGGAGGGCAGGGCGCCTGGGTGGCTCAGTCAATTACGCATCTGCCATGTTCAGGTTATGATCCCAGGGTTCTAGGACAGGGTCCCACATTGGGCTTCCTGCTCAGTGGGGAATCTGCTTCTCCTTCTGCCCTTACCCCCTGCTCATGATCTTTCTCTCACCCTCTCTCTCTAGTAAATAAATAAAATCTTTAAAAGAAGAAGAGGGAAAAAAATACCTTATCTACAGAGGTACAAGAATAATAATTACAGTTTTCTCACCAGACATCAAGCAAGCAAGAAGAAAAAAGTGAAATATTTAAAATATCAAAAGAAAAAAATTCACAACCAGATTCTATATCCAAGAGATATTACTCTTCAAAAGTAAAAATGAAATAAAGACTTTTTCCCCAAACAAAAAGTATGGAAATTCATCACTAGCAGACCTGCTCTACAAAAAATGTTCTTCAGGCAAAATTTTAAAGAAGGAAAGAGAGGGAAAACTTTAGGTAACACAGGAACCAGTAAAAAAAAAAAAGGAAGAAGAAAAACTGTGAGAGAAGACCAGATATATCAGAACAATAAATGTAAGCAGTTTACATTTGTCTATTAAAAGAAAAAAATCATTTCAATTATATTAAATTGAATTACCTCTATAAAGTGTTTGGCGGAGAAGACATCAGCTATAATAAAAGTTTTCCTTGACACATACACAATTACTTAAAGACCAGAACATTTCTGCAAGAGAATTTGCGTTCTTCTGATTAATGCAGTATTTGTTGAAGTGAATTAAATACATCACAGTACAGAAGAGCTCGGGACAGAATGCCTAACATTATCAGTTTATTTTTTTTAATATTTTATTTATTCATGAGAGACAGAGAGAGAGAGAGAGAGAGAGGGGCAGAGGGAGAAGCAGGCTCCATGCAGGGAGCCTGATGTGGGACTCGATCCCGGGTCTCCAGGATCATGCCCTGGGCTGAAGGCGGCGCTAAACTGCTGAGCTACCCAGGCTGCCCTATCAGTTTATTTTAAATGATCATAAATTATAACAAATTAATGATGATTTAGTATGGTGTTAATTGAAAATTTTTCTTAAGACCTGATAATATCTGTTTCATTCTGTATTAACTTTCGATTCTATTTTATGTCCAAAAAGAACCTTGTAGATTCTGCTGTTCTGCAGGTTATTTTTAAACTGTTCATGGAGGTTGCCTGGGTGGCTTAGTCCGCTAAGTGTCTGCCTTCAGCTCAGAACAGATCTTGGGGTCTTGGGATGGAGGCCCATGTCAGTTCCCTGCTTAGCCCATGTCTGTTACTCCCTCTGCTCCTCCCCCTTGCTCTTGCTCTCTATTTTTCTCTCTCAAATAAGTAAATAAAATCTTTTTAAAAAAATAAAAAATAAATTGTTCACAGATCAAAAATTGTGTAAATTTAAATTGTTTGTGGATGTTGTGGTTTATGTAGTGATATTTAGCATGAGTTCAATAGGACTAGGTCTTAAAATGTTTTAAGACCTTTAAGACTTAATGTTTTCCATTAAGTTTTTAACCCTTACACCTCCTAAGATTTAAGTGTTCTTAGCAACTACGACTTTCAGGTAAGCAAGAAAGGAATTGCACCCTGAGCAACATTGATAATACATCTAAACATGGTAAGGTTAAAGACTAGTACTTCTGAAAAATCCTTATATGTACAAAACACACAAAATTACAATCTTTACCTCTTGTCTTTGGAAATAATTTTTCAGAAAAAGTACGAACAGTATCACATGGCCATGAAAAACCACACAAAATCTGTGTGGTCCCTGCAGCAATCCAATGAAAATTATACCATTTCTCTTAACGGAGGTTCCAAATGTATTCTGCATGCAAGAGTACTATGTATCATCAATTAATCTCTTGAAAGTAGTTAAGAATAAGACCACACGAAAGGAATAAAAAGAAAGCATATTTGAAAAGGGAGCATGTTAAAATTTAATCTTCCTAAAGGTGATCAAAAATGAATCTAGGGCTGAGTGAGCTAACGGCCTGGGCCAGGGTTCTGAGGGAGGAATATGACCAAGGGATGAATAGACAGATACTGAAATGAAGAAAGAGTAGATCTATGATGGCTATGGAAATGGCAGCAAGGGAGCCAAGAAGAAATTACAGCAGCTTAATGTTTCAATTTAGGGAGATAAAGAGCAAAGGGGCAGGAACATCTCCTTTATGCAAACACCTTCAGATTCACAACACAATCACTACAACAACAAAAGAACCTATGTACGCCTTTTGCTCAAACAGAAATCACAACTTTTTTTCATAAAATTATTATCTTTCAGAAAAAGAGTTGTCTCATCTTCGAACCCTGATAGGTTCTCATATGTCACAGGGCACTCTACAAAGGTATTTTATTTTTAATCAATAAGTAACACTTAGGAAACATACACTGGACTGAATCAATCTCAGGCAGGACTAGTTCTGCAAGTTTATAAAGGTCACCTGACAAAATCAAGATTTAAAAAATAGAGAAAAAGCACCAAGGAAATTCATTACAGACTTAGTGTTATTTCTGGGGGAACTACTTTACAATTCAAAATACAGAGGTTACTGTAAAAAAAAATTAATGTTAAAGAAATACGCTAGTATCCCCTTATCTATGGGGTATATGTACGAACATTCCCAGTAGATGCCTGACACCACACAGTACCAAACCCTAATATACTGTTTTTTCCCACATATACATACCTATGATCAAGTTTACAAACCTATGATAAATTTATAAATTACGCACAGTAAGAGATTAATAATAATAAAATAGAACACTCATAAAAGTACACTGTAATGCAAATCATATGAACATTCTCTCTCCCTCAAAATATCTCATTGTATTGTATTCACCCTTCTTCTTGTGATGATGTAAGATCACAACATGGTTACATTATGAGATGAAGTGAGGTGAATGAGGGAGGTGTTTTGAACTAGCATTAAGCTACTAAAAATCTGAGTGGTCAGAAGGAGGAATGCCTGCTTCCACACCACAGCTGACCAAGGGTAAATGAAAACATGGAAAGCAAAGCTACAGATAAGGCGGAAACATGGTAGGTCAAAATACTTATCATGTAGATATCATAAGTAATAAGTGGTTTTCCAATTATTTTATTAAATTATGATATACCTCAAACAAGAATGAAAAAAAATCATATACCCTATAAAACTGGTATCTTCAAAACAGCTCTAGAACTGATAAAGACACCTAAAATCAGGTTCATGTGAATAATTTGAAAGATTCGTGAAATTTAAATGGGAAAAACAAATTACTAAATAGTATTTATATAATGACTTAAGTGTAATGAAATTAGTTAACTATTTTGCATAGACATTTTATGACATCTAATCACTAATAGTTCAAGTAGGTAAAAAATTCGTTTCAATCTTCTTATCCAGTACCTGGGAATTTGCCTTATATTCAGGGGCACTATATTCAGGCATACATAGCAACTTAAAAGCATGAGAGAAAACTATTAACAAACAGAAATTTATTTTATTTAATAAAAATATTAACAAAAAAATATTAACAAAAATATTAACAAAGGTAGCTGTTATGGAAAACCACCTTAACTAAAATTGCTAATTTGATATTTTAGTATTAATGAACAAGCTGACTATGCCACACATATCTCAGATTCTGATTTATAAAAGGCCTAGAGAATATGCATTTTAAGACCTAAAATTCATGCCCTTATTAAAGAACAATGATATCTAAAATACCTCATTTCTCCAATCTATTCCTTTTATGTACACAGAATGAAAACAAAGTATTTTAATTCTGTAACCACACTGATACATAAATATATATATGCACATTCTTGCACATACATACAAGTACAATGTTTTTATTTCAAGTTTTAAAATAATCCTAACATTAACTTGTTGTATGCCAGGGTAGTTAAATTGATATTTTTCAATCAAAAACTCTATTTTAAAAAAACAGAGAGGATGATGATTAGGGGATTTATTTAATATTTAATTACTCAGTATAACTGTGAAGTATCTAATACCTATCTCCTTTGCAAATAGTGGTAGGTTACATTATGGACCCCTATGTCTTCATCCCTGACACTGCCATGGCCCCACTGTATGTGGTTTGTACTTCTCTGCCTCTTGACTGTAACTTGGCCATGGAAACCTTTAGCCAATGATAAATGGTAAAGTTACAAACCAAAACCCTATGAGGCTTTCTTAAGATCTGCCATCACCAAAAAAGAATATTCCCTAGGCAGTCCCATAAAATAAAGGGAAAAGTCATGTGGAATGGAGCCACCCAGCCTACTCACACATCTCCAAGGAGAAGTAGAGCTGCCCGGGTAAACCCAACCAACTGGTAAATAGGCAATAATAAATAATTGCTGTCACTGAGTTTTAGGGCATTGTCACAATACCAAAATGAGTTAGAGGTAGATTATTCTCCTTAGTACTAATTTTGAAGTATCAACAATATAAAAATAATTCTCTTTACATAGTCAAATGCCATGATTTCCAAACTTATAAACAAACAAGAATAAGCTCAGTAAACACACCACTAAAAAACTGGATTCTTCCTCTATTTCTCATAATCTTGCTACTGCTAATTATATGCAGTCATAATCCTGCAACTGTGAACAATGACAGACTTAGAGACCCAAATAATTTATATTTTATAACTCTGTTGAACACCATATGAAATAAAAGCCAGAGAATCGTGAGGATAATTGTCAGCCATTCAGAATATAAAAATTCAGTCAAATTTTAATGATAAATGATGTGTTTTTTCATTGCTTCGCATTTAAACAAATAGTATGTAAATCTGACTAATAAGGTAAAGAAAAAAAACCCTTAGCCAATGTAAAAGTACATGAGAAAATCCTTAGAACACCTTTAAATGAATGATTAAGGTAAACTGGAGGTGATTTAAAATGCAATTTCCCAAATGGAACCACAACATAGTCTTATATAAGTCAACCGACATACACAAATTTTATTCTCATTCTAAGCAATTCTACAAATGTATATAGTTCACCTACTTTCAAAAAAGGACTTCAAGGAAACTACAAGAAAGGCCCAGATAAAAACAAAAACAAAACTATCCAACAAAACTAAAAAGCTTATTAAATAATTAAGAAGACAGTTCTGATAGTTTCAAAAAGAAAATTATTTCAAATAACCTAGGCTGGGTTGATTTACTAAACACAGATCTCTTCTGAACTTCATGTCAGTTAAAATTAAAAGAACAGAACTCTGGTTATATGGCTCCCATTGTCTTCATAAAATGAGGCACAACAATTTGTCAGGAAAATGTAACTTTTTTTCCTATCTTCAAAAGGAGAATGTCCTGCTGGGCTTATTGAAAGAGAAAAGTGAGTGTTATAACTCACGGTACTGTTCTGCAAAGTCACTCATCTACGAACCCAAATAAGTGAAGTCCGAGTATATTATGCTACCATCAAAATAGGTGGTAAAAAGACACAGAAATCAGAGCAGCTCTGATAGTGTTTCAGGAACACAAACTGCCAAACATGTTAATTGCTATACTGACAACAAAAGAATTTTGGACAACTTTGAGGAACCAAGGGTTATACAAGATCTGTTTCTTTATTGTGAGGCTACTCTGAGCCTTTAGTATATATAGTCCATTAGCTGTTAAGGACCAGAAATTCCACTTTCCTCAAACTCACTTAACTTTATCACCTTTTTGTCAAGAAGCATCTGAAGCCTTACTCAGACCACCTTTCAGAAACTACTAATGTCCAGGAATAACTGGTTCCCCTGACTATATCATTTTAATTACTGAAGTTATTAGTACTGTCCCACGGTAATTATCATGACTGCAAGTGTGTCTATTAAATACTGAGTATTAAGCACATACTTTATTTCTACTTAAGGAGAACTATTTATCCACCCCTCACAGCATTGTCCCCTCTCACACTTGCATGCTTAGCAAAGACAATTCTGTCTTACAAAGAATTCCAACTTAACAAAGAATTCAAGCTTAGCAATACATTCAGTTTATTCCTCTCATCACGTTACAATTGTTTGCTTCACACATTTGTCTCCCATAAAACACAGATGTTTAAAGGGCGAGCATTATTGATCATTTTTGACAATTGTATAAGGTATACTTCACACGCCACAGAATTCACACACTTGAATTTTACCATTCATTCATTTTTAGTATATTTAGTGTTGTGCACTCATCACGATCTCAATTTAGAACATTTTCATTACACCAAAAATAAACCCTGTACTCATTCGTAGCTATTCCCTCAACCCAACTCAATCTGCCCTTTGTCCATAGCCCTAGGCAATCACTAAGGTATTTTGTTTCTATTGATTTGCTCATTCTAGACATTTACCATAACTGGAATCATATGGTCTTTTGTGATTAGCTTCTTTCACTTAATTTTAATGTTTTCAAGGATCACTCATGTCTTAGCATATATTGATAATTATTGTGACAAATAATATTCCATTGCACGAATAAGCCACATTTATCCATCAATTCACTAGTTTATCAACATTTTGGCTGTTTCCCCCTTTTTACTATTATGAACAATGCTATATACAAATTATGGGATGGATCAATATTTTCATTTCTCTTCATTCATCTTCACTAAAAATGAAACTAATGGATCATATGCTTAACCGTCTGAGAAGTCCCAAAGTGTTCCCCAAAGCAGCTGCCCCATTTTTCATCCCCATCAACAATGTAAAGGCATTCTAATTACTCCATGTCATCAATTTTGTCATCTTTTTAAAGATAGACTTCGGTGGGTATATAGTGTATCACTGTGGTTTGGATTTGCATTCCCCAGATAATGATACTCAGCAACTTTTCATGACATTCTACAAAAGGGATGTCAGGAGGTATCAAAAGCATCATGATCATAAAAGACACAGAAAGAATGAGAACTGACACAGATTGGAAAAGACTAAGATGATAAAGACAGAACCTCTAAATGCAATGTGAGATACTAGACTAATAACTGCATCAGAAAAAGGTCATTAAGGCAACCCTAGTAGAATTTAAATAAAGCCTGTAATTTAATTAAATTTTACCAAAATTGTCATTCCCTGGTTTGTTCATTATACTATGGATAGGTAACTTGTTGCACTAAGGTAAGATGGATGAAGAAAATACATGGACTCATCATATTATCTCTGCAACTTTTCTGATACGCTAACATAATTGCAAAATAAAAAGTTACAAAAAATTATTTTTTGACTATATACATTTATGTGAGTTTTATTCAATGAGCTAAAAAATAAAAGGGAATACAAACTGAAAAATCTCCCTCCTACTGTCAACTACCATCTATCTAGTTTCCTAACCAAGAAGCAATGAATATCCTCTGTATTTTGTACATCCTTCCAGATTTTCTTTTTTTTTTTTTATTAAGTATAGTTGACATACAAGGTTAGTTTCAGGTATACAAAATGTGACTTGACAATTCCATATCCAGTACTCACTACACAATAAGTGTTGCTACCATCTATCACCATACATTATTATAACTATTCCCTATACTGTGCATCTCCACAACATAACTGAAAGTGTGTACCTCTTAAACTCCTTCACCTATTTTGCCCATTCTCCCCAACATCCACTCTGGACACCATCAGTTTGTTCCCTGTGTTTCTAAGTCCATTTGTTTTCTGTTTGTTCCTTTTTGTTTAGATTCCACATATAAATGAAATCATACGTTATTTGTGTCTCTTATTTCATTTAGCCTAATAAACTGTAGGTCCACCCATAATGTCACGAATGACAAGACCTCACTTTTTTTTAGACCAAGTAAGGCTCCAGTGTATATACATAATAAATCTTTATCCATTCATCTACCAATGGACAATTAGGCTGCTTCCATATCTTGGCTATTGTAAATAATGATGCAATAAACACAGTGGTGCATAGATCTTTTCAAATTAATGTTTTTGTTTGCTTTGGGTAAACACCCAAAAGTGGAATTTCTAGACCATATCATTATTTCTATTTTAATTTTTTTGAGAAATCCTCATACTTTTTCCCACAGTGGTTGCATCAATTTACATTCCCACCAACAATGTACGAGGGTTCCCTTTTCTCCACATCCTTGCCAACACTTGCTATTTCTTGACTTTTTTTTTAAGATTTTATTTATTTATGCATGAGAGACATAGAGAGAGAGAGAGAGAGAGAGAGAGAGAGAGAGAGAGAGGGGCAGAGACACAGGCAGAGGGAGAAGCAGGCTCCATGCAGGGAGCCCAACGTGGGACTCGATCCTGGGTCTCCAGAATCCCACCCTGGGCTAAAGGCGGCGCTAAACCGCTGAGCCACCAGGGCTGCCCTATTTCTTGACTTTTTGATACTAGCCATTCTGATCAGTATGACATGATATCTCACTCATTTGATTTACACTTCCCTGATAATTGGGGATATTGAGTGTCTTTATACGTGTCTGTCTTCTTTGGAAAAATGTCTATTCAGATTCTCTGCCCATTTTTAACCAGATTATTTGTGGGTTTTGGGGTGTTGAGTTACATAAGTTCTTCATCATATATTTTGAATATTAGCCTCTTATCATATAAATCATTTACAAATATATTCTTCCATTCATTTTATTGATTGTTTTTAATTTATCAATGGTTTCCTTTGCTGTGCAAAAACTTTTTTGGTGTAGTCCCACTAATTTATTTGCAGACATTTTTTATGTATAAGCAAGCAAATACATACATGAACAGATATACATATTATTTTCCTCAGGAATAGCTTTTTTTCACAGCAATTCCAGTTATAGAATTTGTGCAAACACTGAGCTGAAAGATTCTGCTACAGGAACATTAGCTGCATCACTGTTCATTATAGCAAAAATTCAAACAAATTTACATATATAAAACAGCTGAGAACTTGAATATAACCAGTCTGAATAAATATACATCAAAATACTATCCAGACATGTAAACAGGGTGATAGAGCAAAACTGTTTATTCCAGAAATGCAAGGATCATTTAACATTCAAAGATCACTATGAAAAAAGTTGCAGTTTTTTTAAATTTTAACATAGAAATGTATTTACTAGAACTGAAAACAAATTCATAGTTAAAAGGACTATAAAACATATATAATGTAATCAATATATAGAAAAGAAAGCTGTGCACTAAAACAATTGTTCATTTGTTTTGGTTTTTGATGTTTTAAGGTATGTAAAGAGGATTGTAATGAGGGCCCCAGTTGTTCATCCCTCCCCATATCCGAACCTTTTCCCATGTGACTTTGCCATTCCTCCCACTCAAGAGATCACACCTATTTCCCATCTTTGAACCTTAGCTGGCCTTGTGAATTCCTCTGACCAAAAGATTAAAATGGAAGTGATGGTATACCCATAACAAGGCTTCAGAATGCATTGCATTTGTTACTCTTTATGACACTTCTGCCATTATCATGCAAGCATGTCTAGGGATAGCCTGTTGAATGATGTAATAAAATTAAAAGGAGTCATTAATAACCAAGGCTATCCTAAAACAGCAGAGCTGCTTAAGTGACCATCCTAGATGCATGAGCAACAAACATTTATTGTCCTATAACACAGAAATTTGGGGGCTGTCTGTGATACACCATTATTGTGGCAACAGATAACTTACATAAGATACTTAACTGTTTATTACTTTAACATAAATACTTTGTCAGAAAACCGTATTTTAATTACAATACCTCTGAAGATAGACCACATTTCTGTTTCCCCTAAGTTTTTATGATTTTATCTTTATATTAAACTCTTCAGTTCAATGTGACATTAATAATTGCTTATGCTTGCTTTGTGATTCTTATATTAAATTCTTAAGTCTGAAACTGAATCTAGTTTAGAGCTCTCCATTTTATTCCACTGATCTCAAATTAGTTATTTTAAAGATAAATTGTAATGCCTCATAGAAATAGTTTTTACTATTAGAGAAGGTGCCTTCCTAAATTATATATAACTATTTCTGTATTACTGTATAACAATATACTAATTATTTTTCCTTTACAAAGAAAAAGACACTTAGATTGGATTATCATCAAGTATCTAAAATTAGACCTTCTGATACATATGGAATCCTGATGCTAAAATAAACATACAGGTATATATCGGCTACAACCCAGATGAAAATATAATTTAGGCACCAGTAAAAATAGATATAAATGATTGGGATAATTAGTCTTTATCTCTACTACCCATATATTTTCCATTACAAATGGATCTGATGGGCCAGACACCAGAAGAAACAGATGAAAACAACAGGAATTCAAGCAAGTACAGATCAGATGGCTCTGATCAGATCATCTACCTACAGGGACTCAGGAGACACAACCCTCCAGAATTCATATTGTATACACTGAGATTTACACACTACTTGGCTCCCCTACTATGAAATATATATTAATAATATTTCACATCTATAGAGGTCTTTTTCTAACTATAATATAAAACACAAATCACATATTAGCCATGTTAAATATAAACTGTTGCCTTTCAAAAGTTCCATCATTATCTTATTCCATAAAAATATTACCAACTATGAAAATAAGTGAGTGGGAATGTGTAATTTGAAAATATTTGGCCAAAGAAAAAGCCCACTATGACTAAAACAAGATGGCAAATGACTTCATCTTCTTTTGGAAAATGACCTCATTATGACAACTAGCTAACCAACAAGCTTCCAAAGCCACTAACAGTAGCTTACAAAGTCACAGCTGTTACTTTTTCTAACAACTAGAAGTTGATTTCATTTTAAAATGTCATTTCAAAAGAATTGAATGATTTCTTCAAAGTACTACAATTTATGAGCAAGAATTACATTGAGTAGAGCACAATGATAAGTCTGTGACTTGTTCAATAAAGATGATTATAAAGAATGACAGAACAAACAGTTAAAAAACACTTCATTGTGGCATTCTTGAACAACAAGCAGACATATTTAGGAGAACTGTAAATCATTCATGAATAAGAGAATAAATACAAAAAGTGATTACTTTGACCTTTAAGCAATAGAAAAATCATTTGATAGAGAAGGTATGATGTAAATTTTTGATAACTAGTTTCTTTCAAAAGAAAAACAGATATGTGAATAATCTTTCTGGAAAAAATATTCAAATAATTCATGAAATTTAAAACTTTCAGATCCCAAGTACAATGAAAAAAGTGTCACTATTAAAATTCTTGTGGAATTCTGTCTCTCCAGTTTATTATCACTTTTGCAATTAAAATGCTCTATGCAATGAAGCACCTACTATGTCTTTGACTTCATCTTCTACATTCCCTGCCCCACAGCTGCTCAGTTCATTCAGCCAGATGTGACCAACGTAGATGGGCAGGGGAATAATTCTGACTTAAATGCAGATGAAGAAAACTCATACACAAACTATCGCCCTCCAAGCAGTGAAGGATTTCAGAACAATATAAGCACAGTATACAAAATCTGTGATTCTCTAAATTCATCGACTTCCTAGCCTCATTGCCCACTAATCTTTGACATATACCAACCAAGTGCCAAGTATAAAACCTTGCAGTCCCCCGTTAGGAGGGCTAACAATCTCTCACACTTCTACAACGTGGCATAAGATGTTCCATCTTTTTGGAATTGCCAAATTTACCCCTTTTCGTGTCCTCACAACTACCACCACCTGTGCCACAACCTTCTTTCCTATCCCAGCCATGGGACTCCATGAGTCCTGAGATATGATGTATCAAATGGTTAAAAACATAGATTTAGGGGCCAAAATGACTAAATTTCAATCTTTATTCCAAACTGAACTACATTTTATATTATCTTTGTAAAGTCCTTATCTCTCTGTGCCACAGCTTCTTTATCTGTAAACTGTGATTATAAGCAATTATTATATAAGGTTGTTGACATGTAAATGAGCTCCTGTATGTAAAGCCCTAAAGGAGTACCACCCATACAAGATATACTTTAGGTGTTAACTCTAACTACTATCTTAAGATTCAGCTTAAGTATCATATCCAGCCCAACTATCATCCCTTCAAATTAAGTTAGGTATACTTCCTCTGTCATCCTTATGTTTTTTTCATCCACTTACCACCTAATATGCATGCATGTTCTTTATCCATTCAATATCCTCAGCACTAAGCACAATTAGTACCACATACTGTGTATTCAGAATACTTAATATCATGAGTGAATGAATAAAGAGGATACAATAATTCCAATGCATGTGATTTTAATGATGTAAACGAGCAGCACTATCAAGAACTGTTAGATGGTTTACAAACTGCACAAAAAGCATCTCACTGAGAAAGCAGTTAGCAATGACTGAACTACTCTGTGATGCATCCTGGTACAAGGCAAAATACACCAGGAAAAGGGAGTGGCTGTTTTTGTTTTTGTTTTTTTAATACAAAGGTGCCATCTACTCACCATATATATAGTAAATAGGTTTTAGCCCAGAGACAAAGTCTTTTTTCTTTTTTTTCTTCAGATCTATTTATTTGAGAGAGAGAGAGAAAGAAAGAGCACACACAGTGGGGAGGGGCAGAGGGAGAGAGAATCTCAAAAAGACTCTGCACTCAGTGCAGAGCCCAACACAGGACTTGATGTCACAACCCCCGAGATCACAACCTGAGCCAAAACAAGAGTCAGAAGTTTAACCAACTATGCCACCCAGACACCCCTGAAGGGTTCTTTTCTAATTAATCTCCCCAGAAAGGGCACCTTTAGTAATTCACGGAAAGCATCAACAAAATGTGGCATATACAGACAATAGAATTCAGCCTCAAACAGGAAGGGAAAATTCAGAAACACACTACAACATAAACGGATCCTGAAGACATGATGCTAAGTGAAATAAGTCAGTCACAAAAGGACAAATTCTGTACAATTGTACTCATATCTAAAACAAACTCAGAAAGAGAGGTAACAGAATGGTGGTGACAACATACCAGGGAGAGGAGGAATTAGAAGTTATTTAATGGGTGCTAAATTTCAACTTGGGAAGATGAAGACGTTCTGAAGATGGATGGGAGAGATGGTGAGAAAACAATGTGAATGTACTTGATACCACCGAACCAGACCTTTAAAAATGGTTAAAATGGCAAATCTTCTATTTATAAACAAATTTAGATCAATGTCTTCTTACTTCCAAAAACAAATGCTGCTTCCCAACTTTACATGATTTATCATAATAATTACTTATGGCAATTTATCACACTTGCATCTTATAAACTTTTTTAAAAAGGTTAAATATTACTTTTGTATACTAAAATAATACATTATTCAGTTAGATACACTGCAGACCATTTTCCTAAAATTTTAACATTTTAAATGGCTGAGAATAGCTAATAGTTACATTTGCTTTAAAAAGTTTCCAGGCTGGGGTGCCTGGGTACCTCAGTAAGTTAAGTGTCTGCCTTGGCTAGGGTCATGATCCCAGATCCTGGGATGGAGGCCTGCATCAGGCTCCCTGCTTAGTGAGGAGTCTGTTTTTCCCTCTCCCTCTGCCCCTCCCCCCTGCTTGCTCTTTCTCTCAAATAAATAAATAAAAATCTTTAAAAAGTTTCCAGGTTAACAGGACTCTGGCTATGCTTATATTATACAATATTATGAGGCCTCAAGTACCCTTTTCCTACTAGGATTTACCTAATATAATCTTCTAAAGAGAATCCCAATGCTGCCATCAGGTAATTTCTGAGCTTATCCCCACTATCTGGTACAATCCCACTTCCAGACTCTCAACTTTCACAACATGATATCAAATCTGTTCCAACTCAGGGGTGCCTAGGTGGCTCAGTTGGTTAAGCATCCAACTCTTGGTTTGGGCTCAAGTCTTGATCTCACGTTGTGAGATTAAGCCCCACATCAGGTTCCACACTCAACGGGAAGTCTAAGATTCTCTCTCTCCTCTCCCACTATCCCTCCCCTTACTTGCTCCCTCTCTAAAATAAATAATTAAATCTTTTTAAAAAATCTATTCCAAGTCAACCTCAAAGCATAAGTCCCTTATTAACTGGCAACTAAGAAAAACTGAAATCTATATTTATTTCAGGGATTATCACTGATAATCACTGTACCGGCAATTACAGTATTTTTTAAGAGACTTAAAGATATATGTCAGCTCATTAATACTGGTGTTCAGTCACTTTCAGTCAGAATATTGTTTTATATTAAAGACATATAATAACTATGCTACATTAATGAAGAATATAGATGACTACTATGCATTTGGTAGTGTTTTAAAATGTATTTGTGCTTATTAACCACAAAAATACATGCATATACTAGAGACTAGTAGCATAGGCATTTAACAAAACATTTTAAAGTCTACATTCAATATTTTTTGAATACTATTTATAAATCTATAGATTCCTTGCAATAACCAAGCTATGGGATACTTCAAGATACTCGTAAGACCCATCCCTTGATAAAGACCAATCATAAGAAAGACTACGACTTTTTGTGTATCTTCTGTTCATCAATCCATTTTTCCACCTACCGTAGATTCCTCTTTAAAACACAACTGCACTTTGGTATGACAGTATTAATCAATATCAAAGCACAGTATAAGACATAATCCTATAAGTGTACTCTGTGTATATATATATACATATATATATATATATATATATATGATATAGACAATACACGAGATACACAGGAAAAATTACCATAGGACATTTCTAGAAAATCTACAGGAGGGATTTCTAGCCTTAGCACCAAGAAAGAATGACTAACACACTTCTATTAACCTTACAGAAAACTCAATCTTTAAAACTTGGTGCTTCCTAATTAATTTGTTTTCCATAGTCTATCTCCAGTAATTTTGCATATTAACATACTATCACCCTCCTATATACTTAAAATTTTCTTCAAGTATCAACCCTTATTTTAATTAAATAGATTTTAGAGAGAATCTTTTTAATTACCATCATAGATAAAAACCCAAAATCATTTACATACATAAGAGAACTGTAAAAATACAAATGAAAACGGCAGTTTTAGTGGTATATTGCAACTTGCTTTTTGTTAAAATTTCTCATGCAGTTTTTCATTTTTATTTAAATTCTAGTTAACATACAGTGCAATATTGGTTTTGGAGTAGAATTCAGTGATTCATCACTTATATATAACATCCAATGCTCATCATAACAAGTGCCCTCCTCAATATCCATCACCCATCTAGCTCATCCCCCATCTACCTCCCTCCATCACCCCTCAGTTTGTTCTCTATCATTAAGAGTTCTTATGGTTTGTTTCCCTCTCTTTTACCCCTTCCCATATGTTCTTCTATTTTGTTTCTTAAATTCCACATCTGAGTGAAACCATATGGTGTCTTTCTCTGACTTATTTTGCTTAGCATGATACACTCTAGCTCCCTCAACATCATTGCAAATGGTAAGATTTCATTCTTTTTGTTAAATGAATAATATTCCACTGTATGTATATATACCACATTCTTTAGCCATTCATCAGTCGGACATTTGGGCTTTTTCCATAGTTTTGCTATTGTTGACAATGCTGTTATAGACATCCAGGTGCATGTACCTCTTCCAATCTGTATTTTTGTATCCTTTGGGTAAATATCTAGTAGTACAATTCCTGGATCATAGGGCAGTTCTATTTTTACTTTTTGAGGAGGCTCCATGCTGTTTTCCAGAGTGACTGCACCAGCTTGCATTCCCACCAACAGTGTAAGAAGGTTCCTCTTTCTCCACATCCCCAACACCTGTTGTTTCTTGTATTGTTACTTTTAGCCATTCTGACAGGCATGAGGTGTTATCTCATTGTGGTTTTGATTTCATCATCAGGGAAATAAGTTAACAATATCTCAATTGCTTTATTAGTAACTCTTGTGTTTCCTGACTTATTAAATGTAGCCATTCTGACCGGTGTGAGATGTGTAACTTTAATTATGAACTACTTTAAAGCCAGTACGTTACTGAGAATGTAATATAAAGTCACCATCACTCTTTTTTTTCAAATACATTATGTGATACAGCTGAAATCCTTTTTGCACTAGCTTCCCTCACACTCTTTCCCTTCTCCGAAATAACCACTACTCTATAGTTGGTGTGTATCCTTCTCATTCATGTTCTGGAATACTGTTCTTATGCACAGTAAAATAGTATGGTTTTGTTTTTAAAAATCGGCATCAGTAATGTCACTGTTGTACATCTGTCTTGGGCTCAACTTGGTTTTCACAATGTACCCATTCATATTCATGAACACGGACTTCGTTCATTTTAACTGCCCAATAGCAACTTTTCTATGTATTTGTTTTTACTACCCATTCCCTTCTTGATATTTGGATTTTTTTTCATTTTTGATATAAGCAATAGCTGCAATGCTCTAGGCATAGTTCTTTGGGCTCACATTCCTTGTCCTATGTGAGAAGTTCTCAGGTATATTAATTATCTTGGGGTGGGAGTGGGGATTTAAAAACTGACAACCCAAATTTGCATCCAACCTTTACTGATCCAGTTATCCATTTGGGAATTATCTACACAATGGGATTTGAAATCACTTAATCATGGTGTCTTGGTAGATAGAGCCTCAACGATCTCATAAGATGGAGGAAAGGGGTGTATAATATTTTGCTCTCACAGCTATCATGTAAATTTTAAGAAAGTAAGCTATGAATATTATATAATCATTAGTGGCATTATATTTAAAAGATACCAGCAGAACAATAATTTATCAAGAAGTCAGCTAATACTTGAGAGACTTTTTAGAAAACACTTAAGTATAATTATCTTCTCGGTTCCCAAAAAAAGAGGTAAATATAAATCATACCTGTTGTATGTCATGTGTGTTAAGTCTCATAGCTAAGGGTGAGATATTACAAAATAATCTTGCTGAGTAAAAGATTTTAAAGAAAAATCATACTAGTCAGCTGTTAACACCAGTACAGAGAAGATTAAAGTATGATTTTTTTTAAGAGCTCTGATTTCTTAAGCAAATATTAAAATCAGTTGTCTTCTTTTGGGCAAATTCAATTTAAACTTACAAATTATTTGGGAAGTAAAAAGGCTCTTGCTTTTACTTATGGGCAAAAGGCAGATAACTACTGAGCTACTAAGACATATAACTATCAGGGAAGAAGTGAGATTAAGACTGTCTACCAGGCACAGGCTGTATATTTGTAACACGTGGTAAGTTCCTCTGCACTGTCAGAGGACCAAATAAATCTCTTCAAATAAAAGAGGGCAGTGAAAACTTCAAGTAAAAGACAGGAGTGCGGAGTAGAATGGAAGAGAAAGCTAACATTCGTTTTGTATTTACTCTTCTGTCACCGTTTAAATATCCTGTCCTTTAAACATCAACAAAAATACTATAAGGTTGGTCTTAGGATCTCTTTTTAAAGAGAAGAAAAAAACTTAAGCTTCTCCAAAGTTAACTTGCTCAATAAAGTCTCAAAGCTAAAAAGTACAAAGAGCTAGACCACGTGCCAGGTCTATGCAATTCCAAATTCTTTCCACGCTACTGTTTCTAATATATAAAAACAGCAGCAGGGATCCCTGGGTGGCACAGCGGTTTGGCGCCTGCCTTTGGCCCAGGGCGCGATCCTGGAGACCCGGGATTGAGTCCCACGTCGGGCTCCCGGTGCATGGAGCCTCCTTCTCCCTCTGCCTATGTCTCTGCCTCTCTCTCTCTCTCTCTCTGTGTGACTATCATAAAAATAAATAAATAAATAAAAATAAAAAAAATAAAAACAGCAGCAAACAACAGTCAAGGACTTACTCTATATGCTACAGCATCCCACAGTATTGCATCAAAAAGTCCCATTGAGATAGATGCCTTACTATTTCCATTTTACAAATGACGAATTTGAAGGCCAAAAAGTAAAGTACTTTGCCACCAGTAACACAACAAATAAATGGTGAAGCCAAAGTTTCAAACCCACAAAGTCTGACTCAACTATAACATTATAAGCAAAACAGAGAAAGTAAGAAAGCTGGCCTTGAGGAGATAACATCCAACAGAAATACTGTTTTCCAGTCTACACCCCATCTAAGATATTACTATACAGAATTCTAGTTAGCAATGAGGGACAGACGGATATGGGTTCAAAATTAGACTCACTACTTCCTCAGCTGTGTGAAGTTGGTCAATTCAAGTAACCATTCTCTGAGCTGTTCTTGCATTTGCAAAATGACAATAAAAACAGGATCTCAACAGCTGATGACTAAATGAGATAATGCATGAATGTCATACCTACTTTGAGCTAAGCATTATGATAGAGGGAATTAAACTTATCTCATTTTAGCCTTAAAATAATCTTTCAAGATATACTATCATCACTTCTAATGATTCAGGATAGCTTCTCAAGGTTATATGGTTTACTCAAAGTCACAGTCATTAAGTGTTAGAGAAAAATTTAAATTATGCTCTTTGAAATTCAAAGATAATGCATCCTATCTATACCAATGGTATTACTAGGGCAGCCCTGGTGGCTCAGTGGTTTAGAGCCGCCTTCAGCCCAGGGAGGGATCCTGGAGACCCGGGATGGAGCCCCATGTCGGGCTCCCTACATGGAGCCTGCTTCTCCCTCTGCCTGTGTCTCTGCCTCTCTCTCTCTTTCTCTGTTTCTCATGAATAAATAAAATCTAAAAAAAAAAACAAAAAAACAAAAAAAAATGGTATTACTAAATGTAATAAAGAGTTCTCAAAAATTATACTTACTCTCTTAGAAGTTAATCTGAACTGCAATGAGATTATCAATTCACATGACCTTTCAGCAATCTAACAGCAATTCTAGACGTATAACATTCCTCCAGATTCTCTAGGCCATCCACAAATATCACTGATAGACAACTTCCCATCAATCGTAACAGCCAAGGAAAATCCACTGTGATTCTCTCCCCTTGATTATTCACATGTGTAACAAAGATATGCACTGAAAACAAGTGTCAAAATTTTGGTAAGACCAGAAACCACAAAGTCACAGAGGGCAGTGAGAGGGGTAGGTGGCAGTGACAACTGCTTTTATTGCCATTACTATTAACTGCAAGACTGTGGTTAAGTCATTTAAGCTTTGTGTGCTTCCATTTCCTTAAATCTTTTTTAAAAGATTTCATTTTATTTGAAAAGAGAGAGAGAAAGGGAGAGAGAGTAAGAGCACACAAGCTGGGGTGAGGGCAGGGGGAGAGGGGAGAGGAAAAGGAAGAGGGAGAAGCAGACTTCCCACTGAACAAGGAGTCTGACTCCAAGGCTTGATCCCACATGATCTGAACTGAAAGCAGACACTTAACTAACTGAGCCATCCAGGTACCCCCTCCATTTCCTTATCTCTTAATAGGAAAAAATAATACCTACTATATAGTATTATTGTGAGGACAGTCAATTGAAGATAGCACTGAGCTAGTTGTTTATATATTATGTGATTCTTACAAAAGTCCAAGGTTGAGGGTATACTCTTAATCCTATCTCAAAGATAAATTGAGTTTGAGGTCTACCTATATCACACCATCCTAAAGCTGCCCTAAGTCCAACAGACGTAAAGAAGTGTTCATAAATATTTTGTGCATAGTCTCTTAAATTGCAGTATGATATCCATGATTAGGTCCTACTGCCACTCAAGCATAGGAAATGTTGCTCTTTTTATTAAAAATATAAAAGACACTCCTACTTCCTCTCACTTTCATACTTCTGCCCCCCTCCCCAAATTACAAACAGTATATAAAATTTCAAAACTTCAATATCTCTAGCATACTGCTCATCCCCTGAAAAAAAACCTAGAGAGTAGACATCTAATATGTATTTACTGAATGAACAATTCAACATAAATTGTTCAACTGCTCCTAATAGGTACTTCACAAATATTAGCTAGATTTATGCTTACAATATCCATATTTTTTTTAAGATTTTATTTATTTATTCATGAGAGACACACAGAGAGAAAGGCAGAGACACAGGCAGAGGGAGAAACAGGCTCCCTGCAAGGAGCCTGATGAGGAACTTGATCCCTGGGATTCTAGGATCATGTCCTGAGCCGAAGGCAGATGCTTAACCATTGGGCCACCCAGGCATCCCTATCATTCCCATTCTAGAAATGAAGAAACGAAAAATCTCAAAGGCCTGGGTCACAGAGTTGATCATGTGCACAGCCAGCACTAGAATGCAGTTCTGACAAACTTCAAAGCAGTCACTTTTCTATAACCTCATGATGTTCTCACTCTGAAGTTCACAAAAAAGTTTTATGAAAAGGTAAGACTTGTGATACCTTGGAGGATGACCAGGACTTTAAAAAGTGGAAACAAGGACACTATGAACCCAAAGGAATGAAGAGAAGTAAAACACAGAAAACAGGCAGCAAGGAACAAGTTTGGGAAATGCTGTCTAGTATCTTTTACCTAAAACAAGCATTTAACCTAAGAGAAGGAATATAGGTACATAAAAGATTTGGACAGATTAATGTAGTAGCAAAAATAAAAGTTAGAAAGTATGAGACTGGATACATTTGGAGACAGAGAAGCCAAGTCCTAATTTATAAGTTAAGGGGTAGTGAAGTTTAGGGTATAAGTCATGATAGAGAAATGAAAAATAAAGATAAGATGTAAGGAAACAACTGACAAGAATCAACTAAAATAAAGGAATAAAAGAAAAGAATTGCAAATATGATGACTGGAAGAATGATGAAGCCATTAAGAAATTTTGTTTTCAACATTTCAGCTATGTATAAGTTTATAATCAGGAAAAAATAATTTTTAATTTTTAATTACTAAAACTAAGAAAAATAGGGAATCAAGTGAAGTGGAGATGTTTCACAGTTAATTCCCAGACATCTGTGCCTTGATCCACCTGTAACACATCAAAAAAATCATTTACAAAAATCAGAAAGGAGGTTTTGTAAGACATGTCTAACGTGTAAGGAATATTTATTAAAATATTATCTAATGCTTAACAACAACTGAAAAATCCATAACAATACACTAAAACATACGCACCTACTAAGTCTGCTCAAGTGAGAAAAATAAATGACTCAAGGTTATGAACAGCATTATTATTAACGAAATGGTAATATAATATCACATATTGCACATACTAAAAATATCACATATTACAAACTTAACCAATACTTATCAAACCTCTGCCCCAAAGTACTGGAATTTATCAAATATTTTTGTATCCCCAGTTTTATCTTGAAAATTTCCTGTTAACTTTATCTTAATGTCACAATATATCCATGTTTGTAATTATACATTAAAAATGACTTACCAGAGATTAAAACTGATGCTTCAAAAATACGGGTCATTTTAATCTTGTGGCTTTTGATTTTCCCTGGCAGAAAGCCATAAAAACCTCAGAAGGACAAAGTTTTAAAGAGCATCCAAATAAATAAAAACGTTTTATAAAAATACATGAAGCAATGATATTAAGCTGATAAACTATTCAAAAACAAAAATAGTAACAGATTCTAAAATAGGCAGCCTCTGAAACAAAAGAAATATTACAATAATCTGAAGATTCCAAATACAAAAAAGTCTTTAAACATACACATAAAAGAAATATTACAATACACACAAAGAAATATTACAATACTTTGAAGATTCTAAATACAGAAAAGTGGTTAAACATACACACATCCCCCCCAAAAAGAGAAGTAAAAGTTCAACCATATGAAAAGGCTAGAATATCCACAATGAAGAACACTGTCACTAAAAATGATTATACAGAGATTTTTAATATATTTAGAAACACAAATTATGTTAACTAAAAATATCAAAATCATGTACATCTATACATATATATATACCTCATACACAAAAAGAAAAATACTAATTTAAAATCTTTATCTGTGGGGAAAAAATAAACAGTTTTACATTCTTTTTATCATCCAACATTTGTAATTTTTCTAAATCAGCATACAAACAGGATTTACAACAAAGTAGAATAATGACAAGTTCTTGGTGAAAGTGGCTCTTTTGCTAATGAACAGGCACTGAAAATAAAAGAGCCCCAATCATTTTTTCTTACACTGAAATTATGTAAAGAATAACATATTTTAAATATAAAAAGAAATAACTAAAAGCTTAATTCTATAGACTTAAATTAGCCTTCCCCCATGGTCTTTCATAATTTATGATCCTCTATGTAAGTCTTATAAAACCTAAGAACAGACCTATTGTTTAAATCCTACTTCAGGGCAGACCCGGTGGCGCAGCAGTTTAGCGCCGCCTGCAGCCCAGGGAGTGATCCTGGAGACCCTGGATCGAGTCCCGCATCGGGCTCTCTGTATGATGCCTGCTTCTCCCTCTGCCTCGCTCTCTCTCTGTCTCTATGAATAAATAAATAAAATCTTAAAAAATAAATAAATAAAAATAGGGGATCCCTGGGTGGCTCAGCAGTTTAGCGCCTGCCTTTGGCCAGGGCGTGATCCAGGAGTCCCGGGATCGAGTCCCGCAATCGGGCTCCCAGCATGGAGCCTGCTTTTCCCTCTGCCTGTGTCTCTGCCTCTCTCTCTCTCTATGTCTCTCATGAATAAATAAATAAAATCTTTTAAAAATATAAAAATAAAAATAAAATAAAATAAAAATAAAATTAAAAAATAAATCCTACTTCAGTTCAAACTGTAGGTCATGACATGAGAAGTAAAGGCATCTCTATGGTGCTGTGATGTGCTAAATATTTTATGTAACAAGTTATTTGATCCTCATGATAATCTTAGGATGAATCTTAGCTCAAGTTTAAAGATAAATGTCCATACCCACTAGTTGAACATAAAAACAAAAAACAAACAAAAGTGTTAAAGAGGATGTGGAGCAATTCGACCCCTTGTACACTGGTGGTGGGAATGAAAAATGAGGCAGCCTCTATGGAAAACAAATGGCAGTTCCTCAATAAGTTAAACCCATAATTACAGTATGAGCCAGGAATTCCACTCCTAGGTATTGCCAATGGCTGGGGGTTTTTTTTGTGGGAGTAGGAGAGTGATACAGTGAGTAGTAGTAGGAAGCAACTGCTCAATGAGTATGGGGTTGCCCTTTGGGGTGACAAAAATGTTTTAGAACTTTCAGTAACTAGATAGCTGCACAGCACTGTGAATGTATTTACTGCCACCAAACTATACGTTTTAAAATAGTTAAAATGGCACACCTTATGTGTATTTGACCACAACTTTAAATGGGGGAGGAAGTGTCTTCAGTGAGTTCCTGAAAAGCAAAGGCTCAGATGAAAATGCTGAGGGAGTGCTTTCAACAGAAAGTCCAAGAAATGGGTAAGGCAAGAAAGCCAAAGGTGCAGTTGAAGTATAATCTCATCCTGATCCCACAGTGAACTATGGAGTCTAAATGACCATGCACTCATATCCCATAAAAGTCAGTCACTGGCTACAGGTGACCTACCCATGCCCTGAGGAAGCAGGGAAACAGTATGTCCTAGGCACCTCTGGTAAGTCAGCTCCCAATAATTTTGTGGAGGTGTTTTCTGCTAAGAGCTGTCAGTCACCAGGTCTACAGGTGAGGGATGGGCAAATACCCATCCAGGTAAAAGGATCTGGGTATGGCACCAACAGCAGCTACTATGAGGAGGAAAACTGAAGACCAAGAAACTTGACTTATCTAGGATCACACAGCAAATACAATCACAGCAAGGGACTTACTCTTTTTCATCTCATAATTCATGCTCTTCCAATCTAGCTTTGCAGAATTTCAACCCATTAAAACACAATGGTAAATTCATTTTGTCTGTCTGCTGCTTATCCCTTTACGTTTTTCTTAATATTTTGAGGTTTTGTTTTACTGGTACAGTACTTTGTTTTGTTTTGCTGACAGAGGGTGAGGAGATGATTCCCTAAGCTCTGCTGAAGTGGCCTTTGTGTTAGTTCTGGTCCCTACCTAGCAAACTCCTAGTTCACATCACAGCATCTGGCAGAAGTGCTTGCTGCCAATCAGGACTCCCTCGCACCCTGTTCAGAGCTAGATTCTAAATAATGTTTGCAAGACTATCTCCTTTTTAAATAACCTTGTGCCTGATAGCAAGAAATCAATTGGGTTTATCCATCTTTGTATTACTGATATATGGCACCTGCTAGAAAGCTGATAAAACCTTGTTCAATTAAATGCTACAGGCATACCTCATTTTATTGTGCTTCACTTTATTGCACCTGGCACTGCATTTTTTATAATTCGAAGGTTTGTGGCAACTCTGTGTTGAGCAAGTCTGGGGCGCCATTTTTACAAAAGCACTTGCTCACTTTGTGTTTCTGTGTAATGTTTTGGTAATTCTTAAAAGATTTCAGACTTTCTCATTACTATTATACTTGTTATGGTGATTTGTGATCTGTGATTACAACTCACTGAGAACTAAAATGATGGTTAGCATTTTTTAGCAATAAATAATTTTTTATTTAGGTGTGTACTTCCTTAAGATATACTGCTACTGCACACTTAAAAGACTACAGTATAATGTAAACACAACTTTTATAAAGACTAGGAAGCCAAAATATTCATTTGATCCACTTTATTGTGATATTCACTTTGTTGCAGTGGCCTGGAACCAAACCCACAGTATCTCCAAGGTATGCCTATACTTTGTTTTAATATAACTAAAAAGGAACTAAAGTATAGACACTTTTCTTTAACTTTGTATTCATTCAAGTAGATTTCATTATTTATTGTAGAAAAGTTGCATAAATCTCCTGCTACAAGGCAAATGACCGCCCACACACTACAGATCAGGATCTAGAGTCACTTGCATCAACTGGATGCTACGTAAATGGAAAAAATATATATACTTTTATCCATTTATATGTATAAATACCAACATCTAATAATTACATTTCACTTGGAATAGATTACAAGACATTTAATACTGCTTTCTACAGGAAAATGTTACAGATAAAAGTAACTTCTCTCTACCCACCCACCCAAATTAAAGAGCTGTAATTTTGAAAAACAATTTAGCACTGTGAGGAATTTTATTTTAAATAATTTAAAGGAAAGATAAATTACCAGAATAATTAGTCAATAATTATGCTGAAAAAGAGACACTTTCAATGTAATTAAATCCAAAAAAACTAAACATATTCAATTTTTCCACTATTTTATCATTATGTTTAGCATTAATGATACCATTTGCTATTCCGAGTATTCCATTGCTCTAAAATGGTAGTATCATTTTCCTAAAACTAAATAGACTATTAACAGAAGCTATTTCAAAGCTATACCAACAGACCTCAGAAAGTTTCTTTTAAAAAGTTCCTAACAAGAAAGGCCAAGAAGGAAGGTAATTAGGAGAAAAAAAGAAAAAAACCAACATTCAAACTGAAAGCAGAAAAACACAAACAGAAAAGCTTCCCAGGTGTTTGTTTTTAGTTGTAGAGTCTATTAACCAAATCATTTTAATAGGTAAAAATGTCAAAAAGATCTTAGAAAGTGAACGACGTCAACTACACCAAGTTTTCCTTTTATTTTTTTTTTTAATGTAACCAATGGTACAAAATCGTCTCCTGTCTATAACATACTTAACCATTAAAATGCACTTGAGCCCTATAAAAACACAAATGACAGGGGAAGTCAACAAGCTGAAATTCTTATTCCTAGAAATTCTTATTCCTAGCTGAAATTCTTATTCCAATGGAAACACTGAGAGCAAAGGCAGCATGGATTCCATTACTATTATTAAATCCATAGCCTGATCTTTCGACTCTCAACACATTTCAATGGAAATCACTACTGACTAGGCTTCTTCAAGATTTTGTATTTGCTTGTTTGCTTTTCAAGGACAAGTCCAAGAATTATGGAAGCAATATTTATCTTTAAGTATAAAGCCTGGAAAATAATATGGCTAATCATGGCCCATAGATATTTCCAAACTAAGACTCAAGGCTACCTCTATTTTTTAAAGTAGAAATACCAGCTTTTAGCCATAAATAAGAACCAAGAGCATTCACATTACTGGAACATAATTCATTTTATATCACCACCTGCAATTATAAATAATCTTTTGAAAAAATACATATCATGGTCTTTTCATACCAGCTCCAATATAACTGCAATGTTTATTGTTTCCATGCATTATTTACTGCACTTCATGGTTTAGTGCTATGACAGAAAAAGTATATATGATTTGTCAGATTTTGAATTTATTAATAAAAACCTTTCACAAATATATTCACCTCAATTCAGTTGGATAAGTCTATTCTAACAATGCTTAACAAAATGTCCACTCAGTTTGTTTATGAACAGAACTACATGAACATAAACTTCAACTTCCATCAGTGGTTTTAGAGTTCACTTTCCTTCTATCATTTTCTTTCATTCAGACTCTCTTTCAACTAAGAAAACCTCCCTGACCCCTCTAATAATGCATCCTCAACACTACTACCAGATCATTCTACACCTGTATCAGGTCACTTCCCTCCTCAAAAAAAAGTAATAATGGCTCCCCTTAGTTTTGAACATAAAGTTCAATCAACTTAAATAGCCTAACAAATAAGGCCCTTCTTGATTAATCTCTGTCTACCTTTCCAGACTGGCCATTTTTCACCCAACTTTGCCCCAACACCTTAGAATTGAGTACAATTCACAAAATGCTGTAAGCTGCTCCATGTGGTCTTGGTCCTTAACATTCCTTCTTGTATCTCCCTCCTCTTGCCTTTCCTACCTACAGGTGTTGAATCAACGCCTAACAGTCCTTCAAATTCAGCTAATTTTCACCAATTCTGAATAACTTTCACTGAATTCATCAATCTGGTTGAAATTTTCCACCATATCTAGTATCATGTATATACTTCATGTTTATATGTCATAGTATTCAACACACAATATTACATTCATTGACTTATTTGCGTGTTCCAAATAGTTCAATATTAATTCATTTCCCTTGTGAACTACGCTTTAACTCTGTAATCCCAGCACTAACATAGAGCTTAATACATAGTGCTTAATAAATGCTGCTAGAATGAACAAATGAGTGAGTGATACTAAACTTTTAAATTCCATATTTTAAGATAATGCTATATATATAAAATTGTTGTAAAAAAGGTTGTGACATCTGGTTTCCAGTCTGACATGTAAACAGGTTGGAAGGCGTCACTCCCTTCCTAAAAATAAGAAAAAAGCTACACAAACTGAAAATCAACCACTCTTAAATCCATCAGAGAATTGAGATCACAGGGCAAACCAATGTGATAAACACTGATGGAGACTGACAAATGAATACAGAGTTACAGCTTCCCAAAAGCAGAACCCCTAACTGGAACCAGGTAGGAACACTTAAAGGGTAAGTATTCATTAACTGCTAAAAATTAAGCATGGACTAGCAGAAAAGACAGAAACTCAAGGTAGTCCAGCTTTAGATGGGGGAAGGGGGGATCTATACACTATTTTATCTTCCAGATACCTACCATGTTCTCAGGGTGAATACCAAGGAAAAATCCCCTTCAGAAGGGGAAAGGGGAAAGTAATCATTTTGAAAAAGCTCCAGAGTATTCTGTTCTGCTAAACAAAAGAGCCCTTAGAGGGAACTATTTACCAAAACCTAAACCACTTGCAATACACCAAGACTGACTGTCCTAGAGAAAGAAAAACACTTAACTCCAGCACTCAACAGTCTTTGGAATAGGAGAAGGGAAATCTCCAACTCCAGCCTCATCTAGCCTTCACATGGAGAAACAAAAATACTCAACCCCTGCTCCTCTAGCCTTCCTACTTAACCCAGTGTGAGGTGAGAAGAGAGGGAAGGAGAATAAGAGAAGCACTTACAAAAGTCACAGACTCACTGAAAGACTAAAAACTAATCACAGAATTACACTACACTTCCCCTTCTGCCACCACTACTACCACATAAATCAGCTTTTTGCACAATAAGAGTAGAGCTGAAAGACCCAAAAGCCTCAGACTCTATCTACTTAAGAAAGAGTCTCAAGGGAACTTCAATGCCAACAGGAGAAACAAAAACAAGAACACTCAGAAAACTTTTGTCTCTGACACTATTGCTACAGCAACAGAATCATGGCCTAACTCCTAGCCAGATAAACATAGACATTTCATACTGAAAGCCTACCTACCTGTTTCTTTTATCTGACTTTCAACAAAAAATTACAAGAGATGCTAATTAGGCAAAACATTAATCTGAAGAATTAAAGCAAGAATCAGAACCAGACTCAGATATGTCAGAAATTTAAAAATCAGACTAAAATTTACATGAACTAAACTAGTATGCTATAGGCTCTCATGGAACAAGTAGACATCAAGTGAGAACATGGGTAATGTAAGCAAAGAGAAGAAAATACTAAAATAAATTAAAAATCTAAAAAGAAAAGCTAAAAAATAAAATCAAAACACTGTAAAAATAAAATGAATGGGCTCATCAGCAGATTGAACATGGTAGCGGGAAGAATCACAGAGCTTGAAGATATGTCAATAAACTTCCAAAACTGAAAGGTAAAAGGAAAAAAGAATAAAAAAAGAAAAGAATTATTCAAGAACTGTGGGAAAATTACCCAAAAAGCAATATACATGTAATAGTACAACCAAAGGTAGAAGAAAACAGAAAAGGAAAGAAGAAATAGTTGAAATAAAAATGGTTGGGAATTTTCCAAAATTAAGGACAGACACCAAACCACAAATCCAGGAAGTTCAGAAAGAACCAAGTAGGATAAACACCAAAATACTGACACCTCGGCATATCATATTCACACTGTAGAAAATCTTGAAAGAAGCCAGGAAAATAACACACATGCCTTACCTATAGGTCAAAGTAGTCAAAGTAAGAATTGCACTGGACTTCTCTTTAGAAACTAAGCAAGAAAGAAAAAAGATGAATTAAATATTTGAAGTGTTGAAAGAAAAAAACCCACTTAGAATTCTGTGTCCAGCAAACTTATTCTTCAAAAGTAGAGAAATAAAACTCTCTCTCTCTCTCACTCTCTCTCTAATCCATCATCAGTAAACCTGCCTTGCAAAAATTGTTAAAAGAAATTCTTCAAAGAGAAAGAAAATGATATGTCAGAAACACAGATCTATATAAAAAAAAGGGACAGTATTAGACAAGGTATATATAAAGGTAAAATAAACTTTTATTTAAAAAAATTTTTATTTTATCTATTAATAATTGATATAACAAGTCACAGCTTGATCAAAATAATAACAGCAACAATGGACTCAATGTTTATAGCTTACAGATAAATGAATGACAGCAAGGTTTTATAAGGAGGGAATACTCTTTTATAAGATATTTGCACTACATAAGAAACTATGTACTGTTATTTCAAATTGGAGTTGGATTAGTTTTAAGTGCATATTCTAAACTCTAGAGTAGCCACTAAAAAAGTTTTTTTAAAAAGGGAAGAAAAGTTTAACTGATATGTTAAGGAAGGAAAGAAGATACAATCATATAAGTGCTCAATTAATACCAGGAAGAAATTTTAAAAGTGAGTAACTCTTCCCCCAAAAAGAAACAAAAACAGGGCAATAATAGGTAATAGCTGCAAGTACAGTAGATATTAATCCAACTATATCAAAAGAAGTGTTTAGAGAGACTGATCTAATTGTATGCATGTATTAGAAAAGAAGAAAGATCTAAAATCAGAAATCTAAGCTTTCACCTTAGGAAAATAGATAAAGGACAAATTAAATTCAAAATAGGCAGAAGAGGGATCCCTGGGTGGCGCAGCGGTTTGGCGCCTGCCTTTGGCCCAGGGCGTGATCCTGGAGACCCGGGATCGAATCCCACGTCAGGCTCCCGGTGCATGGAGCCTGCTTCTCCCTCTGCCTGTGTCTCTGCCTCTCTCTCTCTCTCTCTCTCTGTGACTATCATAAATTAAAAAAAAAAAAAAAAAAAAAAAAAAAAAAAAAAAAAAAAAAAAATAGGCAGAAGAAATAATAAAACTTCAAACCAAAATTAAAGCAAGTGAAAATGGGAAATCAACAGAACTGACGAAACCAAAAGCTGGTTTTCTGAAACAAATAAATTTGTAAACCTCTAGTCAGATCAAGAACTAAATAGTGAAAGGGAATAAAGGAGAAAGGAGAAAAACTGAGTGGGAAATATCAGAAAGGGAGACAAAACATGAGAGACTCCTAACTCTGGGAAATGAACAAGGGGTGGTAGAAAGGGAGGTGGGTGGGGGGTGGGGTAACTGGGTGACGGGCACTGAGGGAGGCACTTGATGGGATGAGCACTGGGTGTTATTCTATATGTTGGCAAATTGAACACCAATAAAAAAAATAAAATAAGAAAAAAGAAGATATAAATTACATGGGAAATGAAAGAGGGGGCATCACTACTTATCCCTTGGATATTTAAAAGGATAACAAAGAAACACTATAAACAACTCCATGCCCAAAATTTGAAAATGCAGATAAAGAGACCAATTGCTTAAACGATACAGCTATCAAAACTTAAAGCAAAGAGTAGATAACCTAATTAAGTCTACATCTATTTTCAGAATTGAATAAATAAGTAATAACCTTATAGAACAGAAAGCACCAGGCCAAGACACCTTCACTGGGAAATTCTAACAAACATTTAAGGAAGAAATTCTCCACAACTCTCTACAATCTGATACTGACAGAACACTTCCTAACTCATTCTCTGAACAGCACCCTAATACCGAAAGCAAAGACATTACAAATAAGGAAAACTACAAAATAGTATCTTTCATGAACATAGATACAAAAAAATCCTTCACAAAATATTAGCAAATCAAATCCAGTAACGTATAAAAAGAATTACATGAGATTATAAAATAAGATTTATTCTAGGTATGAGAGGCTCATTCAACATTTAAAAATCAACTGATATAATCCATCACATCAATGGGCTGAAGAAGAAAGGTGGTATATTCCTTTCAATAGATAAGGAAAAAGCATCTGACAAGATTCAATACCATTCATGATAAAAAATTCTCAGCAAACTAGAAATAGAGGGCAACTTCCTCAAATTGATAAAGAACACTGGCAAAAACCCTACAGCTAATGTCATACCTCACGGTGACAAACTAGATGTTTTCCTAGTAAGATCAGTAACAAGGCAAGGATATTCTCTTTCACCATTCCTATTCAACATAACAGAAGTTCTGGTTGATAAAATAAGCTAAGGAAAGAAAATAAAAGGAATGAAGATTGGAAAGAAAGAAAGAAAGCTATCTTTGCTCACACATGAGATGAACATCTATGCAGAATATTGCAAAGACTCAACAAAATATTCCTAGAAATAACAGGTAATTAGTAGTAAAGCTGTAGAATACAAGGTCAGTATATGAAAACCAATTACTTTCCTAAATACCACCAATCAATAATTGGAACTTGAAACTTATGAAGTTATATTGCCATAAAAAATGAATATTTAGGTATTAATCTAAAAAAATATGTAGAAGATTCATATGATGTAAACTACATAACTCTGATGAGTGCAATTAAAGAAGACCTAGAAGATCTAAATAAATGTTTTCACTGACCAGAAGAAAACTTTGTTAAGATGTCAGTTTTCTGCAACTGGATATACAGATTCAATGCAATCCCAATGAAAATCCCAACAAGTTACTTTACGAAATAACAAACTAACAAACTGATATTCTATCACTGTAACATAATAAAGCTCTACTATTCAAGACAGTGTGATAGTGGCAAAAGAGCAGACATTTAAATCAATGGAACAGAACAGAGAGCACAGAAACAGACTCACGCAAATATAGTCAACTGATCTTTGTTAAAGGCTTGAACTACTGCTGGAAGAGAAATAAATAACCAAGTGTCCATCAACAAATATATGTATAAACAAAATGCGGCATATACAGAACTCTTAACTAAATACAAAATGATAAATTAAAAATAGAACATGTATCTCACAAGTACCTCTGCTTATAGTGGCAAATAAGCATATGAAAAGACACTGAACATCATTTATCATTGAGGAATCGCAAAATTTAAAAAAAGAGGAGGTACCATTATACATCTATTAGAATGGCTAAAAGCCACACAGGGAGAATAGCAAACCCTGGCAATAATGTGGAGCAACAGGAGCTATCATTCATTACTGGCAGGAATGCAAAATGACACAGTCACTTTGGACAACAGTTTGGCAATTTCCTACAAAGCTAAATCTTTGGTTTGGTTAGGTATTACCAAACTATCTAGCAATCATATTCATAAGTATTTACTCAAATGAACTGAAAACATGTCTATGCTGAAACCTACACTTACATTTACAGCAGCTTTATTCATAATTGACAGAACCTGGAAGCAACCAAGATGTCCTTCTACAGTTGGATAAACTGTGTCTCTCATGAATAAATAAATAAAATCTTTTAAAAAAAAAAGGTTAATTTTCCTAATAAATGAATATTATAATTTTAAATGCCAAAACTATTTTTATTAATTTTTTAAAGATTTATTTATTTATTCATAAGAGACACAGAATGAGAGAGAGAGGCAGAGACATAGGCAGAGGGAGAAGCAGGCATTTCATAAGGAGCCTGATGAGGGACTTGATCCCAGATCCTGGGATCATGATCTGAGCCAAAGGCAGGCGCCCAATCACTGAGCCACCCAGGCGTCCCTATTTTTTTTATTAACTTTAGATGAAAATCTTCCCTACATAAATTTTAAATATTTTTTTTATCTTTTTAAATAAAGTATGCTTAATAGAATGTTCCTCTTGCTGTAACACAGTGATTCCTTTAAAAATCTATTAAGGTAGATGGGACAGTCTGAACTCCCATTAATGACCCTGTATGATGCTTTTGAGTCTCTGTATATTAGATTTTCATGTTTCGTTCCCAGACAGGTTATTCTTAATACTAACACTGATTTGTACAACTTGTTTATAATAAGTACTAGAGCAGGGAAAAGTATAAAAACAATCATATTAAAACTTTATCATAAATGAGGGCAAACAGGCAATGATCAGAACTTATAAGGGAGAAAGAAGAGAGGAACATTGCTCCTTTGTGATTAAATTATATGAGATTTGGGATACATGGGTGGCTCAGCGGTTGCGCATCTGCCTTTGGCTCAGGGCGTGATCCCAGAGTTCTGGAATCGAGTCCTGCATCAGGCTTCCTGCATGGAGACTGCTTCTCCCTCTGCCTATGTCTCTGCCTCTCTCTCTGCCTCTCTTCTCTCTGTGTCTCTCATGAATAAATAAAATATTTTTTAAAAAATTGTATGAGATTTATGTAATAATTTTTCAACTGTTTGATCCTTAGCTGTGTAATACCTGGAATTGCTTAAAATGTTCATAAAATAAGGTGTTCAATAACTGAATTGTAAACTCTTGCTTAAAGCTATCTCATTTCTATATAACTCATTTATTTAAAGCCTAAAATATCAATACATTACAGGTCTTAAATTCAGATCAGAATATGGGTCCATTTGCTCTTTACCGGTTTTTAAAAAAGATACTTTCCCTGTTCAGTTGTTGTAATCAGTAGCAGCAGCCAATAAATAATACTCAGTCTACCTAATATAGATGAATCTTTAGAGAACTAATTTAATTTGGATATTATGTCCAATAATGGGTGCAATGAATGTTCTGGAGTAGAATACCAAAAATAATCCTTTTTTCTACTCAGATTTAAATTCAATATAAATGGAAAACAGGGAAAATAGCTCATCACAATCACTACTAAAATTTCTTCACATCTTTCTTATTAGTGATGAACTAAATTAAATATTGAGATTTATGATAATGTGGGAATAGTCTATAATCAAGATTTATTTAGATTCCAACCTTATCCCTAAAAGGATCTCAGAGTGCCTTATAAAACTATTCACAATATATAATTACATGATCAAGATGAAAATGCCCTGTTTAAACACAGTTTACAAGATATACACATGTGATCTTTAATATAATAAACTAAAAACAGAAAAAACAAGTTTTTTATAAATAAGAAAGAATTCTATTATAACATGTATATTAAAAGTTTGATCATTATTTCAAACTCTTCTTGCTTGTTTCATAAAAGAGGCTATCCACTGGCCACAGATCTCTGTATATAAAGTGTAGGTGGCAGGAGTGAGCAAACTCTGGCTGCCTATTTATGTATATACAAGGTTTTACTGGAGCACAGCCAAGCCCATTCATTTATTTATTGTCTAATTTACTTATTGTCTGCTTTCAGACTACAATGGCAGAATTGATTGGTAGACAGAAACCTTATGGCCTATAAAGCCAAAAATATATTCTATCTGGCCCTCTCGTACAGACCACTGACAGGGTATTAACTAGTATGACACAGATTCAGGATAAATAATTTGCATAGAAATAGAGATAATAGGCCTCTCCTCATTAAAATATTTCTTGACAGAAAATAATACTATAAGCAAGTTAACAGCAGTGGTACAATTCAGTAATAATTTTTTTAACGTGAATGTAAAAAGTAAAACCATTAACTAAAATCTAAAATTACGAAGTATAGCCTAGGCTAATCATACAGTTTCATTTTTTAAAGCTGACTATAGGAATAAATAAAATTTCAAGTTGAAGTAAAATCTCTATATACCTTTTCCACAAAATGCTTCACCTTTCAGAACTCACTAAGGTGAAAAGTAGTAAAATGAATGCCTGTATACCCTTTGCCAGGATTCACCAATTATTAATGTTTTGCCACATTTGTTTTACTTACTTATTTGCATCTGACTTCATGAAAATAATTCCTCATGCACCTCTTTTAAGAATAAGGGTATTTTCCTCTATATGTGCAATAACATTATCACATTTAATAAATATTCCATAGTATCATCAATATCAGGCCATATTCAAGCTGCCCCAAATATCTCACATTTGGATGCTCTTTTTAAAACCTAGCATCCTGTCAGGATTCACATATATGACCAATTTCGGAGAGGCAAGAGCCAATTCTTTCTTTCAACAGTCTTTTTGTGTATACTATGTTCTCTCTTCGTTCTATAAACTTTTTCTCTGGAAAAGCTGTAGGAACACAATTTCCCCAGTGCTTTCCTGGCAGAACCATTTAGCAATGAAAGGGTATCCTGATAAAAGTGGGAAGGAAATTGAAATTCCAATTATCTTGGTAGATTCTGTTTTCCCTATAAAAAGTATCTAGAATGAAACTGTAATCTTATCTTGGTTACAATTTTTATATATTCCCAGCCAAACTGAGGGATTATCAAAAGTCTTATGACCAACTGCCTGCTGGGACTCAAGAACTTTTAATATTATCATGCTTAAAAAGAATTATGAGTAATTATCCAAATCATCATTTTATTAAAAAAACACATCATTTTATAAAAATCTAAGAGTGTTTCCACTGGTCAGATTACATTTTATAAAAGTTTAAAAGAGTGCTTTTATTGGTCACCAACAAACCCAGTTTCAGAACACTAAACATATTCTTTTGTAAATGTATAGTCAATTTTATATAGTTTACTAAAATGAATAAAGTTTTAATCATCTCATAAAGACTAGACAGCTTGCATTTAGAAGTTGACTTCTTTGGCAATTTTTTTATGCTTTCAAGCTTTCACTAAAGTGTAACACATTTTGAATAACATCTTATATCAATATTCTAAAAACATGCACCTCTGAAAAAGAACCACGAATTTTTTTTTACTATTAATAATTAAAGTATATGAATACTTTTAACCTCTTTTCCCAATTTATTTCTTCAAGTTCAAACTAGAGCAATTTTTGATTACTAAGCCTCCTGGGAAATTGAGGTTTTCAAGGGGAATACTGTCAAATTTATTTTAAAAAATAATCAGTATTCTAAGTGGCTCATTTTCAATATATTTTCTATACTGTTGATTATGGCTGAACTCGAGTATTTTCTAGTGTAAACTACACACAAGGCTTAACAAAGATAGATCTAAATCTACAATCCCTTTTACTGAAACCAATGAAAAATCTATACACAGCAATGAAATTGGCATGCAAATAAAAGAACTGTCAAGACATGTATCCCTAAAAATAAGCCTACAATAACTATTTTAAAGGCTGTGTGTGGTCTCACCCATATATTTTGGCAAGATGCACTTTCTCCAACCGCAGCTAGATTCATCCAAAAGCAGTGGCACTGGAGAGCCTCTGTCTCACCTGTCAAAGTTGAAGAACGTTGTTCCAAAGACCACCATGCGTCCATGGAGAAAAGCCACAGTACTACAGCTGTTATTGATAAGCCGTCTCTAAAGGAGAAAATACTCCAAACAATTAAGCAAATCATTCTTAATAGAGATACAAACAATGTATTAATGTTTAAATAATGAGATGACAAATACCATGCCAGGTATGAAACAGAGAAAATTTCATACACTGGAATACTAAGGAGGGGATCTTTCATAAGTAACATTAACTTGATAGTCTTTTCTATTATCTGATAAAATTTCTATACATTATCAATTCAAAATCTCTAATAGGTTCACTTATTTAAATCTTACAAAACCTCCCTTATAAAACCTCAAAATTCATCTAAATTACTAAGGTCCTAAATCCATCAAAATTGCTAAAGTCTGACAGCTCAGAGCACAGAAGATTAAGATTTATAAACAGAAACCCTAAGTATATTGAAATCTGACTTTTTAAGATGATATCCTAATATCTTTGTCAACCACATTATAAAAGCAGTTTACATTTTTGCTTTAAACTAACCTCCCTAAAGCATATGGATCAATCAGGTAAGCTATAGGTAGGTTAACAAAAATAAAAAGAAACAGCAAGAAAAACAATTACTTTGAAAAGAAAAATACCTCAGTGGAAACTGAAGCCTCAACTTAAGCCCTAATTCAAACTTGGCAATAAAAAACAACTATATATATATATATATATATATATATATATATATATAAGAAATAAAGAAATACACCTGGTTAGGTAAAAAGTTTAAATTCTCATGACAAGTATATCTCATAATTAACTTACTTTTCCAACTAGATCATAATGTCCTTTAACCCTTTTTAATACTGCAACAACTCAATTGAAAAAGAGAGTGTCCTTTTGTGCCTTTTTCAGGAAAGTTAATACCAAAAAGGTTCTCATAAGACAGTTTCACCTACAATCAAGTCTTACTGCACAAAGGCCAAGTTATCACAGTGCTCCAATGTATTATATGATGTCCTACGGTTTAATTTACTATATTCTCCAAGTACAAAGGTTCCAAAGAGATTAGTTTCACTTTTCCCTAGATATATTTAGTACATTAACTACTATAGTTGGGATATTATTTTTCTTTGGTTTTGTCAGTAGCATATTTGATATAAATTTTTATTAAGTGGTAGTATATGTAACATTGCATTGTGGGTAGTAGTTTCCTGCTTTAGCCTAGCCACATCCTCAGCTGTCATATGAGCATATTTCCCTTATTTTCTGCAAGTTCTCGCCTTTTTTTCTTCTTAGAAAAATGACAGCACTAGAAGATGAATTGTTCTAATAATTATAAGAAATATGAATTATTTATACAACTACACTAATATATTACAGATCACTCTGTCCTTTAAAAGGACAAAGTAATACTCATAAAGTGTTAAAGGTCATGTGAAACAATGTGTTACAAATAAAGTAACATAGAGGAAGGAATTAAAAACTATTAAGAAAACAAAATCTCTAATCAGATGCCAATACATCCAACAAATGAGGTGTACTGTATCAGTATAGAACAATGACTTGCCTTGAATGTTAGAGGCTTCAAAGCCACCAGGTAGTCATTAATGAAGATTAATGTCAGTAACTCCTACTAGAACCATAAGAATCTACTTTGAGACTTTACAGAAATGTCAAAACAGAGAAAGAGAAACCAAAAACAAAGCCTGGAGGAGAGAAGGAGGAAAGAAAGGGAAAAGTGAGGGAGGACAGAGAGAGAAGGAGAAAGTTTAGTATTTTCTCTTTGGGCATCCAATTTCCACATAATTTTACATTTAAACAGATAGCTGCTATCTACTAACCAAATGAAGTTGTTCGAACAATTATGGACATGGTGTTGCTCTGGATTTTTACATAATTTAATTAAAACAAACTGAGAAGGAAAAAAAAACAGAAAAAATATTCTCATTACATAAAGTACCACAAAATAACACCCTGTACAAACACACAAAACCAAATACATGCATGTAGTTGTATATATGAACATATACCCTATTAAAATGAAGTAGAACTAATCTCTCATAATCATAATCTAAAGCATTAGTAAAATTATACATATCTTACAAATATAAAAATATTTCAAATCATTAATATAAGGCCAAATAAATGCTATGTAAAGTTAAACAGCTATATATATCCAAAAAAAAACTGTCCAAAAAAATGATCACAAACCAAGTTGAAACAAGAGATTAAGAAAGTTCCTTACTAAAACCACACAATCAGTGAGAACATTTTAAGCTAAATCAGGATTTCTGTAATTTACAAAATCCCTACATCAAACTGTTTGCTCCTATTGTTTTCAATTACAAGAAAAATAGAAGAGTAGTAAATGGAAGTTTAAAACAATCCCCCCAAGAAACCACACACACCAACAGAAATGAGCACAAGATTGATACTAATAAAACTATTGTATTCAAATAGGATAATTAGCTCAGAAAATAAAAAATAATTCAAAAATAACCATGAAGATACATGTCTCATTTAAAACACTTTTTGCAGTATAAATATAAAAAGTTCAACTCATGTTGACAAATTTATTAAATACAAGGTAATGGGGAAGCAAGATAATTGCTTTACTTTCTGAAACTAATTTCAAGTTCAAAGCTATATTTCATTTCCACGGCATGAAAGTACGTAATTTATACAGCCGACCTAAACTTGTTACTTCCTTCAACAGAGCAAATACTAACATATACCCAAAAAGGATGGAGTTTTGAGATCTATGGTTTTCATTTCTAATTTTAAGCATAGTATAAATCCATAATGAAAAGCTTTACTTGCAGTAACTTATCTGAGTCAGTCTCTTCATCACATACAGCGAGTATTATTTCTAATGAAACAAACTGTCAATTATCAATTGTGTACCAGTTATCACTGCTGTTTTAAAATTTTTAACACAAAGTAACACTTGCTCCAAAGACGACATATTTACAATTTAGAAAAAATATACATATATGTGTGGGTAATAAGTATACCGACTTTAAAGCACACAACTTCCTTTTCTCCTGCCAGAATTCAATGGACCTCATAGGATAACAAAGTGCATAATCAACAATATCTATTAAATTCTTATGCAATAAGAGTAATGATCCTGACCAAAAAATTATGTGTAGGACAGTTACCTGCAAAAAGATAACAAGTAGTTAAGGGATACACAGATGTTAAAAATTATTTAAATACATGTAAGTCAATTTGTAGGGCCCAAAGTACACTTAACAACAACAAAAAAAAAAAGTTTAAGGGGCAAATATTTAGCAAAAACTTTGGGTTGTGAGATGTCAAAGAATCCTTCTGCAGAAACTAAAAGTTCGTTCTAAAAGAAGAGCATCTACTTACCATACACACACTACAACAGCTACCTAAATTTTTTCAATGACCTGATTCTGCTATTGTATGTGCATATGGCACTATGTTTGGAAACTCCACAAATTATACGGACAAATCTCTCCTTTAATTTACTCTGGAAATTAATTCAAAATACAGATCACACTGGTACACCTTATTTATGAAAGAGAATAACTGAATAGCTTGCACATTCAATGAAAGCTTTTACTTTTCAATGTAAAACCTGTTTATACACACCACGAGGCATAATAAATCTGTATTGAAAATAAAACACTAAAATATATTTTTGGTTTTCTATCAGTAAAAGTTTATTATGAAAAAGTTCTAGGGTTGGGATAATAAAGGATTGAAGTCATTTTCATGTCTCCCCAGTATATTTTGGGCACATGAAGTTTTTGTAAAGAAACTTATGAACGTGTTTGTACATTTATCTTTATCTAATAAAAACCAAAAGCAGATAATAAACTCTGCTAGGAAGACCAGAAGTGGGAATATTTTGGCTGTAACACCACCCTCAGTGTTTTCTAGCCCCAACCCCATTATACACCCCAAATAATGTTTTGTAATTCACGGTCTCCGCCCACACTCCCAGTCATTTACTTCACGCCACTCCTTGTTACTATCACACTAGGAAGAAGTCTAACATGCAAATTCAGAGTGGCGTGGATAAATGGCAAAAAAAGAAAAAAGAAAAAAGAAAAAAAGCCTAGAAAATTGTTCTGTTCGGCTTTATAATTTTTGTTGAAAAATACCCCATCGCTCCTAACTGATGAAAACAGGAAGCTCTATTCATAAATATGAAATTCTCTGCCTATGATATATAATCATCCTAATAAGAAAATGAGTTCTATACATACATGTCCAAAGGGGCAAAAAAGGAGATAGTTTCCCAAAGATGTTTCCAATTTTCTTCTGAATCAGAATTAGCAAATCGAGACGACTACATACTCTGTCTGTGTGCATTATTCCTTACTACACACAGCATTTTGTAATTTATTTCAAAGCTTCCATTATAAACAAAAACTACAGCTTCTGTTAACCCACTCTATTCTGAGCTTATAAAGCCAGTAACATTGAACATTCTAAGTTATAACATAAGAATTTTACTTTATAGATGTGTAAGATTTGCTATCAAAGGCTCTGTTAAAGTTAACATCCAAATAAATTATTTAAAGAATTATATAGGATAAATTCATTCCCTTGAAAAATCAAAATTACAAGCATAAAAAAAAAAAACTAAGATTCATCCAACAAAGTGTATCAAAATTCTTACCATTCACTTTTTATCAGATCCTCAAACTGGTCATGAGATAAACATATACACAATACAAAAGATACTATTACATTCAATCTTTATTGTAGGAGCCAGCATCTAATATTGATCATACATTAACCAGACAGACATGATTTAGTATTTGTAAAGGAATCTCCAGACTAACACTTTCATGACAGCCAATTACAGTCAAGCCCAGCAAGCAGTTTGCAACCAGACCTTAAGAAAGGTAAACTTTTTTACAATGACTTACAGATTCACAAGTTTAAGAAGACAAGAAAAAGAAAAACAGAAGGACTCAAATCACCCAGCAAATATGAAGCAGACCCCAGAATGTGATACAATCCAAAGATGTAAATTATTGTAAATCATCACTGTTGTTCAGAATTTCACACAGCCTCTTGAGCCAATTTTGTTCTTTTCCACAGACACAATAATGAACTAAATAAAAGGAGGCAAAAAAAAAAAAAATATGGGGGTCAGGGAATAGAAAGGAAAACCTTAACTGCAGAGTTCTGTTCTACAAATGCTTAACCTTACAGGAGTTTGGGCTCCTTCAGCATTTGTATTCTATCCAAATCCTCATGAGTCACAAAAATTAAAAAGCTATATCCTTCTGGATGCCAGGAAGGGCCTTACCACAAGCCTTTTGTCAGAGAGAAAGAGAGAGAGAGAGACAGTGAAAGAGAGAGAGCAAGAGCAAGGGGGGAAAAGCCACAGTGGTAGGCAGTCCCACTTTACTTTGAGTACTGTGAGGTCACAAACCACATGATTCTGTCTCTCCAGTAATAGTGCTTGCAAAAAAAAGGAGTTTTAAAGCTTTTGCTTTTTTGGATTGTGTGAATGCTTCATTCGCCTCACAAACAACCACAGAACCACAAGTGCGGTGCAAACTTTCTCCAGGAGGACAGCAAGAAGTCTCTGGTTTTTAAATGGTTAATCTCCGCAGGTCACTACCAGCCACCGAGACCAACAGAGTCAGTGAGTGCTCTCTAACCACAGTCTATGCAGTAATAGTAGGTCCTTCAAATATTTGCTCATTCTCTTTTTGTTTTGTTTCCTTGCTTTTCACATGTTACCAGCTACATAATTTCTTGACAGAAAAAAATAAATATAAGTCTATGTACTCCAGGCATACTGTAAAACTAAAACAAGGTTTGGGTATGGTTTGTATTTTCAGTTTAAGGCTGCAAGCAGAATTTACAACAGAGGGTACAAGTTCTATCTGGAAAAAAAAGGAGGGACTATGGCATCAAACAGCCTCTTCAGCACAGTGACACCATGTCAGCAAAACTTCTTTTGGGGTAAGTGTTATCATATTTTAAAATACTATGAGAGATGAACCTGTTAAACAAAAAGGTATGTTTCTTGGATAAACTGCTAGCTTTTCTGGCTAACGTTGTATGATACTAAAGGTTATGATAATACTGCTATTTTGTTGCACTAAAAACTGAAAAATGAAATTGCTGTACATATTTGCATTTGGCATCTGTAACTTATCTACTTCTCAGAGTAATGACTTGAAATAGAAAAAATTACATTATCTCACATTAGTCAAAATGTTTTCTAGAGCTGTAGAAATCAGGCAGTTAAAGAACAGTAAAGGAAAGTTTAATATTCTCATTTAACCCTCACTGCAATAAAATGAGACACTAAATTAATCAAAGTATTATGAAGTATTCACCCTGGCAGCTCCCTATATTTGAGCAAACTTCAAAAAGGAAGCAATTTTACAAAATAACAGACCACAGAATTATCTCGACATTATGCTCTACCATTATGCTCTACTGCAGAAATAAACCTGCAGCACAGTTAACATTTTACCCAGCTCAACTAAAAGAAATCTATTTGTACTTTTAAACTGCATCATAAGTGCGCAAGTTTGTTTCTAAACAACTTTATATAATTCAAGCATATATTCATATACAAAACTATAAGCATGTAAAAGCCATTTTTGAAAGCTCTTTATACTTACTCAGGACATCCATGATACTAAGAAGTTCACAGAAGTCTCCAAAAACTTAAATATAATTATATTTTTCTACATAATTTTAATTTTACATCTACACATTATTATCCACATGGAAAACTTGTTGTAAACACACGGCAAATGTTGAAATGTCTAGCGTTCTTTTAATCATATTCTTGGACCTACCAAAATGAATACCATTTAGTCTCATGAAAAATAAAACTACGTAAGGATACCCTGCATGATTTTTAAAAGCCATACCTATTAAATCATGCTGAACTTTGAAAGAAAACAGGCATAAAATAGTCCCTTAATATTCAATTTCAAATTAGTGTTGATACACAAAAGTAAACTACTTCAATATTCATCAGCTGACATAGTATTATAGTAAAATATCTAAACACTTACAAGATTTTCTTTATGACGTCCAACATGTCCCAACTACAAGGCAAGTTTATAAAATTTTCCTTTATCCTTTAAAATAAATCCTTTTGCTGTGTATACCTGCATTAACTTTGCTTTATAACTTACAACTAACGATTGGAGTTTCCTTTACTCCTCCTACTTCACACATTTTAACTGGCTACCAGAGGATCAGTCTTAGTTTAGGTCAAAGAGAAATAATTAAACCTGAAGGAGAAAAATGGTTTCTCTTAAAAAGGTAAGGAAATGCAGTTTGTATTTTACCCCAAAAAATGTAAAATTGCTGTAGTGACTCCCTCAGTAGTTGGAAGTGGGCCCCCTCAGTTACAACACATACGATATAATAATCACAGATTATTTTTTTGAAACGTAATGGTAGATAATAAACATTACTCTAAAAATTTCTCCATTAAGGAAGGAGAACATATATACAACTAGGCTGCATTACAGTCCCTATTATAGTTACAGCTTACACATGGTAACTTTTGCTGTTCCTACACGAGATAAGGAAAAAAATAGTTAAAACTATTGCTATATGAAGGAATAACTTGAAACAGGCATGTCAAGCAGTTAACTTATTCTTTCACAATATTACTATTTGAAAAAAAAATACATTTTTCTAACCAGATGGGGAGCAACACAAGTTTCAAAGAGTACTTCAGCATTAGAAGCAAAGACATTAATACTGTCACAAATATGTTAAAATGCTCTTTATCCTGTCTTATGAGAGGTCTAATATTTCCGTGACATCCTTAATAACTATTTCTACAGTAGTTTCCAAAACCTGACCAAGTATCTAAATGAGGCATAATAGTAAACTAAATAGATAAAGATCATCTATCGTAGGTCATATATTTTTAGACATCATAATTAATTCTTCCTCTTCTAAAGAGTAGGGGTTAGCCTCTCCCACCCCCAAATAGTATTTCAGCACCTGGAAAACGATGAACCCACTGTACCAAACTAATTATAAGTGTGTAGTGAACATTATGTATAGGTTGTCATCACACTACAAACATTTCCCCAGCCCATAATCTATTTGAAGTCTAAAACCTCACTTTGGGCCTTAAATTCTTATAAATGATAATCAAAACAACCTAATGAAAAATCAAAAGTGTGTGCCCCAATGTTGTAAAATAACTTTTCTGTAATTTGGACTTTTCCTAGATGAGGCACAAAACACACGCTGACCAATTGGCTCACCTCACTGAGTGAAAAGTGTGTGTGTGAGAAAGACAGAGACAGAGACAAAGATTTTCAGTGTCCTTGCTCTCTCAGCAACGATTTATCTTGAATTAAACAAGAACTTTCAATCTCATTATTCAAAATCTATCCATTATTTATAATAAATAAAGTCTGTTGAAAATAACATATCTGACTCCTGGAGTATCTTACAATGAAGAACTTATTTATGACAATATACCAGCTGATTAAATTTCTACATAAAGCTTTTGTAACTGACCATAGTAACTGAACATGATGTATAAACACTGATTCCAAAATAATAGCTCTGGTCCATATATCAGTAACCTTATAGTTACAAGATCTAATAATGTCAAAGCGTTATAACTTGCTTCTAACAGCTAAATACGAAAAGCCAGGGAGACAATTTAAAAGTCAAGAACATACACAGAAGAGCACTCCAACATATATTAAGTTAAAAGCGCCAATATAATTCCCAAAGACTCATAAATTATTTTAAATTATAATAACCCTAACTTTACATGAAAAACTGTTAAATACTTATGTTTAAATTTTAAAAATATTTTAAAATGCAAAAGATTTAAAAGAAATCACAGAAAAATATTTTGTTAGCCTGTATGAATCTCAGGACAGTCTCCAGATCACAATCATGAGGAAGGCATGAAATATACATGATAACATTATGATACATTTTAGTTATTCTAAAAGAATAAAAATTAATCTATTCAATTACACCCTTCTAACTAATCACTGATAGTTTGACTTGTTTAAATCAGTCATGCTAAAGTTAAATTCAGTAAGATAGAAATGTTCCAGTTTGTTAAAAGAACACTGAAATATTTGATGGTTAAATAAACTGCAGAGGGAGGAAAAAACTAACTCATTGAAGGCACTAAGATTTTATCAAACACACAGAATTAATCTTTATTGAATAGAACCATTCACAAATCAAAACTCACTGTACTTCAATACTTTCAAGCAGCGCTAATCAATTACAAACCTTTTCTAGTGCTTCAAAACTCATGTGCTTTCAATTTTATACACTGGTGGTCTTCAAGTACTGTATTGGGGCTGAGTTAAGACATTCTGTATCACAACTTTTTTTTCAACAAATATCCATCTAGAGGGCTTTTTTTTTTTCCCTCTCTAGAGCTGCTCACATGAAAACTGTGGTAATATTTTTATACTGTACTTCTTTGTTGAAGCTAAAGGTTAGGGGTTACCTAAATACCTCAACTGTATATACAAAAAAGGGAAAAGGTAAGTATTCATATAAAAAAATCCAATGGGACTGGATTATTTATTTTTGCATTTCCTATGATTAATGATGCACCCGTACCTACTCCAAAACTGATGGCAAACAGGGTAACATCTCAAATTCCTGTCCAAAGCACACAAATATCAACCTTCCATGCTGTTCTAACCCTTGTTCCAGGAGACTAAAATGTGACAACTCTAAGTCAATAGTGAGGTCATGCAAAAGCTCCTCAAAAGCAGTAAGATTGCAAATGCTATTACCTAACAAAAGACTTTAACATAGAGGTTTTGCTGGAACAACCTACCTCTAGAATGTCTCTTTAAAAACATTACACATATGGTCAAATAGACAAAAATTATTATTTGCAGAAAGGAAATTTTGTTATTTGCAAATAACAAAATTGTAAATGTAACAAAGCATAACTATTTTTTCTAGTCATTTAGCATTCAAGACTTATTATTAAACGGGTGCTAGTAAAACCAATGCTAATTTAGGCAGACACATCCCAACAGGTTACCTGAATGCATTATTTTTTACTTTTATACCAAGGAATTCCAGTGAAAAAAACTACAAAAAAAAAAAAAAATCTGTCCCTGAACTCCACTAATAACAATAAACTCCAATAGTCAGTATTTTCTAAAGAGCAAAATATTCTAAGCTGCCTCAAGTATAAGGAAAATCCTCATGAAATCTAAAATGTTTACTATTTTAAAACAAATATTTAGAAAAGGAAGTCTCATATAATTAAAATATACACCTTAGTACAATATACTGCCATTTCAAAGATTATGGAATTCAGTGGATATGTGTTTTGATTAATGTGTTAAAACTGAAAAAATAATGGGGAAATTCTATACCTTACTCAAAGGGAATTTCCTTACAATTGTCACCACAGTTGACCACAAGCTTTTGTCCACTCAACAGCAAACATATAAAAACAGGCTATACACATTCTCACGTAACTTTTTAAAGATCTGTACAAAAAAACTGAGATTAAATGTTCTTTTATTACTACATATGTAGTATCTTCACCTTACGTTGAATTCTTAGGAATTTTCTCCCCTTTATAATATTTTTTTAAGAACCTAGGATTCAAGGTTTGGAACGGTAGTAGTAGAAGGATGGATGTTAAGTAAGACCATCTCAAACATTTCAGGTGTTTGTTGTTATTGTTCAAACAGGATGTTAACTCTAAAGCATTCTTTTCATAAATACGCTTTATTTGACTAGAAAATAAAAACCTCATCATTTACCAGTATATATAAAACAATTCCCAAATAAAATTAGCTGTAGAATTAAGAGTCCTTTAAAGGCTAATTGCTACAAAGCATTTGATATTTGCAGTGAAAAAAAAAAATCATTTATTAACACATCACCTATCAATACACTATATTCTTGTTAATACTCACAAATTCAACATCAAATATATATTTAAGGACCAAAAATCATAACAAATGTGATTTTGGTTCTAGTAAAAAGAGGATAAATGTTAATCTTGATTGGTGCTTTTCATTTTTTAAATCAATTGCCCAGAAGCAATTCTGCACCATATAGATACATTACGTAAATGCATTTTTAGTAGTATTTAAGATACTTTAAAATTATTATATTGATAATATAATAAATCTGCCAAGAAAATCTGCCAAGTTAACATTATTCTCAGACATGTATTTAAGATTAGTGTGGCAATTAGCTTAAATGCTGTTATCTACACTATTTCTATTGCCATCCCTTAAGAAATTACATGTGAGTTACACTAGAGAGATGACATTCTTAACAAGGCACAGCTAAATATCCTGTGCCAGGCAAATAATTTTTACCACAAAATCAAATAAATGAATTTTACTTTACCTTTCATTTAACTTTTTTTTACATCTATAGTAGCTACTAAAATCATTATGCCATCAACAATTACATAAAAGACTAAGTTTAAAACTCAAAAATTTACACATTTATTGGTTCCTCTAAAATTTATATGAACCATGAGTATGCCAAGTGATGGTTTACGTATTCCTTATAGGCAGATGTCTTACAATTAAATCCATTTTGTGGTTCAGTATAAGCAAAAAGTAATAGTAAAATAATAATAAAGGAAAAAAATGCTAGCCAAATCACAATTAACGATCATCAATAAGGTTTTAAGAACCAATATATACACAGTCTCTTTGGAAAAATGAGAATAATGATGTTGTGGTATTCCACAGAACTTTGTATGAACATGGACATATTTTTATACAGAAACGAAATATATAACTTAAATCTCTTTCAATTATTAGTCCGCTCAAAATTTTAATACTATACGCATTTGCATGTGCATACAAATGTATCCACATAAGTGACTACGGAAGATAATGATTGTAAACAAAGAAAAAAAAATTGTAAATTATTTAACTAACCTATTGTTTGTAGTTCTTTTGTGAGAGCTAACCAAATCCTTCTCCCATATATACTAACAAAGAAATGTCAAACTGTAAAACCATTAACAGCAAGAAGACATCCCAAGCTATTGGGAAATTCAAGATAAAAATAACCAAAACTACACTTGTAAGACCTAAGGACATTACTTTTCAGTTATAAACTTAAAATAACTAAACACTTATTATCAGTTAAGCAAATTATTAGTTCACAAAGGTAAATATGAATGAACTAATCTGTTAACAGATACCTATTTACAGACATTCTCTCAAAGAACAAGTCTGGCTTGGAGATAAACAGGTATATTTTCTATATATTTACTCACTGCATATTTAACCTGGGTAAATAAATTAGGCATTCTCATTTTTACTTATTTTGTTTCAGCAGTAACCATAATTAATTCTACTTTTAAATTTCTCTACTGAACTTCACAATCTAAACTTCAGATTTCCAGATTAATCTTTAAGTGGAAAGGTATCATTATTTCTATCAAATGATTAAAAATTACTTAAAATAATTATCTAGGCAAAGTGAATTCACTGCAAAGCTATAAAGATAAAAAAGTGCTATATTTTATAATTAATATTTTAATCTACTGGTTTTACTGTATTAGTGTAACTTGGTCCTAGAAAATGGACATATATGTATCCAAAAGATACAGGGCAGAGATTCCCTTTAATTAATAATTTTACTACAAGATTTTTTTTTGTAAATATAGTTCAAAGATAACCTATTTAAGAAAAGTGAATTCTCAATTTCATAAAATCCTACCACATTATAGAAATCTGCACTATTATTATGGTATATTACTATGTTATACACAGTATAGAAAGAAAACTCTTTAAGTTAATAACCTACATTATATCGTCAGTATGTTTACCATAACATGGATACTATAAAAGTATATAAGCATTTCATACTAAAGACTCTTATCACCCAATTTGAAATATTAGAACAATATAAGAAAATATCGGACAATATAAGAAAATTAGGACAATATAAGACAAAACTTCCATTACGACAATAATATCCTAACATTAGGCAAGATAACTGGTTAAAAAAGGTAATCCAGTAGGATTAATTTTTATTAACCTCTCATGAAATCTGTAAAGCTTTTAAAGTAATTCAGTTTTTGATAAAAATGCAGAAAAAATGCTACTGCTCTTCTTCAGTACAAAATGAAAATATTTAAGAAGATAATCCATAAAGCAGATAGTACTTATACAATGAACCATATATAGTACCTTCGTAAAGCAATATAAACATAAAAGTTAAAATAATCCAAACCTTTGATCATTAAATCCTCCTCCTCTCCATAATAGAAACTCCTTTTTTTCATATTATTAAAACTTCAGTGTTCACACAGAATTCTTTACATTCCCCAAGTTGTTAAAACTAAACGCAATACACTATGTTCTTGCTCTCTCTCTCCAATACCCCCCTTACCTCCCTCCCTGTCTCTTTCAGTCTCTTTATCTTAGCAGGAAAACCTACGTTTTCAAAACATTTTGCCACTAGCATCCACCTAATTTTAAAACTGTCATTATCTAAGCTAGATAGGGTCAACCAGTACTGCCAGAAGAATACCATTCTTGATTTAGTAATAAAAATTTAACAGTACACTTCCTTTATAAAAAGCACAAGCACATTGCAGAATATTTTAGTGTACCAATAGGACCAGAGAAAAACATATAAAGACATTTTTTTTTAATTACCATTCACAGAATCCAGAAAGAAAACTGGGCCATATACAGATTAGGCTTATTTTTATTTTCATAACTTATTTTTATAAAGATAATGACAAATCAGAATATATTAAGAAACATTTAAATAACTTTTTTTTTACAAGAGTGAAATACTTGGCTTAAATTGCCAAATTATAAATAATTAGTAAATGATTAAACCACTTTATATTTATACATTTATTCTATACGTAAAAAAATTTTACTGAGATGTTCAAACCATTTTCTTGGCTATGAAATAAAATCATGTGCTCCAATAAATAACGTTAAAATATTTTTCATCAAATATTTATTTACAAAGTAATTATATATTACAAGTACAAAATAAGATTTTCTACAATGAAACTATATTAACATATGTAACTTAAATTTGCCACCTTGATTTAAATCTTAATCAGCCAAATACATGATCAATTCATTGCATTTCCATTATCCAAAAAATATCTAATACCCTCAAAGCGGTTTTAAAGGAAACTATACATCATCATATTATTATAAGCTAACAAATATATTTTTTGAAAACTGGCTGTGAAAATGTGATCTGAAAACTTATATATAAACTTAAAGTAAACTTACATACTCAAACATATTAAATGAACAAGAAAACAGCAAACATACGAATGAAATAATATTCTACCTAGCAAGAGTAACATATTAAAAAGCCAACCCTAATCACAAGAGAAATACATATGCTTTTTTAAATACATGCTTAAGTTAATGCTTTTAAATACACATTTGACTTTTGAACTGTTCAAATGAACAGATAACATCCCAGTGACTACAGAATTTTCTTCTAAACTGGCAAAACTAAAAAAAATTAAAAATTTTTAAAAATAAAAATAAATCACATCTAATCCTTAATATTGCAATTACACTGTTTGACATTTTCTTTAATCATAACAGTCCCATTTATTGTAAACTGGCCGGAAAGGCTTGCCCATTTCATTTTTTCCTGTACATACCTCTTCCTTATCAATTATGGTGTATCTTCAGCATTCGAAGAAAAAAAAAAAGGCTTCACAACTTTAACTGAGTGTAAAACACATCGTTAAATCAATATACACAGGGCTACTTTAAAAATATTCATTTCTAGAAGGCCAGAAAATCTTCTTACTATTTTTTAAGCTGATGCATCTACACATAGAAAGCAACTTTTAGTAAGTTCTTTTGCTACGCCATAATGATCTGCTCCAGGAACTCAAGGGTACCTAAAACAACGGACTACCTGTTCTAGCCATGCTTAGGAATGTGTCCAAATCATTTTTATTGATTTAACCTTTATAGGAATGCTACATATCCTCAGAGCAAAACATTTTGAATGTATTTATAATATGACACACTTCTGAGAAACCATGAAAAAGAAAGCTAAAAACAAATCTAGATACTCCTCCACCCTTAGTTGTTATGGGTTTATGTTTTTTTAAAACAGTATCAACAGATCTAAATATTAAATAATTCTATGTAGGAAAACTTACTTTGGCACCACTGTAAGTAGAAATAAAAATTTATTTTGGAAAAAAGGTACATTTAAATAAATTCTAACTTTAAGGAATAAAATGCCTGACTTGACAATGATGTCACATCTACAAATTTTAGCGGACTCTAAATAGTCATTTTCATATTCTAGCTACACATTAATCATTGAACCTACAAACATATCAAACTTAAAGAATTCCGTCCTTATTGAATAAACTAAGTTGTACTCTAGTTTACATTCTGAGAGTTTACAGAGAAAGTTCTGTGTTACCTATCTCTCTAGCTTTCTACAAGTGGTACTTTATTAATGGCTTCAGCAGCTAATGCCTGCATTAGTTACGTTTGCCAAATAATAATTCACAATATTATGCTTCCTCATATTATAGTCCATCATTCGTTAACTTGAACCTCACCTCTAAAGAAGTTATACTTTCACTGCAAACTGTTCTCTTAAAAAGGCAAACAACTTTTGAGCATTTCCAGATGTAGTACTCCAAAAAAAAAGAAAAATCAAAGGCAAATTCTCAAAGAATTCTAAAATTATTAATAAAAATGTAGTATAACTCGAGTCACTGCTTATTACTTCAATGATATCCATAAGTTTAAGAGCTGAATATACTATACATCAAATTAAGAAACATATGATAGATTTCAGGTAGCTGCCAGTAGATAAAACCACCAAGCACAGTTCAGTGTGAGACAAGATTCTACTGAACTGCAATTTCTGAAGCTCTGACAATTACTGAACATGCAAGAATAAAATGATAATGTTATCTTTTTTCAAATAGCTAACTTTTCTTCCGGGTAATATAAATTTGGGTTTGGCTACATTATTTTCATTTTGTCATTAGTTTTTTATAAAACATCCAAGCATGCATGTGATTATGCTAAACCAAAATTAAAATAATTTATATGCAGCCTACTCTCTGGAGCAGGGTTGGGACTAGAGTGAGGCAAGCAGGCATCTTGGGCAAATGTTTAAGGAGGTTGTGCACAACCCTGAAAAATGAGTGCCTCCTTAAATGTTATACCCTAGACACTTGGCTTGCCTCACCCTAGGCCCAGGTCCTGCAGGGAAGCACACAAGTATCAACCATTTCATGAGACATATTCTAAGGGAGGATATCATAAAACATAGAAATATGGTAATATAAGAATATTAAAAATTAGAATATATGTTTAACAGCCTGATTTATAGTTTTCTTTATAAAGAAGAATCCACTGGAACTTAAATGTAAACAAACATTTAAAAAACAATCACATCATAAGGAGTAATTTCAGTTTACACATGGCATAGTTGACAAATTTTCTTAAAAAGAGACTTTTATTTGCCATACATACCTTTCTAGGAAACTCAGTGGCCTTATTACTTGACAATAATGCTTTCAAAAAAAAAAGGACTGAGCGAGTATGCTCCCTTAAAGGGCCCATAGTGTATACACTACTTGCTACAGCCCAGTGGCACCCACATCAGACTGATCAACAGAATCACCTGAGGAATAGGTCTTGGGAAGGAAGGAGAGACAAGAGGGGCTTGGGAATTTTTTTTTTTTTAAACAAAGCTCTACAAGTAACTTAGCCAAGTTTGGGAGCCAATAGAGAGCCAACTTTTAACCCCAGAGATAAACTAAAGGCAAGATGTATATACAAAATATGTACATTTCCAAATTGTTTCTCCCCTAAACATTTGTAAAGCTATTCACAAGAAAGAAAACACTAAAATTTCAGTTACTTTTCTTCCCTTTCTTCTAGTGTAGATATTCGTCAATGAGGACATGTCCTACAAGCAATTACTAATAAGAAAGAGAAAGTCAAGAGCATAGATAATTTAGTAAGATGAATACAACCAAAAATATGAATATTTTTTCTTTTAGGTTCAAATAGCTATTCCAGTATATAATTAATCTATTCTAAAAACTTAATATTTTAAACTTCAAATATATTTAATTAAGATTTTTATGTATTTTAAGAAAATATATGTAATTAACATAACTCCTAAGATTTTTAGAGTATGCTTGAAACTGTATTTTGTTTTTGTTACCTTTTCTTTGTTGACTGTTTATTGTGTCAGGCACTGTGCTAAACCCTTTATAAACATTCTTTCCTTTAATTCTCAGAACTCCCTTATATGAAATGGGAATTATAATTATTTACAGATGAGGAAAGTGAAAATGAGGTAATAAAACCTGCCAACACAGTTGAAGAGCAGAGATTCAAACCCAAGCTTTCTCACTCTCCATAATCGCCTAAATAGTGGTATACACAACCTTCATGAAGCTACTTCCTCATCCCAGTTGCATCTCTAAAGCTATCAATTCTCAGAAACATCATTAACTTAGCATTATTAAACTACCAAAATACAAAAAGAGAGAGAATCTCTGAGACTCCAAATTCTCCCAAAGTATATCTTTAATATTAGTCAGTGAGAACCAGAGATTAAGAAAAAATGAAACTGAAGAGTATATAAAGGGATAAGTTTTAGGTCATATTTGACCAGGAAATGAAGGTTCCAAGGAATTAAATAATTCTTACCCAATCATCATAATCAATAATCTTATTCAATGTCCACACCACACAGTATATATGCTTCATGTGATACGAAAATACCATTTAGGAGTTAAAAATTCCACTGTTACATCAAACACAAGGAATTTATAATCCTCATTTGTAAAATTTTTAGAACAATAATGATTTCAGTCATGGCCTTTATGTCAGTCTGCTCTGGAGTCAAATCCTAGTTTCTGTAATAATCCATAAGGTTCCCTTTACCATGGTCTTACTGTCCTTACCAAAACAAGGTTATACACCCACATTCATGCTAAGTGAACAAGGCAACCTTAATTCCTAAATCTTAATTTCTTATTATAATTTCTTAAATTCTTATTCACTTAAATCTTTGAAATTCCCAAAGATCCACTGATAAAGGTACATTTTCTTTGCCTACCAAAGAGATTGCATACATAATTCTAGGAAATAACTCTTTGATGTGTATTATTATTCCTCCCAATTTCATCCACAGCCATTTTCTCCACTAGTATTAAAAACAAAAATTCTTACAGAAGCCACAAAAGAGTTCTAGCCACCTTTTTTCTGTCAAAGGATAGGAATAAAACTGTAATATTATATTACTCAGTCTGTATGGATCCAGTGAGAAAAGAAGCCCTAGCCAGGAACCACAGGTCATGGTACGTAGATGAAACATGTACTCAAACAAAAAAAAAAAAAAAAAACTGGAGACAAAAGAAAGCAATTTAAATATCTGCAAATTTCAAGACACTTCTCCAATCATTTTTAATTTGGTACATAATGTTTTAATGATCACACCAAATAGCTTTAATAAGGTAGAGCAAGATAGAATCACTCATTAAAATGAACTAAGTATATACGCAGGTATGAAATCCTACATACAACACTTTAGTAAAGGAAGCATGCAACTTCATATCCTATCTGGCAATGGACAAGAAGACAGAAAAAGATCTGATCAAAAACAAAGGCTGATAGGGGAAGATGCTTCACTGGCTTTAGCCTAAATTCTACAAATATTCATGCTTCTTTCATCAGAAGTCACTGAAAAGATGTGAGAAGAGAAGACAAAAGGTTTTAGGTGCAGCCAGAGGAATCAACTAATGAAAAAGAGAATACATTTAAGAATGACATGGTGATTTACCAGTCCTTAATCTAGTAAGAAAAAGCTGGGCCAGAATGTGAAAAAACAGGGCTAAATTGAAGAGAGATTACAAAGAAACCAGCAGCAGAGTTTGGCAACTGTGGCTGGGAGAAGCAAGGAACAGGAAAAGGAGACTGCAGCCTAGGAGAGGATGCTGGTGTTGCTGGTGGTTAGAAGAAAATTAGGGGAGGGTAAACTAGGAAGAGTGTTGTGTTTGTCATTATTCAAGTTGTGCTTAGTGGAAGAAAAAAAATGATCCTCATTATAAACAACACAGTCTCAATTCTTTGGTTGTACAAGGGTGCGCATGTTATCACAGAAATTCAAAATGGTAATAATCATTATGTTTGGATAATAGAATTATGAAGGACTTTTTAATATTTGCCAGTATTTTTCAACATATATATATACAAAATAATTTTATATATAAAGTAATTTTAAAAACTTAGTGGACAGTATGTTTTAATGTTTAACATCAAACCCATACAACAAATTTGGTAATGATGTTGGTGTTTTATCCCCATGCTCAAGTTGTAAGAAATAGGGCAAATTCCTACAATTAAAAACAATTTTGATGGGGGAGAATCAGTTTCATGAAAATCATAGAATCTCATAAAAATGATACACCTAGCCAGGGTTTTAGTGTTAAGTTGAAATTCCAGTTACACCAATTATTCTTATTGTGAGGAGCACCAGGTAATGAACTAAAGTGTTGAATTACCATATTCTACACCTGAAGGTAATATAACACTGTGTTAACTACGTGCAATTAAAGCAAAAATTTAAAAATATATTAAAATTAAAATAAAATAAAATAATTCGTTACATCACTTTTAAAACCTTGAGCAAGCTATTTAAGCTCCCTGTGTCTCAATTTCTTCAACCATAAAGATATGTACCACCTACCTTGAAATTTTCTGTTAGAACTAAGTAAGATAAACACATGTAAAATGTCTACAACCCAATCAGGAAGTCACTGCAGTTATTACATATGTATTATCAACTTTCCAATCCTGAAATCTTCTTACAAGTCTGACTACTCTGTGGCATGGTCCACAGATGAGCAGCACCTGAAAGCTTGCATTAAAATTCAGAACCTCAGGCTCCATGCAGACTTTCTGAATCAGAATCTGCATTTTCACAAGATCCCCAGGAAAAACAAAGTTTGAGATACCCTGTTCAAAATAACATTCAATTACTGGAATGTCCGGCTTGTTCAGATATTACCAGCTCCCTGAAGTCGTCCACTTCATCTCGGTTACAGGGTTCTTTTTGATGCTGAGTGAAGGCCACCTGGTAGTTTACTCCTAATTCTTAATTCTGAGACACTTTTAAGAAACTGACAGAAAGTCCATTCTACTACCACTTCCAAAAAGCCACTTTTCAAAACCAAAGAGAACTCTCATGATCACCCCTCGATCTACCCACTTTGAACAAGAAATAGGGTACTGTGGTGCCTGACTCTCTTATAAAACAAGGTCTTCAATAATTTGAGATATTTTGTATTCATTAAGCTGCACAACTGTATTAACTAGATACCAGTCTATGTTTATCCATGTTGTCAATGATGTCTCCCCACAAACTTGTCAAATGCTTTACTGGAGTTTAAAAACACTGTATTTGTCCTATGTTCTTGAGACATATATTAGAGGCCCTGGCAGCACAGAGTTTGAGAGGCATTATTATTATTATTATTATTATTATTATTATTTTATTACCCCTGAGTAATAAAACCATTGGGATTTTGGTGCTCACATTCTAGATGGCTCACAAATCATGCCTTTAATAACTCAGTCTAGAATCTTAGCCAGCAGAGGCCTCAGTGGACAGGACTTCACACTTTCATTTTCCAACTAATTCCCCTCTTTGATATTTCATATTAGTATTTTACTCTTTAAGTACCTTATAATCACAGATGCCTATTCCTGTCTCTTTTCCATTCCATGATCACTGTACTGAATAAACAGGAAATACAGAAGACAACTATCTATATGAAAAATTGTCAGGCCCAAATAGTAATTTAAGCTTCCTAATTGAGAGAAATAAAAGATGGCATGAAGTAAATATGACAAAGAAAAAATATCTGCTGGATTCTGCAGTATACTAAGAATTTGATTATCATAGAGCTCCAACAAGTTTACCTTCTCTGAAGGGATTTCTTAGACTGTAGAATTTTCAACCTCCTTAGTTCTTACACAGTGGAGAAGTCCCTCATTTATTTAGCCTACCTCCCCTCTTACCTATATATACTTGCTCTTCACCCTTAAAAAAGGACATGCCCTTACTTGCCCACTCATGCACTACTCCCATTTTTTCATTCGTGTCCAGCTCTGCCTTGGATTACAAACTTCCAGTGGAGAGCCCACAGCTATAGATATAATTCCCTTTGAACATCATCTAGAATAGTAACATAATTAAGCTGTAATCGCTTTATGATAGGCAGTTCAATAATAATTAAGAGCCCACAGAAAGATATGCTTATCACAAATTTTAAATCCAGTGAAGATTAAGAACAGAAAAAAGCATGTGATATTTTTCTGCAAGAAGTTTTGTATGAACCAGCACTTTATTCTTAACTGGAAAGACCTGGGGAAAAAATAGACACCTGAATATGAAAGCTGAAATGGCCTTAAAGACAAAAAGAGGAATATATGTAGTAGGTGAAAGAAAGGAAGGCCATTTAAAAAATAAAGAATGTCATCCTTGCGCAGGGGACATGCTAATCTTCTCTGTATCGTTCCAATTTTAGTATGAGTGGGAAATATCAGGGAGGGAGACAGAACATGAGAGACTCCTAACTCTGGGAAACGAACTAGGGGTGGTGGAAAGGGAGGTGGGCGGGGGGTGGGGGTGACTGGGTGACGGGCACTGAGGGGGGGCACTTGGGCACTTGATGGGATGAGCACTGGGTGTTATTCTATATGTTGGCAAACTGAACACCAATAAAAAATAAATTTATTTAAAAAAATAAAAAATAAAAATAAAAAATAATGTGATAAGCCAAGACTCAGGACTAGGACAGGGAGACCAAAAAAAAAAAAAAAAAAAAGTGGTAGGTACAGAATTTTTAAATCTCTTAAGTATAAAGGACTATTTATAACCAGAGTGGCACAAGACTTGCCATCCACAATGCTTCAAAGCAGGCTTCATTCTTACAAGCTTAAGAATGTCTCCACTACACATAAGGAAATCAAAATATAGCAAACTGACTAATGTGAACAAAGGGGCTGTATATTAAAAAGCTCCTCATGACCAGTATCCACCTGTTCAGAGTACCTAAGTATTTAATAGGTAGCTCTATGAAGGAGACAAATTTAAAAAGAAAAAGTATGATAGCCAGGAAATCAGAAAGTATAAATGAAAGACTGATCCAATGAAGACTATTCAATCCACAAATCACTATTCCAGTTCTTAAAGATGAATACAGTCTTATTTTCTCCTTGTTCCCTGCGTGTACCACATGAATGTGCACTTACTGAGAACTCATCACATTATTATTCTGAGAGACATGTATTGCCTTATCAAACAAAAATCAAACCTCCTTTCTTGAGTGTCAAAAAAGATGATGGAATTTGATAAACTGGATTTTTTAATTTTAAGGTTAACCTTTTAATTGCTGATGTTTAATGACTTGTTTCTTGTTGAATAAATCCTTGCCTACAAGGTGAGGGGGGAAAAAAGATTAGTTCTAGTCACAGAACATAGTCTTAATAAATTATTCCTCTTGATTTTTTTCACATTTAGTTTTCTCCAAGCCCAATTTTTTCTAGTATTACCATATTAGACTTTTAAAGGACTTTCAAAGGACTGAGCTTCAAGTCAAGAACTTAGATCTATTTGCAGAAGTTATCATGATATAAAAAGACAAAACACCTTTCTGAGCTTCACTTACCAGCACCGAACTACATAATGCTCTCTATGACTCTTCCAAATACTATGATGATGCCATATTTATTATATTCTGGAGAGAATCATACTTCCTGGTCAGCAAAAGGTCACCCAGAGCAGACTTCAAGGCATTTTTTTTTCCCCATCGAGACTTTGTATGACCATAATTCTTCTCAGCTCATGTCTTTAGGGAGCCACTGATAATCAACAGGAATTTGCCAACGAGAAGAAAAGTTTTTACCATCTGATGCCTGAGCATTTAACATTTTCACTCAAAATTCAACGTCTTCTTCCTTTCATCTAACCATGCTTATTTTTACCAAATCCTTGACACGTATCTTTTACTTTGAGTCTTTGCACCTGCAACCCTAGATCCATGTTTTAGGAAGGTATTTACAGGGCAGTGATAAGAGGCACAAAAGCTAAAGAAAAAGGAAGAGAAGCAGAAGAACGTTGTTCTAGAGCCCTTCTACTTTCTTACATGGCTTTCTTTATCTGTAAAGGAAAATAAAAACTATGCACTTGCCTGCCATGCCTCACATGGATGTTTCAAAATTTAAAGGAGATAAAGTATGTCAAGACACTAAGAAAAATCTCAAGTACATCTAATATATGGTATGACAATTTAGTACTACAAAAACAAAGTTTGGACTTCCATTCACCTGACTAAAAGAACATGCTAGTGCCTTTAGATGACAACACAAAATAAAAGCTAGCCAGGTATTAACCAGAGAATAAAACTTTAAAATCTTCAGCAAACCAAGTAGTTTTGAAGGCTAAACTCTGTGAAATAATATTCATTAAAAATTATCTTAAAAGTTACTGTCTTTTCATTCTTCTAGCTCAGCTCACTTTTAATGTAACCCATCAGTAAAATATGAATGTGATAACCACAACTGTTTGTTTATAAGTTATATATGTTACCTTTCTAACATATTATTGACCTTATAAATTATTCATAAAAGTTGAAATTTTAAGGCACAAAAATATATAAATAAAAGTCTTCATATTTTCCCCTGAAAATTTGGAGACCACTGCTGTAAGTCAATGGTTTCAAACCTTTTTAAGCTAAAGAACTCTGTTCAAACACCAAATTTTAAAATGCAAACCTAATCTATAAGAGAAATAAATGTAGAGCTGCTCTAAATAAAATGGGAATGAGAGAACAGGAATGTGGAGTTCCATGATGAAACGCCTATGTCCCCAGAAAGCACAATTTGAAACCACTAATCTTGGGATCAGACTTTCCCTTAGTCTCTTTAAAATATAATAAAGAAAGAAAGAAATAAAAATGTGTTTTTACTTAAGAGTGCTGTTTCCTAAGCTTGAAGTCAAAGCCGTTGTAAGATTCAACTGAATCCTTGATGTTATATTTACTGTAGAGACACTGCTGACTACATAATTAAGTGGCCAACAGGCTTTTATGGAGGAAAAGTCTCATAGACCTTATCACCAAAACATGTTATATTCCTAACTGCTATGCGTAGACTGTGAATCTGCTTTAATTTGAGACAGTATAGTATACAATGTTATGCTTTCCTAGTTGCTAGGAAGCTTGACAGTTATACTTTTGCTATGCCTCAGCAATCAGAGAGCACCTTTATTATATGCATCTCTCTACATTTTTACCTCCTGGATTAATTTATATCTCTACTCCTTTTAGGCTTCATCTTGATTTCTTGTCGTTTCTATGCTATTAATAAACAATTATGATAAACTCCTCATACCTTTTGGGAATCACCTGAGACACAAATGATAAAACTCAACACTCAAACTCCCTACTTGGCACCATCAGCTTTGCATTCCTCCAGGACAGAAACCCTGGAATCATCTTTGGTAACTAATTTATTAATTCTAACAGTCCCTAATACCTAACAATCCAGACTTCACATTATCACTCATGTTTGTTTCCTAATCTTCATTCCCACTGCCATTACCTGTACTGCTACAACAGGTCTTCCCCTTAGCCAATCCATCTTACATGCTGCTTATAATCAATCCTTCCTAATCAGTATTAACACATATCATACCTTTACCTTTCCAAACACCTTTTATTTTTTTTTAATTTATTTATGATAGGCACAGAGAGAGAGAGAGAGAGAGAGAGAGAGAGAGGCAGAGACACAGGCAGAGGGAGAAGCGGGCTCCATGCACCGGGAGCCCGATGTGGGATTCGATCCCAGGTCTCCAGGATCGCGCCCTGGGCCAAAGGCAGGCGCCAAACCGCTGTGCCACCCAGGGATCCCCCTCCAAACACCTTTTAAAGCTTTCCCACTACCTATGGAAAAGTCTAAACTCCTTAGTCATTCAACACTTCCTGAATTCTGATATCGATCAGTAGTTTTGTATTTCCTATAATCAAGTTTCTCTCCAGACACATTAAGCTATTTGCCCATATGCTTCATCTTCAACTCTAGGTCTTTGAACATGCTGTTTCCTCACCTGCAGTGTTCCCTACCTAATCTCACTGTTATCCTCCCCTCAGTATCTACAGTGCCAAACATTACCTTAGCTCTGAAGACAGAATGCAAATGGCATTATTTTCACAAGCTTTCATCCTCCAAATTGAAAGTCTTCTATCCACCTCTATATTCCCACAGTAGTGTATTTGTTACTCTTTTCACATATTTATCCCCATCATTCCCTCATATTCATCTATCATTCTCAGTTTCCATGTATGAGACTATCTCTCTACTTACACATGTATGTAAATGTATAAAAATTCTAGACCAGTGAATCTGAAGTTTTTTTCTTTTGAAGCTTTTTCTTTTTAACTGCAAAATCCATTTTTCACTTGAAATGCTATGAGAAAGCCCAATAAGTGAAATGGACTTTTAAAGGAGACTCTGGTTGCATGGGAGGACAGAGATAGCTCAAACCTCTCCTGAGCAGCCCTGCAGACATCTTCGCAAAGCACAGAGAACACTAAATTACACACCCTATGAAGACAAGTATACTTTATTAACCTGTTTCCCATGTAGGAAGGCAAGCAACATTGCAAAATCAAATATTCTTGGAGTCAAATCACAGTTGTCACTTATAAACTATGTTCTCTATGCAAATCCCTAAATCTCTCTGAACCCAAATCTTCATTTGTAAAATGGAAATGGTAAAAATCTATTTCCATGTGATGACCACACAAGAAAACCTACATAAGAGTCATACTTCATAATGCATAGATACAAAAGAATTCCCATTCTCTCTTTCCATCTCTTTCTTTCCACATCATCTAGCCAAATGCCTAGCACATAGTAATTAAACAAACATTCCTTGAACAAATTAATGAATGACTGGATGAATGACTGGATGAATGAACAATCATCTAAACAAAAATAAAAGGACACAAAAGGGATTTGATAACAGGTACAGGAAAAAAGATATGCTAAAGAAATACTATATAAAGGAAAAATACATTAAAAATTACTTTTATGGCTAGAAAATATATTTAAAAACTGGAGACTTTTTTTTTAAGGATTTTATTTATTTATTCATGAGAGACACAGAGAGAGAGAGAGAGAGAATCAGAGACACAGGCAGAGGGAAAAGGAGGCTCCATGCAGGGAGCCTGATGTGGGACAGTGGGACTCGACCCCAGGTCCCCAGGATCAGGCCCTGGGCTGAAGGTAGTGCTAAACTGCTGAGCCACCCGGGCTGCCCCAAACTGGAGACATTTTCAATAAAAAATTTACTACCAAAGAAAGAAGCTAAGACGAAAGAATTATTTACACACATCACTTTAAGGCTTACGTGTGAATAATATATCTGGCTAATATCTAAACTCAATTTACATTTACCAGCTTAGAAATTAAACTACAGTGCACGATTATCACGCTTTTTAAAATGAATTTCACTGATTTATGTATGACTATTATAGAATAGTGTTCTGATTTTCTTTTTAAAATGTGTTTCCTTGTTTCTCAAGTTACAAATGTAAAGTTCTGCAATTGTATTTAAAATCTCTTGGAGGTAGATGTGCACAAAAGAAATACCTCAACACAAATCACTATGACACATAATGAACCCAAAAGGAATAGGCATATATCATTTAAGGCAAGATATTAAGTTTGATAAAAACAAAATCTGACCTTTAATATTTTTAAAATTTGGTTAATAAGCATAAAATGTAGCAAGACTTATATTCTACATATTTTTTAACTCTTCTGGCATTCTTGGGGTCTGTCTACAAAAGTAAAGGAGTATGCACATGGTAGAGACTAAAAATTCAAATGAAAGAAACATAATCCTTAGGGACCGTCTTTTAAATAGAGACTGAAATCCAAATGGCTTCTTTTTCTGTATACACAAAACTGACTTCATGTAATAAATGAAAATCAGTTAATGAAAAGTAATGGCATAAAAAAAATAGTGATACTATTAGTACAATATTCTCAAATGATAAAACTACAAGTCAAGATTAGGTCTTATTCTTTCAAGTTATTTATAGTCCTTAAAAATGAGAAAAACAGAACAGAAATTAGATTATAAATATCGCTTATAAAAATGTCACTCCATCAGATCAACAAAGTTAAGGAATGATTTACCAAATTTGACTCCCAAAGAGGACTATAACAGAATGCCTTTCATTTGATTTCATAAAAACTGTGAAACCTCTTCCTTCTCATTATCTCTATGAAGGCCAAAATCAATATATTATGAAATGAAACTATTAAAAAATTACTAGTATTCCAGAAACAGTTGTATATTCCATTTGAATGCTGTATGTCTTTCAGTAAATAATTTTGTATACATAATTTGATTGCTATTTTAAAAAATGCCTAAATACTGAAATAATGAAACATAATAAAATGTCAATATGGTTATCTATGAATCATGAGATTATTTCCTTCTTTTGTGCTTCTAGAGAGTCCAAATCAGGAAAACCTGATAGAATCCCAGCTGGGTAACTTTAGAAAAGTTACTGAATATCTTCAATCCTCAGTTTTCTTCATCTAAAATTTGGGAATAATGTTATCCAACAGGGTTATTAAGTGGAATAATATATGGAAAAGATGTTAGTACACAATGCCTATCTAGTGATGCTAGTAGTACTTCCTCTTCCTGTAACTCCTTTGTGTAGCCAAAATTCTTACCAATTCTTCAAATTTCAGCTTAATGAATTTCCTGAGAGGCTTTCCCTAAATTAAGTTCTCACATTCCACTACTTCTTAGAACCTTTTGCATTTTCACAGCCCTTATCACAGTGTATAATTATTTACTTACACAAATGTATGCACAGTTTATACCATACCATACATACTTAGTAAATAAATATAGCATATCATACATACTTAGAAAGAATTTATGAATAAAGATGTTTATATTTATGATCTTTCCACTGATATCATAAAATTTTGTCTCTATATAATCAGTGTGATCTTGACTATAAATGTTACGGACTATAATATGAATGGGGTATCTAAATTTGAATGGAGTACTTATCGGGACAACTGCACTAGGGGGAAAAAAAAGAACGTATACATAGTCACAATGACAGAAGCATAGTAATTCTCTACATTTTGTCCCTCGATCTTCCATTAATGAGTCTACTAAAAACAAGCATTAAGAAAAATATTAAGCTTCTCGGCTTTTAGTTGACCTGCTGAATTTTCTTTTAAGCACCATCTGCTAGAACTGTGTGATCAAATCAGCTGTTTACTAATAAGTCAGGGAATCTCTGCTATCTGCTACAGAGTATCAGTGCACTGGCTCTCAAAGTGTGGTCCCTAGACCATCACCATCAGCATCACCTGGGTATTGACCAGAACTGCACATGACTGGGATCACAAAGACTTATTGAAACAGAAAATTCTGAGGTGTGGCCCATCAGTCATATGGCTAAGCAAGGATCTACAGTGATTGTAAGGCTGACTAAAGTTTGGGAACCAATGTGTTAGAAGATTTATCCTTTGTAAGCAAAAGCAACAGGCTCTTTCATTCGTTTCATCAATTTAATTTGCCAGTTTTTATATTTCATAATTAAAATTCTAATATTGTAATTTAACCTCTAAAATACTTAAAGTCTGACAAATAGGACATCTGTCAGTAATATAAGATAAGCAACCAAACAATGGTTTGGTTAATACATTGTTCTATCCCTATATGCTGCATAATCCACTTATGTTGGCACTGTTTTATTAGAAATTAACTCCTTCTATATTATTTTTTTTAAGATTTATTTATTTATTCATGAGAGACACAGGGAGAGAGGCAGAGACATAGGCAGAGGGAGAAGCAAGTTCCCCACAGGGGGCCCGATGCAGAACTCGATTCCAAATCCTGGGATCACGCCCTGAGCCAAAGGCAAATGCTCAACTGCTGAGCCACCCAGGAGTCGCCCTTCTATATTCTTAATAAAAAGGTGTTGCTTCAGAAACCTAAATTTCAAGTAAAATTAGAAAGTGACTCAAAAATACTTTTGCTATTTTTCAAGGTTTGAGAATTCACAGGAAAAGAGAATGATATGAGCCAAAAATATAACTAAAAGTAATATTAGCAGTAGTTGTAAAGATACACATAAATCAAATGTTTCATTTTATTTTTATCTATTTTAGAGAAATAAATGGGTTCTAGATTACTATTTTAGAGCTATCATAATTCGTTAACAATATAATAAACTCCCACAAGATTATAAACATGGTTTAATAATAGGAAATTTGTTAACATAACACATCAGTAGGTCAAATGTGGAAAAACCATAGAATCACATCAAAGATTACCTTTTTTGCCATTTAATAAAATTCAACTCCTTTTCATTTTCTTTTTTTAAATTCAATAATATAAAACTACTTCCTCAAGGTGATCTATTTTAAACCAAAAGCCAACATCATACTTACTAGTGAATATGGAAAGCATTTCCATTAAAATCAGAAATAAAAAGTTCTATTATCTTCATTCTTAGTTATTAATATTTTGGAAGTTCTAATTTAAAAGAGAAATAACCATTATTTATGGAAAATATAATTCTATACCTATGTTAGGAGAATCGACTAAAAAAGATAATCAAATTTAAAATGTTTTTACATCTTACACTACATGTAAAAATATATACACTTAAGTCAAAGGCTTAAGAGCAGAAAACTGAACTGCAAAAATACTGTTTACTACAAAAACAACAGAACTTCTGAGAAACAGCAATGGTATTTCTAATAGAACTAGATTGCAAGCCCATGAGATGAAAGGGTGCATCCTTTCATATATAAGCCCATGAGATGAAAGGGTGCATCCTAGTACATAGGAGGACTCAAGAGGCATTTGTTGAATGAATAAATGAAAAGCATTGGCATACAATCCTTTTAATCAAATGTGGTCTGCCAACAGGTGATAGTCTAAGAATGGTTTTGTTGGATGAATAAATGAAAAGCACTGGCATATAATCCTCTGGATCAAATGTGGCCTGCCAACAGGTGATAGTCTAAGAATGGTTTATTACAAGTCCACAATGAGATAAGGAATCTGCACCAGAATGTGAACCAACTGCATCCTATGCACACCCTTTAACTCCACTTTTTTTCCACGGGAAAACTATCTCAATAAAGGAAGCAGAGGACTGGTTAACAATCTGTCTCAAGCTACTTATCTCATAAAAACCAATGACAAACTGTTCACATACTGGCTAAAGTGGGTGGCACTGCTTTAGAGTAAATGTTGGGAGTTGATGAGAAAAAGAAAAAAAAAAAAAAAAAACCTAACTTCAAACCAAAGAATAATTTGTAAAAATAACATCTGGCGCGGAAATGTGGTCATAATTAGGTCACCGCATTTTTTTAAAGATTTTATTTATTTATTTGAGAGGAGAGAGCACAAGTGGTGGGGAGGGACAGAGGGAGAAGCAGACTCCCCACTGAGCAGGGAGCCCAATGCAGGCTCAATCCCAGGACCCCGCAATCATGACCTGAGCCAAAAGCAGACATTTAACCAACTGAGCCACCCAGGTGCCCCATCCTTACATCTTTTAAAGAAAGCTTATGAAACATATGAAAGCAACGAAAAATGTTACAGATAAGCTTTTTGTCAGTTAAAAGTCTGGTTCTAATCAGGAAATTTAGACATCCCAGTAGTACCTAAATGAATGAAGTCTTTATATACTCTCAGCACCATTAATAGTAGATGATCCTGAAACCCAAAACTAACCAAGTACACATCCTAGGGCAAATCACCTCTCTGCGATCCAGCTTCTTCACCAGTTTAAAAAAAAAACACACTCAAAAACACACACACACAAAAAAAAAAAACCACCTTAAACAATTTCTAGAGACTCTCAAATTTTCCCTTCAGTCTAAATTATTGATACTAGTAGTTTGCTTTGTTTCTGAATGAAGGCGGACAGGCAGTTCTACAGAGATATGGTGGGGCTCAATGCGATTTATAATCCTACAAACTAACTTTAAAGGCAGACATTTATAGAGACATTTGCACTGAACCCCTATCAATCTCCTATATAAATGACTTACATACATGATCTAATTCACATGAGAAACCCGAGACATGGATGTTATCAAGAAAATTTTATAAATAGTAAAAGTCTCATAGTAATGTAAAAAAAGAAAAGAAAAGAAAACTAAAAGGGATTCACTCATATTTGTATGACTCCACCAGACCATACTTCCTTCTGCAAACCAAACACTATATAGATCTTACAATTTTTTTAAATAAATATTTTATTTATTTATTCATGAGAGACACAGACAGAGACAGAGAGAGAGGCAGAGACACAGGCAGAGGGAGACAGGCTCTATGCAGAGAGTCTGACATTAAGACTAAATCCTGGGTCTCCAGGATCATGCCCCGGGCTGAAGGCGGCGCTAAACCACTGAGCCACTCGGGCTGCCCCAGGTCTTACAATTTTCTAAGGACACAGGAAAGGTTTCAAGCAAATCAGCTATTTTCTAAATATAGAGTGTTACACCTAAAAATATTTTTCATGAGGCAAAGATGAAGAAACTAAAGTTAATGTAGTAAGAAAATAATGGGAATGAAAAAACTTCGATTTAGTTAATAAGGAAGCAAAATAAATACCTGATGCAGGATATACAAATGTTCAAAACCTTAAATAATTCAGGGGACAACCAAAATAAAGCGGTAATTTGAATTTCCAATATGAACACACAGTATGAAGATAGATTACCCAGACCCCTATTTCCTTCTTGTTCTACTTTGAAGACTTCTGACCTCTTCTCAACATTAGGAACTCCCATTGAAGATTGTCCTCCTAAACTATACTACCCACTGTGAACACAACTTCCTATTTATTCTATTTAAAACCTACTAGGCTCCTCATAGGTACCAGGGTACTGTAAAACAGGCAAATTAAAGCAATCTTTGTAGTCATGAGCTTACAGTGGGGAACAGAAACAGACAAGTAAAGATCCTTGAAATACAATGAGAGCTTTTGTAAGAGTATAGTACAAGGGGCCACAGCACACAGGAAGGCAATTAACAAGATTGAACATGCCAGGAAAGTCTTCAGAGGATGAGATGTCCAAGCTAATGCTTCTTAGCATTAGCATTTTGTTAAATTTTCTATTCCTTCAGCTCTCTTAATTACTACTTCTAATTTACTTATTTTAAAACCTCACTGAAATCTCCAAACCCTTCTCTTTCTCCCATTTTTCTACAAATTGATCAATTCCTTCATATTTTCTATTCCATTCTTCCCACCAACCAAGGTTCAGTGATCCGAACTTCCAACATCTTAAATTTAAATACTCATCTGCCACATCTGCCCTTCAGAGCCCCAAAGCAGTCCAGTCATCCTTCTTTTTCAGTCCTATGCCCAGCAGCTAAGCACTGCTACAGAAATTATACAACCTCACTGTTAGAGCCCTCGTAAATGCTGACTAAGCTCAACTGAGTCCAGGACAACTTAGGCAAGACTCAGCATATTCCTAATTAGCTTTTACTCCCTAACTCCTGTTACCATTACAAATCTTTACCCCTTTCCTGCAGCTTCCCTACCTCCCTTTCCGCCTACCTCAGCCAGTGGCCTTGCCTACTTCTTCAAAATGGTATGAATGATAATTAGGCATAGCTGAAAATACTACTTTAGACAATTTTTATGGGGGAAAAAGAAAGGTTGTGTGTACTGAACTAACCCAGCAACCTAACTAAAACTCCTTACACGGTTTCTTGGAGAAAACAGATGTAGTCCCAAACATAGGACTTACAAATAAACTTTGACCTGCAATCTGACAATTTGAGCTATTAAGAAAACAGCCAAAAACAGAACTAAGAAGTAAACTCAACTCTCAAAATTGATACCAAGTTTATGCACCAATGGTTATATGATTTTTCTCAGAAGGGTGTGTCAGGCTTTCCTAGCTTATGAACTCTTCTTATTTTAAATACAAATTGAATAAATGTGAGTACTAGTGTATCATCGACTAGAAGCAGCTTTCAAAAAAAAGGGGAAAGTGAAACACTGCCAGAGTGCGGCACATTGACAGGAGCAAAATTAGCAGCTGCAAAGGAGAGAGAAAACATAAAAACTCTATAAAAATATATAAAATCAAACAGCATAGCAAAGACCATTTATCATAGCAGCAAAGTATCTCGGTGGTGTCCTGGGGCATCACTACAGTACAAGTGGATTGCTACACATGATATTCACAATGAAATTTCTGTGTAAAAAAGATGAAATTGTAGCTGGTATTCTGTTTATACACAGTAATAAATGTGCAAAGATATACTATAAAATACATTCATTAAATTGGTCAAAATAGAATTGACTTGAAGGCTTAAATTACCTCATATATTTATATGATGAATATATTAAATACATTTATTCTCTATTTATTCTCTATAATTTATAGTGCATGGACACCCTTATATATAAATAATTCCATTAGAATACAGTTTCACATACCTATAAAAAAATTAAACTAGTCTTGTGTTTCCAATCATGCTCACCATTCAAAATAAAACAATAAGTGCATAATTTAAAACTGAGGGGATAGTGTGGCTGATTTTTACATGCTGCAGGCACAGCTCAATTGTACATCTGAGCAAGAAAAACAAATACTAAAGAAAACAGAGAAGTTCTTCATTCTCTAATCATGCACTAGTTAACCAATGCAGTCATTAGTTTCTACCCAGTGTTGTTTCAAATAAATTTTCTAACTGTAAAATTATGTCATTAATCAACTTTAAAAGTAAAATGGACTGCAAAGACCAATGTCTGAAATTTGAGTATACAGCAAAAAGCATAAAAAGAAAAGAAAAATGAAACTGCTTAAAATTTGCACTTAAAATTTGTTTTGGAACTTGATAAAATGGTTCCTAAAAATGCATCTGGAAGAATAAAAATAGGAAAAGAGACAAGAAATATTTTAAAAAGAAAAATTATGCAGATGACCCTGAACTCTAATACCAAATTGTAAAACATATTAAGAAGCTATAATAACTAAAGTAATGCAGTACTGGCAAAGGAAGAAACAATTCAATGGAACAAAGCAGAAAACTCGAAAATAATAATTTATTATCTGATAAAGGTAGCATTTCAATTCTGAGGGAAAAGGAAAGCTTATGTAATTTGTGGTGGTTAGACCACCGGCAAACCAATTTAAAAACTGTTTAACTTAGAACCCTCCCTGACACTATACAACAAAACAATGGATAATATTAAACTGTAGAAATGAAAAACCTGAAATATAAATACCAGATGACATATACAAAAATTGTAGGTCTTTCTGTCAAAGGCAGAAGCAATAAAGAAGTGTAAGACTGATTTAACCACATTAAAAATGAAACCTCAAATACTGAAAAGAAATCACTCACTATAAACAAATCTTAAGGAAACCAAAAGATTGGGGGGCGGGGGGGGAGACTTCCATATATGATCAGCAAAAGGTCAACGGCTTTAATATATTAAAAGCCTCAGTAAACAATAGGAAAAAACAAGAACCTAGTGAAACTGTGCTAAGAATATGAAAAAATGCCCACAAATAAAGAAATCTATATGATCAAAATATTTTCAAACTCAGTAGTAAAAAAAAAAAAAAAAAGGCTGTAAAATAGTACAACTATTAAATACGAGAGAGAGAGAGATAGAAGGGGATACTCTCATAACTGCTGATGGAAAAGTCAGTCAGTCCAACTTTCCTGGAAGAAAAATTAGGAAGTTGCTATCAAGAAAGCTTTTAGATTCAAAAATTCTTCTAAGACTTTAATATAAGGTAACAGGTACTGAGATTTCATTACATCACCTTTTTTTTAAAGATTTTATTTATTTATTCATGAGAGACACAAAGAGAGAGGCAGAGACACAGGCAGAGGGAGAAGCATGCTCCATGCAGGGATCCCAACGTGGGACTTGATCCCGAGTCTCCAGGATCATGCCTGGGCTGAAGGCAGGCGCTAAACCACTGAGTCACCCAGGCTGCTCAACATCAATTTAATAATAGTGAAAAAACTGGAAATAACTGATGGTTCAATAACAAGGGATTGATACCATAAAAGAAAGCCATATGATAAAATAACTGCCAAATAACAGAAAACTGTTTACAGTATATTAAGTTGGGAGGGGGAAGGTAGAGTACTAAGTAGCACAGTAATAACTAAAAATTGATAAGAACTTAAGTAAATTATATCAGACACAAACACACACCACAAACTGTAAGACTCTGTCTTGGTAAAGGATTACAGATTGCTTTTTATGAAAATTGTATTACCTCTTCTGAGTTAAGTAAGTCATTTAGAAGTTGCCTCAGTTTCCTAATAAGGGGCTCCCTGTGTTTATTTAGGCTTCAGAGTTCATCAAACAGTAACCCAACTACAGAATACTAGACTTTAAACACATTCTCTCTCTCCTGTCTATGTTGCTATGCAGAAATTTCCTGATGCATCTTTTAAAAGAAATACAAGAAAGTATCTATAACATGGTACTCCATGTGTAAAAAAGGGAAAAAATAAGAATATACTCATATGTTAAATGTGGATAAACTCTGGAAGAATTCACAAGAAAGAATAAAAATTGTCACTCAAAAGGAGAAAAAAATCCAGCAACAGAAATAGGAAAATTTTTCACTGAATAATTATTTTAAATATGTAAATGTATTACCAATTAAAAACTAAACTGAAATAAATCTTTCATAACAGTATATTTAAAATACATATGAATACATAAATATAAATACATATTTATAAGCACATACAAATAAAACCACAAAAGTTCTCAAATACCCAAAGCAATCCTGAGAAAGAACAAAGCTAGAGATACCATAATCACAGATTTCCAGCTATTATACTAAAAAGCTATAGTAATCAAAACAGTATGGTACTGGTGAAAAAACAGATACACAGGGGCAGCCCGGGTGGCTCAACGGTCTGGCACCGCCCTCAGCCCAGGGCCTGATCTTGAAGAGCCGGGATCAAGTCCCACGTCGGGCTCCCTGCGTAGAGCCTGCTTCCCCCTGCATGGAGCCTGCTTCTCCCTCTGCCTGTGTCTCTGCCTCTCTCTCTCTCTGTGTCTCTCTCATGAATGGAAAAAAAAAAAAAAAAAAACAGACACACAGACCAATGCAACAGGATAGAGAGCTCAGAAATAAACCCATCTATATGGTTAATCAATCTATGACAAAGAAGGTAAGAATATGCAATGAGAAAAAAAAGATAGTCTTTTCAATAATTGGTATAGGAAAAACTAGACAGCTACATGCAAAAGAATGAAACTGGACCACTTTCTTACATCAACACAAAAATAAGTTCATAAAGAATTAAAAACCTAAATGTGAAACGTGAAACCATAAAACTCCAAAAAGAAAACATAGGCAGCAATCTCTTGGACATTACCCTTAGCAACATTTTTATGGATATGTCTCCTCACACAAAGGAAACAAAGGCAAAAATAAACTATTAGGACTACAACAATATATAAAAAGCTTTTCTGCAACAAAGGAAACATCAATAAAGCCAAAAGGCAACCTAGTGAATGGAAGAAGGTATTTGCAAATAATATATCTAATAAGGGGTTAATATCCAAAATATATATTAAAGAAATTTATACAACACTAAAAAAAAAAAAAAAATTAAAAAAACGGGCAGAGGACCTGAATAGACATCTCTCCAAAGAATCCATACAGATGGCCAACAGACACATGAAAAGATTTTCAGCATCACTAAGCATCAGGGAAATGCAAATTAAAACCACAACAAGATATCACCACACACCAGTCAGAATGGCTAGTATCAAAAAGACAAAAAACAAGTGTTGACAAGGATGTGAAGAAAAAGGATCCTTCATGCATTGCTGGTGGGAATGCAAATCAGTACACTCACTGTGTAGAAGGTTTGGAGGTTCCTCAAAAACTTAAAAATAGGAATATCATATAATCCAGTAATTTCACTGCTGGGTATTAACCCAAAGAAAAGGAAAACACTAATTTGGAAAGATATATGCACCCCCATGTTTACTGCAGCATTACTGACAATAGCTAAGGTATGGAAGCAACCCAAGTGTCCATCGACAGCCGAATGGAAAAAGATACCATTTTTCTTTTTGTATGTGTGTACATACAATGGAATAGTGCTCAGTCACAAAAAAGAATGAATTCCTGCCATGTGCAACAAGATGGGTAGACCCAGAAGGTATTGCTAAGTGAAATAAGTCCAGCAAAGACCATATGATTTCCCTTATATGTGGAATCTAAAAAACAAAACAAATGAGCAAGCAAAAAAACAGACTTTTAAATGCAGAGAATAAACTGGCAGCTGCCAGAGGGGGATGGGCAAACAGATAAAAGGGATCAAGAGGTACAAACTTCCAGTTATAAAACAGTCATGGAGATGAGAAGTACAGCATAGAGATTATAGCCAATAATACCCTAATGATGTTGTATGGTGACAGATGGTACCTACACTTTTATCTTGGTAAGCACTGAGTAATACAAAGAACTGTTAAATCATTATGTTGTACCCCTGAAATTATATAACATTGCCAATTTACTTCAATTATATGTTAATTTACATACAAATAAGTGAAAACATACATAATTTGTTTATAAATAAATAATACAAGTCACATTATTCAATACTGGCAAGGTATGTATACATACACACACACACACACACACACACACACGCATCCTATTGGTGGGATTACAGTTCACTAAAGCCTTTATGGAAGGTCGATGAAAACCTTAAAAGAATTAGTCCTAATGAAATATCTAGTCACATGCTCAAAGATAACACACACATAACACACACAGACTAAAGAGAGAGAAAAAGATAAAGTAGGTGGGAGGAAGAGGAGGAGAAAAGAAAGGAGGGGAATAAATCCATATATAAAGGAGGTCATTACAATCCTATCCGTAATACCGAAATATTAGAAAGAACATGATATATTTAACAAGATCACTGAAATAGAATACAAACTATTGCAGCTATAAAGGTAATGCCATATATTTATCAATATGGAAAAGGCTTATGATGTTATATAAATAAAAGCCCGTTATACAATAGCAGTTATAATATGGGCTTTTCAGTATTTATTTTCCATATGCATTGGAAAAGAACTAGAAAGATAAATACCAAAGCATTAACAGTACTTTAAGTCAGTGAGTTTAAAATGTTCTTTATGATCTTTCATCTCCTGATTTTTTTTTTTCCAGAAAATAACATGCTTCTAAAATAAGGAAATATAAAGACATTTAATTTTAAAGGTTGATATAACAGCTCCTCTATCCATAACATTTCCTTGGTCTTAGGGGTGGTTTTTTGTTTGGGGGAGGGGGGGCAGATTTTGTTATTAACATATAAAACTCACCAAAGCAGGAGTGAACCAAAATCTTCTGGTTGCAAATCTACAATCCTTTCCACTATATCATGCTATCTAAATCATTTATATGTGGCATTATTGTCCTTTAAAACATATTTTATTATAAATTCCAGAGAAGTAAAGTTTCACTGCATATTAAAAACAAATAAGGCATCTGGGTGGCTCAGTCAGGTCCCTGATCTCAGGGTCCTAGGATCAAGCCCAGCATGGAGCTCCCTGCTCAGCGGAGAGTCTGCTTCTCTCTCTCTCTCTCTCTCTGCCCTTCACCCCTGTTTGTGCTCTCTTGCGTTCTCTTAAATAAATAAGTAAATAAAATCTTTTAAAAATAACACACACAAATATTATCTCTGTTCACATCCTTCCCAAGGATTAGAAGGTATACAAAATACTATTAAAGCCAAATTCTAGATTGGAAGAAGAAGAAGAAAAATATAGTACTTGACTTAGAAGTGAGTTGTACTCCAAGTTTGGCTGATTGGGAGTAGTAATTTCACACAAAAAGAATGTTATTTTTGTTGTAGAAATATGTATCAACTGATTGCCAGACTAGCCCAAAAAGTTAAATTTAACCTATAATTGGCAGAAACATATTATTAGTATACTGTTACCCTATCAAATACACGTCATCAGCCCACATAAAACAGAAATAGGGAAAAAGTGACAAAAGGCTAGGAAACCCTACCACCAGTGGAAAACCATTGTTCTTTCAAGAGAGAGAAAACCAAGAAAAAAAAGGAGGAAGAAAGCAGACAGAGATAATAGATGAAAGATCAGTTCTCACTTCTCTTCCTTAGAACAGTGGTTTGTGAATTCTATTTATTCTGTCCCAGGAAAAAAGAGTTACACCAATTAGAAAACCTAATGACTATAGTATCTTTAAAAAGGCACATGCTATTTTAAAATGTTTAAAATATCTACACAGAGATATCAAAAAAGATACATTTGCAAAAGGTGGCATACTCACACCAATATATATTTTTTTACCAATATATTTTTTGTGACACATTTTAGCATGTCAAAAACATATACACACATAGTAGTATCTATATTAACATGTTAAAATACATCACAGAATAAGTCAATTCTCACTTTGGATTTTTTTGTTTAAAGATTTTATTTATTTATTCATGGAGAGACACAGAGAGAGGCAGATATATTTCAGTACTGAAATATATATGATTTATATAATATATAATTATATTATATTATTTATATAATTAAAATAATATATTTCAGTACTGAAATATATCAGAAAGTGGTTAGTAATTTCAGATAGGAAATTAAAATTTGATATTTACAGTATGTGTTGATTCTCTCCTTAAAATGAATTCTATTGATAAAGAATGTAAATGACTCTTAGAATTAAAAAAGATGTGTAATTTTGTGTAAAAGAATAGTGGATTTATTTATTTATTAAAAATAATCTCTGGCAAGCCACGGTAGCCCAGCAGTTTAGCACCGCCTTCAGCCCAGGGCCTGACCCTGGAGACCCTGGATCGAGTCCCACATCAGGCTTCTGCATGAAGCCTGCTTCTCCCTCATATATAAAGGCCTGTGTCTCTGCCTCTCTCTCTCTCTCCCTCTCTCTCTGTGTGTGTTGTGTGTGTCTGTCATGAATAAATAAATAAAATCTTTTAATAAATAAATAATATAATATAATCTCTAAACCTAACGTGGGGCTTGAACTCAGAACCCTGAGATCAAGAGTTGCATGCTTTATGGACTGAGCCAGCCAGGCACCCCAATAGTAGATTTTTAATATAGGAGAACGAATCTCTTTTTGTTTTGACAATTTGTGGGATCCAGGGCTTCATTACCATTTTTAAGTTTGCTGAGGACAGTTCTGATTCTCTCTAGGTATGAAACTCTCATGCATTTTTGCATCACATCCATGGGATGCCTGAGTGGCTCAGTGGTTGAGCGTCTACCTTTGGTTCAGAGCGTGATCCTGGAGTTCAGGATCGAGTCCCATATCAGCCTCCCCACAGGGAGCCTGCTTCTCCCTCTGCTTCTCCCTCTGAAATTCTACAAACTTAAATGAAAATGAGGACCCAAAACTACAGTGTTGTTACTCAATTACACACCCTGGCATGATAATCCGATACAATACAATATACTCAGAGCTATAGTCAAGGGACTTTCAGTGAGACTAAGCATAAATATATTATGTAAATTCACAAAAAAACATTTTTAAGGGGATCCCTGGGTGGCGCAGTGGTTTAGCGCCTGCCTTTGGCCCAGGGCGCGATCCTGGAGACCCGGGATCGAATCCCACGTCAGGCTCCCAGTGCATGGAGCCTGCTTCTCCCTCTGCCTGTGTCTCTGCCTCTCTCTCTCTCTCTCTCTCTCTGTGTGACTATCATAAATAAATAAAAATTTAAAAAAAAAAAAAATTTAAAAAAAAAAACATTTTTAAGAAACTAACACACTTCGGTATTGCCTGTGCTTTCCAAAAAATGGAACATGAATGTAGTATTAAACCTCCAAATCTTACCTGCCAAAGTAACGAAAAATTAATATCCCCAAATCTTTAAAGAACTATGGGACAATGACAGCCAAAATAAAAGTAAATTGGTGACAGCATTTATTTATTTACTTAAAAGTATTAAATCAAAAAAATGACATAACACATAAAATTTATTTTCCTAATTTCAAAACAATATAAGCAACCCAGAAAAGTAGTAGTCCATGTATAATTTATGTTTTCCCTATTTCTTCTGTGTTGTCAAATATGTAGCTACCTGCTACATAAGGCTATTTAAATTTAATTAAAATAAAATGTAAAATTCAGTTGCCTAGCTCATTTAACATACTCAGTAGGTACAAACAGTTAGTGGCTATCATACTGGAGAACAAAGAAATAGAAATTACCACCAGTGCAGAAAGTTCTACTGGACAGCAGGCTATAATGTAGAAAATTCATTTTTTTCTCTGTAATTATAAAAATTCTTCCCATAAAACTGCAAACATTCCCTCCTGCACTCGAAACATTTTTTATAAGCTTCCTAATCATAGGTTGATGATAAAATTTTTTAAAAGATGATGGCAAGAACTAACAGGACACTGTTTACTAGGTGCCAGGAACAGTTAACTATGTGCTTTGACTCAGTATCTCATTTTATCATCACATAAACCCTATGAGGTAGATGCAAGTCCCTTACCTGAGAAACATATTTCAGAATTCATAAGTTTTCAGGTTTTAGAAAATTAATACTATACATAAACCATATGCTACAAAACACCCTCAGCCAGAGTCTATGTAGGAACTTAGGAACACAGTGAAATGTGTGTACTAAAGATAAGTGAATTCTAATAAGTAACTACAAATCAGCTAGATCCTGGCTCTACCATCAAATTAGTTCAGAACTGGTATTCCCATTCTCCAGTATAATAATTTGCAACTTTCCTGCAATTGTGAATGGTGGACCTATGAAGTGACACCTATTTTTCCCCATATAACTAAGGATTTTCATTACAGAATTATCAAAATGACCATCCCCCAATTTTTACAGATTGATTTCTAATACTGCGCAACATGTTTTTCTCCCTGGTAATTAATTACAGACATACTCTCCTAAACTCGAAGGCCTCATCGCTTGCTTTGCATGAGATAACTGATATATTTCAGGACAAATTCAAAATTGTATTTTGTCCCATTTATGACACATTTTTTTCAGTTCAAGCACTTAATTCATTTGGGATATAGCAACTTAAACATTTCCTTATTTCATTTCTAAGAAGAAACTAAGTATAACCAACTTTCAGTAACATGGCACTTTTTATGTTCTCAATCAGCTTTCACACATTTTCTCACTCTCAGGAAAGACAGTGACCAATTTTAAATAATTTGAAAATTTTCCTCATTATTGTTGTATTTATAAACCAATGTATATCTTAAAATACTCCAAATAGATGGATTCCACAAAAAGTACAAGGATAGATTTATCCACATATTTTACTGTAAATTTATCAAAAATTAATGTAAAATATTAATGGTGATAAAGTATAACAGACATTTAAAAATTCAACAATGTAGCTATGTTTATATACAAAATTATGATAGATCACAAATATAAGCATCCAATAAGGAGCATATAAATAACAAATACACATTTTAAAGAAAAATTATTCTTTCTCTTAGGTATTGACATGGCCTTGCTTAAAAAGATGTGGTGATTAGGTATAGGAAACTGAAATAAATGCTATGATAATATGAAAATAACAACTTTTTATAAAAATCAGGCCTCGTTACTAGTGACACTAATTAGCTATAATTATTCAGTTTTCATATTACTTCATTACAGTACACCAATCACACATAAATTAGTAAACACTGATTCGTAAACTCAATTTCCTAAATCAAAATCAAAGTTTGATTGGCTGAAATGTAGTTTAGCATAATACATCAAAAGCCTGGATTCTGAGGGAATTACCGGGCTGAAATATAGGTTTTGCCACTTACTATAATGGCAATTTTTGTGAGTTACTGACTTTTATGTCTCAATTTCCTCATCTAATCTACAAAAAGGGAATGAATAACAGGGTCTACTTCACTGGGTTGTGTGAAGGTTAAATGAAATGGTATATGGAAGGGTTGTGTGAAGGTTAAATGAAATGGTATATGGAAGTATTCAGACAGTGTCTGGTACACATTATGCTCTATACAAGCATTCACTATTATCAGTATTATTAAAGCATCTCTGAAGTTGTAATATATTGTTAGCACTGTTTATCTTCTAAAAATTTTCTCCAGTTTTCTAAAAAACTTAAATGCACCAGGGAAACAATATGTGAAGAAACCCTGTGTCAGTTGAATAAACATCTTTAATGCATATTAGGTCTCTTTATTTTTTTTAAAAAGATTTTTATTTATTTATTCATGAGAGACACAGCGAGAGAGAGGGGCAGAGACACAGGCAGAGGGAGAAGCAGACTCCCTGCAGGGAGCCTGATGTGGGACTCAATCCTGGATCCCGGGATCATGCCCTGAGCCAAAGGCAGATGCTCAGCTGCTGAGCCTCCCAGGCATCCCTATTAGGTTCTTTAAAGTTAGATTAACATGAGGTTAGACCTGGAAACATAATTCTTTTTTTGTTTAAAGATCCTATTTTTATTTATTCATGAAAGACCCAGAGAGAGAGAGAGAGAGGCAGAGACACAGGCAGAGGGAGAAGCAGGCTCCACACAGGGAGCCCGATGCGGGACTCGATCCCAGGACCCCAGGATCACGCCCCAAGCTGAAGGCAGGCGCTAAACCGCTGAGCCACCCAGGGATCCCCATGGGGTCTTAATTCTTACACAGCTCCTAACTTCAAAATACTAAATAATAGCCAAATGATGCCATTACACATAGACAGCTATGCCCTCCTCTAATGCAGCAAGGAATAATAAATGGTTGTTGCTATGTACCCCAAAAAATCTCAGGGAGAGAGGCAAATCTTATTGAAAAACTTTTTGTTCAGTTGTAAACATAGTAAGTTTGAGATGTTCACAGAATATTTAATGGGTGTTTCAGGAAGGAGTCAGAAGTACAGACCTCAGGAAGCTTACTCTCCAAAGTTAATCACTCCCTCCTTTGTACTACCACAAAATTGATTTTTCATTCTATTACATGACAGTTATGTGTCTCCACAACTCTTCCCTATTGCTACGCTACACTGTTATGAAAGTAACTAGGTCCTGCCATAGAAGGAGTCAATAAATGTTGATTTTTAAAAATGCAAAACCTGCAGAACTGTACAGCTAAGAGAGTAAACTTTATTGTATATTTAAGAAAGGATTAAAAGAATTTCCTTTAGGGATGCCTGGGTGGCTCAGTGGTTGAGTGTCTGCCTTCAGCCCAGGGCATGATCCCGGGATCTGGGATTGAGTCCCACATCAGGCTCCTTGCAGGGAGTCTGCTGCTCCCTCTGCCTGTGCCTCTACCTCTCTCTGTGTCTCTCATGAATAAATAAATAAAATCTATTAAAAAAAAAAATTCCTTTCAATCTGTGATTTTTAAATAAGGATGAAATTTTCATTTGGAAGAATTCTTACAAAATGTAAGTAAGATGTAAACACAAGATCATTTTCTAATTTAGTCACATGAGAATCACTAAATGCTACCAAGCAGTAAAACATGGTACCATCGTCAGGCCAAAAACCCAAAACAGGGCAATATAACACAGCAAGAAATCTATGAATGAGTAAAATAAAGAAGAAAAGCCTAACGAAGAACTCTTTGACATGCATTTAATCAAAATTCTTAAGAAATATATTAAAATACCTGCCATGTAGACTGAAGAGATTTCACTTTGTAATTTACAGACCACTTGAGTTCAATTAACTTAAAAATGAAAAGCCTCTGGATCCTCCCAGCACACGTTATTCAAAGAGCTGTGATAAGAAGCATGTAGCAAACGTGTTGAGTTACATGCACTAGGTAAGGGAAAGCTGCTGTCATCCCCCACACTCCGGCAACTGTTTGACTGGTAATCCTTTAGTTTCCAATCTGTAGAAGCACTTCCTAAAGAATGCTTCTCTGTACTGTTTACAACCCAAACTTAAAATATAGTCAACCCAAGGTCTAACAGTAGTACAGACCAGCTGCCAGTTCTATGTTTAATAGCAGATGACAATTTTGTTTGTGCTTGACAACTAGACATCTTTCAGTGAAACTATTCCCCTGGAAATGACACTACAATATTGTTACTTATTTGAAGGCCAGGGAGCCAAGAGAAAAACAGCTCATTAATGGTGAATGACTAGGAAAGACAGTAATAATAAAGGATTAAAAACAGTAATACAAAACAAACAGGCTTAACAGAACTGTGAAACAGGGGTGGGGAGATAAACAATAAATTTCTACAACACAAAATAAACACGAAGATTTAAGTCTGCACTCCACGTATGAAATAAGCAGAAATAAATGTATATTGCTTCTTATATAATCAAAAGCCTAAAAATCTTTTACCAAGAGAAAATATTGGTAAATTTAAAAGGATTCCCCCAATTTGGGCCCTTTTTTTCCTGTTCTATGAAGCAATTCATAAGGGGAAAAAATAACTTCAAACTATAAATGATGAATGTAACTATTAGGAGTGGCCTCTCTAAGAGGTCTGAAATAGAAGGAAAATGTACATTTCTTCCAAAGCTGTAGCCAACAATAACTTGTGCATTCTGAATCCAGCTTAAGCATATTAGTTGAGAAGATGTTTGCAAAAGTATTTAATAAGAAAGTGCTGAATTTAGCTTTTATTTTATTTTTTTCTGTTTTCCTAAGTGGCCTGCAGTCTATCAAATGCACTAAGAACCTCTAAGTATAAATGACCAAAGGAAATAAAGCTTTCTTCTTAAGATCAGGTAAACCTTTTCTGTAAAGGACCATATAGTAAATATTTTCAGCTTTATAGGCCATATGGTCTCTGTCACAAATATTCAGCTCTGTCATGTAGCATGAAAGCAGCGACAGATAACAGATAAATGAGTGTGGATGAGGTCCAATAAAACTTCATTTTCAACAACAGGCAGCCAGTCCATGGGACCATGACCATAGTTTGAGGACCTATGCTAAAGAACTTATTTCTTTACCTATGACAAATATACCATTTTAATAAATACCACCAACTTTGATATATGATGTCTGGGACTTGCTTTAAAATATTTCATAAAAGAAAAGTAGAGAGTAGGTTAAATAAGACTAGCAAAACACTATTATTGTTAAGGTTGGATGATGGATGCATGGAGTTCATTATCCTATTCTCTGTAATTTCGTGAATTTGAAAGTAAAAGCTTTTAAAAATACAAAGTAAATCAATGAACCAGCTCTACAGGAAAATAGATTTCTTCACTTTACTGTAAACCTTCTAAAGCACATTTAATATTTTGAAACATAATTAACACAAGGCAACATAAAAGATTCTCAATGTAAAGCAACAAAACTAAAATGAAGAAGCTTATTATATAAAAGTGTATATTAGCATAAACTCTTAACATTTTCCATAATTTGAAACATAGGCTCACCTCAAATGACTCCTAAATTAATAATTTAAATGTATTCTCATCTTAACTAACAAAATGTGTTACCTATTTTTGGTTTAAGAATATATAATTATTTTTACAGAGCAGTTATTATTGATGTTAACATGTAATAGGTTTACTATTTTTCAAATAAATTAGTAATTTTTTATTCCTCAGTTCTAAACTCTAAGCACTAAATATTAATGCATACAACCTACAGAAACAAATACTGTTTAAGGCCTTCGACAACTAAAAATATGAAAGGATTCTCAGACCAAAAAGTCTGAGAACCTACAACCTAAACATTGAATAAACAGTGTTGTCTAAAGTATGTTTACCAAGTATGTGAAGAGCATGTGTATTTGAACAATAATCACACAAAGTTAATTCACTATGAAGACTATCAATATACACCCACAAGAGGAAGATATTTAAATTGTCAACAGAAACATTCTTTTCAAATTGCCTATTATGTCATGAATAATGTATCCATAGGAAGAGAAGAGCTCTAACATGTTGTCTCACTTATGCAGATAACTGTCTCCTGAACCAATAATAAAGAAACACTAATATACGCCAGGAGACATCTCTGATAAACATGCTATCTCCTATCAAATCAATGTATGCCATGTCAGTCAATGCAAGAAGCCGGAAATCAAGCTTTTTTAGCTTGAGCTTCAGAAAAGAAATCATCATGCAAATTCTCAAAAACAATGTTTTTTTTTTAAATGTTCTAAGTTTTTTCTCAACATTCAGTAATACAGTGATTCCAAATATCAAAACTAAAAAGTAATCTAAGTTAGGCTCATGGAATTTTTATGGTATTTGAGAAAAATTGAGAACCTCTCTGTGAAAACATCTGAACATATCCAAGAATATAATCAAATTCAAAATTCTCTAAATCTAAAACAGTATTAACAATCCATAACACAGATCTGACCAGATACTAACTAGAGCAAAAATATCCCTATGATTGTTCATTCTTTTATAAAGACGAACCAATACTTATTTTTCAAATACAGTATCACTGCAGCATTTTTAACCAATTTTGCTCCTTTTGCATATGGCTATTTAACCTATTATCAGACTATTTTATTTTTACTTAAGTCCACATTTCCAAGTTAAGTTTTAGAAATTTTATTGTTTCTATTATCTTTTATCAACGTAAATCAAAACAGTAATGTGTGATGCAGAGACATACTTACATCATACTCTGTAACTCTGCTGCAAAGCTTATGGACTTCCCTGTACTTCTTCCACTACTTGAAGTAGCAGTAGACATTGGGCTGGCTGCAGTATTATTCATCTAAATAAAAAAGAAATAAGGCTTACAAAATACATTTAACTATAAATAAATGCATGGAAAATGGATGCAATTATAAATTACTTCAAAAAGTATAGAAAATTTTAAATTTCTAATTTGTTCATAAATCTGACTTGTTCCCACTTAATATTCTTTATTAAAATGAAATAGTAAAAAGAGGGCACCTGGGTGGTGCAGTCGGTTATGCATCCAACTCTTGGTTTCCACTCACATCATGATCTCAGGGTCCTGGGATTAAGCCCCACCTAAAGCTCCACACTCAGCACAAAGTCAGCTTGGGATTCTCTCTTCCTCTGCCTCTGGCCCTCCCACCACCCATGGGACGCACTCTTTCTCCCTCTCAAATAAATAAATCTTTAAAATGAAATAATAACGAAGAAAACACTGCTTAGTCAAATACAGTATCAAAAAATTACTTAAGTGATAAACATTTTAGTACAAATTTCATAATAAATAATGGAAGAAAAGACTCATTAAAATACTTTAACAGAACTCCATGGTTTTCAAAATGTGTTCCAGAGAGCACTATGGTTCATAGGCAATATTTCAAGGAGCTCCCAAAGGTCCCAAAGCACACTCTCCTAGTTCTATCCAGAACCAGAGAACAACTCCGATTTTTCTGTTTCATATATTGGGGTTCCAAGTAAGAGTTAATATAAAAAAAAGAGTGGTACAGCTGTAAAATACAAAATTAGAAAACCACTGCATAATCTGATTCCCATCTGAACCAAAGCCTAAAATATAAATAATAAAAATAAAGTCAATCAGTAGATCAGAAGCAAGCACTATGATATTTTATAATCTTTTGGTTAAGTAAATCTTCAATTTAAAAAGTGAGTTTTTTTCCCCCAATAAAATTAAGTTGATGCATAAGGGGGAAAGTAGATGCCAATCCTAATATATGCTATTTTATTTAATGCATGTGGCAGTCCCATAAACAAGAATTAGTGAAAATAACATTAAAATAATGGAAGTATAAAAGCCTCAACTATGACTCAGTAAGTGCTCAATAAATGTTAGCTATTATTTCATGTCCATATAAATTTTGCAATATAATTTTCCTTAAACTAAAAATGATCTGTAGATTCAAATATATCATAAAATAAAGCAGTACTGCAATCTTTAAATGATCTGTAGCAAACTAGGAGAAGTCAGACTGCCCAGGTTCAAATCCCATTTCTGCTACTTTACTAGGACTTCGGGGCAAATCATTTAACTTCTTTGTGTTTCAGTTCCTTCAACTTTAAAGTGAGAATGATAATCCCCCACTCTTAGGGTTGTTGTGAGGATTTAATGAACTAATATGCACAAAGCATTCAGAATGGCTCTTAGCAAACAGTGAGCACACAATGTTAATAACTATTATTACTGTACACAGAAAGACCTTAAGAATCTTAATGAATCAGCTAAAAGTTTTTAGATGACAAATTTAGATTACTCTTTTTTCATTACCTTAAATTCAAGAAATTTGAATATTTTCACTAAAAGACTTATATGCAATTCAATAAACATTAAGTACTTAGTTCCCTTATAAAATACTTTTCAGTACTGACATCAGTACTGCTAGTAGTATCCTAACTCAAAATCTGTCACTGTCTTTGACTCCTTCTGCACCCTATAATTTGTAAGAAACCAAATAAATTGTCCCTCATGTTCTTACATCCTCCTCCTCTTGTTCTACTTTATGGCTCTCTCTATAAGCACTATTTATAGCTACTTTCTTTCTATCTCAGCTCATTCTTCACCTTGCTGTGAAATTTATCTTCTTAATACATCCTCTAACCTGACAGCTGTGGGCAATGGGGGCTAAAATTGATACAGGAAACCTGAACCAGAGTTATTCACCAAGCACTGAGAAAGAAGGACAGCTCCATGAAAGACAACTGGGGGGTTGGGGAGGACGCTACTATAAAATACTGCCTGATATAGGCCATATACAAAGCTTTTGAGAAGGCAATAGGATAGAGGCCTGAGATGAGCAGCACACTAGATGGCTGGGTAGATCTGGAATATCCCAATACCTTTCTGTGGCAAGGCCAACTATCTGCAAACGTAAGCCCTGGTCTAGTGTGAGGGCCCTAAGGGCCAAGCCAAATGTAAGAGTAGAGAAAAAGAAGGAAAAAAAACTTTTACTCAAATTGAGCCTAAAAGCAAAAATTCTAAAAACACATCAAGAAGCGAATGCTATGGAAAGCCATCAACTTTTTTTTTTAAAGATTTATTTATTTATGATAGACATAGAAGGGGGGGGGGCAGAGGGAGGGAGAAGCAGGCTCCATGCCGGGAGCCCGACACGAGACTCGATCCCGGGGCTCCAGGATCACGCCCTGGGCCAAAGGCAGGCGCCAAACCGCTGAGCCACCCAGGGATCCCCCCATCAACTTTTTTAAAGCTTAAATTTTTTTTTCCCACAAAGACTTTTAAAGTACTTTTATCTACAAATAACACAGGAAAAGAAGCATCACCATTAGAACTCAGGTTCAAAAAAAAAGAAAATTACATCACCAAATCCAAGATTGAGGGAAAACAGACAGAAACTCAATGACTTCTAGAAACAGCCCTACAAAATCAGGACAGTGATACAGAAAGAACCTGGCTCTCTCAAGGACCTCAGAAACTGTCTCCCTCATCCCAATACAACACTGGCAAAGATATGATATCCTGGAGAAAATTTTAAAGATACTGTGTTAACCTCAGCCTCTAAAAACAGTAATGATTTAAGAAGACTCACATCAGATTTGAAGCCATGCCAGTATGGGGGTTATCCTGTGGCCAAATGTCCCGTGACACTGCTTAAGCAATCTGCCCCTTTTTCATTTTGCAAATCCAGGCACCCTGCTTTAACACTCTCTGAAGATGAGACACTCCAGAAAGTAAAATCATACTAAACCCACAGCTCTCTTCAGTTGTCCCCCTACTGCCAAATGTTTCACATCAAGAGTATTTTTTGGTAAGAGGTAAAAGGTCCCAATCTTAGTTTATTATAACTATGATCATCCTTTGACGGTCAAGTTATTTAATTTTTAAATCAAACAGGTGAATAACATTTTTCTGACATGATGAACTGATAGCACATTAGAATCTTTAAAATAATTATTTCCCATACCCGCATTTTGTTTGATTTAGATAATTAACTTCTTTAGACATAACTTCTTTACACATCAAAGTCCTATCATCCCAATACTTTATTTCCTTTCTCCTAGACATAAAAAAAAAGTCAGTTAAAAGCAGAAGCACTCAAGTCAATTTTCTCTAATAAATACAGTTAACATGGAACTGAAAACCTACTGTAATCTTCTCAATGGGTTAATAATGTCCTGCAGTTGTTTTAGCTTTCAATTCAAATGCAGCTGTTTGCCATATTTTACAAAATGAATTCAGATGTGCAGAGGGAGACCTAGATTATTTCAACATGCCACAGTTTAAACGTGAACCCAAGCAGTAAGTTCATCTCTGATTAATACTTGTATTTAAACCTGATCATTAAGTCAATAGCCAATACTATATCACACCTGTAAAAATCCTGTTACAGAGTAGAAAAATTGACATCTTTAATTTTAAAACAATGGAATGTAAAGATATACCCTTTCCCTCAGAAAATACAATAAAAAAATTTTTTAATTGTAGTAAAGTTATACATTACAAATGTGAATTAAACAAAATATAATAAACATGCCACTGGGCTTCTAATAATAGCTCATATTTCTGGTGCTAAATGACCAAAGAGAAATACCATAAAACATCTTTGGCTTAAAATACCACAAAGAGTTGAAAACTTTATTACTAGTTATAGCACCATCAAAACAACATAAATATCTGGATTGTGAAATCCATCAGTCTCCCTATTTATTAAAAGACAGTGGAATGTTCTAGCATTTCTTCTATTACATCATTGCTGAGGAAAGTTTATTCAGCAGACCTATGTACTGATGCTGAGCATACAGTTCCAATTTCAGTCATTCATAACCTGAACATCCCACATAATACAAATTAATAGAAAACTGTTACATTCAGAACATTCTCATTTTCATAGAACTCCAAAGGCAGGAAGCAATTATGGTTAAACCAACACTATTTTACACTGCATTCTGGTTTTGTTGTCTAAAAAAAACAACTCAAGTTACATCATGATGTAAATTTCTCCTGCTGTGAAAAATACTACCAAATAATCATTCGATCACTGAGAATGTAAAAAATAAAAAAATATAAGTGTAAAAATGTCAAAACTTCTATACCTACTATTTGGGATAACACAATGGCAATTCCAACATATTTATATATGCCCTGTTTCAAGTGAACTTCAGAAGATATAAAGCTCAAACACAATTACCTGCTAAAAGACAAGCAACATACCATGAACAACCCCAAAGAACAGATGATTCACATATAATTTACAACTTTTGAAATCAATTGCAATTTTTCTGAAACTAATTGTATTTTCGTAACTAAAAATCATTTGTATTCACTTACCACATATCAAATAAGTTCAGAACCCGAAATAAGATGCATCAATCATAGTACTTCTCACACTACGGTTTAACTATTTCCTTGTCATTGAACTGCTAACTGCTTAATGACAGGACATTTTTTTTCTGTAATTGTAATACTTTGTATATTGCCTACCACTGCTGATGCTCTGTAAATGTTTTGTGAATGATCGAATTACTGAACGGTGTAACAAAGAACACAAAGATAAGAAAGATGTATCTCTATCTCTGCCATTTAGTAGCTTACAGCCTACTGAAGTTAACAGATATATTCAATGAAATGAGTTTCAAGATAACGCACAAGACGGTATGACACAAGAGGAGGAGCTAAGACCCAAACAATTACGGGAAAACTGTCCTGAGATTTAACACTTGTTACAATCTGAAAATAAAGCATACTTCACTGCATTAAACAACAACAACAAAAAAGAGATAAGTGAATAGCACATCCAAACTAACCATGTCACTGGATTACTGCAGAATCAAAGTGCACCATAATTATGAAGCACCATAAAAAAGCAGTATGATAGTAAATATTTCTCTTTACCATTCATTGAGCAATTATTTTTCTTAAAAACTATTGGAACAGGAATAAGTACTTCCTAACCAAAATCAGTTTGATTCTAATTAGTGTAAGAAGCTACCACTATTCACCCAATGATCAAAATGACAATTAGCTATGCTGTAAATAGAGAACTGGGATTTTAATATAATTACCAAAGACTTCATATTCATAGATAGAAAAACTCTCCTCTGTAATATATTATACTATTTCCCGGCGTATTTTCCCCAACCAAACCTGCTTCCCTGTCAAACATTCCCAGCTCTAGAAGAGCAACACTACCCTTGAGTCACAGAAGTTCAAAAAAATCCAAGGCAATTTTTGATTTGCCAGCTCCTCTCCTGCCTACATTTATGCAATCTGCTCCTGGTATAACTTCCTTTAATAAAGCAATTCTAATGTGATCTCTTCCTCACCAATCTCACCTAATACTCTTACTACAGTACCTTTTAAACCATCTCCCACCTTTCTAATTAATTCTGCATACTATCTCGTTCTAAATATTTGTTACTCCTCTACTCAAAGCATCCAACATGTCTACTTCACCTGGAGGACAAAACTTGTCTAAAATCAGGCCCACAGGACCTCTGCAGCCTCCTTTCCTATAGCAATCAAAGCAAATATCCAGTATCTCCCAAACCATCCTAAGTTCTTCTGAACCTTTAGAGTCTACAGTTCCTCCTACCTACAATACTTTTTGTTTCCTCTCCAAATCCTAGCTGCCTATAAAAGCTCAGCCTAAACTCCATATCTTCAAGACTTCCCAGACTCATGATCATCGGGAATTCTCCTTTCCCTGTCACCTAATGTTTTCATTTACTAATTCTTTCGTTTAACATTAACTATTTCAATGCACACATATTAGTTTATTAATAAATTTCCCCAACTGTTGGCAGATGACTGCACCTGTTCCTCCTCCTTCCCAGAGAAATGAAAAGCCTTCATTTACTAACTGCCTCCACTCCCCTCTACCAAACCCACTGTATTTTCTCCTTATTCCCTCCTCTGACGTTAAAGGCACCTTCTTATTTAAAGCCAATGCACCACCTGTGCTTTGGCTTTATCCATTCCTAGCTATTTATTGGGCACCTACTACAGGGCAAACACTGTTGTAAGAGCTCAGGATACGATCATGACTGAGCTAGACAAAAAGAAGCTATAATGCAGGAGACAAGAATATAAACATGTCAGGTAGTGACAAATGCTATGAAAACAAATTATATAAGCTGTTTTCAACCAGGAGGTGACATTTCATAGAATATCCGAACGGAGCCCAGGAAGGAGCTCTGAAGAACTTCCAGGCAAAAAGAATAGCAAAATACCAAGGTCCTGGGGCTCAAATGAAGAGGGAAAGGAGGGTAAGCAGTAGAAAATAAGGTCTGAAAGTTAGCAAGAGGACAAATGATATGAAACCCCCTCAGTCATAAAGGTTAAATTTTAGTTGAATACAATGTGAAGCGATGAGAAGTGTGAAAAGAGAAGAGACTTGAAATATTTTAGGTTTTTTTTTTTTTTTTAAGATTTATTCATTTATTTCCAAGAGAAAAAGAAGAACATGTGTGCACTCACATACAAGCATGCGGGCACAAGGCAGGGGGGTGACAGGCAGAGGGAGAGAGAGAATCCCAAGCAGACTTTTGGCTGAGTGCAGAGCACAATGAGGGGCTCAATCACATAACCCTGACATCATGACCTGAGTCAAAATCAAGAGTTGGAGGCTGAACCAACTAAGCCATCCAAGTACCCCTGAAATATTTCAGGTTTAAAAAGAGAACTCTTGCTGCTGTGACATTATACTAGAAGTAGCGAGACTTCCATAATATATTTTGAAGACAGAGCTGCCTGCTGATGGATTAAACATAGGGTATGAAAGAAAAGCAGTCAAGGATGACTCTGAAGATTGGGGCCTGAGCAACAGGTTGAATGGTGTGCCATTTACTAAGATCAGGAAAACTGAAAAGGAAAAAACAAACAAACCAGGAGTTCAGTTTGAGCCATATTAAGCCTCAGGCAACTATTAGACATTTAAGTAGAATTAAAATCCTGTAGAAGTTTTGTGACAGATGTTCTAAGACAGAAAACTGAAATAAGTCATGGTCACAGGGCTGTGCTAAGAAGGATAATTAATCAATACCGTAGAATGTTAAAATAAGAACCAACTAATCTCTCAAGTTCAGTTTCTCCATCTGTCAAGAATAATTTCTGCCTCTCTCTGAGGGGTGTTATAAAGAAGACAGCGGCTACCACATATCAGGCATTCAAAAAATATATCAGAATTGAAAAGAACATCAAAACATCTGTAAACCATGAAAATTCCCAATAGGCAGATAGAAACTGTGCATTTACATATCCTAGTTGGCTACATGAACAATTACTTTTTTTTTTTTTTTTTTACCTACAGACATAGGAGCTCAGTGACAGACTGCTCAGAGACCTATGAATTTGTATTATTATATTTTCCTTCTGTAGTCTCATATTAATATAGGTTTCCATTCCAAGTGCTTTCATATCCAGTACTCTCTTAGGGAAACACTTAGTTTCACAGAAATTTTTTATTCTTTGCAAAAATAGTTATTGAAGAACACTACAAATGTGCCTACCAGATTGTCCTAAAATACGTAGCATTCAAACCCTGACAAAATGGCAAGCTTACTTTTCTCATATTAAAACACTGCTGGTTTTACATAAAATATCATATAATTGAGTGACTTAATGGCTAACTTTTCAGATAAATGCAAAATTTGTTAATCAGACTTTTTGTAGTAAGTGTATTTGACAAGGATGTCAAAAGAGGAGCTCTCTTCAACATCAAGATTCTCTCCTACTCTGAATTCACATCCTAGAAATATTTCACATTATGAGGCGTTTATTTTAAATATAAACAAGTCAATAAACTATCTGATGCAGTTAAAAACACAGTTAATGTGATTAAAAATAAAAAAGATTTGCTGTAGGCATGTAAAAAATTGATGAATTTGTATAAGCATTTCAGAGTTTCTACAGGGTTTTTCACCTGCATTAGTCCACATCTGTTCACACTCACCCTACAAGGCAAGTATTATCCCCCTACCAATGAGGAAGCAAAGAGTAAAAACTGGGTAAAGGTCACAAGTCTAACAAAAGTCAGGCTTTGATCCCAGGTAGCTAATAACCTGAAATATTCTGTCCATGTACATATATATCTTAACAAAAATTTACTAACCTTCTCCCATTTTAGTGCCTTGGTTTTTTTCATTTGTAAACGATACCTATCTCCTTTAACACTCTAAAATAACATGAAATTACTGGGAAGTGTGCACATAGTAAGCAATCAGGGGACTTGTAACAAAATTAACTCAGACACTGATGACTTCAAAAGTTCAGGAATTCTGTGCTTAAAAGTAAATCTCAAGCAGATAGATAAACAATTATAACAGACCAAACTCTAACTATACAAACTGGTGGGAGGAGAACCAAAGACATCTGAGGTGCAGAACTACAGTTTGAAAAAAACTAATTTCATCCAAATCCCTCATTTTTCAGGTGAGGAAACTGAAGTCCAGAGGGGTTTCTTGAACTGCCCAAGGACACATCACTATTTAGTGATACAGCTGGGATTAAAACTGAAGTCCCCTGACTTCTGGTCCTGAGTTCTTTCTACTATCCCACAAGGAACATACAAATAAAAGTTGATCATAATTAACTCATAAGACCTCCACAATGTGTTTGTCATAGGAACTTTGTTGTGAAGTATCTGCCTATGCCGACTCACAGTTTAGCAGTAAACAGCTGGGCTCTGGAGTTCAAATACAGACTCGAAACATTTACCATGTGACCTTGGGCAAGTCACATCACCTCCTTGCCTCAGTTCCCTCATCTTTAGAATACAGGCTAAAAGTACTCCTCTCGTAGATTACACAAAGAAATGTATATATAAAGCACTCAGAAAAAAAAAAGAAAAAGAAAAAAAAGCACTCAGGACAGTGCCTAATACATAGAAAGCACTCGGTTCATGATGATGATAATGATGATGAAGAAGAAGAAAAGAAAGAATCCAAGCAAAACTATAGTTTCTTAAAAGCTTATCATAAAGTACTATCATTAAACATATATACTCTCAGAGAAGGAATGTTATAATTATGAGTAGTCCTTTAAAGATCCAGAAACAAATAACATGAAATGAATTATACAATCTTCAGTCATAAAACCTCTACAGCATTTAAAATAGCAAGAATATACTTCAAGATTTTAATTTGTATTTGCATATTATTTTGCATTTATAAAGTACTCTCGCACAAATTATTTCAATTTACTGCCCTATGAATTCAATGAACAACCATTTCTTCCAGCAACTACTACATATCTATCCTATGCCAGACAGCATGCTATTCTCACATTCATTATTTTATTTAACCTTCAATATCCACTATCAGCCATATATTATCAGAGGTAGTAGTATAATGCAAAAATCCTGACAGATCTATTCCAAAAAGTAAGAGCCTTATCAGTACCACCTATTAAGTGGGAATGACATGTCTGGATAAATAAATGACATAACATTTAGCACATGGAACTAGATGGAACACATCAAATGCCCATGAAAATGTTGGGTCTCCCTTAGCAGCAGTATGTAGTTGTTCTATGTAGAAAATATATCACAGGCACCTAGGTGGCCCAGGCAGCATCCACTCTTGGTTTTGGCTCAGGTCATGATCTCAGGGTCCTAGGATCAAGCCCCACGTCAGGCTCCATGATCAGCATGGAGTCTGCTTGGGGTTCTCGCTCTCCCTCTGCACCCCCCTCTAAAATAAATAAATCTTGAAGAAGTAAAAAAAAAACAAAAAAAGAGAGAGAAGAAAATATATTGCAACCAGATCAGTCAAGCACCATTACCATCATTTACAGTACCATTAAAGAGAGCAACCTCGGGCAGTGCCCAATATACTCTATGCTGTTTTACAAATAAAAATATACAACAATTTTTGCAGATTAAGGTCAATCTTTACTAGAGGTAGTAGGTTGACAAAATTGGGACAAAATCAATTAAAAAATAAAATGTTTGTAAAGCAAGACAATTGTGTAATTCTCCTCTGAAGTCTTCAGCAATCCTGTGAGAAGGCTGGGATGAGTTGAGATACTAATTCCACTTTATAGATGAGGAAAATGAGGATCAGAGAAGTTAAATACCTGAACTACAGTCACAAGGAGAGAATATGGTAGAAAAGGGCTTAACTTATGTTTTCAGAATTAGTTTTAAGTACTTCTTTGCATCTATCCACAATGTATCTCAGAACATCAATAGCTCTTCCAGGTCTATTGTTCAATAAACTTAAGGCTAAAACAGCTAATATTTACTGAGCACTTAATTCTTATGTGCTTTGCTATACCCAACACATCATCACATGGATTTAATCCTCAGCAGAGTAAGGACTCAAACCAAGTGTGTTTGAGTCTCAATAAAACATTTTACCAATCACAGTATAAATTAATACAATAATGCATTTGGCTAAGTATTTTTATTATTTGAGTGAACTATAAGCAAAATCCTTCTTGAACATTATAAATACATAAACAGATTTCTGACCAACTTCACTGTTCAACTTCACCGTAAAATAAAATGGGAGTTATTTTCAACAAGAATAGTGTCTTCTGATTTGATTGACATGGCCTAACTTTGAGCCTCCTACACCAAAGATCATTTATGTAGAGAAAACCAAAATTCAAGCTGCCCAAGATTTCCATCTAACATAAGGAGAAAAGAAAAAATGTTTAATTACCAGCAGCTTAAATGGACAGGTCACTTGCTGGCCTTATTCTAGATTTCTTATCTATTACTTGAGCACATAAGCAATAATTCTCTCAATACTTTAGTACATTTGTGAGACTGCAATATGGTTAATCCTCCTAAAATTACATATTACAAATTTCAACAAGAATAAAAGTAGGGTGATCATATGTGATACCAACTGGGACATTTTTTATATGAAAGGGGCTCTATTAATAATTATACCCGGAAAAACAGGGTCTAAATAATGACTGTCGCAGGGAAGGTGGGGTATACAATCACCCTATATAAGAGCAACCCATCCTGATTTGTATGATATAGGCTATTCTCTGTACATGCTTAATCCATGAGCTTTAAGTTTTTGGCTCAGATCTAATGACGATCTTTTAGCCTTGAGATCAAGGACACCATTTTACAGGCACCAGGCCAGAGTTAAGGGTGCTATCTATTAAAAAATGTATTTTTTTAAGTTTTATTCTGAAACTGAACTCTACAGATATTTGCTTTAAAAAGAAAAAAAAAAACAGCCTACATATTTCTTTTTTTTTTTTTTTTTAAGATTTTATTTATTCATGAGAGACACACAGAGAGAGAGAGGCAGGGACACAGGCAGAGGGGGAAGCAGGCTCTGTGCAGGGAGCCTGATGCGGAACTTGATCCCGGGTCTCCAGGATCACACCCCGGGCTGAAGGCAGCGCTAAACTGCTGAGCCACCCGGGCTGCCCTCAAAGAAAGAAATTTTACAAATACCAGTTTCAGAGTTATCTCTTCAAAAGTTCTGAATACCAATGACCACAAAATTATTTCTAAAAAGGCCCAATGCTGGGGCACCTGGGTGGTTCAGTCCTTTAAGCACCTGCCTTCCACTCAGGTCCTCATCTCAGGGTCCTGGGATCAAGCTCTGAGTGGAGTCCAGGTCCCTGCTCAGCCAGGAGTCTGCTTTCCCCCTCCCTCAATTCCCTCCCCCCACTTTGAGCCCTCTCTCAAATAAAATCTTTAGCAAAAAAAATAAATAAAATGGCCCAATGTTCAAAGGCTACTACTACAGACTATCAATTTGCTTTATCATACAAAAGTTGTTTTTTTTAAAACCCCATCTTTCAAATGGAAAGAAAAATGAATAAAACGTGAAAAGTTTTCATTAAACCTAACCAAAATGATAGAAGATAGTAAAAATCCATGGTCACAATTTGGTACAATAATGATTAAAAGAAATGTCAGTTAGTATTGCTATGGCTCTCCAGATGAATCTGGCATTAGCTGAACCACCTAAGGAGTCAAAAGAATGAGTTTAATTTGTCAAGCTGTAAATAAGTACTAACAGACCCATGCTTTTAACTATAATATTTGAGCAAAAGGCATTATTTGAATATAATTAGGATTCCCTATGGCAACAAACATTCCAAGACTCGGCTTCTTTCACTTATAACTCGACCAAGTCAAGAATCAGAAGGGGTCTCAAAGTCTAAATTTAAATTCTAAGCTTATATTGTCCAACAAGGACCAGCCACTCGTGGTTATTTATATTTAAGTTAATTGAAACTAAATTTTAAAATTAAATTCCTCAATGCACTACTAGTCACTATCCAAGTGCTCGAGAGCCACCTGAGGCTAGTGGATACGGTCTTAGTACAGCACAGTCTACAGAATATTTCCAACATGGCAGAAAGTTCTACAATATTGGACACTGCTGCTCTAGACTTAGGGTGCTCCCAACTTAGGCTGCTCTAGATCTCTGCTTCAAGATTCCCAGAAATAAGTCTGCAATAATGAGGTACAATGAAGTGCATCTCCTTTTGCAAAGCCCCATCAAAAACCCTGTTCATCCTATCCAATCAAACCCAGTCTCTGAAACATCCACCAGAAATTCCAGGAGATCCGTCCTCAGTTTGCCCTTCAAGTACATCTCCGCACAGCTAACTCAATTCCGTTTCCTGAGTTCTAACTCCTAACATTTACTAAGACCTCAGGTCCTTTCCTCCCAGATAAACATATACTAATTTCTTTCAAACGAAACAGTTTCAAGTTTGTTGTGTAGCAGCCTCGCCGAGTGACGCTAATGTATCCGCGTGCACAGTCACGATGCACCTTAGTGTCCTCTCTGAGCGTCAGGTGTTCACTCTTCCTAGAAGTCTCACCCCGGCTCATCAAACCTTCGAGCGTATTGATTTCTAATTTAGAAAACAGTCGTTCGGAAGGTCTTAAAACACGGGAGACCAGAATCAATGGCAGTTAACATCGGGTCAGTGCCCGGTGCTGTTCCCCCCAATAAGGCCGACGGTTCAGAACCGCGCTGTTACCACCCCGTGCGCAGAGCGGACCGTCGGCCAGATGCGAGCTCAAGAGCTCCCGCAGGGGGCACCGGTGGGGGCACAGGCTTCCCGGGACGGACCCCCCTACTAACGCTCCCTAACGCTCCTTCCCCAGGAGTCTACCCGGCAGCTCGCGAGCTGGAGGAGCGCCCAAGGTCCCTAACGCAGCCCAGCGCAGCCCAGCCCAGCCGGCGCCCCGCGCCCCGCGCCCGCCCGCCCACGGGGAGGAGTCAAGAGGCTGCTCCCCGCCGGCGGGAGGACCGGGCCCAGCCGGGCAGCGTCTCCCTGGGCCCGGTCCCCAAAGCGCCCCTTCCTCCCCCGCAGCCGCCCTGGGGCTGGGGCCGGGGCCGGGGCCGGGGCCGGGGCCGGGGCCGGGGCGGGGCCCCCAGGCGCGGGGCTGCCGCGCGCCGTCCCTCCCGGTTGGCAGACCTCTCCCCGCCCGCCCCGCCTCCCTCCCCCCCCGCGCCCCTACAACCTCCGCTCTAACACTGTAGGCACGGCTGCGCGTCCCGCGTGGACAGGGTGGGGAGAGATGCTGCGGTTTCTGCGGCGGCGCCCGGGACACGCTACGAAAGGGGGCGGGGTGGAGGGCTGAGAGTGTCGAAAAGCAGAAAGTGGCTCAGCCCGGGGCAGGGGTTTGGGGGGGAGGGGGCACAAGATGGCGTGAGCCCGACTCTCCGCGGGGCGGGGGCCGCGGACACGAGGAGGGAGCGCGGCGCACGCCCCCACCGCCAGCTGCGCGGGCGCGGCGCTAGCGCATGCGCGCTCGGCCAGGCGGCCGCGGTCTCCTTCCCCGAGCGAGCCACTTCCGCCACGCTCGCTGGGGGCGGGGCGTCGCGGGGCGCAGCCGCGGCCGCTTCCGGTGCGGCGGGCCGGGCGTCCCGGCGGCGGCCGCCCAGCGGGGCCTGCGGGGGGAAGCGTCGAAGGCGGCTCGAGGCCCCGGCGGTTGTTGAAGAACGGAGCTGAGCGGGCTCGGATTTTCGAGCGGTTGAGTGACCTCCGCTGGAAGCTTGCTTGCAGCTTCCGGGCAGAGATTGGCGGGTGTGAGCTTCTGCCTAGGAATGGGGGTGAAGTGGGGTCTTACCCGGACTGTGCTTTCGGCAGGGGGGAGGGGAACCTCCAAAAGACTGGCTCCCCCGAGGGCCGGCGCCGCCCGCGTGTTCCGCAGGCCCTGCAGAGCCCGCTCCCCACCCTGCCTCTGCCGCAGGATCCCCGGAGAGGCGCTGGGACCTGCTGGTGGGCCCCAGGGAATACCTCGCTCCGGCCGCCGGCCTCATGGTACCGGGTTCGGGCGTCTAACCTCCACTTTTGCTTTTTTATTTTTTTTTTAATTTTTTATTTATTTATGATAGGCACACAGTGAGAGAGAGAGAGAGGCAGAGACACAGGCAGAGGGAGAAGCAGGCTCCATGCAGGGAGCCCGACGTGGGACTCGATCCTGAGTCCCCAGGATCACACCCCAGGCCAAGGGCAGGTGCGAAACCGCTGCGCCACCCAGGGATCCCCTAACCACCACGTTTTTATCTTTGAAATCTTCTTTCTGTATCAGGGGGTGGTTTGTTGTTGTTTGGGGATGATCCTATTTTATTATTTTTCCTTGGGATTTTGGCCTGTTCCTCATTTTTTTTTTTTTTTTTATTTATGTATGATAGTCACACAGAGAGAGAGAGAGAGAGGCAGAGACACAGGCAGAGGGAGAAGCAGGCTCCATGCAGGGAGCCCGACGTGGGATTCGATCCCGGGTCTCCAGGATCATGCCCTGGGCCAAAGGCAGGCGCTAAACCGCTGCGCCACCCAGGGATCCCCTGTTCCTCATTTTTAAATCTTGCACGTCCACTTTGGAACCACCTGTCCTGTGCTCTCCATTTGAGGGATGCCGATGGAGCTCTTTAATACAACGGTCAATTACTTCAGTACAGGAAGTCTTATTTTTAACATTATTTTCAGCTGTTTAGGGAAGAAAACTGAGTTAGCATCCATGCTTAAGTCCACTCCTGGGACGTCAAATATAAAGTGCTTCACAGAAATTCAACTACTAATCCTCATCAAGTCTTTCAAGGCATTATTGCTCCAGTTACTTTCTCGCTTATGAATATCTCTGTTCTGACCATCTTTTCTTTCTAGTTGCTTACTTTTTTATTTTATTTATTTATTCTTTTTTTTTAATATTTTTTTAAATTTATTTATTCATGAGAGACACAGAGCGAGAGAGAGAGAGAGAGAGAGGCAGAGACACAGGCAGAGGGGGAAGCAGGTTCCATGCAGGGAGCCCAACGTGGGACTTGATCCCCGGTCTCCAGGACCGTGCCCTGGGTCGAAGGCAGGCACTAAGCGCTGAGCCACCCAGGCTGCCCTAATTGCTTACATTTTTAAAAATAGCAACTTATTTCATTATTTCCTCTGGGTCATAGTTGAGTCTACAGTTAGTTTTGTGTGTAGTTCTTTTTAATATCCCCAACACTTTACTATTTGCCAAATAAAGTTCCAAGATAATAAATATATTTAGGATGTCAGAGTTCATCATAATGTGTAAATCAGGGCCTGATGCAATGCTGGGCAAAGTGTAGAGTATAAGGAAGGGAAAGTAAGAATTGTTACAATTTCTTACAAAGCAAATCCAATTTATGCAGTAGTTGAAAACCCTTTTCAAGTATGTTACCTAGAAAATAATTAAGAGAAAAATTGATATTACATATAAGGAATTATAACCCAAAGCAGATCGTTTCAATTAAAACTACATTCAGTTAATGTTGCCATAGTACTTGTACGGGAGTTTTACCTGCATCATGTGGAGGCCAGATTTGACCTAGCTTTTCAGAATAGAACCCACATCTTACTCTCAGGCTACTGGTGTCTAATCTACATATTATCACATGCAACAGGAGTTCATGAAAGTGAGCCACAGAGAAAGGAAACTGAATTAAACCAGGCGCTGGTAGAGAGAACTCAAAAATTCACTCTTAGGAAATTATGAATTGTGCAGTTGGCAGAGACCTTAGCTTTGAAGTCACATGACTTATCCTAGTGTTCCTACCTCCTGGAATCTATTAAAATCCATTTTAAATTTTTGATTTAGCCATAATTTCGTTTGTAGTTGGAGAGCACTGCTGTACACAAAGGGTCAAAATATCCTCCCTTAGATTAATATCAAGTATCCTAAACTATTGACGCTGCTAGGGTATCTTAATTATAACAAAGCTAAAACAATGAAGCTGTTGCTGAAATTCAGACATTCACGACTACCACCCCTCAGAAAAATACTTGATTTCCAAAGCATGTGGAGAAAATGCCAGGAGACCAAGTGAATGCATCACACCACAAAAATGTCTCTATCCCTTAAACAAAGCTGTTAAAGGAAAATGAAGCATTGTTACCATAGACTTTCACATTTGTTTGGCATAATAACCTTCATGTAGAGTCACTAGTGCAAAAGAAAGCACAGATATCTAAGTAATTTGGCATCCTAAAAATGAGGAGGTTAAAGAATGAAAGAAACCCTAATTCTCCAGATAGTGGCAACTATGCCTAATATGGAATCTCTATGATGAAGTGGTCTCTTCTCCTCATAGGGATATCATAAGAACAGTTTACTTCAGGTGACCTGCAAGTTCTTATTCTTTTGGGATCCATAACCCTTATTTATTAGGATACCTGAAGGAAGCTCTTTCTTATTAACTACTATGTTCTTTGCTATCTTTGCCCTAGACTTCCAGTGTTTATATAATCACCTTGGAAATAAATGGGGTAGAACTGCAGGTTGCAATTGTTGCTATATTCAGTTAATTATCTGACTTTCTGATATTGAGAACGATTTTTCAATTCCAATGTGCTTTACTTTTAGAATAACTTATTCTGACCAAAAAGATTACTCAGTTCTGTGGTATCTGGGCGAGTTACTTAATGTTGTTGGGCCTCATTTGTCATGTCTGTAGAATAAGGTGACCAAATCAAATGAACTGAAACCTTGTAGCTCTAAAATTCTATGCTTCTTTAAAATAGGAATGAGCAAAGGATAGATGTTAAAGTGGTACAAAATAACTTCAGCATTCCACATATTTGTGCTACCCAAAAGTACAGAATATTCAAGGGTCTCACTGTAGGCTGACATGGATGTTCAACTGATATTATGCACTTCAAAAAAAAAAAAAACATGAAAAAATATGCACTAATTAAATCTGTTGAAATACGGGGGGAGGGGGCGCATCACATAATTATTCATAGGTGTAATCAAACGGGCTTCCCATACCTTCAAAATTATATTCATAGATTTCAAGAGCAATACAATGATGAGAGAAGAAATGTTAAGAATTCTGAGCAACTTGTAGACCTGTAATCATGATCCATCATCTTAGGAACTTCTCATTGCAGATTTAACACTCCAGGATCCTTTAAAATTAGTCCTTCGCTGCTGAGAAAATGATCATGTTTTGAGATTTAGAAAGAGAAAGGAATAATACATTATCAGGGTGTCAAAGAGCCCCCAAACTCTGTAGACACATGGAAACTTAGCTACTTTCATTCCCATGGAATCCAATATATATAATTGTAATCCTCTTATTCTGGAAACAAACAACTTCTACATTTCTCCCCTCAAAGATGAAGTCTATTCACTGAGTGTAAATTATGGGTGCTTATTAGTTCATTCATTCAACAAATAATTATTATAGGCCAACCATGTGCCTGACATTACTCTAGGAACTGCAGTGAACAAAACAGACAAAAATCCATGCCATAATCAAATATAGTAGGAGTAGCTGAACAATAAATACCTAAGTAAAATATAAAATAATATGTTAGAAAGTTATGAGTGTAACAGAACAGAGGGAAAAAACTATACAACAGGGAAGGGATAAGGAATGAGACAAAGCACAGGAGGAATGGGATAATTGTTCAGTTTTAAACTGGGCAAGCAGCGTAGGCCTCACTGAGAAAGTGGCATTTGAATAATGATTTGATGAAGGTGAAGGAGGGAACTGCAAATATCTAAAGAAAGAGATATCTGCAGATAACTCCAGACAGTAAGAACAACCCATGCTAAGGCCCTGAATTAGGAACAAGCCTAGTAAGTTGCAGGAATGGCCAAAGGCCATTTTTACCTAAAAAAACAATGACCCAGAAAGAAAAGAAATAGTATAATGTGAGGTCACAGAGGTACTAGGAGGCCAGATGGTAGGCCTATGTGCCTGGGACAGGGAGGCTGTTAGTAGAGGATTGACATGATGTAGTTTAGGCTTTAAAATAATTATTCTGGCTGCCGGATTACCTGTAGAGTACAGGTCTTTTTGCCGTAACCCAGGCAAGAGGCGATGATAGCTTCCACTCGAGAGTTATTACGGTAGATTCCGTAAGACATGGTTAAATTCTGGATATAATCTCAAAATTAGGGCAGCCCAGGTGGCTCAGCGTTTAGCGCTGCCTTCAGCCCAGGGCATGATTCTGGAGTCCCAGGATTGAGTCCCACATCAGGTTCCTTGCATGGAGACTGCTTCTCCCTCTGCCTGTGTCTCTGCCTCTCTCTCTCTCTCTCGCTCTCTCTCATGAGTAAATAAATAAAATATTTTTTTAAAAAAATCAATATGATTGACAGACTGGACTGGGGCTTCTAGAGAAAGAGAGGCATCAGGATGACTGATGTGTTCTGGGAAACTGGAAAAATGAACTGCCATAACTGAGATGGGAAAAAGTGGGGATGGATACGTTAGGTAGGTGTAAGAGATCAAGAATTCAATTTTCAGCATAAATAAGTAATAAAATACAATGTATTATTGTTTTCCCATCATAAGTAAATTCTTATGGAAATGAAGAAAAGTTTGCATTTGTAATCTTCTCTGATAATTATTTAATTAATTTCTAATCCTGTTCACAGAATAGAGGCCCATCTAGACCTGTATAACATATGCCAAGGAATACCTTACTTTTGTTTTAAGAAGATATAAAGCCAGTTCATCTCCTTGTTAAAAAAAAAAAAATAGACAAACAAAAAAACCTTTCTTTTGCTATTGTTCTATTAATACCTGACAGCAAGGTGGGGAATTTAGTTAACACAACTATACAGAACATCCAGTTCCCCAAAGTATCTTCATTAAAATATTTACATGTAAAACTGGATCTATTTCAGTGAATTACTTGAATAACTGCTTCTATTTGCTATTATACATATACATTTATTTTTCTATTATGCATGCAAACAGGGCCAAAACTTAATCAGTGCCATGAGTGAAATATACCACAGTATGGCTAAGGCAACCTGCTATTCCTGGTTCACATTCTGACACTGGATGCAATAAACCTATTTTAATTAAGGAATGCTCAGAACCAATATTAGTGATCAGGAAACTATACCAGCAGATTTGATTAAGTTTCTTTAGTTTTAGTTTTTTTATAGATGCAGCTTAGGCCATATTTTCTCTTTCCAGAATATATTTAAACAACTTCAATAACTTAGCCAAGTGTAGTACAAAAAATAATGAGCTTTGGTGCTGCTTATAAGCCATGATGCCCTGAAGAAATTATTCAACTTAAAAAAAAATAATAAGTGTCCTCCACTGTAAAATAGGAATAATATCTATGTGATAAGGTTATTACCAGGATTTAAGTGAAAAGGTTATTATCAGGATTTAAGTGAAAAGTTTCTGACACATTGAAAATGTTCAGTAATCTTTAGTTATTGTTGTTTTCCAGTTTTTAATGAACTATAGAGTAGTTTTATGACATTTGTATTTTTGATATATTAGACATGGGAATAAATTAAACATGAGATCCTATCTAAAGTGTTAGTAGTTTTTTTCTGAATTCAAGAAATCTACATCAGTATGACAATTATTCTTTTAACAAACATTTAATGAGGACCTTTAAGTATACTGGCCATGTTAGGTCTTGGAGATATAATGACACAGAGTTTCTGACCTAAAATGATTTCTTAGTAATAAATTTAGGAGAGATGAAGTTGCATAAACAAGAGCAAAGTCACCATGATAATATGTAACACAAACATTAGCTGAGGTCTCCCCGACTTTTAAGCTGTAGGTTAAAACTATTGAGCAATGGTTCCACATCATTTGCAAACCCAATAGCCAATTCTGAAGATGCTAATGTTCTCATGGTCCCATCTTGCTCTGAACTCACATTTATACTAAATTAGTGAAGTTCATGGATGAGCTTCCAACTATCTTTATTCCACAAATATCGACTCAGATGTAGAAATTAACCCTGTTCCTAGATTTCACTCAAAAGCATTTTCACAAAGTTTTGTGTGAGGACAGCAGATAGAAGATGACCTGTAGGAGAAATAATGAAGTAAAATTTATAGGACTTAGTTATTGATAAGATATGAGGATGGAAATAAGGCAAAGAGAGGGAACTCAAGGATAACTCCAAGTTTTCTCAACTTATTAAGTGGTAGGTTGAACATTTTGATTTTAAAGTGGTCATACAAAGTTTCAGATGGCTACCATCAATAGTCAACTAGACTATTCAGGCATGATGGTAGAAATGAAACTCAAGAGAGTAAATGGCCATTTAGATTTGGAACCAGCAGCATACAACATACAGCATTCCAGACACATCTCTTAGATATGTAATTTAGCCCTGTTCCTAGATTTGGCCTAAGAAAATTCTTATAAACATCTGTGTGGGTACAACTGAAGCTGAGGAAGACAAAGAAATGCCCAGGAGAGCATGCATAGAACAAAGAGAGGTGAGTCAAAGATTGGATTCTAGACACCAACATTCAATGGGAAATGGAGAGTAAGAACCTGTAAAGAACACTGAGAAGGTAGTAGTGCTACAGAAATTAGAGCAGAGAGCTTCAAAGAGAAAGATGAATGGTGCTAAAATGAGAATTGGTGTCAACTGTACTTAGCCAGTTCAAAGTCACCTTGGGCAAAGAAGCATCAATAGAGTGGTAGGATTAGAAACTTGGTTGTAGTAACTTGAGAAGAGTAAATAAGGAAGTTGAGAAATCAAGTGTGTTATTCTTCCCAAGAACGTGTCCTGTGAAAGAGAAAGAAATTAGCTAGAGAAATATTTAGGGTCACAGGGTAGATTTTCAAGATCAAGGACTTGAGCTTGTTTACAAGCTTTGGAGAAGAAGCTGGCAAAGAGGGAAAGGTTGAACACTTGACAGAGAATAGGGCCAATTAATTACAAAATCTCTAGAAAGCAAAGATGGAATTTGGATGAAATCCTGGACAAGACTGGACAGTTTTTGATCAAGAGTCCAGGAAGTAGACCTTAAAATGGGAAAGGGATGTAATGTAAGAAAGGAATAAGAACCTGAGGCAGTTCATACATAATGACCCAAATTTTCCTTGTAATGTAGGAAAATGGAGGTGTTGAAAAACTGAAGATGATGCTATAAGATCGGTATGAGGGCAGCCCAGGTGGTTCAGCGGTTTAGCCCCGCCTTTGGCCCAGAGCCTGATTCTGGAGACTCGGGATCGAGTCTCATGTCGGGCTCCCTGCATGGAGCCTACTTCTCCCTCTGCTGTGTCTCTGCCTCTCTCTCTCTCTCTCTCTTTCTCTCTCTCTGTCTCTCATGAATAAATAAACAAAATCTTTAAAAAAAAAAAAAGCGTATGAAGTGATAAAGTTTTGTTGAACCACTGTGTGGAATAGGAGAGAAATAAACCAAGGTCTTGTCAAACTGAAGATAGCCCAAGGTAGAGAGTGAAGTTCTGGTCCTCAAAGCATGGTTGCAGCATCTCCTTCTTGTTGAAAAAACAAATTTGGGTCCCACTCCATAACCACAGAATCAGAAACTGAAGGTGGAGTTCAACATCAATCTACTTTAAGAAGCACTCCAGAAAAATCACCTCCCAGTGATTTTGAGGTTCCCTAATGCTTGAGAACAACTTCTATAGAACTTGTGACTTCCCCCAATAATCTAGCAAATGATAAGGCACAAATTACACTATTTGATCACATTCTAGTCATTTTTTAGTCATTTTCCATGTTACAAAATATGTTTATTCAGAACAATATCCTTAAAGGATTTAAAATATTCTGCTGGCTTTGCTTCCAAAATGGATGTCCTACAAAACTTGTCCTTTCAAGTTTTACAGAGCAAATCCTGCGAAACATTTTTGCCTCACTGCTCAATTTTCACAGTTATAATAGAGAAATAATAAAATTGCTGATTACTACGTCAAAAATATTCAGTAACTTTCTAGATAGCAGTCCTCAAATTACACTCCTGCACTAACATCATCCCATTCCAACTAAATAATGGTAGTCATTTCTCAATTCATGTAGAGAAAGTTAAGAACTTGAAATTTCTTACTTTTAAGTTATTCTCCAATAAATTTTTCTTAAACCTTTGGCCCTCACAACTGCTTATTTTGCAACAGATGCTAATAGATTATTACAAAATAAGTGAACAAATAGTCAATGAATATTAATGAAACTTGGTTTGATAGACATGGTTAGTTCAATAGTTTCTCAATTATTGGACACATGTTTATGACTGATTTTTATATTACACACCAATAATGCAGATATTTTCTACTACCATTGTTCCAACAATGTTGCCTTTGCTCAAATAATTTGGAACTATTTTCAGGATCTGGGAAATATTCTTTTGAATATCCTAAACAATGGAAAAGCCAACAGTCATGGTCTAGAAGGATCTTAAAGATTTATTTTGTAATCAAATAGGTGGGTGAGTGATGATGTTGATTTATTCAGGTGTGCCTTGCTTTAAGAATTATGACATAATATGTGGAAATCCATATTATTATCCACAAGTGCACATATGAGAGAGTCCCCAATTATTTGTAGGTAAGACTAACCTCTGAAAGTTAATTGTGCAATGAAAGATCACAGAAGGCAAGATCCAAACCAGCCAGCCTTAATTATAACCTGGTTAAAATACTATGTACATAAGAAGAGAAGTTGGTTAATCACAAAGTGTAGAAATAGCAAAATTAGAACAAACTGGCATAGTACATTCCTATGCTGTGTTGATGAGTGGGGAAAAGATAAATGGGTCAAGATATCAGTGTCTTAATATCATTCAAGAATTCAAATTAGGGGAACACTAGGTGGCTCGGTGGTTAAATGCCTGCCTTTGGCTCAAGGCGTGATCCTGGAGTCCCAGGATTGAGTTCCACATCAGGCTCCCTGCCTGGAGCCTGCTTCTCTCTCTGCCTGTGTCTCTGCCTCTCTCTCTCTCTGTGTCTCTCATGAATAAATAAATAAAACTTAAAAAAAAAAAAAAGAATTCAAATTAGGTAGCTAACTCCCCTTATCCTGATTCTGTTGTGAGCAGTAATCCTTACGTATTTTAGCTTTCATGAAGCTTCCCAAATAATATGATGATCAGGATGACAGGAACCTCATTCCACCCAACAGTTATATTTCCTCATCACCAATCAACTCAGCATTTTGGTTTTTATGCTGAGTCTCTACTGAGTTAGAGTAAGTCAGCTCTGGAACAGTGATAATGTTGCCTGATGAGGGTCAGGGAGCTGAACCCCAAACTTCAACTCCAGTTCCGAGGAGGCTTAGACAGTTCTCCTTGGTAGTCCCCCAGCCTGGAAACCTACCTTTTTTTCTGAACAACTACAGGAAATAGATCAATTAGCATGTGCTTATTCACTTCATAAAAGAATCATTTGCTTTATGAAAAGATTTTAAACACAGGGAACTTAAAATGGATGAGAAATTACTTTTGAGTTCAGTCAAATTCTTTAACATTAGCATAACTCATCTGAATGGTGTGGCAGGGTGGTAAATGTGGACATATTGAACAATCACACATCTGAGAAGCTAAGCAGTTAAAGGAAGGATGGAAAGAGGTGGAAAGTGGAAGAGGTAGTTGGGTAAATGGAAAGAGGTCTGGTTGTTTTGTCATTGAGTACACCCCACACACCAGAAAAGGACACTAGATTAGGGGGGAAAAAGAAAAGGAACCAATGGAAACAGATTTGAAAATCCTTGGATAGAAAGGGGTTGAGTGGGGATCCCCCCTAAGAGGATTGAGTTTTGAAGCAAGGGAGTGCATCTATTCTTCCGCAGAAAACTCCTTCAAAAATTACTCTGAAATAAAACATTTAGGCCCTTCTTTCAAAGGCATAGCTTTATTTCTGCAGAAGGGCTTTGGACTCTCTTCCCTCTGATTAAGTATCTCTCAACTTTTTAGTTACCTATTATGAATTAGGTGCCTCTCACAATTAAAAGAGGAAGAAAAATGTGATCCCTGTCCCTAGAGGTGCTAACTGTCTGAGAGGAAAAGTGGACCTGTAAACAAATCATTGTGGGTCTTATACATGCACCACATACTATGGGGATATAGAGGAGATGAGTTTTACCTTTTTAAGCATTTAAATGATACTTTGAAATTGTTTTATCCTTTTGATAGGTGGCTTAGCTTCTTCACCAGGTCCTAGCTCTAACCTGCAAATTCTGGTGTAGTTAGGCTTTTTACACTTGCTTCCAATCAGTTAAAACAACATGTGTTTCATTGGATTATACAATATAAACAGTATTAGACACTCCAGGAAATTCTGAATTCAGAATTATATAATATATAATCCTCGCCTTCAAGAAATTTGCAGTCCATTTGGGTACATAAAGCTAATAGTACATCTAATTTTTTGCTATTTATATTTTAAAATATAATATTTTCCTTGTTAAAGGGGGAAATGATTAGGCGTGTGATCCCCTGTAACAATTCTAAGAAGTCCTAGACAGGAAAAATTTTAGGTGGGGGGAGTCAGAAGAGAAAGAAGACTAAGAAGTTGTAATATTAATTTGGAAAAAGTTCAAAACATAAAAACTCCTTTACACTTTGGATGCCTGATCCAGTATCTCCTTGATTTTCTGATTTGGGACATACCAGAACATGCCTAGGGTGTTGACTTGGGGGATATTTATTCTGTTTGGCGTTCTCTGAGCTTCCTGGTCTGTGATTTGGATTCTGTTGTTAATTTTGGAAAAGCTTCTGCCATCATTACTTCAAATATTTATTTTCACTTTCTCTCTCTCTCTCTCTCCTTCTTCTCCTGCTGGTATTCCCATTACATTTATGTTACACCTTTTCTAATTGTCCCAGAGTTCTTGGATATTCTAGTTGTTTCATTTTTCTTTCCCCTTTGTTTTTCAGCTTACTATTGACATGTTTTCAAGCTCACTAATTCTTTATCTGTGTCATTTCTACTTATTAACTCAACAAAGGCATTTTCAATGTCTGTTGCAGTGTTTTTCTATTTCCAGGATTTCTTTTGGATACTCTCTTGGCATTTTCATCTCTCTGCTTACAATATCCATCTGTTCTTGCATTGTGGTCCACTTTTTCCATCAGAGCCCTTAATATATTAACTCTAGTTATTTTAATTCCCAGTCTGATCATTCCCCCATACTCTGCCATATATTAATTAGCCTGATTCTGATTCTAGCTTTGTCTCTTCAGATTGTGGTTATTGCCTTTTAGCATGCCTTGTAATTTTTGTTGAAAGTTGGACATGATGTACTGGGTAAAAGTAACTGAGGAAGACAGACCTTCAATGTGAGGTTCTATGTTTACCTGGCTAGGAGTTTAGGCTGTTTGCTGTTTGCTGTAGCCATAGTGCCAGAGGCAAAAGTTTCCTCCAATGTCCTTATTTTTGTCTCCTCTCAAAATTCCTTCGTAAGTGGGGTCCCAGACTTGCATTTCTTTTTTAAGATTTTATTTATTTGTTCATGAGAGATACACAGAGACACAGGCAGAGGGAGAAGCAGGCTCCATGCGGGGAGCCCAATGTGGGACTCAATCCCAGGTCTCCAGGATCACACCCTGGGCTGCAGGCGGCACTAAGCCACTACACCACCAGGGCTGCCTGACTTGCAGATCTTTTAGCTGTAATCCTTTGTTACGCTACAGATACCTGATTGATACTGTAGTACACTAGAGGCCAGAGGAAGCATCCTATCATCCTATGATTAAGTTTCATTTTCTGGTGAGCCTGTTCCCTGGCCTGTGACCTTCACAAGTGCTTCTCATCTTTTCCTCCCTCCTCCCCTTTACCCTCTATTAGGTTGGATAGGAAGGCTAGAGGGAGCTCAAGTTGGATATTTCTGCAGAAGGCTAGCATGCTTTAGAATTGGGTATGTAACTTGCCCCAGGTCACTTAGGCTCTGTTAAAATAATGTATTGAGGGCAGACAAAGGTAGAACAGAGTTAAGCAGAATAGAGTGCTCTGGGCATATTCAAAACAACTATTTTTCCCATCCCCCAGAGATGTTCCAGGGTATTGTTCTCTGCTCTTCATCCTGAGAACCTAGTGGAGCTCCTAAAGATAAAACCCAAGAACCCTCTTAAGGTGGACCCCCAGGAATTTTTGTCTCTCAAGCTAGTCCACAAGCTTAGTTTCCAATTGTTACTCAGTTCCCCTTGAAGAGTTCCTACCAGGTTCCGACAGTAATTTCTGCTCCTAGTAAGCTGTGATCATCTGTATTCATCTGTCTCCCCACTGTTGGGGCAGTGATTTGCCTGGTAACCTCGATTCTCTGATGGATCTTAAGGATGGTTGATTTTCAATTTGTTCAGTTTTTTTCTTGTTCTGAGAATGGAAGTGATGACTTCCAAGCTCTTTGCATGTCCTACTGAAAACTCTTAAGTCCATTCTGATTTCATATATAAAAATAATCTATGAATATTAAAATCCTAACATCCATCAGTTGAGGCTACTCTAGTATTCAATGATAGAATGACACACTGCTTTATGCTCAGATCTAGTTGTTAAAACCCCTGGGTATTAGGTTATTTTAGTTCAATCACCCAACCCATCTAAACTTGTCTTTAGTTATCCATAAAATGACAGTAATATCCATTCTTTCTAAATTATAGGCATATTGAGAGAGTACACTAAGAATATATGAGAAAACATTTGAACAAGAAGTGTCACAAAAATTCAGTGAAAAAGGAGGCTATTTCTATGTTTCTTTTTTTTTTGCATTTAGATAGTGGGGTTTTTTTGTTTTTGTTTTTTTTTAATCTATGATAGTCACAGATCGAGAGAGAGAGAGAGAGAGAGAGAGAGAGAGGCAGAGACACAGGCAGAGGGAGAAGCAGGCTCCATGCAGGGAGCCCGACGTGGGATTCGATCCCGGGTCTCCAGGATCGCGCCCTGGGCCAAAGGCAGGCGCTAAACCGCTGAGCCACCCAGGGATCCCTATGTTTCTTTACCTTATACTATGGCCTATAGAAAGTAAACATTTCAAATGAGTCATGCGTTATTTAATCTAAAACCTCTTTAAATCACATTAATTACAGAAAGATTCTTTGCTTTATGAAAATATTTCTTAATTGAATAATTGCTTTAAAATTAAGATAGAATTTTTTTTTAAGATTTTATTTATCTATTCATGAGAGACACACACACAGAGAGGCAGAGACACAGGCCAAGGGAGAAGCAGGCTCCATGCAGGGAGACTGGATCCTGGGTCTCCAGGATCACACCCTGGGCCGAAGGCATCACTAAACCACTGGGCCACCAGTGCTGCCCTTAAGACAGAATTTAAATCTGAATAGGTACAACCTAGTGAGGCAAGTAGAGAGCCTTATTATAGAAAACTCCTCTATTAGGTATTATTGAATATATTTGTTAAAATAAATATTATATAAAACAAATTAATTCCATATTACTAATAACTAATAATAACTAAAATATCTAGGATTTAAAATCTGATAATTATCTATGATTATTTAAAGCTTCATTGAGGTATAGTTTACATATCATAAAATTCACTTATTTTTATTTTATAATTCAATGGCTTTAGTAAGTTTACTGAGTTGCATAATTATCACCATAATCCAGTTGTATTTTTATCACCCCTGTAAAATCCTTTATGCCCATTTGCCATTAATCCTTGCTCCCATTCCAAATGACCACTAATTTATTTGCTGTTTCTGTGGATTTACTTATTCTGGACATTTCATGTAAATAGAATCATTTATGTGGCCATTTGTATGTGGCTTTTTTGTTTAGAATAATATTTTCAGTTTCTTTTGTCTTATAGCATTTTACAGTATTTCATTCCTTTTTATTGTTGAATAACAATATCCACTGAATGAATATATCATTTTAACTTTTGGCTATTAATGAATAATGATGCCATGAATAATACTTACACATACTTATGTACAATTTTTTTTGTGTAGATGTATGTATTCATTTCTCCTGTAATAACCCTAGGAGTAGAATTTCTGGGTCATACAGTAAATTTGTATTTAACTTTTCAAGAAATGATCATACTGTTTTCATCAGTGCCTGAACCATTTAAGATTCCTACCAACAGCATTTGAGGCTTCTGGTTTGTCCATATCCTTGCCAACATTTGTTATTGTCTGTCTGATTATAGCCATTCTAATAGGTGTGATATAGTTTTTATAGTGGATTTAATTTGCATTTCCCCAATGACTAATGATGCTAGACTTTTGATACTTGTTAACATTTTAAGAATAGCGTATTAGCCATTTGTATGCCTTTTTTGTGTGTGAAATGTGTATTCAATTATTTTACTAGTCATGTAACATTTTAAGAAACCAAAATTAAAGAATTACAAATACATTTAGGTTCAACTTGATTTTTTTAATTCAGGAATTATGCATATACGTTAAAAATAGGTGTAGTGCAATTAATTATCTTTAAACTTACAACACTAAATAAAAGAAAGCAGGGGCATGTGGTTGGCTTAGTTAATTAAGGGTCTACCTTCAGCTCAGGTCATGATCTGAGGGTCCCGGTATCCAGCCCCAAGTCAGGCTCCCCTCAGTGGGGAAGTCAGGCTCATGTTAGGTGAGCCTGACTCCATGAGCCACTCCATGGGGAATTTGCTTCTTCTTTCTTTCTTTCTTTCTTTCTTTCTTTCTTTCTTTCTCTCTCTCTCTCTCTGCCCTTCCCCCAGCTCCCCTCAGTGGGGAAGTCAGGCTCCCCCACACATGGGGAATTTCTTTCTTTCTTTCTTTCTTTCTTTCTTTCTTTCTTTCTTTCTTTCTTTCTTTCTTTCTTTCTTTCTTTCTTTCTCTCTCTCTCTCTCCCTGACCTTACCCCAGCTTGCGCGCGCACACACACACTCTCTCAAATAAATGAATAAAATCTTCGAAAAAAAAGAAAAAGAAAACAAAAGAATATCAATATTGACCTACTGAAGCCCTCAAAGCCAGAGATCCTATCTCACCTTAGCATTCCCTGAATCTAACAGCAAAGCTAGCATTGTGCCTAAAACATTTCAGAGTTCAATGAATTATTATTAAATGGTGTCAGGTTTGGAAATCCAGACCGTGTGATGTTATTTTTCTCTTTAGGATTTTATTAGGTGTTCCACTGAGCTGCCTCCTTGGCTCTGGGACACACAGCAATATAATGTATAGGTCTTCTTCCACTTATGATGGGATTATGGCCCAATAAATCCACCGTAAGTTGAAAATATGGTAAGTTGAAAATGCATTTAATACACCTAACATGAAGAACACATAGCTTAGCCTATCTTACCTTAATCACACTTAGAACCCTTACATCATCCTACAATCGGGCAAAACCAAAACATAAAGCCTATTTTATAATAAACTGTTGAATATCTCATGTAATTTATTGAATACAATGATATACTGAAAGTGGAAAACAGAATGGTTAAATGGGGACAGAATGGTGTTAAGTGTATTGATTATTTACCCTTGTGATCATATGGCTGACTGGGAGTTGTGGCTCCCTGTCACTGCCCAGCAACACAAGAGAGTATATCATACAGCGTATTGCTAGTTTGGGGAAAGATCCAAATTCAAAATTTGATGTAAAGGTTTCTACTGAGTGCATATCTCATCCACACCTTCCTAGAATTGAAAAATTCTGTCAGAGACCATCTGTAGTAGCTAACGGTGCAAACTGAAGAGTCAGATTGCCTAGCTTCACTGCTTTCTGTGTGCACAGTTACTTAGCATCTTTTACAAGGCCCAAGGTTCCTCATCTATTAGCTATACTAGCTGCACAGAATTATAGTGAAGAATAGGTAAGGCTATCCATGCAAAGGTCTTAGTGCTTGGTCACAATACATGCATCATACACATTAACTATTTTCGTTGGGGTTGTTAGAGTCTGAACAGACAGACTTCAGTTATAGGTCTGATTAACAAAGAAGTAGGTTAGTTGCTTTTTTTTTTTCCCTCAATTTTACCCAAAATATATTTATATGTGTACACTTTCTTTTGCAAGCAATACACATAACAACATTTTAAATATTCAATATTTTTATAGATTTTATTTATTCATGAGACACGGGGGGGGGGGGGGGGGGGCAGAGACACAGGCAGAGGGAGAAGCAGGCTCCATGCAGAGAGCCTGACATGGGACTCGATCCTGGGGTCCCCAGGATCATGCCCTGAGCTGAAGGTGGTACTAAACCACTGAGCCACCAGGGCTGCCCCCATTTTAAATATTCAAAAGATGATATGTGAAAAGCAAGGTTTTAAGGAGGTTGACAACTACTTATAATATAGTATCTTTATTACTAATCCTTAAATATTTACAAGAACTAGTTTACCACATTCTAGCATCATCCCCAGGCTTCTATAAATCATTTTTCTCTAACTCACCTTAAGTCTTTATCCCATTTTCTACTAACAAGCTCCCCCCCTCCGCCCCGTGCCACCACCATTTATTTCTTCACTTTTTGTCAATATCTTTATTTAGCAAGATCAGTATTGGAGGCAGATAGAAGTGCCCAGATCCCAAAATTATTTCCTTTTCTCTTTTTCCCTTTGTCTCCTTTCTCTCTCTCCTTTCCCTTCCTATTGCCTCCTATTTCTCTTTCTTTAACTCTCCAAAGCGTGAAGGAAAAGATAGAGAGAGAGGGAGGAAGGGAGGAAGGAGAGAAGGAAAGGAGAGGGAGGGAAGAAAGAAAGAGGAAAGAAAGAAGAAAGAAAGAAAGAAAGAAAGAAAGAAAGAAAGAAAGAAAGAAAGAAAGAAAGAAAGAAGAAAGAAAGAAGAGGGATGGAGGAAAAGAGGAAGGGAAGATGGAAGGAAGAATTGTGGAGGGATGGGGGTTGGAGAAAAGAAGGGAGAATTATTGTCAGTGGCCAGGTCTTATGATTTTCTTTCTTCTCTTGCATGCCTCTCCTTCCTATCACAGGTGCTGCCTCCAGGGGTAAAACATCTTTGGCTCCTAAAAATGGAAACTGAGAATGAGGTGGTAATCTACTTGTCAGCTGGCTAAATGATCTAAATAAGATCTCTACTCCCACCTTGTATAAAATCCAGTGTTCTTTCCAAGACTTCTCTAAATTCCAGGGAGTCTATAGTTTGGTCGTCACCTCTAGTTCTGACTTCCTGATTCCATTAAGTTGGATTCTTCAGTCTTACACATTCTTTTATCTCAATTTTTGCATCTATTTACACTTGGAACTCAGCTATTTTCCTTGATTTCTATTATTTCAAATTATGTTTATGTATGTATTTATTTAGGGCAGGTGGGCAAGCAAACTCTGTGCTGAGGGCAGAGTCCGACGTGGGACTTGATCTCACAAACCTGAGATCATGACCTGAGCCAAAATCAAGAGTTGAAAACTTAGCTGACGGAGCCACCAAGTCTCCCCCTCTTATTCCTATTACTTAAAAACACCATTCTCAAAAAGCTTTGTTATGTATAGTGAGCTTTACAAGATGGTAAGAGGAAATGCAAATTTACAATGCAAACAGAACAACTTAAGGGGACCTGGGTAGCTGTGGGATAGTCCCTCATATCACATGGATCTCCCTGCAGGGAGCCTGCTTCTCCCTCTGCCTATGTCTCTGCCTCTCTCCTTGTGTCTCTCATGAATAAATAGATAAAATCTTAAAAAAAAAAAAACAAAACTTAAGATCAATACAACACATCCTTGTTTAAAAAATTCCTGCAGTCGTACTCGTGCCTGCAATTTACTTTGCAATTTATTTCTTAGAAAGATGAATTGCTGGAGAGGTAGAGGGATGATGGATGTACAGATGTAACAAAGCAAGTGTAATAAAATAACCATGTAGAATCTAGATGGTAATAGGTGTTCACTGTAAACATAATTTCAACTGTTATTTGAAGTTTTTCATAATAAAATATTGGGAAAAACAAAGAACAAAACAAAAACAAACCCTTTTTTGCTCTAAGTCATTCAGCCCTCCATTCTATTCTCTCTTAGATTCTGGATCATCTGTACTATGGGGAAAACCTGGCAAAACTTATGTTCATTTCTAATGAACACACTTTAGCTTTCTTTTTGCATTATCTTCTGATCTTCCCTTTGTTGTCTTCATACCCAAGCTGCTTAAGGTCTTTTCCCAATGATCTCCTTAAGAATTCAAGAGCAAAAAAAAAAAAAAAAAAAGAATTCAAGAGCAAGAACCATCTTATACATATTTCTATGGCCCTTAATGCATTTAACAACATCTTGTCCACGAGAGAGAGACTCTCTCTCTCTCTCTCTCTACATATATATATCTGAAAGAAGTTGGTTTAAGTCCTGGCTCTCAGTACTCTCAGTAACTGTGTGACCTTGGACTTGCTGAATGACTTCTCAGAGTCCATTTCCAAGTTTCCTAATCTGAAAAAAAGATATGATTTTTAAAAATGCCTACCTCGGGATCCCTGGGTGGCGCAGCGGTTTGGCGCCTGCCTTTGGCCCAGGGCGCGATCCTGGAGACCCGGGATCGAATCCCACGTCGGGCTCCCGGTGCATGGAGCCTGCTTCTCCCTCTGCCTGTGTCTCTGCCTCTCTCTCTCTCTCTCTCTGTGACTATCATAAAAAAAATAAAATCTTTAAAAAAATAAAAAAATAAAAATGCCTACCTCACAGGATTGTCATGAGTTTTAAATTGGATAATGTGGGCTTTAAAAAAACTCTAACCAGTAATTGTACAATTGGATAGTAAAAAGAGGACAAAACCTGTTTATGTGATTGACTCTTGGGGGTCCCTGCCTTTCTGGCTAATGAGCAACAGGCATTCAAAAGCCAGTGCATTTTCCTAATGTGGAAGTTCAACCTCTTCCAATGGTCTCCGTTCATCCATTCTCCATCCCAACCCTAATGGCAGCCCTCTTGAATAAGCCACTGTCAGGATGGTTCCGTTACTGCTACTTTCTGCAGTGCCCATTGGACACCAACCTTGTCCATCCAAAAAAGTGGTATTCAGCTTTGAGTCCTAGTGCCTTGGGTTCAGTAGTTACTTCTTGAGCATCGAGAAATGTCCCATGCAGCACTCTGTTAACTATGAGAAGGCATAATAGATAATCCAAGAGAGGGAGGTGTTTTGGTTAATTACACTCATAGGGTGTATAATAGTATCTCACCATGAATGTTCATCTTCTCCACAAATTTTCTTTAATCATTTAAAAGTCTTTTTTCCACTTCACTTTCTCGAAAACAATTTAAGCATTCCTTATCTTCTTTTATTTTCTTTTTTTCCCCTTATCTTCTTTTAACTTGTCTCCTTCCTTAGCTGAAGCTAATATAAATGGGAATTTAGCAGTAATTGTTCCCTTAGCAACTAACAAATTTTGGAAGTTGGTGCTCATACTGAGCTTGGAGTTGCAAAAATCGTAGTCCACAAACTGAATTATGAAAGAAGAGCCGACATCAGGAAGTCTTCCTGATATTTTAAAACTGACGTTTAAACAGAAGAATACAAGAGATTTTCAAGAGCCCTGAAATGGTTTCACCGAAGTTTATTGAACACATATTAATATTTTATATATTTCTAAGTGAATATTTAAGGAATTTTTATAGATCTTCTTATAAAACATCAAAAGATAGTAATCAGTTATTTACAGCTAGTAGTAAAACTCTTGGATATAATAATCAATACTTAAATATCTGTTTAACAGGCCCTTTTGGCAAAGGCATGAATGTAGATTAAATACATTTAAAAATACCTTTACCACAAGGTCTGAAAGATATTTTGGCAGACTTTTGAAGTTTTAAAAAGTAACCCACACTCACAGGACATTTTTCTTCATAGGACTGTAAAACACTTACAAGGATATAATCACAGGAACCTTATAGTAAGGATCCAAGTTCATTGCTTTAACTGTGACATTAACACAAAAATAGGATTTGAGGATTTCTTTTGTTCTTATTCAGTGGGTGGCAGTGGCCTAAGCTATTTTCTTTCTACTTAATCATTCTGATTTTCCTTTTAATCAATAGAAGTGTATTTGAGTTAGTTGACTGGTGTTGGAGATGTCTTCTACTCAAGTTACTTGAACATCTCTGCTATATTTGATCACCTCTTCTTCATTTCTTTGTATTCAAACTAGTATTTATGGAGTTCCTATGGTGTATAAGGCACTGTTCTAGGTGCTGGGGATTTAGCCATAGGCAAAACAGACAAGCTCTCACAGAGCTGACATCCTAACGTATGTGTGAGTTGGGGGAAGAAGAAAGGCTGATTAATACAAATAGACAGGTAAATGCATACCAAATGATGCATGTTAGAAAAAATGGAGAAAAATAAAGCAGGGTAAGGGGCATTGGGGAACCATTTGTAGCAGCTGCGGGAAAGAATTGTTGTTTCACATACACAGTCTGGGAAGGACCTCACTAGGAAGGTGACACTTGAAAGAATAAGGGGGTGAACCATGTAGATATGAAGAACAGTGTTCCAGGCACAAGAAACTGCAAGTGTAAATGTCTCACCTTCTTGAAACACCCTCCCACTCTATGAGATCTCCATCCTCAATCCCTGTCCCTCCACTGCTTCCTCCTCTGAGTCCTTCCATGGTTTTCTCATCCTTTTTCTTAGTTAGCGAAAAACCTGCATGGCAACTGCTTTCTGCTCCTAATTACTCATTCGTTCTTTTTGATGGTGGTGTTGTCAGTTGACATTTATTTATTTATTCTTCAAAGTATCTATGCAATTGAACAGAAAATTTACAGTTCTTGGGATGTCTGCCAACAACAGATTAGACATCAGTAAAACAGACCAAACTGATTGATTACTCATAGTTTAACAAAAAAGGGATATGAACTTTATATTTTTTTTAACCAGAGGAAGATTCTCAGCATTCCAGAACAAGAACATCATGTTTTGAAAGGTTAGATTTCAATGTTCTCTTCAATTAATGCATTTTTAGGAAGGCAGTGATAGAGATATAGGACCAGGAAAACTAATGAGTTACAACTATAAGAACTAGCAAATTTGGAAAAGATATATATGTTTTTTAATTTATGATAGTCACACACAGAGAGGCAGAGACATAGGCACAGGGAGAAGCAGGCCCCATGCACCGGGAGCCCGACATGGGATTCAATCCCAGGTCTCCAGGATCACGCCCTGGGCCAAAGGCAGGCGCCAAACTGCTGTGCCACCCAGGGATCCCTGGAAAAGATTTTAAAAGGTCACTGGTTTATCCTCCTGCCTTTTGGCAGATCAATGTTGAAACTGATCCAGGTTGCTGAAAAAATTTCCATTGAGAGAGGTTTGACAATTTCTCTTTGTAGTCTAATTTAGTGAACTGAACTGATTTCAAAGACCATTACCTCATGTAAATGTTCACATTCTTACCTGTTTCCTCTCTACCTATGCAAAATCTTCAATGATATAATAACTTATTACTTCTTCATAAAATCTTGTCTGTAGAGGCCTCTGCTATTTTTTCCACCTCTAAACAAAGATCTACAACATTTAGTTAGCAATTAAATGTGAACTATCAGTCCTCTTATAGAGTTACATATGTGTGCTATTTAATATTTCATGACTGTAAATATTATCAGTATAGATGGAGACATCTATACTACCACTATCATGAGAGCAAGAACTGGAGCTTGAACATTTTTGTTTGTTTGTTTTAGCATAGTACTTCTTATACAATAAGCACTAGATAAATCTCTGTTCTCCTATCAGCTTGCTAGAACCAACTATGCATATCTTCTTCCAACCCAGTGTTTGGTGACATCGTATTGGTAGCTTAAAGTCAATTGTAATTGAGATTTTTACACCATAGAAATTGGCAGATGCTACAAATCAGTAGCCTGGGTTTATATCTGGCTTGACCATTTACTAGTTGTGTGACATTTAGTGAGATATTATGCCTCTCAATTTCTTCATCTGAAAATGTGGATATTAAATTGTTTACTTCATAAAGGCATTGTGGGGAGTAGATGTGTCAACTATTTGGAAAAAAATCCTTGGTGTGTAATAAATATCCAATAACTGATAGCTCACTTTGTATTAAATTATCCTCTACTTATTTCATAAATTCTCAACTGCTCTGTGAAGCTTTCACGAAAGTCCACAATATGACCATGCTCGATTTATAAAACATTATTTCCCATAATTCCTCTGCTACACAGAGGAGTGCACATCCTTGCAGCCTCGATGGATTCCTCATCACTTGCCTCTATCATCAGGGAACCTAACTGTGGGAGGAAATCTCTACAGCAGGATTGCTGATGAGAGGCTGGGGCTAAAGTAATAGCTGGTATGTGCTGGCATCTTGACTTCTCATGTAGAAGTTGGGCCTCATTTTCCACAGCATTAGTGTAAGAATATAAGACTCTTAGTGTTATATTTAGTTATATTACAGTTTAATATGCTTTTCCGGGTCAGATGGGAATTTGACCAAAATTTATATTGCCTTATGGGAAAAAGTATTTCCAAACCCCAAAAATCCTTTTGCAAAGAAAATTTAGGAAAACATTCTTCTGAATTGGTAATCATTTATTTTCCAAAATTAATAGATTGATGGATTTTTCTTTGTTAACTGGTTCATAAATGACTTTTGTTTCCCTAATATTTAACTCAACCAATAGAATAATTAATAGTACTTAAAGATACTAAAAACAATGATGTAGATAAACCAATCTCCAGCCCAACCCAGCACTGGGAAATATATGTGTTATAGACTTTGGTATCAGAACCATAGAGTTTCAAACATTGCTTTTATTAAATATTTAATATCAATATAATATTCCTAAAATATTGGTGAGTGTAAAGAGTAGCAACTGTAATACAATAAATACTTGTATATTCACCACCTCATGTATGAAAGAAAATTTATTATTACTTATGAAGCCCTGATCTAGCCTCTGATGCACTTCAGTGATAACCACAAGCTTAAATTTGGGATTTATTTATTTGATTTCCTTTATGATATTATCAATTATTAGTTTCTTCAATAATCTTTAATTTTACATGCTATTTAATTTCACATAAATGGTATTATACTTCACTAACTCTTAGGCAACTGGTTGTTTTTCTTTTTGAACTTATAATTGATACAAACATACATATGAAAAATGTACACTTCATAAGTGTGCTGCCTGACAAATAAATATATACATTTAACCTACGAGATAGAGAAACAGAGAGTTATCAACATCCTAGAAGCCCCCTAATTAACCACCTGACATTTATTACCCTACTTCCTGCGGTAACTACTATCCTGACTTCTAACCTCGTACATTAGTTTTGCATTTTATGTAAAGAGAATCATACAATAAGATTCTCTTACTTCTGGCTTTTCCAGTCAACATTTTTATGACATTCATTCTTATTGTTACACTTAAATGTGCTTCATTCACTCTCATTGCTTGTAATATTCTGCTGTCTCAATATATCGTAATCTATCCTTTCTATTGATGTTTGTTGTGTAGTTTATTTTTCAGTTATTAGGAAGAACACTGCTATGATCATTCTCCTACATGTCTTTTTTATACCCAAGCAATTTGTTGTTTCAGCTCAATATTAGGGTTCTGAAATTTTTCCATGATATTATGTGTAGCTGTTCATTCTTTTTCACTGCTGATAATATCCCATAATTTATTTATCTTTTTATTTTCGGTGTTTCCAATGTTGCTGTGAATATTCACATATTCTCCTGGAATACATATGCATAGGTTTTTCTAGGTGCTTCTTTCCCCACAGGTAGCGTCCTGAAAAACAATGTTCTCACTCATCCATTTTAAAAAAATTAATTGTAAGAAATTGAGATGTAATTCCCATACCATATAATTCTCCTCTTGAACATGTACAATTCAGTGGAGTTTTTTTGTGAAGTGCACAGTTCAAGATTGTGCAATTATCACCACCACCTAATTCTAGAACATTTTCATTTCTCTGTAAAGAAACCCCATACTCATTTAGCAGTCGCTAACCTCCAACCAGTCCTGGCAAACACTAATCTACTTCCTGTGTGTATTCTGGACTTTTATATAAATGGAAGCATATAATATATGGTCTTTTGTGTCTGGCTTCTTTCACTTAGCATACTATGTCAATGTAGCATGTATCAGTACTTCATTCCTTTTTATGACTAATATTTCATTGAATGGATACACCACATTTATTTATCCATTCACCAATCAATAGATACCTGAGTAGTTTCCCATTTTGGCTAGTATGAACAATGCTGCTAGGAATATCTGTATATAGGTTTTTATGTGAGCATATATTTTCTTTTCCCTTGGGTGTTGTTACCATGCTCTATGGTATTATGTCTAACTTTTTAAAGAAACCACCAAATGGTTTTAAACTGTGACAGTACCATATTACATTCCTGCCACTAATGGGTGAAAGTCCCAATCCATATAATCTCTAACATGTCCATTTTTAAAAATTATAGCCATCCATCCTAGTTGGTATGAAGTGGTTGTCTCATTGTAGTTTTGATTTGCATTTCTCTAATGACTAGTGAAATTGAGCACTTTTTCGTGTGCTTCTTGGCCATTTGCATTTCTTTTTTGGAGAAATTTCTATGTAGATCTTTGCCCATTTTTAAATTGAGTTGTTTGCCCTTTTTTAAGTTATAAGATTTCTTTATATAATCTGGATTCTAGACCCTTATCAGATACAGGATTTGCAAATATTTGCTTCCATTTTGTGAGTTATCTTTTCATTTTCTTTATAGTGTCATTTGAAGCAAAAAAGTTTCATTTTGGTGAAGTTCAATTTATCTATTTTTTCTTTGGTTGCTTGTCTTCTACGTGTTATATCAAAGAAATCACTGCTTAAGAAACCACTATAATCCAAGGTCACAAAGATTTATACCTATGTTTTCTTCTAAGAAATTTATAGTTTTAGCTTTTACATTCAGGCTTTTGATCCATTTTGAGTTACTTTTTGTATATAATGTGAGAGAAAGGATCTAACTTCATTCTTTTATATGTCACTCACCCAATTTTAGGTTCACATTTATGTTGATCACTTGTCTGTCTCCACTCCCACCTCCACCCCTCCACCCATCACCATTCTGCTGTAAGTTTCAGAGAAATATTTTTCCCAGACTCCCCTATCAACTGACTTTCAGGTAAGGTCAATCAATAGAGACCTAGTAGAAGAGCAGAGGACAGATGGCAGGAGAAGACATGGACTTTCTCTTCTCAGGCCTTAAGCATTGACTCCAGCAGTTGTTGTATGGCCTCTGTGGCTCCATACTAGATCTTCAGGGTGGTCTCACCATGCTACTGGCTCCTCTAGGGTCCTGCTTTCTAAATTCTGATAATAAAACCCATTCCTTTCATTTCTATGGTCCTGAGTTGAAAGCAACTCCACCTGTTGCTAACCTCTGGACTCTTTTGTATTCCCTGTTGGCTTCTCAGCTCTTTCATATCCGTAAATACCTTATTAAATTCCTTCTCTTAAAAAACAATACCTGGAAATATTTGTTTTCTTTCATTGGACTTGATTAATAAAATATCTAACATTTTTCATTCTATGTTTAAATAGATGCCAATGATGCCATTTCTAGCATATTGTAATTATTGGCATGTAAAAATAAAACCTATATATCATTCTTTCAGATGTGTTTAGTGGAAGCTAAAACCACCATGATTTGAGACCACCTACATCCATTGTAAAGTACATGAACAAGATCTCATCCGTCAAAAGTTTTACATTGTTTCCGTTCATTTCACTTCTATTTCACTTCCCCCATAGAAACCATCTTAATGTAATATATTTTTATGCCTTAAATTCTTCTATTAGTCATGGTAAGCTATTTATCAACAGCAAAAATAGATACATTAATTGAAATTGTAAATTGTTTCTGAATATACAATTTCTGTTAAAATATTTCTTCTAGTTTGAGTTATTATAATATCACTGTAGTATATACTTGCTGAAAACAACATAAATGCATATAATTTTTATAGATAATTATTGAACATAAAAGTTAAACTTTTTCTTTGGAAATGTGTCTCTTAAGTTGAGTGAAATGGTGCTTTTGGCATCTTAATAATGGAGATTCCGTATAACAGCCAGATTTTTTTTATGCCGTAAGGCAAAACACAATAGGAAGGGGACGTGGCCAGGAAGTATCTTTTCTTTTGTGAAGGGGAAAAGGGAAATGTGGAGAGAAAAAATGGAATCTCAAGATCACTTTTAGGAAGGAGTGTACATGACTTTGAGGGTTTGGAAATTCTTAAAACCGTATGTGCCCTGGGAAAGTTTTTGTGTCCTATAAGGGTACATGTAACTCAGCATTATGTGGGAAATTGTCTTGATGCCATAGTAGCCTCTAAGAACACTAAGACAAGCTATTTGTCACTGAACGAAAGACTTACAGACCACATTAAGATTCTTGAATCATGCAGTTTATTGAATTAATTGAAAACAGAAGAGAAAGCAAGGGAATAGAGATGGTATAGATTAATACACTTAGGATAGAGTGCAAACAGGGTCAGAGAAGTATACTACTTAAATCCTGAATTATGCAAAGTTTGTATGTCTTGTCTCATTCTCTGATATATCAAACTTGTCCTAATGATGTGGATATAAGACATTGCTGAGGCTTGTGTGAGCTCTCTGCAGAAGGAAGGTGCCTAGAACCAATACACATCTATTTTATGATACATCTGGCCACAGTTGTAGCTTGACAGTTAGATTGAGGAGCAGCCATAGAGTTTATGGGGCAGAGGACACATGAGTCAGAATTGCTATCAATAATGGGATACCAATTTAAGACCTAATGAATATTGAATACATCATGCATATTTAGTGTATCATCAATATTTGCTACTCTTCATCCTTTTATTCCTTCCAATGGATGTTAAGCACACATATGCTCCCCTTCCTTTATGTCTAACATGTCTCATGAGCTACTAGCTTCTGTATTTAGTTTTGTCTATCATCCTTATTTGTTGCTCTTATTTTCTAGGACAGAATAAATATTCATAAATAATAGAGCAGACCACATCACACCAGATTTGAAAAGCACCACTAGAGTATAAGCACTAAGATTTTGATCCTTGAGTATTCAGGACACAGTGTGGGTTGAAGTGGCTGGAGCTACTCTCCCTTGCCTCCAAGCCCAGACCTCTTATTTCTTTATTCCAGTATAAAATACACAATATTATCTTTTTTATGTGTTATAGCCAGGGTAGATACTTAGATGCAAAATTGGTAAGTCACAGAGCTTATGCAGTTTCAAGTTTACTTGATATTGCAGAACTGTTATCCTAAGTCTTTTTCCTCAATTCACATTCTCAATAAAACATAACCAAGTTCTTAGTGCTCCACCTTCTCATTGATATTTGATAATAATGGGCAGAACCATAGAATTTAATGACTTGAAAAGTTCCTATTTTAAAGGGCACAAAATTCAGGCCTATATAGAATTTTAAGTAAGTATTCACTAAGTCACTTTAAGAAATATTTATCGTCAACTTCTTGTATTCTGGACGTTGTGGTAAGTGCTAAGGATAAAAGATGAATAAAACCAATTCCTGCCCTGATGGAACTTACACTAGTTGAGAGACATTGATGCGAGCAGAGAATTCAGATGATGAGTGCAATAATGGAGGGAAATGCCAATTGCTATAACACTCATGAGGGAGAGAGAGGGAAATGGGGCTGAGTTCAGGATAAGGGATATTAGGAGATGTGTGGGTTGGGTTTTTTCATAAGATACATTTGTTTTCAAATCTGAGTTTCACCTTTAAGTCTTGTGCTTGTGGATGATAACTTGAGAAGGCCAGATCGTGAAGGGGTTTGTCTTATATGAGGGGTGATATAAACCACTGAAAAGTTGTAAGCATTGCAAGGACATGCTTGAAGTCATATTCTAAAGAAAGAACCCTGGTGGCAATGCAGAGGATGGGCCTGGATTAAGATGAGCATTAATGGAAGCAAGAAGATGAGTTAGGAGTCTATTGCATTTGAGATTCAAGATGATAGAGGCCTGAATGAAGTCAGTGGTATTGGAGATGGAAAGAAAATGGGCAGGAATGATGTTTAGGAAGCAGCATTAATAGAATTAGGTGATAGACTAAAAGTGGAAAATGATGAGGATTAATTTATCATAATACCCAAGTTTCTGCCTAAGGGGGAGTACCCAATAATTTAGTCAACTAAAATATATTGATCACATACCATATGCTAGGCTTTATGCTAGCTGGGTGTATGTAGGGCTATTATACGACTCCAGGGAGCTCTCTTCACATTGTGTACACATGGGATATAATCAGGACGGTGTTTCCTAAACTTCTTTAGTAGTGTGGTTCCAGATTAATTGTGAATCCCACAAACTTAGTGCCTACCATTATGGAACTCACAATCCTGTGTACAGTGATACTCTTACCCAAGATAGAGAAAAAATAAGCGCTGTGTACTCTGGGCCTTTGGAACATAAATGTTGTCCTTTGTCTCTTTTTCTGCTTAAAACAATGAGCTGAGTATATTGGACATTTTGACTTTGAGGAACTTACAAAAAAGGTGGAAAATTCTGTGAGGCCATGGGACACGTTGGTCTGGAGCCCTTGTTCAAAGTTTTATAGGGAGTTAGTTAAAAAGATGTCCCAGCGCATTTCCCACTTTGCAGCTCTACCCTTTCTTCTAAGATGTGCTGAGAAGAAATATGGTTGAAATATGGTCCTGTTGCTCTGCTCCTGGAAGGGAGTTCAAAGAGAAGAGACCAAATCTCCAGTCCAATATAAACCTTCTGAAAATTTTTTCTTTCAGTGGCTCCAAATTGCATACTCTCCAACTGAGAGGTTCAGAAAATTGAGCACTTCATTAAAATGATCAGGGCCATGTAGGTTTTTCACATAATACAATTTCAAGGATAAAGTAAATGAATTAAAACTAAATTTTCTTTTAAACATGTCTAGTAACAATTACTGATGAGTTGTTTAGACTTTAATTTATATGATATATGCCTCCCCCCTTTTTTCAATGATAAGTGCAAAGCCATTTTTCAACCATTGTTTTCTAGTTTTATCATTTTTAACACTGATGGTAAGAAATATTCTATAGAATGTTTGGCTTTGAACTGAAACATTTTTGCCAGATCTCTGCCTAGAAGGAATTGTTATGATTGAGTTTGTAAATGCTTGCAAAACAAAGTTAAAAATCACAAGACTTAAATCTTTCCGTTTTCAAGGCTAACTGTAAGATGAGTTGTGGTTCTGATGTATCATACTTCTAATAATTCTCTCCTTTTTATTATTTATTTATTCATGAGAGACACAGAGAGAGGGACAGAGAAGCAGGCAGAGGGAGAATCAGGCTCCCAAAAGGGAGGCTGATGCAGGACTCAATCCCCAGACCCTGGGATCATGCCCTGAGCCCAAGGCAGGTGCTCAATGCTGAGCCACCCAGATGTCCCTAATTCTTTCCTTTTTAATATATTTTTTTACAGTTCAAGTTTTACCACATATACTTTTGAAAAAAACATTTATTTATTTATTTAAAGTTTTAATTTAAATTCCAGTCAGTGAACATAAAATGTAATATTAATTTCAGGAGCAGAATTTAGTGATTTGTCACGTATAAAACCCAATGTTTTTCACATACAATACCCATCACCCGTATAGCCTATCCCCTGCCCACTTCCCCTCCAGCAACCATCAGTTTATTCTCTATAGTTAAGAGTATGTTTTATGGATTACCCCTCTCTCTCTTTTTTCCCCCATATTCACTGTTTTCTTAAATTCCACATATGAGTGAAATCATATAGTATTTGTCTTTCTCTGACTTACTTTACATAGCACAATATACTAGCTCTAACTATATGGTTTCATATGGCAAGATTTCATTCTTTTTTATGACTGAGTAATATTCCTGTGTGTACATACACACACACTCATATATAATATAATATAATATAATATAATATAATATAATATAATATAATATATTTACCACATCTTCTCTATCCATTTATCATTTTTATCATTTGATGGACATTTGGGCTCTTTTCATAATTTGGCTACGGTTGATAATGGTGCTATAAACATTAGGGTTCATGTGTCCCTTCAAATCAGTATTCTTGTGTCCTTTGGGTAGATACCTAGGTTTACAATTGCTGGGTCATAGGGTAGTTTTATTTTTAACTTTCTGAGGAACCTCCATACTGTTTTCCAGAGTGGCTGCACCAGCTTGCATTCCCACCAACAGTGCTAGAAGTTTCCCCTTTTTCCACATCCTCACCAACATCTGTTGTTTCCTGTGTTGTTAATTTTTGCCATTCTGACAGGTGTGAGGTGATATCTCATCGTGGTTTTGATTTGTATTTCCCTGATGATGAGTGATGTTGAATGTGAAAAGACATTCATTTTTGTATGAACCAATACTACCAGCATTAAAGGAGCCAGGATTAAATCTTGAATGATGATATATAATAAGATATAATACCTCAAGTAGTTTCCATTTCTTCAGTTTTGGGCACACCATAATAATACCCTTCGATAAAGATAAGCAGCTGCAAGTAAGTTAAAAAATGGGAAAAAAAAAAGGGCTACATTCAATGATATGACTAGATGCCACCCACATTTTCAGCAATCTTGGAGAAGAATAAGCTTTAAACCAAGCAAATCAGATGAAGATCCAGAACATTTACTCAGTTTCTTTCTTTTTTTTAACTTATAATAGTCAGAGAGAGAGAGAGAGAGAGAGAGAGAGAGAGGCAGAGGGAGAAACAGGCTCCATGCACCGGGAGCCCGATGGGGATTCGATCCCGAGTCTCCAGGATCGCGCCCTGGGCCAAAGGCAGGCGCTAAACCACTGCGCCACCCAGGGATCCCACTCAGTTTCTTTCTTATTTGATGATAATGAGAATAGTGTCACCCAACAGGATTTTAGATTTGTTGATGAGCCATGGACATATAAACTTGGGCTAAATGTTGAGGTCAAAATCCTAATTAAGACTTACCAGGAAAAGTCAAGTAAGGCATTTGATTTTTTTTTTTTTAAGATTTTACTTATTTATTCATGAGCGACACACAGAGAGAGGTACAGACCCAGGCAGAGGGAGAAGCAGGCTCCATGCAGGGAGCCCAACGTGGGACTTGATCCCGGGTCTCCAGAATCAGGCCCTGGGCTGAAGGCGGCGCTAAACCACTGAGCCACCTGGGCTGCCTTGTGGTATTTGATTTTAAAGCATGTGAAAAACCTGTATTTCAGAACACCTAAGAATCAACATGTCATGGTTAAGCCTCATAGTTGGTCATCAAAAACTATAGGGGCTTACTTAGGAGGTAGAAATAAATATATTCTCTGGGGAAAGATGTGAATTAACAGAGAAATAACTGTATTGAGGGAGGAAAGAACACTGGCCAAACAAGCTTTTTTGTCGGGGGGGTGGGGGGGAAGGCCTTACTTTTTTTTCCTACTTTGGTGAAAGTTTACTTTCATAGTAGCACAAGTAGAGATTGTCTCTTATAAAACTACTGTAAAGATTTGATAATGGAATCCATTTAATTTATTACAATAATCTAAGTAACTTAACACCAGAGATATACTTACAGAAATGAAAGATAATAGGGCTCTAAGTGCATTATGTTTGCAGCGTATTTTATTTAAATAAAACTGGAGGTAGTTCTTCTAAAATGGAGTTGGAAGGGGGTATGGAGAAACAGTTAAAAGGCCCAGATCCATTTTCACAGAGCAAGTAAAAAAGGATGGATTTGAACCTGAGAGGCAATAAGTTGATAATGGCCCACCATGAGAAGAAAGATGATCCTTAAGAAAAATAGTGACATACAGGAATGTGATTGAAGAACAGATCCCACCTGCCAAAAAATAATTCAGGGGAATCATTTGAAGTCAAAAAAGATAAAAGAATCATTGTGTATAGAACTTGATCATGGCTAGAGGGTAAGAAGAAAGGACTTTCTGAATATGAAGTCCTGAGGAGCAACACACTTGTGATGGTAACCGAAACCCAATCTCATCTAAGAACTGCACGTAATGGAACCAAGCTGGACTCTTGCTATTTTTTCTCTTCTATTTTTCTTACCTTTCTAGTTTTGTTTTCTGTTTTTTTACAGTGACAGAGAGAGAGGGAGGGAGAGAGTCTTAAGCAGGCTCCACACCCAGCTCAAAGCCCCATGCAGGGCTCATTCTCATCATGACCTGAGCCAAAATCAAGAGTCAGACACTAAACCAACTGAGCCACACAGTTGCCCCTTACCTCTCTAGTTTTTTTTTTTAATTTTTATTTATTTATGATAGTCACACACAGAGAGAGAGAGAGAGAGAGGCAGAGACATAGGCAGAGGGAGAAGCAGGCTCCATGCACCGGGAGCCCGATGTGGGATTCGATCCCGGGTCTCCAAGATCGTGCCCTGGACCAAAAGCAGGCGTTAAACCGCTGCGCCACCCAGGGATCCCCTCTCTAGTTTTTAATTTGAATTTCTCACACTGTGCAAAAGAGTTTTGTACTTTGTGAGATGGACTGGGAATATTATGATTTGCATTTCTCACCCTGATGGCAGGGTATAGAGAGGACAGATGGCTTAGGCCACCAACCCAGAGTCTAAAGTGAAATTTTAGGAACCCAGGCAGTGGGCATAGAATTGGACAACAATCTTTCTTCGTGCCTTGAAGGTAATATGAAAGCAGGTCAAAAAGAATGGCTACATTACTACGGAATCTTTAATTTTAGGGTGTTCTTAGATGTTTCATCACAGACTTCTATAAACTTCTACTACTTCTGCTACTGCCACAGGACAATTACTAACACCAAAATACCAAAAATTAGTTTCATTTTTCTTGACTCTGGGAAAATAAATTAGACACCTTTTAGAAATTACACTGGTGTCTTTAAGTAAATAGGATGTCATTTAGTAGATTGGTATTTTAATCAAACACAATGCATGCCACTTCAGACAGTGACATTCCTGGAAAGCAATTAGACAGATGCTCCATAAATGTGTTTCTGAAAGATCATGGGGCGAGTGTCAGCCCTTTTATGACAATACCTGAGAATGACCTGTGGGAATGCTAACATTTCATCTGTTGTTACGGCCATGCAAAGCATTATAGGTCTGCTGACAAAGGGAAAAAAGATGGTGTAGAATTTATTTATATACTTATTTATAAAGATTTTATTTATTTATTCATGAGAGACACAGAGAGACAGAGACATAGGCAGAGGGAGAAGCAGGCTCCAAACAGGGAACCCAATGTGGGACTGGATCTCTGATCATGACGTGAGCCAAAGGCAGATGCTCAACTACTGAGCCATCCAGGTATCCTGATCATGTAGAATTTAACAATAAAAAATCAAAATGGATAAATATGTCTGAAAGCTTTGGGATATCTTAAATTATTGAACTATCTTAAAAGTATATATTGCACTTGTGAAACTATTATATACTAAAAGATTCTTGATAAGCTTATTTATGTTTCTCGTATAATCATCTGTAAAACAGATGGAATAAACCTATTAAAGTCTTCACCTATTTTTTCATGTTCACTTTACATGAAATTCCTTTGGTCTTTTCTCATTGATTTGGTTCATGTGCCTCTGAAAGGGCAATGGAAGATACTGGCATAAAGAGTGTATGACAATGGTTTTTAAGGAGCTCATGGAAAAGCACTAACTCCTCTTTTTCTTTCTACATGCAAAATTATTAACTGGAAAAAATTAGTCTAATTGATTAACATTTTATACAGAAAAGAATAAGTTAAAGAAAGCAATTTTCCCTTAAAAAGAAAAACAAAAACCTGATCTGGGCCTTATACATGACTCCATCCCAATGCCTTCTTTAATATCTACCCCTTTCTGCTGTCCCATATCACCAGGGTCCCACCACCCCTTTCATTTTAGGATTGGTGAACTTTTTCTGCAAAAAACCCAGATATTAAATATTTTAGGCTTTGCAGGCCATACAGTTGTTGTCCCAACTACATAGTTCTGCTGTTTTAGGTGAAGGCAGCTATAGACAAATGCAAAATCAGATTAATATAGCTGTGTCCCAATACAACTTTATTCATGGACCCTGACACTTGAATTTCATATCATGTTCATATAATATTATTCTTCTTTTAGTTTTTCCATCTATTTAAAAATGCAAAAAATTGTTCATAACTTGTAGGTTATACAATTAGGCATCTGGCCAGATTTGGCCATTGGGCTGTAGTGGGACAGTTCCTGGTCTAGTGCAGTGCTGCTTCCTCAAGGGCTGGGTAGCGTTCACTCAATCACAGCCCAAAGGAAAAACTCTCTAAAGATGGTTCTGTTTATAAAGTTTTCCCAATGACACATTCAGAACTTTATTGATCAACACTATGTCCATGATTTTTTAAAAATATTTTATTAACTTATTCATGAGAGACACACAGAGAGGCAGAAATATAGGCAGAGGGAGAAGCCCTGCAGGGAACCTGATGCGGGATTCCACCCAGGACCGCAGGATACAACCTGAGCTGAAGGCAGCAGTTCAACCATTTAGCTGCCAGGCATCCCTGTCCATGATTTTCTAATGCACATTTGAGAGTTTGTCTCATTTTATCAGGTGGTCCACTGAAAACCATTTTAAGATTTTAGAGTGACTTTCTTACTTTTCATCAAGGAAAAGTATATATAAAATAATTTATAGAGGTTATAAGATGAAACCTGAATGGAAGAAGTATGGGCTATGTTCCTGGTTTGGGGGATTCAGTTCCTTTCCTAGATAAATAATTTGACTCTTTTACATCTCATTTTCTTTGTCTGGCAAGTCAGAATTGGCAGGTGTGGTTACTAAATGGTTATATTAAATATTAAAAGAGATGGAGGGGAAAGCATATGCCTGTGTCTTCCAGAGTAGCCACATTTTCAGAAAAAAAGTATGTTCTTTTGTATGCCATAATATACAACAGAAAAGATGAATACTTCTGAGTAGGAATAGGAATCTAGTGAGTGATTTGTTCTGAACATTTTGAGGTAGAAGAAAATCTAAACTCAAGAGTGAGATCATGCAAACTATAGCAGAAAATACACATATGAAAAATCTCATGGTTTTCCTATGTGCCTACTATTACCAGGAGAGGTTTGGTTTAGGGGTCTGTAAAAATGTTTTCTTCTGTTAAGTAAAACGCTCTGAGCCAAGACATCATCAGTTCCAGGCTCAGTTGGTTCCAGCTGAAAGTGTGAATGTTCACCAAGAGGATATTTTTGAAAGGAGACTGAAAATCTGCTGTGCCAGATACCTGAAACGATGTTAGGGTATTCAGTGGAAAATTTCATTTCCACATTATAAATAACTGTAGGATATTTTAAGGGATCCAAGACCAGTAACTTCCAAGAGCTGCTTATATTAGTTTCACTGAAATATAAAATGGAGGGAAGATGCCCAAGGAAGGCTATAAAAGCTAAATTACCGGACATGATTAATTAAAATAAATAACTCACCATTGATTAAATCGCCTTGAAAATCCCCAGTCAAGGTACCCAACCACTGAGGCCTGCATGTTTTACTATATCCTCCAAGTAAAACAAAGACAGGACAGAACAGAGGCAGAAAGAAAGGAAAATTCTCCAATATGATTACTTAAATTCAAAATGCTCTAGAATTTATTTGCAAAAGCCCCTCTGGTCGCCTGTATTTGAAATATTGACTTAGCATCCTCAGATTTTCTGGGAGTTCCCTGTTCTTGTGGACTTCCTGGGAGAAGGACAGCCTCCTATCACCAGCCTAGGAGGGTAGTCACTGAATTCCTACCTCCCTTTGACCACGGATATAATCCAGTTCCTGTAACTTTTTCCCTGCTTTGCAGCCCCTACGCATTTAAAACCCAAACAAAACAAGTCAGAGGTCTTCGTTAGACAGTGGTACAACATGCCCCAAATAAAACCAAACCGAACCAAACCAAAATAAAGCAAGCAACCTTGGAGTGTGTGTGTGTGTGTGTGTGTGTGTGTGTGTGTGCATGTGTGCGTGTGTACCTGAGTGCCAGCATGTGGCTATGGGAGAGTGCATGTCCCAGTGTATGCGAGTAGGTGTGTAAGGTAGGAGAGTCATGGATGTGGTGTGGTCTCTCTCTCTCTCTCTCTTTTTTTTTTTGGAGGGGTTACAGTTACGGCCGCTTGCGGCTGGGGAACACTCGACCCTGTGCGCACAGGCTGCGCGGCGGTGCCCAGGGTTAGAGCTCTCCCCTGTGACGGAAAAGATAATTAAAAATCGCACGCGCAGGAAACAGCTGCTGGGTTCCTCGCTGCGCGTCCAGTTCCTCCGATCAGGGGGGTTGTCTCGCATCCCCTGGCGCCGGGGCCGGAGGCCAGGAGGCCGGGGGCTAGGAGTGGGTTAGGGAGGGGGAGTCATCGCGCGGGGCGCTGAATGTGGCACGCGGGGTGGCAAGCGGCCGTGGGAAGGCCGAGGAGGCGGGAGGGGCGCGCGGAGGAGGCGCGCGTCTCTGGGTGGGGGGGTATTTTGGGGAGAGGCGGGAAGGTGGAGAGTAACCTGGGAGAGGGTGCGACGCAGGAGGGAGGCGTGGAGTAGGGAAGGGAGAAAGAGAAGGTGCAGAGGAAGCCCCGGGGAGGAAGGACCGAGCAGTGTCCCCTGAGCTCCGTAGTGACCCCCGCGAGGCCTCACGCCCGTGCACCCCAGCCCCCACCCGTCCGCCCGGCGGGTGGAGGCCCCTCTGTCGCGGGCGCCTCTCCTTGGAGGGCAAGCCTCTCCTCCCGTCACATTAGGACAGCCTCCACGTTCCCTGTGCGCTTGAAATGGGCTCCAGAGTCCGTGACTGGCCCCGGGCCCCCCCTCCCGCGCCCCGCGCCCCCTCAGCCCTTCCAGGCACCTTCAGAGGCGCAGACGCGGGCGCCCACTGGGCGAGGGCACGCTGGGCTGGAAAACCGGCCGGAGAGGGTCGTGGCAGGTCGCTACCGGGGTGACAGAGGCATCCGCGCTGAGTGGGCAGTAAAAACGCCAATTAATGGGCACGAGAATTGTTTTAAATAAGATGGGGGTGGGGGGAATGAGTGATGACTCAACTATCTTTATTCCAGAATACTCCCAGGGCGAAGTGTTATAAGTTTTTTCATTTATTTCGTAAAATCACTGATGATGGGTATCAGCTACCCTGTTGGGAATCTTTGAGATTTTGGCAACTAGGATTGTTCTTGCAGACACGTTTTCGAGGTGTAAAGGGAGGTGTAAAGGAGTTTGACAGGAAGCAAGGAAGGTCGCAGTATACAGCAAGGAGGGGAAAGGGCCCTGTGTCCCCCTTTTGGGGGTGCAATAGCCTCAAGCGGATTTTCCGGCTTCTGCGGGCGCCGCACATTGTTTTATTTGTTTTGAAGGTTCCGAGTTTGAGGCTGGTCGGAGACACCCACGTGCTTCTGACTCTCATCAGCGTAATGATCGCCTTAGCCAGAGTCGTGTCTATATAAACCACAAAAACCTAATCATTAGAAATCCCAGCCTCCAAAAACCACATTTTAGGTAAAACTGCCGCTTTTTTTCCGCGCTCCTTCATCCTCTCGACCACAACTTTTTGGGGGATCCAAAGTCGCTTTTTAAACCCACATTGGGAAATGAATACATAAATAAATAGCCAATGAAGCATTTTGGATATTTTATTTTGTATTTTTATTCCTCCCCCCCCCCCGGGAGTGGTGGGGAAGAAAGTTAAGGTATTAGACTTAGTTTTAGATGCAGAATAGACTTAATAAAAGATTCAAATTCATGGAAAACTGCTGGGGTTTTTCCTCAGCAAGGTTTTTGCAACTAATTTTAATCATCCAACTGACAGTTTTCCGGTCCTTAAAAAGAAAAGAAAAAAAAAAAAGAGAGAGAGAGAGAGAGAGAGAAAGAAAAAAAAAACAAACCCCAAAAACTCATCCTTGTTCTCTAGGAACGACAAGTTTGAATATAGAAAGAAAAAGTGTCCAGCCAACCACTTGAGTTTCTAAAAACTATTTGACGAGTGTCCTCTCCACCCCAATTTTTTGTGTCACTTAAGACAAAAAAGCACCCAAACTCTGCAAAATCATTTTTTCCCCCCCTGGGAGCCGCTCCGGCAGAGGTGGGGGGTGGGGTGGGGGAAGGGTGAAGAGTGCCGAGAAGTCAGCACAGCCGCTCAAGAATTTTCCTTCCTCCTCTCCTGAAGTTACAACGAAAAATAACGACAGTCAGTCCAGCCCGCGGCTCTCTGGCGTCTCGGCTTCAGCCCGTGCGACCAAGAGGGGGTTCCTCGTCCTGGGTCGGGGAGCAGCGAGAGGACCGATCAGGCGAGATTCCCCTCCGCCGGGGCCGCCTCTCCGGCTGCGGAAGCTGCGCGCTGCGCCCCGGCTCCCGCTCTGGCCGGCGGGCGGCGGCAGCGGCTGCGCCTCACCCCGGCTCGAGGTCCGCTGCCCGCGACTCCCCTCCAGGCACCTGGACGCGCGAGGGTCAGGGGCGCTGTGCACAGAGCAGGAGGCAGTGGATGCAAGGAGGTGGCCGGGAGAAGGCCAGAAGAGGAGACAGGAGAGGAAGGAGCGGAGCCGGGGAGCCGGGCTGGCAGCCGCCGCGGCAGGAATCTGAGCGCGCGGCGGGCGCGGGGGGAGCGGAGGCCGCGGCGGAGGCGGCGGAGGCGGCGGAGGCGGCGGCGCGGGAGGGCGGGCGCGGACGCGGACGCGGACGCCTGCAGCTGGGGAGCTGCGCGCGCGGCGCGGCGGTGGCGGGCAGCGCGCGGCCACGCCGGCCCGGGGCTGGACTGCTGAGCCCACCGCGATCCACCACCGGACTCCACCTGGGAGGGGGCGCCAGCGCACCCAGGACGCGGCGCCCCAAGGGACCCCGCTCCGCGCTGCAACCTGAAGCCCCCGCCGCCCCAGGCCGCACGCATCCCCGCGCCGGTTCTCAGCTGCCACCGCGGGCGTTCCGAAGGCTCCGGCAAGATCTGTGCCCCCGGGTCTCCCCGCCCGCCCACCCGCCCACCCGACTGCTCCGCATCGCCGCCGCTGGCCCCCGTCAGACTACTCCCCGGCAGTCGGCTTCATCGAACTTGATTTCTCACCTCCTCGGCCCCATCACCTCCATCCCCTTTCCCCCCGTCTCGCCTCCACCCCCCCAATTTCCTCCTCCTCGCCCCTCATTTCCACCCTCCTCCCCCTCCCCCGGCCACTTCGCTAACTTGTGGCTGTTGTGATGCGTATTCCCGTAGATCCGAGCACCAGCCGGCGCTTCAGCCCTCCCTCCAGCAGCCTGCAGCCCGGCAAGATGAGCGACGTGAGCCCGGTGGTGGCTGCGCAACAGCAGCAGCAGCAGCAACAGCAGCAGCAGCAGCAGCAACAGCAGCAGCAGCAGCAGCAACAGCAGCAGCAGCAGGAGGCGGCGGCGGCGGCGGCGGCGGCGGCGGCAGCGGCGGCCGCGGTGCCCCGGTTGCGGCCGCCGCACGACAACCGCACCATGGTCGAGATCATCGCTGACCACCCGGCCGAGCTCGTCCGCACCGACAGCCCCAACTTCCTGTGCTCTGTGCTGCCCTCGCACTGGCGCTGCAACAAGACCCTGCCCGTGGCCTTCAAGGTGAGCAGCTGCGGCCGCCCCCCGCCCCCGGCCGGGCGCCGCGGGACCTGCCCGCCAGCGTCTCCGTGCCCGCGGGGGGCCGGGGCCCTCGGCCGCCCACCTCGGGGGCTCTCCCCCGAGGGCCGCCCCCACTGGCCCTCTGCCCCCGGATCCCTCGGCGGGTCGGGGGCGATGGCCCCGCGCAGATCCTTCCCTCTCCCACCTGTGCCCGCGGCCAGCGCTCAGCCCCTGGCCCCTGGAGCCGTTCACTACCCCGGGGCCCCGGCGGCGTCCCAACCCGCTCCCCCGAGCCGTGCCCCCTCCCCCAGGAGCCCCTCGGTGCCGCTCCGGGCGCCGCCCCCCGCCCCCACTCCCCGGGGCTGGGAGCCCCGGCCTCCTGCCCCCGACCGCGCGCCCCGGGCGCAGGGCTCACCCGCCGGCGGCGCAGCGCGGGCTGCCGGCGCCGCCCCTCCCTGGGGTCCCGCGCGCTCCCACGCTCGCCCCGCGGCGCAGACGCCCCTCCGCCCGGCTTGGCGCCCCTGCCCCTGCCCCTGCCCCTGCCCCTGCCCCTGCCCCTGCCCCTGCCGCGGGCGCCTCGGCGGCCCGGCCTCTCCCGGCTCTGGGGGGCCAGCGTTCGTGGGGTGCCGGCGCCGCGCGCTAGCGTCCGGGGCGGGGCGCCGGGTGCCGGCTGTGGCGCGCGGGCCGCGGGACCGGCGTCCGAGAGGGTCCCGGGCAAATCGGGGGGCTCCGGGAGGCCTGAGGGTGACACAGGACCCGGGCGCTCGGGGGGCGCGCAGCCCCGCGCCGTGCCCGTTAGCGGGAGGAAGGCGGGGCCGCCAGGTCGCCGCGCGCCCCGAGGCGGGGGAGCCCCGGAGCCCCGGAGCCCCGGGCGCTGGACCCTCGGTGCGGGGAGGTGGCCGGCGGGGGGGCGGGGGCGGGGGCGGGGGCGCCTCCGGGAGCTGGCCCCGGCCCCCCGCCTCACCCCACCTGGGAGGGATAAGGGAAACCCGGGGGATGCCTTGGCACCGCCGCCTTGAAAAAGGAGGTGAAAGTTTGCGGATTTCTCTTCTGGGGACTTTTAAGGGACTTGAGTCCCAGAGGGCCCTCCTGCTTCTGAAAGGTCGTGGGGGGCCGCGGTCCGGGGCCTGGGCGTGGAGGAGCGACCCCGAGGCCTGAGAGCGCTCCCCGCGCCCCGCGGCCTCCTCCGCCCGCCGCGGCCCGTTAGCTGCAGGGCGGGCGTGGGCGGCGGGCGGTAGCCGCGGCCTGGGCAGGTTCGGGGGGCAGGGTCCCGAGCCCCTCGCGGTCCCCGGCGGCTCTCCAGGACGCGGGCCGGCTTTCCCGGGCGGCCCTCGCCAGGGGGAGGCGCGGAGCCCCCGGCCGGCGCGCGCTGGGCTGATGGGGAACCGGTTCCCGGGGCAGTTCACACTCGCGGGACTGGGCGCCCGGGGTGGAGCGGGCGGCGGGCCAGACTGGGAAAGGAGCCTCGCCCGCCCTGGCCGTGGCCTCTGGACTTGGGAAAGGTGGGCCTGGGTCCCCTGGGATCTGGGATCTGTGGACAGCAGGGTTAGCGAGGCCTGGCCAGGTTGGGGGGCGGGAGGAGGGGGGGATCGTGCCAGGGCCTCCACCGTGGACCTTGTGGCCACACACCCGCAGGCCCCTGGCGGTCCCCTGTTGTGGATCGCCCCCCACCCCACGCACCGGTTCAGATTCAGTGTGTGGGTGGGGTGGAAAGAGAGAGGCGTCCAGGTCATTTAGAGCCGGTTATCTAGCTGGGTCTTCTATCAGAAGAGAAGTCAGAATGAATTGTGGAGGAAAGGGGATGTTGCATTCTGGGCAGGTTTCATTTTGCAGTTGGTTCAAGAAGTGTGTGTGTGTGTGTGTGTGTGTGTGTGTGTGTATTTTTTAACCGTCCCATTTCTCCTTTTATAAACCACCCATTTTGTAGGTTAACGCTTTCCTCCTTGAAATGCGAAAAGTTCAGAATGTATGTGAATTAGAGAAATTCGCATTTCCACACCAGAGATATCTTTTATGATGTTAATCATCCGCAGGCCCAGAATGTTCTAATTCGCCTTCAGCAAGGAGTGGAAATTTGTGCCCCCCCCCCCCCAAAAAAAAAACCCCTTAAATCACCAACAAAAAACCTGGATGAAAACAGCAAATACAAATACCTAGGTATTTTTGTCTATAAAAATGCCACGTCAAGCATTCCAAGTTAGGATGTATGGAAATAGAAGGGTGGGTGCCTACATTTTAAAAGATACCATTTAGATGTTTGGTATTCTACATTCTGTTTTCTTCGGCTGAATAGACGTGCTGAAGATATAACTGTTTTGAACTATTCTCCTGTATTTCTGGTGCTGAGTCGATTTTGAGCCTTGTTATTTTGGATAGAAATGATCTTTTTGGTGTAAAGATAGAATGCAGTGCCTTTTGAGCTATTCTCAGATATTTTGGTTATCTTTAGGTTTTCTCACTACTGCCCTTTTAAAATTATTTTGAAAGTGAATTGTTTTCTTTTAATCATCCTTATTGTTAATTACAGAGCAGCTTTACTTTTAACCAGTAAACAAAACCATACATGGCCATGTTAAATTAAGTATTTTCATTCATATTAATTGAAAAAATAAATTGAGTTAATTTAAGACTTGATTTGCTGTGTTCCCCCACCCCCATACCTGTATTTAAGAAAATTCAGACAGATGGTGATAGCTGAGGTCCACTCAGTGTGTAAGTTTTGTCTCTGCTGAAAAAGATGTGTAGAGATTTGGAACATCCAGATTTTGACAACATTTTTTATTGTTTTCATCTGAATGTTACTAAAAACAATCTCTCTTTACCTTTCTTTTGAGATAAAAGCCTGAGCTCGGTAGACTTTCTACACCCTTGTAACATAATCAAATACATATGCATTGAAGAAATAATATGAAAAAGTCTCAGTTTTAGAAGTGGTGACCACAATTTGGCTATCGTATTTAGAGCTATGTACAAAGTAAGTTATAGTGTTGTTGGGTGGATAATAGATAGGTAAATATATTTAAAAACACAAACCCAGAGAAATTAATTGTGGAGAAATCTGGGATTCAAATCAATACAATATTTATTGGGCCCATATTTTATGTCTGTGACACTGAACTCAGCATTGTAAAGAATCAGAAGTGAATTCAATATATGGTGTTTTGATGTGTTAATTTAAAATAATACCTCAAAATGATATTGACAACGTATTATACTAAGACGTAAGTGACAAATTAGTGTTGCTCATCTGATCTTGTTTTGGGATTATCCAAGAATACTTATAAATTGCTTATACTCCGCATTTAAAAATGCAAAAACAACTAGTATGTTTTAAAATATGCAAAGTTATTTTATTAGTATTATATTTTTAACAAGGTTCTGCAGTTTTGTAATGTTCAGTCCTTCCAGGTGTCAAGGAAATGGAAATAAATATTTTTAACATTTCTTTCAGGTGTATGTCGCTGAAAGCTTAAAATAGTTAAAGGATACTATTAGAGGATCCCCATGCCCTTTCTGTCCTAGATAGTTCTAGTGACCAAAAAAAAAAAAAAAAAAAAGCGATTTGCAAATTCGGTTCATTAGTTAATAGTCTAGTAGAAATAGGGAGAGAATATGTCAACTTTGCATCCAGTAGCACCCTTATAGTTAGGGGTCTGTCAGCATTTCCACCATGAAGCCTGGTGTTCGGGGTTTATAACTCAGTTGCTTTAAATAGCTTCAAGCTGAAAGAAACGCTATGCAGAAATTTTAAGTCCAGATGTATATTTTAAAACTAAAAGTGGTGCAAGGCTATTGTGCTGTTTTAGGTTAGAGAACACTGGACTATATATTTACTCGTATCATATGTTTTTCTGGCAATGTTAAAGAAAGAAAACACATTTTTAGATATGTGATCTATTACTCATAGTTAATTCTGTATGTTTAATGATACCTTTCAGTATTTGTCATAAGTAGGGTTTCAAAATGATAGAGCAGTTCTTATTTGAAAATAATTTTTCAACATCATTGGCCATTTTTCTCTTCAAAAAACAAGGATGCGACTATATTTGACATTAGTGAGTTTTATTTTCCTAACATATGTAGTAATCAGGTTCTGTGTTTGTGTCTTTTTGAAGGCAATTATACCTAAACAAAGGAAAATGGATTATTAAACCTATTAAAACTTTATTAAGCCTGCTATGAATTTTTATGCAAAATTATGTAAATCACAATAGATTTCAAGTTGTGTGAGGACAGATACATTTATGTGTTATGCCTCTATGTGTAAAAAAAATTAAAGTTAAAAATTTTAGCATTGAATATATAAAAGGTAGTTGAAACACAGAATTTTAGGTGGAAAATAAATATTTTAAAAATTTTATGAAAAACGTCTATTTGGAAACAGGCATGGTTAAGATATCTCTCATTATGTTCTCCCATTTGGCATTGCTGTTTGTCTCCTCTCAAAATTCCAGAACATCCATTGTTAGATGATCTAAACCAGCTTGATACATGGCACGTAAATTCCTGGCTTGTATTGAAATAATTTCCATCAAATTATTTTTTGACATATATTTTTAAAATTGTAAAATGGTATTTTATATTGTGTTTATTTTTTTCTCTACGATTCGGTTGGGTTTTCCTAAATTCTAGGTTAAATTCTAAAAGTTAGCTGTGACTTTTGTGAAAACTTTTAATAGTTTACTTGAAGTCATCTTTAAATAATTGCTGTAGGAATACAATTTCCCCTTTTTGCAATTGTGCCCTTGCATCTTTTTATTCCAAAAAAAGATTTGATCAGATTTTATCTTGAAAAGGAATTATATTTCACTTTTGCTGCAAGTACAATGTGCCAAATGATATTGGTCTGGAAGAGTAATTGATTGGTTAAAATTAGACTTCTGTCCATGGAAATGTCAAAGGCAATTTTAAATTCCATACAATAAGACCACAAAAACAATTTTAAGGGTCTGAGCTAAATCTGTATTGCTGCTCTTTTAGAGTAATTCACAGATTTAGTCATAAGGAGTCTCATACAAAATTTCAGTAGTTTCTAAGGGTTAAGTATCCTTTTACTTAATTTTGCACAAGCTGTGTATCATGTGATTTAAATGCTAGTTCTAGTGAGTGCGCTAATAAATAAAGGAACCTCTTTCTCTGTTCTGAAATGTTAGAACACAAAATTACTTCCCTCTTCTCCATGAATTTTCTTGAATTGGTAGACTTTATATTCTAAAAACAATTTGGAAATGTAATTGTTAAGGTTTCATCACAAACCATTCTTTGCAGAACGGAACTTTTGTGTTGGGTAGTATGGAAACCAATTTTAATGTGTGCTTACTCCTAACTAGTTAAACAGCGATTTTTGACTGCTCTCTACCCTTTAAAATGTTTTCCATTGCTTGGGTTTGGTACAGACGAAATGTGTAAAAATTTCTTGATTCTTTTGGTTTTCCTTTAGATAAACACAGTTGCGAATCTCCAAGGAAAACTTTTTAGCTTCAGAGATCTACTTTTTAAAAAAACTCTCTGACATATAATTATACTTCTGATTGATATAAAGTCAAATACAGTACTCCCTCTTTTCTTTTCCTCAGAAAAACATTAGGCATCTGATTTGGTAGAGTGAACAGTAGAAAAAAACCAATATGTTTAGCCATTAAAAATAGAGTTCAGCCATAACAGGAAAAGTTGTCACCACATTGTGTGAGCATTTCATTTTTAGGCCAAGTTCTAAGCCTCCTAGAACACTCACACAATTTGTGATTACCTATTTGTTTTGTTATTAAGTGTAATACATAAAGCATACCAATATTTAACATGGTCATTATTCTGCTGCTTAAGCAAAGAAAAGTAGATTTGTGTATTTCACTCTTAGGGATCTTTTCTTTCATATTTTCCCATATTGAATCAATTTTCCTTTTCTTCTAACTAAAAAAAAAAATCCATTATGTTAAAAATATGCAGTAAAATAATAATGTCCCAGAGCTCTTGAAAATCTTTATATTGGGGCAGATTTCTTTATTTTTTTTTTTTAAATTTAGCCAGACAGAAGTGAAACCCATCAGCAGTCATTCTTTTATCTCTCAGCAACACCAAAAAACATCTCAAGACATGAAGTAAAGAATTACATGTCCAATTGAACCCTTTCAGGATGCTAAGTCAAAGCCCATGTTTAGCACACAGCAGACTTGGAACCGAGGTCAGCCGCCTCATCTTACAAAAAGTACATCATTGTAATTACCCTCTACTTACACAATATCTTCTATGTAATACAGACTTAAAAAAAAATTATTTCCAATTTATATTGGAAAACTGTGGTTCCTGGAGATAAGTTATTTGTGTGACATCATAGCAGATGTAAAAGAGAGGTGGGAAAAAAGAGAGGCCTCTTGATTTTTGGTACATTCATTTTCTTCTGAGCAGTACAAACTTTTCTGCCTTCATTAATATGCTTACTGGTTCCATCTTTACTTTGACATCAGAAGCCACACGGCAGGTGCCAAAACACAATATGCTGAGTGTAAAAAATGTCAAGCTTTCAGATGCATACTGGCCAAACATGGTCAATTATTTCAATATTTTCAAATGTTCACTTTGTTAGCCTTGTGAATTTGAAAAATCGAAAATTGCTCCATTAAGAGACTATTCAGGCAGCCCCTCAAGGCACTAGATCAAGTATGCAAGGAGGAAATCATGGTCTCATGGGTTTTGCGCTTGGCCTGGAAGACTTCTCAGATTGAATCGAATAACCAGTAGGATAGTCAGCGATCCTCTATTCTCTGGGACAGAAAAAGTTATCAGAAAACTAGTTTGGTGCAAGAGCATGTTTCTGTTACCGAGAGATGCTGACTCAGCCTTTAACTGGTTTCTCTGTCTTGGAGTTTCAGCTGGTAGCCTCACAGACTATTGGCTGTGGGAGATGATGCTCTTTATGGAGCTCTTTCATCAATTTCTTTCAGAATTATTTATCACACACTATGGGCTAGGTGCTGTTTGAGTGCTGGGCATATGGTGGTGAGCAAGACCAGTGACGGCCTTTCTCTCATGTAGTTTCCAATATAATTTAGTCTCCTAGGAATGAGTCTTATAACTTTGGGCTAGTGGATCAAAAGGAGTAGATAGATCACTAATATATATACACGTGGAAATGAGGATCATTTGAGTACAGCAGGGTGCTGTGGAAATGGGTTCTGTAGGGAAGGGAGGGTGTAGGATTTTAAGCTGAATAACAATGGGCTGAAGAAGTCATGGCATGGCATTGAGAAACAGACTAAGAGAAATAGCAAGGGCGGAAAAAAAATATCAGCAAGTTTTTTTGTGTGTGGTTGGTTGTCTGCATGGAACAGAGGGTCTTAGTAGAGGTGTGCTGGGGTGTGGGTCATGAGTGGGGAAAACTCAGCCCCAAAGCATACATATAGTTACAGCGTCTGTTTTATCACACTGTAAAAACTTGCTTTAATGAGAGTAGGTACAAATTGTATTGGGAGCATGGAATCAAATGCTTAGGTTTGCCTTGTGGAAATCTCGACAAAGGAGAGAGCAGTACTAGGCATAGGAGAAGGATCTGTGGGATATTTGCCAGATAGGCAAGTGCATGTGGGTGTTATTATCAGAGAGGTGATGGGCTACTGTAGCTGGAACCATTGCTTAGTCACCACCAGGGCATCTGGAAGTTGAATGAGAAAGAGATGGAAATAATCTGAATATAGGATCGTGGAAGTTAATTGAGAAAAAGGATATTATCAAGGAACAGGGGCTTGGTAATGGATTAAGAATAGTACGTCTATGTGACAGAGCAGCCTGTGCACCAACGTTCCCTTACCAGCCTTGTCATTAAACAGAGGTGCCCATTTGCAAGTCAGCTGACCTCTGTTAAAAGTGTGATCCTAGCCTTGGAGCAGTGAAAATGTTTGTGGACCTCAGAGACTGATTATCTGGATCCTTACTTGACTGAGTTAATCTGCTGCAGGTCAGCTGTTGAACAGTAAGGAGGCAACTGTGTCATTTCAAGATGGCAGATGGGCCAAGACAGAATAAAGTTTGGCCAAGTTTGGCCAAGTATTTTTTTTTTAATCTATGCCACTCATTTGTAGGTGACCGTTTTCAGCTTGTTATGTACCTTTATTCTGCACCTAAACCTCCAGTTTCTTGATGGCTTTGTTCATATCCCACCGCAGAGTGGGCATTAAGTAATTATTGCAGTGTGATTGAAAACCGAATATATAGCCCAAAGGAAGGGGATGAAATATAGTGCTGGATACCACACCGTATTGTCAGCAACTCTAAGATTTCACCTAAGTGTCTTCTCCTGTAGAGCCGACCAGACTTTCTTTTTTTCAGCCTGTGATCTGGATGAGACCACACCTCAGGGCTCTCCAGGCTGCAGACAGGCGGTGCCTTAATATGTACGATACAATCTGCAGATGGGGCGTCAGCCTTCCCTTTGTGGCATAATTCCTATGGACAACCTAACATGGGGATTTAATAAAAATGTACATGTATTCTGCAAAGAATCCAACAACAAATGAAGGAAACTTTTGCCTGCCTTTGAAATGGGTGGACCCTGCAACATTGGTCTGTTTGAAGTGGCATCCTGACCCAAACGCAAAGCGTTCCTTCCTATGTGCCATTACTGCTCTAGAGCACTAAATCCTGATAAGACACATCCTTTACAGTGGGAATATATTCTTAGTTTTTAAGCTTTTCTGATGTGCCATTATTGCTGCTGTGTTTCCTGTTTTATGTAGGTGGTAGCCCTGGGAGAGGTACCAGATGGGACTGTGGTTACTGTCATGGCGGGTAACGATGAAAATTATTCTGCTGAGCTCCGAAATGCCTCTGCTGTTATGAAAAACCAAGTAGCAAGGTTCAACGATCTGAGATTTGTGGGCCGGAGTGGAAGAGGTAGGTCTCTTGATTTTTAATATTGATAGTGGAATAAACACATCAGGATCTTCTGATGAAATGTAGGCTAGTCTGTATACAAATCAGCACCTTCTCCCACTGAATGGAATTGCTGAAGGTTTTATTTAAATATGTCCAGATGAAGTTGAGTGTTTTTCTCAGTGCTCAGGCCTTTTTCATTTGTTTTATGATATTGAAAATTCAAACAGTGTTTTCAGAAGAACTAGTCCCTAATTTCACTGGGTTGTGAGCATATACGGTGGAGAGAACAGTTGGAGATTCAAGTTCTGAATTATGAGGAGCCAAATAACTGAGTAAATGGAGTGGCAACGAGTAAAGAAAAAGGAATGCATTGGAGCAATTTCCAGATAACATCAGTTTTGCTCTAAGTTGTGGCCAAGGACAGCCAGCTAGTGTAATGCTCTTCACTTGGCACATAGGTTACCTCTGTATGATTTAACTTAACTCTTGTAATAAGAATCTATTTTTAAAAATCATAGTTTTTTACATGGCTTCTCATTTGCATAAGTGAATGATGTATTACCTATGTTAGAATGACTACAGAGAGTGGTCTAGACAGATGAGTGATCAAGATTCAATTAATTTCCACATTATTTGGGAGTCCTTAAGAACGTAATAAAATAAAAAATAATTTCTTTTAGCATTTTCATAGTTGTTTTATAAAAGGGATTAATGTTTTAGGAAGAAAACCTGTCTCTAAAGAAACCGATATTTTGGCTTTTATTTTCTTTCCTGTGGAGAGACTTTTAATAGTCCTTTACAAGAAGTATTATGGTCATTTATATATTTATTGAATCTAATATTTCCATTTTAAGTATCTCAATAAGAAGAGAGAAAATAGACCACTTTAGAATGGAGGTGAAATAAATTAGAATGACTTATTGGAACAACTTCTACCCAGGTTCGAATTAGGAAATGAGAAGCATCAGTTTTTAAACCATGTCCAATAATTGCTCTTTAGTTTGGATCAGATGTCATATTATTACCATTGTAAAAACTTGATAAGGGAAATTCAAGCAAGGCTGTTTCCGATGAGTAGTTTTAGTTTACTTTCTAGGAACAGGGCCAAGAAGCTGTACTTTTTAACTTAAAAAAAAAATGATGCATGCTAATGAGATACTGTCACTGAAAGGTTGTTTGAAATAAAATGAGGCTCAGAGCCTCTTGTAGACTCAAAACTAAAAGGGTTATCTCTGCATCAGATTTAGTTTACTTTCATTAAAAGGAAAAAAGACACATCCTATCTCACTGTTGACTGATTAGGTGTGAAGTGTGTGTATTTTTTTTTTCCTGTTACTGGTGCAGGTCCGCAGTACAATTAAAGTTTCTCTTTTTTCTAGTAGGAATCAAGAAACATTTGAAAATGATGATTTACCTTCGTGCTCTGAATTGCATCTATCTTCTTATGTAACATTATTTTGTTTTTAATTAGAGTAATGAATTTCAGCGTTTAGAAGACTGGACACTATACTTACAGATCCCAGCTAGTGTTTCCATTTACCTTGCTTTTGTATTATATAGATGCTGCATAACTTTTCTCTGATCAATTTGAGTAGAAACTATGGCGAAGTGATAGTGTACTTTGTAAACCCTCAACATATTTATTTAAGAAACTTCAAAGAGAAACAAAGGGTGTGCACTGTTTTACTATATTGGCTTTCTGAGTTTTGGCTGGTTTCCCAAATAGCAATTTTTATATTTAAAAAAAAAAAAAAGACAGACTTAACTGCTTGCAGACTTTTCACGCATGGAAGATGAAGAAAGCTTCTTTTGATGAAGTGTAATTATGTCCAAACAGAGCTGACCCCCTCCCCCTATATTTCTTATGATCTTAACTGAAGAAAGTAGGATTTTTCCTTTGAAGCAGCCGGGACTTGGTGGAGGATCTGAAATGCTACAGTCTGCTGCCAGAGGCAGGATGGAGAAATTGGTCCAGACTTGTCTTCGAGACTTAGATTGGGGGTGAGGGGAGCGGGTGGAGAGAGAAAGAAAAAATTGATTTATCACTAATAATAGATTTGTATATCACGACATTAACGTTATACAAAAGGAAATGGTAATATCAAACTGAAATCAAGAGGACAAAAGGATAGAGAACACTGATAGAGATACCATTCTTAGAGAAAAAAAAAAAAAGTCAGTTTTTCAGTGGCAGGAAACCCTTTAACCTGCCTGGGTACCTGACCTGCTTTCTAAAAAAAAATGTCTTTCCAGCTTCCTCTTTGATTTTTACACTTCTACATTTCTCTTAAGTTATGAAGTCTGGATCATCACATTGCTACTCTGGTATTTCTTTTTCCCCAATGCTTTAAAATTTTCTATTTTGAAGAGCATGAAAAAATAAAGAGTACCAAGTTTCTCAAATGTTAACACTTTTTCTTTTCAGTGGTAGACAGATAAATTCTCAGAAATTGAAAAACAGTTTTAGATTTATAAAGGAGTCACTTCACTACTGACTTTGTCACTATGGGTTATCTGATGGCTTTTGAAAGTGCTTTGAATTAAAAGTAGAGCATCTGGGAAGCTTGCATCAAGTTAGGAGTGGCTTATGTTTTTTAGTTGGTTTTTTTTTCCTTTTTTTTTTCTCCTTTGTATTTTAAACAGAAGTATTTGATATTTCAACAGAAATATGTGGTCCTTAAATTTTCTTGGTGTGCTTACTCACTTTTACATCATACATGCTGCTTGTAGTTTACAAGTGGTTTTAAGCACCTACAGTATACAGAGCATGGTACTATATCGGTGTAAGATACAATCCTTGCATGCACACTTACCCTATCAATAGCCTCTGGAGCTAAGTTAGAATTGTCTTTCAACGGCAGTTCCTATGTTTATCTCGGAAAATATATGACTCAAGGACATATTTTGGAATTAGTTCCTAGATGAAGCCAAGGATGATATAATTAGTTGTCTAATGAGTGCTGGCTAGCTCCCTCAGTAAGAGTCTGCATTTTTTATCACTTATGGAATTTGAAAAAAATTTTTTTAATTTAAACAAAATTAAGTAGGTTATGAGTACTCACATAAACATTTGACGATGTATTATTATTTATGAGGTGAAAAACCAATTACTTATTTGGGTGGTAGTTTCTGGAAGTTTCTTGAACATTATGTTCATGTTCCTTCTGAAGGGGCAGTAAGAGGTAGAGGGAACCTCCTTGTTTTTTATTTTAGTTGTTAAAGTACATCTTGATCCTCAGGATTTGATTTTTAGAAGATCGTAGTCATACTTAAGTAATAGTTTCCTCTCCTCCAAACTTACCTCTTTTAAAAAGAAATTTTTACTGGTTCTGCTTTGAACCTGTGTAGGTGCTTTATACTTAAAGGGTACATTTTATATTGGCTTTTGTTCTTACACAAGATGTTTGAATTCAGGAGAAGCATCAATGACTTTGAATATCCAAAGGAAAACGTGGAAGTCTCAAATAGCAATATTCTCAGAACCAGTTTAGATAAGTTCATCGATGGTATTGCTAGCAGGTTATTTAGACTCATCGAGGACATGTGAGACATATACATCCTTGATTTATATTAAGATTTGTGCCATGGATGACAATTGCCTTACAAGCACCGTCCTTGGAGAAATGCAGTCCTGGCTCATGGACCATTGATCTGATCCAGAATGGCGTCTTTTAGGTTTAATCTAAATTAATTTTCAACTTAGGGTTTCACCCCATTCACTCCCCCAGATCTCTACATTGTTTTGAGGTCTCCATCTGGATCCAGTGGCTTCTTATTCAACTTTCTAATCTCCAGGTCTGTATGCTTGGAGTTTTCTGTAACTAGTTTAGACTGCCAGCTGCCTTTTTCTTCCACTTAGGCCTAATGTTTATAATAAATCCTCTGGTTCCTAACCAGACAACTGCATTTCTTAAACCCATGTAACATTCAGTCTATTATGGATGAAATATGATCTATCAGTGACACTTTAAGAATAGATGTTTTCATCATCCTAGCCGAGATACTACATTAGTGGGTTTGTATTTACTGTTTCTTGGTCTTACGAAGCTGATTGGGACATGTGTAGAAATCAATTACCTACTAATTTTAATTTTTTTTTATTTTTTATTATTTATTTATGATAGTCACACACACAGAGAGAGAGAGAGAGGCAGAGACACAGGCAGAGGGAGAAGCAGGCTCCATGCACCGGGAGCCCGATGTGGGATTCGATCCCGGGTCTCCAGGATCGCGCCCTGGGCCAAAGGCAGGCGCTAAACCGCTGCGCCACCCAGGGATCCCCTACCTACTAATTTTAAAAAATGTTCTCTGACAAAGTTTAAGAGAAGAGCACTAATTTTAAGGTCTGGAAGATCTGGGTTCAGTCTCTGATTTTTTTTCCTCTTATTACTTGTGTGGTTGAACTACTAAGCCTCTGTGGGCTTGGGTTTCCTCATTTGTGAACTGCAGGTGATGAACTTAACTGGATAGGATTAAATAAGATAATGTGTGTGAAGTGGCTGGCACTTACTAGATTTCTAATCAATATCCATCTTTTCCTGTCTGCTCCCCTCCCCTGCTTCTTCTGTCTTTTCTTCCTTTTCTTTCTTTTAAATATTGGCCATCGAAAAGTAGAGCCATCGAAAAGACTTAAAACTATATATACCGAGTAACAAATGATGTGTGTCTTAAACATATTTTAGGAACTTACATGGTCTGGGTTGAAAAGAAAACCCATTCACTAGATTTGACAGCCAAAGACCTGTTCTACATTAAGCCTTGTATATAACCTGTTCCATATTAAGCTTTGAAAAGATTGCATTAAACTCTGCATTGCTACATATTGTTTAAGATTTGTGTTTTGATTTAATACCCTCAAGCTTTCAGTAAAGGGAAAAATAGTCTCTGACCAAAAAACAAAGCAAAACAAAACGAGCTGTTTCAAGGTCTGGTACAGGAGCAGGCCAAGTGCACAGGCTGGCCTGAGATTGCCGAAGGTTTTATTGAGTCACTGTTTCACGCCCACCTTTTCCTGTCTTGTAACAGTTTGCAGTTTTGACTATCTGACATGACTAACCGTTGCAAATCTAACTGATTACAACTGTCAGTGAGTCTACTGTGTAACAGTCTGGATCTTCTTCTGGAGAACACAAACATCCGAATCTGCTACCAAACTTCTCCCTGTCTTCTTTCCCCCACCTCCATTCATCACCTCTAGCTCATTAATTTGAAACATCAGATGTAATATTTCAATGAAGTGCGCTGTGGGCAAAAAGCACCAATTCCTATTTATGTTGGGAGATGTCATGTACATTTAGCAAAAAATAAGTCACTGTCAGAGAGTTATTTCAAAAAGATTTAACAGCAAGGATGTATGTTAGGGAAGGGGTGGGCAGGGAGGAGAAGAACTCTGTTCCAGTAATGATGAAATCATCATACCACAGGCACATTAAGGCCAGGACAGGAGACATCGGCTCCTGTTAAAATGATTCCCATAAGAACCTTACTCTTTCATCTTCTTATTGTAGTGCAGTTAAGCAAATGAAATGCTAAAGCCATGTGAAGTAAATAACATAATCAACAGTGATTTACTATTGTTCTCTCATGGGGTCATGACCTAATCCTAAATAAAGACTTCTAAAATTGTCTGTGTTTGGATGTGTTCCTGATGTTGGAGAAAGCTGAAAGGAAGAGAATCCTCCTCAAGTGGACCAGAGTTTTTGTTTTTATTGCCACGGTTGCTACTGAGCAGCTTTTCTGGGGAGTTGGACCTCTCTTGTTTAGCCCTGCAGTGAAGACGAAGATCTGTACACAAGTTTAATCACTCCCTAAAGTGGTCATCAGAGGCCTTGTCATTGAGAATAAGGAGCCCTGTCTCTTTGTTTCATGACCTCCTCAGAGATGCTCGAGCGCAATTTGGAAAGTCTGTGCTGCTCTGTTATCTCAGGTGCTGTCTTTTTATATTCACTGTGGATTTTCCCCTTTTACATCTGCAGGCAAGAGTTTCACCTTGACCATAACTGTCTTCACAAATCCTCCCCAAGTAGCCACCTATCACAGAGCTATTAAAGTTACAGTGGATGGACCCCGGGAACCCAGAAGTAAGTACTTGCCTTCCTATTGGAGACGGTAACAGGGTGTGTGGAGAACCTATGAGGAATTTATCCCAGAGCTGTCAGCACTACTTTCGTGAAAACGGTTTCTTTGCAGACTTTGCTACCTGCGTGCGTTTTGACGAGGGGACAGTTCGCAGAGCTTCATAGTTTGTAGGAGATCAAATTACACTTTGAACTTTGTCACAAAATCAATAAGGCCAACCTAACTCGGGGGGACATGAAGGGGTAATTATTGGGTCACGGTAACTATGTGCAAAGACGTTCTGCTCATCCGCTGTGCATAGTAGACAGGGCAGGCCAGACCCATGAGAGCTGAGGAAGGAAACAACAGACTGAAAAATCTTGAGCTTAGTCAAAAAGCATTTGCGTGTGTTTCCCATGGTCAAAGAATGTGTTTTAACTTTTTAGCTCGCCCACTCAATTCCCTTTATAAAGAGCACATTGGTTAATTACAAAGAATTTATTTGCAAATGATAACTTGCTTGATTGTTACAACACTGTTGTTTGGTCATGTTCTGGTAATTGTTATAGATAGTTTCTTTTAACAGATAGAGTCAAACCAGGTGTAAATCCGCCTTTGTGTGTTTGTCTGTCTGGACACCCAGGGGGTTTATCCTGGTGTTCGTTTAAGATAGTACACATAACCCGTTGGGGCCGATACGCATTTTCCTCCTAAATCTAAATTAAGATAGATTTTCTTCCCCACTTCACTCCCCGCCCCCAGAACCGATTTGATCAAATTTGGTAGAGCAGCATTTAAATGTATTTGGGGATTAAAGATTATTTGATATATATGACATGAAACCTCCTGTGCCAGTGGAAGCATATTGAACTCTACCTTTGATGAGTGAAAACATCAGAGCCCCAACCATTGTGTTTAGAGAGTTTTATTTGATTTGTAGTAGAGGTACAGCTGGCAGAAATATCTGTTGTATATAATGATACACCTGCCTGGACAGCCAGAGTGACCTATCTTCTCTTCCCCTAAAACTGAAGGAAAAGGTCAAGTTTTCTTCTCCCCAAGTAGCAACATCTTTTAGCAGTGAATGAAGGGTGCCTTGGGTTCTTCTTGCCACTATCTTTTCACAAAGGCTCATTGCTTGTCTGAACTGGGGAGCTTTCCTGCCTCAAAAGCCAGTCTTTGAGGCTTTTCTTCTCTCCTCCTTTCATGTGTATGGCTTCTTCTAGGTTCACAGTGCTGGGTCAGTGCTGGCTCTGTTCAGGTTGAGAATGTTCTGTTAGGTGGTGGCCACACACATATCTCTGGTCGCCCCACGTCTCTGGTCATAGGAGCCAGTGGTCATGCAGTGCAGGTGACTAGAACAGAGCAGGGCTGTCTTGTCTGGTTTGGAGCTTTGGCTGACGTTCGTGGACTGCCACAAATCGGGGAAGATGCCTTGCGATGGAAGCCACATGTTATCTAATTAGCCCTCGAGTTCCTGAAAAGGCAGAGACATCCATTCCAGTCATGCATAAAGCAGGACAGCAGTCTTTTAACATTTAGCATTACTAATACTTATCTTTTAAAGATGTTTCCTGCTGATCTCAGCAGCTTTTCTCACTTCTTGGAAAAACCATTATTGTGTGTGTGTGTGTGTGTCTTTGTGTGCCTCTGTTTGTGTATGAGTCCATACATTCAGGAGTTGAAATTCAGAAGTTGATGGTTGGGAGAGGAAACAGGAAAGTGATGACAAAAGATGAGGAAGCAGGGTAGCTTTGGGAAAGTCACTTCTCTCTCAAGTGACTTTACCTCCTTCCCAAGAGATTGTTGGCAGAATTAATTAGTTGATAGGCTTACTACCCTGAAAAGGCAGAGAAATGCTCTGAAAGCATGGAGGGTTCAGGGTAGAGGGGCAGATGATCTATGTGTGACCTGAGTTCAGGCTCTGGTGCCGAGGGTGGGAGGGGGGAGCAGATACAGATCTTGAGTGGCAGACCACTGAGTAACATTTTTCACCAACCAGAAACGTGTGTGACAATATGATATCATTTGTCTGACTTTATGAAGTGGCTTGCCAAACTCGATGCCTGGATACAAGGATGGGTATGGTGTCAGGAATCTTTTAGTCCTATAACCTTGAGTCTCTCTACTGGATTATTTCCTTCTGTTCTTGGCCATCCTGGGCCTTGAGGGCATAGCACTCTTCTCAGTATTGTTTTTTAAATTTGAGAGTCCTGGGTGTGAAAGATGCCCGGGATTTTGCATTTTCTTCAACTATAATAGGATTTAGATTGATTGGTGCATAAACAACGTTAAATGGAGAATCCTCCAGAATGCAGGTTGGCAAACTTTTTCTATGAACTGCCAAATAGTAAATAATTTCAGCGCTGTGGGCCATTTCTTCCCTGTCATGAGGACTCAGCTCTGGCAGTGTAGCTCAAAAGCAACCAAAGCCAATACATAAACGAGCGGTTGTGGCTTTGTTTCAATAAATCTTTATTTACAAGAACAGGTGGTGGGTCCGATTTGGTATGCAAGTTGCAATTTGCCATCCCTTGCTCTAGATTTCAAAGTGGCTTATGTTATTAACCCTTAACAGTAGAGCTTTAGAAAAAGGCTTTCCTGACCAGAGAGAAAAAGACAATGTAATCGTTTTCACCTTATCTCCAGCAGAATTATAATTCTTTAAGTAGTGGTTGTCACAGAGATAGTATCTACCTGTTTATTATTGTAATGGTTTTTTGGGGTTGGGGATTTTATATCATTGATAACCTGTTAATGGAATTTCACTCCCTCCTCCAGAGATCAGAATATATATATTGAAAAAGGCTACTTTTGGTGGATTAGCTATTTGGACAAGGAAAAGTTCTGGATTAACTGGTTGGGTCTTTATTCAGCCAAGCATAGTGATGAAGGGTGTGGGCTTTGGTGTCAGACTGTCTGGATTGAATCCCAGGTCCACCACTGACTAGCTCTATGGTGGTAGGCCAGTCACCTGGCTTTCCTTTGCCTCAACTTCCTCATCTGTTAAAGTGAAAATAATAATAGTATTTTCCTCATCAGTTGCCGCAAAGACCTTAAATGATGTAATGTATGTAAAATACGTAACACGGTGACCATCATGTGGTAAGTGCTCATTAAGTGTGAGTTGTTACTGCATAAATTCCCTTCAGTGTCAGGAGTTTGCTGTAGCGTTTGGCTTACAGTATGCTTCCAGGAAATAGATACCATCTAGGCTCTGCTCCCTCGTGTATTATTTTTTTTCCTTGCAGATGGTTTTGCTAATTTCTGCTCATTACTAAATGACAGTAAGAAGTGTTATAAACTGTGCCTTGAACAGGTATTCCTGCTGCCTGGGGACAGCTGTGCAGAAGTGATGATCACCATAATTTGTTTGTAGTGAAGAAAAGTCCAAAAGAGGATGCGATGGCACTCGTGCCCCACTCTGAGGCCCTGTGCATCAGCACATCTGCCAAGACTTGCTTTTCACTCAAAAAGCAGGAAGGTTCCACCTTCTATGTTGTCTGTCTCTGGCAGCTGAACCGGTGCTGTCACATCACAAACAACTTCTTTTCTTAATATACACATCTGGCGTTGGCAGTTGGACTAACTTCATAAGAGCGCACATGATCATCACTCATTACAAGATTAAAAAGTACCCCATGGCATCATTGATGTTTTCTAACTTTGATCTTTTGCAGTTGTGATTCATCTCAGTTATAAAACTTCCCTTTAAAGGAACATAGCCGATGACTTATTAGAACCTTCATCTTAAGTAGCGTAAACATGAAAATGGTGCACATCTTTACAAAATGCCATTTGTTTTCTTTGCCAGCTTATCATTTTAAGACATGACATCATACTTAAGATCCCAAATTTGTAAGTCTTGTGTTTAGGCAAGACGTTTTGACCTTCTGTTGGCAAGTGAGCACCGAAGAACAACTGCCGTATGTTCGCCAGCAGGAGAAGTCAGTGTAGCAGCAGCAGCAGCAACGGTAATGCATTTGGATGCCTAACTCTCTCAAACATCAGTTTCTATTAGGATCCTCTGTTCCACGTGTGCCCTTGGTTCCAACTGCAGTCTGACTTAAAGAGTTTCTACGGGAAGGTGAACACTTGGTTAGCAGTGTCGTGGTGGTGGTTCTGAGTTAGGGAAGAGGACTGATGGAAAAGGTATTATTGGCTGTGCAGAGGATGGAAAAAATAAATCACCTTACGTAGTCAGGATCCTTTTAATTCTCTTGCTGTTTTTTCAGTTATCTATTGCTAAATAACAAACCGTCACAAAACATAATGTTTAAAGACAACGACCAGTTTATTATTCCTCATGGTTTGGTTGGGCTGCCTGGGGTTCATCTGGATGGGTTTTCTGTGGCCTTGCCTGGGGTCTTTTGTGTGGCTGCAAGAAGATTGTGGCTGGTGCTGGAACACACATGATGGTTTCATTCTCATGTCTGCTGCCTTGGTGGGATGGCAGGAAGGCTAGGCTTGGCTGGAACAATGGGACAGCTGGGCCTTTCTCTTTCTCCCTGTAGTCCTAGAGCCTTTCCCCCTCCACGTGGCCTATCCATCTCTCCAGCACAAGCACAGTCTGACTTCTTACATGGCAGGTCAGGGCTCCCAAAAATGCAATAATGGGAGCTTTTAGGCCTTCTTAAGGCTTCTTAAGGCTTCTTAAAGCCTAGAACTGCCATGGAATTACTTCTTCCATATGCTGTCGGTTAAAGCAAGATACAATTAGTTGCAGCCTATGTTGAAGGGGAAGAAACCCACAAAGACATGAGTGATGGGGGTAGTGGTTCATTGGTTCACCAGTACCTCAACTTCCTTAAGTGCTTAGATGGCAAATATCATTGTTGCCACAGAAGAAATGATATTTTTTGAGGCATCATCTTCTGAAAGGTCTCTTGACTTTTTAGTCTGGAGGACATTTAAAGTTCTGCTTGTTTTTCTGTCCAGTGTTTACAGGATTTGTGCAGCACTCAAGAGGGCAGGATATATGAGGCTAGGGGTCAGGTTTGGCCACAGTACTGTGATGCTTTATCATTAAGGGAGGAGGTAGTTCAAGTCCCGTCCGCTTCTTATCAGAGTTTTAAGGAGAGAGCTGAGTCTCCAGCCAGTGCCCTCTGGTTACATTAATTCATAATCACAGAGGTCCTCTTCCCTGCTAAGATCCATTCAAGAAGCCAACCATCAAAATCACAAAGTCTTTACCCTACTTTCCTACCTACCTCAGTTTCTTAAAAAAAAAAAAAAAGTTCTACAAGGTGACTCTCAGTTTTGTTTTTATTTTTAAGATTTTATTTATTTGAGAGAGAGAGAGAGAGGCTGAGACATAGGCAGAGGGAGAAGCAGGCTCCATGCAGGGAGCCCGACATGGGACTCGATCCCAGGTCTCCAGGATTACGCCCTGGGCTGAAGGCGGCGCTAAACCGCTAAGCCAGGGCTGCCCATGACTCTCAGTTTTAATTATCGTAACTTCCTTCCAAATGGAGGATATTTGGTAATTATCAGATGAATTAAGGGTGAGTGTTACCTTGGGTACTTGGTATTTGCAGGTCAAATGGAAGTGCACCAGACCAATACTCCTATGAGAGATGAACATTTAATGTTTGAACATAAAGAGGTTATTAGCCTTGCCTGGCAACATGGCAAGTCTGTAGCAGAAGTATTTTATGAATCCTCAAATGGAAGAGCCTGGAGGTTTTATAGTTTATATCATCCAGCTTTGGAAGTTCTCAATTGCTAGCACATCTGTAAACCTGATAGCCTGACAGACATGAGGGGGTGTCTAAGTTTTTGCGTGCTGTCCCTAGGGAAGCAAATCATAGTTACTCTTTAAGGAGAGACCAAAGTTGTCATCTGTGTCCTTCCTGCTGGGACACTACCGTTCACTATTGACCAGCTAGCTCCCTGTCCTAATCCGGTGGGAGAAGGAAGAAGATCTGCTCTTCTTTTCCTGCAACACTGCCCTGCTTGGCTGCATTTTTTTTTTTTTTAAGATTTTACTTACTTACTTGATAGATTGAGGAGAGAGAAAGAGAGTAGAGCGCGAGAGCAGGCACATGCATGAGCAGGGGTGGGGTGGGGCTGGAGGAGGGGCAGAGGGAAAGGGAGAGACTCTCAAGTAGACTCTGTGCTGAGTGGGGAGCCCAACTTCCAGCTCAATCTCAGGACCCTGAGATCATGACCCTGAGATCATGACCTGAGCCAAAATCAAGAGTCAGATGCCTGACCGACTGAGCCACCCAGGTGCCCCCCCTGCTTGGCTGAGTTCTGACTTGAGTAAGGGCTGGCACCTAGGCAAGGAAGAGGCTGTCTGGAAGTGCAAGGTAATGTTTATATTTCTCAGACTGCCTCAGCACCCTGGCTCACTCAGCTTGTCAGGCTTAGGTCCTCAGCCAAACTGGTTTCTTTTCCTGCTTGCACATTCTCACCTGTGCATCACAAGTTTATAATTCTTTGGAGATAGTTTTATTATTCCGTGTTCTTAAGGCACTTCCAGCTGAAGAAATGTTACCTTATGAACCTAAGTTAACAGACTTACATGAAACAGGGTGGTTCTGGGCACGGCATCATCTCATTATTCTCTAATTCTGTTGTACCTAGACCTGCTTTTTCTAGCCCCTTGGAGGGTGGAGAGATTCGAGGGGCTGGCCTTTTCTCTTCCCCATTCCAGTTAATTTCAATGGCTGCTTGCCTTCATCCTCCACCACCCTTCATCACAGTTGCTCGAAAGAATAGACTTCTTGTGGTGGTTGGCCCATGCCCTCTGCTTATTTATGGACAGTGAACGCTTGTTTAGAGGTTGGCCGCACGTGAGAGGCGGGGAATGTGTAATATGTGTTGCATGGAGGGCTAGCAGAAGAATTTTTTTAAGGTCACTGGACATCTCTGGATGCAGTTCTTGGCATTCATAATCTTTCTGTCTGTGAAGATAATTTGAGAAAATCTTCATAGGTCTTGTCCCATACTCCTGATGCCACAGTCCTTAGTGCAGAGCATTAGTAGAAAAGCCAGTTACTTCTTGCCTTGGAGACTTCCCCTAGTTCTTCATGTGTCTCTGAAGTGCCCAAGGAATGGAAATTATGGGTAAATGCCATGTTTTGATATTTACAAGTCAGTAAATATAAGCCATGGTTTGGTTGTCATGAATATTAATCATTTGGTCACTAGTATTTAGAGCATTGTTGAAAATCTTTGACTTAAGAGAATAAGAGCAGGTAAAACAAAACAAAACTGTTGCCTTTCCTTAAGAAAGATGGGGCAGTCAGAAGCGCTGCTAGAGGTCATGTCTGGTGGTTGGTGGAATGTGCTCTTGAGAAGAGCAGTTTTAAATCTCTTTCAGTACTTTTTTTTTTTTTTTTTTTTTTTGTTGACTGACTGTCAGGAGCTGGGAAGATGGCCAAGAAGGAAATGACACATCGAGAGGCATTTTGTGTTGTGCAACATTCTGTGGAACTGATGCAAGGCTATATGGCCTGTTTACACATTCCTCCGCTAGCCGACTGCATGGCAGTAATTTACTTCAGCAGCACATGGCATGCTGTAGCAAGGAGCTATGGCCCTAACATCCTTTCATGGCAAATTAGCACAGCCGTTAAAACATGCTTGTGTCCCTCTTCTGCACTTTTTCCCCCCTGGCTTCCCAGTTCTGACGGGTGCTTTCTCATTGTATGGGACTTGTGTTAACAAGGAGCTGTGGCTTTCACAGTAGGAGCACATTTTCCATATGCACATGTTCCAGTCGATACATTTCCATCTAACTAAGTTATCGCATGGCAGGTTTTCAGGTGTATGTGTCCTAAAAACACACATATACTTGATCTAGTGTATCAGTGTTTGTGTTTTGGTACAAGTCAGAAATCGTTCATTCTCAAAACAGTGTTAGGGACGTGAGAGAGAGAAAAAAAATGTTATATTGATGAATTTATTATTAATTTATTAAAAAAAATGTTCTTATGTTCTTTCCAAGAAAGAAAGTTCCTGATAGATCACTGAACTGTCTTACTTCTGTTTTGTTTATGCTATCACATTTTCTTCAAGAGGGACTAGACCAGATGAGAATGAATAGTATACTTAAAGATAACAGAGGAAAAAGATTGTGTTGCTGCTCTTTATGGTCATATATTTGTTCCTACCTAGCATATTTGTAGGATGCATTTGTCATGTGCACGAAAGCACATCTTGTAGTCTTCACATAAAATCTCAAAAGTTGTTTTTTTTTTTTTCTTTTTTAATCTAGGCAGGTATGGACAATAATTGCTCATGTTTTTCATGTACCTTTTGGAAATTGGTCTAAATTAATTAGGCCATTTAGGTCTAAGTTAATTCAAGGTCATATGCAACAGTTCATATGTTGCATGTTGCATGTTGCAACAGTTCATATGCTGCATGTTGCAAAAAAAAAAGTCTTCAAGTAGGAGACTGTATTTGGGGTGTGGTACTTTAGTAGCAATGGGAGGGCTCCCTGTTCCTCTCCCAGTTTCTCTGCTGCTGTGCACTGGTGGCTAAAATCTATTTGCTAATAGACAAGAGCACCTCATTCAAATTCAGAGCTAAGGCTTAAGTCCAAACGTCTGGAAATCGTAACTCAGATTTAAATGTATATTAAGTCAAAGAGAAGTGATCTGTAATCCTGTTTTAGGAGCAGGTTTTGGGAGATAAAGGGAGAGTAATTAATGAAGCCCTGAGCACTAGAAAGTAAACAGTGGCTCAAGTGTGCAGGGAGGACCTCAGCCAGCCTTGGAGGTGGCCACTGCCTGCTTGAACCCTTGCAAACTTGTTGCAGGTCAGCATTCGCAATATGGATTTCTGATGCTTTGCAGGTCTGGCATACTCTTAGCAAATGCAGGATTCTATAATTTTAAGGTGCAAGTTTTTGTTTTTTGTATTTCTATATTTCCTCTTTTGGCAAGTGTTTCCCTTTTACAGGATATTTCTTATTCAGTTTTGTTTTAGATACGTACTGGCTTTCCTCCTCTACTAGTTTGAAAATTAACATGTAATTTCTTTCTTTCTTTTAGTAGTTACCCTTACCATTTCAACACATATATCTGTCTTTTTAAAAAATTGTTATTTATTTTTTTTAGTTAAAAATGAGAACAGTTTAATATTAAGAATAACATAAGAAAGTAGTTTTTGACAGATTAAAATTTTTTAACAAAGTCTTAAATAAATTTCAATTTCCATGCTATTAATACAAAGTTTAGAACAAGATATTGCTACAGTCATATGTTGTTATCTAAGATATGGTCATCTTCTCACTAAAGAACCAGTTTGAATGGCATAGTGTACTTTACATTATGAATTAAAATTAACAAATGTCTTTAAATACATATATATACCCAAATATAAATACCTAAGAGTTTTAATGTTTTTAAAACATTTTATTTATTCCTGAGAGAGAGAGAGAGACAGAGAGAGAGAGAGACAGAGACATAGGCAGAAGGAGAAGCACGCTCCCCGTGGAGAGCCTGTTAGGGGACTCGATCCCAGGACCCTTCATGACCTGAGCTGAAGGCAGATGCTGAGCCACCCAGGTGCCCGAGTTTTGTTTTTGTGTTTTTTTTAATTAATCATGATCTCTATCTGCCTCTTGAATACTATAAGAACTTCAGCATACTTTTAAATTGCCATCACTTCCTGTCTTCTGTCTTCTGTCTTCGGTCATCTGATATTTTTTATCCACTTTTTATACTCCTCCGATTAATTGTTAACACTGTTTAAACGGTACGTTTATTAATCTATTTGCTCACCATTCCTTCCTACACCTCAGTTCTTCCTTCCGGATTCAGTTTCCTTTTTTGTGATACAGATCCTTTAGTAGTTCCTTCACAAGAACCTGTTAGTGGTAAACTCTGAGTTTTTCTTCCTAAAAATGGCAGCATTGTGTATGCCAGCTACTGTGATCTGCAGGGCACCCAACTGAAAGTCTATCTGTCCTTAGTGCCTGAGAGTCACACTATAGTAGTCCTTCTTCTTCTTCTTTTTTTTTAAAGATTTTATTTATTTATTCATGAGACACAGAAAGAGGGGGGTGGGCAGAGACACAGGCAGAGGGAGAAGCAGGCTCCTTGCAGGGAGCCCGATGCAGGACTCGATCCCGGGACTCCAGGATCAGGCCCTGGGCTGAAGGCGATGCTAAACCGCTGAGCCACCCGGGCTGCCCTATAGTAGTCCTTCTTATCCACAGTGGCTACGTTCTAAGACCCCCCAGTGAATGCCTGAAACCATGGACAGTACTGAACCCTACAGATACTATTTTTTTTTCTATCTCTATATACCTATGATAGAGTTGAATTTATAAATTAGGTACCATGAAAGATTAACAACAATGAATAATAAAATTATAACAGTATACTCTAATAAAAGTTATGTGAATGTGGTCCCATCCTCTCTTTCTCAAAATATCTTACTCCTCTGTACTCACCCTTCTCCTTGTGATGATGATGATCACGTGATGAGATGAAGTGAGGGCAATGACATAGGCATCGTAACATAGCATTAGGCTGCTGTCTTGACGTTCTGAGGATCATCTGCTTCTGGATCGTGGTTGACGGTGGGTAACTGAAACTGCACAAAGTGAAACTGTGGATAAGGGGGACTGTTGTACTTGTCTTCCTTTGTGCTGAGACTTTCCGGCATTATTACCAGGCTAGTCAGAGTAGGGTTGAAGGGAAGAGAATACAGTATGGATAGGTTTTCATGGAAGATGGATGAAGGGAAATGGACCTAAGTGCCTTTCACCGTGGGGAGCTCTGAAGAGTCCAAGGCCAATGGTGGAGAGGAGGTGGGAGGGAATGTTCCAGCAGAGGGGAGGGGTTGAAGAAAGAGGCATATAGGGAGAGGAAATGAAATGCCTTACTCCACTGTTTTTGACTTAGTCAGGGCCTAGGTTGCTTTGGAACTTTCAACCCAAATTTATGTTAAAGCCAAAAAAACAAAACAAAACAAAACAAAAAAAACCTCTTTGAGGAATGCATTGCACAGTTTACAGGTGGGTAAATCAAGGCATGGCCATTTGAAAACTCAATTTGCAAAAAACCCACAAAACTCGGTATAGCTGATCGTCAAAGGTTATTGGCTGTTGCTCTTTGCAGAACTAGAGCAGCATTTTTTAGATATTGTTGTCCACACGTTTCCTGTCATTTGATGAGAGTACAGGTCTCCAAACCAAAAGGTGCTTCTTATATACAGTAAATGAGTCGCTGAATGAAGCAGAGAGAGAAAAATAGGTGTATGGATGGAGGAGCATGGTTTAAGAGAGTCGGGAGACCATAATCTGGGATAGAGCTTCTGTAGGCACAGCGGACAAGGTGACTCCAGGGTTGGCTTTGTGCACTGCTTGCTAGGGTTGGGCAGGAAGTGGCTGGTGGGGAAGAGGTCAGCTCACACCTAAGCAAGCTGGTACTCTCTGCCTTTCCGTTAGCCCCCCGACTGCCTATGCACCATCTGTGATGTGCATGTTCTTACTCTTTACCTTCTTGATACTGATTTTCATGACCTACAACTTGAGTAAAAAATGCTAGCATGCATTTTGGCTGGGCAGTACTCAGGATGATTTAACCAAGGCTCTATGTCTCTTTAGGTTTGGCCCTGGAAATCATTGGTAGAAAAAGATAGGCCCTTCAAGAAGATGAGGAAGGTACCAGAACATAGGCTGCTGTACTTACCAGAAGTGAGGAGAAACATGGATGTGTAAAAAAGGGCGTGTGTGTGTGTGACTATGAAGTCACGGTTACTAATTCTAGAACTTTGGTTTCTGTTTCACCCTCTCACCATTCACACTACCTGCAAAAACAAGTTATAATGTTTTCCGTATCGTGAGGGCTATTTCAGAGTAGGTTAACGGGGAGTCTGTCTGTACGGGCAGTTTGTATTTAAGATGTGGCTTCAGGTATGGTTAAAAGAAGTGGAGGACCTGGAAATTCCTCTGGTGAGGACTCAGTGCCATGTTATTGACCCTGGGCAAATCACTCAATTACTGTCCAGCTCAATTTCTTTGTCCTTCAAGTAGAAATAGGCGTGAAGACAGCTTCAGAGTAGTTGGGAGTAACTCCTAAGGAATGATCATAAAGAACTTGGCGCACATGAAGGGCAACTTAAATACCAAATAGTAATTATGTAGCGCCTTTCTGCCAAGGAGTTCCAAACACTTAGACATTACCTCACTCAATTCTCTTTACACCCCTTTGAGGGATACATTGTACATTTTACAGGTGGGTAAACCAAGGCATGGCCATTTGAAAACTCATTGGCTCTATGTTGCTCTGCAATTCAGCAGATGATCTGTGGAGGTGGGAAAGGAGCCCAGGTCTCGTCTTGCTTGGTTCTTCACTAAGACTCCCTGATGCTTTGTCATGGAAGTTGTGGAAGCTCCTGGTCAGGCTTTTGGTTGATGTTATGAAGTGGCGTTACTTAAGAAGGAAACCTGGAGATGTAGTAGCAGTGCTCTGTGGCAAATAGGTCGCAGGGTTTAAGGCCTCACACATAGAAGGCATAGATGTGTGTATGTGTGTGTGCACATGTTTGTTGAAGAGTCTTGAATTCGCTCAAATGGAAGTTTGAGCTGAAAACACTGAATTTTGTGAGATAAAATAAGATGTGTGAGTTAACCCTCAGTAGAAACTTACTTCAATACCAGTGAAATAGTGCTCGAACAGAAAGTTAAATAAAAGATTTTATTTATTTATTTATTTATTTATTTATTTATTTATTTATTTATTTGAGAGAGAGAGAGAGAAAGAGAGCGCAGGAGGAGAAATAGAGGGAGAGGGACAAGCAAACTCCGTGCTGAGCAAGGAGCCCAAGGTGGGGCTTGATCCCGTGACTCTGAGATCATGATCTGAGCAGAAACCAAGAGTTTGATGCCTAACCAACTGAGCTGTCCGGGTACCTTCAAAAAGTTAATATGAGGAGCGTCTGGGTGGCTCAGTCTGATAGGCATGGGATCAGACTGCTTTCAGCTCAGGTTGTGATCTCATGGGTTGTGGGATTGAACCCTGGCTAGGGCTCTGCATTCAGTGTGTAGTCTGCTTGAGGAGTCTCTCCCTCTGCCCCTTCCCTCACTCATGCACACATGTGCACTTGCTCTCTATCTCTCAAATAAGTAAATCTTTAAAAAAAAAAGTTGCATGGGAAGAAAATGTAGGCAAGTACATGGTAGAAAGAGTAGAAAGTAAAAAATTAGTTAAGAGAATAAAAAGTGTCCCTAATCACATCTCCAAAGATTGCCACTGCTCGTGTTCTGATGCTAATCGCCTGGATGTTTTCCTGTGGCACTGATGGTCCTTTTGTGGAGGTGATGGTGGTAAGGAAGTAGCATCAGGACAACGATGGAATGCTGTTAAGTGGCATGCCTCTGTTGAAGCCAAAAGGAGAGAGAATAACGGGAAACGAGATAGGTTGCTTGAAGGAGCAGGAGTGAGACAATGGGATGGACAGCAGGTTCTAGTGAAGGTCTTGGAAGAGGCAGCAGCTGTCTCTGTTATAGGGCGGGCTGGCCTCGTCTGACTAAGACTGCATGGGTCCGAGGAGGAGGACCCCTACCCCTTCCTCCTACTAAACAATCCCACCACCATAAACATCTGCCCCCTTTATTATAGCTACCAGAGCCCCTTTTTAATGACCATTAGATCTGCTTTAAAAATGTAAATATCTCTGGCAGTGGGGATATTTATTCGTTCAAAAATGATTTTTGAGTGGGTACAGTTAGCCAGGTGCCAGGCTCACGAGGCAAAACAGATACGATCCCTGCCTTTGAGGAGCCTGCATCCTGAGGGGAAGATGGACGAGAGATGAGCGCATCAGCATTTGTGTTTAATTGCATCTGATTGTAAATTGTGATAAGTACTTTAAAGGGAACTGATGGAGCCATGCCCCAAAGAATAATGGGGCATCAGGGGACGGGTAGGAACCTATTCTAGAGTGTGCAGGGAAGACCACTTGGGAGGAGATGACATTAGAGCCAAGGCTGAAGGGTGAGAAGGAGCCAGCTCCGAGAAGGCCAGGGAAGACGCTTCAAGGTAAAGGACATATCACGTATCAAGCCCCGAACATGCTCAGTGTCAGAAATCTACTGTCTAATTTTGGTAGAAGAGAAAGCAGTAGGAGAATGCCTGCGAAGTTGAGAAAAGGTTTGCAGAAAAAGATAACCAGAATCACCTCCCTCAAAGCTGCTGGTTGTATCATTCTACCCATGGTCTCCGTAGCGTAATGTGAGGAGCACAGAAGGGTTCTCTGCGTCCACCCCCACAGGCCCTAAACCTCTCTCGTGTGATCCTCGCCAGGGTGCCTAAGATTCTTCTTTGGGTTAAGGCTTTGAGGACAGGACCTGCAGAGATGTTATCTGCCATGGAGAACACATTTGAAGACATTTTTGGTTAATAACTTGGTTTACGTAAGTGGATCAGATCAGATTAGCTAGATACTCATTTTATAATAGGATCATTTAGGGAAAGTAAGTTGAGAAAGACCTGGAAGAGCTCTGTCTGGTGAGGAAGATTGAGTGGGAGTAGATGGGGGAGGAGGGGAACGGCTGCTCTGTGACCAGCACTAAGTAGTAAGAACACCGGGTCCCGACGAACATGTTTTTTTCTTCTAGAAGGAGCCCTAGGAGCAGGTTTGTACCAAAAATTACCCAAACATAGCAGTAGGTTACCATTCAAGTCGAGTCTTCGGGCTTTTATGGACAACGAGAAACAATTCCAAAGGTGAGCTGGGTTTCAAAACATGAAGGCAACATGGAAAACTGAAGAATGTTTAGCGCAGAGCATTGATGATGATTAAAGGATTGTAAAATTGAACCTATAAGTTGAAAGACGTGGGATTATTTTGCTTCAAGAAGAGGAGACAGAAATGACTTAATAACAGACTTCAAAATTATGAGGAGTTATTAAGCTGTGTATGGTGACCAGCTGTTTTGTTTCTGGCACGGTCAGAGAAAGAACAAGTTTTCACTGAAGCATGATAGATTTAGGTTGGATTTAGAGAAGGACTCCTGGACTATAAGAGTTGTTAAATAGGATGGGTGACTAAAGGCTGAGGGTTTGGCCAGATGGCTTTTCATTCAAATCCCCTCCATATTAGCATTTCTCTGTGTGTTTATGAAGTGCAACAAAGCGCCACCTTTCTGCTTTTAAAGTCAGGGGCACTATTTCTGGTTCCCATTATAATTCTGAAGCTCAGAATTGCAGAGGTTTATAGACACAAATGATGAGGGTAATTTGTCTTGCTTCAGTGGCCATTAGAATCTTTGATTGAGAAAAATATGACCAAAAAAGAGGAACAAATCTGCCACATGATAAAAAAATTATTATTGGTAATTAGAACAGAAGTGTTATCAAGAATGTGGGACCGAGTGAGATTTTATTTTTGGAAAAACTCAGGTATATTTGACTTGTCTATGCCAGATCCAGAAGGTGGGGTTTTATGAAGTTGACTCATTTTTTGTTCTCTGTTCCTTCCTCCTGGGAGAAATTAAAAGCACTTCCAGGTGACACCAAAGTTCATGTAACCTGGAGTTTGAGAGATGGGATCCACAAATCACCCTCAAGGAATGTATGGGCACAGAGAAGGAAGGAGAGCGTTTATGGGCAGGATTTATTTCTGAAAACAGAAACCTTCATGCATTTAAAAGCTGGCAGAGCAGTGGCGAAGCTGAGCAGAACAAACCTGAGAAAGACCTGCTGAGTGTGCCATCCTGTCCACTTTGGAGCTGGGATGCAGGGAAGCAAAGAGCCTTGTTTCCTGGCTTTAGCCTCTCTCAGCGAGGCCAAACGTCAGTTTTTATTTTTAGATTTATTCTTGAATCCAGTCTTTTGCTTATTAAATACCTGTTGGAGCAACTTTTGTAATAACAAATTAGCACACCTGCAGATGGTTTGCTTTAAGCACTCATGATAGCTCTCTGATGAAACTATGAAAAACAAAGTATGTGCACATATGTAGCATTCTCAGATGAGTGCTTTGTTTTGAGCTAAGTGGATATAATTTTCTCTAAAGGAAAAAAATAATCAAAGAGACGAAAGAAACAGACTTTGAAACAGGTGACCCAACTGGGACGAAGGCTAAGCGGGTGTGGTGCTAAGCTTGGGGAAAGGAAAAATACTCAGAAAACATATTTTTCTTTCCTTCCAAAATAACTTGGGCTCATTGGTTCATTAAGCACACTTCAGACCCTTGAGCCACTACTTTTTCCAAAGCATCATCACTGTTGGAGAGCCGCCCGCAGCCCACCATTGGCTGCACAACCCACTTCCTTTCACTGGCCTCCTTTCTTTCTTGTCTGTGATATTTTCTTTGTGGCCTCGGCACTTTGGTACATTATTTATTTATTTTCATGATTTCTATGTTTGGGTCTCCCCCGCCCTCAGATAATTTATTTTTAAGACCCCTTCTAAGGATCCTTAAAAATTAGAGCTACCTTTCCTGTAGCAAAAGTCGACCTGAAAGGGATTCGTGTCTCCTCTTCTCTGCTCTTGAGGTCAAGAGATTGAGAGTCGGAAGGAAAAGCAAGGGAAAAGAGGTGTGGTTTATTCCTATTACAAAAAGGAGCTCTCTTCTGAATACTTTGTTACTTGGAAACATCTCTTCCTTACACATGTGTGGACAGCAGAAGGGCATTTGTTCCTTATCATCTGTATACCTTTTAAGTATTGTGGACCAAGGAATGAGTTATGAAACAGATTGTATATTCTCTGAGGCAACACAAGACCCATTGGTATACCCTCCCCCCACCAACATGGCTTTGTCATCTGTTCTTCTTGAGCTTTTTTACCTGGAGTAAGACTTAAAACCAACTTCCCTTTCCTTTTGAGAAACTGTGATAGAGACCAAGTGAGTGTGTTCAGTCGCCGGGGCTTTAGGGAGGTTGGACACAGAGCTGTAGTAATGTCGAAAGGCTCATCGAGAAGGACAAAGGTTTTCATAAAGGTCTTCAGATTTAAAGGGAGCAAGAGTGGGTGTTCAGATAGCGTGCCAGTGGAAGGTCCTGTGCCTTGATCACTTCTCAGGGGATTCCCACATGGACTCCCCTGGGTACTTTTAGAAATCTATGTTTATGGCACAGATCAGACATAGCAAGGAAGTTGGTTGGGGCTGGGGCTGCAGGGATTTCTGGGTTCTGTAATGAGGAAATCATAGATGGACTAAAATGTAGAATATATGCCCATTTTCTTATTTATAGAGCCTATTTTTGCTCCCCTTATATATTATATATTGGTTCCATATATTGTCAAGCTTGAGGCAGCATTTCCTTGGTAGAGCCACATAGCTATAATAACCCAAGCAGGAGAGCTGTCTTTTCCCTTTGCTTTCATCCAGGCTGTCCAGGAGCTGTGCCGAGGATATGGTTTGATTGTAGTTAACCTGTCACTTGCTAGCCCGGTGGTGGTATAGGAATAGAAGTTAGTTAATTAGGAAGGGACTTGATGGGATATAACAACATGGAACATCCATTTTTGCTGAGGGTTGACTTTCCATCCTCAGTCACAGCCCAGGAGAAGCCCTGCATGGAGTGGCATGACCACTTCATTCTCTCTTGTTAGGAGAACTGAAATATCATAAAAATTTGCAACTGAGTTGGAAAAAATCTGACAATGAAAGATGAAATGTAGCTTTGCAGCATGAGATTTGTGGTGCAAACTGACCAGAGGAAGGAAACCTGATGATCTAGATAGATGCCTCTGGTTATTACCACTTTTGTTATGCACCCCTGTACTCAACAGGATGAGTCAAATATCACTGTAAATGAAAACTTCATGAGGGATGGAAGATGATCCTTGTGTTTGAAGGAATAGGTGGCTTTTCTGGCTAATTTATAAATTCTCCTTTCATTGTTTTCAAAGTTGGAATAAGTTATGCTAAAAGTCTATTGGAAAAAAAACATTTTTTAATTTCTGAAATTATTTTACTTAGTTAGTATTTGCTACTGTGAAGAGCTCCTGAAGCTGAACCATGGCTGAGTTATATTCCTAGTTCTAGACCTGTTGCTATTTGTCTGGTTCTTGGAATGGATTTCGATAGTTTTCACATCAGGAAAATATAGTCACATTATTGGTCTCAATTGTTAGGCAGTCAGAAGACTTGCGGTTGTAAGTTATTTAAAATAATTGCTTTAAAAAGATGATTATACATTAGGACATTAAATCCCAAGATTTCTACACACTTAAGAAGTACCTGTAAGCAATTCCATGAAATTCTAATGTCGATACTTAGACATTGTTGTCCTCAACAAGTTTGGTCATTAAAATCAGTTAACCTCAGGAAGCAAAGTCAGCTTTCATAAGATATATATGTCCTCTCTTTCTTCACTAATTGGGCAAACGCTTATAGCTGGTCTGCTCTGTGTCCGAGCCTCTGAATGTTGGGTGCTGATGAAAGAATTTTGAGAAGCCAACTTGGAAGAAACATAGCAAAATCGAGAATAGAGCCAAGTTGAGTAATCAGTATTATGTTGAACGTATCAGGACATGAGAGGGCTTACTGTGTAGGGAAAATGAGCAGGGTCCCAGCTTTTCCTTTAATAACTTGTGAAAGTTAATGACTAGCCATACTTTATTGTCAGTTGTGGCCACAACCATATCTCCTGACAGCTTCAGTCCCTTGTCCCTATCGCATCTGCTCTGTGCCCTTACTGAGAACTCAGTCCCATGGTCTCCCATCTTACCTCTGCTTATTGTGGCATATTCTCCCCTCTGCTCTGTCATCTAGCAGATCTCCCTCCCTAGCAGCACCTGCAAGCTCTCTTGCTCTCTCACTATTCCCATTGCCCAGAGAAGTGGGGGACACTTCTCTGTCTCACAGAATGGGCTTCCATTTTGATTCCAAGAAGGGTTTCCAAAGCTAAGGAGAGTGCCACAAAACTTACCCAATTTGAAGAGAGTGTGTGCATGGTGGGGGCAGAGCATAACCACGAATGTCCGTTGGTCCATGAGGCTCTGTGCTGGATGCTTTATATCCATTTCTCCTCTTTGATAAATGAGAAAATGGAGGCCTCAAGGAGTTGAGTTTGCCAGCCCAGTTCCTTGGCAACAACAAAGTCAACTCTCTTCTCTACTTTTTCTGCTGCTTGATACCAAGGGCCTTGAATATCTGTGAGTGATTTTGGGAGGCAACCTTATAAAACTTTATGTCAGAGGTTAAGGCAAATCTAAACCAAGAGTCTCAAATATTATTTGTAGTTCTTTATTTCTCCTCAGTTCGGTGGGAAGTGGGAAGGACTGGGGCACAAGGGGAGAAACCCTGGTACAGAGGGTCTCATGTGACAATCAGCAGTACAACTTTGGACTCCTCTGGCTCTGACATATCTTTATGAGGCCACCTTTTCTTCTTTGAGAAATGGAAATTATTATCAGTCGCAAGAAAGGAATTCCTACCTACTGAATGGGATTTGTTTTTTCCTGTTGGCCTTAATGCTGCCATGTATAAGTACTCTGCCATTGCAGAAAAGTAGTACTATTCTTTTTTGGTAATTTAGATTATGTGGAAAATACATTGTTTTGGTGAAAATATAACATTTGTGGGACTAGTAATAAAAGCATATATATGGTGCAGTGCTACCCATTGTTTCTTCTTACATTTTGAATAAAACTTATTTTTAAGATGTAATTGTTTTAGAGAAGTTTTAGGTTTATAGCATAATTGAGAGGAAGATATGGACATCTCTTGTGTCTCTTGCCCCCACACGTGTAGAGCCTCCCCAACAGCAGCAGCTCCCGCCAAGTGGTACCTTTGTTACAAACAATGATTGCACAGTAACACATTGTGATCACCCAAAGTCCTTATTTTATGTTACAGTTCACTCTTGTTGTATATAGTATGGATTTGGACATATGTGTAATGACATGTTTCATATGGAGTAGTTTCACTGCCCTAAAAATCCCAACTAATCCCACCTATTTATCCTTTCGCCCTCAACCAAGCCCCTGACCTGTGATCTTTTTAATGTCTCCATTGTATTACCTTTTCTAGAATGTCATATAGTCGGAATCATATAATATGCAGCCTTTCCTGATTCACTTCTTTCACTTAGTAATATGCATTTAAGGTTCCTCTATGTCTTGTCATGGTTTGAGAGCTCATTTCTTTTTAATACTGCATAATATTCTGTTGTTTAGATATGTCACAGTTTATCCATTCACAAGAACGTTTATTTTCATTTAATTACTACATAAGAAAAACATTGGATGGAAAAAGTTCAGAAAATTCAGAAGGCATAAAGAAGAAAATAAAAGTCACTTGAAACTCAACACCAAAGATAACCCCAGCTAGTATTTTGATGTACTTCCTTTCAGTGTTTTTCCTGAGTGATATTTGTGTGTATGCATATATATTCATGCATCCTTTTTATTTTACACAATTTTGTTCATATCTTCTAGGCTGATTTCATTTTGTTTTTGGAGGGAGAGGGACGGAGGCGGAGAGGGACTGAGGGAAAGAGGGAGAAAGAGAGAATCTCAAGCAGGCTCCACACCCAGCATGGAGCCCAACTCGGGGTTTGATCCATGACCTTGAGATGGTGACCTGAGCCAGATGCCCAACTGACTGACCCACCCACACACCCCCTCTTTTTTTTTAATTATTAGAAGGAAGTGGGCAAATCTCTAGATGGTAAATCTTCTGTTAGGTAAAGATAAACAGTTTGAAAATTAGTTTATAAAAACTGGTATGAAATTTTTTATTCTAGTTCCTTAAGAATATTCCAGCCCTTGGAGTTATTTATTTCTTGATATAGTTGCCTGCCTCACAATATAACTTGAATTAATTGTATATCCTCCTCCTTGCTATTCTTCTTGTCCCTTTTTTTCCTTTCACTTTATTCCACTTGACAGGTTCTCATGTGATGTCTGGCATGTGAAATGACCAAGGGCATGCTGTGCTGGGTACTGTAATCATGCTTTGAGGGGCTTCTGTGGCTCTTCTTCACACTTCTTTGAGGCTCCATCTCTCCATCTCCATATTTCCTCCTTTGGAGTGGTGCTGTGTGCCTCCACTTAGGATTCTCAGACCTGCCTTTGAAAAAAGATTCTATATATGTATAGTCTACAAAGTTTATGTTATTCTTTTGACTTCACAATAACCTTGTGAAGTGGTCAGAGAAAAAATTGTTTTACAAGTGAGGAAGGAGCCTTGAGAAGTTAAGAGACTTGCCTAGGTCACACATCTCTATTAAGCATTTCATGTTTAAAAATGGCTTAGTATGATTCAAACCAAAGTCAAGAAGAGAAAAGATTCTAGCTGAGAATTTAAAGAAAGTACAGAAAATATTATCACAGCCAAAATTATTTCAGGTTATTCCAACTAGAAGCTTATCAATTTTTTTAAAACTTTTAAAATGTAAATTCAATTAGTTAACATGTAGTGTATCATTAGTTTCAGATGTAGAGTTCAATTATTCATCCATTGCATAAAACACCCAGGGCTCATTACATCACATGCCTTCCTTAATGCCCATCACCCAGTTTAACAATTTTTATATGCTTTATTGTTTGTTTGTTTTTGTTTTGCAAAAGTTAGTAATGGGGGTACCCTGCTGGCTCAGTCTTTAGAGCTTGCGACTTTTCACCTCAGAGTCGTGAGTTTAAGCTCCATATGGGGCACAGAGCTTACTTAAAAAAAGAGAGAGAGAGAATCAAAAGTAAGTAGGAATCAAATACAAGTGAAGGAAAAAAAACAATTTAAATCAATTAATGGAGAAAAGAACTGTATGTAGGAAAAAAGACTGTCTTTTGAACGTAGCGGTTCACTAATTACCACGAAGGGAAAGGAAAAATAGTGCTTCATTTTTTATCAGTAGAAAAAGACTGTGGATCAGGAATAGCTGAATCAAGGGGTAGAGTAATTCTCTCCTGATCCATAGGAAATAGGGTGTCTGGTGAAGGGCAAATGGAAGGAAGATCCAATGCCAGACAATGGCTTTTCCAATTTCTGGAGGTCTAGCTACATGAAAGATGATAGAATATGGATTCAAGATTCTTAGGAAATCCTTAAATGTAAACTATCCTCAATTCAGTATGATATCTGGAAAATCAGGAGCAGTTTGGCAGGTATTTTATTTTCAGCTCCTTAGCCTACCTGAAAATGTAATTTGAATTATTATTATTTTTTAATTCAAAACTTGTGAAAATGGAACCAGCTTTTCTAGTGTCTGACTTCTAATGTCCAGGGGGCTAAATGAAGTAGAGAAAAGAAGCAGCAGCTCTGTGGAGGAGTATGCCCCACAGAACAAGGCAGAAGAAGAACTAAGCCAGGGAAGTGGTGACTTGGCTGAGGAGGGTCTGTGACAGAGGGGAAAACATTAGAGGCTCAGTCAGCTATCAAGGTCAAAAGCTCTGTGGCAGGTTTGCCGAGGTGGTTCTAAAGTGCACTTTTCCTTGTTAATAAATAAGACAGGGAGGTGGGTAAGCAAAGACAGGGAGGAATGGGGATGCTCTGATTATGTGGTGCTAAACAAATGTCACGGTGCATTCTGGGTAGGAAGTTAAAAATGGCAACAGTGTGAACTTGCAGGCCATACAGAGTATTTGTTAAGCATCTTAAAGTCTCGAAGCTACCTAGAGTTCATGTTTCACTGATGTGACATTGAAAAATCAGAAGGAAATACTGGGTTATTGAGGAACCATGGGTTCCTGGTGATCTTGGCAAAAAGAAATGTCAATCGAAGGATAGGTTCAAAGGATCGCTTGGCGAAAGTTTGGGAGAGAAATGGAGGGTAGGAGGTGGGGAAAAAGAATTTAGAAAATGAGCACACTTTTAGAGTGTTCTCTGTAAGGGCGTTAGAGAAATGGGTCAGCAGCTGGAAGGGCATATGGCAGAGTGGGGGGACCATTGGGACTTCAAATTACCAAACTGAAGGCCACAGTGCTGACCCTTCCTGAATGCGCATCCTTGACAAATCACTTTGTTTCTCGGGACCTTGGCATTTTCAATAGAAAAATGGGGATACTGAAACCTACCTATAATAGTGACTTTATTTATTTTGTATTTATTTTTTTTAAGATTTTATTTATATTTTTGAGAGAGAGAGAGAGCATGAGAGCACGATGGGGGGGGGGTAGGCAGAGGGCAAGGGAGATGTGGACTCCCCACTGAGCAGGGAGCCTGATGTGGGGGCTCAATCTCAGGACCCTGAGATCATGACCTGAGCTGAAGGCAGATGCTTAACCATTTGAGCCACCCAGGCGCCCCTATAGTGGGGATTTTAGAAGATTATGTATAATAATAGTTTTTCATTTGTAAATGGCAAAATGGATGTAAAAATCTCATCATCGTTAGTGTGTGATGGACATTCTCAAAGAAACGTGATCACTTGGAGGAAATGCAATCTGGAAAAAAAGAGATACAAATGACTAGGTGAACTCAAGACCTTTATTAAGAGCTCTGGGAAGAGGAAGACGATTTGATATGTAGGGGACGGAAAGAGAAAGGCTAGATTGGAACAGAGGGTGAATGTTGGAGAGAAGAGGAAAATCAAGTTGGAGAGGTAGAACTGGACTAAGGATACAGAACAGTAAAGACCATTCAGAAGAATCTGAGTTGATGGAGCAGACAGTGGGGTGGCCCGTGGGTTCTCCTGCAGGATGGTTGGAAGTAGATGGAATTGGATTTCTACATAACATGGAATTACAGAGATTAGAGCAAATTCTACCTTTGTCTATAGAAGACCTCCAGTGTTGCAGTGCAATTGGGATATTTTAGTTTGGTGGAGGAAGCAGGAGGAATCAAAGACAAGAAGAAACAGAAGGGAGACACATAAAGGCAAGGAAGCCTGCTGGAAAGGTACTTTTCCAACCTAAGTATGGTGAGAATCAGAATTGCACCTTACTGTTAGGGAGTTTATATGCCATGAAAGTCAGTGTTAACATCCTGGAGAAGAAAAGCGCAAAAGGAAGGAGTGTCTCGAGACGGGAAACATTCATGAAATGAATGGGTCTTAGGTCACACTGTCGTCAGGTATTTATTGAGTACCTACTATGCACCATTGCTGTTCTTGGCTTCTTCTGGGCACTCCTCCAAGCTCCGTTCTAAGCATGGACTACAGCACCCTTAATGGCAGGAAATGTGTGGGAGGAAGCCAAACTGTGACAAAACTAGGCTTACGTTTCTTTTTCTTTTCTTGTTTTCTTTTTGTTTTGTGAGAGATTATATCTTCTAGCATTTTGCGTATTGTCCTGTGCCTATCGCACAGTTTGCTAAATGAATTTATAATATTTATTAAAAGCGTTAGCAGTATTCATCTGTTGCTGCTGCAATTTTTCTTTAAAAACGTGATTTGCCGATACACATTACTAGCCTTAAAAATGCTCCCAGGGCAGCTGTGGTTAGAACTCATGATCAGATTTTGGCCTTTCCGACTGCAGAAGAATACCATCAAAATCAATTCCCTCTGCCGTTCATGTGATACTCATACAAATAAATAATCAAAATAGCAGATGGTAAAATAAATAAGAGAAAGCATACAGAGAAACATTGATTTAAAATAAAGGGAAAAGGGGTTTCATTTCCGACTATTTTAAGGAAATGGATTTAGTGTATTCAAGGGTTTACAATCAATGAAGTGCACTGTAGAGTTATTTATATCAGGGAAGTCACCCATTTTCTGTTACTAATCCTGTGAAAAACACTGGTTTGATATTTACCAAGGGGATAGGAAGAGGGAGGCGATGGTCTACCTTTTTTCATTCAGCATTAAATTAATGGAGTGGGGCAGTTCTGCGATTGTTTTACCTTGGTATGGGTGTTCTTGTGTGTATATGTGTGAGACCACACGAATGTGTAGCTGGAGATTTAGGTGAGAGTAGACAGATGCATGGATAAGTGAGCTCTCCGAGTTGCTAAAAAACTAACCTGAAGCATGAGATCATGAGTGCTAACTAATTTTGAACTATAGTTTTGAATAATTCGTCAGGACTAGGGCTCTGGTGTGTGTGGTGAGACTATTCCACTATTCACAACAGAGTTTTAAAAACAGTGTATTTGTAATTGATGGCATTAAACTGGTAGACTTGGGTTTGGATTTTAAAGCAGACATTCAGTGGTTCAGATTAATTTCTAGCCATGGTTTCGGAGGTTGGAACCAAAATGTGTACAAAAGTAAACATTTCCCTTGCAGAGCAAATAATTTGAACTCGAATGAAACGTGAGCAAGTAGGCACCAACTACAAGTAAATTTTGACACCGATGTCTGGAAAGCATCACCAATTAGCATACTTTTCATGAGAGCCACAGTGTATTATTGTGTCTCTGGGCTTGTGTAAGAAAAGAAACACGTAACTTGTTGAAGCCCGGACTTGTACTGGCTGGCGAGAACGTTAGGATGAAGTGTTCGCCGTCTGGACCTGGATAAGGGATGCAGGCCTGAGCACAAGCAGCTCTGCAGAGCGGTGGCCACTTGTGTGTCCAGACTGAAACAGACACCCGCCCCGGCCATCCCGTTTTCACCAAATACCAATCAGTGATCTCTAAAGGGAAGGTGTCTCCCCAAATGGCTTAGTTCCTGGGCCACTTTGTTGTCTTTCTCTCTGGTCTTAGGAGCACAGGAAGTAAAATGCATGCTGATAGCTTCTCAAGGAAGTAAAATGCACATCGTTGCTTTCCAATCGAAATAAAATCTTTCTGTAGAAAAATAAGAGAAAAGGTCTTTATAAGGAAGCTTTTCTATCATCCTCAGATGTAGGAAAAAGTGTGTGACTTGACAAAGACCTAAAATAGTAAAGTGAGGCTGTAAGGTGGGCTACATGCTAAATAGGCTGACATGAAGGCATTGTTAGTTTCCTTAGTCTTCCAGAAGGGTGGAGAGATTTCCTTTCTAGCTGGGGAAAAAAAGAAACCTTTCCCACATTAATCTTTATTTCATTTGGTATATGTTTTTTCCCTTTTATCTTGTCAGTTCTACTGAGAGTTAAACTAATGGATTCCCTCAGCATTTAAGTGTCATGGTAGTAAACCAAAGAAATTCATACAGTGAAGCTCACATTTATGTAAATGCTCTTTTAAAAAACACTAATTTTTCCTCCTCTTACTTTTGTTACTTTTTTCTTTCAGTTTAGTTTTTCCTGGCAAGAATGGGGTAGCTCGGTTTATTTGTTATTTTTCTTTAGCTGGATCATATTGCTTTGAGACAATACAATAAAATATTTGCATCCGGATCTTCAGTTTATCCTGGAAATAAGCACGTTAATGGGAATGTTTCTATTTTTATTAATTTGTGGGATAAAACCAAATAGACCATGAGTTGGACTCATTGTGGGTCATGTTCAAAATTTTAAACGATGTTTGTAACAATGGAGATAGCTGGGTTCCTGAATGAATGTCCCTGGCTTCTCCTCAGGGATTATGCCTTTTCCCTGCTAATGTTCAACTTCCCAGCTTACTAACTGTCAGGTACTAGTGAACAGTGAAGTACATGAACTGTTAAGTGATTGCTAAATCCAAGAAGCGCCCTAAATAGAATTTTTTTTTCCTTTCGTGGTCTAGGATGATGATGTGAGAATAATATAAAGTGAAATATGAACCTTTATTCCATTTTGAGAAGTGTCCGCATTCTAAAGCTGTATCTCTACTGGCCCTTGGGTGGCATCAGCTGCCTCAAACCAGATTATTGCATCTTTTACTTCGTTCTCTACAAAGCTGGAAAACAAACAAAAACAAAACAAAACAAAACAGCTGAAATCAGTGTCAGAGCATGATCCCATACTTACTTTCCTACAGGAAATGGAGGGGTTTTGTCCTTCAGAATCTGGATATGATGGAGCAGAAAGATAGCCTGTTCACTAACTTCTCTCATTTTACCCTAATCAATATATATCCTTATATCATTCATTGGTTCCATCTTAAGACCTCATTTTGATAGCCATAGTGTCTTATCCTATTTATGGTTTTTTAAATTGTCTGGACAAAGCCTCTGCTGGGTGTGAGTCGCAGTATGTTTCATTGCTCAGCGGGACCATGGCAGTCTCTTCAGTGTCCGGGACCTTTGTGTCTAGCATGGCTGCATCACTGCTTTCAAACACAAGGGAGCTCCGAAGGGAGGGATGCTGATACTTGAGTATAAAAGATCGGTCATCTTTTTGTGCCACATAAGGTAAATGTTTATAAATTGGGCACAGCGTTTTATTTATTTATTTGTTTAATATTATTTTTTTCAAGGTTTTATTTATTTATTCATGAGAGACACACAGAGAGAGGCAGAGATACAGGCAGAGGGAGAAGCAGGCTCCGTGCAGGGAGCCAGATGTGGGACTTGATCCCAGGCCCCCGGGATCACAATCTGAGCTGAAGGCAAATGCTCACCCACTGAACCACCCAGGCGCCCCTGGGTACAGTGTTTTAGAATGTATGTGTCTCTCTCTTTTGTCTCTACTGTAGTTCCTTGTAATTCACCCAGTGACACTGGGGAGACTAAGCATGCTTCTGAGATACAGTCGCCTGTGTTGTGACATATTTATAAGCCTTGGCCAAGCCATTTCTTGTGGGCATTCCATAGATACTCTGAAGACTCTAACTTCCTATTATGATCTCAGGGGATCTTTCAGAAACATTGTTAAGTTGTGTTCCCCAGCCCTGAGAAAAAAATACACTGGCCAAATGTCTGTGACACCTCCAGGTGGGCCCACTGCCCAGCCCGCTGGGCTCCTCCCTGGCACTAGATCCCAGATGCCCTTCTCCGCCCGCACCCTGTGCTTACCTGCCGAGTAAGGTGAGTAAGGCTTCAGGGACCCAAAGAAAGCAGAGGAGTGGAAACATGACTAGAGTTTAATCCATTCTTCTGAAATAATTAGTTTTTCATGGTTATTTATATGATATTTTCGGGTTTTGTGTGACGTATTCAGCAACAGATAGATATTATTGGTCACAAGAGTCTTAGTCTTAAAGAAATCTAATTTTAGAACCACAGATAGTGAGTATCAGTACTTACTTGATCTGAGCTGGTACTGACTATTGAGTTAATGAAGAATCAGCCTGGTCTAGTTGATGTGGTCACAACATTGCAAGCTGTGAAGTTTGCCTTCTCTTCTGTATCTGTAGCAGTGTAGGAAAGCCACTTCATTTTCCCCTGCCTCTGTTCCATACCTGTTAAACTGCAGCAGTAACTCTAATCTTGAGGTATGAAGAATATCAATAATAATACCTTACATTATATGTAATATGTATGACGGCCCTGTGTTGTAGGTGCTGGGATGCTCTCAGTTCAGATGTGAAGGAAAAAGGCATTGATGGGGCAGCCCTGGTGGCTCAGTGGTTTAGCACCTGCCTTTGGCCCAGGGTATGATCCTGGAGTCCCGGGATCCGAGTCCCATGTCGGGCTCCCTGCATGGAGCCTGCTTCTCCCTCTGCCTGTGTCTCTGCCTCTCTCTCTCTCTCTCTCTCTCTCTCTCTCTGTGTCTCTCAAGAATATATAAATAAAATCTTAAAAAAAAAAGGGGCATTGATGTTGGAGCTCAAAGTTTTGCCAATATGTAGCATCTCCTGGGGGGTTGTGCAGCATGCTCTTCTAGGTCCCCAAGCAGGGGGGCCAATCTGGCTTTGACACCTCTTCATGGATGGGCTTGGTGAGCTCCCCAAGTGATACTTTGTAGCTTATAGTAGGAACCTAGTAGAACTGGGCAGTGTATTTTTCCCCCCCTTTATGTCCCATGGAGAGATCAGGCCTGTTTTCCTGAAACAGATTTTTGTTAGGGCGCTTTATTTTTTAACCAAAATAATTTGTACAGCTGAGCAGCTCATCCTAGAATCTTTGAGGTGTAACAGAGGCTGCTGGGACTCTGTTCATTTATTTCACAGATAAAAAAACCTGGCAAACAGTCCCTGGCACGTTTTGTTGCTTATTTGGTCGGACTTACCATCCTAAAACGTTCTTTTTTCTTTACTACTCCTTTGAGCTAATATCTTATTTCTCTTCTTTCTAACCACCAAACTTCTTGAAAGAGTCACTTAGACTTGTCGCCTCCACTTCCTCACACCCACTCACTCCTAGCTTCTTGCAGTTTGGCTTCCGCTCCCTGGCTCGACTGAGACTGCTATCTTGAAGTTTGCTAGTACTCTCCCTTGGGTGGCCTCGACCCCTCTGCAGCATGTCACCCTGGTGATTACGTCCTCTCTCCCATCGTTGGCTTCTGCCATTATCGTATTCCGATTTCCTCCTGCCTATCTGACTGCTCCTCTTTCTCTTTTGCTTTATCTTTTAAACTCCTACTTACCTCCTACAAGGGGACATCACCATAAGTTCGGAACTTGGATTTCCTCTGTTTCTTTGCTAGCTTATTTAAGGCACCATCAGGCATGAACCATCACTCTGATTTTGTGAACAACTCCCAGATCTTTATCTTTCATCACCCCCCCACCATCTCCCGTTTCCCCATCTCCTTTAACCCCAAAACTTGCGTCACAAAACCCTTTTGATCTTTGATCTTTAAATAGTGCATCTCTGTATAAACTATCCCTTCCTTACCTTGTATAAGGAACCGTAGCAAGGCACCAGGATTACTAACTCTTCTTCCAGCCACCACTGTCTTTTAAAGTTCTCTTGACACAGTGCTACTGTTCAGTCTCCCTGAAGCTCAGCTTTGATCATGGTAATGTGAGGGCATCCCATTGCAGAGTACCACATTCAGGTGCTACCCAATCAGTTACAGGCTTCTCAGGTGGCTTCTTTAAGCCCATAATCACTTGGCCCCATCTTATCTTTACATCTCTAACCACTTTCCTACACACATTCTAGTCCAGTGGTTCTCAGATGTATTGAAGCCGATCCCCCCACACTTTTTATAACAAATACTCAGTAATTGTCCCTTTACTACCCTAAAGTGAAATTATTTGTTTTCTATATCTGTCTGCATAACTTCCAAATGATCAATAAAATCATGTGATTGGAGCATAAAGGAAATAAAAGAACTTAATTAAATAGTGATATAGTTTAATGTCTAAATACTTGGAGAAAAAAATATAATGAACTAGCCAGCTGCTTGGACATATATAAAATCATCTTGAATATAACAGTGATAAATTGAGATTGATGCAGGTATATATTAGTGGCTCAGATACCAGAGTGTTGGGGGAGATTTTCTGAACTCTTGAAAACTCTTGGTAAAATTCCTAGTAGAATAAAGTAAACTCTTATCTTGATTTCTAGATAGTTTTATTCCTAGAAGATCCAACATTTTGAAACTGTAGAGAAAAACCTTTATGTTTATATTTAAATAGAGCTTTGGTTCTAGGCTTCGGTAATTATAACCAGAGATTTTTTCATCTACTTGAATGTCCGATAGGTTTTCCAAAAATCATGAGGGATGCAGAAAAACATTTCATTGTGAAGGATTGTCCCATGCATTGCAGGACACCTGGCATCCTTACCTTCTGCCCACCCAGTTACAGTCCTGTACCTGTGGTCATGTGACAGCCAAAACTGCCACCAGGAATTTCTGAAACCCCCCCAGTGGTTGGTACTATCTGTGTTGAGAACCACTGCTCTAGCCAGACTGTGCTCACTGTTCCCTGAATGTGCCTTGCCTTTCCCAAATTGTGCATATCTTTTCATGCTGTGCTTTTGCTTAGAAAATGCTACTTCCATTTCCATCTCTTGAAATCTTACCCACCTTTCTGGTTCAAATGACACCTACTCCTTTATGCATCCAGGAAGGATGTCTACCAGTGTAACGTCTTGCAGCACTCTGGCTGCAATGCTTTATGATGCTTGAAACACACTGCTTTGTATTAGTTATGGATGTGTAGATATTACCTTACCTTTCAGCCTGTAAGATCCTTGAGGATATAGACCATATATAATGGAAGGTTATATTTTCCAGTGTTTCTAGCAAGGTGGCTTGCACACAGCACATGCCCATTGAATATTTGTGAACAAATGGATAGTTTTTAAAGAATATTTGTAGAGAAAAGCAAAAGGGAATGTTGATTTTAGCACGTAAAGTGATATTTATATTTTATCTTCTAGTTTTAAACTTCTAGTAATGCAAATTCATATCAGAAAAGCACATAAAAAGTCTGTGGGTCTATAGGTTTGATCTACATGCATATATTTATTCTATATATTCCCTATCCATAGCAGGAGTTTGGAGCAAAATTAAGCTAGCATTCAAGCATTATAGAGAACATGTGGATAAATGTGGCTAAAGTGCTCCTTTTTTCATTCAGTTCTATAATGTAGAGATAAAATCAACTATTGAGGTCAATCAGGATGCCCATGCAATTCCCCTGTTTTCCTCCTTTATTCAAAAACCTCAAAACCGCTGTGGGTAATGCCCTTAAGATCGGCTTCTAACACATAAAATCTAAAGAGCAAAGTTTCCAAGAACTGAGTGCTTTCAGTGTTTGCTCTTTATACTCCATTCTCGAACATCTCTCCCCAATGACATGAGCTAGGCAAGCCCAGTGCTCACTCCACCCACCTTTCATCTCTAACTAGAGTAGCATGAAGCATTTGTGCAGTCTTTTCTTCCATGGCTTCATTTTCTGTCATCTTAACTCCATCACCAATCCTCAGCCTCCTAACGACATCCGTATGAAAGAAATCAGACCCCTTCCACAATGAAAAACACATTGAAGCTACTGCACACCACCATTGCCACTGGAAAAGTAGGTATTACTTTTTCTGTCAATCCAACCACAGCACTGTGGCAATGTGGAGTTTTGATGGTTGCGTTTTCATGTATTTGATAATTAGTCAAGCCATGGGTGCTAATCAACAAAAGTATTGTTAGTATTTAGGATGATGGGACACTTAACGGCTCTTTGTTTATATATTTTTTGAAGTAGGAAGTATTTGTCTTTGAATGTGGAGACGGTGTAAAGTGATCCAAGAAAGCGATATGACCAAATGACATGATTAATTTTCATTCCTTTCCTTTCCATCTCTTTCCTCAGATGCATTTGAGATTTGCCCAGACCCCAACATGATAGAAAAAAGCCCAGACTTTGGGACAAATCAGTCAATTAAAAACCAGCTTTTCTTATAGTTTGAGAGACATAATGGAGTATAGATGTGCTCTGCCTTCAGAGATTTTATGTAGATGTGGGGGGTTTAGAAATACCTTCCAGAGGAGATTATAAAAAAGTATATGATGAGTGATACAGAGTGCCACAGGTTTTTGGGGATGAGATCCTCGTGGATCCTGCCTCTTCTTCTGAGTCCAAGATTGTCCTTTGATCAGATTGTCCTTCTTTGGTACCCAGAATACCCTTGGTCACTGTGAGTTTCCCTGGAGGATCAGAAACCATGCCCTCTCTAGTACAGAGGTTGGGTGTTAAATGTCTCATTTCCAGGCCTGTTTCCCTTTGCAATACACCTCTTTTTTTTTTTTTAGATTTTATTTATTTATTCATGAGAGACACAGAGAGGCAGAGAGGAGAAGCAGGCTCCCCACAGGGGACTCGAACCCAGGACCCCAGGATCATGCCCTGAGCCAAAGCAGATGCTCAACTTGCTGAGCCCCCTGGGCACCCTTGTAATACACCTCTTTGAAGACATGCCCCAAACTCTGTTAGTGCGAGTTTCTGTCAGGTACTGTGGCTTTGGAGAAGGCAAAATGTTTCCATAAAAATTAAACAGATTCATTTTAACAGACTCTTTCAGCCACCTTCTCCTAGGGAAATTTTTTATAGACCTTAAATCAAGATTTCGCCAAAAATCCATAATAATGGTATTGTGATAATTAAAATGGTATAGCTATTTCGTTTTGCCAGTTAAAGCCAAGGATAACAGAACACCAAGCCAGGAGCCATGTAAATGTGCAGGAACACTGTGGGGTGGGGAGTGAGGGTCGGAGATTATCATGTCTTCCCATTCTTTTTAGCAAAAATGTCTCAACTATTAAAAACGTGGGGGAGAGATTCCCACTCATGGGCTTCACAAGGTTCGCAACATCAAAAGCAGGTCCAAACCCGAGGAATTCCTGAACAGGAGTATGAATGGCTTTTGTACAAGATGCTAAGTGTTCGGGTGATGTTTATGGGTATAAATCAGGGAATTGTTCTGTTTTTAAATTCCTAAAAAGCAGTTTGTGTTTTGTGCATTTCTTTTTCTCTGCAGAACTCCAGCAATACCCATACCTCTCACCCCAGGCATCTTCAAAGCTATTTAAATTGAATAGAATAGTTGAGAAGATGGTAGCCTATTGTTCTGTTGCTATTGGAAGCTAGGTATTCTCTGTTGACAGTTAACTTTTCAGGTTAACCCTCCTTTTCTCTGTTGACCTCTGACTTGTTACTTTGAAGGGCACCTCAGTAGAGGCTGGTTTTCTTTCTTCACTACAGCTCTGTTCCTGTTTTATTGTTTTAGCAGTGTACTACCGAAGTAAAACTCTGGTACTTGCTAATGTTTTAAGACAATAAATCTGATAAGTGGTGGTACGTAGAATTACTTTTTAATTAAAAAAAGTTCCGCCAGAACCTGTTTGGCAACATAGTTCTCATGCATGGCTAGGCAGTTTCCAGTTGTTGCTGTTTTTAAGAAATTTCAAGATTTTTCAGTTTGTTTTTTTTATTCAAACATTCCCTCCGATTGTTAGAAACAAAAATGCCTTAGTGTTGGCTGGTGCAAAAATGAGATGTAAAAGTATTCCTGGAAATGAAAGCGAGCAGAGAAGTTTCTCTGCCCAATCAGTAAGTACATATTCAGAAACAGATAGGAAAAGTGAGAAACAGAATTTCGGTCCAGGGTGTCAGCAACAAAGGCAAAGTTTTAATCAAATGTGCATGATGTTGGAATTAGATTCTCCCTCCTGCTCCCACTGAAAGACCATCCTTGGGTTTTCTCCTGTTCTGCCAAATACTCCCTCCCAAGCTTTCGATGTGTTCTATGGGCCACACACACCGGAGTAGGGCTGTCTGTCATAGAACCCAGATGCCCAGCTGTGGAAGAGATTCTTTCAGCAGCATCCGTCTGTTTCTTGGCAAGACTTTCAGGCAGTCTAAAGAAAACAGTCCTGGAACAGCCTTTGGGCCTGCCTTGTGGTTAATGCTGTGCTGGTTTGTATCTGGTTCCTGCTCTGACCTTGCGGGTCTGGATGCTGCTTCCCCTGAATAGACATTCTCTCTCATAGTATGTCTCTCTTAAAGAATATTTGCAATTTTACTTCGATTTTGTGAAATTCCCGTGGACGTCTAGAGAGGCCTTGCCCTTCTTTTGGTTGTTTCTCTCACTGATTCAAAGGGAGGTGGATAGGAATTGGAAGGCACAGATCTTACGGGAGGGAAAGGATCTTTCTGCAGTGCGCCAAGTGCACTGGCAAAATAAAAAGTAGTTTTCATGGGTTTATTTTCAAACCCAGTGATCTTTAATAGTCTGAAAGGGAGACTTAGTTCAGTTCATAGCCAACGACTATAATAAAATTCAGGTTCAGGGGTACACTGGCGTGGGTTGATGTATTCTCTTCTTAGGGAATATTCTGAGGCTTAAGGGTGGTCTTCTTTGAAAGCGCTATTTAATAGCTGTATTCTTTGGTTTAAATCTTTATTTTTATAGCATTTGTGTTGTTTCGCACTGAAGGGATTTTATTTTCCTATTCTCCTGATTATTTTAAGGTTAGCAGTTGAATGTTGCTAAAATTTACACAAGGGAGTGGTTCTCGGTTACCCTCCCCCCATCCTGCCCTCCTCCAGGCCTCCTACCTGCCAATTGTGTCTGAAATAATTTCCCAGCAGCGCTGTTGACTTTGGGAGATGCAGTATTTCTGGTTCTTGATGTGTGTGCATGTGTGTGTGTGTGTGTGTGTGTGTGTGTGTGTGTTCCCTAATATCTGGCTGATAATTAGTTGTTACTCAGCTTGGAAGTTCTGTTCCTTTCTCTCCTCTTGACCCACTCAGAGAATTAACATGTGGTAGTCAAAGTGGGGGTGCCTTATGCATGACGACAGGTGCTAATCTTCAAGGAAATTTACCTTGCATTCCACCCATTAAGGGTATGGTACATAAAAATGGCTTAATGTCTCTTTGAAGGTGTCAGTGGGCATGTGTGGACCACACAGAATGGGTTTCACTGAAAGTAATAGAGTGAAATTGTCTGCATAATTATTTTCGTTGGATTGAGAATCAGCAGCCCTCGTTGGGTTCAGGAAATAAACCTCTGTTAAAACCATATGGCACTATTCTCAGAAGAGATGTTATTACAGGGCCACTTCCCTCTGAAATTTTGAGTCAGGAGTTCTTGAAAGGAGTCACATATGTTTGAGAATGAATGTCAAGTTTTCTTCCTCCGGTGTCGTTATGAAAGTCAGATGTTTTCTTGCCTTTTTCACGAATGCCACCACGGTCAACAGGTACAAGGTGCTTGGGAAGAGGCGGGCCACCTTGGGTATACACGTTGTGAATTATTATCTGGGCCAAGGGATTTTGTTCTTAAAAGAAAAAGTACTCTTAATTCAGTGAAACATGTGATTTGTCAACACTGAAAACACATCTTGAGGTTAGGGTAATTACATTCTGTCTGCCCAGGCCCTTAATGCAGATTCAGTGGCTAGAAAATTTTCCTAACTACTTGTCACAGTACTGGTGTGCTCCAGAGATAGCTGTGTCAGAGTGAAAGGTAAAGCGAGGGAGTGCAGTTTGCATACCAGTGGCTAGGGAATATTTTGGGAAGAGCTAAACTAGGTACATTTGTTAAATAACACCCACAATAGTTTTAGGTTTGTATTTTAAGTATTTATATCTATTTAAGTACTTAAGTACACAATACATTGTGCACATTGCGATGATTCATTATGCATTTTGCTTTTTGGGGGGCGGTCCGGTTTAGTCTTTGCTGTAGAAGGAGTATAAGCAAAAGTTGATTTTGTTCATTTCTTTTAATGAGCCTGGAAAATTCTCAATCTGTAGAGCTTACTCTGGCTGTGCATAAAGCTAGGAAGTTCAAATGTCTCCTTGAGTGCCAGACTCCCAGCGAGTACTTACTGGGTATTAAGTCTCGCTTTTCATTGCATACTGTAGAGGAAGAGGGCAAGACAGCCATGACTGAATGGCTAGAAGGCTTTTCGGTTGCCTTAAGTGTTTTTATAATGAGTTGGGTTTTACTAGATGGAGAGGCTGATAGAGTATGGATTCCATCAGCCCCCAACCCATATTCTGGATTCATTCATATATTTATTCAACGTATGAGTGCCTACCATATGTGTGTTGAAAAGGGCCATAGGAATTCAGAGAGGACTTAGTCACATGCATGGCTCAGAAAGAGGCCGAATCTTGGAAAAGGATAAAGCATGAGTATTGATGACGGTGACTGTGTGGCAGAAAGTGATAGAAAATGAGTAAGGGCCTAAGAAGGTGGCAGCAGAAGTGACATGGAAGTTCAGAAGCAGTTTTACTTCTGTCTTGGGGTTTGGAAGGAAGGTTTTATTGAAGTGAAAGTATTTGAGCTGAATCTTGAGTATTAGTAATACAACTTACAATAATGGCAGAAATTCTTGAAATGAAATTCTAGGTGGATAGATGGTGAGTTTCAGGAGACTTAACACTAAATTTCTTTTATTTTTGTCATAAAAAGCCCTCCAAGCCCTCCCCCTTGACTCTGGCTCTCTTTGCGGGTCTGCTGATGGAAGTTTTAGCATGGCCCGGTGCTTCAGCTTGAGTTTTAGCAAAGTACCTCAGCCTCACCTGTCAATCTATCTTCTCTGCTAGTCTAGGACCTCTTCTATGTTAGGGGCTAAATAAATTCCAATGCTGTTTTCTCTAGTACAATTCTGTCTTTTTTTTTTTTTTTAAGTTCTGTAGTTTCTGACTTCTGCTGGAGCTGTGCTAGTACCGATGTTTTTGCTCATTGTAGATACTCAGTTGAATGTAATTCGGTCGAACAAAGTAGATCAGGTAATGGAATTAACTTCTTAATTGCATATTGAAGTCTGTTTTCAGATTAAGATTAAGGAATGAACATTTATACTGTGAACTGGTACATAAGATTACAGAATAGCTAAGGGTCTAATTTTGAATTTATAGAAAATAAGCCCATTACAAAACCAGTAGAGGTGATCATCGTATTTCTTCAAGGGGAATTCTAAATTGTTTTAGATTTTAGCAACCTCTGGAGTTCAGTTTTTATATAGGGAAAAGGAAAAGGTCTAAAAACCTTCAGCCCAACTTGGTGGCTCAGACTTTAAAGTCCTTTTATTAGTCAGGTTGCTGTTCTATAAATGATATCACTCGTGCTGTTTGCATTGGATCCCTGCCATATCTCCATCCATAACAGATGGCTTCTTTTTTTCCATCCCCGTGTAGATTCTTCAGGGTTTGTTACTTTCTGATGGACCACGGGAGTGAGCAAGGGTGTGTGTGTGTGTGTGTGGGGGGGAAGGGTAGAGATGAGGGATTGCGTTTATTTTATTTTGTTTCCATACCTCACTGGAGTGCAAATGGCACGATGAGAAGTGCTCAAATATGCTGCTCCCTGGGAATCAGGAAGGAGCTGGGATAAGAAGATAGGCTGGGAAAGACAGTTAATTAGAGAGATTTTTTGCTATGGGTTCAGGTTTTCTTCTGCTCTCCTTCATCTCTGAGGTTGGCTCTGATTTTGGCTTCCCCCATGCAATATTTAGACCACAACAAATTTTGCTTATTCCTTGACCTGTACAAGTGGTAAATACAGAACCACAGTCTGACTTGTGACTTGGCTCAGAAAGGGCTGAATATGTCCTGTGGGCACCTCAAACTGATGTCCCACACATGTCTGGGGGTCCCCACCTCCACTTCAGCCACACTTCTCTACTCACATAGGGACCCTTTCGATTTTACTAGTTTTGAGGGCCCCACAGTTCACCCAGGTGACCAGATCAGAAACCCGAGACTCATACTCTCTCCCTTCCTTGTTACATCTGATTATTCTGTTGTCTGGATCTGTGCACCGTTCCCTTGTACCCATTAGCACTGCTTTAGCTTGGTTCCCACTCTCACTGTTATCTCCTGGCCTGTAACACAGATGTAATTTCCTCACTGGCTTAATGCCCCTAATTGCACTCCCTTCTAGATCTGTTTACCCCCATACGTAGATGGGTCCTCCTAAACTGTAAATCAGCTCATGGCACACCCCGTGCCTAAAATACCTCAGTGGTTCCCTGTTACTTACAGGATGAAGTTCAGACTTTGTGGCATGGTGGACAAGGCCTTTCAGCATCTGATCTGTGCACCTGCCTCCCACCCACACCCCTGGTAGCTGAGCTCCAGCCATGCCAAATTGTTTCATTCTACCCTTTTTAGATCTTTTTGTCTTTGCACTTCCTGTTCCTTCTGCTTGGAGTATCTTTTTTTGTTTTTTTTTTTTCTTTTCTTTTCTACATTTGCTTGACTGCGTTCTACTTATCCTTAGATGCCATCTCTTCTATAAGCCCTCTCTGGCCACCCTTGGAAATTAAGCATTTGTTCATTGGCTCCCCTCTGGCTTTGTTCAGTCTTTGATGATGGTGTTTATCACATTACTGTAATTATTTGCTTATCTGATGCCTCTCTTAGTATATTGTTCGCCCCCTGATTCAGCATAGTTCATGGTGCATAGGAGATTTTAATTGATCTATGGAGATCATATTTGCAGAGTGGCTTTACCTGCATAAGATGTTCTCACCTCTATCAATTTCATTTCATCTTGGCAATATTCCTGTGATGCACATACTTTGATCCTCATTTGACATATGAGGAAGTTTGAGTCATGGGAGGAAGTTGAGTCACAGAGATGATAGATTATTTGCCCACAGCTCCACAACCAAGTTAGTGGCAAATCTAGGAACAGACAGCAGGTTTTCTGCTCCTTGTGTAGTCAAGCCCAGATTTAGCTATGAGATTCTCCTTTTCAGTCACATAGAGGCTAGGTCTTTTAGTGAACTTTTTTTAAGTTCACTAATTCTCTCTCTCTCTCTCTCTGTAGCCCAGAGTGAAGGTGAGGTATCCAGAGCATCATTGATTCTTAGAACTGGAAGTTAGATAGTCTGTTATTTTACAGATAAGAAGGTTCTGTACCTGAGAAGTTCACAATCTAACCATTTGTGGTGGACCCACATCTCCTGATGAGGCCTGTGGTGTTTTTCTTACTATATATTGGGCAATCATCAGTTCTCTTGAGTAGAGTTTTAGTGTTCAATTTCCTGGGTTGTTAGTAGGATTTTTTTGAGCCATTAGGCCAGTTAATTCTTGGGAAGACCCTATCCTGAGAGCAGAAAGGATATCCTTTCTGTGAATATTCTCAGGGAAAGGCCTGTTAAGGAGCTAGGACTCAGAGGAGAAAGGATCAAAGGTGATGTGCTTTTATTGGTTACACCACTTTTCAGATTGTACTACTTCTTTTCCAGTGAGTGCCATGGATTCTTGAGCATGTGCCATTTTGAAAAAACAGAACAAACAACCAAAAACAAAGGGATATAATTAGGCTGATACATAAGAATACCATGTTGCAAGGAAAGGTGAGTTCCTAGTCAGAGGGGTTGTAGTGTCATGGTATAAACAGAATATAAAGCATCTTTGGTCTCTAGAGGACAACGTTCCCAATTATATGAAAGAGATCCAGAACTCCATAGTATCGCCATATACTCAGTAGTTTCATGATAGAGATACCAGTATACATGTATTATGTGGAAAGGGCAGAAGAATTCACCAAACTGTCATTGATTAAATAATTCAGCATGAAGCTAGCAGACAGAAATTCTTAAAACTTAACACTGCACTTGCTTTTGAAAAACAAAAAAGTTTTAATTTTAATCACCCGAAGGGATTTTTTTTTTTGATATTCAAAAAAAATAGACTATTAAGCTGGTGTCTCAATAGTGTTCTTCACTTGAGGTAGCCTGAAAATGAGCACCAACTCACTTCCTTTGGATTGAAAAGAATGCATTTTTCTCATCTGTGCCTCACACACACACAAAAAAGGTTAAATCTTGCTATCTCTAAACTCCATTTAGCACTCCTTTCGATTCCCTTTTATATAACAATAACTTGATCCTACTCAAAATACTTGGCACCTTTTGTGACAGCCTGGAATGTAAGAACACTTTAGCAGATCTGAATGTGAGTGAACTCCAGGAGTTTTGGAATGAAGAGGTAGAGTTCTCAGTTCTTATTCAGAGTTCACAGAAGATAAGAATACCGGGATTAACACAATAGACTCCTTTCATTTCCCGAGGCTGAGTAAAGCAATTATCTGTCTATCAAGACTCTAGTAAATGGTGCAAGAGCATTAAGGAGGGGTGGGTGGACAGGTGGATGAGCGCTATTCCATTGGAAAGCGGTACTTGGGTAGGAGGGGATCCTTTGAATTTAACTTGTTAACCGTTTTATTTTGCAGTTTATATCATGTTACCCTTGCAGCTTAGAAAGAAAGGATCTTTTTTTTTTTTTTTTTTAAGTATATATATCGTCATCGTCGATGGCATTTTCAGTTCCCTGCTCATCTGAATTTTATTAGGGGGCTTATTTCAAAGACATCTCCTGTTTAATCATGTTTAAACAATCTGTTTAAGACCTGTTGTGTAGATATAAACACAATAGCCCTTTAATGTAGTAAAACAGACTTCTGACAGACACAGCACACAGCAGACATCCATCCATTATTGCTTAAGCCACTGTTCCTTCCATGCCTGACCTGAGAGGGTAACCACAGAGCTCAGCTGACAGCCATCGCCGTTCAGAAGACCCTGACTTGCCCATATTAATGTCTAGCGAGCCGAGAACTGCCGAGCAGCAGACAATCAGAGAGGTCTTAGACTAGATTAAAGCTAAGTACCTTAAATCTGGTTTAATGGCTGTGTTTACATCTCCTTCTTCTTCATTCCTTTAAAAAAGTAATCAGGTTTTGCAAGCGTTAAGAAAACCACCTCTTCTTGCCAGCTGGACTCGGTCCAGTTGAAGCCAAGAAATTCCCCCTCCCCTTTCTTCTTCTGTCTTTTTCTTTTTATTTCCTCTATGATCTTCACTGCCATTCAGCACAGCAAGACCGGGCCGCGGGAGCTGGCTAAGTTTTTCCTTGGTTATTACTTTTTAACGTTTTCTTCCTGTTACAGAGCTGGGAAAATTGAAAATGATGCTCTGCTTCTGTCGCGGCATGTGTCAAGAGAGGAGCCCTTCGCACTTTTAATTATTTCTGCGTACTGTTTTTTTTCCCCCTCTGCTTTGGACACACATACGGTTATATAACGTATGTCTGAAACCATAATAATGAAAGGGAAACAGGGACGATTGCATGCTAAGGGCAGCCCGACAGGATCCAGGAATTGCGTGACAGTCTGTAGGCTGGTTGTCACTGGCCTCTTTGAATAATAATGCCATCCATGTTTAGCAGGGTTATTGGCAAATAAACAGTGATGCTTTTTGTTCGGCTGTGGAAACTACCATGTCCACTGCTTAAAACGTTATCATTAAAAAAAAAAAAATCTTTACATCTCTCAATGGGATCTCTGCAGATGCTCGTGGCACAAAACTGGGGTGTCTGAAGCTTCGTATAGTAAAAGAAGGCAAAGGAAATGTTTTCAGAAGTGTAACAGTCAAATTTTACTAACTTTTTGAGTGTGTGTGGGGTGTAAACATAGAGATCTTTTGTTCGTTTCCCAGAAACTGAAGGGAGATGAGAGATGCAGTTTCAGATGGCCCAGGATGGTTGTGGATGTTGGGTTGTCATTAGTTGGACGACAAGACGTGTGGTGATGAAACAGAGTTGGGCAGATGGGGTATAATTGTAATGAACTCTCTCAGAAGTAAGCTTCTCTGCTTTTTCTTACTGTCCTTTTTGGGCCTTTTCTTCTCTGCTCCCCCGCCCCTTCCTTTCCTTGGAGGTAGAGGAGGACTGAGACAGGTCAGGGGACTAGCTTCCAGGGTCACTGCCTACCTCCACGATTTCACACAAGTCACAGAATTTTTTTTCCTGGGCATCGGTTACTTTTCTCAAGTGAAGAATGTGGCCTGGGAATCTCTCTTCTCTTCCAGCTCTGAAAAATTCTCACTCGTGTAACCTTACTTTGAAATGGGAGTGAAGAGGGAAAGATCATCCCTCGGAAATGACAGGCGAATAAGTCAAGGACAGTGGGATTGGAACCGTTCAGGGCCAGAGAATGTGGACGTAAAGGGGCCGAGGAAATGAGGGGTGTTTTAGGACACGGGAGCGGTGCTGCAGTGAAGTCAGCCAGGTTCTCCGGGAGCTCTTTTTTTCCCCAACTTGCAAAAAGTATTATGTCTCCCCTTGTGTGTTTCCATTATATTTTCATCTGGTCTTTCTTTAAAAAATTTTTTTAAGCCTTTTTTTCTTCTTGCATCCCGTGAGTTTCTTTTTCTTTAGATGTCTCAAGTTTTTTTTGAGTCCATTATTTCAAGAAAAAGGATTACACTCTAAGCATATGTTTTTTGGAAGCTATTCCCTGATGTGTGACTGATCCTGGCATAGCCTGATAGCCCCTTCAGTCTTTGATGGTCGTGATTTGCCACTGCCTGAAATCTAAAAGCTATAAAGGAACTCGCAGTTACGATACATGCATGTTAATATTTCACAATTCTTTTATTTATATATTTATTGAAAAATCTTGAATTCTTGAACCTTTATAAGCCCAAATTTTGGAGTAGGCTGTCCCTCAGTGATCTCGCTCATGGGTCCAGTTGCATTTAAAAAATGGGTTTGGGAGAGTGAACTTTTTGCTCACTCATCTAAACTGGCGCCTTTTGTTATTAAAAGAAAGCAAATTCAGTTTTTAACATTTTTTTTTCCTACAAACTGGAGTTCCTAGAATATTTCTATGGAGTCTATGGCTTAACTATGTAATTATGTCTCTTGAGTAGATTATGTTTTTTTTCTTCCCATAATTATGTTTTTACCCAAGAGACTGGAAGGCTTCAGACCTCTCTTGGGTGAAATTGTTCTTCCTCTCTTCTTCCTCGATAAACTCTGAATTCTACATGCCTGACTCTGTTCAAGGGCTGAAAGGGGGCTCTTGAAGATATGTGGAAGTGATTATGATTTTTTTTCCTTTAGAAATTGGTTTATATATTAAGAAGGGCCCTTAGAGAGACGCTCTGTTAGTTCATTTTTGAAATGCCATCAGAGAAGAATCTCCTGGAAGGAGATTTGTTTATGATCTGTGGTCCTCTGTCTGAAGCCACACACTAATATGGCTCTACGGCTGTCTCCTCTCATGAGCTGTCTTTTGTGAGCTCTGGGGCCCCACGCACATGTCATGTTGCATGGCTTCTAGTGGCTCCCGAGGACTAGAGGTTTCTTCAGCATGAAGGCAATTTCTTAGTCCACTTTACTGTTCTAGTCCAGAAATAGTTTTTGACCTGAACCAGACAGCCCATACTTAGGAAAAAAGATGACTCAGCAGCCTTTCCCAGCAAAGAATATAGACTCATCAATTTTACTGTGGGAAATGTTTCCCAATGACTAGCTCTTTTTTTTTTTTTTTTCTTTCTTCTCCTCCTTTCTTTTACTGGATAAAAGGAGAGGTAATTCTAAAGTTATCAGTGTTCTTATTTATTAATTCAATAAACATTTGTTGTGTGCCTTCTTTGTACCTAGGCTCTAAATTATGTGTTAGACATGAGACATGACACCCATCCTCAAGGGGTTCACAGTCAAGTCCAGGAGAATCTAAGATAATAGGGTTTGAAATTCTATATAAATATTTTATATCCATTCAGAGTCAGCTAATGCTTACTGAATGCCTACTACACTTAAGTATAACTACATGTTGTACAAAAAAATAATGGTAGCGGCTTTCAGCTTGCTGAGATGGAAACCAGAGGGCTCACTGAGGCCCTAGAGACAGAAGAGACCAGGACAGTGTGATGGCCAAATGGAGATGATGGGGTGAGGGTATTATTAGTGGAGGAGACAGCTTGTGCAAAGGCACAGGGGCTCTCTGAAGAACTATGATAGTCCAGTGTGAGTAGAACATAGGTGGGGAGCTGTACAGTTTGTAGCCATCTGAAATGAGAGTGATAACGTACATTTGGACCATATTTTCTAGGTCTTTCCAAGTCTTTGTTTTCCATGCTGGGCTCAGGGAGCTCTGTTCAATTCAATAGACAGTGTTAGATAGTTGAAAGGGTTTTTTTTTTTTTTTTTTTTATAGTTGAAAGGTTTTGAGCAGATGAGTAATGTTAGGATTTAGGGGCTGAAAAAACTTTAGAAATTATGGAAATGAACCCTTTACTTTTGGTAGGCCCAGAGGGCTCCTTTAAATCTTTTCCTGTGGTTGGCCATACAGCTAGTTGGTGTCCTTTCATTTAATCCAGACTGCTTTCCCTGGTGTATTAGCCACAAGTGAGAGATTAGGAGTGATTCTGGTGGGACTGGAGAAAATGAGGGCCTATCCCTTTGGAAACTAGGAATGGCCTTAACCCGGAGGCTGGGGTTCAGGAAAGGGAGGTGGCAAAGGTATACCTGGGTTGGATTTTGTGTCCTGGAGAGTAGAAAGTGGTGGTATTAATGGAAATAAGGAAATTAGAGGAGAAGCTGGTTGGGACTGTTTGTAGTGGGGGCAGGGTATGTCAGGGAGAGGCAGAGGGCTTAACTAAACATTATAAGCATCACAAGAGTATGGTCTTTGATTTTTAGACGTTCACAAACCACCAGTGAAATGTAGTCATCTGAATGTAAACAGAGAGGAGTTTCACTTTTCTTCGTGGTATTTCCATTTTCACACATACGTAGGAATGCAGAAAATCAGGGTTTTCAGTCTGGAGCCTCAACAGTTACAAAGCATTTGGATCCCAACTTTGCATGGCTCCCTTAAGAACTCCCTGGAGTCTGTGTAATCTCTCCTGTTATGTTGCTTTTGCTGGAAACCATCTAAATCAGATTCTTTGAGGTGAACTAAGACCCATCCTTAGTAGTAGAATGCCAAGTAATTTCATTTGGAGTAGAATTTGGGCTTTAAAATTAGTCCACCTGTAAATAAAATCTTTAAAAAAAAAAAAAAGGGATCCCTGGGTGGCGCAGCGGTTTGGTGCCTGCCTTTGGCCCGGGGCGCGATCTTGGAGACCCGGGATCGAATCCCACGTCGGGCTCCCAGCATGGAGCCTGCTTCTCCCTCTGCCTGTGTCTCTGCCTCTCTGTCTCTCTCTGTGTGACTATCATGAATAAATAAATAAAATCTTAAAAAAAAAAAAAAATTAGTCCACCTGTTCCCGAGCCCCTCCCTGCAGACACTCCTTCGTGTACCAATTTTAGCGTAGAGAGATTAGAACCAAGGCTTCATTTTTTTGTTGTTGTTTTTCCAGAACTACTACGGAATAGCAGCTCTGTTGCTCTATGACCAATTTCCTCTGAAAAATGGCAACTCTTTCTTTTTTACTCCAAGGATCATTGTCAGAACATCTTAAACGAGTCTCTCCTGTGGCCTGAGGCCTAGAGTATTGGACCAGCTCTCCTCCCACACACTTGTTGACAACAAAATTAGCTAACATCTTCCCAGGGTCACCCCTTCCTCCAGGCAAGCCTGAGTGCCTGGCAGAGGAGGCTCTTGGGTTGCCAGAGTATCTTTTCAATAGTTGGGATTAAAAAAAAGATGTGTCTTAAAAGGCCGAGTTCCCATATATATTGTATAGTTTAGAAGAACTAATGTGTAGTTGCAAAACTAGAGACGTCAAGTGATTTGAAGAATAGCGTGCTTCTGTTGAGATTCATATCACGTATGTGTTCAACACTGTCTTGTCTCACACGATATTTATTATCATGTTTCTGTCATTTGTTCTCTAGCTAGCTCTCCTCCTTTCTTCTCTACTTATCAGAATTCTACTCAACATTCTAGGACATGATGATCTCATCATCCGTGAGGACTTCCTCTTTCCTATTAGTCAATATCAGTTCTTCCTAGAGCAGTTTATTGTGTGTGTGTTTTTTTAAAAGTTTTTCTTTTATTATGAAAAATTCCAAACATATTAAAAGAGATTATATTCAATAAAATCCCATATACACATCGCCTTATTTTATAACTAATGACATTTTGCTATATTTGCTTCATCTGTTATTTTGCTGGAATATTGCATTTTTTTATTTTATTTTTTTAAAAGATTTTATTTATTTATTCACGAGACACACACAGGGAGAGGCAGAGACACAGGCAGAGGGACAAGCAAGCTCCCTGTGGGGGGGCCCCGGGATCACACCCTGAGCCAAAGGCAGATGCTCAACTACTGAGCCATCGAGATGCCGCTGCTGAAATGTTTTAAAGCAAATACCAGACATTGTGACATTTACCCCTAAATATATATATGGGTAAATATATATGGTAAATATATATGGGTAAAAAATAAGGGCATATTCTTATATAATCGCAAAAAGCATTACTTCCTTAATACTTTAAAATAGTCCGTATTCATATTTCCTCAATTGATCTCCCAAACCTAAGCATTTTAGTGATTGCCCTCATCGTAGCTTTATTCAGTTACATTTGCTTGTCTTTCTTCTCTTACTAGACTGTGAACTGCTGCGGGACAAGGATGTTATCTGGAATAGTTTCTCTCCCCTCCTCCTTGCAATGTTTAGGAAGATGCCCCGCACATGCCCACGCTAGCTGGCCTAACGGACCCAGATGTAGACTTGGTATTGGTTCCTCATTGACGGTCCATTGCAGATCTGCCTTTTAGCTTTAGTTATTTTATTTTAAAATTGTATTATCATGATACCCAGGAGGGAAGTAGATACCCAGTAAGAGAAGTGAGTGCTTAAAATCAATTTAAAATACTGATGTCAAAAGGCGAGCTGCCAAACCTCGTGCCCTAGCGATTGGTGAAATGACTTGACTATGCCCCGTGAGAGTGAGCTTGCTGTGATAGAGTGCCCTCTTTGTGAAGTTGCCTTTTTTCTGAAAGTACACTCTTTTGGAAGCGCTTCTTGGCGTCCTTCAGGAGGAGTGCTCTAACTGGTGCAGTGCATCATGCATTGAGTACAGTGCATAGAGTGTGAAGATCTGGCTGGGGGCCCACACAGCTTTCCATGGTTGTTAGGCAGTTCTCAGTTAACTTTTATAGAAATGGGCAAAATGGGTCCCATTACAGAGGCAAGTTTGTTTTCGTAGTTCACATAGCACAGTTTCTAGGTCTTCACCTACTGCTTTCAGATGCGTGATCTTTTAAGCAGAGATCCTAATGGCAGGATCCCGAGCTTGCCTTATAAATGCGGTGCCCTTGTACGATGAGAGTGGGGTCAGAAGGGATGGGACAATCAACTGCACTCAGCTGCACTCTTGTTTAGGGACCTAACTTTTCCACATGCGTCTTTGCTCTTAAGGATGTGTGAATGCTGTGACCTTTTGATCATGCTTTCTTCTCGTGCCCCTGAGTTTATTGCAACAAAAGTCATATTCAGCCAAATACACTCAACTTCTTGAAAGAAATTTCTTCTGAAAATTACTTTTTTTTCCTTCCCATATTAAATTCACTCTTGACCATGATTTTTTCCTGGTGCTGCAGTGGTTATAATCTAAAATAAGCTGGTTGGCAGTGGGAAGGAAAAGGGCCCGGGGCTAGCCATCAGAAACCCTGAGTTCTAGTTCTGCCACTGACTATGTGACTTTGGGCAAGTCACTTCCCCTCTCAAGGATTCAGGGTCCTCATTCATAAAAGAAATACACTGCTCTGAAATTTAGAGTCAAAATGATTCCTGTTGCCCTTTTCAGCTCTCTGATTCTGAATAACTTGCAACAATGCTAAAGAATTATAGAGAGGGCTCTTTCAGAAAGCAAGCAAGCAATTCAGCATTCACTTAAATAAATGTCCTTCAGGGACATTTCTTAGCAAACACCAATAAGGACTGGTCTCTAAAGTAACGCTTTGCCTGCTGGATTCACTGGATGGCCAAATAAGAGAAGAGGTTTTTTTTTGGGGGGGGGGGGGGAGAAGATAACATTATCCTATGACATCCTGGGCCTGAAAATTTACTTTCCAAGAGACATTGGTCTAAAAGAGGGGAATATTCATTCAATCATTCATTGCATAAATCTTTGTTGAGCAGCTACCCTATAGCAGGCACTAAACTAAGTTGTAAGGATACAACTTTAAGCAAGATAGAGCACTTATCTTCATGGGGTTTTTGTTTTGCAGGAGAGACAAATAAATACACAACAGAACTACAGATTGTGGTAATAGCCATAAAAAAAATACACGGAGGCTGTGCTCGAGAAGGAGGAAACCTGCTCTGGGTATAGTAGGCAGGCAAGGCCTATCATAGGAGGTGGTGTTCACTCTGAGGTCGAAGGGGTGGACCTAACAGAGAAATAGGAGGAGAGCATTTTGGGAATACAGAGAGGTTCTGAGATGGGAAACTGTAAGAAGACATTGTCAGATGCCCAAGAGAGAGATGATGGGGTCCTAGACTAGAGAATAGAAGTGAGGGAACTGAATGGCTTTGAGATACACTTTTGAGATGGAAATGATAAGGCTTGGTAATAGGTTGAATGTGGGGAGTGACAGATAAGGGGAAATCAAGGAAAATGTCTAGGTTTTTGGCTTCCGTGAATGAGTGGCTGGTGCCACTTACTCAAATGAGGGTACTCCTGGAGAGGAATAGGGTTCTCTGGCAAGAAGAGTCAAGAATTTTGTTTTTAATATACTGCATTTAAGATGTCTTAGACATCCCAGAGGAGAGTTCAGTAGGCAGCGGGACCTACAGACCTGGAACTCAGGACAGAGGTGAGGGCTTACCTCAGAGATGGGGGAGTCACTAGCATGAACAGGTGGCATCAAGTACATGACTGTGAGATCATCTTGGGCAGTGGTCCTTTGCCTTGGCTGCACATCAGATCCTGTGCTAAGTAAGCTTTTACAAAATAACTCCTTGGGACCCACTTGCCAGAGATTTTGATTTAACTGAGCCGAGGTGGGGTCTGGACGTCTATATTTTTCAAAGCTCCCTGGAGGATTTCCTAATCCAGCTGGAGTAGAAGAGCCACTGCTCCAGGAAATAAGTTTCCCATTCTTTATACCTTCCTCCTGTTTGGAAGACACAGTCTTCGGCCCTTCGGATGAGGTTCAGTTCTCCCTGTACCATTGCAGAGTCTTGGATTTAACTCTGTTGTGCCCTTGTCTTCCATGTTCTCGGTCTCTTAAGGGAGTACTTGAGTATGGAGGATTTAAGTAGGTCTTCTTTCAGCCCATCACTCTCATGCTAACCCTGATGTGGTTTAGCGGTAGCTGGTGTTTGTCATGGTTGAAAGATGAAGAACCCTTTCAGCTTCTGTTCTTCATTGTACCGTAAGAATTTTGTTGTGGTTGTGGTGCTGGCTATGAAGGGGCAGACATCTACAAGGAAAAACGCATACCTCTTTTTATACGTACGCAACCGCAGATAGATATTCTCTGAGTTACTCTAGGTGTCTGTAGGTACTTGGTAGCTCCTGTTTGAAGGTAGTTTCCATAAGGTCATTGAGGCTTTTAAAATTTCACCTGCTCTTACATTTTTTCATCCTTATCAGTGCTGTTTCAAGTCCTTTATTCTTGCCTACAGCCTCTTGTGGCTCCCCTAAAGCACTGTGCTAAGAGGAAATGGCAAGGGTACTCACCCATCCATATGCTGAGCTCATATCTCATCCAGTCTCTGTGAAAACCCAATGAAAAGGCTGTAGAAAGCAGAGGCAAGGCTTTATTAAGTTTTCTTGTGACCCATAGCCCACATAAAGTCCCAGTGTTTAAAGGAACCATGCAGGCTCATGTAGTCCTCTCCTTAGTCCTCAGGGAATCTGACATTCCAAAAATATGGCCTATTAAAAAAAATAACTTCCAGGGACAATTCCATAAGCTTTCTTGTTAATGTTTACAGCTGTATCAACACCACAGCAATGTTTTTTTTCTTTTCTATGTATATGGGGAACAGAATCCACGGATCTAACTGTGACAAGTACTCTGTAATTCCCTAATTGTGAAACTAGTTAGACATAGCAAGATGCATCAGCGGAAGTTTGTTTAGGGTAGTGGGTGAGCTATTAAAGTTGTAATTGAATCCTCGCTGCTACTTCTGCTCATGCTGAAAACCAGCCTTGGCCCTGCACAGGTGTTTCTGTCGATCTGGATATTTTGGGCAACTTCGTTAGCTAGGACGGGAACCATATACCATCCAGGCTGAGCTTGCTGATGGCTAAAGACCACAGGCTTGCTGTTTCACCTCTGCCGGCCCTAGTTGCTTTGTCTATGACCATCTTGCTGGCTGCGGGTTGGGAGCTGTTTGGGGCGATCTCTAAAGACTGCGGAAAGTTCCAAAATCTATTCATAATCTGGTTAAGAAGTCCTAAACAATGGGGAAAACAGCATAAAAAACAATGAATTCGCTTGGTAACTTTTCTCCTGATCTCAGTTCCTAGTTCCAGCAGATGCCCCAAACTGATGCTGGCAGGAAATAGGGTGGTGGGCGCATTTCAGTTAATGGACCTATTTGGAACATGTTTGGCTGCGGAGACAGCTACGCTCATATTTCCAAGCCTTGGCTTCCTGTCTGTTTTCTTTGGGCTGGGTAGGCAATGAAAAAGGAGACAGGAAAATACATTTTGGGGCAAATAAAATAAGGAATCTGTCTTATGAAGACAGCTTATAGCTGGGAAATTCTAATGTTCACCTTAACCCTCTCCTGATAGATTGCTCTTGTCCTGTACTGAGAGGAGGATGAGGTGTTCTTGATACTCATAGAATATACCTCCTCACTGTCAAAGGCTCTTAATAATCCTCCTTCCATTATTTTTTCTTTTTTTTTTATGGATAATAATCCTGATTTCCCTGATTTTTTCTTCAGAAGGCAAATTCTGATTCCAGTCATCATCTTAATGGCTCTTGTTTTTTAAAGAGAGGGCGTGTATATGCACACCTGTTCGAGAGGAGAGGGGAGGGGCAGAGGGAGAGGGAGAAAGTCTCAAGCAGGCTTCACCAGCACGGAGTCTGAGGCAGGCCTCAATCTCATGACCCTGAGATCATGACTCAAGAGTCAGACGCTTAACTGACTGAGCTACCCAGGTGCCCCTTAGTGGCTCTTTGAATCAGCTTCAGTTACAGTATGTTGCGGTGACAGACTAGGGCCTCATTCTGGTACAGAATATGGAAGAAGGAATCTACAGTGTATTTCTGTTCACATATGAGGCATTATCGTACTCATTCACCACTCTGGCACTCCACAGGTGTGCACTTAACTTATGTAGCACCAATATTCAGATGTTTTTCTGTTATACTTGCACCAAGACAACACTGTACTCTGCTCAGAATGATTTCATGATTTTCAAAAAGCCTTTGAACCTTCTTTATATTGTAATTTGCATATTTCTTTAAAATCTAGAACTTCCTTAGATTTTAGACTTGAATAAACTGGAAGAGAGACAAGGTTTTTTTGTTTTTTAATAATGGATTCTCACATTCACATGGTAACCCAAATGGTATTTTTCTATTTCTTATACAGAATCATAGTACTAGATTTAAAATTAAAAAAGCATTTTCTCTGATTTAACATAGTTTATTTATGTGCTTTTAGGTTTTGGGGTATCACAAAATATCCAGATTCCTCTTGAGAATTTGAGTTTCCTTCACTATATTTCCATATTTTTCCTCTTAAAGGGGTTTAAAGGTTTGAGTTTTAATTTTTCAGAAAGCAGTCACAGTAAGGTATAGTTGTAATAAAAAAAAAAGTCAGTTATATCATTGTGGAAATTTCCCTTTGACAAATGTGTTTGTCTCTGTTTCTGCCCCAGTTTTGAGAGAATATGTGTGACGTACACAGACTCTTTGAACTTTGGGGAAATTTCTTCCTTCGTGAAACAGGCAGACACATCCCAGTACACAATCACCTTTCCCACCATCGCCAAGAGGGTTAGAGGAGGCACCCAGAGAGTCTCTCCTGAGTTCCGGCATCCTGGCCTCGCTGCTGGCACTCAACTCCCGAGTCACCATCTGGGACCCTCGGCTCTCCATTCATAGGACAGAGGAGTAGGAATGCTTGCCACCAGATGATGCTTATAAAACCACTTGCGATAGAAGGCATTATAGAGACACTTCATTATAAATATCAGTATTGATGGTTCCTTGGCTTAACCCCCCAGTATGTATGTTCACATATCTATTTAGTATGGTCAATTGTTCAGCTAATTAATATGCTTTTATTTTATGATTTGCTGTTTCCAGGGCACAGACAGAAGCTTGATGACTCTAAACCTAGTTTGTTCTCTGACCGCCTCAGTGATTTAGGGCGCATTCCTCATCCCAGTATGAGAGTAGGTGTCCCGCCTCAGAACCCACGGCCCTCCCTGAACTCTGCACCAAGTCCTTTTAATCCACAAGGACAGAGTCAGATTACAGGTAAGACAGATTCCTAGGTTTCACTTGCACACGTTCCGGCAGGCTGGGGGTGAGGGGCTGCCACATGAGACGCACTCACTGCAATACTCCTGGGCTCTGAAATGGCTTTATTATTAAAGAATCAAGACGTGAAGATCTTATGGACCTCCTCCTCCTCCTCTCGCTCCTCCTCCTCCTCCTTCTTCTTCTTCTTTTTTTTTTTTTTTTTTTAACGAAAAACAAATTCCAGTATGCAGTAACTTGGGGATAAAATTTGGGGGAAGTTGCTGTGAATGCTGTACTCTGGAGCACTGTCAGTCTGCACACTGGTGGAGGGTAATAACTATGCTCTCTAGGAGAATGTTCATTAATAAGTTTCTGTACTGGGCCCTGGGTGGCGCAGAGGAGAGCATCACACCCTCGCTATTAGAAAATCAGTGTTACTGTCTCAGACTTGGGCTTAAATTTCTTACATGTATAACTATTTCATTAAGTTTGCTTGAAGATTGCCCAGGGCTAACAGGAAGCCTTGATTGGTGGGTGTAAGGCAAGGTCAATGAGCTGCTCATCAGGCAAACAGAATTTGCTGCTGATTCACATTTAGCCCCGGGTCCTAATGCGACATTTCTTTTTATACTACATTCTAGTAAGCTGCTTACTACCTTTCTTCTTAAAAATTAACGTCAGCATTGCATTACAGACTAATCATTCATGTTTGGTGCAGTAAGACTCCCAATTCTCTCTCTCTCTCTCTTTTTTTTTTCTGCCCCATTTGTGCAAAAACAGATCTTGCTTTTAGTGCGATTGCTTTTAGATCATGGTGACAGAGGAGTGTGTCAGTCATCATAGATTTTTAATTTGCTGATCACAAGTATTGAGAGCTGATGTCACCTAGTCATGTCATTTGGTTTCTGTTGTTGGCAAGGGTGGACTGGAATGGAGGGAAAATAACTCAAAATGTACGGTAAACTCTCAACATTGATCTGTTCTAATGGTGAGGTTTTCCCTCATAGTGGCTAGGTGTTAAGTGTCCTTAATGGTTTATAAACATAATTGTTTATAAATGGATGACCTACCTCTCTATCTCTCCTGCCCATATTAGATATACGTCTTCTTGGATATTTATTTAGAGTGAGTGTATGTATATTAGTCTGCATATAAGGGTATACCTGAGTATATATTTAAAAAATAATACAGAATTATAAAAATAAACTATTTAAATGCTAAAGAGAACCAGATATCTGCGTCAGGGAAGAACATTAGAGCTCTGTGAAGAGTAGCCATTTATTAGCCTAAATAATTCCCTAAATATTGATATGTAGGAATCAAAAGGCTAATGCCTTTACTAGACATGTGTCCTTAATAAAAATGCAAGGGTGAAATTCACACTAACTTGTAAACATAAAGCTTGTAGCTATAGGTGCTACTGCATTTAAAGTAGTGGGCTTTAGATCTTTGATTAAGGTCCATAAATGGCTCTCCTTTTGTCTTTATAGTATTATTTTAGACCATATGTGTGTATGGAAGCATTTGGATACATATATAAAAGTGTTTATATATGATTTTAAGGGACTTATGATGACTAATAAAATATATATAAGAAAAATGCATGTTCTACGATTTGGCAATCCCTGGGTTCTTGAAATGTTTGATTTCTGTATTCTAACCCTTAACTGCTAATTACATTTTGCTAATGACCAATGCTTTTAAAAATGGCCTTTGGAAACTGTGTGTCGCTAGATTCACTTTTAAGAAAATGCTTTTCTCAAGGCTCTGACCTCAGACCTAAAGATGACATCATAAAAAAGAACCAGAGGACATTTTAGAAACTGAAGGTACCTTAGATATCATTAACCAAAAGGTTGGTAAAAGTGGTGAAGAGGATCTACATTTTAGCAGCAGATGTAAGTGCAGAAAGTAAAGATCTGAGGAGATCCACGTGGGTACCAGGAGAGATCAGGGTCGTGACCACATTCATAGATTCAGCTCAACTCTGCTCCTTGCCCTCCTTCCTGTTGGGAGGCTCAGGAACATCAAGCAAGTTAGTGGCAGAGCAGAATTAGGTCTCTCAACTCCTGATGCAGTATGTTTTTTCTTACATGATACTGTGCTGCAACTGCATCATGGTCAATTAAAAATAATTTTTAAATATTTCCTGGATGTATTTCTAAAAATCAAACTATAAAACACTTGTATTTCTAGGTACTGATAGCTTTCTGGAATTATATCACAAGAGAATTAACTCTGCATTTGGGATTACAGCACCAGTATAATTGATTTATAGATCAGTCTTCTCCTTTTTCTAACGTTCACAAGGTATTAGGCCCAACAACTTTCTTCAGCCTCCTGATTTGCAGATTTACACACACACACACACACACACACACACACACAACACACACACACACACGCCACCCTTACCCACTCTTGGCCACATGCACTTCCTATATGTGCTCCTATGTCATCAGTGAGATAATACAAAGTCTATCCATAACCAAGGATGTGTAGGGTTCTACTGTAACTCAAATGAGTAGGAAAACCAGAAGACCCATAGCAGCAACAACTTCAAAGTGAGTTGAATAGATTTCATTTTTTTTCCTCTCTGGGTTAATTTTCTTATTTATTTAGTAAATATGACTTCGAGCCTACCTGAAGTAAAGAATTGGGTCTTAGGTAATATGGGATGGGGGGAAAAGAAAAGTGCTCTGTCCTTGAGGTGTAGTCTAATGGAAGACTTAGCTATCCTTCCCAGCCTTCACATGCCACACCCGGTCCCCAGATGATAATGTTGTTGTTCCCTGAGTACACGTTCTTCTCTCTGTACCCCCTTACTTAGGCTATCCTACTTCCCGTGATTTCTGTCTGCTGGAGGGTGCCATCTATCCTCCAGGGTCACTGTTAGCTTCTTCAAGAGAGCCCGGCACCTCTATCTAGATGCTGCCTGTCCATCCTCTAAGCTCTAGTTGAGATTGCTTGATTTTAGAGCTTCCACATGTTTGTTTTTTTCTACCCTGCTAGATTGCAAATTCTTTAAGGGATTTATTACGGGATTTATTTTGGTTTGTGCCTAACATCTTGTGAAATGTCGAATGAATAAAAGTTTATTTTATTTTATTTTTTAAAGATTTTATTTATTTATTTGAGAGAGAGAGAGAACATGAGTTGGGGGGAGGGAGCAGAGAGAGGGAGAAGCAGACTTCCTGCTGAGCAGGGAGCCCTAAGCAAGGCTCCATCCCAGGGCCCTGGAATCATGAGCTGAGCTGAAGGCAGATACTTAAACCACTGAGCCACCCGGGTGCCCCTGAATGAAAGTTTAGATGAGAAGAAGTCCGTACAAGAAGGGCTGGGATGTCATGCCTTGTTCGCGTTAACTGTTCTAGTTTCCTGTCCCCAGGGTTCCATTGTTCCCTGGTGATGAACAATACTGGCAGAAATCACATTTCAGTATAATACTTACATAGTTAAACCATTTGGTTTCACTCCAGTGTAAGATCTACAGAATTGCATCATTCAATTTAAATTCTACTTATGAGCCTTAGCTATAATGGATTTTGTGACTTCTTTGCAGTATGTCAACATCTGCATTTTAGTTCATGGAATCCTTTGGATAAAGATGTATGTCACCTCTCACTGGCTTGGCCCTCTTGACATCTCAAGCTCTTACTTCAAGACTGTAGAAGCTGATCGTGGTTCTGTGGTCACTATTGATTCTCCCACTTGCCAACGGAAAAGGGGTGAAATGAAGTTAAAAGTCATAAACTGAGGAAGTGATAGGCATTTAGTGTTTCATATTAGTGACCTCCAGTGTCTCTTGTAGTTCCTTAGGGCTAACGGTTCCTGTCGTGCAGTGGGCTGGCTTCTTTGCAGTGCTGGTCTCACGGTGTCATGAATGGCTGATGTTCTGTCTGGAGGCTCAGGGCTTTCTATGGCTTCCTGAGGAAGTTGCTTCCTTCTGGGTGCTAAGAAATACCTAGCCAGTCACAAATGTCTGCTTCTTTTGATTCAGAATGTGATGATAGCAGTGGAGCAAGGATATCATGTTAGGGGATATTACTCAAGATAATCTCTATTTTAAACTCAGTACTTTGTGGTGGGTGAGCTACATCTAAAACAAATAAACGATAAAAAGCAGACTTAGGCCCTTTGGTTTGGTGGATTGGGACATTCATCTAACCTTTGGGGTGGGCATTCTGCTGTTCTGGTATTCATTCATTCAAAAAATATTTGAGTGCTTACTATCTGCCAGTCATTAAAGGAACAAGATAGTTTCTGCTGACAAGGAGCTTACGTTTTTGTGATAGGTATGGTCTGTAAATGGCTAAATAAGCATACATACAATATAATTTCAGATAATAACACCATGCTTTAAGAAATTAAATAGGATGATGTATTAGAGAACAATTTAGGGAAGGGAGAAGGTAATTTTGATTAGAATGTTGGGACAGGGTTCCTTGAAGAACTCGGAAGATCATGAGGAACGGCATTTCAGGCCGTGGAAAAGTCATGCAAAGGCTCTCAGAAAGTGGTGACCGTGGTGTGCCTAGGGGGCAGGAAGGTCTGTGTAGGTGGACATGGGAAATGATACAGAAAGGCAGGCAGGGAATGGATCACGTGGAGTCTTTAAGGGCCTAGAAAGGAGCTTGGGTTTTGTTCTGACTGCAGTGGGGGGCTCTTGAGGGATATGAACAAGAGAATGACATTATCTAATATTCATGCTCTTTATTTTATTATTTATTTTTTAAAAAGTTTTTTTTTTTAAGATTTTTAAAATTTATTCATGAGAGACACACAGAGAGAGGCAGAGGCACAGGCAGAGGGAGAAGCAGGTTCTCTGCGGGGAGCCTGATGCAGGACTCGATCCCAGGACCCCGGGATCACTACCTGAGCCAAAGGCAGACACTCAACCACTGAACCACCCAGGCGTCCCTAATGTACATGCTTTTTAAAAGTCACTTTGGTTGCTGTGTGAAGAATGGATTGTATGGGGGCCATACAATCCATTGTAGAAGCAGGGTCATCATTTGGGAAGCTGTTGCTGTAGACCAGGAGAGAGTTAAGGATGGCAGCATTTCTCGTCTTTCTCTGAGACTCAGATCAAATGCCAGGACCTCTATCAGGCTTCTTCTAACCTACCCAGGCTGAACCTAAAGCACCCTCCCATACCACTGGTCCATTTGGTGACAATTATTTGTTTACATGTCTGTCTCCTTCATCAGACTTTGAACTTTTAAAGTTTAAGGCCATGTTTTATTTACCTCAATGTCCCCATTATACATAGTGCCTGTTGCTCTGTGAGTTTGGTTTGATGATGAATGAATAAATGGGTCATTGACTTCTTGAGGAAGTGTGACCCATTATGATCCTCGCCCTAGTACCTGTTTGATTGAATTATTGTGAGCTACTCTTTATTGGATGCATATTGTGTGCCAGGAGTTGTAATGAGGTCAGTTCCTGTGCTCCTTACAACAGCTCTGGCAGGTGGATGGTATTATTATGCAAAGCTGAGGGTCTGAAAGGCCAGATGCCTTAGATACCCTGCCCAGAGTCCCACTTAGAGCTAGTAAGTGGCAAATATAGGTATGAAAGCCAGATCTGCACTGCTTCAGGGTCCTATGCTCCTTAACCATGAGCACTGTTTGGAGGCTGATGCATGAGAGGCTGTTTCCTCCCATTTCTGAACCTGCTGACTTTCATTTATGCAGCTTTTCCCCACTGACAAACTAGTTTTGCATAAAGTTCTTATTAAAGCCTTAAAACAATTCTGAAAAAAACATATCTTACAGGTGGAAGAAATTGAGTCTTCAAGAGATGACTCACTGAAAGCTTCTTCAGCCACTATAATCAACTATGAGTTTAGTAGATCCTTAGTAGGCAGTCATCCTCATCCCTGTCAAGTCGGGCATATTGCTGGCAATCTAAATGATACATATTCTAAGGGACTACTTTCTTTTTCTTCTCCCCATAGGATATTATTTAGAATCCTCAGGGATGATATTTTCATAAAAGGGATGCATTAGGAGTATCTGAATCATGCTTTAAAATGCAATAAAATTGTTTTCAGTGGTTAAATTACAGTTTCGTGAATTTATATTCAAGGTAATACTTTTAGAAATCTCTCAAAAAGCAACTTGGCCAGGCATCACGTAAATAATCATCTTATCAGCAGTTACATTGACTGCAGTGAAGTATTTCCACCCAACTTTGTATTCCCTTTGCCAGCAACAAGCCTTTAAACATGAAGAGGATCTCAGCCAATTAGGCCAGCTGAGCTTGGGCTGTGTATGTTTGGCTGTCCCAGGCCTGAGCCCACAGCCTTAACACTGAAATATTTACTAGCATAATCCTTTCCGAAATAGGAAAGCACAGCTGAGTAGTGTGTGTCTCAAATTACAGCTGTATTCAAATGCCCGGTGACCACACAACTATTTAATGTGAAACAGAGTGGGAGGTGAAGTGGGCATGGGGCAGGGCTGGTGGGCAGTGGCTGCAAGTGTGAAGAAGAGCCGGAGGCCCTAGAGAGGCTCAGTGACTGTTAGCAGGAAGAGTGACCACAGGTGCCATCAGCATTGACAAGGTGGTGGGGCATGGGGAAAGGGAGAGGTGAGTGAGGCCTCATGCTTTTTGCCCACCATGTTCTTACTTACTTGCAGGCCTCTTATGTCTGAAGGAACTGAAATCACTGCCTTCAAAGGCAGGCTGTTGAATGTAGTGCTCTTTTACTTTGGTGGTGCTAATGTTTAATTTTTGAAGTTATCAGAAAGTCCTGTCCCTTTCTCTGCCTTGGATGGTTTGCGCAGGAGATCCAAGTAAATTTGCTGCTGCCATGCACATTTGTAAGCTGGCAAGCTCCTTAGAAGAGTCACCAGTTGCAGTCCATGTGAGAAAATGCTACAAATTGTGTGTGAACAAAATTACACATCCATTGAGCTCTGGCAGCCACCTTATGAAGAAGGGCAGAATTTGAGGTCAGCCTGATTGGCTTTGAAGAATAAGGCTCAGGAAGACTCTGGAAGGCTGGTGGTCAACACGTCAAGTTGTTGTTAGCCTATTAGTGTCCTTAGATCAACTTCTTAAAGGTCTCTGGACTTTTGTCAGTAGGAATCCCTTATTAACTGAATATGCTCTGGGGTCTCATAAGAGCTTTATTATGCTCTTAGAAAAATGGAGAGGGGCAGTGTTCCAAAAAGAATTAATTTCTTGAGTTCCAAAAAACTTGCCTTTGTAATTTCCTCCTATCTGGAAGAGAAGATGCATAGTTAATGTCTAATTGTGATAAGAAGACTCCATCTACATAATGCCGTGCTTTATCCTTCCTTCCCCAAGACTGTTGTGTTTCTAGCTGGTCTTTGGGTCTCTGCCCAGAGGAATTCTTGATTTCTTTCTTTCATTCTTTTCCAGAGCATTATCTTTCTCTGGCTTTATATCTGGTTTTAGCTTTATATACACACATGTGTGTGCATGTGTAATACAGACACACAGACATGTATATATGTATATGTATATATGGACAAATGCATGTCTGTCCTCTTCACTAGTTGCCTAAGGACCTTTCTTGCCCCTTTTTACCTTTTGCAATGGACTGTAGGCAAAATAATCAGAATAGGAATCTAGCTTTGGAGGAAATATTCACCCTACAAGGCCAACCCAGGAGAGGGGCATGTCAGGCATGCAGTTTGGTATAGTGGATGCTCTGGTGATGCATTTTGATTCCATTTCTTCATCTTGATATGTGCATAAATTCTCCAGAAACAAAATTGTATGTCCCTACTCCCACATAAGATCATCAGATTTTTTTTTTCTAGGGCTTTATTTGGATAGAGACTTGCTTTTTAATGTTTCAAAACAGTAGCAGTCTTTGAGACAGATATTACTGAAGAGTCCATATTGTGAAATCTGTTTTGTGAATAAGAAAACCTACGCACCAGGAGATTTCTGAAACTCTCAGAGCTAAAATGAGTGTCCCAGGAAGGTGAAACCTGACAAGGTGGTTTTAGGTGGAGAGGAGGTGAGAGTTTAGGGGAGAAGGTTAAGGAGAATAGTAAATGATTGGAACAGTCATCCAGATGAATGATGGGAAAGGAAAGTGGCTTTGGGTGAGCATCACTGAGGAGATGGCTAAGGATAGAAATATTTGGAAGAGCCAACCATCACAGTTATGTGCTTCTCTCCTGCATGCATTGCAGTTTGGTAATGGGAGTGGGCTCTAGTGTAGTTGGATCATCAGGGAGAATGAGTCTCTCCTAGGATTTGGTAGGATTTCGTACAAGTCAGGGAAACAAGGAAGATGTTGAGCCAGTTACCAATATGGAGGGATATTCAGGAGGTTGGTAGGTCATGGTAAAGATAGAACTTCTGTAGAGGAGTTGGCTCTGTCTTGGGATTTTGGAGAATAAGGCAAGTGGAAAAGTTAGGAGGAAGGAAGAAAGATCCGGGGAAATCCTAAGTTTCAGGTTGGGCAGGAAGTAGGTGTCCTGTGGAAAGGTTGAGGGTACATGGGAGCTCTTGGCTACTCCTTCAACTATTCCTCATGTGATGGCTGGAGGTTCCATTGGATGCTGCCTTGAGAAAACACTGTCCTCTAGCTATGTGTGGCCAGGGCAGTGGCGGGGGAAGGTGTCTTCTGGTACTCTTAATGCATCCAAAATCAGTGTTAACTTTTTTGTCATTCTATCACACTGTGGCTGCTCTTAGGGCAGGCTTCTGCCATCCTGTCTTGGACTTGACCAAACGCAGCACTGTACTTTCTTTCTTACTCAGTTTCATCATTTTCCATCTTGTTAGGATTATTTAGTGATTCTAAAGCTTCACTCAGTGTGTTGGCTGTTCCTCACAACTTTGTCTCATCTTGCAGCTTAGAAACATTGTTTCTAATTCTTTAAAGACTTTAATGAATGTGCTGGATTGTAATGAATTTGAATCTGCCACGATACATCTCTCTCAAAGCCGACCAGAAGTCATCTCAACCACCACTTTCTGGTAGACCTTTTAACTGGCTATAAATCACATCAGAGATAAGGCATATACTTTGCTGAGGTCAAGATGCACAATGGACAGGTGAGCTTTCTTCTAATCTATTGCTGTAGTAACCCTAGGAGATGGGTTTTGGTGAACCTGTTCTGCTTTCTGATCATTACTTTGGAGCTCAGGTGTGAGAAACTTGTTGTCCACAGGGTGTTGAAGGTGACTTAGTGTTTTCAGTGGACTGCAAGCAGGTCATCAAATCACCAACAGAAGCTCCAAAAAACTAGTTGACATTTAGATTTTACCAGGAGCAATGCTTTTCTCAAAATGAGGTGAGTGGAATAAGCGAATATACAACTATCATAGGTCATGTCGTGAAGGCACAATCTTCAAATAATTTCAGGACTCTCATGTGCAGGCGTAATGCCAGAGAACAAAGCTAAGGTTAGTAGTGAGTGGAGTTATGGGGAAACAGACTCGACTTAATAAAACTTTATAGCCCTGCTCTGTCAAAAAGAAGCCTTTGCCTACTGGTCTCCACAATTCTTGCAAAACTGTGGGGTGAACTCATCTGGGAGCAGAACCTTGAATTCGTCTAAAGCACAAGTCTCTCTCCTCTGTCTTCTTACTTCTCCTGGGCCTTCATGTCTTCTGAAGCATGTTTGTTTTGCTCATTCTATTTGAAGATCCTTCTTCTTGATAGGGAAGATTAAATCAGAATAGCGTTGGGTCATTTTCCTTTCCGAGGGTCATCAGTAAAAATTAAGTCCATTGTTTTCAGACTTTGGTGCATTTTAGCATCACCTGGGGAGCTTGTTAAAAGTCCAGGTGCCCAGGCTTTAGCCCTTGAACCAGAATGGATGAGGCGGGGCCTGCCCAAATCTCAGCGGCAGGCCCAAGGCCCATCACCAGAGGTCCCCCTGCTCAGCCAGAGCTGATCTGATCCAGCCCGAGGCATGCCAGGAGCCTCATCCCCGTGGTCCTGAGTCAGATGGTGTGTGGAGGCAGCTAAATGCCCCAGGCCACTTGCTGGCTTTCCTGAGTCTGGCTCCTGGGCTCCGCCCCCCAGTCCATTTCAGCGGTTGTTTGCCCTGTACACCCTTCCCTGTTTGCCCGGTCCTAGACTGGACTTGTGCCCTGTTTCTATTATGATGCTAAGGGAGATTTTAGAAATGCATATCTGGTTATGTCACCTCATACTTAAAACACCTCAGTGACCTTCCACTGCGCTTAGGATAAGGCCCCAAACCTCCAGTGTGGTCCAGCAGGTTTTGCCTGCTGACTCCTCCCCTTTTCTCCTCCCACGAGATTTTGAACCTTTTGTCAATAATCCACCCACACGGGCTCTCTTGACTCCTCCAAAAACCTTGTTGTCTCCGTCCCGTAAACTTGATACACACTGATCACTCTGCCTAAAGTCCTGTTCACCTTACCTGCCGCTTTCCAGGACCTTTGCTTGCCCACTGAGTTCTTGGCTTAATGGTCACATCACATCATGAGAGAAGCTAGACCCCCAGGTGTGGTTGGGGTCCCCCATCGTGCATTGTCATGGTGCCAAGGACTCTCCTTTCTAGTATTTCTCACCTTTGATTCACGTCAGTCATCCCTGCCAGACTGTAAAGTCTATGGGGGCAGAGGTTAGGTCTGTCTGTATTTACCATTAACCTCCCTAGTAGCTAGCACAGTACCACAGTAGGCCATTCAGTCAGTATTTTTGGAATGAGTGAATGAATGGTTGCATGGGTGAATGAATGACCAGGAGATAATTCTTAGCACCGTGGATGCCATGATCCATCTGATAGCAGAAGTCACCATGCCTGGGGACCTTCTATAATACCCTAGTTGCTCTGGCTGCCCCCCTGGATGTGGACATCAGCCTGATTTGACCTGAACTGACTCCACCCACTTGAGTGTGGTGATTTGGACTGAAGTTCACTTCTCTGGCCAGCAGCACCACATCTCCGTCATATCTCGGGTTCTGGTTTTGTGTGTAGCTTCTTCCCATCCCTCTGCTGGCTTTACCATTGAGGTCTGGGATATGCCACACAGATTAGGTGTGACGTGGTATAGACTCTCGTTTCTTCTATTAAGTTTTTTCTAAATAAGAAAATCCCCTCATTTTTTATGAGACGGTTATGAGTCCCATTCATCCAAAAGCTGGTGATACTTTTAAGGCACTTCTCATTACCTTGTCTTAATTCAACTTCCTTTGGTTTTCTTTTTTTAACCTTTTGTTGTGGCCTGTGACCTCTTAGACTCCACATATCATCTCTCATTCTCTTCTCTGCCATTGTCTTCTAACAGTTACTAAGTCTTTCTTCTCTCATTGTTTGCTTTGTGACATAACTCATCATGCCCAGTGTACCCGACATAGCATCCAGTTTTATCCAAACAGTGTGCTGCTCTTTTCTCCTCAAATTTCAGTCTAAAGCTCTGTGAATCAGTGAGGTTGGTCTTCTGCCAAATGAATCCGGTATCCACCTTGGTCCATTTGAGGAAGCCCCAGGTGGGGACGAGAGGAGGAGTCAAAATCCTGCTCTTCGTATCTTCTCTATTAACGTGAGCCACCCACCACCACTGACAGCTCTCAACTACCTTTCATGGCCGGCCCAAATCTGCTCAACCCACCTTCAGTAATTTCACTTATAACCACTGTCTCCAGAAAGGACTGAGGGTAGGGAGCCCACTTTTCTGAGTAGTTAGAATCGTAGCATTTCATAGCTGGGAAACATCTTAGCCATAGCCGATAGGTGCTCCTCTCATCGTCCAGGTGCAAGCAGTAAGACTCAGAGAAGGCAGATTAGTGGAGCACGACTGCATGGTTGGTGCCGGAGCCACCCGTCCAAGGCTCTTCCTGTGCTTGGAGGAGCCTGTGTGTTTTAAGAGCTGTGTTTCCCATTAGTCGAGAGAACCAGAAGTGAGTGGGAGAGCTCATTTGAAAAATCCAGTCTATCTAGAAAGGTTCTTAGAGAAGACATAGAATTTAAACATTTGGTGTTTAGTGTAAATTGTTTTGAAATGGGAATGAATGTACATATGGATGTGAGTGTATTTGTATTATGAATGATAGTAATATGACCAAAACAGTTGAGGATAGGAAATTGTAAACCTGCCTCTCTCTGTTGAGATTCTTGGCTTTATTTGACCCTGGGAGCAATGGAAAGGGTATAATCTTAAACTAGTAGAGTCTCTACAGAGTTCATTTTAAGTACCCCAGTTTTTCTTAAGAAATATTTGAGGTTTACACAGACTGATGTACTGATTAGGGTAGAAACTGGGTGGAGGAAGAGGGGTGGGAATGTGGAGGTTTCTCATCATACTGTTTCCCAAATACAGCAGGTGCTCACAGTAGATGGTAGATGTGCTGAAGTTTGGCAGAAACCATTGGCTCTTGCTGGGTCACGTTACACAGAGGTCTGTTGGCCCCACAAACAGGAAGAAGCCTTCTGTGCGCTGATTCAGGCTTTGCCCTTGTTAACTTGTTTCCTCCCATCTCTGCATGAAGTTCAACCCACATGCATGGTGTGCCTTGTTGTGAGTGATTCTTAGGAAAGCAGGCCCTTCTTCACACCTACACGTGTTTAACCGAAGTGTTTACAAAAGGAGGCCTGCTCGGAGCAACCACTGAGTCTCCATACTTACCGCTCACTGGGCTTTTGTGCAGCTCTGAGCCTGCTTTGTTCCCCGTCCCCCCAAGCCTGACTCAGACTTTTTCAGACTTAAGACTTCTACATATTTTCCTAGAGTCAGTTCATTTTCCTAGGGTGCCTTTTTTCTGTCTGCCTCCCCCTTCTCTTTTTATTACCTGGAGTGTTTAGAGTTCAATTATGCAGACATGGAATTAGCTTTTCAGTCATTGGAAAGTATGGCTACTCTTAGAGCCATGACTCTTTATATACCATTTTAGGAGGTGAATGGCCACTCCTTCCTTTTTCCCTGTACCAGTGATTGAACTTCAGAAACTGTGGTCCAGCTCAAAGAAGAGAGCTTGCCTTCCTTAGACCTACAGGTTTAAATAAGTAGTTGTTTCCATTTTTGGCTGGTGCTAAGACACCTTGAGACATGGGAACCACTCTTCTCCAATTAGCATTGGGGAGCATCTCCTGGGTATGTTGCCTTCTGTACTTTATGTTATGGGAGTTTCTGGAACAATCCCCAAGTAGCCCATGCAGAAGGAACACCACTCTAGAAAGAGACCTTATGAAGTCTGTTCTGACATTGATGCTTCATGGTTCATTTCTATCTTTAGAGTGTTTTTTTAAAGACACAGGTACATGCTTTGAACATTTTTGAATTAATTGTTGTTTATATCTTTTCAGTCTTAACTTTCCCAGCTGCTTGTGTGAGCAAGGCAGGAAAGGCCTTTTGTGTCCTATCAGTCCCTTAGACCCATCACACTGCCATATGGGCTTACAGGAGCTGTCTTTTACAATAAGAATTAATTTTTTGCTGGTTCACCAGAACAGCATGCAAAAACTCCTTTTCCCCCTGCCCCTCAAAAGCCCTGCTAAGGTGGCAGTAATGACTATTTGTACTCTGCAGATAGAAAAAGGTCAGCTAAATCAGAGCCTTGCTCTTGACTTAATGAATTGGGAGAGGGACTATAAAGTGTATGCAGACCTCTGGGCTTCTGTTGTCTTTTTAAAATATAAGCTATATGGAGCAATCCTGCACAGTGTTGGTGGTAGCTGTGTCTGTGACAGACTGCCAGTTAGAACCAATGCTGATGGGTTCTTTTTTCTAAGTTTTAATTTAAATTCAAGTTAGTTAGCATGCGGCTGTCCAGTATTGGTTTCAGGAGTAGAACTCAGTGATTCATCACACCCAGTGCTCATCACAACAAGTGCCCTTCTCAATACCCATCACCCATCTAGCCCATCACCCACCCACCTCCCTTCATCAAACCCTGTTTGTTCCCTATCGTTAGACTCTCTTATGGTTTGCCTCTCTGTCGGCTTTGAAGGATTTTTTATGTCGAATGCCTGGTTCCTTTTTATTCAACCTGAACTCTTAGTAGCTAGAATTGGTTTCTTCTCACAAAGGAAACCATGATTTCTTCTAGAAGGGTGTAGTTACAGATCCAAGATATCTACTAAGTAGCCTGACCTTATATGCCTGGCGGTAGTTCTTGGCATGCTTGCACAGTTCGATCTGGGGCCCATTTTCTCACTGGTTTCATCTAGGCTATAGGAGCTCTCTCTGCCCTACCTAGGTCCTCTGCTGCTTTCTCTTCTCTCTCATTTAATCATTTTGCTTTGTCACTTCCTGGCTGTGAGAACGGCAGGCCCATCATAGAGGGAAGACCTGATTTTCTCTCTCGGGTTTATCTTACAGGTCAAATTTGATCACAACTTCCTTTTAAAAACCCCCATTTTAGGTGAGAGCAGAGGAGTTTGGGGAGAAATAGGGTATGGTCATATTTAAATGCTCATGTGATATTTAGGATTTCAGATTTCCCAAGCACTAAGGAGTATGTGCACATAAAAAAAAAAAATTTAACAAAGGTTTTGCACATAAAAAAAAACATTAACAAAGGTTTTGTTTTTAAATTGTCATATCTGTATAAAAACATGTCAGTACTTTGAATTTCTATAATATAATCATAAATATTATTAATAATATTGATACTGTTTCTGAGGATTGTCATGTAAAAATAGTGAATTACAGTTTTAAGAACACCATAAAATATTTAAAGCTCAATAGTGGTTTTCATTTTTTTCGAAAAATTTCTGAGAAAGGAAGTTCCTCTGAAATCTTGTGGGTGCTTGATAGGTAGTTACAGGTTATCCAGGACATAATAGCAAGACTACGATTGGCACTTCTATCCTCTGAGACACAAAAATAAAGAATATTCTTATTTATGTTGGAGTGTAGGACACTGTACCTTCCTCTGCAGAGTCAAAGGGACAAACTGTTCAATCTAACTCTGGGTGGGGTGGAGTGAAAGAGTGGTTCTATCAGCCCTGTGGGACCTGAAGTCAGAGTGAAGACAGTTTCTTGTTTGCAAATGGTAATTAGTAGGTTTGTCTCAGAGCAAGGCCTAGGACTCGTCCCTGGTAGCAACCTTAGGATTGGCTGGTGATGCTTAAAAGCCATCTGTCACCTGCTCTGACTCACCCAAGTTTAAAGCGAATCCCAGAAGTCTCAGGTTTCTTCAGGAAGTTGAGTTCCAAAGGCATCTGTGAGATCAGGTTAAGGTGACTTTTCTCTACTGTAAGCATTAATAATTGTCCATAACTAAGCAAACATGCTATCATTGTATGTTTATGATGGGATTATGTTTTCTTGGTGAGTGGGCATTTAGGAAATCAAGATATTTTATGGCTATTTTTTGCACTACAGTTTGAAAAAAGTTAAGGTGTACAGTATTAAAAAAAATACACTAAACAGGGGATCCCTGGGTGGCGCAGCGGTTTGGCGCCTGCCTTTGGCCCAGGGCGTGATCCTGGAGACCCGGGATCGAATCCCACGTCGGGCTCCCGGTGCATGGAGCCTGCTTCTCCCTCTGCCTATGTCTCTGCCTCTCTGTCTCTCTCTGTGTGACTATCATGAATAAATAAATAAAATCTTTAAAAAAAAATACACTAAACAGATTAGAATTTCTTGTTCTGGGAGAAACCAAGATGAAGAAGGAACACGATTAAGGTTAAATGATCATAAGGGATATTGACATGACCAGCACAGATATATTCTCCAAATAGTAGACTTCAAAAGTACAGACTTCTAAAAACTGTCCTCTACTAGGATAAGAGATTATGGGCTGGAAACATAAACACACAATGAAAGTTCAGTAGAGGAGACGTTTTAATAGTGATGAACACTGGTTGGGTTCTTACCGTGTGCTTTCTCTTTACATTTGTGAGCTCCTAAAGCTCCTTGTCCTTCATAACAATTTGAGGAGGAAGGTCTCCTTATTTATCCCCATTGTACACACCAGGAAGGTTGAAGATTGGATAGGTTATGTGATTTATCCAAGATCACACAGGCCAGAAATGGTGATACCATTCACAAGGTATTAGAGAGGGCCTGGGGTGTTTGGAGACTATCACTTTTCTTTCTTTCTTTCTTTCTTTTTTTTTTTTTTTGAGATTGCTGTCCGCTTTTTACATTATTTCTATGAGATCTAGTGAACCCCGTATGGTAGTTCTTGTGTTTTATTTTTCTGTAGTAACTCTCTCTCCTTAAGTTGGGCATTCTCGTAGAATCTTAGGATGGTCACCCTGAAAGAGATTGGCTGGGCTCTGCAGTCTCTCCTCTGGGACAAAAAACCAGAGAGAGATCTCACTTGTTAAGGATAGTGAGAAGTTATTTTCTATAATCTTGGTTGTCTTCAGGAAGGACCTCCACTAAAAGCAAAACTATCCTTTCATACACGGTTCTACTGTATATTCTGGAAGTCAGTGATTTGATGTAAAAACTAAAATGTCATTAATACAACTTCTTTTAGAGCCTAAGGGGAAGTTGGAGAATGAGTAATTACTACTTCATTATAAAATTTCATTATTCACTCCAGCCACGCTGGGAGGTTCCTTGAGTGTTTGCTTATTGAGCACTAACTATGTGCCAGGCATCGCAATGAATTGTGTTGAGTCTGATCTTGGAAAACTTCAAGAATGACACTAGATACCCCAGCCACCCTGCATGGTTTAGAGTCAGATTTTTAATATTTTTGAATGATAATGATGATTTGCCTGTTACAGTATATTATTTAGTCCTTATAACAACTCTGAGATAGTATTATCATACCCATTTTACAGGTGAAGCAACTAAGGCTCAGCAACACTGAGAAACATAACCCTTGTCACACAGCAGAGCCTTGACCTTGTGGGCTCCTAAAGAGAGTAGTAATCATTTTAATATAGCACTTGATGAATGAATGCCTTTGCTTCCATTAACTCATTTACTTTTGGAATGAACATGGTGGTGGTTATTATACTCATTTTACAGATAGCAGTAATCACTTACATTTACTATGTGCTTAATATTTACCAGGAATGCCAGATAACTCATCAGATAAGGCCCCTGTCTTGGAATGCTCCCAGCAACCCTAACCCTAAGTAGCATCGTTATTCCCATTTTACAGATGAGCTGTTGAGACCCAGAAGTTAAAATGGCTTGCTCAGTGCAGTGATGGCCTGGACTGCTCAGCACAGTTAGGGTCTGGGCTGCCTAGCCAGTGCCCATGACCATTTCACAATATTCACTTTATCATGATACACTCACTCATTTCCAGATGAGGAAACTAAGATTCAAGGAGTTCCCTAACACAGCCAAGGCCGTGCAGCTTATAAATAGCAGAGCTGCTAGGGTTCCAACACTCAACCCTTTTGCTGGAAAGCCCACTTACTACCCTCTGGACCAGGCTGCCCCTCCACACAAGGGAGAACTGAAATGCGGCCCAAATTAAGTTCCCTGATTCCTCTGTGATATGTTTGAACATTAATCATTTTAGTCATTCTTTACATTTCTTTGTATTTTTTCCCATTTTTAGGCAGGGAGCCCTGTACTACTGCTAACAGCATGTGATAGTAGAGGAATAGACACACAGGTTAGACTGCTTGCTCCGGAAGTCATCCAGTAAAGTCAGATTAGAGTTCAGATCCACATCTGAGTCCTGTGTGCCCTGCTCATTTATCTGTGTGATTCTTGTCCTTTTTGTCTGTTGAAATGTGGCTTGAGAGAGGTTCTTGACTTTATGAGATCGCTTTCTAGGGCTGGACGGAATGCATCTTTTCCCATCTGAAGATCATCTACATTTCTCTGAAATGTAATGAATTACGTTAATGGCTAAAATAAGGAAGTATGTCATATATGTAACAAGGACCACTGACTCTGATTTGAAATGTTGCCCATCTCTACAATCTCAGCCTTGAACATTTTACAGCACAAAAATTCATTACTTTAAAGACCAAGTCCTCTTTAGGTTTCTGAAAGAAAAGTGTATGTTAACCATTTACAGGACTGTACTTTTATTCAAATCACAAACTCCAGTAAATGTTCCCTGACATTGAATTGGATGGAATTTTCCTATGTATCTGTTGATATAGTAAACATCAGATAAATATTCAGATGTATTTAATTATTTTGATTCAGTATTGTTCTACTTAGCCTTTAAATATACTGTTTCTGAATTGAACAAATAAACAAGAAATAGCTGAAACTAACTGGCTTTGATTGTATGGAAAAACCAAGAGGCTTTAAAAGAGGAATCACTTCAGAAATAACCTGTGTCTTGTAATCATTTTTATTTTTAGTGATAAGCCTGCGTTGACTATTCAAACATACTGATCATTTTAAAAAATTAAGCTTGTCATTTTTAGAGGCTAATAGGTGTTAGGGAAATAATTTTAAATGTACTCCAAATGTATTAGTGCCAATTCAGGTGTGTTTTAACTGGGGACCGCCCTGTGTCACCAAGAGTTTTCTCTTTTCTTTCCTTTCCTTTCTTTCTTTCTTTCTTTCTTCTTTCTTTTCTTTCTTTCTTTCTTTTCTTTTCTTTTCTTTTCTTTTCTTTTCCTTTTCTTTTTTTTCTTTTCTTTTCTTTTCTTTTCTTTTCTTTTCTTTTCTTTTCTTTTTTTTCTTTCTGACAAGTATCAATACTTAGTGAGTGCCTCTTTGTGCTGGTCCTCTCTTCGTGGTTTTCTAATGTAATTCTCACATCCCTGTGATTCAGAGATAATTACCCCCACCTCTTTAGAGATGGCTCAGAGTTGCTGAGTAATTAACCGAAGATCACACAGCTAGAAACTAGAAGCCTCAGAATTTGAATCTAATTCTGCACATTCAAAAGTCCCTGAATATTCTAATATACAATGTTGTCTTGTGAACAGCCCAGTGTATTCGAATTTTTAAAATTTAGCAAAACATTTTAGAATTAGCAAAAAGAAAATTAAGAGAAATTTGCTTATGATTCTGTTTGATTAGCTCTCTGATAAGAACAAAACAGTTTGAAATATACACTGGAAATATAGAGCAAATTTACCTTTTTTTTCTTCTGTAGACTGAAGCCCTTTTGATAAATATAACTGGCTTTGAGCTTGTGCCTCCAGGAAACCCATAGAGATACATCAAAAGATACTGTTAATGCTCAGCACTTAACCCTAACAAGTTGGCTGCCCATTATTTTTATTATTACAGTGACTATAGGTAACACTAGGCTGTATTCCAAACATGTGGCATCTTTAAACCAGATTCCAATAGGATTAAAGACATATCCCTGCTTTTCTGTTTTGGGTCGTTTTCTTACTGTCAGAAACTCATATGCTTAACATTGAAACTGTATGGTGGTGAAGCTTTTCGTTTTTTTGTTTTTTTTTTTTTAAGAGAGAGAAGGGGTGGGGGAAGGGCAGCGAGAGAGGGAGAGAGTCTTAAGCAGACTACCACTTGATGCAGAGCCCGAAACAGGGCTGGATCTCACAACCCTGAGATCAAGACCTGAGTGGAAATCAAGAGTCAGACCCTTAACCCATGGAGACACCTGGGAGCCCTGAAGCTTTTCAGTTCTTAATGGCAGTTGACTTTGAAATTGAGTTTGTCTCTTTCTTAAAAGTTATTTTCTGGGGTAGCTTTAACATGAGAATCCTAAAACTGGCTGCCCTCCTCCGTGTTCTTCTCACATGCTGCTACCTCTGTTCTCATCTCTACCCTCAACCTCCTAACCCTGCTGGTAGAAAGTGCCATCCACTGACCTCCCCGGAAAGAAAGTGAAATCATGGAATCATGTACTTTATAAACCAAAAAGCACATCTGAAAGATAGTAGCTGGATACGCAACGGGGAAAAAGTACAGTCTACCTCTTCTTTAACCAAGTTGATTGTTCAAAGAAATTCTAACTTAAAAAAAAAAGTCGAGAGTAACATGTGTTCATTGAAATAAGATGAGAAGATACAGAAAATAAACAGAATTCAACTTTGTAAAGATACTGGAGCAGATTGTTTTTTAAATGGCCTTTAGACTTTCTAAATAGAAATCCTTATGTGTGAGAGAGAAATAGTCCTTATGCATGGCCCATGTTGTCACACTCATCGAGCCTGGAAGTCTAGGAAGGTTTGTGCCATCCAGGGCCTGAGTGGGTGGGGCCACAGGAAGTCAGTAGTCCTTATGGATCCTCCTTTTTCTCTTGATTTATCCCCTCTCAGTTTGGGGCTGCATGTTCTAAGTCCATAGTGGCCAGTACTCTAAAGATGTTTCTTCTTTTTCCCAGACCCCAGACAGGCACAGTCTTCCCCGCCGTGGTCCTATGACCAGTCTTACCCGTCCTACCTGAGCCAGATGACATCCCCGTCCATTCACTCCACCACCCCGCTGTCTTCCACGCGGGGCACGGGGCTTCCTGCCATCACCGACGTGCCCAGGCGCATTTCAGGTAAAGACCATACTTTAACTACAGACCCACTCCCGTGCTGGGGGCGGGGGTGGTGGTGCTGGGGTTGTAGGGTGGGCCAAGGTTCACAGTAACTCTCTATCAGAGACGTGTGGGCAAGGGGATGACAGCTGGCAAACCGGGTCCTCTGGATTACAAGGTTATCAAGTACTTGAACCTTTTAAATGAAAAGACTGAAAACCCGCCAGAGCTGGCATCATTTCCTTAAGAGGACAGTCAGTGCCACCGAGCTTTCGTTCTGCTGAATTGTGTCCCCTTCGGTGGGCGCGGTCTCCCGAGGGTCTTAGGCCAGGCCTTCCTCTGCTTGCGTTCCTGTCTCTTCTCGACGTCCGCCTGTAAGCCAGATCGCAGGCTGATGGCACGGCCTTCCATTTCTAGAGCCTCTTAAGTCCCACACGTCCAAGCTGACTTGTTCTGAGAGAGAACACCTGCAAACTTCAGGTCCTTATCAGAAGCTAGTCATTTTAAGTGTGGTGAGGCCTGGAAGGATCTTAAAAGGCCCCGCGTGGCCTGTGAGTGGCCAGTCCCAGACTGCCGCAGCCTCTGCAGGAGGCTCTGGCCCTGGCAGCCCCTGTGCGCACACAGTGTTATTCCAGAGGCCCTGCAGAAACCGTGGCTCGAGGTGGAGGCGCACGTGGTGAACAATGCGGCTTCCTCTCTCCGTCGTGGAGAGGATTCATCACAGAGAGAGCCGGAGAGCGTACGCAGGCTTCACACTGGCAAGTGGAGAAGAGTTCAGGGCTCTCGGGCACCCATGTGAGTCCCGTGGATAAGGAAGGAAATCTCTCAGTGCAGCCCTGACACACAGACCGGAGCACGGCCCCCGTAGATAAACCAGTAAACCCACTGAGGCACACACAGTAGGCTCCTCTTAGGTGTCAGACGCTCTTCTCAGCGGTCGCGCTCTCTGCACCTGTTTGACTCCTGGCCAGGTTAATGCCTTTCTTTCTTTCTCTTTGTGTTTCTGTCTCTGTTTCTCTCCCTGTCTCATCTTCTGCAAAGCTCGAAGCCTCTACTCACTCCACTGAGTCGCATCACTGACAAGCTGAAGCTCCACCAGCAGGCTTGCAGGTTTTGATTAGTTCAGACTCCTTTATTTCTTTCCACTTGGGAGGAGGGAAGGCTTTGTTTCTCAAGCGAATGGCAGGAAGGGGCTCTCTGGTCCTAGTGCCTTCACATTTTCTACAGCAGATGGACTCCCGCAGGGGTGAGTAGGGAAAGAAGAGGGGTGGAGGGAGAACCACGAGATTCTTTGGAAAACCATGTTGACTTTCCATTTTGACTGCGAATATTATTTTTTTGAATCACATGGTATGTATTGGGGGATTGTGCAGAGTATAGAATTTTAATTATCATTTCCTTGACAGGAATTACTACCTCCTTTAGGCAACCATCAGTTAAAGACACGAGAAGGGATGAGTAAGGCCTGGGTGGGGGTGGTGGAGAATGAGGGCTGATGTGGGATCAAAGGCACAGTGCTGGATGGTGTTGAATTAGTTCTGGTCATTCCTTCTGTGTTTTATACTGAGTCTGTTTTGTTTCACATAGGGCCAAAATGACACTTTGCCAGGACAGATTTGTGCAAACTTGCTTCTGTTTAGGGTCCTCTGGGGCTTCCATCTGTACAACCCTCTGTGGCTGAAGAAGATTTTGCTGTTTGTCCTCTGGCAGTACCTAGAGGAACAAACCTCAGGGAGTGATCGTAGCTATAGGGACACTTATCTACCACGTTTTCTCACCCAGGTGCATTCACATAAAATTCAGTGGGAAAACCATCGCAAAGAACACTGAAAACATTCCCCATAAATGACTAGTCACTGTTATTAATCATTTACACGTATAACATAGAATAGGTTACCTTGAGTCCATTCACTGATAATTATTTAAAACCTTTCCATAAATGAATACAACATAACTCCTGTTTCATAGAAGAGGCAGTAGGAGCAGAAACTGGTTAATTGTCCAGCCATATATTGATCGGAGGCCAACGATAGGAACGAGCCTCTGCTCTAAACTAGTTTAAAACTGAGTTCAGTCCAGTTTTTTCCTCATTTCTATGAGTTGTTCCTGGCAAAGTAACATGGTGCCAGGGTGGGAGGTTCTGTGTAAACATCAAAGGGAAGAGAACAGAAAATCCCTCTTGTCAGCATGTGGGGAAACAGGAAGAAAGAACTAGATGTGGACTGTCAGGGAACTGGAGGAACTCTGATTTACCTGGCCTTCCTCCTGGGTGTGGGGCTGAGTCCACACCCCAGAGTGCCGCCCGGTGGGCTTGGGGATCAAGTTGGCTGGAGTGAGTGCCGCTTTCACTTCTTTGGGAGCCGGTCCTAGGGACCTTCCTTGAACTTGGCTTCCCAGGTGCCCCAGTCCATAAATTCTGTCTTATCCCCCCCCCCCCAATATCTAAAGCCATCCCTAGGGTCAAGGATGCTTTCTCTCCATAACATGGATAACCTAAACATTAAACTTCATCTCCATCTCTAGGGCAGACCTGTGTTCGTTTTTTGAGATGCCTTCCAGAGCAGTTCATGCTTTTGTGTAGAGAACTCAGTTCTCATCTCCTTATATGAAGGGGAAACAAAAATACTCTCATATGATCATGGGTGAGAAAGAAGTCCTTACTTGTATGGGAGAACTGGAGGTTCAGATCCAGATTCGAATCCCAGCTCATGCACACAACAGGCAAGTTTCTTACTTCTCTGAAACTTAGCTTTCTTATTTATAAAATAGGGATATAATATTAATCTCCTAGGGTTATTGTGAGGAACCAGTGGGATGCTTTATGTAAAGTGCTGCCAACACACCACACACTCACTAATGTGCTCCACAGATTGTAGCTGATATTATGAAGTAAAAGTTGTTTTGTAAAAATTGCCTATCTGTATATAATTTGCAAGCAAGCCCTAGCTTAAATGAGTCAAGTAGGCAAAAAATCTGAACTCTTAAAGGGGATTATTTGCTTTGTAAAATGGATCCACCACAGAATATATTTAAAACAACAACAACAAAAAACTCTTGAAATATTTAAATATTTAAATGAGTTAATACTCAAATGGCATTCATAAAGCACTGCACACAGTGCCTAGCACAGAGAAGTACTCAATGTTTTATTATTATTATTGTATAGATTTAGAATGAATGTTTATAGAGCTAAAAGCACTTGGGAACCATCCATAAAAGGTCAGTAAGAGAAAATAACTATTTCGTTATAACATTGGAAAATAGCATGATCCTATTCTTTTCCAAGGGATCATAGGAATAAGAGCAACCAGAGAGATCTTTCAGAAAGTACTGTTCCTAAAGATACTCCAGTTCATCCTAAAAGACCATCCCAAAGAAAGACCATCATGTCATATACTTAAAGATCTTCAGAAAATCCAATCGTACAACTTCCTATTTTGGCATTCCTGCTGAGTAATTTTTCCAGCGTGGCTGCAAATGCCAGACCTTAATGGATTACAATAAAGACAGTGATGCTGTAGTGTGTTGTCCCTGCCATGGCGCTCATGGAAGTGAGGTCTAAATAAAGATGATTGAAAGGTATGTTACCCACACTCCCTACTTTACTGCAGGTAAAGATGCCACACGAGATGCCTTGGAGTTCACAGGCACAATACCAAGATTCAGGGAATATTTCCTTAACCTTAAACCGCCTTCGATATTATAACAAAAACAATAACAACAGTCATAGGTTTATGACTAAACAATAAATTATTGTCATGTAATTGATCAGTAGGGCTTCCTTTATTGTAACAAGGTTTAGTTCCTGTGCAGCTGAATTAGAAAAATCAAATGCTTCTTATCAGAAGCCCTGGGGACTGGTTTTCCTCTCCTCCCCTATTTATTATGATGAATGTGGCTTATCACATAACAATCTGTATTGAAGTAGCATCCTCCATTCCTGAGGGATCTTATACATTATCTCGTTTCATCTTAAACGATCCTAAACATTCACTATATGGAGGTAGTCAAAATTGTTTCTCACTGATTCCAGCAAAGAGCAAGGTGTGGCAAGGCAGGACAACAAGTAAGCCTGACAACAACCCAGACCATTGTATGTCTTTATCGTGGTAATCAGCCATGGCATTTTAGATGTTCAAAGCCCTCCTGAGGCTTGGCACAAAGCTTATAATGACTTTTCTGCAGGTCATTACAAAATACTAGGTGAGTGAATAATTACAGACTTTCAAAATGTATTTTATGTAATTACCCCGTATGAAAAGAAACAACTGTTTCTTGAGTTAGATTCTTTGACTTTTGGGTCAGAGTATGAGCTTGAAGGAGGGGACCCTACAGAAGTCTATTCACTGCAGATGACTCCTTGCCTGCCCCACCCATCTGAGTAAATTGGCTTAGATTGACCTAAGTCTGTAGCACTCTTCAGCATAGATGAAGTGGAAGGGATTCATATAGTCCTTTTTCTGGGGTCTTGGTCACTGTGCCCATGGACCTCTCTGATGCTTTCAGGAGGTCTCTTAGAGAGGTAAGATCCGTGAGTTAGAGACATAAGAGTAGGGTCATATATGTTGTCTGCCTTTTGTTACTCTGAGAGAGGCCAATGCAGGTTGTATGGATGATTTTTTTCTACATTTGTAGGATTTTTTTTTTTTAAATGTGAGACAGAGTTAAGAATTGTAATCTTTTTGAAGGTTACATGTTTTGTTTTTGTTTGTTTCAGCAAATGGTCTTGAATTTCTTCTTGCAAAATATTTAAATATCAAAAAATTCCACTTAATCAACTGCACAGGACTATTAAAGATGTCTCTGTTTTTATGACTCTTAGTCCCTAAACTATAATATTTCCAAAGGTCAGCAGAATAGGCGTTAGTCTAATAAATAAAGTTACTAAACATTATTTTACTACTACCACAAAATCTAGAAAGTGTCAGTGGAAAAACCCCATTTGATCATTCAAGGCCTATCGGGAGGGGTTGTTTCGTGTGATTTCAACCCCAGCTGTGTTTGATGCAGTTCATTTTTAAACGTCCCTTATAACCGAGTTTCTATCAAGTCCCCTGAGTCCGGTTTTGAAACCAGCAGCTTCAATAATGTGCCAAGTATATGTGGACATTTATTTTCACAGGGCCACTCTTAACTCACAGGAGGGAGTGACGCCTTAAGAGAGGTTAAAAGGAAAGCTCCAGCAATTAATACTAATAAACCAGAAAGTTAAAGCAACCATAATAAAACACTAGAACATCTACTTTTTACTACAGAACCATTCCTTTATTAAGAGCCACCTGTTTGGTAGACACACCTCTGCCACAGCAGCCACGGGCAAGTAATTAAGTTTAATAGGAGCCACTCTTATTTTGAAGAAGTTCTCTGTTTAAAGCCACAGAGGGGGAAGTTATTAAATTTAATAGACCCTAAACAAAGGCAAGCCCTGTGTTCCCAGTTGAATGTTGTTAAGTAGTCTTCTCTGTGTTATCTCGACGGTGATTGGTTGGGTTATTTTGGCATTCTATACGTTAAATTCATCTTGCTTTCTCTGAAGATAGGCTCTCCACTGACACGAACAGATGATGTTTTTATCATATTGCTGGGGAGTAGGAGGTGGGTGTCCCAAGTTCAGGGCGTACCTGGACCTCGGCGTACTATGAGTTTTGAGTTACTGATGCCGAGGACCCAAGAAGTGGTTTCCATTCCGACTAGATCGGTGGGGGTAGTTGGCCTGATTCACAGGACTGACTGAACTCGGCTGTGTGATATTTACTGTTACTTGTAGTTAGACGGGAGGTACGGAAGCTCAGCATGAACCTGCGTATGTGGCCTGACTCTGATTTTACACGTGGTTCTTGTCAGCTATGTTCGTGAACATTTGTTTTTTGATACATGTACGACCACCCACATGTGAAGAAAAGATTGAGTAATGAAGGGGCTCATGCGTGTGCAAGGATGGCAAGGACATGGCTACAGATTTTATTGAAAGATTTGCTACAATGCCTTTCTTTTCGTAGGAGAAAACTTAGGAGTTTGAACCTCGCCTCACTAAAAGCTATTAAAGTTTGATTTTTTAATGACACAGTGGCTTCTGTGGTTCACAAAGAAGAGGGTGGAGGCAATTTGACTAAGGGAACCTGAGTTTTCGTTTCATTGTTATTGAAGATTCTGTGCACTGTCCTCAGCTGTGTGTGTCCGTTCATTCCTTGTGCCTGTGTGGGCCAATGGGAACAAATTACTCAGAAGTGCCCATCAGCATGTGTCAGAATTTTGTGCAGGGAGCGAGATGATCTCTGCCCAGGGGTTTGTTGCTCTTAGGACTTCTAACAAAGTTTGCCTTATCTGATAAATGCTGGTGGAGAAACTACTGAGTCATTGGCTTCAAAATGGTAGAAAGATCCTCTGTTTATATATATATATATATATATATATATATATATATATATATATATATATATGTTTTTAAATTGATACTTCATTTTTTTTAGAGGAGCTTTATTTAAAAGCTTATAGAGAAGTTCTAGATTTACAGAAAAATTGAGCATAAAGTAGAGCTGGGATCTTAGCCCCCCCCACCCCTACCCTACTTGCCTGGCATTTTGTCTTATTATTCACTTCTTGCATTTGTGTGGTACATTTGGTATATTTGATGAACCGATATATTGATATATTATTCCTAACTGAAGTCCATAGTTTATGTGAGCATTCACTGTCAGTGTTGTGCACTTCTCTGGGTTTTGTCAAATACATAATGCCAAGTATCCACCACTACAGAGTCCTTCACAATAATTTTGTTGCCCTAAAAATCCCCTGGACTCTACCTGTCTGTCCCTCTCTACCTGCCCCCATAGCCCCAGGCTGTGATCTTTTACCTCTCTCGATAGTTTCGCCTTTTTCAGAATGTTTTATAATTGGAATCCTGGTCTGTAGCCTTTTCAGCCCGGTTTCTCTCCCTTACTTTGCCATGTGCATTTAAGGTCCCTCTATATCTTTCCATGACTTGGTAGCTCACTTCTTTTTACCACTGGGTACTGTTCTATTGTAAGGATGTTATTTTTTAAAACATCAAAGCTGCTCTCCCTGGGCGTGGGAATACCCCCCTACCCCCACCACCCATTTCCTTTTGTCACTGACTCTGTCAATGATACCTTCTTTTTAAGAAAGCATTTCATGCATTCCTTCCTGGGGAAACACTTCCTCTGTCACAGCAGTTGTCACCAAAAATGGCCCACATCACGGTTTTCCGTACTTTTGGTCCATTTTTTAATAAATATTTTTCTTTGGTTTTGTCCATAGACCACTTACTAAACAGTACATTTAGGTGATGATGCTTATCAGTTCAAGTACAGAACAGACTGCAGCTTAAAAATAACAGCCCATTTATCTGGCCACTTTGCTGCCCTCCCAGGTAAAGGATGCTCCTTTTCCCTAAGGATACCTGGTGTTCTGTAAGTACACTTCCCACTTCCATGCCAGCCGCCAGCTCTTTTTGCCACATTGCTGGTTCAGGCCCTGTCCATCCATCTCAGCTACCTCTTTCCCAAAAGGGATCCCTTCCCCAACCACCAGTTTCCTCAGAGTTTATTACTCTGTCTACGCCCATCCATTTCTCACCTCTGTGCTTCGGATGCACCTCCCATGTGATGTATACCTTCCTTTGCTTGTATGCCTTTCACCTTCTACCGGAGGTAAGCTTCTCAAGCACAGTGGCTGCGTCGTGCATAGTCTTGAATTCTTATAACTGAGCATGGTTTGGGGCATGTAGCATGTGCTCAGTAAATCCCTAATGAGACAACTCTCAGTGGGAGAGGAGGTAGGAAAATAGAAGATGGTAGGCATGTAGAAGAAAAGGGGAGAAGAAAAGGAAAAAGGAGAGAGACGATTTTGTTCACCTGGAACAACAAAGAAAGGACAAAACAGGAGGAACTTTGATTGCTGATAAGGACAGGAAATAGCACAGTATGAGTGTGCATAAGCAGTATATATTTTTATCTCCGAGCCTCTCTGCAATGTGTTTCATATTTAGAACACATAGCAAGACTGCATCTGTTTCCAGAACTTGCTAACAGTTGGTAATAATGCCAAAACATACTTTAGTTCCAGCTTGAAACCAAATGATCAAATAGAATTTTTGATTTCTAATTTAGGGTCTGACATTAATTATAGCCATCATGTAATAAAGTGTCAAAGTCTTTTTTTGGGAAAATAATAGAAATTATATTAACTAAGCTGTAAATGGAAGCAAAACGATGCCTCTAAAACAAAGGAAAGGCTCTGGTTTTGACATTTTTGACCGTCTTACCTTCTCCACACTGAACGTTCCTTGTTCTCCCCAATCCTCTCCACTCTTTTAAACCCTTGCTGTATGATAGGGCTTCCTGCCACTCCTTGTCCGGGTCCGTGGTCTCTGGGTCCATGGTCTCCTGGCACACCACGGTTTGTTAGTATACCTCTTCACGCCTGGTGCCCAGAACCAAACTCCCGTATTCTTGGCCTCTGTTCGAGGAGACTGTGGTGGCTTTAGTGCTCTGGTGACCATACTACACTCTGTCTCCTCATGCTTGCCATTTTCTGGCAAGCTGAATTTTTTTTCACTTTTACAGTTATTTTTTTCAGATCCAAGTATGATCATTTACAGTTATTCCCATTTGGTTTTATCTTATTTACTTCAAGTAATAGTTCCTGCCTGTCAGGAACTTCTTGGAGTTTTATAGCCTCATCCAATATAGTAGTAGCCTCTTGCATTCCCTCCTACCTGGGAAGTCTTTTCTTAGCTTACTTCAATCATATCAAGTCAGCTCAGCAACTACTTGGCACATAATTATAATGTGTATAGGCAGGCAGCAAACAAAAACCAAAATCGAAGATCTCGTCTGTGCCTTCAGGAAGCTTTCAGTGTTACTTAGGAGAGGACATAAGCAAATATGACACAGTTACCCTGTGATGCCAGACGTGTAGATGCTGGAATGTACAAACAATGCTCAGAATGTTAGTGAGAAGTGATCTCTTGCCCTCCTGCCGAAGCAACTTAAAGCCTTCTCCTTAGGAAAGTAAAATCAGCTCCATTCTGCTAGATTATACTTTTATTCTGAGTTACTTCAACAATTATATTTTCGACTGCAAAACAAAAGTTCCACTTGTTGGCATGTGTGGTTTCATAATGTTTCTTAAGATAGGACAAGAACATAGAGAAAATCTGTCTTTTCCCACCTAGATGGAAAGTTCCCTTGGGCCAAGGACTAGCCTACTAACCCTCTGCAGTGTCTCTGAGTCCTAGTTTTATGCTCTGTAAGTAGATGCTCATGGGAAGTACTTGCTCACGACAGAAAAGTCTATCCAATAGTGCTGCCTGCTTTTGGGTCCCTTATGCTGGAAATATTGTTAGGAATTGCTAACACATCTAGAAGTGGGGGAGACTAATGACGATTGCCATTTGCTTAATTTCATATTGCATATGCACAAATATGGCCCTATTTACATGATAGAATTTTTTACTATCTCTTTTAGAGTGAAGCAACACTGTTAGCTCTATGCCATTACATATATATGCATATATGCATGTATCACCTGTTCAGTACATTTAAAGTGAATATACATATAAATATTCCTGATAGGCCTATTATTTGAGATGTTAGTATCAGCCAGCTACTACTTTAACATTTTTCTGGAAAAACAGGACTCTTTGAAACCCTCTGTGTTTTTGTATTATTTTGTTACTTTAATGAGCATCGATTTCTCAGGAAATATTAATTGTCTCTGTTGGTAGAAAGGGGAAAGAGACACTGATGATTATTTTAAGTTTGCTTTTAGATCTGTTAATACATAGAAATAGTTGTAAAGGAAAAAGGAAAGATATAATTGAAAGGGGTAACTGAACAAGTAAAAAGTTTCCATATAATTAAAATCCTATATGATAAGATACAAATAACAGCACTTTAATTTGAATTATTCAAAGTCATTTTTGGACAACATTTTATTTTGAACAGTTCAAAGTCCTGTTCAGACTCCTTTTTGGATTGTTTTCTCAAAAAATGTATAGGAAGGCATATATTATTAAATTGGGTATTTAACAGAATTTAAGAGACTTGGTTTGAGGCAAACCTAGGATCCCATTTGACTATACGTCTAATTTTTTTTTTTAATGTGACTCTCAAGAAATTCACGAATCTCAAATCCATGAAAGTCACGTAAATAAAATGCTTCTCAGGCACCAGTGTCCCTGAATATCTCAGAGGTGTCATCTTTTCCAGGAAGGTGTCATCTTTTCCAGAGACACTTTGGCTTTAAGCGATAAACTTAGAAATACAGTCCAGCATAGTAGACTGGAACAAGATGGATGTTCCTATATCCAGAGTTTACCGCTCTCTCTCTAATCAAAATGGTCACCATTCCAGCTCCCTGTTGTAATTAGTAATAATGCTATAGTTAATGGAATAATAATAACAAATATAATGATGGTTATAAACACTCCACTCTGTGCCAAGGAGAGCAGTGATTCACGATAAATCAATAATAAACCCATTGATGTGGTTACAATAAATCCATACCTAATTAAGAAGAACCCTTTCTAAATAAAAACCACCAAGGAAATAAAAACAGACTTGGAAAAGAGGAAAAAGTCTGATAATAGCGTTGTGGTACTCATCATTAATAAAAAACAAAACAACAACAAACCCACAAACTCGCCAACTACACAGGGAGGAAAACAATACAGTGTCAGTGTCAGTGTTACTTAAACGTACAGTGGAGAGTTGACCGGAAAGATTCCAAAAAGGAAAGAGTTTGGCCCTCTGGACAGTTCACAGAGAAAGTTGAAGGTTTTTTTTTTTTTTTTTTTTTTTTACCTTAGAAATTGGTAGGTGTCACAGGTATTGTACCTTTGAAGCATTGGTTGGGTCTTGGTTTTTGTTTCACTCTGACAATCTCTGTCTTTTAAAAGGCACATTTTAGACCATTGACATTCAGAGTAGTTATTGATATAGTTGGATTAATATCTACCATATTCGTTACTGTTTTTTATTTATTGCCCCTGTTCTTTATCTTCTTTTCATTGTTTGTCTTCCACTCTTTTTCCTCCTTTCATGGTTTTAGTTGAACATTTTATGTGATTCTACTTTCCCTCTGTTCTTATCCTGTCATTGAGTTATACTTCCCTTTTTACCTTCTTTTAGTGGTTCCCCAGATTTGCAATATATATTTACCACTACTCCCAAGTCTACCTTCAGTAACACTGTAGCACTTCATGGATAGCGTGAGTACCTTAGAACCTATAAACATCTGTGTGTACGTTTTATGTGGACATAACTTTTCAACTTCTCTGGGTAAATGCTGTGGAGTGCAATTGCTGGGTCACATGGTAAGAGTATATTTACCTTTGTAAGAAACTGCCAAACTGTTTCCGAAAGTGGCTGTGCCATGTTGCATTCCAAACAGCCATGAATGCAAGTTCCTGTTGCTCTATGTGATCTCTGTGTGCATTTATATTTCAAGTGGGTTTCCTGTAGGTAACATACAGTTGGGTCCTGTTTTTTGATCCATTTTAACAATCTCCATCTTAAATGGTGCATTTAGATCATTGATGTTTGGTGGATTATTGATATAGTTGGATGAATAGTTGGATTAACTTAATATAGTTGGATTAACCTTTGAAGGGTTATTAAAACTTACTCAGGTGACCTGTTTAACTGAGCAGATGATTGAAGCATTTAAATGGGACTGCATCCCCAAAGACCATTGAACCTAACACCAATGAAATAGTAGTTGCTCAATAAAATGGTGTTGCATTGTTTTGGTTAATTAGAAGAATGTTCCTTCTAAGGCACAGGCATGCAGCACAGTGATAAAAGACTCACAGCCTCATCGGCAGCATGCTAGAAACAGCACTTGGATGGGAATTGAGGAACCTGCGATCTATTTTTAGATGAGCTTCTGAGTTCTTGAGAAGCTCACTTAACTTCTATGGGCCTTAGGTTCCTTATGTGTGAAATAAATTGGGCTAGATCTTCTCCAAGGTCCATAATTTTGAATGGCTAGGTTGCTAAATAAGGCTTGTTTCTCTCAGAAACATTGAGCGACCAGCACACCAGAAATCTAAATATCGCCACCAATAATAAAAATAAAAGCTAGCATAGTATTTGATTTCTTAATTAAATTCGTAGGGAGACCTACTATAGATGTCAAGAATCGCTTTGTTTTGTGCTTCAGTTGATTCTGATAAGGAGCAATCTAGGATCAGGTTAATTGGTGGCAAAAATCTGTACTTTCAGATCTTGACACTTGACCACAGCCAAACTTCTGTTCAAGGTGAAGCGTCATATATGTGCATGTTTGTCCAAGTCTGCAGGCAGTTTGAAACCACGGCTTTATTAAAATGAAGAAAAAACTTTGTTTTATTGACATTTTACATACCCTAGCATGGTTTTATGTAACTTATCTATTATACACTCTATCTGAGAATGGCTATAATAAAGACTAACTTATCTTCTGGGAGAGTTGAGAATCTTGTAAGCTAAAGGTTATAACAACAAAAGAACAGGTGAATTCTATTAATAACAGAATAAATGGGATTATTCATTTATAATTCATTTATAATTCATAAAACAGAATTATAATAAAGTTCCTTTTAGTGAAACATTGCTATCATAGTATTTTAGACCACATGATAAATGTCTTTATTAATACAAATTATTGTTGACATTAAATATACTCATTAATTGACTCTGTTCTAGTCACCGGAGGTACAATGGTGAGTAAGAAAAGCTCAGGGAGCTTTTTCTGGGGCATATGATTTAGTGATTTAAACAATCAGTCTTTGGAGCCAGACTCTCTGGGTTTAAATCTAGGCTTTTTGACTCACTTGCTATGTGATCTTGGGAATATTACTTAGTTTGTCTGTACCACAATTTCTTCATCTGTGAAATGGGCTAATAATAATAATACCACCAACCTCAAATGGTCATTATGAGGACAAAAGAATTAAGTATGTAAAGCTCTTGGAATAATACCTGGTAATAAATGTTAGCTGTAAAAGGGTAAAAGTAGGCAACCGAATAAGAAAGTATTATCTAGGGCTATGTACTGTGAGGAAAGCAAAATAGGGTGATGTTATGAGGAAGCTGAAATCTAAATTTACAAGAAAGAGTCAGCCCTGTGAAGCTCATTGCAGGCAGCAGGGAAGGCTGGTGCAAAGGCCCTGGAGTGGGAAGAGGAATGGCTGTGTTTTGGAGTGTGTAGAAAATGAGGTGGAGTCAGAGAGATCGCTGCTCCAGGGAATGCCGGGCCTCTGCTGCTCAGAAGCAGAAGTTTGGGTTTCCTGGTCCACGTAGTGAGAAGCCATGGACAGATTTTAAGCAAAGTCGTGATATAAATGGATTGCTAGTTTCAGAAGGTCCCTCTCTGGCTGTTTGGGGGAGAATTGTGTAAGAGGATGAGAGAGGAAGCAAGAGTGTGTCGGGGAGGCTGTGGTAGTCACCCCGTAGGAGGATGGTGGCTAATACTCGCCTGAAAGCAGTGGGGACGGGGACGCTCTGGACTGGCGCAAGTATTTTCCCTCAGTCATCAAAACGTTTTAGCAGTGCTTTCCCCCAATCGTCAGTCTGCTTTAAAAAGAATAATATTATATCTTATAAGATTTTAGCTAACCTTTAGACATTGTTTATACACCCCATAGTGAAGCTGTAATTCAGGAATTACTTGATTTATTGGGTGAATACAGAACCACCAACCTGGAAAATTCAGGCGAGAAATCCATTTCGAGAGCTGAAATGCTTGGTTTGGTTGTTTTCATTGACACATTAATCTGATTATTTCCAGGAGCTCCCCTTCCTTGGCACTGTGCAAACACAGATTTCAGTGCAGTTGAAGCACAATGATGAGATTAATTTGGGGGACTGACCCGCATGGTATGTTCCCCTCACCCTCTTCAAATATTAGGGAGTATATTTTTAGATATTTCATAGCCTTTATACATACCAGTTCCTTTTATTGCTTTTAAGATGGAATGAAATGAAAATCGCCACATGGGTGTGACTGAGCTGCCTCTGCAGGTGCTCATACCGAGAAGTGTGTGGCGAAAGCCCTGAAAAGAAGAGACCCCTGAGCAAGGGGTTTGTGGTTAGTTACCTCAGGCTTGCAAACTAATATTTTGCATTTGAACAAAGTAGGGCTATGTGAGGCATCAGCATTTGCCCTCCCTGTGAATGGAGGAACCACCCAGAACCACTTCTTCCCAGAGGATTGAGAAATGGGGGCATATTTGAAATTGGAAAGAACTTGAATTGATAAGGGAGGAGGAACTTGTTCTAAGTAGAATGTTGTAAAAACAGACTAAGGGTAGAGGAGGAAGCTTTAAAAAGCTGAGATGATTAGAATAAGTGTTGTAGTCAGCTATCACTCCCATCTCAGATTCTTTCCAAACTCTGGGCCTTAAAAAGAGATCTCCTCCCCACCCCAACCTTCAGTTAGTTTCTCTAGGAATTAGCTTCAAGATCTTGAGAATATATGAGCACTTCTTAACATTTCCTGTTTGAAAAGTCACAAAAGTCCTACTCTCCATGGGCATAGGCTTCCTCTTCTTCCTGGAATCCCAAGGTTCAGAGGTATATGCTGAAAACTGGTATAACCATTTATTTTTTAAGATTTTATTTATTTATTCATGAGACACACACACACACACACACAGAGGCAGAGACACAGGCAGAGGGAGAAGCAGGCTCCATGTAGGGACTCCATCCGGGTCTCCAGGATCAGGCTCTGGGCTGAAGGTGGCACTAAACCGCTGAGCCACGCGGGTTGCCCGGTATAACCATTTTTAAAGAAAAGAAGGAAAGCAGTAAAATCAGCGTCTTGGGAGCAGTGACCTAATCAACTTAAAATTTATTTTGAGTTTTAGAAGCTCGTAGGATGCAAAATAAGATACAATTCAAAGAGTATCATCCTCTTTTATGATGGGAAATCCAGAATAATTCCAATGGCTGTGAAAACTTTACAGATCAGAATTCTTGGTCAGAGGTTGACTGTCAAACCTAGTTTTAACCTTTCTCCCTGGCTTTGCCCTTTAGAATAGGACAGTAATGGAGAATAGAGGTCAAAGACTCAGTGTAAGGTAGAGACAAAACTCGATTGAGAAACAGCAGGTAACAAGCCACTGAAGAGAGAGAGAAAAAAAAGCCACTTGTGAAAGGATTAAAATGTAAAGACAGTGTGTGCTGTACTAATTTGAAAGAGGGGTGTTTTCTCCTCAGGAGCCCAGGAGTTCTGAATCTCAGTGTACAAATGTGTATAATTAATTTCCTTCCTCTTCAGATGAAGGGTGGTTTGATCATGCTCATGTTTAGGCCTTGGGTACTGTTCTTTTTTTGCTACCACCCAGGAGTATCATATTGAAAATCATCACAGAAGTGGTAACCAGATAAAGCTAGGACTTTAGGACTAGAAAGCCAGAGCTGTGGTTATGTCTCAGCCCCATGTAGACTTCCCAAGCTAGTATTTCAAGTGGCAGCCTTGGACTTCCAGAGCCCCAGCCCCAGCCCCGGGTGGGTCCCTGTAGATGGCTATGCTGCTTTACCCTGCTCTATCTTTGCCATGTTGCCTGGTGCCTAAAAAAGAAAAACTGTTTCACCAAAGTGAACCTCACCCAAGGGTCTTCCTGCCAACATTTTAATAAAAAAAGTACCATCTCAAACTATAAATAGAACTTCCAGTTCAAAGTTTGAAACAGATCTTTCTAATAGTTTATAAAAATCAAATAAGCAGTACCACTTAGGCTATGTAGAAGGCAGATTGGAGCCATTCACATTGAGGTACAACTCAACTACCCATAGAGGTGGCACGAGGGCTCTAATACATATATAACAAATGGGCTAGCACTGAGGGATGAATGACGAGATCTGTACCGATTGTTCTGAGAGTCAGGGCTGTGGATTCCCCCACAGCATCATACTACGTGTGAGGAGGTGCATGGCCCGGTACAGCTAGGTGACAAGTGGGTTATAATTGCAGGTCAGGCTACTGTCCCAGAGGATGCTGGCCTGAAGGCTGGGTCAGCCAGGAGAGATGGAGACTCAGGCAGATGCTCAGAGCATGTGGAGAAAAACTGAAGGTACCATCAGGAGGGAGGAAGCCTCCTTGTGGGGAAGCTTGAATACTTCTACTAATTCCAGAGCTCCGGAGATCGAGGAAATCGAAAAGACTCAGGACACACTCCTGTCATCCATAACAGTAGCTTTTCTGATGGCAGAAATGAAAGCTTACAGACAATGACACCATGTATTCTCAGATAAATTCAGTGTTGAGGAAAATGGGCAGCTATCACAGCTAAGTCCAAAACTGATAGTAAAAACCAGGCATTAATAAGGATAATATTTAGATAGTATTTTTTAAAGATTCATTTATTTCAGAGAGAGATAGAGAGAGAGCATGAGAAGGGGGGGGAGGGGCAGAGGGAGAGAGAATCTCAAGCAGACTACCCCCTGAGCATGGAGCAGATGTGGGGCTCGATCCCACCACCCTGAGATCATGACTTAAGCCAAAATCAAGAGTCAGATGCTTAACCTGTTGAACTACCCAGGCACCACTAGATAGAATTTTAAATACAGAGAAAGAACTTTCATAGACATTATCTCATTTAATCTCCATGACAGCTTATTGGAGTATAGATGCCACGATAGCTTCTGTTTTGCCAGGAGAAAATCAGGGCTCAGAGACCTTTAGAGACTTGACCTAAGTCACAGAGTGAAAGAGCAGGAGAGTCAACCCTCAGCCTCAAGTCTTTCAGTTCCACATGTGCTTTCCTCACTATGCTTTTGTCATAGGAGTCTCCCCATATCAGAAACAGACTTCGCTATAGAGCCTGCTGGATATCATCCTCGGAGGGAGTTTTATCACTTTGGTCTTTCCAGGCGACACATGGGGGACAGAACACCAGCAATCCTTACTAAATAGCCAATGTTCATGCTTTATAAAGGTCAGAGTGCCGAAAATAAAGTGAAGTTCCTGCCAGAAATAACAGTGGAAACAGTCCCCCTCCTACTTTTGTAAATCCAAATTTTATTGTAGGGATTTTAAATCTGAATTTTATTCTAGAGATTAAAAATGTGCATATTAATAAAATCTTAAAACCTTAAAGTACGTATTTTTACATGTGGGACAGGGAAACCGAGGCTGCTTGAATGATGCCTAACAATACGTCCTATCTTGCCAGAGTTGGAAAGGTTGATGTCAAATGTGATTTATTTTAACTTCAGATAGTTCAGGTCAAAACAATTTACTTGAGAAACCAAGAACAAAGAGAAAAGAGAAAGAGCTCCCATCATACTTCTCATCGAATGTGTGAGCCTAAAGCTAATTTTTAACCCTCTTTACTGCTCAATTTAATAATGGAAGGCTTTCATACAAAGCTAATAGTGTTCTCATTTTCTTTTGGCCTCTATTCCAAACTGTTGTTAACAATTATATTTTTTTATTTTGTGGAAAAATATTCTAGATTTTCTAATTGACATTAGTATCTGGAGAGGAAGCCTGGGTATTTCTTGCACAGTGCATATACCCATTTTTAAAAAAAATGTAGTATTATGTTTTAATGAATGGGCACCTTTCTTTAGAGGAACAGTATTTCTAGTAAAATTTTTTATAGATTTTGTTTATTCATGAGAGACACACAGAGAGGCAGAGACACAGGCAGAGGCAAAAGCAGGCTCCTAGCAGGGAGCCTGATGCGAGACTTGATTCCAGGACCCCTAGATCATGACCTGAGCTGAAGGCAGAGACGCTCAACCACTGAGCCACCCAGGCGTCCCTCTAATAGAATTGTTAAAGATATTTTGGAATTTTCAAGTTTGCCTCATGTGTAGCAGAATCAGAATTTTGGAGCTGGAAATCCATGGAGAAGACTTAGTTAAATTGTGTCATTTTACTGACCAGGAATGTGGGGGCCAGGGAGAGGAAGGGACTCCATGTGGTTGCCCTGCTCACTCAGGACAGTGCTGTTGACCAGAACTCACATCCCTGGCTGATAGTCCAATGCTCTAGAATCGTTTTCTCCTGCTACGCTGCCAATAGAGCTGACATTTTTTTTTTTTAATCTGTTATTGCTGTACATGGCCCTTGTGATCTGAAGAAGAAAAATGCTACCCTCCAATTATCTCCTCCTCCTTTGCTCTTTCCTCTTTTACCCTAAAATTAAATCCTTATGAAGAGACTGAATAGATTTTTGCCCTGGATCTGTGACAGCACCATCTCTCTTGACCAGTCATCAGCTCTTTTGGTCCACATCTGGAGTAGACTCAGTAGACTATATTCCCAGGCTGGGAATAACAGGACTGGGGTTTTGTCCGTGGCAGGCAGAGAACTTCCACTGTTTGAGGAGGAGCTGCCACTGGACTATACTACTTGTCTTGCAGCACACTGAGAGGACTGGGCTTACTCTCTCTCTCTCTCTCTCTCTTTTTTTTTTTTGGTCATCAAAACAAGTAGCTCTTCTCAGACACCTTAATACATAATTAGGTGTGTCTGTTTACACTTGGGAGACAGAGGGCTTCATGTCCTAAAGCAATACTGGGAATCTGGGAGCAGCCACAAACAGATGTTGAAAATGTCCATTTGTGGCGAGTTTATTACTATAGCACCAGAAGTAAACATTGAGGATGAAACCCCTCTGAAGGGGTGGGTGTGTGTATTGAGAGGAGAATGTTATCGGGCAGAGTAGAAAGTGAAAGGAGGTCCTATTTTTTTTCTTTTTTTTCTATTTGCTCTAGTATTTGTTTATCTCCGACAACAAGGAAAAGTTCACTATTTGGCTTTGGCTGTTTGAAGGCTTTTGCCAAATGCTTAACAATCTGTAGGGTTTGATTTTTCTCAAAAAAACCGCTTTGAGAACAAGGCTCTATGTAACTAAGATGTGTTTGTTTTTGTTTAAATCACTCAGAAGAGAAATCATCTCTTGTCCATTGTTAAAAGAGAGGTTTCAATCAAAGGAAAATTCTACATATTCTAAAATATACAAACAGCTCTTTGAAACTGATGCCAAATCAAACTCTAAAAAGGACGTTTTTCTTGCAGAAGTTTTGAGTTAATTCCGTGTGCAAGGCTTGAGTAGAAAAACTCTGAGACAGTCAGAGGAATGAGTTACTGTTAGCACTACATTTGGATTCGGAAGTTCTATGAGGAGCATTGTCTCAGGACAGTATGGAGTCTCTTGTGCGTGGTTTTAGGCTAAACTCTAGAAACAAAGCAAAAGAAACTTTTCGAAGTGAATCCGTTTTGAAGTTAAATAAAAGTTGGTAGTTGGTTTTATGATATTACTGGATCTGGATCTAAACCTCCAACGTGAGAAGGCATGCCTGTCATCACTTTATAAAAAAAATTCAATTGAGATGTTCCCCTGTTGTTAAAGAAATACCATCCTTTCCCCATCAGGATTTCTCTTAGGATGAAAAATCTTTAGATGCTAATGAGACAAGCCCGGTGGGGAAAAGGGACACAGATTGGGAAACTCAACAACTTCATTGAGGCCGTGGCACTAAATGACTACATCCTTGGTATGTTCTTTTTTGCCTGAGCTTCATTATCAGTTGCTATCTGTCAGGCTACCTCACAGGAGGTAAAACCAGAGGTACGTAAAAGCAGGGACAACTTAAAAGCAGTATGTGAATTTGAGACGTTCTTTTGTATTTATTACTTTTGAGAGTCACTGTTGATATGGCACAAGATAGTCTGTTTGGGCCGAAAAAAAGCAAAAAAGAGTTTTTGTTTTTTAGGATAGGGGAACAAACCGGGAACAGGTTAGAACAAGAGGGACACCCCAAAACTTGTGGCCAGGGCAAAGTTATGGATCTGGAACGAACAACCTTAAGGCCTTGGGGTCCCAGTAAGCACAGGGATGGTAGGTCAGGAAAAGCAGTTGGCTAAAGATGGACGAGCAGAAATCAGAAGGCGTACACAGCCCACAATTAGAGAATTGGTCACCATCTCATTTTCCTCACACATGCACTTAAACACTCTGTGTGTCACTCTGAGAAGAGCCACGGTGCATTTCCAGATAAGCAGGACAGAGCCTGTTCTCAAGGAATTTATGGGCTAGTGGCAGTGATAAAGTAGTGGTAGCTCCTCTTCTTGTGCCAGCTTTAAGAGAGATATGAGTGGAGAAGTCAGGGCAGAAGAAGGAGAGAGAGGTCCCAGTGGGCTAAAGCAGGGACACGAGCAGAATCTTTGAAGCAGAGGGGGATTGTGAGGTAGACTTTAAAGGCTGCTTAGAATTTCAAGGGCCTGAGTTAGGGTGGGGGTGGGGATACTGAGGCCTGAGGGAATCATGTAAACCCAGGACGTGAGGGAAATGTGGGGGGTGGGGGGTAGTCCAGAAAATGGAAGAACATCCAGTTTGCCTGGATTGTAGAGTTGATGAAGAAGTGGAGTGAGAGACAAGACCAGAAAGGCAAATTGGGCCAAGACTGTCATTCTAGCAGATGTTTTATCATGTGTCTAGAGAGATCTAGAAATGTGCACAGAGATCTAGAAATGAGTAAGAAGCATGGCACGAACTCGCAGAACAGGTAGGCAGCAGTGAGCAAGGAAGATCCCGTGGGACCAGTAAGTTGGACAAGATAAGGATTCAGGAACCTAGATAAGCCATGTGGGCAGAAGATACAATACATACACAATTGTGAGTCTTGACTCTAAAGCAACCTTCTGTCCCAGCCAGGAAGCCACCTTGTATTTTCCTCCTGGGGCAGGAACCCATCCCAGGGTATGACCAGCCCAGGCCTGCTCCGGAAAGCAGGTCAGTGTGTAGATCTCACTGTAGAGGGAGAGAGGGCAAACAGAGGCTAGGATACAGTTGGAGGCTCAAGCCTGTGGCTTTGATCCTTGATACTAATATGGATTGTGTCAGACCCGTCATAGCTGTACCCCTTGGAGTTAACACAGACTGAATAATACTTCGGTGATCTGGTTCAAACTCTGGGTCTTGAGGCATTGGGTGTTTTGAGTTAGGTGCTTTAAGGTCCAGGGTAACCTCAGGGCTGTTGGGACATAGCAGGGTGCCAAGCCTTTGGAGGGGAATTCTTTCCATGAGAGACAGAGGGAGAGAGGCAGAGGCATAGGATGAGGGAGAAGCAGGCTCCCTGTGGGGACCCTGATTCAGGACTCCATCCCAGGATCCCTGGATCAGGCCCTGAGCCAAAGGCAAATGCTCAACTACTGAGCCACTCAGGTGCCCCAGGAGAGGAATTCTATTTGAAAAAACTGGAGCTCCAAGCTTCTCAGGTTTTAAGTGATACTGCCTGGGGCTGACCCTTCTCCTGGGCCTCTCTGGCTCCCCCTGGATGGATCAGTGCTAGATTGAGGGGAGCGGAGCTCTTCCTACTTTAGAAGGTTGAGAATTGAAGCTCAAGCTGATAGGACAGCATGTGCATTTGGGGGCGTGGTGGAATGTGGTCCTTGAGGCTGTGATTTGCTGTCCTTGCTTTTTTACAGAAGAGTTCAGTTGGCCCGGAGGTGGGGGTTGGGGTTGGATACAAGGGGACTTTGAGATAATGATCCTCAACTCATGTCTTTTCTAGTTTGGACCCAGTCTTTTCAATGTTTTCCCCCTCTGGCCCCACTAGTTCACATGGTACTGGTAGGAAGGAATGCCCTTCTGAGATGGAGATGTTTGCTACTTGCTGTGTCCTTTTGCCAGTTGTCACTGACAAGAGTCTTAACTGATGAGAGTACCCGATGAACAGAAAACCCGATTGGCCCAAGATTTCTTAGAACATCAGTGGCAAAGACAACATGAGAACCTGGGGGCTGAGTCAAGTGTGGCAAATAGGTGGCACACATCCGGCTCCCCATTTCACCTCCCATCTGCATCCTCATCCCCATCTCCATCCCTATCCCCATCCTCATCCCCAGGGCTCTCTTTGATCATTGATCAGGCCCCTTTTCATGACAGCCCATCAGGCGGGCACGGCCAAGCAGTTAGGATTGGCACAAAAGGGACACTGATTCCCTGCATGTGGAGGAGGCCGGGGCAGCTGAGCCCCATGGGTCTGGGGCCAGGTCCCAGGCCACCCAGTAGTGGTCTGTCACTTTGAGGAAATCACTTCCCTTCTCTGAGCTTCAGCTGGTCATCTGCAAGTATGGAGTCAGGTGACATTGTCTACCTCTCAGGGCCTTTGGGAGGATTCAGTGCCATCATGCAGGTAGACGCACTTCAATGAACATCCTCTGCAGGTCAGAGCCGTCTCCTCTCCTTGTCTGGTTAGCCAGTCTTTCCTCTTAGTAAAACTGGCAGCAGCAAGGGATACCATGAATATTCAGTTGCTTATAGGATTCCTCTGGTTGGAGCGAGCAAAGACTGCTCTGGTGAGCAACAACCAGTGTGGGTTCCCAGCCCATCATCAAGGATCCTGGAGTCACAGCATTCCTACACAATGGGTTCAGGCTTGCTCCCAAAACTCCAGAAAAACGCTCCTCAGATTTTTCCACTGAAGTACCCCAAAGTCAAAGGAAACTCCAGGGCACCTTGACTGCTCCTGCTCTCCCCCAGTCTATTGACATAACCCCAAACAACCCCAGCTCCTGCAAGGAGAGCATTTTCAGGTCTCTTGTTTTATCTTAAAATTTCATGTGAATTCTACTCCATAATACGCCTGTTTTCTTTTTTGTTGTTGTTTCAGTATAAAAATAAGTTTTTAACTTACTGATGTCAGTTATATGTCCCCTCTTTAAAAACCCTCCCCCATTTGTTCCCTTCTTGTATTTCATGCCCTCCTATCAGCCGGGCTTTGGTGTCTAATATATAACATCTCAACCAGTTCATAAATTTCTGCTTTTAATATAGTCTGAGTTACCACTAGCACAGGCCACAGGAAAATACCAGGCCGTCCCCTCTGCATTCAGGCTTTTTTGAAAGATTTACTTAGGAACAATTTATCATTTAGTTGCAATTTTTAAAATAATCTTAATTGGCCACATATGTTATCAAATAAGAGCTGGTCGCGGAGCCTCTGCCTCCCTCCCCATCGCCCCCCCAACCCCCCCTCCGCGTGCGCATGCGCACCGCATCCTGCCAGGATGTCCTGAATTATGCCACTCTAGGCAGATCCCATCACAGGAAAGCCTCCCCCTGATTAGAGATAAGATTACTGATATTGAAGCTGTTATTTTTAGGAGGGGAAGACTTGCTGCTTTTAAACCTCTTTCCCTCTTTTTTCCTAGTTTGTCCTCTCTTAATTGTGGCTCCATGTTTTGGTAGCCATAAGTCATTAGTGGTTTTTAATTTCTCTGAAACTGAAATAAGGTCTGAAAGGGTGGATTTGTCCCTTTTTTCCTTCCCATTTTTTTTTTTTTTTCTGGCTAATCGGAGGAACGCAACCACATCTGAAGCCACTTGGCTCATTATGAATTTCATGGAAACTGATTCTCTGAAAGTGTTTCCATATGTGTGTTCCCAATATATCCCATCCTCTCTAAATGGGAGCACAGACGTGTGCATGGGCTGGAAATGGCTTCAGGATGTGACAGAGCAGTCATATGACCGCCACGGCACCGTGGGTGGCCCCTTCTGAAAGACACGGTGTCCTGGGTGCTGGCCTCCTTCCTGCAGCAGATCTGGTTTCAAAGACTACCCACCCTTCCTAGCCCTTAAAAAGTTCTTAATCAAGGCCTAGCAAGAAGATCTCTCTCATTTTTCCTCCGTTCCTCTCCCCCCCAACCCTCTGGTTCCTTACTCTCCCTCCCTATGTGCATACGCGTCCACTCCCACATCTCCCACCGCCTGCCTTCTTTCCCTTCAAAAGAGGAAATACATTATTCCAACAATATCCTCAAAATTTGGGTGGGTTTAAGGAATGGTTGGAGTTTCTGGAAACTGCCAGGTTGTTGTTTTTTTTTTTTCCCCTCTCTCTTTCCTTCGGCATAGCATACTTTCTTAGACTTAGGATCAGCTGGTCTTTGAGAATTTGTGAGCATGCAGTGGAAAAGTACAATTCATTACAACACGGAAAATAAATATTTATCCTGGATAGTTGAGGCACTTTTCCTCTCTTTTGCAAAACTATGGAGTTTGCTAGTCTGACCTTTCATTATCTTAAAAAAATTGGTTTCACATTCTCTTTTTTGCTGGTTGTTTCTTCTCTATCGGTATGATCCATTACACTTCTCCCATAGAGGGTATATTTTTCCTATTATTATCTAATGTGATTCTAAGTAAAACTAATTTAGTGATAAAGACTTGGTCATTTTAGTGTGAGGGGACAAATTCAGGGAAATTAAGAAAATTAATGTGAAGATCCCTTAAAACCTCAATGTGGAAAATGCAAAGTACTATTCTGCATATAGCCTAAAACTCATTTTTGGATAATATTTACATAACATTCCTGCTTCTGTCATGTTGCCTGTTTGAGACTATGCTAGTAATTCATCTGTGTAGCACGTTTTGGGGAAGTACCCATCTTTTCTCAGCACCGTAATATGTGCTAGGTAGGATCTAAAAGGATACATGGTTTTTATTCTTTTTTTTTTTTTTAAGATTTTATTTATTCATGGGAGACAGAGAGAGAGAGAGAGAGAGAGAGATGCAGAGACACAGGCAGAGGGAGAAGCAGGTTCCATGTAGGGAGCCCAATGTGGGACTCAGTCTTGGGATTCCAGGATCAGGCCCTGGACTGAAGGCAGATGCTCAAACCCTGAGCCCCCCAGGTGCCCCATGGTTCTTATTCTTAATTTGCTTTACTTTTAGTTGGAAAGTGAAAATACTTCTCTAGAAGCAATGATTATACTTTAAAATTCTTGGGAGTAAAATTCACATACAAAAATGTTCAAGACGTTTATGATAAAGAAAAGATAATGAGGATTTGTAGAGTGGGAATTTCCGTGTATTGGTGAGCTTTAAAGAGAGGGCATGCCCCACCTTGGTCTGGCAGAGAGAAGAGAGGTGGCCAAGAGTCTGGGGAGAGCCTGAGCAAAGCTCCAGGGAGGGTCCTGAGTGTATGTTCTGCCACGAAGAGGAGGGCTTCTACTGAGGAGCAGGGAGACATGACCTTGGAAAAGGAGAACAGATGACGCTGCCTATAAGCCAGTGGCCTCCTCCTCGTTTCCCCCCCCTTCATGGCAGAGGTGCTCAGTCATATCTTGTGGAAAGCGGCTGACCTGTGCCTGGGTGGGGATGGCAGCCTCTGGTTTTAGGGCTCTACCCCCTACGTGGCCTGAAACGGTGGTGTGTAAGCGGGAGATTTTTCCCTGTCCTGCTGTGTTTCCACAGAATGCAGATCTGAGACAACTCAAGGCAGAGCCTGTGCAGTTTCCCACCAGCATGCTGTGTCAGGGCAGCGGAAGCAGAAGCACTACCTTTTAATTTCGTGATGTCACTCATCTCTACCTAGTCTGCAGGCTTCCCATTTCTTCCATCTATAAAGGACATCTCTGATTCTTGATGACTGTCATGTACTTGCTCTCTATACTAGGCCAGAAATTCAGACAGAGTGTGCGTTTTACCTTCTGTTACCTTTACTACCTTCTCTATTTTTTTTTTAAGATTTTATTTATTTATTCATGAGAGACACACACAGAGAGGCAGAGACAGAAACAGGCTCCATGCAGGGAGCCCGACAGACTCGATCCCAGGTCTCCAGGATCATGCCCTGGGCTGAAGGCAGGCGCTAAACTGCTGAGCCACCCGGGCTGCCCTTTACTACCTTCTCTAAATAAATAACACCACTTTAGTGGCAGCAGTTGACCTGGGATCCTATGGAAGACGAGTGTGGTAACTCACCTTCCCGCAGGCCATGCATTTGTGGCCTGGCCCTCTTGCGCCTTCTTCTCCACATGGCTCCCATCGTGGACTTATACACAAATATTGGCTCTAAGGATACTGGGAACAATACCAGTGGCAAAACAGAGGTATCTGTTCACTAGTGGTGATTGTCTGAAATGTGAGGTCAAGTGATGTAATGATGCTTGGGGAGAGCTTTGAGCACTCTTTAAAGAGTTTTACAAGGATATGTAGTTTGGAGTGGTACTGGAATACATGTTAGGTTTGATGTCATCATTGCTTTAATGCTTATTCTATTTTTTTAATGTGTCAAAAATGTACCAACTATCATACCGAATTCCTGACCCCTAGACTAATTTTCTTTTTCATTCATTTTATCCATTCATTCATTTATGTACACTAAAAAGCAAAACCCAAAGAACTTAAGCTCCTACGGTGTAGAAGGGCTGTGGGAGGAAAAGAAATCAGTGACCTTTACCACCCAAAGCTCACTTTTTTTTTTTTTTTTTTTTTTATTTATGATAGTCACACACAGAGAGAGAGAGAGCGAGGCAGAGACACAGGCAGAGGGAGAAGCAGGCTCCATGCACCGGGAGCCTGACGTGGGATTCGATCCCAGGTCTCCGGGATCGCGCCCTGGGCCAAAGGCAGGCGCCAAACCGCTGCGCCACCCAGGGATCCCTAAAGCTCACTTTATAGTTGGGAGGTAACAGGCTAAGAAATAGCTAATAATTCAGTAAAGCAGTGACTTTTAAGGGCCCAATAGATAATGGAAAGAAAATGCTATTGGAACAAGAGAGAAATAGGAAATTACATATAGAGCAGTTGGGGCAGGGCAGCCAATGCTGTTGTGGAAGGGAAAGAAGATTCTTTAAGGAAGGCAGCTCTGTGGTGATCTTGAGTTATTATACGTTCCCCATAGAAGGAATGCCGTGAATGGGTCAATAAAAAATTCTTGGGCTTTATTTGAGATTTTGTCGAAGCAATAACTCTTACCATTTAAAAGGTCCCAATGAAGCTTTGAAGTTAACACCTCATTGGGGAGAGGTATGATGGCTTTTCATTCTGTACATATATGCCCTCACATTACAGAGTGGGGCAGGGGACTCTGTGTGTGCCAGCACAGTTCCACCTGGCCTCGGGGCCCGTCTTCCTTTGCTGTGGCTGACCTGCCTCCTCAGCTGGGATGTGTAAATCCCGCTGCGGAGAGGGGACGATGCGTGGGTCCAGTGTTTCCCAGCTGACCGCCCCAAATACCAAGTACCCAGTGTTTTATTACTCCCAAACTCCTGCTTTCTCTCATTCTAGAGATCGCCTTGCCCATTCTCTACCAATCTTGATTTCCTGAGGGTCTACTTACTGAGAAGATGTATGTGAAAGTGCTAGGTAAAGGTGTCAAGTAGTGTTGTGATTAAGGACTAGAGGGGGGACAGATCAATGATTAGACAAATCTCTACCCTCAGCAGCCCATTCTTTAGTTAACCAAACATGACCCAAGCTCACTAATGCTAGAAAACAGTGTGTAAGAGATGCCAGTGGGGGATTGCAGGCCACAGGACCTGAAAAATCAGAGGTTCTCTTTTATTTCCCCCTTATCTTTTTTGGTTCCACTCCTTCCACCACGCTTTCTACTTGCTCTGAAGATCCAGGAAACCCGGTGGGTAAACAGAGGCTGTTTCCTTTTTCCCCATAGACCTTGGGAGGAAGAGACCAGATTTTTTTTTTACTTTTAATATTGATTCTATTTATATTTGAGCTTCATGGACATTTTATTGATATATTCTCCCTGTATATATTAGGTTTTGCTGCTGCTGTGTTAATGAGCAACGTTCTGACAGCTCTCTTTAGGAGAGCTGCGATCCTTTGCATGCTATCTGACTGTGGCCAGAGGTACAGATAGCAGATCCGGAATGAAATGCGTCTATAGGAAACCAGCAGGTCCTCAGGGAATCAAACCCTTCACCTAGATCTCATTCACATTATGCCATGAGTAACTGAACTAATTGCCCATGATTTAGCATATTAGATCCAACAAGACCTCAAAGAGTTGTCAGTATATCCCAAAGATAGTCATTCTCACCAGGCAACACATAGGCACCAGAAGAGCCTACTTAAATATTTTTAGACAAAGTTAGATTTTTAAGGCAAGAAATACATGTACCTGGAATTGTGTCAACCAAATTCCTTAAGAGTAACTAAGATTGCAAAGAGGTCAGAAGTCATGGCTCTGCATCTTGCAGGCTGCGTGATTTTGTAGTATACATGGCTCCCCTTTTCTGGATCTCAGCTCTCCTGTTAATGCTTTAAATTAGAATTGATTATCTAAGTGGCGAATGAGGAATTTGGGCCTTTCTTTCAGATACCCCAGCCAGCAGAAGCAGGGTAAATGGGTGCTGTAGGGAATCTGAGGGACATAGTCTAAACTTTATAAGTGCAAAATTTTGTTAAAGTCACTTTTTGTTTGTTTACATAAAAATTCATCCGAGTGTTGTATTCTCTTCCATATAATATCATATTATTATACCATATCCCCTGTGTCCAAGTTGAGTAAAACCAGACCTTTGGGAAGATGCACCATGTTTATCTTGGGCGTCAAGTAACTCCTGGCAGTACTGGCTTTATTTAAATCAGTACGATATAGTCAGGAGTTTTTAAACTGGCTCAGGGGAGCTCTGTGCTACCAGGCACATCACTGGGGCAGTTACTGAGTTTTGTTTTTTCACATTTATAAAATTAGCTTGAAGTGATAATACTTTAACTCTCCAGGCTTTTATCTTGACCTTTTTTATAAATAGGTAATACATTTTGTTTACTTTAGTTGATAGAATGTCTAAGTCTGTTTTTTTTTTAAGATTGTAGTTGTAACGTGGCTACTTATGCAAGTATGCATAGTTTAATACACAATGTTAAGATTACCCAAGAAGTCCATCTAAAAGGGTACCTGAGTTCATGTACAAAACGGAGATTAAAACTTGTAGATATAACCTCGTTCAATGAAAGAAAATTTAATTATATCATTTGCCTCTGCAACAATTATCATAAACAAACTGAAGATTAGGAAGGGCTTTATTTTTGTCTTTCTAAGTTTAGAATCCCATCTCTTCATCTTGGATTGTTAAATAAGGGATCTCCTGTGAACCTGTAACGAGTTGTTAATATTTCTTTATACAGAACACATTGCAGTATGTTTCAGAAACATTTCTTGGTAACACAAAATGGTTAAGGAAATTCCATAAAATTCTATTTTTTGTAAGTTATAAAAATGACTGTATAATCCCTTTAAAGTCCACATTAGCTCTCTTTGCCCAGAAGGAGTTAATCCTCAAGACATTACAGTCTCAGATGACTAGAAGTGATTGGTCAGAATTCTGTAAGCCTAGCAGAAATTTGTTGCATTGTTTTCAATAAACCACAACCAGAGCTCATTAATTGAAAAATGAATGTCAATTTCCATTAGCTGGCATCTGTAAGCCAAAAAAATACAGTGATTCTGGCATGTGATGGGTAATAAAAACATCAGCAAAATGTATCAGGTAAAATAGAGAAGGTGAGGGGGTGTAGAAATGAATTCAAAACCATATTGGAGTTTACTGGCAGGGCCCCACATCAAGGGTTTTAATGAGGCTTCTGCATCAAAATAAGGGAAACCACATGGAATTTTAATTATGACTACAGCATATTTTTAAGTACAAATACCCACAAGGATCTTTTTCTTTTCTTTTTTTCTTTTTTTTTTTTACATTGACAAGCCTATCTGCGTGAGCTCTGTGCTTGGGGGGGGGGGGGGGCGCAAAACGTTGAAGTTTTAAGTGTGACTTTTTTCTGTTTGAAATTCTTCACATTATTCTGGTTTCTCTCACATGATCTGAGCATTGAACTTAATCTGTACAGAAGTGGCCTGCCTATAACTATTAGCTCTGCCAACCCCAGTTCACCTAGCTGCTCTGCAACAAAAAGGCTGGCGGAGGAACATCTGTGGCCTCCACATCGTGCCTGTATGTCCTCTGGTTGTGGATTAAGCACGGGGCGCCAGAGATCTTGTATCTCATCTGCTCCCGATTGCATCCTGTCACCATCACTGCTTCCACATTCTAACAGTTGAGCTGGTTAGAGTTTTGTATTTGGGAGGGGTTTTAGGTAGCGGCCGGCCGAAGATGGGAGACTTTATAAAAAGCAGAGAGTAACTGCCCAGACTGTGTTAGTTTTGGTTTGTCATCTTGAAAGTGTTTGCTTCTGGTATTAGAAGCTGCTCACTAGCTTTTTACCCTCTTTTTATGGGCCTGCGGATTCCGGGGAAAATACCAATGAGGGGTGGGAACTTGTCTGCCTCCCCCTCCCCTTAAGGCTGTTGCTTCTCCTCCTGTCTTGGAGTTCACGGCGGTGATAGAATGGTTAGAGCTGGAAGGGAACTTAGAGCTCGTCCCCCTCATTTTACAGATGATGACACTGCCACCTCTGACTTCTGCCTCTGGCCTTCCACTCTCAGTAAGAAGAGCCAGGCAGGTGAGACTTTTCACGATTGCTGGGCTGGGCTGGGCGGGGCTGTCTGATTGGTACTGTCCGATTTTTGAGAAAAAACAAACAAACAACTTCTGTTAACTATATATTGCTTTTAAGTAGTCACCTTTGATTACAAATGCACATCATGGCACTTACGAAGATCACAGGCAGTGTGCATGTTCACAGAAATCAACAACTCTCAATCAGCACCTTTGGAGAAAAGCATTAGGATTATTCCTTTAATAAATACGGTAGTATCCAGCAAGGGCTAGGCTAAATAGAAATGGGGCTGCAGAAGTACCTCCTGACAAGGGCCTTGAAGACGTACCAAGTGCTTTCCCACACGGATAAAAACTGTAGGAAAAGCAAACATGTAAGAGGCAAAGAATTGGAAGATTTTAGATGTGACAAAATCTTAAGAACACTGGTATCATAAAAGGTCTTGTCATAATTTTAGAAAATCATAACCCAGTCTTTAAAGAGCACAACTCTGAAGTTTTTAGGCATTTCAGAAAACTGATTTCCATGTGCAGTGGTTTATGACTGTGGTTTTATAAGTTTAAGCACCAGAAATACCTACTAAGGAGGCATACTGTTAGCTTTAGAAGTTAAGGGACCTTACATTTGAGGGCAAACCCAGCTTTGCCTCCAGGTGCCACTTGGAATTAGCATAGAGCTAATTCTGTAGGAAGTGGCAGAGGAGCCTGGTGAATGGACGCTGAGGCACTCCCTTACTTGGTGCTGCTGGGCATGGAGCCTCACAGAAGCTACTGTTGGCACCTGGCCTGCATAAGTCCCAGGTCACCCATGGAGACTCGCAAGGCAGTGATTCTTAGGTACTAAGCCTTCCCCCGACCTCCACTTTTAAAACCTAGTTATTTAGTTTATGCCCCTCGGGAGAATTCCTAAGGGCTAGACTCTCCCTCTGTGCTCCCCAGAAGAGTAATGTAGTTCCAGAAAACATTGAAATCTGGTTTGATTTCAATCTGGTTTGATTGTTTTGACATCTGTTACTAAGATAAAGAATCAAACAAGATTCTAGATGATTTTAAGAGTGGCAAAGAAGTGATAGGAACATTTTAGGGTATCTTTTTGAAGTCCCTTCATTGATGAAGGGGCCCTGCCAAGAGTACCAATAACAAAGTTAATCACTGGGGGATGTCTTTATATTGAGTTGAGAAAAAGAAACTTGTTCTACTTAGTAAAAACATCACTTTCGAATATCTGAGGTGCAACGAGAAACAAAAAGAGAGAAAAAAAGTCAATGAGGATTCAGTCTTAACGTCTGGTGAGTGAATCTATACGATCAGTGTTGGGTTGGTTTACACAGAAGACCTAGCATAAGTTTGAGTTTTTAAAGCCCTTTTAGATTTTCTGGGGGTGCAGAATGTAAGGACTGTAAAGTGGGAGAAAAAAAAAAGAAAAAGACTGTGTAGTGACCGGTGCATTTGAAGGTCTATTTGTGGCTTGCTGTTCCTTTTTGGGAAGCTAAAGTTTTTTTTTTTTTTCTTGTAAAAATTTTCTCATTATTTTAATTGATATTTACAGATTTTTCCCCCCCATCTTCTGTTATAATTTTTTAGGTGCTTCAGAACTGGGCCCTTTTTCAGATCCCAGGCAGTTCCCAAGCATTTCATCCCTCACTGAGAGCCGCTTCTCCAACCCACGAATGCACTATCCAGCCACCTTTACTTACACCCCGCCAGTCACCTCAGGCATGTCCCTCGGTATGTCCGCCACCACCCACTACCACACCTACCTGCCACCACCCTACCCCGGCTCTTCCCAAAGCCAGAGTGGACCCTTCCAGACCAGCAGCACTCCATATCTCTACTATGGCACTTCGTCAGGATCCTATCAGTTCCCCATGGTGCCGGGGGGAGATCGGTCTCCTTCCAGAATGCTTCCGCCATGCACCACCACCTCGAATGGCAGCACGCTATTAAATCCAAATTTGCCTAACCAGAATGATGGTGTTGACGCTGATGGAAGCCACAGCAGTTCCCCAACTGTTTTGAATTCTAGTGGCAGAATGGATGAATCTGTTTGGCGACCATATTGAAATTCCTCAGCAGTGGCCCAGCGGTATCCGGGAGCCATGTCCCAAATGTATCAACATATACATATATAGAGAGAGTGCATATATATGTATATCAATTAGCTATCTACAAAGTGCCTATTTTTTAGAAGATTTTTCATTCACTCACTCAGTCATGATCTTGCAACCACGAGAGGGTAGATCTTGAGAAGCGAAAGGCCCAAGAGAGAGACAATCATATTTAGGTTTCAGATTGTTTTCTACTTTAAATGTACTCTTACAAACAAAGGAAAAAGGTATTTTTGTTCTTGTGTTGTTGTTTGGCCTGTTATCACAAATAACCTGTTCCTATGCCAATTCAGAGAGGTGGACTCCAGGTTCAAGAGGAAGAAGAGCAAAGCCGCTTCCTCTCTGTGCTTTGAAACCACACGCCCTCACGGTTGCAGCTGTGTATGGACCCGTGCACTCTGCAGACCAGCTTACAAAGCCAGTCGAGGTGCACGTAAAGGGCAAAGAGTTAGAATGGATGCTTCCTTTACAGTTTGATCCATTCAGAATAACTGTTCCAAACTTTGCTTTCAGACTTTTGCCATAAGTTCTCATTTGAACTGTTTGGTTCAGTTTTTTTTTTTTTGTTTTTTTTTTTCTGTTTTTATTCGCTTTTGGTTTTTTCCTACTTTAAGAAAGTGACTTCAAAAAATACTGATCAGGATAGATGATTTTATTTTACTTTTTTATACTTTTTTTGTTTCCTTTACCCATTTAACCAAAAAGAAATCCCATCGTTCTACCCCCATCCCTATCCCCCACCTTTCTCCTTTTATGCAAAACTCAAAATGGCAATACCTTATTATAGCCATAATGGTATAGATAGTGTTTGCGTTTGGCTGTGTGTTTTCTTTTTTTTTTTTAAATTATGAATATGTGTAAAATCTGAGGTAACTTGCTAACGTGAATGGTCATATAACTTTAAAGATATATTTATAATTATTTAATGACATTTGGACCCTTGAAACATTTCTTAGTGTACTGATATGTTGACTTCGGTCTCTAAAAGTCCTCTTTATTAAGTAACAAATTTCTTCAGTAGGCTAGAGCCATATCTGAAATATTGCTAAGCAATTTCAGTTCATCCAGGCACAATGTGATTTTCAAAAATACGTCCATCTCCAAATATTTTAGATGTAGCTTGTTTGTGTGATGTATGAAGGAAATGTTATGTTTAGTTCTTTCAGATCTTTGATTGCCTCTAACACAGCTTTGCCTTTTAAAGCAATAATTAGGGATTTAAAAGCCAACTCTTAGCCCCCTATCACTCATGTTGCCCTTTATCAGCATGAAATGCTGGAGTGATGTGGTTTCCTAATTTCTTTCGAATAACGATGACTCTTGTCACATTAAGAAGACAAGCACAAGTGAATCATGGAACTGCAGAAAAATGTTCTGTGGTTTCGTAGTTAAAGCAAAACTCTAAATCGCCAGGCTTCATAGTGAAGACATAGCTTAAAGCCACACATGTGGTTAAAGGATCAATCATGATACACATAGTACAGCAAAGCCAAATTGCACCAGGGATTCTTAACCAACCCGCCTTACCAAACAGTAAGTCAGGAGAACCCGAATTTGCCTTACCCAAGGCCCCACTGGCAGCTCTCCACTGAATCTGCATTTAGAGGAGCAGATTAAGTCATTGTCTTCTGGGAGCTGGGTCATCTGAAGTAGCAGGCAAGTTCCAGCAGATCGCTGACCTGAGGGAACATATGGGCTGTGGGGACCCATATCCAACCCTTTTGGGCAAAGGGAAGGCCGTGTGGAGTTTGGTGTCTACTACTGTGTATGGATTTGAGCAGAAGCCCTCCTGTAGGATGCACTTTGACCACTCCTGACAACCACATGGCAAATTCTCAAGCGTGAATCCTTTAATCCAAGCAAGGATCACTTAATGACACCACCCAGCAAATCCCTGCTGGCTCCCCCACAGGTCTGGGCCCCTTTCTTTTCAATTCTGTGCCCCCAACTAAGCAGAACTTTGTAGAGATTTGCCTCTAGCCCCCAGAGACCCTTCCTCTGTAGTCATTCGGAAGAGCCCGCTTTATAGCTGCCGAGCCTCGCAGGATGGTGTGTGGGGCAGCTGGACCTGTGCTGCTTGCTGGGGGCCTCCCTTGCAATTACCCTGACTCCCCCCAACAAAAATCAAGGGCAAAACAAAAGAAAACAAAACACTTTGCCTTCTAAAGGTCGTATACCAAGTATGCTTAGATAAATAAGCCACTTTTCTATTACTTAACTAAGATGGAAGTAGTAATTGATACTATTTATTGTTTGTGTGTGGTAGCTTGAAGCATGCCACTGTCCATTTATTTGTAAGTGTAAAATATGTGTGTTTGTTTCAGCAGCACTTAAAAAAGCCAGTGTCTGGTTACACATTTCAATTTTAATTAATTGACATAAAAATGTTCCCGCCAGTGCCAGCTGTACCCTATTTAATAAAAAAAAAGGTACTATATTTGTACATTATTTTTTAATGTTAAAAGGGCTTTTTTAAGTTTACAGTACACATACTAAGTGACTTTAGGGATGCTTTTGTGTTGAAATGTTATTATAGTGGCTGCAGGCAGCAACCCAGAAACACTTTAAAAGTTTTTTTTTTCCTTGGGAAAAATTCAAGCACTTCTTCCTTCCACCCTCACTCCAACCACTCCAAAGGGGGTAAGTCATATTTCTTAGATCAGAATTCTGCCCTTTTTTCTGCCTGGGGATTAAATTTTTCTCGCCCCCCTCCCCCTCCCCCTTTCTTTTTTAATTGAACCCTTAATTTGCACTGGGTCGTGTGTATGATCTGTGATTTCGAAGACCAAACCAAAGCCTTACTACTACTACCATGGAGCCATGTACTAGCCAACACTCTATTTGCTTCAGGTTCAAAGAGCATGGTTCTTTATGTAGCACAGACGTCGCTGGAGTTTACAGCATGACCAACACAGCCACTTCTTATCTGTTCAGGTGTCTCACGAATTGTGACCTCTGTCGGGGTTCCAGAACAGCTAGCACAGTGTTGGTTTTAGATGAGTGAAGTGACCTCATCCAGCCTGGAACTGAGAGACTCAACAGATGAGCTGTGGTTTGCTCCGTAGACAGTCTCAGCCTTTTAAACATGAGCAGAGAAATCCACACTCTTAGGGACCATCCCTTGCAAACTCGGAGGGCAGGAGATGTGTGTGCTGACTTAGAGTTCCCTCCATTCCCAGGAAAGGGACTGACACAGAATCTAGGTTAATACATGGAAACACAAAGCATGAGTGAAGACAATAATTACTTCTATGACATCCGGGAGAACAATCACAAATAAAGACGACTCTTCCAAACCTTGAATTTGTTGTTCTTAAAAAGACAAATGCGTTTAAGAAATATTTTCTGTGTGAGAATTTTTTAGATGTCTGTTTACTTCATGTTTACAAATAACTGTTTGCTTTTTAATGCCATACTTTGAAATATATCAGCCAAAACCATTAAGTTACAGTAATTTTTTAGGTATTCTGAATAAAAATTCCATTTTCTTTTTTGGATATGCTTTACCATTCTTAGATTTCTGTGGAACAAAAATGTTTGTAGCATTTTGTGTAAATACAAGCTTTTCATTTTTATTTTTTTCCAATTGCTGTTGCCCAAGATCTGCTTTCCCTGCACATATTGTACAAATTCTGCATTGTGCCATAGGCCATGATTGTGGATGAGTTTACTTTCGACTTCAAAGGGACTATTTGTATTGTATGTTGCAACTGTAAATGGAATTATTTGGCATTTTTCTCATGATTGTAATATTAATTTGAAGTTTGAATTTAATTTTCAATAAAATGGCTTTTTTGGTTTTGTTACGTGTGTACATTGGGTCTTTTCTCAGCCGCGTTTTCTCCTCTAGTCTGACGCCTACTCCTGCCTCCACCTGGGCACTTCTTGGCCCTAGGACTTGCCAGGGCCGGATGAGAACAGAGGTCTCTATTACCGGGGAGAGGTTAAAATGTTTCTGTGAGCGCTGCTGCCTTGTTTTGTCCTACTCCTCCAGAGGCGTGGGTGAAGGATCTAGCAGTGAACCACTTCCTTATCAGCTTGTGTCTGAAGGAAAGAGTGCTCACCCCATCCTTGGGTAAAGCCCCTTATTCTGACTGAGGGGCCAGTCCAGATATAAAGACCACGTTCCCCGTGGTCCCGTGGTTCTCATCTCTGGGCACCTGAGTAGGGGCTGCCAAGTGAACTCCTGGCCGTGGTCAGAAGATCTCAGGCAGCCCGGCCATAGGGGATAGTCTGTTTTCCTTCCCACATCTCTTTGGGGTTCTTAAAAAGCAAGTCAATTGAAGCTCAAGGGTAAGTAAAAACGGACCACCTTGGCCTGGAGAGCTGTAGCCTCAGAAAAATTCTACTAGTGAATAACTGTAGTTTGGAGTTTTTTGGGGTTTTTTTGTTTTTGTTTTGTTTTTTCTTATGGGCCATTGTGCATTTTTGGTAAGTCCCTCCCCTTTGAAAAGGTTGAGGGCCTGGGGTAGAGTGGTTGCTTTCTTTATGTCCTGTACTGTCTGTCCACCTTGGCTTACCACAGTTCTAAAACAAGGACCAGAAACTGTGGTGCAGAGATGCTCAGGCACTGGCCAGTGGCCCACATGACACTAAGAGGTAGAGGCCTCCTTTGAGATCTGCTCATTCTTACCCCGTTGGCATTGAGAAATTGTGGAGACAGCTAATTTCTAAGACTAAGAGACATCCTGAAAGCACTTGGATGAAACCTAGGCCAGAGAACTTGTTTGTAGCTCTTTGAAGATATATATTTATTTATCCTTTTATATTAGACATCAGTGTGTTTTTAAAAGGCATTTCATGGGGGCTGGGCAGAGTGGCTGTTTCTCTCTCTCCAGCTTTGTCCAGCCGCATGGTTGTTGGGCAAATTGCTTTTACTTCTCTGGGTCTCAGTTTTTATGGCTTATGGAGAGGCATTGGGCTAGACCTTGGCACTATTGACATCTCAGCCTGGACAGTTCTTTGGGGTGTGTGTGTGTGTGTGTGTGTGTGTGTAGGGAGTGCCATCCTACGTGTTGTAGGAAGTTTAGCAGCAGCACTGGCTTCTACCTACTAGACACCAATAGCACCGCCCCTCTCATGACAACGAAAAATGTCTCCAGAATGTCCCCTGGGAGGAAAAATTGTCCTTAATTGAGAACTGTGGGCTAGAGGCTCTCTTTAAATTCTTTGGTCAGGCCTCCTTGACAGAACTGATGTGAGAATTCATTGCTCATCAAAACAGGATAGCCAGGCAGAAGGCTATGGGGCTTCCCAGAGATGGACACACATCAACCTTTTCCATCCCTTCACCTGACACCACCCTGAGGTTGGGATGCGTTGTGAGGGGGCTCCTGGCTTTCCTGTCTGCATATCTCTCCTCCTCCTCACGTCCTGGGCTGTGCCGCCAGGGAACAGCACAGCTGTAGGGCTTTGTGAGACCTGGACGGCTTGACCATGTTTATCATGGCTGCTTCTGTTCTCACTGGAAATGACGGGAGGAGGAAGAAAGACGTTTCTCCAGTGTGACTGACCCCTTGTGCCTCCTGCCCCCCAAATATTTAATCATCAGACGTTGCTTTGAGAGTGGGTGTTTCCTGTTAACTCAATCCCAGCCGACACTGGCCCAATAAACACCTCAGCTCTCTGTTGCAGAGTTTATTTGGCTGGGAAATGGGTATTGCCATGTAAACAGGAAGCCCCCTGAAGTTATTATCTACAGATGGGGTTGAAGAGCCACATGTTTATATTTATGGGATTTGAAAACAGTCTGAAAAGGCAAGGGAGGAGGTAGGGGAAGGCCTCCTTCAAAATCAGTGAGAGAGAGCAGGGCCTACAGATCTTCATGAGCCGATTTCTCGTTCCCTCAGGAAACCGGTGGGTAACATGTCACAGCCAAAAGCCACAGCAGAAACGGAGGCACTGACTTGACTGTTTTAAGCAAACAACCCTGCCCTGAGTATCAGGTAAACTGGACAATCCAGTCAGCTGGCTTCTCCGTCCCAATTATTTGGAAATCATTTTAGAGAACAGTTCTAGCAAACAATGTGTGGGGGGCATCTACAAAGGTAGGAGGCCTGAGAGAAGATGATTGTGTTGTAAAGGCTCGAAGTCTTTCTGGGGACACCTCAACGGCCTGCCACAGTTTCGGTGAGCCCGGGCCAGTTCACTTGTGAGATCGCAGGCAAACTCCACAGGGGCTGGGAAAGATGCCTTCTTGTCAGAGCTGTCCGGGTGTTGGTTCCGAGAACAGGCAGGTGGTGAGACAGCGGGCCTGCCCAACAGGGCTGGGTACAACAGCTCACTCCATTTCCTTCTCTCCCCACCTCTTCTCTTCCTTTATTGGCTCTCCCCCTGGGCCTGCAGAAGGTGTTAAGAAAGTAAGGCCAGTAGGCACCAGTACACAGATAGCCGATGCTCTCTGTCTGAATCCTGAGCTCTGAGCAAAAGCAAGGGAATCTCTCCCTATCTTACCTCCATGCCTGTGCTGTGCACCGCGATAAGTCTCTCTGTGACTTCCCAACAGTAGGGTATTCAGTTGGGAGGCTTTGGAGGGGAAGTTTTTAAAAAGCTATGAATTTACTTACGAATTTAGCAAAGAAAAGGATCCACTGGAGATGCAAAGGGAACTACACTAAGGGGTGTGTGTGTGTGTCCATGTGTACACCTGTGCATATGCCTAAAGGGAGGGAGCGAGGAGGTAGAGGAATGGGAAGGAGTACCTGAGCAGCCATTCAGGGAAAGCTGTAGTGTGCACGTGTGCATGAATGTACACACACACATGCGTGCGTGTACATATATGCTCCTTGACACAGCACTTAGTTGTCTCAGGTGTTTCTTTTTCTTGCAAATCCTACAAAAGAGTACCGCCTTCATTCCACAAGTGAAGAAGCAATGCTTCTTCTTCATGTAGCTTATTTAAAGGGGACAGGGGACACTGGGTGCTCCCTGAGATGTCAGGAGCACGGTGAAGCTGACATTTAAGAAGGGGTTATTATTTTTGTAAAGCTTTTATTTGTGAGTTTTTTGTGACTCAACTGGCCCCTCTGTTCAGACATGCACAATGAGTTGGAAAGCAGAAGGATCAAGTTTCTGGAAACCCACTTAACTTATACTTAAAACTTATTTTATTTTGTTTTCTTGTTTTGTTGCAGTGATGTCTGGCCACTTAGTGGGGTTTTCTGAAGACCTGTTTTCTGTTTTTAGCATGGCCAATGCAGCTCACAGCTTGATGGCTCTTTTTTTTTTTTTTTTTTTTTCCACCCAAGGCCATTCTATGCCACTCTAGAGCCAATAGAAAGGGAAGAATTTCTCCTCACCTGTCATCCTTATAAAGACATTGAGACCATAGAGCAAAATGCTAAAAGAAAAACAAGGAGGCAGGGGTCTGGGGCAGCAAGCAAAAGTTCTTCCACACAAGCCCCTCCCGAAGCAGTCTTGTCTGCCCAACCCTGAGACCAGAACACAAAATTGTACCCAGGCCATGTGAGACATTTCTCCTGGAGAACCGCGGGTACCAGAGTTAGCTGGGATGCGGAAAATGGGAGTAGGATACAGCAGGCTGGGTGGGATTAGTGGTACAGAGTGTGGCGGCAGAGCTCCAGCGGGCTCTGAGACCTGGGAGAACCAGGAGCTCCAGCTGGATGACGGGTCGAGGTGAATGTGCGAATTTCTTCCTTAAAAATAAGCAGAAAAGCAAACAACAAAACCGCGCGATGCGCATAATTGTGGCAGAATTAATACAGCGGTTTTATGTCTTAAATCTCCTCTGACATCATTTCCTTCCTACGTTAGGTCATTTATTATTATTATTTTTTTTTTTTTCATAATTCCATCCACTTCTGACAGAGCAGCAGCTCAGGCAAGTTTCACTTTCTGTTTCTGAGTTTCTCTGAATTCTTCTGCCCCCCAAAGCGAAGAGCCTTCTGTGGCATCATTACATCTTCCTGGAACGCCTCGGCCCCATTCTGCCTTCTCCAACACTCATTTCATATTTAAAGCTGGAAAGTCACAGGGACCTTTCTCCTCGTCGGCCATATGGGCTTTCAAGAGCCTTTTGCGTGTGGATTTGGGGGCACAGAAAGTTTGCCTCCTTATCGAGATTTTATTGGTGGTTTCACAGATGAGAAGCAGAGATGGGGGCACCCGGGTGGCTTCAGTGGTTGAGCATCTGCCTTCGACTCCGGGCGTGATCCCAGGGTGTTGGGATCGAGTCCCGCATCGGGCTCCCTGCATGGAGCCTGCTTCTCCCTCTGCCTGTGTCTCTGCCTCCCTCTCTGTGTGTCTCTCATGAATAAATAAACATTTTTTTAAAAACCCAGAAGTGCAGAGATGATCGCTGAGCGTATTTCTCCACCCCAACATCTGGAACATACCCTGTGCGCTCCGGTGGTGCGGGGCACGACTGCTGAGCCCACCTTCCCGCCTCCTGGGCACAGAGAGGGAGAGAAGGACCCCGGGGAGGGAGGCAAGTGTGGAACTTTCTCAAGGAGTTAAGTGGTTAATAGGAACTCAGTTTTTTTTTATTGGCTAATAAAACTTCCCAGGGTTTTTCATATTATATGGTTCCTTCAGGCTCCCAGCCCCGATGCTTAAAAAAAGAAAAAGGCGAAAACAACAACAAAAAAAGCTGGAGCCTAAATACCAGTGCCGTGTCCCAGTCTTGTTTACTTTTTCATTTCCGTAGTTGTAAAAAAAAAAAAAAATTCCTCTGGTGGTTCAATTCTATCACACGGCAGGAGCAGGAGCGGATCGGCGTTTGCACCACTCCAGTGCTGCGAGCCTCCCAGTGAAAGGAAGGAGCCCGCTCTGGGTCTCAGGTTCAGCAAAGGGAGAGATCGCGATGCAAATGATGGATGCAACGGGGAGATTTTGAAATGCAAGCCGTTGGAGGTGGGGTGGGGGGATTGGGGAGGGGAGCAGATATTGAACTGAAATACATCCCTGGAATCCTGAATGCAAATGATCTCTGTCCTTTTATTGCCAGTGGTGCTGTTCTCCCAACAGAGCAGGATGTTCTTGTTTTTAATAATAGCCAGACCAGATGCTAAATTCTCCTCGGCAACGTGCTGTATAAGTGAGAAGGCAAACAGCTGATTCCTGTTAAGATGAACACCAGGAGAATAAGCCAGAAAGTATGAGCAGTCTCTGGAGGTTTTTGCTTTGTAAACCCCTGTTTGGCAGAGAGATCACAGAATCTGGGCTGAAAACACAGTGTGTCCTCCTGCACCCGGTCCTCCTCGGAGCCGCTTGCCGGGGGCCCCTGGGCCTCCGGCCTTCGCCCGCCAGCCCTTGCCTGACTTGGCCAGAGGGCTGGCTCGCAGGTGCCCCGAGGGGGAAAGTCGGAAGCCCCGAGCCCTCTGGCTTTCAATGACTGTAGAAAAATACTCATCAATAGGAGGAATTTTTTTTACTCACTCCTTGCCATAGAAAATAGTGAAATCCTGAACACGAGCCAATAACTTTAAAATGGCATCTTTGTTCCATCTTTTTTCACTCCCTTCTTCCCCCTGTCAGAGTCTATAAAACCTCTCGGTTATTATTTTGTTTTAGAATATGCCACACATGTACGATGCTGCTTCCTTCTCTCCCAGGGAACTGCCAGAGCCAGAGGTGCTGTGGGGGCTCTGGGTTGTGTGTGTGTTTTTTGGGGGGCGGCCCGCTGACCAAAGCAGACAGTGATCAGGGTGGCTGCTGTCGCTCAGGCCATCTCAGCGTGCCAACCCAGGGTGGCATCCCCAAGAGCAGGGGTGCTCTGTTCATCTCTGATCAACAGGTCCTCTGATCATCTCTCCTTGGGGCTTTGCTCCCAGGCCTGCAGGAAGAGTGAGGGAGAGAGCAGAGGGGGCTGTGGGGAACAGGTAGAGAGGTGCACTGGAGTTCCAGAAAGTCCCTTGGGTGACCTTTCCTCTTGGCATCATCCTCCTGGGCCCTCCCCTGCGATCCACCGAGGGCAATGCTAGCTACCTGTTTCTCACAATGTTCTTCTCTAGCTGTCCTTGAGGTTCACTTGTCCCTGGTCTCCCTGGGATGAACATGTGTGGAGAAAGGAATGGAGACGGGAAGATGATTTACCTCCTTCCCCCTTAGGATGGCACTGAAGGCCATTGTTTTAATGTCCTTTTGAGGGAAAGTCGTATTTGGTACTGGTGGCATGATCAAGTAATGACAGTAAGACTTAATATTTAATTTTCACTGCACACTGGACTACGAGCCTGGGGCTCTGCTTAATTATTTCACGTGCCTTAGGTCAGTATTCCCAGCAGCCTGGGAGGAAGTTAGTACTGTTTTCATACCTATGTTTCTAATGAGGAAACTGAGGATCAGACTTGCCCAAGGTTATACAGCCCTTAAGACTCAAGCCTCAGTCTGTCTGATTCCAAAGGCTATGTTCCTAAGCTACAACTTTAGACACAATCGCCTTGATTATCTACATAATGAGAACCAAATGAGTTAATGAGATAGGAAAATGCTTAGCACATAATAGATATCAAATAGATGGTACCTATTGTTATTACTCAATCACTAAGATGCTTATTTTTAAAGGTGTAAATAAAATTTTCAAATAGTTTGAAACACAATAGAGCTGGAGCCCCAAGTGGAACAACTTTTTTTAGGAAGTTGTTTTTATTTTTATTTATTTATTTTTAAAGAGCTTTCATTTATTCATGAGAAACACACAGAGAGAGGCAGAGAGAGAAGCAGGCTCCCCACGGGGAGGCCAATGTGGGACTTGATCCAGGATTCCTGGATCACGCCCCCCTTTTTAAGAAGTTGTATTTTAGCAGTCCCTGGATGATTCAATCAGTTAAATGTCTGCCTCTGGCTCAGGTCAGGATCTCCGGGTCCTAGATTGAGCCCTGCATCGGGCTCCCTGCTCAGTGGGCAGTCTGCTTCTTCCTCTGTCTGCCACTCCTCACACGTATTCTCTCTCTCAAATAAATAAATACAAATCTTTTTAAAAACCCTATTATTTAACAGTTTAAAAATGTCACTCTTTGAGAGAGTAAAAAACTTTTTAAGGAGAGAGAGAGCATGAGGGAGGCGGTCGGGCAGAGGGAGAGAGAGAGAGTTGTAAGCAGACTCCACACTGAGTGGGGCTCCATCTCATGATCCTGAGATCGTGACCTAAGCCAACATCAAGAGTTGGACACTTAACAGTCTGAGCCACCCAGGCGCCCCCTGAAAATGTTGCTCTTTGAAAGTAATATTTTTCTGTATATTTTATAAGCTTTTTCTATTGGACCTCATGGCTAAGTTTGGCAATGGGCTTAACATGGGCTCCTTCCCTAAAGGAACTCAGAGACATTACATCACATAAACCATAAACATAAAATACATTGACACATTCAGAACAGAAATGTTGACCCTATGGGACCTCAGTCCTTAATCTGTAATCTCTTTCAAGATTTTCCAAACTGGGTGTGTTGAGTTTTGTGTGAACGTCGCTACTGATAAAAGGTATTATCAAACTTAATTTGGCAGTATTGGCCTTACCTAATGGGAGAAAGACCTGAGCCAAGAAATTTCTGTCAACTTTGACTCTTTCCAGGAGGAAAGGGGTCCTTCTCACTACCTGGCAAGGGGGCAGCACCCAGGGCCCCCATATCTGAATTGGCATCACTGAGAGGCAGTGCTGTGTGGTGCAGGTGGCTGATCGGAGGCCCAAGGCCTAAGGAAACCTAGCTGCAGCCTGAGATGGGATGCTGGTGTGTGTGCCCAGTTCTGCACACTTGTGTCCAGCCTGGAGAATCCTGGGAAGGGGGCATCCGTGTTCCCAGCCCTAAATCATTTAAACCTCTTTAACTGAATAGATAGGGCTTCTCTCCAACTTTCTTAAAGCATTTTACAGAGTATTTCCTTAAGTCCGCCTGATACGGAATTTTACTGAAACCCCAGAGAACAGAAATGCCCTCTCTCCTGTCACCCACTCTGCCTCCTTCTTGCAAATATTTATCGAACACCTACTGTGAGCAGAGCAACGTGCTGGCAGGCTCACAACCACTAAAGAGCGTATTGGAAGACATCTCTGTTTAAGTTAATGCATCCCAATAAGAGATGTTTGTCGTGGCATCTTTATTTAAACAAATTCATGAGTGCTTCAGCTTGCCAACAACAGAGATTAAAAAGTTAGCAATTGGTTTTTAGAGAGAATTTAAATAGTTTTGATTTCTGCTTGTAGCCACAATTTCATTTCCCATTTCTCATTTCTGAAAATACTCATGTATTTATGAGGACTTGGCATCTATATTTAGTGGTACAAGCCTTTCATTTCCACCACAATATATGGGGGGCTTGGTGTTTAAAAAGTGGGTGATTTTCATATAGTCGAAGTGGGAGGGGCCGCTCTTCCATTTTCTCTTCCTGGTTGTACCAACAGCCATGCAGCCAACTGTGCATTGAGGGGTTGAGGGGTGTTTTGACAGGGGAATGCAGAGTGGCAAAAAGATCTGGGTTCCAGATCCTTAACCCCTACTAACTAACTGTGTGACCTTGAACAAGCCACTTAACCTCTCTTGACCTCCTCCTTAATAGTGGACAATAATATATTACCTGCTAGATGGTACGTTAAGGGTCCATGTAGTAACTCTTACCTATAGATTTGGAGTGCTTTTTAGAACAGAGAAATTAAGAGCAGTTTTAAGAGGTGCAGTTAGAGTCTGCCTAGCATTAAGAGAGAGAATGAGGTCCATTGTTTCTCACAGAATTGGCAAAAATGACCATTTTGTAGAGGGTGAAGAAACGGACTCCCAGAAAGGTCAAATCACTTAGGCAGGGTCACACCGTGTAAATAGATGAGGGGAAGCCAAGGGTTGGACATCTCCTTCCAAGCACTTCCCATTCTCATTCTCTGGAAGACTCTTACTTCCTTTGTAATAATAGCATCTTCCCTTTTTCTCTTCGTTAAGCAATTAGACTTAATTATTTTTCTAGTTTTTATGAGCCGATTTTCATTTCATAGAAACTCAGGCAAGCTGAATCTGTTAAAAACTTCCTATACTCATGTAAATGAACTTCCAGCACACCGATTCCATACCATGCTCCAGCTAATAGTATTGAAAAAGACCTGTTATATACTACTTTATAAAAAGCCAATAAAGTTGCATACTGGGCCTGACTTACTGAGTGAGACATTTTGTCCAAGAGCATCAATACCAATCCTTCCTGGACAAAGATGACCCAACCTTTAGTGGCCAAGAGGCCTCCTTGCCCTCACTGCGAAGGATGGCTGTCATGGCCTTGTTGTGGTCAAGGTCTTTCTACTTGCTGTTTCATGGTCTGGCTGTAGAGATGAAGCCACATTCTTGACCTCTTTAACATGGTATCCGAGTCACCTAAACAAATGAAAACATGGCAGCTAATCTTGAAAAAAGATAGACTTTACATCTCAGTTTTATCTTTTATTTGCTTACCTTCAACCAAAATCTCTTCTATTTAAAATCTGCAAAAGGAAACCTCTGCTAATGGGGCAATGATGGAATATACAGGCCTCGAATATACAGATGTTGTGTTATTAGACAAAACTTACAATGTAGTTTATCATCCGACTCCTGTTTCATGATAGACAAAACCTTATTGTACAAGCCAGGTACAGGGCAGAAGGAGGTGAAGCCTGAGAAGAGGGAGAATTTGTGGTTTCACCCTATCCTTTGCTGGAGAGAATGCCAGCATGCCAAATCACACCTCTACTGATCGGATGAGCAAGAGGGATTCCAAAAGAAGATAGAGTAACGGGCTGGCGTGAGTGGTGTCAGAGCCTCTTGGGGTATGAGTCATACTTCAGAAAGCCATATTCAATGTTAGGATGATTAAAAAACAAAAGAAATACCAGCTATCAATACAATGCTATCAATATATGTAACATGACGGAAAATGTGAGATCTTAATGTTTAACAAAAGAGGTCATCAACATAAAAAATGTTGAGAGGGGGCACCCAGGTGGCTCAGTTGGTTAGGTGTCTGACTCTTAGTTTCAGCTCGGATCATCATCTCAGGGTGGTGAGATAGAGCCCCTGTCAGGCTCTGTGCTGGGCCAGAGCCTGCTTGGGATTCCCTCTCTACTTCTCCCTCTGCCCTTCCCCCCTCTAAAAAATATTGAGAAGTGACAACATAAAATATCAAACTTTCAGAGTAGGTACATTTTATCCAACTGCTTCTATACCTACTGCCATGAGCACTAGGGCCTGGATGAGACAGTGAGGGCTACTTTGGTATGTGGGACGCTTTGGCTTTCAGTAGGGAAGGGGGACAAGTATAAATGAGTGGGATTAAGTTTATGCTCTGGATGTCACATACTCAAAGAACTGAGTAAGAGCTATGCCTGTGACTGATCCTAAGTAAAACTTTAAAGCAGGATGTTGGGGTCTTCTCTACCCACACCTCCAGACATCTCCTTCAGAGGCCGGCCCTCGGCTCTGCCTCTCTCCCCAAGCCCACACCAACTAACCCTGTGCTATGCGTCTCCCCTTTTATAAATGAACTTGCCCTGACCCTCACCTTTTGAGCAGTCGGTGTATTTGCATTTCAAGGGAGGTTTTCTGGAACCACTAAAACCTCACTTCCAAAGCCACATATTCTGTTCGAAGAGCAAGAACCTTCCTTGGGATGCTTTTCTGACATCCCACACATCCCGTCCTGGGGAAGCACTGCTGCCTTCCTTGCCCAGCTAAAAGCCAATCCTCCTTCTCTCTCTCCCCCTCCCTCCCGCCTTCCCTTTCTCTTTCTCTCTCTTTTGGCCAAGCACCTTGCCCAGACAGACCCTTTGAGGGAACAGAGGGTTTCTTCTGCCCTCAATCACCACAGGTTAGAGTGAAATGAAGAAGTGTTCTGGTTCTACCTGAAGCTCACTTTAGGAGGCCTGCATTTATTTCTGTCTCTGCAAGAGACAGTTTATTGATTCATGGAACCTTTATTAGAGTTATTAGGACAAATAAAACACACGCGCGCACACGCATAAATCCATCTCTACCCATCCTGAGCCCCTGGCTGGCAAAACGAGTTCTATTTTCAGCCCTGACATCTTGCCAGTTTGTCATTCTCCATCCTGGCCTCATCAGCTTCCATCGGGTTTGAGTTTATTGGCTACACAGTGCAGTTTATGTTATCATAGAAATTAGCCTTGATGGACAGGGATATGGCCAGGGGATCAGAAGAGGTCAGCAGCCTCATGGTGTTGGCATGGCTGAGATGTTAGGGTGCCTGGAGCCCTCTCCAAGAAAAATCAGAGCTGGCTCTCGGCAGCAGCAAATGAGCGCAACGAGACACTCCTAAGGGACGGGAGCTTGGACGTGATTGTGAGCCGTCCAGTTCCCATTCCACCCGTCCGCCCTCCCCCCTTCCTCCCCAGCCCTCCCGGTGCCCCCCAGTGCCAAAAATCCTTCCCTGTGCAATGGAGGCAGGGCCGGGAGGCCTGAGGTTAAGCCTCTCTCTTCTCCAGTTCGTGGTTAGCTTTCGTAGGCTCTTGGCTGTTTGACAACATTGGATAATAATTCAATATTTCTTACTGAAATACTTGACCTTATTGTTAGTTTTTGTGACAAGGGGAATTTAAAGGAGCTGCAAAAATGCAAGCAAGTGTGGCTGAAAAAGGCCAGGGTAGGCCACTGAGTAGTGAACAGTTTCTTTTTCTGACATCTATAAAATTTAGGTGAAAACAGGTCAACATTGATGTTGGCAAATGGGAAAGCCAGTTCTATTGTTAGCAAATGAGCTTCAGATAGAAATGTAAGTCTGGTTCAATCAAAACCACGTTTGGTTTTAGACACACTAGTGATGTGCTTTCTATTAAAAAGGGGGGGGGCAGGTATTTATAGAGACACACAAAGTAAAAATATTTTTTGGCCCAAAGGATCATTTTCTAAGTATCAAATCAACTTGTTGAAGTATAAGATGGGACCACTTTCGTTTTCTTTTTAAATTTGTAGGGCACATGCTCCCAGAATTCTCTCTTCTCTTTATTTCGAATTGGCAAGGGCTGTTGAAGATTAAAATCGTATATTAGGAAAACCCTGCATTGCCTGATGTCGGGACTTGCTGGAGACTGCCAGCTGGTGGCTGAGAAAGAAATGAAGTTATAGGATTCAAATATATGACTCCCCGGATTTGGCCTGAGTATAATAATCACTTTTATAGGCTCCACTCAGGAATCTCCTAAGACATGTTTGAGCTCACAGAGGAGGAACATAAGAGAAGCTCAGTCACTTGCCAAATCCAGATGGTGGAAGATCAGTTAATTCTAGCCTACTGGGCAGCTTGCTGATCCTACTTGGTCTCTGTCTTTGGACCCTCTGAAGTCCTTGTCTTGCTGGGAGCTGGAACAATCCATAACATGGCAAAACCGCTTCTTCCCCCACAGCCTCCCACTAGCAGATGAGGGGACTGAGGTCCAGAGTCAACCGTGTGTTGGTCGATAGGATTCTAGAAGGGTTTACTCTTTCTTGGGAAACTTTATTTTTTTCTTTAAGTAGAGGTGAAATTCATGTAGCGTAAAATCAGCCATTTTAAAGTGAACCATCCGGTGGCATTTTGTACACTCTCAGTGTCTTACAACTGCTACATGTCATCACCCCAGACGGAAGCCTTGTACCCATTAAGTGGTTGCTCCCCATCCCCACCTCCAAGCTCGTGTTTGAGTACAAGTTGGTTAGCTCAGTTCCCACAGAGTGTCATTTTAGGGCTTCACAATTTTAAATAAGGTTTGGCTGTGTATCTGGAGGGGAGAGGACTGCGAGGGTTCCTGGCAGGGAGGGGCTGAGGCCTGGACTGAGATCCGGGTGGGGAACAGGAGAGTCGGTGTCTGGAAGCACAGGGTCCCCCAGAACCGGAGACTTGCTGAACTGGAGCATCTGTTGGTGGGGGGGAGTTGCTCTTTCTGAGGTTGACTGTTGGTCTCCTGCTGAGGTGATGATCCCTTTAAAATTCTCAGCATTCTCACCACCACCCCCTCCCTTGGCCTGCCTCGGTCTAGGAGGCATTTTACTCCTTTAATTTGTGTTGGTAGGCATCCAAGTCTGGCACCAGGCAGTCCCCACTCGGGAAGCTGGGAGGTGGTGGAGGCTCACCCAGGTCTAGAAAAGGAGCTCTCCCCGGGATGCTAACTGCAAGCTGTCTCCTTCAATACACATCATCCTGCTGGATAATCATTTTCAAATGGCAAACAATAATAAAAGCTTTCCTCTATTTTGCTTCCAAGTGTCAACGTATCTACACAGGCTATAGATGTGTGTGTGTGTGTGTGTGTGTGTGTGTGTGTGTGTGTGAATTGTCTAAGAAAAAAAAGAAGTTTGGGGAGCATTTGAGTATGCTGGGCAAGGCTGGGAATTGCCTCGGGTGGCTTTCCAAACATTGTGGGAGGCTGAGCTGGAGTGTGGGTCAGAGATGGAAGAAGTAGATTGTCAGGTGACTTAAGTTTTTAATCTGCATCTGGAGGGAGGCTGCAGGCTCTCCTGAAGTCGGGTCCCCTGGGACTGGTGGGGCAGCTTACAGCAGAGAATGGGGTAGGAGAGGGGAACCTAGAGGTCAGATCTGGCTGCTAAGATGTGAGACTAGAACCTGAAAGAAAAGCCCCAAGGCTTCCACCTCAGCAGGTGGATGAGGCTGATAATCCCGTCAGGGTGCCTATGTGCTCTGGGGCTACACAGTCTCAGATCTCATTGTGACCTCTCTTCCTGGATAGTCTAGTCTTCTTGAAGAGTTTGGAGTAGGCTGAAGCAAAGGCATTTAACTGGTAAGTAACTCCAACCATTCTTTGAGATCAAAATGCAGGTGAAGAGATTATGAAATGCGATACAAAAGTCACTGGAGTTGTAGAGATGAAATAAGACTTCTGAGAAATCTCCCACTTGTAGTAGGTTACTCTGGGTCAAATTTAGGGTTTGTTCCCTATACTTAGGTGGCTGTAGTGAGAATAATTGAGAAGTCCTGCCAGCGTTCAGGGCATTTTTCCAGAGGCCTGAGGAGTAGCTGAATCTTGTAGAATCTTCTCTGCCCACATCCTGCCCTTTCACTCATGCAACTCTGTAGCCTCTGATAAAGTTCGGGGTCGCCTCCTTGTGAGGACTTCCTTACCATCCATCCTGACCCAGCTGTGCCAGGGTAGCATTGGCAGTGTGCACCATGAGGGTGCACTAACCCCCTTAAGTTATCTGTTTCTGCCAAACAGACTACACCACAACTTAGTGGTTGAGACAATAGCCATTTTATTGCTCATGATTTTGTGGGTCAGGAATGCAGATGGGGCCTGAGCAGGGTGATTCTGCAGGGTTGCTTGGGCTTCCTCACAGCGTGGTGGTCCCAGGGTGGTCAGATTCTGCCTCAAGCTCTTAGAAGAGGCACAAAAATAGAAGCTGCCCATCGCTGGAGGTCTACCTTGAAAGAGGAGATGGGCAAGGTCGCTTCTGCTGTGTTCTGTTGGCCAAAGGCCATCACAGGGCCAGCCCAGAGTCAAGGGGAGGGGAAATAGACCCCCAACTCTTACTAAGAGAAGAGGCAAAGGATTTGCAGTTACCTTCCAACTACCACGTATAGTTGACACCCAACCTGTCTGGCTTTGAAGCTTGGGATCTTATCTGCTCTGTAGTCATTCTTCTTAGATATCCTTCGCAGTGTCAGTTGCAGGGGGACTTAGTCAACCCTTGGCGGTTGTTTCAGGCATCGGTAACGGGTGTGTGAGAAGAGATTTGGGGCGCGAGGCATTTCCACACAGGCAGACCCCTCTTCATCAAAACACAAGGGTAAGAGGCATCCCAGTGCCAGGGAAGTGCATGTCTGGCAAGGCAAGATGAGTCCTTCGTCTTTTGTAGTAGGGGTTGTGCTATGCTTCCTCAAGTCCTGTGATGGGTCGAGTATGTGCCAAATAAGCTAGTGTTGAGGGACTCTTGTTAAAGGGAAGATAGGAGCTCGCACCACTCAACAGTTTCAAGATCTGCACGGGAGAGCTGGGTGGCAGGATTCCTCCAGACTTGCCCGGGGCACCTGGGGGCAGTCGGGCTGGGAGGGCTGCCCTGGTTGCCACTCAGACTCAGCAGGGTCCAAGAGCCACCCTTCCAGGAAAGCAGAGAAAGAGGCTATTGTTTCTTGCCACTTGAAGCAGCTGATGACAGTACAAAGGAATGTGGTGAGGACCCTCCCTCCTAACCGTGGAGGATTAGAGACTGAAGAGCCAGACTCTCGGCCTTTGGGCACAAGGTGTGGGAAACACTGTGGGGGCAGAGAGGAGAGTGAGAATTTTCTGGAGGGGCAGCCATGTGGATTCTGGAATCGTACCCTCCTCCTCCAGGCTCCTGAAAACTTCATGCACATGCTTTCCTCATGTACAAAATGGAGAGGCTGGTTCTCAGGAAAAAAAAAAAAATTGAGGATTAAATAAAATAAATAGAAGGCCTATGCTGTTTGATACAGGGTAAGCACTGGATAAATTTTAACTTTTTTCTCTCCACAATGTTAGAAAACGGATTTTAGGGGCACCTGGGTTGCTCAGTTGGTTAAGCATCTCCTTCAGTTCAGGTCATGATCCAAGGGTCCTGGAATCGAGTCCCATGTCAGGCTCCTTGCTCAGCAGGGAGCCTGCTTCTCCCTCTGTCTGCAGCTCCTCCTGCTTGTGCTCTCTTTCTAAATAGATATGAAATCTTAAAAGAAAAAAAAACAGAACTTAGACATAATTGAATCCCATTTGTTCATGATCTGACTGAGGCCTGGAAATGTTAAAGTGATTTGTCTAAGCAGAAGCAACATGTCTGTGAATCCCTATGTCCTCCTCAGCTCAGGGCTCTTCCTCCTGCCCCACAGACATCTAAGTCCCTCCAACGACAGAGAGAACTTTTCTTCACGGCCACACTGCAACTAAAAATGGCCACCTTTTGCCTTTATTCTTGGGTAGAGTGCTCCCTGTGACCCTGAAGAACATGGAGGTGGGGGATCAGAAAAGAAAATGCTAGCAACACATTACAACAAAACAAGACCAAACAACACCACATGCAAATTCCATGCAAAATTCTTTAAATAAAGCCATCCACTGAAATCACATTAGTAGGTCCTTGCTCCTCTATTAATTTTTTTTTCATTTAAAAAAGTTATTTTAGGGGGCACCTGGGTGGCTCAGGTTGTGATCCTGAGGTTCTGGGATCTAGCCCTCCACCGGGCTCTTCACCTGCTTCTTCTTCGCCTGTGTCTCTGCCTCTCTTTGTGTGTCTCTCATGAATACATAAATAAATCTTAAAAAAAGGTTATTTTAAAGATCAGAGTTCAGAATGACAATGCATGAAAAATAAAATGTTCTCCTTCCTGCCTGCCTCCCCTCCTGCACTGGTTCTACTGTGACAACTTTTGTGCCTGTCCAGCTTTGCCTCCCTTTCATCAACGAGCAGCAGTGAGAACAGCATAGGTCCACCCCCAGTCGGAACATGTCAGTCTGTGGACTGTTTTTCTGGAGCTGGGAATCAGGAAGCTTGGGGTTCTATGAGATGCTGTACTGGAGCCCCATCAGCTATTACTGAGCAACATATCACCCCAAAACTCAGTGGTGCAAGAGAAAAACATTTTATTATGCTCACAGATTGTGTGGAGCAGGGGCAGCAGGCGCAGCAGGCATGGCTGGTCTCCACTGTAAATGTTTGTGGCCTCGGCTGGGAAAACTCGAAAGGCTGAGGGTGTCTTTGCTTACATGTCGGGTGTCTGGAAGGGCTGAACGAAGGATGGTCTTTGCTGGGATTGTCTCCTGGAGGCTGCACGGTGGCCCCGGGGTAGTTAGGCTCCTAATGTGGCTGCTTGGACTCAAAGAGCAAGTGTCCCAGCCAACCTGGTGGGGGCTGCATGGCCGCTGGTGGCACAGCCTCAGAGGTCACACTGTGTCACCTTCACCATATTCTATTGGTCAAAGCGGTCATGAGCCCACCCGGATTCATAGAGGGGGCCCTACTCTCAGGGGAGGAATCTCAAAGAATCGGCAACCCTCACATCCCATGATCATGCTTTCTGAATGCTGACAGCCCCCAGTCTAAAGGATTGGGGGGCCGCTTCCAGAAGAGAAAGGGAGTCTTAAGAGGTGAGATTGGGACATTTGATGCAAAAGGGGATTATCTTGGCTAATCCTGGGGCAAGTATGTTTTTAAAGCAGTTCGCTTAAACTTTTAATTTTGCCACATCCAGAAGTGGGCTCACAACTGGGTTTCAGCTGGAGTGGGACTGACCCCCGGGCCTGTGTGGGGATGACCTAGACTCTGAATCTTGTTTTCCACCAACAGCAGAGGAAACACCAGTGCAGGGAAATGTCCCAGAGAGCCAAGCAGAGGGAATTGTCTCCCTACTTGGAGAGCTGGTTGGGCCCCACCCTCCAGCCTTCCCCCCACCTGTGTACATACCCAGGAGGAACATCGTTTGTATTGAATCCAAAAAGGAGTCTTTGAAGCCCTCAGAGATCTTCAGAGCAAAGTGCTGGGTGAGGTCAGGGCATTCAGGAAGCCTGAATGGAAGGAGGGAGGCTGGGTGTGCGCCAGCTGGGGCTGCTTGAGGCTGGCAGCCCGGCAGTGGTGTGCTCTGGGCAAGAAATGCCAATCGGTGTGCTGCTCGCCCTGCCCGTTCGCTTGCACTCCTGAGAGTTCAGAGCTTGCTCTGCGATGGCACTATGCTAGGCACTTTGGATCATTAACCTGTCCCGTTTACTTTCACAGTACTCAGATGAAGTAGGCATTTTGGTTCCTATTTTAGAGTTAAAAGGCTGAGGCTCAGAGAAGTTAGGTATCTTTCTAAGGTCACACAGCAAATAAGGGACACCGGAATCCCAAAAGGGCAGGGCCTGTTTGTTTTTTCAAAATGAGCATGAGCATGGCCACGGGGCAAGGAAGCCATCCTCTTCTCTTTGTCCTCCAGTCTTCATTCCATTCCACAATTTGTCCTTTGCTCTAAACCACAAGATTTCCATCACCAGGCTTCTTGATGCTTGCAAAACTGAATCCCTTCACGGTTAGGGCCAAGAGGGAGTTTTCTGCAAAACCTATTTGAAGAAATGCCTTAGAGCTGTGCTGTCCAGTACAGTTGCCTCCAGCCACATATGACTATTTAAATAAAACTAAGTAAAATTAATAAAATTAAATAAATTTAAAATGCAGTTCCCCAGTCATGCTAGCCACATTTAAAGGGCTCCGGAGCCACAGGTGGCTAACAGCTTCTGTATGAGATGGCAAAGGGGTAACATATTTGTATCATTGTGGGCAGTTCTACTGGACAGTGCTCCTTTAGAGACTAAGTAGAGGAAGAACCATATTTTTATAACTGGTACCATTGCCAGTTTTACTAATACTTTTTAATGGTCCTTAAGGTATTGATTTTTTCCAATTTTTTTCTCAGAAGTAAAATAATAGACTATATTTTGTATAGTACTTTATAATTTACAAATGACATTCTCGTTCTTGATCTCATTTAATGCAGCAGCCTTGCAGAGCATGGTAGATAATGACATTACAGGTAAAGTAACAAAGGTTCAGAAAGGTCGGGCAACTTGGCCAAGGTTCTATAAACAGTAGATGGTAGAGCCAAAATTTCGACATAGGTTTTCTCATTGTGTGCTTTCCACAGGGAGAAATTTCTGTATATGACGCCTGAAATTATCCTTAGGCAAAATTATTAAGTGAAAAGTAATTTACTAGTGTTCTTGTGGGCCGAATTGTGCTTGTCAGTTTTTCTTGTTTAGACCGTCAGATTTTTCATTAGGTCTTGCCACTAACAAATACCTTTGTTTTCTTTCCAAAGTAGTTGGCAACTTCTATAATTATTTTACCATGAGAACACAGTTTACATTGGTGTATATGTATTAATTGGAAAATTATCTTTTTCAATTAGTTTATAATGAGAATGATTATGTTTACGGTCACTTAGACAAGTGGTAAATAAAAAAGAATCAATTTTAAAAAAGGGACTTTCTAGAAGTAGGTGTGATGGAAGATACATATATATAGAAAGGCAACCAACAGGGGGTTGGTTGAGTATCCCACTCTTGGTTTTGGCTCACGTCGTGATTGCAGGGTCATAAGATCAAGCCCCGTGTCAGGCTCCATGCTCAGCGGGGAGTCTGCTTAAGATCCTCTCTCCCTCTCCTTTTTCCCCATCCCTCCCCAACTCTCCCTTTTTTTCTGAAATAAACAAAATCTCTAAAGAAAAAAAAGGTAACCAACAATACCGGGTCAGGCATGATGTGTGTCAAATTAACATATAAAAGGCAGTTTGATTTTCACTCATTTTTAAATATCATTTAAAATATGTACCATCTAAAAAAAAATATGTACCATCTTGCTGTTCTTCACTCTAGAGATCATAAACAAGGCAGATGACCAGCAAACCTGAAATAAAATAGATAACTAAGATAAATAGATAAAATAGATAATTAAGTTCAAGTGTGATAAGAGTTTTGTGTAAACAACAACAACAAAGAGCAAAGTAAAGGGATAGAGAGTAATGAAGTAGATGGGGACACTGTTTTAGTTAGGGCATAAACACTCCCACCATGGCCAACTTCAGGCTACCAACATGACATCACTAAAACCAGAGCTGAGAACTGATGCACACAGTGGGCTCTCATGAGCTGGGGTGGGCCGTCTCCCATCCCAGCGCATGCTTTCTTTCCGCCTCTGCAAAGTGCCTGGGCACCTTTTCTTTCGGGGATCTCTGGAGGTACTGGTCCCCTTGTCCTTCTTGAGGGCAAGTAGAAACCACTAGAAATGCTTTTTCTAGGCTATTCCCGGGAACAGCTTGCACTTTGGGGCTATTTTCCTGGAGTTGGAGGCATGGTTATTTCAGGTTTGATGATTCCACCACTAGCTTTATCTGTTCGCTGAAATGCACGTGCTGGGTTGCCACTGTAAATGGTCATCAGGCCTGTGTTCCTGAAGGGAGAGCTCTGATTGTAAGCTTTAGCAGTATCATGAAAAGAATTAGCTCAATACAATGGTAAAGGAGAAAACCTGGCTTATGGTAAAAGTTCTTGTGCTTGGTAAGGGCCACTTGCAGAAATCATTTCCCTGAGAAAACTTGGTAGCATACTGGATAGCACACAGGTGTTGAAATGAGGTGACTATGATTTGAATCCTTCATTGACCTTGGGTAATCATTACCCTCTTTGAGTTCAGTGTTCATATCTCCTGTGTAAGATCATGGTAAAGGTCACATGAGCTAATGTGCATGATCTTTACTGGGTATGAAAATACATACACAGTATCTAGCATGGTGTCCGGCATGGAATAGGTACTTTATTCATGATACCTCCCATGGAAACAGCAATGCCCATGGGTGTACAAGAAACAGCCCTAAAGCTCTCCTCATACAGAGAACCTGGGAGGTTCCAAACTGGAAAAGGATTGAGGAAGACCGATGTGACAGATGCTGGAAGGACACAGGACTGGGTGGAACCATGTGGCCAGTCCAGCAGCTGAGAGCCCGTAACAGCTGTGAAACCAGAGCCTTATTGGTCACCACTTCTCTGGCTGGTGGCTCTGGCTTCCTCATTAATCGAACAGTGGTGGTAGTAGTGCTGGACAGTTGATTTTTGAGGGAAAGTTGGGGGGTGTGGAATCCCTATAAATTGTTTTGTTTGCCAAGTGAAATATAAATTAAGAACATTGCATACAGCGTGGGTAATCAGCTGGAGATTTCGTTAGATGGAATTTCCTACAACTTTAGAGTCTATAGAAGCTAATCATGGTCTAGGCCCTGGCTTTGATATTCTGTGACTGAAGTTGAATTGACATAGGAGCTGCATTTGGCTTAGAATGAAATATGACATTTCTTAAGCCAAGCAAAACAGAAAGAGCAGACAGAGAAGTAGAGGAAGACAAAAAGGGTGAGCAGGAAAACATCCCTTGAAACATGAGCCAGGGAGTGTTAGGTCATAAAGGACAAAAAAAATCTGAGCTCCCAAGAATCCAACTATTGCATTATGAGCCAATTAGTAACGCAAGCAAGGGGGCTGTGGACCTGGTGAGGGACATCCGTGAATGATGGTAGCTGGTGGCCTAGAAACAGAAAAACACCTTTCTTCCCAAGGCAGTCCTAGGTAACCTAGGGTGTCTGGGATGCAGAAAGACTTGAAGCTGAGCTGTCAGGACACATCTCCTAGCACACCCCACAAGAAGTGCTGGCTGGCCACTGAGCATATACCTCCCCACTGAGCTATAGGACCTGCTGGTTCACACCACCGCCAATGCTTCCTGCACAACCTGCTGTTTAGGGAATTTTGCTGCCTCGTAGTGAAGTATGTGGACATGAAGGTGGAGGGAAGCATGGAGAAACCAAGTGTGTAGCAAAATGTCCTCTTCTTAACTCAGACTGCTGAGTCTCTGAGCGCCAGCTGCTGACAAGTAATAAAGGAGGAAGAGGAAAAGTCAGGCGGGGTGAGCTACAAGATCCACTGATTCAGTGTGGGAGGCTGAATGAAGAGCTGCGTTCTCTGGGAGGGCCTGGGTTCTTAGCACCCCTCTGCCCTGGCTAACCATTCTAACTAGGGCAAGTCCCTTCACGGTCTTGGGGCTTTAGCTCCCATATTAATAAAATAGTGGTGGCGGTGGCCCAAGGTGGTTTCCAAGTTCCTGTCTAGTCCCCTGATTCTCTTAATTTATCAAAGCCAGTGCCAAGGCTTGCTTTTGAGGAGTGCAGGGTTGGGCTGTGGTCCAAAGTAGCCAATTGGCTAACGTGGATGGGATACACCAGCATCACCACCTCCATATTCCAGTATTTGCCCTTCTTTTGTTAGGTCCTTTGGAGATTACATGGCATTCATATTCTGTCCGCCACATAATATGCTAGATGGCGTCCTTTGTTAAATACCCTGTGGTTTTCCACTGCATCTGGGTTAGATGTCAGTATGTTTAACTGAATTGCAAGTGGCATTGAGATGAGGAGCACCATACCTGGATGTGGTGGTCATGCTCTTATAGTCGGACTAGGCAAAGAGGACTTTTAGAAGAATTTTAGCCTAGGGACACCTGGGTGGCTCAACAGTTGAGCATCTGTCTTCAGCTCAGGGCATGATCCCGAGGTCCTGGGATCAAGTCCCTTATCGGGCTCCCCACATGGAGCCTGCCTCTCCCTCTGCCTATGTCTCTACCTCTTTCTTTCTGTGTCTCTCATGAATAAATAAATAAAATCTTAAAAAAAAGAGAAGAATTTAGCCTGGAAAGGACTCCTGATCTTCTGAGAGCATCTATGATGCCCAAGGACAGCTTTTCCACATGCTAAAAGTATCCTTCTCCTTCTCCTGTGACACTCACCTGTTTATCAATTGACTCCTTACTCATGAGGCCAGTCAGTCCTGTTACAATGTTGCTTAACTTCTAACATGGAAATAATAATATCTGCCTAAATCTTCATTTTAGGGTTCCAGGGAGGTGCTTGGAAAAATACCAAGTGCAATGCAACCATAGGGTTATTAATAATGTTGCTATTATACATTTTGATTGATGAGACTTTGATAAAGGGAAAGGCTCCCTGCCCTCCACCCCCACCCCTGTCCACAAGACCTGTTCCCAAAAGTACATCTCAGTCCACACTCCAAAGACATTTCTTGGAACCACATCTTAGTGCGGTTCACCCAATAAAAAGCTCCTCTGGCTCCAAGTGGGCATGAAAGTTCATCACAACATTTGCCATCAATAAAAAACCAATTCTTTCCATATGAAAAGCATTACTGCTGTCGAATGGTTATTGAGTGATGATACCTGAATATTGGGAACACAGGAACAGGGGAATGTACAAAGGGAAACTTCACAGGGACGCCTTAATTGTCAAGATAGAAGTGCTGTATCGGAGGGAATTAGTCAAGCAGAGCAGGGAGGGTACCTTTGCCTTCACCAAGCAGGAAAGATGAAAGGAGAAGGAGCGATGGGAGGTGGCGAGAAGCAGCAGGTAGGAAGGAAGGAGAGAATCGGCACTGCCTGGTAGATGAGTCACAGATGAGGATGACACCCAGAGTCACCGTGACAGCCCACAGACCACACGGCATTATGGCCAGCACTTTCAGTCTAGGAATTTGTCAAAAATTATCTCCTTAAAAACTACTGTCACAACAGCCGTTGCCTTTATAATTAGAGCTCCCTTGGCCACACAGGAGCCCTGGAGCTTGTTTGGGCCGCATCCAGGCCCAAGGAGCAGGAGGCTGGGCCAGAACGTCAGAGCAGCCTTCTCTGAGGCCCCTTGAGAAGGTCAGCCTCTTTCAGAAACCCAAGCCACTGCCTGTGAGCCTTCCTGGCCAGGACACCCCGCCTGCTCCTTAATGCAGTTCTTCCTTCTGCCACTCTGCTCTTCCCATCCAGCTTCCGGCTCTGCCACGCATGCTCACATGCTACTACTTACTCCCGTGGCCATTCCTGGCTGGCCAGAGGAATGTGGGTCAGTGTGGTGGATGAATAATTCGGCTCCGGAGAAGAACTGAGGTTGAGTGTGGCTGTATTCACTGCTTGGCAGGCCTGGGGCAAGTCACTTAGCTTTTCAGCCTCAGTTACTTAATCTGTTCAGTGAGAATGATCCATTCCTTCATGGCTGAGGGTGAGGAGAAGATGGAATCAAGCAGTGAATGTCCCATGTAAAGAGCTGTGAGGTTGGGTGACCATACTCTTGGTTTGCCTGGGACAGTCCCTGTTTAGGACTATTGTGCTGATGAAATCACTAATGGGACCCCCACTTCAGTCTTCAAAGTCATACTTTGGGTGGTAAACTGTATCACCCTGAACATTGTAATTTTTGATGGTTGGAAATACAGAGGGTCTAAATGAGTACTGAGAACTCTCCCAGAAGCCCCCCAGGTCCTCAGGATGTATGTCCCTTCTTCCTCTGTTGCAGAGCAGAATTTCATGTCTGTGAGTCCTGATTCACTTTCAAAATAAAAATTCTTCAGTTAGTCCATTAACAGAAATAACTGCCCTGTTTTAATTTCAGCAACGGCCTTGGAATGAAAAGACTACTAATTACTCCAATTAACCAAGCACATTAAGTGCACATGTTCAAACGAATATTAACATACCATCCGTCTTGGTCCTGAAGTTCTTGAGATGCTGGATGCATAAACATTTGGTGGAAGAAATTGTGACTGCAGAGAAAACACAAACAAAGCAGACTGTTTGTTTGTGCAACTGTCTGCTTGTGGAGAAACAACCAAGAGACATGGAAAGACATGAGGGTGTCTCCCCGTTTATGTTTCCAATTATTGCCCAGAGGAGACAGAACAAAGAAACTCCTATTTATAGCCAAAGTCTGAAATGGGGAGGCAGGGGGCAGGGCTATGGAGAAGCTTCATCATGAGAAAACACAATCCACTATTGGTATTAATAAAAATAAATAAAATAAAATAAAATAAAATAAAATAAAATAAAATAAAATAAAATATAAAATTAAATAAAATAGTTTATCAAAAGAACAAACTGTCTTCAGGGAAAATAAATAACTCCTTCCATGTCTTGACTCCATGTACAATGTTCTCTAAAAACCACATTACTTACCAGTAATGAGAGCCAGGGTAGGAGCAGGCTAACACCATGGGAGCAGATGGGCTTTGTGGTGGCAGCTAGTCTGGCACCAAAGCTTCAGGCTAGGATGTGCCCTTGTACCTAGAACCAGCAAAGCCAAGGAAGGCCACATTTCTTTGAGCACATTGCTAGCCCTTGGGTCATTTCTCAGGGCTCCAGACTTTAGGAAATGCTAATGAGAATCTGGGGATGAAGCTCAAGGGCAATGTTGCTACTCAGAAAGGATTTTAATGTCCAAAGGGCCTCAAGGTTCAGAATCCCATCTGAAATGTTGGTGAGAGATGCCACAGTGGCACCCTCCTTGGCACACAAATACTGCTGTCCCTGTTTTGGGAGGGGACACCTGCCTTACAAGATTATAGTTTGTCCTTTCTCCCCTCTCTCCCTCCTCTCTGTTTCTCCCTCCTCCCTGTATCTCCCGTTTAAAAAATTAATTTTTAAAAATAAGCATTAAGTTAGTACATGGGCCAAGCACTGTGTCAAGTAATTTTCTGTATCATCACCTCATTCTGCCCTCATAACAACCCTTTAGAAGTCTGTTGTCGCTGTCATTGATCTACAAATGAGGAAGCTAGGGCTCAGAGAAGTGAGCTAATGTGCTCAGGTCACACAGTTGGAGTTCTAGAAGGCCTGGGAAATGGCCAGTTTGGAAACCATCTGGAAGCACCAACATTGATGAGAAAGGTGCCTCCATTTCCAGGGACTTGGTTCCTTACCTTTGTGGGCTTCAGATCTCATATGTAAGTGCTGGGCAGCATGGTTCCAGAACCAACCTCATCCAAGGCACAGAGGGTGCACCGGCCAGCCCCATGCAAAGGCCTATAGTATGGTCAGTATACTGCCCTCTTTCTTCCAACATTATATTTGAAACGCCACTATCATTCCACATCCTCCAGTGTTGTGGACTGGGATTAGGGAGGGTCCTGGGAGAACATGCAAATGAGAGTTTTGTTTATTGTTTGCATTCTAAGCAAATTGGCTTGCGTTTTCCAGGCTCTGAAGGCCATAGTGGTATTTCATCTTTTGCTATGTCAACTTACTTCAGGGAAAGGTATCAAGGAGGGGTCACTATTCTGTATAACCCTCCCGAATGTCCAATGAGTCTTTTCCTCTCTGAATCAGAGATTCCCTGAAGCTGGCTCCTCCTGGAAATGAATCCTCCTGCAGGAACAGACTAGAACAGGCATTATCATCATCATTCATTAAGTAATTTTTGCTTCTACCTTCATCTTTAAGTACTCAATTGCTCTTACTACCCTGGACCTGCAGGAACAAGAACAGTCAACAAATTCTATCACTTCTTTCTTTTTGGGTTCATCCTTTCCTTTCATTCCACATTGATTACACTGGCTCAGACAATCATTTTAGTTGTTCCAACATAATTCTCTGATTCTAGTCTTTGTTTCTTGATCCCTCAATTCACCTTGCAGTCTACTCTCCAAATAATATTTTTAAGTCCCTTCAGACTCAAAATTCTGCAGTACCCCATTGCCTATTTTTGAGTTTTTTAATCATAAAAATCATACGTATGTTTCCAAATTCAAATAATACAGGAGCTCATAAAGGAAAAGTAGCTATTTATTTTTCTACTTATCTTCAAACTAGAGGCTTATTATTTATTTTGAAATTGTTCCTTCTTATCTTTAAAATGTTTCTCAACATAATCTATGCGCATACAAAAATTCATTCGACTAGTAATAGAATTCATATTGAAAAATAGCACACTGGGTGTAATACTATATGTTAGCAAATCAAACTTCAATAAAAACAAAACAAAAAAATGAAAAATAGCAGACTCCTGCTGCATACTTCTCACCAGCTGAGCCTGTTGAATCAAAGTAACTAAGCTAAGCTTTTCAAGTTCTATGTGACATGGTGCTGTTGGGTTTACTTTCTAAACCTTATTTCCACTCCTCTTCAATTTGGACCAACTACTCCCTCTAGGTTAGGCTCTACTCTGATAGTTTGCCTTTTAACTGGAGAGTTTATCCCATTTACACTATTTGTAATAACTATTTTCATTCATTTTTACCATCCTATTCTACAGTTTCTAGTAATAGTCATCCTGATTTTTCTGGGTTTTTTGTTTGTTTGTTTGTTTGTTTGTTTGTTTGCTTTTTTTCTTCATTGCTTCCTTGTTCTGAATTCATTGGTTTCATTCCCTCACCCCCAATTCTGGTGTTTACTCTGCATTCCAGTTCTTTTAGGGGCCACCCTAAAAGAAACATATGCATGTTTAACATAGAATTAAGTTCATCAGTATGTTTAAGTTCTTTCTGAACAATAAAAAAGCAAAGAGCTCTTGAATTCTGATTATTCACTTTCAAATTTTATATGCAGTTGTCTTGATTTTAATCTCTTGATTTTTTAAAAATATATTTATTTATTTGAGAGAGAGCGAGAGCGAGAGAGACAGAAGAGAAAGAGAGAGAGAGCAGGTGTGCAGGGAAGGGCAGAAGGAGAAAGAGAGAGAGAGAGAATCTACAGCAGGCTCTGCATTGAGTGTGGACCCTGACACAGGGCTCGATCTCACAACCCCAAGATCATGACCTGAGCCAAAACCAAGAACTGGATGCCCAACTGACTGTGCCACCCAGCCACCCCTTTTTAAATATCCAAAGAATTCTTGATTTTTCAAAACTCTTGATTTTATCTTATACCACCAATTTCTATTTATATTTAATCATGTTTACCTTAAATTAAATCTTTGTGCACTGATCCTCTTACATTTCAGACCTACCTTCTGAAATCTTTTTTTTTTTTTTTCTAAAATGCATATCGTTTAAAAGTCCTTACAATGAGATGTTCTGGTAGTAAATTCTACGTTTGTGATAGTTTGAGATTGCTACTTTGCCACTGACCACCACCCATTTTTTTTTTTAAGATTTATTTATTTATTCATGAGAGACACCAAGGGAGACAGAGAGGCAGGGACACAGGCAGAGGGAGAAGCAGGCTCCTCACAGGGAGCCAGATGTGGGACTCGATCCCAGATCCCGGGGTCAAGCTCTGAGCCAAAGGCAGATGCTCAACCGTTGAGCCACCCCATTTTTAAAAAATAGCTCTCCTTGTTTAGAATTCTAGATTGCAAAATAAGAAAATAGAATTCTAGATTGCTAGTTATTTCATATTAATGCATTTGATTTTCCTTGCCAATCTGCTCATTCTCTCTGATTGCTTTTAAGATCTTCTCTTTATTGTTGTTCTGCACTTTCACTATGATATGTTTAGGAATGGCTTTCTTTTTTCTCATACTGTTTGGGATTCTCTGGGCATTCTTTATCCATGCACTGGTGCTTTCATTAATTCTGGAGAATTCCCAGTCATTAGTTCTTTTAACATTGCTAGTTTCTGTTTTCTTTCTTGATTCCTATAGAATTCTCTCATCTTATTTTCCGAGTTTCTTAAATATTTTCATGTTTTCCATTGCTGTTTCCTTCTCTACTACAAATCTGTGTAATCTTCCAACATCCTAGTTCATCTGTTTTCTCTTGTAGTCTCATCATTGAAATTCTAATTTCATTGATCATAGTTTTCATTTCTAGAAATTCTAGTCAGTCATTTTTCAGATCTGGCTAGTTATGATAGTTTCTTTTTTTTCTTTGCTATACTTTCAACCTTGTCTGATATTTTAAAAACGTTTAATTATACTAATTTCATGTTCTGTGTTTGATTAGTTCTAGTATTTGTGGTCTCCCTAGATCTGATTCTAGAGTTTCTTGTTTCAGTTGACTCTCACTCAAGGTAGTTGATTTCTATGTGTGCTTAATGATAAAAATAAAAATTAAAAAAAGAGTTCATTTCCCTTGTAACTTACTGTGTAAGAATTCATTTTGACATTTGACATATCTTTTAAACATATCTTCCTCCAAAGAAGATTAGAGTTTGCTTCTGCCAGGTGCCTGATGATATTGCCAAGTTAGAACCAATTTAAACCAAATTTTCAGAGTTTTCTTTCAGCCGTAATGGTTATGTATATTTAAGCTCCAAACCCATGGACATCCAGATCTGAAATTAGAAACAGAGAGGGGATATTTTTTTCCTTTTCTTTTACTGTTCCACTCAGAGCTAAGGCCACGCTGAGTGTGTATCTTTATCTTCTTGTTCTATGGCATGAGGGTTTTTCAGTTCACTCACTGAGAGCGTTGCCCTTCATTATTTTTGGCTTTACCTATGGGTCCCTGATTAGACATTTTATTCATCTTGGGCTTCAGGTTTTGTCCCTCGTGTGTGGGAAATGCTGATTCAAGCACTTAATGACTCCTTTGGATTTGGGCTTTCTGATCATTTGTGGGGCCCGAGGAATTACTTCACTTTCTAGCCAAATCTGTTATACATTAGAAAAATGTTTTTGTATTTTACCTAGTGCACTCAAAAATTCTCTGAAAATCTAGTCTGTCCTATTGTCAGAAAGAAAAGGCTCTGAGTTTTAGTTTGTTTCATTGAGTTTAGTTTGTGAAGTAGTAATACCTCCATGGTTAAGATTCTTTGTGAGGTTTAAATAAGATACTGGACATACTTCTGTGTAGAAGTTTAATAGATGATAGTCATTACTGTAACTTGCCACTATTCTATTTCTACTAATAGTACAACAACAATTACTACTAAATACAAGAAAGGGCCTATTATTCCTTGGAGAATCAAAGAATTAGATCGTTGAAAGAGAAATAGTTGATTTTAAAAACAGGTAGAAATTGAGCTTTCTAAATGTATTTCTCATATATATTATGTGTGAGGGCTTTTTTTTTTCTTTAACACTTCCCTGAGGTAGCTAATAGCAGATCTCCCTGTAGGACTTGAGCCCTGTCCTCTGAGCTATACCTTCGATAGGGGTACGTGTGTGGGCTAGAGGCTGGGCTCCAGTCAATAACCAGTGTCAGAGTCCACAGTGAACACTTCCGCACTGTGCAGCGTGGGTGGGCAAGCTGAAAGAACACCATTTATTGGAAGAAAGGTGCTACACATATACAACGAGGTGTTATATTTATTATTATTTCTATTTTAAATGATCCATTGAAGAAAGAAGACATGGCAAGAATTTTTAATGAGACCCAAGGTCAAATTGGGTTCGGAAGCCCAAAGGGAAACATGGTAGTGCTCTGACTGGGATGCACGTGACCTTGGCAGGTCATGTAACCTCTTAGCCTCTATTCCTCTTGCGTATGAAGCAGACTAGTGGGGCTGTGTAGTTTTAGGGGGCTTCTACATCTCAAATTCTATGATTCTCATCTCTTCCCAAACCATATCCCGTGAGCTCCCTAGTTCACCAAATTCTTAGAGCTACCACCATACCTGTGCTAAAGAATACTGCTTATCTGACAATGTCTGCCTGGAGGCCCCCCTTTTTCTGCTGTGAGACACAGAAATCAGAGCCACAGTAGAAACAGAATCCTTCATGTGGCTTTGGCCTCTCCTGCTTCTTGAGATGCTCATCTGTTTCGGATGTGTGGTTGGAACATGAGGAGCTACAGCAAGGTGCCACAATTGCCATCTAAGGAAGGAAGTAGTTGGAACGGATGCCCTGTGAGTGAGGTTAGCCATGTGCAAAAGTAGGCCACACCTAGAGACAGTCTATAGCTGTGTTTTAAGAATACTTCAAACAACAGGGGACTGGGACTTCTCCCTAAGACTAGATGTCACTCCAGGAAGTGACACACTACAGCAATGGTGCAAGACCTGCTAAAGGGAAGGTGGCTGAAGCACAGTGGTGTGTCTTTGGAGTCTCAAAAATGGGTGGCTGCAATGGGTGTGGATAGCATGTACTGGGAAAGAGCATAGGTACTGGAGGGAGGAGGAACTAGGTTCAGAACTTGGCTTTACTGCTCTTAAGCTTAGGGAGCCTCATCTCTAACTGGAGGCTGGAAGCCATGACATAGGGCTGCCCTGTCATCATTTCCCAAATTTCAGTCATTGGAATGCCACATCAGGATGGTTGCTATATTCACCTGCCACCTCTCCTGTTATTTCCTCATATTTGCACTGAAGTTGTTTTCTTTTTTTAGTGAAGTGTTTGTTTTAAAAGAAAGCTTTCTGTTGCTACCAGAAATGGAAAACCAGTATCACATGTCACAATTCCACGTTAACCACACATGCACACCCCACAGTGAAAACAAAATGGTGTTAAGTCATAGCCAGATACTACCACCCATGGAATTCTCTGAGCCTGAGGTTTCTCTCCTATTAGAGATTATTAGATTTACCAGTGCCTCCTACTGAGACTGTCTTCTTGGTGTCATGAAGAAGACTGCCAGGGAATAGCAATAATGGGTAAAATTTGTTGAGTCCCTCTTTATGTGTATTGCCACTGACACCTCCACAATCAGAAGAGACAGGTACTCTTCTTATTTACATCCCTTTTCCGGCTAAAGGCACCAGGGCTGAGAGAGAATAAATCACTTGCTGAGAGCACACAGCTAGCTGGGGGGTATAGACACAATGGAGACCAAAGTGATTTGTATCCAGAACTAGAGTCTGTCACCACAGGGTCTTTCTTCCCTTACTTGGTGAGTCAGTGTTATTTAACGCTGAGACTTCATGATGTCCAAGAGCATCTTAAGTGCTGCCTAAAAGCATTTCTTGTGTCATGAGTTAGAGGCATATTATACATGAGGAGATGTTGCCCTGCATAAAAGCAAGGTACATGGTGCCTGACACCCAGAAAGTGCTCAGTAAGGCTTGGTCCCTTCTCTCCGCATTTCTCCTGCCCATGGGACAGGCAGTCCTGAGCTCTGTTTCAGTATTCAAAGATGCTTGAAGAGAAATGAGCACTTTAAGCTGTCACAACTTAAAGGCACTCACCATTACTGTCCGAGGATTCCATAAATTCAGGCAGCCTTCCAATGGCAACTTGCTTTCCATAGCCAACTTTCTAGCTGGAGGGAGAATGAACCAGTCAACTGAGACCAGTGTTCTAGCTTTGGTTCACCCATGTACCTCAGGACTGGTCCAGGGCACTCCATAAATATTCACTGAATGAGCAAGTAAATATCTGGATGGTTATATTTCTGATACTAATACCATTAGTAATAAAACAGCTTTGTCATGGAGCCCTTATGCTATGCCTGACCTTGTAGTAAATATTTCCCCTGTATTATTTGATTTTCCTCAATAATCCTATGAAGTAAATACTATTGTCCTATCTTACAGATGAGGACATTGAAGCTTGGATAATCAAGTAATTGTTTGATTCCAAAGCCTGTGGGGGCTTCCAACTTGAGTTGAAACTGTTCCCACCAGATTTGTCCAAGTAGCCCTGCGTTCTGGTGAATTTGGTGGATGATGGTCAGGCCTTCAAGCACCAAGTCTGACTTTACTGACAACTCTGGCCTACAAAGCTGTCAGCATGGTGTGGTGATCAGAGGCACTAACTTTGGCCTCAGACAGGCCTGAGTCCAAATTGTCTTCCACCAACTACTGGACAGGAGATTTGAGGCAAGCCACCTAATTTCCTCAAGCCCCAATTTCTTCTTCTGTGAACAGAATACTACAGAAGGTAGCATTTAGCACGATGATCTTAGCACTAGCCAGTATTGAGTAAAAGGTATTTATTGTTACAGAGAGGAAGCAAAGAGGGCCTGGGCTGGGAAAAAAGAGGTCATTTTAAGAAGAAGACAGAGATGGAAGCAAAGGCATTTCTGTTTCTTTGTGACTTTGGTGGAAGTGTTAGATGAGGCTTCAGAGTGCTGATTTCCTCTGTTTCTTCGCAACACCCCTGGTGAGCAAATTGTCCTACCCCAACACTCCCAGAACGAGTCTTCCGTATCTCTAACTGTTGGCTCTAACACATCCTCCTGAGCCACATGGCCCACCCTGCTTCCCAGTCCCGAAATGGTGGATTGAGGCTGTGGCATTTTAGGAAATCAATTCCCTCACACGGCAGCCAGGAGGACACCCAAGAAGCCCAGGCCTGAGCAGCGGCCATGATGACGTGAATGTGAGTCTGGCCCTTGGAGGAGCATGCTCAAGCTGCAGGGAGGAATGGGAATAAGGCCTGGCCCAAGCTGGAGCTCCTTCTGCAGCCGGGGCGCTGATGGGCCCATCCTTCTCCTGGGCAATCGAGGATCCCCTCCCTCGTGGCCTGTGAGTTCTGAACTTGAGGAAGACTCTGTCAGTAAAATATGGCCTCTCTTCCTCATCTATCCTCCCTACCGCACCCCTCACCCTCCCTTCCAATCACTGCACCAACCCTCACTTGCCTGTTTACTTGGTTTTGTGGTTTTGACTTAGATGTGGTTACAGAGGGGTGGGGCAGAGGACAAGCTCTCCACCCCACTGCTTCACCTCTCCCTCACACACAGAGGTGTCCTACTTGGTCTCAGAGACCCAACTTGATGTTCTTGGCATCGCAGATGAGGAAATTCTGATTCAGTTTCTCTGGGGTGGGGCCTAGGTACTGGCATTTGTTAAAAGCTCCCAGGTGATTGTAATCAAGAGCCACCTCTCTAGTTATGGAAAGAAGCAGATGATAACTGTGCTTGAGAAGGCAAGTGTTGGGGAAGAGCTGGGCCTGGCCATTGTGAGAGGTAGTATTGCTCATTCCTGCATAAATGATGGTTTGATTATCTATACAGTCTTTTGACACGCCTCTCAAATGCTTATTCCCAACATTTTGTAGATGTGGACAAAGGATCCAGCTCACTTTACTCCCACCAAAAATGGTCCTTTCAGCAAACCTCTGGGAGAACCAGGGGGTTATGACACCAGTGACATGATTTAGCTCAGGTGGTGGTGGTAAGCGGGGGACCAGCCAAGACCTGAAATCTCTGGTGCTAGATCCCTCCAGATGCTGTTGAACCAGTAGGTATGCCCTAAAATAATAAGCCCTACCCCATACGATACTGGAGGGCATCTTCAGCCTGTCAGGAGGGCACCAGTGCAACTCACAGGGAGAGAGGAGACCGCCGGAGCTGTTCCTTGCCAACAGATTTATAATAGAGATTGCGGACTTAGAGCCTCAGTGAGACTCTTCAGGTGGGTTTTTAAAGAAAGAAAGGTTTCCTTGGCAGGTGTGATTGTGTGGTGAGATTGGGTAGTGAGTGTGGCAGTGGTATGGGGTCAGGAAATACCAGGGACACAAAAAGCAGGCCTTCAGGGGTCTTGGTTACGAAGAGCATGAAGCACACTGATCAGTGGCACAGATAAGAGATGGCTCCCCACCCCTGCCCACCTGCCCCACCCCGCCCCACCCCAGGCTCTTCAACCTCAGGGGCAGACTTGAACTCCACGCTTGGTGGCACAGTGGTCTCCAAGAGCCTCTGTTGTTTCACTTACTTTCCCCTTCCCCAGCAAGGTTGCCATAGTCAAGATTCATTATCCATCAGCAGCAACCAACTAGAAAAGGTGATAGAAAATGAGATCCTATTTGCCGTGGCAGCTAAGCCCACAGCACATCTGGGAATTAACCTAACTGAGGATTGCCCAAAAACCTTTTTGGGAAATTCTAATTGCTCTTTGAAAGAATGCAAATTAAAGAGTGATACTATACCAGAATATTTTTAATGTAAACTAAAACACTTATACTCCATTAAAAAAATCATATAGACATATTCCAGGTCTTATAGTAAATAAGTGGGTGTCCATAGGGGGAGGGCATGACATAGGGGATGACAGACATAGACACATGTATATTATCCAACAACACTTAAACACACCAAATAATAGCTGCTTTCTTGAATACTCAACCAAAGTAGGCAAAATGTGCATATTGTCACTATCATTATGCATGTCCTTATTTTTAAACTACCAATTTTAGATTTCCTTGAGGGCAAGGATTATTTCTTGTATATTTTTATATCCTCCATGGTCCTTAACTCAGGGCCTTTCATGTAAAAGATGCTGAATACATATTTTTGTAAAATTTTCATTAAAAATAACATCTATTCATTGTAAACATGTAGAACATGTGCATTAGAGAGAAAATTTGGAAAGGTATATAATATAATTCTACTACTTATGGATAACTTATATGAACATTTTGGGTGTGTGTATATATATATATACATATATATATTAGTTTTTTTTTAAAGATTTCATCCATTTATTCATGAGAGACACACACACACACACAGAGGCAGTGATACAGGCAGAAAGATAAGCAGGCTCCGTGTAGGGAGCTCGACGCGGGACCCGATCCCAGGTCTCCATGATCACGCCCTGGGCCAAAGGCTCAACCGCTAAGCCACCCAGGCATCCCATTTTGGATGTATTATCCCAGATTTCAATTGGAGTATTTTTTTATGATTGCTTGACAGCTTTTTAATTTTTACATCAAATAGTTTTGCCATTTTGTACTTTGAAAGAAAGAACATTTAGAAGTGAATTCAATATACAAAATATTTACTATGCAAGAAGTGCAGGGTGTACAAGAAAGGAGCAATTAGTTCTTAGGATGATCTGAAGGAAGAGATGGGGCTGGCCAGGCTCATTGTGGGTGTGTGTATGCTTGATGAGGGCAAATACTGCAGACATCAGCACACACGTCTTCTGTAAAGGTCCAGATGGCAAATATTTGTGGGTTGCATGATCTCTGTCCTGACCACTCACTGGTACTATTATACCATGTCATAGCCAATGAACATGGCCGTGCCCCAATAAAACTTTATCTTATGGGCATTGAAATCTGAATTTTATATCTCTTCCTCAGTTTTCAGAGGGTAAAGAGAAAGCTCGGCAAATCCAAACAACTGACAGAAGGTTCTTATGGATCACCGAGTGGGAGTGGGAGGTGAAGGATGCGGCTGTAGAAGCTTCCGCCATGGACAGCTGGGCTCCATGTGCCACTGAAGGGTTTGAAGTAGTGGAGTGAGATCAGCTGGAAAGAGCTTTGGGAGAGGATTCATTCAGGGATCCAATGGTTGCCAAGACTCAACTCATTGCTCCAACTGCTATAGGCCAGAAAGTCTGCTTTCAGGTTTTTCTGCACTCTCTCAAGAAGACAATGCCTCACCTTGGGAACACCCAAGATTTAATGCAACTAGCTCACCCTGGGGTTGGATGGAAGAGGGGTCCATAAATCCTGACACAAGCAGGGTGGACAGTCTGTGGGATCCTTGCAAAATCTGCCCAGGGTATGTCTTCCCCACTGTTCTTAGGACACTCCTCAGTAGGCGCCTGTCATCTCCATGTCCCAGGCCCACTGCTTGCCGGGTTCTCGTCCATCCCAGTCACCTCACCCCTACTTTCCCTGATTATAAAACCAGAGCACATTGTCTGCATGGGCTTGTTCCCTTCTTGCTCAGTCTCATCTTGATGTAAGTGCTACTTAGAAACCCTCCTAAAGGGACTTCACTCTCCCTTGGTTATTTCTCCCCTGCCTTCCCATACCCCCTGTGACCCCGGACTGTAAGTGTATGTGATGACCTGCACCAGGCAGAGGAAAGATTATGTTTATTCTCATTTCATTACACTTCACTGAAATTAAATGTGTACCTTCATGAAACATGACACATCACAAAATCCAAGCAGATTGTTTTTCTACAGAGTGCCCAATCTCAGCCTGATTCCCTGCACCTTTTTCCAGATTTCCTTGACGTGGTGTTTGGGGTGCAACACCTGCCTGCTTTAACTTTGTTGCTCTCCCAACTGCAAGAAGGCTTCCAGCATTCGGAGTTTGAGATTTGATTGCTCAACCAGGGGAGATGTTAAGAAGCGATCTCACAGGCAAGATTTGCACCTTTGTGAGCTTGCTTAGAATTTTGAACAGGGTTATTGTTGTTGTTGTTTGTTTGTTTTGTGTGTGTGTGTGTTTTTGTTTGTTTTGTTTTTGTTTTTGTTTTTTTTTTTTTAGTTAGACTTCCCTGACTGTCCTGGTTTGCAGGCCGAAATTATGAAGCAGTTAATATACAGCACATAAAACTGTCCGGTCTGTTTGTTCTTGCTGTCATATGGTCAGCACTGATGGCAGGAACTGACTAATGAACCGGCCCCACTATCTGTGTACATAGAGGAAACCAGGGGGCACGCATCACAAATAGAACTCCTATTTCTCTATGAGAGTGGCTCTTCATTTCCTAATGCTTTCCTCGTGAATAGTTCGGGTCTCTCAGAGAACACACAAAAAAAAAAAAAAAAAAAGAAAAGAAAAGAAAAAAAACCCTTTATGAAATGTAAGCTCCGTTTCTCATTTCATTGAAAAACCTTTAAGAAAAGCCATTTTTCATACTTAAGACTTTTCCAAATCTCTCCTAACCAGTTACCCTCTGTATTGTATCTTTCGGAGCTGGCAGTCATCCAGCGACAATCCTTAAAAATCCCTTTACAGTTTTAAAGGAAAATACAAGCTCTCATTTACCACTGGATCGAGTCAGAAAATAAAAGCTTAATGCCTTGACAGGCCTGGATATTTTTTTTGAGGGCTAAGTCTGATTTATGGCAGTAGCCAGCAAACCAGGCTGGTGAGATATTTGCTGCTGCTCCCAGGGATATGGAAAAATGAAGTGTGAAGTTCTGGGGAGAGCAGGCCACAGCCTTCCAGTCACTAAACACTCCCACCAAGTTGGCAGGGGAACAGAGCCCTGGGCTGCAAGATGAACCTCAAAGGAATAGGGGAGGAGGAAGGGACCTCGCACCGTGTCAAAATACTGCCAAAGCTTAACGCGCGCCATACATTTTGTGACACGGGGTGGGATGTTTATGAGGGGGTTTTAGGGAGGAAAGAGAAGAGAAACATTTTCTTCCTTCTTTCTTTGTTTTATTTTCTTTATAGCTTCCCTGTAGGGGTTTCACTCCAAGTAGGAGAAATTAAGAGCAACAACGGGAATGTAGGAAGTCGCTTAAGCCCCCACCATAAAATCGTTCAGATCGAAAAATATGATCTGGTTAAGAGAGAAAGCACTACTTGCCCTGGGCCTGTAGCTTCAAGGCAGGAAGACAGGCCCACTTCCCCACGCCAAGGTCCCCAGATCTGAGAGCGTGGGAGCCAGGATTTTCATTCCCATGAAAAGGGAATTTCCTAGAGGTAAGAGTCAGGTGGGTTTTTTTCCCCCTCAGAATTTTCTTGAAGTGAGTCATCACAAATGCACATGCCAGGTGAAACGTTTGGTGGGTTTTTTTTTCCCTTTCCTTTATTTAAAAATAAAAAATAAATTAACATCCACTGTTAGATTTGTTTTTAATTTCAAGTTTCTGAAGTAGAGTATTGGATACCCAGGCAAGTCTCAAAGGGCTTCCTCTGTACTTGGTATTATTTACAGGGGAGGTGAATGGAAGCCCCTAGAGAAGCGAGGGGCTGATTTTCATTGTTTTCTGCAGTGAAAAAACCCTCTAGATGATGTTTTTGATAAACAAAGGCAAGGAAGGGCAAAGATGGAAAACACGCAACTCATTTTCTCCCCACACACACTTTATCTTTGGAAGATCATTATCAAAATCTGATTCATTTGAGAGCAAAAACGTACATCTTTATTATTTTTAAGTTTTAATAACGGCATTTCTACCTGCCAGATGGAGATTTATGTTCCGGTAAAGGCTTTGGGTCAGTTAAAGCAGGCTCAGTAATTATAGAAATGTTTGTACTCAGGCGTAGTCGTCCCCTTGCCTCTCTAAATCACTAATGATCACACCTACTCTCCCTCAGACAGACTCTCCCAGGCTCGCTTTCACACCCCCACATAAACGGCCTCCCTCATTTACTCCCTTATCATAAAGTGAACCTTCAAGATAATTCGACTCAATAAACATTTATTGATGCCTCCTGTGTCTAAGGTCCTGTTGGGCAATCGAGGGGGCTTGGGAGCTTGGGTGAAACACAAAAACGGGCGCCTGGGTGGCTCAGCAGTTAACCGTCTGCCTTAGGCTCAGGTCATGATCCCCGGGTCCTCAGATTGAGTCCCACATCAGGCTCCCTGCTCAGCAGGGGGTCTGCTTCTCCCTCTGCCCCTCCCCCTCTGCTCATGCTCTCTCTCTCTCAAATAAATAAAATTTAAGAAAATTAAAACACACACACACACGCACAAAAACAAGAGCCTGCTCCTAGACTTCAAGACATTTGCTATTGAATGGAGAAACTGCTCTTTGATCCAACTGCTTTTCAGTTAAATTTGCCCTTAGAAAAAGCCATCAAATGTGCTTTATTTTTCCCACCTTGGCAGAAAGAGAGAGCCTGGAGGCCTAGAGAAACTAAGGGACTTGCCCGGTGCCACCAACAGTGATTACAAACATGGTTGAGCTCCTGTTCTGTGCCCAGATGGGGGCACTGGGCTATGCACTCCCTGTGCCCCCATCTGCTTGCATCCTCGACACCCACGACACCCACGGTGAGGCTCCTCCTTCTGCAGGGGAGGAAACCAAGGCAGCCAGTGGTTAAGTACCATAGCCCAGAGCACAGGGCAAGGAAGTGTGGGGCCAGGACTCACAGCCTCCCCACCCCGGAAGTCCCTTCACTGAGCTGAGACTGGAACTTCCACTTCCCTGCCTCCTATCCATGTCTTCCCACTTGTCTCCAATCCCCATACCTGTGATGTGAGGTGGAATTTTAAAAGAAAAAGAAAAAACACCAACATTTCACTTTTTTGTTTATTTTGAATGGGTTTGGGGTAAAGAAACTAAGGAGTACTTTGCAAACTGTTTTTGTTTATTTGGAGACACCCAGGTGTCAGCCTTAAGGAGGTTTGTAAATAGTTGCTGAAAATTTGAAGACAGTCATTTTTAAGCCACGCTTCTTGAACAAAACTCTGTGTGGGGAAACTGAGAAATCCAGGGTCCCTAGAAGCGACCAGACCTCCAGGGTGGCTGCCCTGGTCTTTGGTAAGCGACACGCTGAAAGAGATTACGGAGCTCTGAGTTTCTTCAGTGGTGACTACCACACACATACAGGCTGACGCACACACCCACAGTTCAAATATTTTGGCAAATGTCCTGGCTTCCCTCCACCACTAAAATGAAAGTGAAGGTGAAATCATTTGGGGGCCACTAGAGTAGAATTCTCACCCCTGATAGCTGGCCATAGATTTAAATGTCTCACAGGAGGCCCAATTAAACATTAGTGAGTTCCCAATTCACCGAAGGATCATATTTTCTGGCCATTTTCATCACTCACACTTCCTAGCAAGTTAACAATGAGTTTAGAATATGACTTCTTCCCTCAGGCGCCCCTCCCAGCTATTTATTTTATTTTATTTTATTTTATTTTATTTTATTTTATTTTATTTTATTTTATTTTATTTATTTTTTATTTTATTTTATTTATTTTATTTTAATTTATTTTGGATCTGGAATCTAGTGGGCTCACGTGTTTGGAAATACTGCAGGCAGATTTTTCTAACCGGGTAACTGGTTGCTCTCGACACACACCCTGGTTTCGTCCATGATGCAAACTTATCTTGGTTGTGGGCAGAGAGGAGTCTCTGTATTTTGTTGATAATGATTGTTCAAGAGGATCCCTGGGACACGGTGCCAAGAGGACATACAAAGCACTGTACCTCACACAAAGAAGATGTTTGTTGAATGAATAAATAACTAAGTGAAGAGGTGATACCTCTTGCTTGTGACAGCTGGAGTAGCAGGGGCAGAGGGTGGTACAGCAGATGCTTCTTGCTGCTTGCCCCAGAATGATCCCATCTTGTGTGCTCAATCAAGAACAGCCACCTTCACACCGTGGTTTGCTTCTTTCTGGGGGTACTTGAAGATTTTTGAGGGGTTATGCAGATACATATGGCTTTCACAGAGTTGATTTTCAGATTCTCAACTTCCACTGCACTCCTTTCTAGAGCTCACCAGTCTGAGAATACACTTCTGGTTTTCCTTTCCTATCATCCCTTTACAATCGACCCTCTCACACTTTTAAAATAAAAGGCATTCACTCAGCATTTCAATCTCACTATAGAGCATTGCCCCAAGGTCTAAATATCCTCTGGGTCTCTGAGTAATGAAATATTTTGAGAAGGCATTTTTCCCAAGAAAGAGTGCCCAGTAGAACAGAGGAAGGAGAACTTTCAGGAGAAATACTGGAAGGGGGCAGAGCTCTATTTCATCCCATGACAAACTCATGGCAAGTGTCTATGTGCTTATGTATGAATCTGCCATGATACTCTATCTCCCCACTCACCATCTATTAGAATGCTAATTCAGAAATGAATTAGTTGTCATAGGGACACGTGCTAACACACTTATTTGAGCTGATAAATGAACTTATAATTTCTTTGTGAGAAAGTGAGTCTGACTTGGCTGATGAAACTGACAGTGAGAACTGCATTGGTGGTTGAGTGTCTGCCTTCAGCTCAGATAGTGATCCTGGGGTCCTAGAATGGAGTCCCACATTGGGCTCCCCATGGGGAGCCTCCTTCTCCCTCTGCCTCTCTCTCTGTGTCTCTTAGAGAAAGATGAGGAGAAACTCATTAATAGACAAAAGGGAGCCTGGGGTTAGAAAAATACTCTCAAAATTGCAGAAATCTAAGAGGAGTTGGAAAAAAGGTAGTAAGAATTAGGAGATGGTGGGATAGAGCTTCATGTGCTTGGGGTTGAATTTGTCTGACATTTGTGTGATCTTAGGAGCTGTCTGGTTTTTTTTTATCTAGAGAGAAATATGCCTATACTACTCAAGTTTATTTGTTTTTATCCATCAGAAGAACATTCTGGAATTTCACTTCCTTCCCATTAAATTTTACTTTAAGAGAATCAGGTAATCAAAACATATGTACAAATATCCTGAGCTTGCTAGTTTTTTGTTTTTAGCTAGAGTATTTCTTTATTATTATTATTATTTTTAGAGAGAGAAAGTGCAAGAGAGAGGGGAGAGACAGAGGGAGAGGGAGACAGAGAATCTCAAGGAGACTCCTTGCTGAGCGCAAAGCCTTATGTGGGGCTCGATCTCATGACCCTGAGATCATGACCCTGAGATGACCTGAGCCAAAACCAAGAGTTAGACACTTAACTGACTGAACCACTCAGGTGCCCCTAGTGAGACTATTTATTTCTAAGTCCTACTAAAAAGTCATTGCTGTTACTGATACATCTGGCTGTTCATCCAATAATAGGCCATGACAATATATTACATATAATTAAGTAGGTGATTCTGAAGTAGTTAGGGCAGTGGAGTGGTGAATACCAGTAGGCTAAACTCTCCATAAAAGTATTTATGCTGAGGTTCCTTAAAAAGAAAACACCTCATAAAACAGACACACGTTTAAGAAGCTAGTAGAAGTGGCCAAGGCACTGCAAAAGATGTGCAAATTTGGTGCTGACGTTACTCCAGAGATTGCTGTGTTTAGCTGCCTCATTCACTGCTATCTGGCCTCTGCTACACCCCCATTAATCTGTCAGCCGAATGAGCTCTAATTATGCATCTCGTAACCTGGTGTACTATAGCACCCTGTGTCTGAATGGAGATAGATCTTCAAGATTTACTGCACGTACGCCCATAGTCTCACTGGGTCTCTAAGCTGGTGGGGGTGGTGTGCAGGGTGTATGCGCTTCCTCCCAATTACTGAGAACACCATGAGAGGTCGAGAGAAGCAGATGGGCATGGCAAAAGAAGCCAAAGATTCAGCTAGTGCTCCAGTGCACTCTTAACAGCCTGGCAAAATGCAGAGTGCATTTTGGTATGGTACTTTAATGTGCACGGGCAATATATAGCCCAGGATATATAGTATATACAACCAGTTTGTTGGAGGGGATGTTAGAAGCTTCATTCTTCCCACTGTTGATCTGGCTGCCTTGTACTTTCTGCCTCCTTCTGTGGCTTGCCCATTTTCTGGATGAGTGAGGAGGGGAAAAGGGAAGGGTGTAGGAGGGAATTAGAATTATGGATCTTTTCTTTTTCTTTTTTTTTTTTTTTAACATCACCTCTCTGAATCCTCATTAAAATCCTGTGAGGTATACACTATATTCCCTATTTTAGAAGTGAAGAAAACAGTCACAAGGAGGCTCAGACTGTGTCTGTGTATGTGTGTGTGTGTGTGTGTGTGTGTGTGTGTGTGTGTGTTGGGGGAGGCATGCAATCCTGTGGCCCTCACTCTTTGGGAAAGCTGAATGCCTCTGAGTTCTTTTTCCACCAGCTTTCTTTCTCTTGAGCCTCAAGCAAGCATTGTGGATTTCTGACTGGTGTTCTAATCTGTACTGCTGGTTTCCCTCGCTTCCCTCCAGCTACCAGACAGTTGGGGGTATAAGTCAGTGTCCATTCCTCCTGAAGTAGACAGCTGTATTGTGTTGACTGGGCACTGCCATGTTATCCAACATATCTTTGAAGGGACAAAGAAAAAAAACTCTTTGTTTCACAGACACTTTGCCTTTTCTTTTTTGTTTTTGTTTTTCATGTCATTTACTCCTCAATCAGTGTTAATAGCAGCAATTTCAGATGTTGTGAGTTGGAATTTTAAAAAAAGGCCACGTTGTAGGTTTATCTTGAATTTTAGTATTAAATGTCATTGTCTTTCAACCTAATTTCTTTTAAGCTCGTCTTGGACTTTGCTGGTGTAGGAAACAAAAGATTTCATTTCATTGCAATTCTATGGACTAAATAAAAAATATTAAGACCCTGGAATCTAGTTGAGACTCAGGACAGGACTCCAGACACTGGTGGAAAGGAATCTCTAACTGACCCCAAACCCATAGGACCTTGGGTTTCATGGGCTACTCTCCAAGTGTCTGCCAGCAGTCCCCGAGCTGCTTTCAACCACATTGGAAGCTGAGTTCTCTAAACAGAAAATGTAACCATGATAAGTTGTGTCACTTTGGTGATATATCTCTCAGAATATTATAAACTGGGTAGCTGAATTTTTCATTGCCTTAGAGACATCCACAGCCAGAGATCTAAGGATAGAAAATTCATGTCTCTCTCCATTAAGAAATTTAATTCATATTTTATCCAGTCTTAGCCTTTGATTAATACTCTGGATACATCATGCAGCAGTCCTTGGGATTATGAAAAGTGATTTGTCTAATCTGCATGTCAGTCTCCTCTGGGGCCTGTACAGGAAACGCACACACACACACACACACACACACACACACGCACAAAAGCCAACACTCTGTAGCTATTGATTTCATAGCATTTGCTTAGCGTTTGCCTCTACATTCCGGCCAAGTCAAGTGGATAAAGAGCAATTTGATCCATGGAGTGTGGCAAGAGTGTTGTCACCATCTACAGAATCAATTCATCTGGAGGATTTCATGCTTGCACATATCAGCACTGGAAGTGGGTTTTAATGAAATTTCTAGCAAAATGAAGTTAATATAAAAGTGAACGTAAAAACATATGCCTATGGTTCCAGCTGGCTGGTGGAGGTGCAGGCAAGGTTGCACGGAGTTTAGGTCCTCACTCCAGGCTCTTGGCCCCAAGGAATAAATTATGGATGATCTGAATCAATGCTGGGTTGAAGGACAATTGTAAAGGACAAATGTTTCATGCCACTGGCTTGCACTGGTGTTCTCTGAGTGTGAACTAGCCCTCCTCCTCACTGGCTTTTCCTTTCTCAGTACCCACTGACTCTCTTCTCCACCAATGCAATAATCACAGGTTCTCCCCCTTTTTGTCCACAAATTGAGCTTTCACTAATTTAAGTTGGCATATTTCAGAGTCACTCCTTCTTTAGAGGAATGATTAGCCAATCTGATGTGCATATCCATTTAAGTATATGAGCCTAAGATGATGCAAGTAGTCTATCTGTCACATTCTGGAGACACTGCCTTCCCCCAGTGTATTAAAGGATTTTCATGGCAGGTGGTCAGAAAGTTATGCTGGAGCAAATGGGCCTTTGACATATGTCTGTTTTAGAACTCACATGATAGTGGCCTATTTTTTCCAGATAGGGACCTGGTCCTGCCTGGAAGGTGTAGCATGCAAGAGTCTTCCTTTAACTAGTTACATGAACCAGAGAGAGATGTAGAAGCTCCAGAGACAAACAGCATCTGGAGCCCAGGCACCATATGGGGTGGGGTTGGTTGGAGAGCCTGTTATTTTAATTTGGGAGGTGCAGGTAGGGCTGAAGGAGCCTTGGGAAGTCACCCCTGGACCCGGGACTTGAAAGGAGACTTGAAAAAACAGTTGTTACTGCAGAATGAGATCATGTAACCTTTGGGCAACAGAACTTTAACATCTCATGAATCCTTGAAAGAAGCAAGGTTTTCCTGATGAAATAAAAATGCACTCTCTATTGTTTCATTTTGCTTTTCTCTTTCAGTGAAAATAATAGTCTAGGGCTTACTAGCAAACACTGATGTCACTTCACATATTAAATATTGTTATTTTAGCTCCTTCCTACACCAAAAATCCCAAATATTAAAGTTCTCTCTCTTGATATTGATTTCTAGATCATTCATTATTCTTACGAATTTTCTCAGGGTTCTTTCCACATTCCCCACTTTATTTTAGCTAGATAACATCCCACTTAAAGGAGGACATTGCATTATGTTTGATACTGGGCCTGAGAGTCTGAAGTCTGTGTTTGAATCCTATCTCCAACCTTAAGCCTGAGATGTTTCTGAGCCTCAGTTTCCACATCGTCAGAATGGGTGTGTCTAGGCTTCTCTTCTTCCTAGCATTGCTACTGGGATTAAATTTGAAATGTGGTAGCAAATTTCTTGGCACCTGGGACATGCGTTGTACATAATAGAAACACTTTGTATCTGCATCATGACCAAAATAGACAATGTTACCTGAACTATCAAGATGATGGTGCTGACTCCTAATCTTATTTTTCAAGATGTATGAGGTTCTTCAAATTGGTGGCATCTTGTGTCTTTAAACAATTAGGGAAGACTCAGATCCAGGTGGAAAGCCCTCAAAGCATTGCACTACCTTGATGAGAAATATGAGTTATGGCTTTCAGCAAATTATTTAACTTCTCTGAAACTCAGTTTCTTCAGCAATAGACTGGAAATAAAAATGACATTAGCTTATAGTATTGTGAAGATGAAATGAGCTATGATATTGAGACTCCTGGAACTTTTGGAGTGGTAGAATGAGAAGCTTGTCAAATAGTCTCCCCAAATGCAAGGATAAAGCTGGGGGCAATGATCAGAAATGCCATTTAAGATTCTGAAAAATCAAGTAAGACATACACAACAAACTGAGAAGTATTTACTCAATACAAACTACTGAACCTGGTTAAAAACTAAAAGGAATCTATGGCATTTTAGATTGAGGCTGCTACCATTCCCCGCCCCTCAACCAGTTCCATCAGCATGATAGTTCTTCCATGCAAAAAATGCCACTAAAGCCAGAAGGTTTGCTGCTGGGGGAGGCAGAATTGTTTTGGAGTGGAGTGCTGACAAACCATATGAAAACGGTAACCATCTTGGTGGCAAATGAGCAGGGAAGCCAACAATGCAACCATCCTGAGATTGTAATCTTTACTGAGGAAAGTAATAGATAGGCAGTTTCCCCTAAAATAAACAGGGAGATCCAAGGAGTAAGATAACCATAGTGGACATTGATAACATATCCTTAGAGGTTGAGAAGGCTGCACACAGATACAAGGCTGTGCACATACTCAGGTGTGACCAACTATTCATACGTCTCTGGTTGGATATGTGTGGAGGGAACCATACTTTATTAAAGGGGGGGACCCCAAACACCTGAGCAGATACATATGTGGCCACATACTACTGGGAGATAGACTTCACAGAATTAGTACAAGGAAGTCACTAACCAAGCAAGCAAACAAAGCAGTGGCAACAACACTTGGGGAGGGGAAATTAGAATTCAGAGTTGCTAAACTATATTAAATGAAATGTTCAGTTTTCAACAACAACAAAATTATAAGACATGCAAAAGAAATAGTAAAGCATGACCCCACATAAAAAAAGATAGCTAAAATAAGATGTCTTTGAGGAAACCTAGGTTTTGGATTAGCAGACAAACGCATCAAAGCAGATGTTATAAACACTCAACCAAAAGAAACCATGTTTTAAGAAGTAAAGAAAATTATGGCGATGAAACATCAAGTAGAGAGTATCAGTAAAGATATAAATTATATACAGGAACCAAATTGAAATTCTAGAATTGAAAAGTACAAAAAATGAGATGAAAATTTACTAGAGTCCCTCAAAAGCAGGTGTGAGATAACAGTAGAAAGAATCTGCAAACTTGAAGATAGATCAACAGAAATAATACAATCTGAGGGATGGAAAGAAAATAGCATGACAAAAATTGAACAGAGCCTTGGAGATCTGTGGGACATCATTAGGCATACCAACATATGTGTAATATGAGTCCCAGAGAGAGCAAGAGAAAAACGGCAGAGAAAACATTGAAAGAAATAATAGTTGTAAAGTCCAAAAATTTGATATTTCTAAATTTAATTTAAACATCTAAGAAGCTCAACAAACTCATGTATTATAAGAAAAAAGAGAGTTACACATAGACACATCATGGTGCAATTATTGAAAGACAGAGACAAAAGTGAAAACTTGAAAGCAGCAAGAGAAAAAAACCACATCATGTACATGGAATGACAATATGATTAAAGTTGAATTTTCATCAGAAACATTGAAATTTAGAAGGCAATGGATCATGTATTCAAAGCATTGGAAGAAAAAAAAGTCAACCAAGAGTACTATATGCAACAAAACTGTCCTTCAAATGTGAAGGTGAATTAAACACCTTCCCAGGCCAATACTGAAAGAGCTCATTGCTAGCAAATCCACCTTACAAAAACATTAAGGAAAGTCCTTCGGACTGAAAACAAAAATGAAAAGAGTGACTCAAATGAAGAAATGAGGAACACTGGAAAGGCAGTTATGTAGGTAAATATAAAAGACTGTATTACTTTCCTTTTCTCATATCAGATTTAAAGGGCAGCTGTATGAGACGACATTTATAAAGTTGTATTTTGGGGGCCTATAGCACATAAAGATATAATACATATGACAAGAATAGCAGAAAAGAGGAAGATGTAATGGAGTTATACTGGATTAAACTTTCAATATTGTACTGGAATTGAGATAGTATTAACCCTAAGTGGATGATGATAAATTAAGATTTAAACTCGAATCCCTAGAATAGACACTAAAATATAATTTTAAAAAGATTGTATTATTTCATGAGAGACACACATAGAGACAGGCAGAGACATAGGCAGAGGGACAGGAAATTGGCAAAGATATCAAAAGTCATGAACAACACTACCAACCAACTTGGTACATTATATAGAACATTCGCTCAATATCAGAAGAATACCCATTCTTTTCAAGCACACGTGGAACATTATATAAGACAGACCATATGGTAGGTCATTAAGCAAATGCCAATAAATTTAAAAATATTTAAATAATATAAAGTATTTCTCTGAACACGATGGAGTTACATTAGAAGTTAACAACATCTGTAGGTATGGGTAACCTCCAAATATTTGAAAATCAAACAACACATATCTAGATAATCCATGGATCAAACAAGAAATCACAAGGGAAATTAGAAAATATTTTGACTGAATGAAAACAAAAACACATCATTAAAATTTACATGATGCAGCTGAAGTACTTAGAAGGAAATTTGTTTATAACCAGCTTTATTGAAATATACTTCACATAGCATAAAATTTACCCTTTTACAGTGTACAACTCAGTGTTTTTTAGTATATATCACTTTTGCAAACCCCACCAATTTTAGAACATTTCATAATTCCAGAGAGAAACCTCATACCCATTACTAGTTATTCCATATTGTCCCTTTCCCCCATTCTCTTGAAAACACTAATGTAACTTCCATCTCTATGAACTGCTTGTTTTTTACGTTTCACATAAAATGCAATCATGTGATATGTGGCTTTCTGTGTCTGTCTTCTTTCACTTTGTGTATCTTCAGGATTCACCCATGGTGTACCAGGGGTTAGTATTTCACTTCTTTTTGTGGCTGAATAATGCATTTGGTTTATTCGTTCATCAATTGATGGACATTTAGGATGTTTCCACTTTTTGGCTATTATGAATAATGCTTCAGTGAACATTCAGGCCTTTGTAGAGACTCAGGATTTCAATTATTTTGGGTGTATACCTAAGATTGGAATTTATGTTATTTAGTAATTCTATGTTTAACTTTTTAAATAACTATTAAATAGTTTTCAAAGCAGCTTCAACATTTTACATCCCTACCAGTGATAAAGGGCATCTATGGAAAACCTAGAGCTAAGGTAAAACTTAATTATGAAAGACTGAAAGCTTTATCCCTAAAGTCAGGAATAAGACAAGATATCTGTTCTCACCACTTCAGTTCAATATTGTTGCAGAAGTTCTAGCCAGGACAATTAGGCAAGGGAAAAAAAATGGCCATCCAGTTGGGAAGAAAAAATAGAACTCTTTTTTCAGATGACACACTCTTGTATTTAGAAAATCCTAAGGAATCCACAGAAAACTTTTTAAAGCTAATAAACTAATCCAGCAAGGTTTCAGGATACAGTATCTTTATACAAAAATCAGTTGTATTTCTATATACTAGCCACGAATGATACAAAAAGGAAATTAAGAAAATAATTTCATTTACAATAGAATAAAAACCAAGAAAGTACTTAGGGATAAATTTAACCAAGGAAATATGAGACATATATTGAAAATGAAAAAAAAAAACATTGTTGAAGGAAATTAAAGAAGATCCAAATAAATGGAAAGATAGCCTATGTTCATGGGTCAGAAAACTTAATATTGTTAAGATGGTAATATTTCCCTAACTGTTATACATATTAACTGCGATTCCTATCAAAATTCTAACTGCCTTTCTTGCAAATATGGAAAAGCTTATTCTAAGAGTCATTGATATTCCTTGGATTGTACCAGGTTCTGAAAAAAAAAAAATCAATTTTGACATTTTTGCCAGTCTTCTTGTCACTTTTATGGAGGAGCTGATTTTCAGAGGTCCTTACTCTACTAATTCATAGTGCTTCTAGAAGGAAATTTATAGCTTTAATTTGTAGCTTTTCTATATTTGAATAGAAGAAAGATCTCAAATAATAATCTCAGCTTATACTTTAAAAAACTGGAAAATGAAGAGTAAACTAAGCTCAAAACAGAGGAAAAGAAATAATAAAGACTAAATATAAGTGAGAAAAATAGAAAATAGAAAATCAACAGAGAAGTTCTAGGAAACAAAAGTTGATTCTTTGAAAAGATCAATAAAATTGACAAACCTGTAGCTAGACTGCTCAAGCAATGAAGGGAGAAAACACAAATCAGAAAATTAGTGATGACTTCATATAAACTAGAAGAAAATTAAGGGGGATACTATGAATAATGTGGCAACAAATTAGACAAGTTCAATGAAATAGGCAAATTCTTGGAAAGAAACAATATCAAAACCAACTCAAGGGGAAATGGAAAATTTGAATGAATCCATAACAAGTAAGAAATTTAAGCTGGTAACTAAAAATCTTCCCACAAAGATATATGCTATGATAAAAGGCTGTGGAAGTATTTGACATAGAATTGGCCCCAAATAAATGTCAGTTCATTCCCTCTGTCCCTTACAACAACAAGGCATCAGAGCCTAGCAAAATTTCTTCTTTCTTCCATTAAATTCTATGGAGACCTGCTATATCCACTGACATGATTTGAAGAACTAGAAGTCTCTTATCAGTGAGAAACTCATCTTTGGGTTATTTTGGGTAGTAAATGCTGAGATCACAGGTGAAGCAAACAAAGGCATCTTTTTTTTTTTAAAAGATTTTATTTATTCATAGAGACAGAGAGAGAGGCAGAGACACAGGCAGAGGAGAAGCAGGCTCCATACAGGAAGTCTGACGTGGGACTTGATCCGAGGTCTCCAGGATCATACCCCAGGCTTCAGGCAGTGTTAAACCGCTGCGCCACTGGGGCTGCCCCAAACAAAGGCATCTTGACCTCAGACTCCATCATGAGCAAGAATATTCTTTAATGATGATCACCAATAAGACACACACACACACACACATACACACACACACTCATGCCCCTTTAATATAAGCAGCTCTTTTTTTCTTACAATTGGGATTCAGGATGGTCGAAAGAAGGGTTTTATTTCCAGTTGATAGATGAAGAAACTAGAGTCAAAGATAATGTAATACTAAGGAGGCTCCGTTTAAGACAAGCATAGGAAGGAAATAGAGGACCTAGGGTCTAGGTCTGACTCTGCTGCTGACTTGCTATTGATCTTTATCAGACTACTTCTCTCTTTGGCATAAATACTCTCATTTAAAAAATGAAAGACTAGTCCTTGGATTATCATGAGGACCCCCACAAGTGAGACATGTCTGATTATGGCCTGCTGGCACGCTGTTTCCCCATATGCTTGTAAGTGAAACTGATCCAAGAGAGACTTAATGTGGTCTGTGATTGTGTGGTTGAGAGGGGGCTTTACAACTAGAAAAGAAAAAAAAAATCTTTATATTAGAGAACTAAGTGGTCAACCTAGGAAGTTGAGAGAAATGCAGGAGCAAATGTGAAGAAAGTGGAAGGAAGGGAAAAATAATAGTATGCACATGAATTCAAGAAACTGAAACAAAGATCCAAGAGGGGGATTGATAAAGTTAAAAGCTTGTCCTTTAGAAAGACAATTATGTGGAAAATTTAAGCAAGAAAGAACAGAAGGCATGAATAAACCATGAAAAAAAAAGGGGTAGAACTATAAATACAGGTCTATCTTGAATACTTTTATGCCCTACACTTGAAATTTTAAATGGACAATTTCCTATCCTATTACCAAAATTGACTCAGGATAAATACAAAACTGAATAGATCTATAATCGTTGAAGAAATTAAAAAAAAAAAAGTTTAGTGGCTTGGCCTGACTCATTTTAAGAGGTGATTTCCAGCTGTGGTGGTCTCCCTTTCTTCTTCTCTCCTTTCCTCTCTTCCTCCACCTCTGTCTCTGTCTCTCTTTTTCTCCATCCCCCTCCCCCACTTTCTCTCCAAGGGGAGAAAGCCCTTTCTCTTTACAGGAATGTTTTGAACATGCAGCATCAATGGTAGAATTCACTTGGGGTGACAATTTTTTGAGTGGGCAAATGAGAAGATGTATGTCCAATGGGAAGTTGTTAGTCTAATGCCCTCTAAAGGGAGAATGTAGGGGGCATCATTTCTTTCTTAGGATTGGTGCTCTATCAGGGTGTGGGTCATGGCCCCACTTGGGTTTCCACATGAGGGGATCGGGCTCCAGTTAGTTCCTAAGTCCTGAAATGCAATGGAGAGAGGAGCGGTGCAGAGCGGCTGTGGGACCAGAGCTTTATGTGCATCTCTAGGGGCCACACAAATGGCTCCTGAGCCTACCAAGGACACCGAGGGTTTGGGTACCGAGTCTGAAACCTCTCAACTTCTACCCTACTGGTGCAGGCCCAGGAAGGATGAATATATGCTCTGTCTGGCCTTACATTATGTGTCCTACTGACTCTTCCCAAGTCTTTCTGTAGAAGGGCATCCTTGGGAGGGTTTTTTTGGCGTAAGATGCCACAGTGGGACCAAGTGTCTATTGTGTGGGGCCAGTCCTTTAGAGACTTTCCGTTCTGTGATGGAATGGAGGGAGAAGTGAGAGAGGAAGCCCTTGAACTGGTGGGCTGCAGCCTCTTCCTTGGGGGGTTGGAGAGGACTATACGTGTCCCCTTTGCCTCACCTTACCCAGTCCCTGTGGGCTTGCAGGTGCCCCAGATGCTGACATTAACATTTCTGAAGTTCTATTCCCTATTAGGGAAAAAAAGGAGAGATCTACTTTTCTGAGAATATATTTCATAGGAGAGAAAGAAGTTTAATTAATCAGGCATTGGGCTCCTTGAGTGAGGATGGGACTGACTGGGAGGATAGCCACAAAAGGGGACATGGGACACATCAGGGAGCATTTCTCACTCAGGGGAGGGCTGGCCTGAGAAGGTGTTCTCCATACTAAAATGCTCCCCAGAAAGGTGGCTTGCTGAAAATGGATTATAGACAATGTTTTAATCCAACTGTCGTTTTTCAAGTTAGGCAAGATAGATTTCATTTGATTGCTTTTTGCATTTTCTTTTTATCTTAGATGAAGGGTGTGCCTGGCTTTTCTGCTGTGAACAATGGCCTGATTGTTAGAAACCTTGCTTACATGTATATGTGTGTGTGTGTTTTGCCATGACTCCTGTGTTTTGGAAGTCTTTGGGGACAGATGATATTTATGAATGATGTCCCAAGGGTATAATCAGTATGACTCATTCTTGGAACCAGTTTTATCCGTTAAGAGATGCCAGCTGCACCCAGTTCACAACTGAACATACTTGAGATATCTTCCCGTACTAACCTGCTCCTGGTTTGGGGTCAGAAGGGCATATTTTAGAGGCCTTTCTACTTTTCCAGGGTTTTAATTTCCCATGATGGAGTCTTGGGGACTCTCTGTTAAGTGTTTTGACAAAGTGAAGACTGTTATATAGTTGAGAAAATACTGTGTTTCCGAAAACATAGGCAGTTTTTAAAATTTCATCATAATAACAATAACAAAGTTTCCTATTTATTCTCTTTCTTGAAGTAATTCAGAAGAATGTCCTCATGTTTGCGTCTTTGTATCTGTAGGACATTAGGCAGGCAGGCAGGGTGGAGATTATTGATCATCTCTTTTACTCTGCCTCCTGCCCGCCCCGTAGACACCACCAAAATGGGGAAACAGAGGTACAGATTGGCTATATAATGTTCAGAAGCCCCTTCAGCAAGGCTTGCTTCAAATTGGAGGCCACAATCTTGGGTTCTAAGTTAGTGAGCTTTCATTATAACTTCTGTCTCATCCAGTCAAGTTGAAATTCCTGGTGACATCTAAGTCTTAGATACTGAGATGTGTCCCACAGGTCAAACAAAGCTGCCACGACCTTGACAGAGGGCTGGTCTGATTGGCATCACCCCAATGCAAAGGCATTTTCAGTTCTTGAGGCTTCACTCATTGCTACTTGTGCTCTCCTGACTTTTCACATGGCCAGGGGTCCTGGAGCACTTGGATCCACCCAACTGTGGTTTCTATCTTCTCTGCTGTGTTTTCTGGGGTCTTCATGACCACAGATCAATGTATCCTGGGGAAATTTCCCTGTTTTCACTTTTTTCCACCTGCCTCACCAAATCAGACAAGCTACCAGCATAAGGATTAGATAGGCAGCCCCCTACCCCCAACACACACATATTTTTTGACTCATCTCTGAAATAGTTGCCTGATCTCGTCTCTTGGAGAGGAGACATGTGGAGCTTCGAAACACACTTCAACCTGTACATCTGGCAGGCGGGGTGGGCATGCAGGCGGGCAAGAGTGGAATTCCTGGATCGATTCCTTGGTTTGTGGTCTCTGGGGATTGTTTGTTGAATAACTTCACATCACATCACTTCACAGATAAGGAAGATGTCATCCCCACGGCATCTCTGGTTTCGGCACAAGCTTCAGAAAACCCCAAGCAGCTAATCTAGAACATGATGTTTTAAGCTGCTATAATCACCAGCCAACTTTGAACATGTGCCATGCACATGACGGCCTTCTCTTCTCAACTGCAGCATTCAATCATGGGACTACCTGGGTGCGCTCTTTCCCTGTTCCTATCGAAGGCACTAGGGCTGGACACTGGGGAGGCAGCACCCCGCCAGGGGCCTCCATAATGCCTGGAGTATGGAATCCTTCTGGAAGGCCCTGGGCTGTGACACCAGGGCTTCCTGGAATAGGCAGTGAGGGGAGGTCAAGAACCTTTGATTCATTTATCTCCCTCACACTGACAGTTTGTGAGATCTTAGGGACTAAGATCCCTCTCTGGGGATAAGTGTCCATATCTGCCAAGTGAAAACCAGTCTGACGTGAAGCTGGTTGGTTTTGGGAGACTGAGACAGGATCCAACCAAGACAGGCTGGACTGATAGGTCAAACAAAGTGACCAAATTAAAGTTTAATAGGAAAGAGATTTAACATCCCAGACAGGGACCCAGAAAACAACTATATGAGTCAGGAATCGGGAAGAACAGACTAGGCAGAAACAAATGTCGGACAGTCTAGTTCATTGCAATGGAGAAACAAGAACAAGTGGAAACATTGTGGTAGTAGAAATATAATTCTCAAAACAAGGGAGGTGATAAATCACATGGGCCAGACCAGAGCTGGAGAACTGCATTCTGTTCGGGGGCCTCACCCTTAAGAAGACAGTGGTATCCTGGAATATATTTGGGGAAGACTGACCAGCATGGAAAAGGGTAGGTAAGCCTGGACACTCAGGGATCAACAGAAAGAATTGTGCATGTCCTTTCCCATTTAGCAGGGCCTGTTAGATAGTTGCCCAGAGACATTACGGCCAAAAAGCAAAAAACCTTCAGGAGAACAGAGGCTTAGCTCAGCTTAAGGAAGAAATTACATTTCTTTTTTATTTCAACCTCCCTTTTCCTTTGCTTTTTTTTAAATCTCAAACGTCTCTCACCCACTGCTTCAAACATTGCCTCCTCGCACTAACCAGAGAAATCTGTGATTATTATATAATGTATTCACATGGTTCAGAAACAAGCCAGCCAACCAACCAGAAACATAAATGAATGAATGAGTGAATGAATGAATGAATGGATAATCAACCAACCAAAGAAAAAGTATAAAAACAAATACAAATACAGGGAAAAGCCTCCCTTCCACCCCTGTGCTCTGATAGGGACAGTGTGGCACGGTCCTTAAGAACAGTCTCAGAAACCATGCTACCTGGGTTTGTATCCCAGCCCAGCTGCTTGCTAGCTATGTGAACTCAGGCAAGTTCTTTACCCTCTCTGAGCCTCAGCTTCTTCATCTGAAAACATGAGGGTAACGGTGTAGGGTTGTTGTGAGGATTCAATGAGTTCTTCTATGTAAAGCACTTAGAATGGCTCCTGGCAGGCAGTGAGTTTACACGCATGTTTAGCTCTCATTAGTTTCTGCTTCATTCTCTCCTTTCTCCCATAAATAACCATTATTTTAAAAAGTTTCTTGTGTATTACTTCAGTTTCTTAACACAGATAAAGCAGGCATAAATATCAATTCTTATTTTTCTCATTTAAAAAAAATCGCCACGTTAGTATATATTGTACACACGGTTCAGCACCAGTTTTTTAAGTTCTTTGGTTTTTTTTTGGTTTCACTTGATAGTGTACCTTGGAGATTTTTCCACATCACTACAAAGAGAATTTCCTCATTCTTTTTCACAGCTGCACATATAAGGAAGGACTTGCTAACAATTAGAGCTTGTTGTAAAATAAAGCTGTCGCTGGGAGCATTCAGGTGAAGAGCAGACAATCACCTCTCAGGGATGTTGCGGCAGAAGGTGATGTGTTGGGGAGGTGGCTGGGTAAGAATACTCTTAGTGTTCCTCCAGCTGAGATTTCCTGATCCTGTGTTAAGTTTTCCAAAGAACCAAAGAACAGGTCAAATAACTAGACATAGCATTGTTGTTTTGTGTCTCTGTCCGGGTTCAGACTTGGGACTCAGCCAGTCAGACTCCAGAGGAATTGCCTTGAGAGGCTAACCTGTGCCATCTCAAAACCCAGGGAGCTCTGAGTCTAGGTCCTGGCTCATTCTCTAGTGCCCTGTAGATCTAACCCGTCCCCAGCATTATTCCCCAGAGGGAAGAAGTATTCCATTCCAGGGGGACTCCAAGCCACCCTTTGGCAGGCATTCCAGGTCTCACTGGAATGTGTCCTTCAGAGGACATTGGGTGTGTTTCCCAATTCTCAGCCTGGAACTCACCATCTCAGGTGGAACTTTGTGGTGGCCAGCATGACTGGGTTTCCAACAGACAGCAATGCTCCAGGGCATTCCCACCTCCTGCTCTTTCTTGAGTGTTTAATTTGAAGGGAGGTTAGAGATTAGCTCAACTTCCTTCTACCAGGAAACCAACAACCAGAGAGTAAAGGTCTCCTGATTTGTAATTGCAGAAGGTGATAGGTGATTGTAGGCAATTGCACCATGTGGCAGCAAGGTACCACAAGCCCTAATAGAATCTGAAATGTCCCCTCTAGAAATGAATCCTTTTGGGTGTTTGTTCTATAGATCTATAAAAATGTAGATCCTGCTGAGAGAAATAACACAAGCATTTTCCAGGCACTAATTCCTCAATGGGAGTAGCTGTGAACATAGCTTATTATGAGGCACTTGGACAAGGTAGCAGGAAGGGCTGAACATAAGATAGAGCTGGAGAATGCTAGAAAGAGGTTGGAAGGCTGGGTATGAAACCAGATCCTAAAAGGAATCCATATTGTTTACAGTCTCTGAAACTTAGGATTCTTAGCAAAATTAATAACCTCAGAAGAGCCTCATGTGGAGGCACAAGAAGACATTAGCCTCCCTCCCATAATATCCAGGAGCACCCACAAAACGCTCAAACAAAAAAACCAGCAGTTTTCTATACAAACTTGGTTTCAAGGTAAGTGTCTGGAAGTATGCTGTCCCATTTTCATCCATTGGTATCATCCTTAAGCCTCTGTTCTGTAGAAATCCTGGAGCCACTATCCATTCATTGGTTTACAGGACAAGCCACGGTGAATCTTGATTATACAATTTCTATTGCTAGCTCCCTAAGGGCAGAAGCCATTCCTTGTACCTCCTTCCTCCTTCTACTCTTCCTCTCCTCCTTCTCCTTCCCTTCCCCACCCCTACTTGTTCTTAGGTATAACCGACAATAAATCACATGTTGGTGTGTACGATTTGATAAGTTTTGACCTATGTATACATTGATGGAAACATCACCACAATCAAGCTAATAAATATATCCACCATCCCAAAAGGTTTCCTTGTGCCCTTTTATCATTCCTTTCTCATGGCCCTTCCTACCCGGTCATTCCCAAGCAAGCACTGATCTGCTTTCTGTCACCACAGATTAGTTAGCATTTTCTAGAATTTTGTATAAATGGAATCATATAATATGTACTCTATTTCTTGTTTGGCTTCTTTAATTTAGTGTAATTATTCAGAGATGCAACCACATTGTTATGTGTGTATATGTGTGTGTATGTACAGTTATCTATCTAGTTTTATAACATATAGCTATATATATGTAGTTAATTCCTTTTTATTGCTAAGTAGTATTCCATTGTATGGATATTAGACTTCTGTTGATTTATTCAACTGATGAACACATAGGTTGTTTTTAGTTTTTGGCTTTTACAAATAAAATTCAAGGAACGTTCATGTACAAGTCTTTGTACAGACACATACTTACATTTTTCTTGGGTAAATGCCTAGGAGTGGGATGGATTATATAGTAGGTATACGTTTAACTTTTTGAGAAAGTGCCAAATTGTTTTCCAAAGTGATTGTATCATTTTGCTTTTCCATCAGCATTGCATGAGAGTTCCAGTTGTTCCATATTCTTGACAACACTTGCTATGGTCAGTCCTTTTATTTTAGACTTTCTAATAGGTATGTAGTGGTTAATGGTATCTCATTATGGCTTTAATTTGCATTTTTCTTATAACTAATGATGTTGAGCACCTTTTCATCTATCCTTTTTGCTGAAGTATCTGTTTAAATTATTTGCCCATTTTTGAATTAGGTTGTTTCCTTGTTATTCTTAAGTTTTGAGAGTGCTTTATATATTATAGATATAAGAATTTTATCAGATATATGATTTGCAAATATTTTCTCCCAGTCTGGAGCCTGTCTTTTCCATTTTTTGAATGATGCCTTCAGAAGAGCAGACGTTCTTAAGCTTGATGAAGTCCAATCTCTAGTGTTTGTTTGTTTGTTTGTAGGTGTACTTTTGGTGTCATACATAAGAAATCTCTGCCTAGCCCAAGATTACAAATACACTCCCTCATGTTTTCTTCAAAAGTTATGTCATTTTAGGTTTTAGGACTGTGATCCGTGTTGATTTAATTTTTGTATGTGGTGTGAATTATGGATAAAAGTTCATTTTTTGGCATATGACTATCTAATTATTCTAGCAACAATTGTTGGATGGAGTTTCCTTTCTCCCCTGAAATGCCTTTGCACCTACATCAGAAAACAACTGGTCATATAAGCATGGGTGTGTGTTTCTTTTGTACTCCTGAACCTCCCTCTGTTACTTTTCAGGAATTTTGCAACCTGTTAAAGCCATTTTAAGCTTGTAAACTTTGCATTGAATAAATTATATTTAAAATGTAAGTAACAAATGCACAAAGCTTACTACTCCTAATTATGTCATTACATTTCACTGTCATCCGTGTTCTTGAAGTAACTTATGACTATTGTGCTAGATGGTAGAAGCCCTATATGATGCTGTGCTTCTGAGTCCCTCTTTCCAACTCTGAGTCATAGCTTGAATTGGTAGTATTTATACCACAGAAAATGGCAGATACTACTAAATTAGGGCTTTACCCCAATACTTGCCAGTTGTTAAACTTTACAATACACCCTTGAGAAGCTCTTAGAAGATGTCAACTCAATGAGATGAAGGATGCCGGGCACATTTGTAAATGTTCAATAAACAGTGGCGATTATTATAATGATTGGAAGTCTGAACAATTTAGGTTAAAAGGCCTTCCCTGTCCCTTCTTCCTCCTCCCTCTCCCAAGACAGGGGAGGATGTTTTGTTTGAAACAGCCTGTATCATTTCTGTATGTTTTTTCCACACACCTCTACTCTCGGTTTTTCTATGTGTTCAAGATTGTGGTTAAGACCTAGAAGGTACAGCTGACTCTCAGTGGAGTCTTGGTAATAAAGCTATTCTCTAACTACCCTCTTTCCCACTGCTCTAAAGGACCAAGAGAGAGAGAGAGAGAAAAAAAGGCTTCAAATAAACTTACTATGCTAGATATTCATAGCAATTCTTTCCAGGAGGTAGGAGTATTTCTGTTATTAATCTACATTTCATCATTGTTCTATAGTGGGCACTCCCCATTTTAAGTAAGTTAATCTTAAAAACAGAACAGAAGAATTTTAAAATGTTTTGAAAGGCCTATCTGGGCATAACTGGCTCGTGCGAATAGTGGGAAGAGTGGAATTAAGCATGGAAGGGTTTCAGCTGGAATGGATGAGTCTCCCTGGCTGCCCAGCGTTTGGGGATGAATCAATTAAAAGGAGGTGAAACAGGAAGGCAGCAGACAGGTCTCTGTAAACCCTGGAGTTTTTCTGTTGCTGTACCCTTTCTCCCACACTAGGGCCACCATCCATCCTCGTAGATGACATACGGGATGTCTATAATGAATATGGATTTGATGTGATTTCATCTCTCTGCCAAACTAACTCACAGAACTAATTCCACTTTAGACTATGTTAAATGAGGTTTTAAAAAGTGTATTAGGGTCTAACTTTTGAAGTCTCTAAGCTAGATCAAGAGGTGCATTTGGGAGAAAGCTTTGGGGACAACTCTTTCCTCGTGTCCACGACTGGAGCCATATTTTTGGTGTCTTTGATTTATAAGGGTGAGAGACTGTGGGGATCTGTCTTGAGAGAGTTTTGACTTTTAAAGGATTCAACTAGTTGAAACCTTATGTGCATTTGGAAATAAAGCTCTTTCATATCATGGAGTCTAAAAGCTTGAAGGTGGGACAGGACCTCAGAGGTCAATACTCTAAACCTAAATCGGATGCCTGAATCCCCTCCTTTATGTCTCTGCCCAGTTTCTAGCTTTGTCTGACACCCTCCCACAGCAGTTCTGTCCATTTCAGGTGTAGTCCATAGAGAGCCCTCCTCACATTGACCCTAAACCCACCTTCCTGGAGCATTCACCCATTGTTCCAAGGTCTGGAAGGTGTGGGCAGGCACACACACAGGCACAAGCTAGTGAGGTTTGTATAAGGAAAAAAACCATTTTTGGAGTGAGTTAATTCAACGTGACCAGCACTAATGGAGCCATCCTCTGTGTATGAGGCCCTGATCCAGGAACCGTGGAGATACAAAAATAAATAAAATGGAGGACCCACCCCCAAGGAGTTCACAAGGCACAGTTTAATGTGTGTCCACCACAAACTCTAATATAAGGCAGAAGATAATCTGAAGAAGGAAATGGAACCAACATTTGTTGAGTACCGTTGATGTGCCAGGCCCTGCCTTTCTTGTCACGGGTCTTGTGTCACCCTTGTGGGCTTGCTCATTAAACTCGCTGAACTTCATTTTCCTTATTTGTGTAATTTGATGTTGGCCTAGATGCCCTCTGAAGTGCCTTCCAGGCCTCATATCCTATGATTCATCCTCCCTTTCCCGGTGGCCCCAGGCTTTTCCCTCTCCTAGGTTGGGCTGGCTAGGGAAATGGGTGGGCAAGAGACATTTTTTTGTTGTTGTCATTCTTTTTCCCCCTCCCTGTGGGATGTATTGTGGACTTAGAAGCAGTTTGAACAAAGCACTCAGGAATAAACCTCAGAGAACCATCTAGAATTGGCAGAGGATAACCCTGTGACCCCAGAGGCCTTTTCCAGTTCTAATTTTTATGATTCACTAATTTGCTACACCACACTCAACTCTGTCCGGGAATCCAGAGTTCAAAAAAGATGCAATGTAAATTGCTGGAGGTAATGAGAAGGGCCAGAAGCATAGTTTTCAGTGAAATTAAATACAGGGCGATATTTAAGGAAGCCAGAGACTGTTCTTTTTTTTTTTTTTCTCTCCCTTTCTCTGAGAGACTCCCTTTTTAAAGTGGGTAGGGTAAATTTCAGGGTTCCCCCTCCCAGTGGTATGACTAGGTTTCTGCTATGTTATGACTCCAGTAGAGCTGCTGTATCTGTTTTATAGCCTCCCCCAAAGCTATTGAATGCAGACGTGGTTGTTTAGCCATGAATTCTGTCACAATTAAAAAAAAATCACTTTTGAAGTGGGATATGCTGTGTAGGAAGACCAGTGTTCTATAAATATGTATGTCTTTGCTGAGAGATTTGCTGAGGGCAAGGAGCACTAACTTGGTATTTGATGAGTCTCATGAATTTTTAGTGCTTTCTACATTTCCCCAACTTTGGAGAATCTTTATGCCTTTTGATGACCTCTTCGCAACTTTGCATTAAAATTATGTAGCGCATGGGACGTCCGGGTGGCTCAGTGGTTGAGCATCTGCCTTTGGCCCAGGGCGTGATCCTGGAGTCCTGGGATCGAGTCCAGCATCGGGCTCCCTGCGTGGAGCCTGCTTCTCCCTCTGCCTATGTCTCTGCCCCTCTCTCTGTGTCTCTTGTGAATAAATAAATAAAATCTTAAAAAATAAAAGTTATGTAGAGCAGGTATGATACAAGTAGGATAACTGTTCCAGAACTACAGTATTGCTGGAGTCCAGTGGCTTCTGGCATGTATCTGAGCTCAGTAGGGGTTCGTTCAGTGGACCAATGGAAGGAAAGGGCTGGCAAGCCCAGTGCACAGCTATGTGGGAGGACAGGGACTGTCAGTACTGTGGAGTCCCATTTCACCTGGGCCCACGTTCTGTGGTCAGCTATAAGGTGCCCACCATGCCTGCTTAAAATTATTGGTGAAAACTCCATACAAAAGCATCATGTTGGAGACCGGCATACATTTCAGATGATTTTCCTTTTATGTTGGATCATATTGCTGTTTTTTGGTAGGCACTGGAAGAAGAGGTGAGTGCAGGTTTAGGGACCATGTTCTATTTAAAAAAAGTCTTTAAAAGCTGGACTTGCTCTCAGAAAAGGCACTTCCCAAAACACCTGAGGCTGGAGACCACAGAACAAAGAGTAGATTCGTATTCTTCATCTCACTTGCTCCCTGTGGCAGATGCCTATGGAGAAAAACATCAGGCTTATTTCCCAGCCTGATTTAAATAGTTACTTTTGCTTTTACTATCTTTCTCTCATTTTCTTTTTTACCCCAAATATGGAAAGTTGAATTTACAAGACAAATGGGTACCTGATGCAAACAAACTGTGTGAAGATTGATGTGTGTTATCTCCTTTGCAAGAATCCTGCAGAGTAAGTAGTGACAGCCCATTTTGCAGGTTTGAAGACTGAGGGAGTTTACATGACTAGCCCAAGCTCAGCTAATGAGTAGTGGTGGAATTTGAGCTAACACTCCAAAGCCTGTGCTCCTTTTTCTATACCTTTCAGACTGGGTACTTTTTAAAAGGAGAGTGAGAAAAATAGAAAGCACATGAAGGAAGGGGTGAAGAAAGGCACGCAAGCAAGAAACAAATATTTATTGAGTGTCTATAACATACCATTTATTATGGTAGGCATTTGCACATTCTCTTTGTGTTCTAGACTGTTAGTTTCCTAAGGCTGCTGTAATGAATTATCACAAACGTAGTGGCTTAAACAGCAGGAATTTAGTCCTTCATGGTTCTGGAGGCCAGAAGTCTGAAATTAGTATCAGCCAGGCCGAAGTCAAGGTGTTAGCAGAGCCACACTCTCCGTGGAGGCTCCAGGGGGAGAACTTGTTTCTCGCTGCTGCTGGCTTCTGGTGGCTGCCAACATTCCTTGGCTTTAACCACATCCCTCCAACCTGTGCCTCTCTAGTCCTATTGCCTTCTCCTCTTCTGTGTGTCAAATTTCTCTCAGCCCCTCTCTTCACTTAAATTTACATGAACCTTTATTTTTGCTCTTGGTGTGAAGTTGACTTTTCAGTTTTAGATACTTAAACCATGGCTGCCCTTGCTCGACGTGTTTTCAGAAGGGTGCAACCTACCAGGTGCACACATCTTCCCAGAGCACCAGGCTCGCACTGAAGCTGAGAGAGGTGGGTAAAATACACAGAAGAGCAGATTACAGGGGCGAGTGAGAGGCCCAGTGAATGCTTCTCCACCTGATGGGGGATGCGGCTAGAGGAGCTTTAAGATGCTTTCAGAGACTGAAGCTGTGGAACAAGAAGGGACTCTTTAGCATGTTCTATGACCTCTGAGTGGAGGACTACAATCTGGGGGTGGGCGTGGGTGGAAGTAAACACCAGGAAGGGCTGATGAGCCCTCACAATCCCCACAAGTGAATGGAACATTGGCACCATGCTGTGACAAGTGCCAGCCAGTCCAGTTCGGGTACATGAAGTGCTCTTTTGCACAGGAAAGACAGGTAGTGGCTCTGACCCAGAGAGGTGCAGGCCCAAATGCTACTCATCTCTACCAAAGGCTTGAGGTTCTCTTTTGACTTGAAAAGTAGACCCAGGTAGGTGTCTCTCCATCACTTCAAATTTAGGTTTTTCCCACTGCCTTGCCTAAGCCAGTCTACTCTGCTGATGGGCCCACTTTGGACATTTGCGTAAGCATTCTCTACCATGCAGGACTGGGGCCTTGGTGTCAATATTGACTCCTCATTTCCTGAGCTTTCCACCTCCCTCCCAGTCCCCGTAGAGATGAGGTAGAAAGCCTAGCCATAGGACTGTGGGATCTGGAGTCAGCAAAGAAACCAAGAACACAAACTGGGTTGGAACCAGGCTCTTCCACTTATTTGCTGTGCATCTTAAGACCTGTTGTTCAATCTCTGAAAAAATCAGGATAATGCAATCAATCTTATTGCATTACCCCATAGGCTTATTATAGGAATCATGTAAGATAATAATAGTTATTGTTGCTATCGTTCTTTTTCTTCTAGCTCCCACTTCAATTCAGGCCTTGATCACCTCAAATCAGGACTATGGGAGGTGTTTTTAAGTCAGTGATTTTTGACACTTTTAACTGTGACCCACAGTAAAAAATTTATTTTGTATCCTGACATCACAAACACATCTACAAAATAAAATAAGAGTTTTATAAAATATTTTGGTATTTTAAATTCTTTTCTTATTTATTGCATACAGAATTTTATTTTAATCTATTTTGTTGTTTTTCTGGCCCACCAATGAGTGAAGACCCATGGTTTTGAAAAACACTCCTCTAAAGATGGTCCTGAGTAAAGTCCCTCCTGCCTTCCAGCTCATGGAATAGCAAATTCTCAAGGGGAGGCCACTTTCTATGTTTTACAGTATAACACTAGCACCCACTGCCTCCACTTACCTCACACTGTACACAGTTCCAAGCACTTCTGTGTATAGCAACTCACTTAATTCTCACTGCCTACCCCCTCTGAAGATGTGATGTCCAGCTTCATGTCACAAATGAGGACATTCAGATTCCAGGCAGTCATGTGTCTTGTCCAAGATCATGTCCCTGAAAGTGACCGAATCAGGATTGAATCCCATTCTCTTCAGCCGGATCCAGAGGCTTTTCTACACACAATGAGTTGAAAGAGAAATTCAAGTTTTTAGGACTAAGTAAGAATGTAAATGAATTGCAGTTATGGCCAAATCTTCTATTGTATGCTTTCTTTCATAAAAAAAATGTGTAGGATGATGAATATGCAACTTTGTATAAGAGAGTCACTTAGTGGTCCTGCCCCCTTACTGCATGTCCATTCATTCGTTCACCCACGCAACAAATTCATTCTTATATTCATTCAAGGAATAGTTATTGAGTGCCTACTATGTGCTGAGCGAGCTATGTGGATACTATAATGAACATAACAATTTTTTTTAAAGTTCCCTTTCTTGAATGAACACAATTAGGGGGTGCTAAGTGGTATGAAGGAGAAATAGAGCAGGGTAAGGAGAAAATATGGCCAGAGGTGGCCTTGTAAACAGCATAATCAGAGAGGGTTTGCAGATAACGTTACCTTTGGGCTGAGAACTAAATGAAGTGAGGAAGCCGGCTAAGTGGGTATCTGAGGAGAATTTTCCAAAGCCAAGGTAGAGCCAGTTAAAGAAGGATTGAGGTTGGTGGGGATTGGGCAGGAACCAGGGGAAGAGTGGGGGAAGAAAAAGTCAGAGAAGGGGCTTGAACATATAGAACACTGAAGCCATGACAACGCCTTTGGATTTTATTTAATTAGTTCTTCAGAAAGGAATTATATGCAATATTTTTTTAAAAAACCACCTTTGTTAGCTCATTTTTCTTTCACACTCAAACATCTTTACACTCTAGTAGCTCACTAAGTTGCTCTAGTGTCGTTGCTAATAAAATCCTAAATTGTAGCTTCAGAAGAAATATTGCATACAGTTTGGCCTGCCCTCCCATTGTGTGACTTTCAATCTTAGAGGTGGTCATGGGAAACATCAGAGAGAGAATCTAAATTTTGGGTCCCCAAGCAAACATTTCAGAAAGCAAACCCTCACCCTTTTGCAAATTCTCAAGTGCTTAGGTGTCTCTTTGGGAGGGACTGCATTACGGGCTCAGGATTATCCCACCTGTTCTATCCCCATTCCCCCTAAGCAGGGTGGTATCCCCAGGCCTCAGCTGGCCTTTCCTCCAGGTGAAATAATTTAACTTGTGAAGAGCTTTGGCTTATCTGTTTATTCTTAGCTAAAAAGTAACTCAATGGTCAAGAACCATCACGTTTCAGAATACAGCATCAGGATCACATCTCACACACAGTGGTGAGTCTCATGCCATGGTAAGCCTCAACGTGACATTTAGCAGGGTTGTATTCAGAACACTAGTAACTTGGCATGTGTGGGCTACTTGGGGGTAGCTTCCAGGCATGTCCTTCATATCCTTCATTGAGCAGAACTGACTTTTCCATTTTCCGTGATGTGACTCCAGAGGCCTCGCAAGCCTTACTACATTTGTCCTATTTAAAGAACACTTCCTCCTCTAGATGCCTGCGTCCAGTTCAGGTCCAATTCCACCAGGAGCCTACCTATTGGAGTATTTAGTGGGGAAGGTTTAAAATGCATTATTAACAGGAGTCATTGCTTTTAATCCCCCAGACAACGTGCATTCTTGCTCTGAGTTCTCAAAACAGCCTATTGAGGTGGGAACGAATGCTAGCCTTTTATAAAAGTGGAGGAAATCAAGGCATAGAAAGGCTAAATAACTTCTCTGAGAGGTAGAGTCTAGATTCAAGTTCAGAACATTCTCATTCTACTTGATTAACTCCTGGGCCACATGCCCTGTGGTATATTTTAACTGGGTTATGACAAAGGGAAGACCAGTTGAGCAAAATTGTGAAGGAGTCTCATTTTCTTCTTTCTGCTTTTGTTCTTTTTCCTTGATCCATGTTTTATGTTCGGGCCCATCTGCTTTATGTCCCTTTCTCCTTTCTCTTATCTTCTCTCTCTCCCTTCCTCCCTCCACTGAATAAAACCCAATATTGGGAAAAAATCTGATTAATGTAGAAGGATAAACTAGCATAAGGTCTTAACTCTCCAGCAGGTTCATCTGCAGCAGGGACACATCTGTTCATCAAATATTTGGAGGATGCCTGCTACAGGCAGACATCAGGGCTGTGTAATGTTACTGAATCAGTAAATAACTATTATTCCCCAGGGCCTTCCTGGATTCCACAAGAGGGTAAAGAAACTTCCTATGACCACATAACTAGCTAATGGCAGAGCCAAGAGGGAACTAGAAGCCCCTGAGTCTCAGTGGCATGGCCTCTCCACTGTTATACTACCTCTTCCATTTGCTTTTTAATGTATATCACAGTGAACCTCTAAGTGGCTTTGACTCACAGGTAGAGAGTTATTGGGATGAGGGAGGCTAACAACTATTGTTTCTCAATCTCCATTGTGCAGGAAATAGCTCGCTCCAGTTATTTTTTAAGGGTTTCTCTGGAAAGCACATTGACAGTGATTAATAATCATCTCCTATTATCAGTTTTGATGGGTCAAAAATATGTATGTTTTGATGGGTCAGAAAAATTAGAGGTAAAATTCTAGAAATAGGCAACATATTTCCCTATCAGCAAAGACAATCCATTGGGAATTTCTGGGCCTCTCAGATGCAAAGAGGGCCCAGAGAGCCCAATGGGAGAGGAGGGTCTAAGAAAGGGAGGTAAAGTCCACTTCATGGATGCCCACACTAGATCAATATTACTGACCCTTCCACTAGTTGGGCCATCCTGAGAATCTTACAGTAGCCGGTTCAGCACCAAAATAATAGGTCAGAATGCTGCAGGGCTGAGCCAGCCGACCCCTCAGATTCCCGTACTGTCATCTCTGACCCCACCCCCAACTACCCAAGTGCTTTTAACTCTCCAGGCAAAATTCACTTTGCTCCTGGGCTGAAACACACTGGGCACATTCTTGAACAGAGTTCAAACTAACAGGATTTCCCTAAAACAAGCAACTCCCTGGATGCCCTGGGAAGCACTGTGACTACCGGGAGGATTAACATAGCCAGAGCAACGTGGCTTTGGTCCAGAAAGAAAATGTATGTGCTCAAAAAAAAAAAAAAAAAAAAAAAAAGCTGGCTCAGAGTCTTGGGAACCCCATAATCAGAAGCATACTCATTCTGATGGTTTCAAAAGACCCAACACCCACCTCAATGCGACCTGGCGAGGGTTCAGAGAAATCCACCCCTCTTTTGTCTTTTGGATGGAATGTAGGAGCCATATAAGACTTCCTGCCTAGAAGGCAGAGAAAGGGCAAGCCCTTGCCACCCTGTCTCAGCAAGGTTGGGGGACGGTTAGAGGCCACCCTTTGGCTCATCTTCGGGTGCTGTGATTTCATCTCATGGCACAAGGCATTCTGGTTTAATTCTGCATGGTGCCCAAGTCCCTGCAAACCTATCTAATATTCAGCCAGCATTCTTATTGGTTTATGTTTTGTTTTGTTTTTCTCCTGGGGAAAGCTACTCTCAGATTAGGGTGTGGGTGGCTCCTGTCAGGACTGGACGTGCAGAGATGGAATAGGAATTGAGATTAGGGGTCTGCAGGCCAGGAGTGATGAGCTTGATGCTCTCAGAGGTCAGGGGCAAGCCTGAGGCCCAGCCAGTGCATTATTCATAGAAGGAAAACATGTCTTGGAGGTCAAGGCAAGCAGGGTCAGGAACCCAGATGTACGGGTACTTTATAAAAACAGAACTGGCTGGAAGAGAAGTCATCTTGGGTCCAAAGGAGGAACTGAGTCACCTCTGGCTTCCTGATTATTTCTAGTAGGCTGGGTACAAGTCTGGGCCACAGGGGAATCTACCTTCTACCTTTAGTGAGCTAGAGACCAAGGAAAAGGGAGAGTCTTACAGTTACTAACAAACACCTCCCTGTGGTCTCTAACTTACACTATTTAGAAGGCGTTTGGGTTTGCAGGCCACTTTGGTAAAAGAAAACAGAACTGTCTGCCTGTAGTCTGCTATGGTCTGTGTTGTCTGTAACTGGAAATGCCAGCAGAAGATTTTAAAATATTGGATCTACACTGAGCCAACTTTAGTGGGGGGACCCTGGGAAATGAAGGCTTCAAACATTTCCTTAGAAATTTTGATTTTCTAGAACAGCCTGAATCTTCAGACCAAACGAGTTTTGCAGGTCTGGTCATAGCAGCCAGCCTACCTCTGCACACACCCTGGTTCCGGTCTGTGCCCAGGGATGGGGTTTCAGCCTTATTCCTTGTAAGTCTTATTTCTGGCCTACAACTCCACTGGTGATCAAGGGTGGATGTGTTTCTGCATTTAAAGCAAGATTTCTCAACCAGTGCTTTGCAGACAACTCCTAGTTAACACATCGGTGGTTGCTTCCCACTCCAAACTAATCATCCGTGCATCTATGCAATCACTCATTCAATCAGCAAACACTTCTTCAAGGCCTTAGATTTGTCAGAATCTGCCAGGTGCTGATTAAAGAAGGAAGAGGTGGAGGCATGGTCTGAAGGGACGAGAAGAGTGGCAGGGTCAGCATCTGACTTGGAGAAGGAGGAAGTGGGAAGACAAGATCTTTTGAATAGGTAGGATTAGACAACCCCTGAAGGCTTGGGAGATTAGAGGATAAATTGTCAGAGCACACAGGGTAGTGAAATGAACAACAGAATGTCCAACCCCAGAAGAAACTGGGTTCTGAACTTTGAAAGGAAGAACATAGTTTCCTGCCTGGGGGTGCATGTCACTGCTGTCCTTATCTGAATGCCCTCAGTGATGGGCATTGCTGCGAGGATGAGCTTGAAGAGTCCTTCCCTTGGTCTGAACACCTCTTCAAAGATTTTAGTCTATGATAAATTCATCTGGCTGACTTGATTAGAGCAGGTCATTCTAAGTCAGTACCCCAGACTTAGTCCCATGGGGCTAGTTAATTTCCTTTGTTCTAATGACAAGAGATTATCCTAGAATGGGCTTGCATATGATCACAATTGTTTACTAGACTTGAAGTTCCTTGAGGTCAATAGCATTTTTGTCCATCATATATCTCCAATGTCTAGCATGTCCCATGCTGATGAATATATGAAAGATGTGAAATCTAGGTAAGTGTAAAAATCCATTACCATGAGAAGAAACCCACTACCATCATTTGAGAATCTCCTCTAGTACATGTCTGCTCTTCTAGATGAGTGGGAAGACTGGAATCAATCCTGCACCCCCCACCACTGCTCCGGAGGCTGGGTGCAGGGTGACTGTTCAATTTTCCTTTTCTGTAACACTTTGTGTCTTGTTGCCTATAAGTACTTTTTAAAAATGATGCTACGCCAGGAAGTGTAGAAATCAGGAAGTCAGTTTTGGCAAATTCTAATCCCCAGGGTATCAGCCCAGGGTCTCTCAAGAAAGAACAAAATCCATGTGGATTAACTTAATAGAAGATATATAATACGGAAGTTAGTTACAAAGGTCTTCAGAAGGGTTGAAAGAGCAACCATGAAAAGCAAGGCAAGAAGGAAGCCATGGCAACCCCCTGGAAGAACAGGGATATTACCTGAGCCCAAGTGCATGGGCTACCTGTTGGAATCTGGTTCTAGCGGATGCTCAACTGATAGTGTGCTGAATGGGGAAGACTCAGGCCCAAGTATGGGGTGGAGGGGAGGTGAGCACTTGGCTTTTGTTTTCCACCCATCCTCCAATCTCCTGCCCGTGCTTCTCACTGGACAAACCAAAAAGGAAGCAGTGGGCAAGGGGAGCCTTGGTGGTTTCCTGGGCTCATCCCTTTTGAGTACAGAGAAGAACAAGGAAATGGTGGGGACTGGGTCTGAGGGAAAACAGGCAAATGGCCAGTACAGCATCCATCCATCCATCCATCCATCCATCCATCCATCCATCTATTCATCCATCCATCTATCCATCTACTCCCCTAATACTCTTCTTAGTGCCTAAGGGATTATGGCTGCACTCACCTTAGATAAATAGTGGCCCCTTGGGAGGACTGTACTGACCAATTTCTCTTTAATCCATATTTAGCCTTTTCTGGAAAATATACAGACTGTTTAGTGAAGCCACTGCATTCCCCATTCTAGCTTTGCACTTGAAACTAAAATTTACATGGGTGGAGTACCTTTTGGGCAGCTCCTCATTACATGAACACTTAACCTGTAAGAATAAAGGCTGAGTTCAATGTGTTGCCTGGTCTTTGTTTCCTCATTTACCCTACCAGTGGGTTTGGGGTGAGTAGAGGCAAGAGAGAGGCCTGAAAATGTGCTCTTGCATTAGAATTCACATTTACAGGTCTCCTGGTTCCCAGGGAAGGAGGCCAAACAGACCTACAAGAGAGAAATGGGAGAAACTGGACTGTGGATATCCTCGTACGTACCTTGGAGGCTTCTAGGGATGAGACTCCTGGCTGGGGCTCCATTTTGTTTGGAAGTTTTATGATCACATAAGTAGTCAAATGCTCTGTGTCAGTTGGGGTTTGATCAAGGAAGTCAAACCACTATGAGTAATATGGTAAATAAGAGATTTTCTATAGGGATTATACTTTGCACAATTGTTGGAGTTGGTGAAGAAGTTTATGAGAGGCTGTTGCCGCTGCATCTGGTGGTGGACCTGAAGTCACTGCAGGGCAGTGCTGGCGACTGGGAGGAAAATCCTGGATAAGTGAGGTTAAGGGGTGGAGAGCCAAAGACAAGCTGGAATACACCTTCAGGAAGCCCATGAAGACAAACTAGAACCTGTGTGAATCACTCATCACCTCTAACCTTAACAATACACATGACCTGCAGAGGCCCTTCTCCTTGGAACCACATGTGTGGCCTGAGACTCAGAAAAGCTGAAGAAGGAGATCCTATGGGAGCTATACGAGCTGCAGGCCCAGCTCTGCTCTCCTCCAGCCAATGAGTTAGTGGACTAGAGGCCCCAGGACCACCTTCCCAGCATACTGGAGGCTGCTTTACTTCCACCTCCTAAATCCCACTCCAAGTTCTCTTGTGGCCAACCTTAACCTGGAACCACAGAGGGAAGGGAATTCTGAGAATCCTCGTTACAGTTTGGGCCAATTGACAGTGGACAAAGCCAACATATGTTGCAAGAATACTGAAAACTAATGGTTGGAGGAGAGATCTTTGTTTGGATAGAGTAATGAACTTTTATCACCCCTGAGAGAGAGAAACTATGTCTTTCAGTTTTGGAGGAATGGTAACCGTAAGCTGGTGGCCTCCTGTCTGTATAGCCCTTGCACCCTGGGGGAGGAAACCAGGAAATCTGAAGTTTTGGAGAGTTGGGAAAGCCCTGGCTGACCAGAGTCTGCCAAGGATTCCTGTCTCTGGACGCCTCTTTCTCAGACCAAGGAAAGGTGGAGCCCTCTTGGGGCCATCCCATGCCCTCTCTCCGACACAGATATAATCACGCCTCCCCTGACAAGGGTGTTTTGAGGTTCATTAATGAATGCTGGGGAATGGGTGAAGGTGACAGCATTTACAATGCTGTCATAATGGCACACAGATGTCCAGATCCAGACTTGCAGGCACTCTGCTGACTAATTGTAGAACTTGTTGGAGTTGGTGGTGACCTTTTCTCCCCATTACATTTCTAAATATTTTGGTTGTCAATTGTAAACAAGCCCATTCTGCAACAAAAGTCAGACTTGCTATTGGTGCTTTAAAAATCGTCCTCATTCCTTGGAGCATTTCTGGTTACCTTCTTTCTCTCTCATCTCACTCTGGTAAAGATGGCCAAATGAGGACCACTTCGCTTCTGCTTTCACCCAGAGAAGTTCCGGGTGATGAGACCCTGACGTGCCATCTCAACCAGTTTCCCTTCACACCCCTTTCTGACCAGGTGGACAGGATGTCTAAGCTTTTAGTCAATTTTGCCGGCGTGGCAAACATGTTAGTCAGACATTTGGATTCCTTTTTTTTCCCCACACGACAAAAAATAATTGGTCTTTTCTTCTAAACTTTTGAGATCATGGAGGCAGTGCTACTGTTTGCATTTCTGTTCTTCTGACCTTCATCCCTTTCTTTCTTGTCCCAGTTGCTTGGACATTATAATCTTCAAGTATGCAACCAGGACAAAGGTTATAATCATGCTCATAGCCTTTCCCCTCGTCCAGTTCTCGGAGGAAGGCTTTTCATTTTCTGGAATCCCCGATATTGGGCAGGAGGAGATGAGGAAAGGCTGAAGTGGCCTGGAGGCACAGTAGATATGTGTAATAAATCAAGAGCAGAGCACAGAGGCAAGCAGGAAGAGAAATGGAAGCAGGCATAACATGGGCCTTAGGAAGCATCTGGGGGCATAAATAGGTTTTTTAAGGGAGCCACTGAAAGGTGTAAGAGAGAAAGGGAAGAGATAACTAAAGAGGCTGGTATTGGTTTGCTAGGGCTGTCACAACCAAATGCCACAGCCTGGATGGCTGAAACAACCAAAGTGGATTTTCTCATGATCCTGGAGGCTGGAAGTCCAAGCTCCAGGTGTGGACAGGTTAGGTTTCTCCGGAGGCCCGTCTCCCTGGCCTGCAGCTGGCTGCCTTCTCTCTGTGTCCTCACACGGCCTGTTCTGTGTGCTCATCCATCCCTGGTGACAATTCTTCTTCTTCCAATGACACCAGCTTTATTGGATAAGGGCCCCTCTCTCATGACCTCATTTCATCTTAATTACCTCTCTAAAGGTTTTGCCTCTAGATACAGTCACACTGGGGGCTAGGGCTTCAACATAGGAATTTGGTGTAAAGACACCATTCAGTCCATAACAAAGTATTGTTTGTTTGTTTGTTTTTAAGATTTTATTTATTTATTCATGAGAGACACACAGAGGCAGAGGGAGAAGCAGGCTCCCTGTGGGGAGCCTGATGTGGGACTCAATCCCAGAACTCGGGGATCAGGCCCTGAGCTGAAGGCAGCTGCTCGACCACTGAGCCACCCAGGTGTCCCCTTAACAAGGGTTTTAAGATTGTTTCATTGTATTAACTATGTACCTCCTCCACCTCCTGTACCCCTAAGTTGGTGTTTTCTAAAAACCGCAACTACAGAAAGATTTAAATTGCTTTCTATTATATTTATGTTTTCTGTTGACTTGGTTCTGACATAGCACTGCGACAGGCCCGGGTGACAGGCGTTCTGGGTTTATAGGGACTGTACATTGAGTTAGGCAACTCTCTGTTACCCAATTTTCAAGAAACTGGAATGTAAGAAAATAGTCTCAATAAGAAAATTGGAAGGCTCCTCTCAAGCCTTCTCTTCGAAGGCTCCTTTCATCTGTGAAGAAAGCTGAGAAATGGTTACATTGTTGAAAAAAGAACGAATGCCATTATAAAACTTTCAGCTTTAGTGGGCATAAATAAGTATTTTTAACTACATGTAGGTCTCTGTAGTTGCAATGCAGATTTTCTTTTGCTATTATGAAAAAGAATTATGGCCTCAGCCCTGCTAGTTTCATTTTGACAGTCATCTAAATAAAACCTGTCATTTAGTGACTGCCATTTGGAACTATCAATAACTGTTTGAAAATAAGCAAACCACAATCTGGATGGAAAAAAAAAAAAGCCTGTCCTCCAATACCATATTCTGTTTCTCTGATTACTGCTGGGAGCTGCCGCAGATGCACAGAATGGCCCCTTATCCAGCACTCGGTGCAGCAGCTGAGAAATCTGGAGCAAATTTTGTGAGGCTGCAGACACATGTTATATGTCAAACACACGATACTTGTCAAGGTGCAGTTCTAAAGGATTGGTGGCCTCATGTCTTCAATGAGATGCGTGTTGAGAGCGTGGAGTAGTGCGTGCATAGTGTTCCGTAGGGAGTGAGAGCATGTCTGTAGTCACCAGTCGCCTCTAAGCTTCTGTGTCACCTTGAGATGGTGGTTTGCAGGCCCTAACCTTAGACCATCTGGCTGAGTGATGCCACAGAACAAAGATGTTAAAGGTGGGGCTGGGATGGCGGGGCTGGGGGGCAGTGTTGAGATAAGAGAAGGAGAGAGAGAGAGAGCCATCTGAGTCCTCTGCTAGGTGTGCATAGGAGGCGATATGAACCTCGGGCAATTTCTTGCCAAGCAAATCAACACTGTAATAAGGCTAATCTGGTGCCTACTTACACGGGAGGAGGGGAACGAGATACGGTTCCAATATTATGAAGACTATGAAAGTCTATCTACATTTCCCTGGTATAGGCCTCGTATTTTTTTTAGGTCATTATTATTTATAATCCATTTCTATATGGAAGATGATGGTTCTTTATGGTTTGAATGATTTAAATCTGGACCTTTAAAGCCACGCATGATTTATTTGCACAAGGAAATCATGTTTTCTTTGGAGCTTTTCAATGGAGGCATAATTACAGTGTTGCAAATACAGTGCTCTATTTAAGGGTCTGTCAGCATTTCCATAATAAACCTCTATTTTCAGGAGTCCAGAATATTGCCAGAGAGAGACATGGAGGGACAGCAAGAGAAAGAAATCCTTCTAAAATATAAGCTTGGTGGGTCCATCTGGGGATTTTATTTTCAATCCAAATCTGTATATGTATCTGCAACCACACATTCCCCTTTATTTGTGTGGTGGTGCCAGTAATGTGCCAGGCATCTCTGGATCCTGCCCAGTGGGGCTTTGGCTAGCAGGATATTCCCGGGAAGCAGCAGCTAACGCTTTGGGTGGCTGGCCGGCTCCCTTTCCAGACCCTAGCAGGTTGCCAAGTTGCATCTCAGCTTTAAGAAAAGAAAAGCATTTTTTTTTTCCCTTGCTTCTGGTTTATTTGTTTGTTTTGGTTAACTTAGGCATATGCTAATTTGGATCTTGACTAACGATAATAATAGTGGTATTATCATTATTTATAACAACAACATTAAGTACAATAGAAGTGCCCGGTATATCTTTGGCACTTTACAAATATTATTTAAAACTTCAACCTCCCTGCAAATAGAAATGATTAGCCCTGATTTTCTAGAGGATAAAAACAAGAAGGGGTGGGGGCAGGTGGGGCGGGCAGCTTGTCTGGCAGAGAACCAGAAAGCAGAGTTCAGGGTAGCTGAGGTCATAGTAGAGATAGACTGTGCTGGGCCTTACAGTCTAAATGCAAGTAGGAGGCATCTCTCCAACTGGAGGAGCTCCTTGAGAGAGGGAGGCTCAGAGAGGCGGGTGGCCTCAGAGACCACATAGGTAGGAACTGACCTATGTCAGGAGGCAGAGTCTCAAAGCCCATTCAACAACTCGCAGAGCGTGGTTTCATAGGTAAGTGTGACTCTGGTTGAGGCTGGATAAAACTATCAAAAGATTTTTTTTAAGGCTTCCCGTGTGGCCAGCTTGCGCTTCACCTGGGTTATCTCACTTATTTCCCAAGCTTAGCAATACAGAGAGTGAGTTTTATGGAGATTGGATAAAATGCCAGGATTATATAACCAGGAAGTGGCGGGGTTCCCAGGTCTGGAATCCTGGTTCTTGACCAATATGCTTTATGGCCCCAAGGGAGCCAGTCTCCCTCCATTTGGGAGGTGCATTGAATGAAGACAGGAAGCTGAAACTCAGGATTCTCCTGCCTTATGTGGGAGAGCCTGTCTTGGAATTGCTGATGGACACTTTCCAACGGTTTTTGTGTGTTGGCATTTAACAGAAGGGAAAGGTAATATATGCTCCTCTCGCTCAGGGAGGACGAGGGACAAGCGGCAGAGGGAAAGGCCACCCTCCACACTGTGTTCACAGCCAACCACGGGGAAACTATTTTATAAACTCCTGATCCCTTGTGGGTGGTGTGATTTAATTCTTTTTCCTTCTCTTTTCTGGGACTGCTTTTGGGTTGCTAGTTCCAGCTGAGACCAGAGGTGGTAATACACAGCTCGGGGAAAAGCAAGAAAAGGAAGCAAGTTTTTCATTAAGAAATTTTTCTTCCTTCTTCTCCAAGCAAAATCAGGAGACTGGGCGGGGGGGGGGGGGGGGGGGGGATTATTTATTGGGAAGTGATCTCCTGCTCTCAAAGTGGAGGTCGAGCCTCAAAGTTCAGAACAAAGGATTCAAATTGCCATCACAGAGCAGAATGCATTATCTTACTGGAAACTACTCTTGGAGGCTGTAAATTCCATTCAACAAGTATTTATTGAGGGTCCTCTAAGGGATTGGTGCTGGGTGTTGTTCTCCATAAGGGAGGTGGCCTGACTGGTGTGGAAAATCTGACTCAAGCTTGAGTTGGAAGTAACATGGTAGGGAGGCCACCCTATGTGGTCAGCACCTAAGCACTAATTAAAGCAATTGCTACATTAGTGCTACTGGGAACAAGAAGCAAAGTGACCAGTGTCCATTTGGAACCAGAACTATTTATTTAACCAACCAATATTTACTGAGCATCTATTATCTGCTGGGCACTGAGCTAGGAGCTGGAGATTCAATGGTGAGCCAGACAGATGTTATTCCTGCCCTCATAGAAGTTAAAATCTAGTTGGGAATAGAGACATGAAACTAATAATTATACTAACAATTAAATAATTTATGAAGCCATTGTAACTGTGGTAAGTTCTTCAGAGGAAAACATAAGGTCCTACGAAAACAGGTAACAGAGGGACTCAATCCACTAGAATTCATTCAGCTCTAAGTAATGGAAAACCCAGTCGACAGTGGCTCACATAAATTGGGCTTATTTTCCCCCCATGACAAGGAGTTCAAAAAGCAGGAATTTTCTGGCATTGATTCAAGTGATGTCATCAAGGATCCAGGCTTTTCTGTGCTTCCTCCTTGCCATCTTTGACCTATGAACTTTTCACTCTTGGGCTTGTGGCCTCATGGTGACAAAAGGGTTGCTGTGGCTCTACTTTCAAAGATGGGAACTCAGGGAAGGGGGGTATAACAGAGAGCTCTTTTCTCTAACACAAGTGTATTTCAGCAGCAGCACAATTTCTTTTCCAGAAATCTTTCAGCAGACTTTCTGCTAATTCATTAGCCAGAACTATTTTTTTAATGAAGGTTATAGAAAAGACAAAGTAGTTAGCAATTACGTATGTACAACTGTAGGTCACATCTGTGGCATATTATACAGCCCAAGAGCATGTAGTCAGGCCTCTTTTGGCCAATGGTCCTGGATCCTTCCTAGTGCCAGCCCTGCCTTGTGTCTGCTGGGTTTTAGAGAGAGGGATAATCCTGAGCCCTAAATGCAGTGTCTCCCAAAGAGACATGTAGCGTATAAGAATTTGCAAAAGGGTGAGGGTTTGCTTTCTGAAATGTTTTCTTAGACCGAAAAATTTAGATTATCCCTCTGACGTTTTCTTATAACCACCCCTAAGATTGAAAGTCACACAGTGGGAGGGCAGCTGACTGGGAATTTTTCTGATAGCAAAATCAGAATCTCAAAGGCCTTTGGAGTCTTTATTCGTCAGGATATAAAAACAGGTATAGAGAATAGCAGCTGCGGAAGGGACTGTGACCTCATTTCCAGACTACTTGGGAAATGTTGATTTTAAATGTTTTTGAGTAACCTTCCCCAACCTCGGCACCTAACCCAGGCAAAAGTTGGTCTGTTTAACATCTAGGGTAAATGAATGAAGATTAAAACCACAGGTTTTCAGTGTATTTTAAAGGCACCCCCCAAAATCAATCTGCCAGTCATGTACCACCCTACCCCACACCCCTGCCCCAGCCTCCCAGCATGCTGTGTGCACTTGTCACAGCAGGAGCAATGTTCTTGGCCCATTCCACTCCCCCCACCACCTTCCTAGCCTCTTGGATCAGGGCTGTGAGGTTGTCTGTTGTCTGTCGCTGGGTTGGTGAGAGGTAGAGACAGACCTGTTGGCTTGGGATTGTCCCATGAAAATCAGGGTGGGCAGGGTGCCCGGAGTCGCCCCAGCATCCTCAAGTTGCGCCAGTGGAAACAAGAGTCATGTACCCTGTGCTGGAGAATGTGTAAAATTGACACCGTTTACCAGATGTTCCAGGATTTTATGAGCTTTACAAGGCCTTCTGTTAAGTAACACTTACTTTTAAAAAGTAAACCTTGCCTGCTCTGAGTGGAAAGTTTTGTTTTTGGTGTTTTTTTCTTTTTTAATCTTTTGGGTGAACTCTGTAGCACCTGTTTGCACAGCAGAGCTGTGGCCTGCAAAAAGCTGCTTCTGGTGAGTGACAGGAAGGGGAGCAGTATGTGGCAGGCAACCTGGTCCTAATTTAAATGGCAAGACACCAGAGGCCCAGGCTTATGGATGCAGAGACCCACTCACAAACAGAGACCAAGATGTGGCCCCCCTCTTTTAATGCAATAAATCTGCTTCTCAAATTTGGGGGACAAGTCACTTATTTTTGTGGTCCCAGATAGCATTTTCCTTCCCTATGCAGCCAATTGTTCTTTAAACAAATAACTACCATGTAATTCATCTTTAGAGCACATTTGAATTTTCAAAAGATAGGTTTGATTAAAATGGCATCCATCCTTATGGCATGCTATGGAATGTAGCACATGAGGAAGTGGTGGTTTGTCATACGTGGCGTCTTGAAGACGTCGTTCAAGGTGGTAAACAAGGGGCGTGTAGGAACAGGCATGAAGAGCTCAATGCAGAGGATGATGAATCCAATCAGGTGAAAGGAGGAAAACCAAGATCTTAAATAATCAGATAAGAGAGAGGAAAGGAGCTGCTCTGTGGGAACAGAGAGGAATTCTGTTCAGTAGGATTGAGTAGTGCTTTCTGATTGGGTACCAGTTTGTTGTATGGGGAATGCAGCCACCAAGAAGGCTGGAAAGGACTTGGTTTGGCACCATCCTATCCAAATCACTGCCACACACAGAGAACCAACTGGAAGTCCTGCTTAAAGAGGCTTTGAGGGTGTGTTGAAATCCACCTAGAACCCCCTTGATCTAATGCAACTGAGTTTTGGGAGGAGGAGGAGGAGGAGGATGCTCCGAGGCTGCTCTGTATGTCCCACCAGTATATTTTGAGTAGAACTCAGTTATGGCCCAGGAACGGACTCCAATAGTCCTTAAAATTATAACATCACATCCAGCATCTATGGGTTAGAGGTCTTCTGACTCCTAATCAGAGCTTCCTTAATTGCATATGTGGATCTCCTTATTTGTCTGTCCCCAGGATCTGTTGTCAAACCCTGGGCCTTCCTTGGGAACAGCAGGGCTATTATCATGGTCCACGGCTGTAAAACATGAAGACTAGAGAGCTGTGTGGAAGGAGGCACATTAGGTAGCATTGGCTTCCTTGCAGGGAGGGTATGGAGGAGGGGGAGGTGGGAGATGAGAAAGACCACAGAAGAGAGGGAGGTGTGCGCCATGTAGAACACCAGGATGTATGGTCTCCTGGTTATACAGAAAGTGTATCTGCTCGCATGCAGAGCTATAAAGAGATGGATCACCAATCACAAGAACGATGATTAACAACAGACTGTGGATTTCAGGTTAGTTTTAGTTTCTTATAGTTTTCTAGAGTTCGAATGTTTTGTACTATTATTTTTAAATCAGAAAACAGACTTTTTTCAATGTAAACATGAAGAATAACAACAACAGGAGGAGTAACAACAGCAAGGCCATGGCTTTCAGAGCTCAGGGTGTCCCTCTGCTCTTCTCTCTTCATGGAACCCTGGCGACATTTTGAAATGTGGCCTCTAGGAGAAAAGGGAAGAAGATACAGGATATGGGTTATGTACTCTGGTTGGGGTCTCAGATCGCTCCATGGAAAACCAGGTATTGATTCCAAGGTGAATATCTCAGCAGAGCATCAGTGCCATCCCACTAGAGGCTGGGTTTTCAGAGGCCCCTGTGGTTCCAGAAGCAAGGCTCAGCCTTCATTATTTCCTCCCATATTCCTCTTTCCAACAGATAACAACCACCAAGAATGCATATGTTGTCAAATAAAATGAGGTTTATTAACTTGCTGCAGCAAGGGAGAACATAGCCCCAACGTGGGCATCTCAGGTGGAAGGGATGGGAAAGGGCTTTTCATGATTTGGACTCATACTGGATAATTATGAGGAGGGGCCTGAGAAAACGAGGTCTAACCTGGATTGTATGCCAACACGGCGTAGGGGCCAATTCGTAATTGGGTATCTCAGCAATCTCTGAGGCAGGAGGGAAAAAGCAGAGCTGAGGAAGTCATCAGCAAGGAGATCACTAAAAAGGAGGGGCAAGGGGCTGGTGGTCGCTTTGCAGCCTGGTGTGGCCTTGGGGGAAAGACTGATTTTTTTTGGCCCTTGCCACAAGGCCTGTCTCCACCTGATGATGTGCATGGCTGTTTTTCAGGTTCTCACTCCCTGGGGTCCAGAGCTTGCTGTCGTTCCTGAGGAGAGGTGCGGGGGGGTAGGGTCTGTGGAGGCAACTCTGTCCACAGGCCTGGGTTAGGTGAGGATGGAATTTGCGACGCTTTGGCTGCTGTCCAGGACTTTACCCTCTGTGGCGTTGTGTGGGCCTCGGCAGCGGGCGCAGGAGACCGCTCATCGAGGTCCATGGGTTAGGTCCTTTAACCCCTGATATTGAGGCTCTTGGAGACAGGTGCATAGAAGCAAGTACAGATTCCTCTAGCCTCCTGAAAGGTCTTGGCCTCCTTGTAGACACTGGGCAATGTAGGGCTATAGGCTTGGCCTGCGGAACCCTGCCTGGATTCCTCATGATCCACTTCTTTTTCTCCAAACATGCTTTCTTACCTGCGAGCAGGGGAAATTATGACAACTTCTCTGGGTAAGGCCAGGGCGACTTTGAGTGGAACCCACATTGTATACTCTTGAGAACTGACTTTAAAGAAAAAGGTGATGTAGACACATGCCCATATGTCAACCTAGAGTGGAATCTTCTTCTGCGGCCAGAAGCAAACAGTGTGCTCACCAATGATGATGCATATCTGCCCACTGTCCCTGGGTACCCTGATAAGGTCCGACGATGGCTGTCTTCAGCTTCTCTTCCTTTCCCTCATTCACCCTGTAGGGTGCCTCTTTCAGGCAGACCCCCTGTGTCAGACCTGCCTTTTCCTCTGCGCCTGTGGCTCCCCTCTCTGAACTCAGTCCTGGTCCCCTTCTCCAGGTAGGAGGGTGGAGGGCCTGAGGCCAAAGAGTTCAAGGAGAAGGTCTCTGAATCTTGGTCTTCTGACTCAGAAGAAGTGCAGCCATGGCCTCTGTCCTGGGGCCTGACCTGGACTTACTTTTACTACGAAGGGGCAGAACCAGCCTTATAGTTCTGCTCATGGGACCTAGCTGTCACCCATGGGCAACTCATCCTGACCACGGTGTGTCTGGGTGTATGGAAAATAATAGCAGCCACCTCATTCAAGTGGAGACCTTCCTGTCACTCACTAATGATGGTAGGCAGACATGGGAAGGAGGCATACTTGCCTGTGACATTAGAATGAGATGAGCAGTGATTGGGCTTGGGCTCCACCAGGCACTTGGAGAACAGCTTAGAGTGGTAGATGAAGCCCCAAGCTGATTTTATGGGGCAGTTTCCGAACTGGCAAATGTCTGTAATCTAAAGAAATCATAAACCGTGCTAGTGGTAAGGGAGCTGGATGGGCTGCCCTCTGCATGTATTTGAGATGACTTTGTGGTTTGGCGACAGGCCTGTTTGATCCTCTCACCTAGAAATCAGTTAGGATCTGCCAGAGAAACAAAATAATGTAGATGGCCCTGAAACTACTGCCCTACTGCTCTCTTTCCCCCTTATCTGCAGAGAGCAAGGATTTTGTTGTTGTTGCTGCTGCTCCCAGGCGCAATTTGTATTAGTGACTATACTTCAGATTTTTCTGTACTGCACTGGAAGCCTGTACCAGCTTCACCTCCTGCTCCGGAATAACACGGCCCCCTGTTAACGATTATCTTCGCCATTGGGTTTGTCTAAAGCATGCGCAGCGTAAAGCTGATCAGTTTGGTTTCATTAAGTTTTGAAGGACATCCTGAGCCTCCATCATTTTTTTTTAAATTTAAGATTTTATATATTTATTGGAGAGAGAGAGAGAGAGAGAGAGTGAGTGCATAAGTTGGGGGTGGAACAGAGGGAGAAACAGACTCCTTCCTGAGTAGGGAGTGCAACGCAGGGCTTGATCCCAGGACCCCAGGATCATGAGCTGAGCTGAAGGCAGATGCTCAATTGACTGAGCCACCCAGGGAATCTTCCCGCCCTCCTCCTTCACCCCTCCCCCCCATCCACCCCGCACTCCACCACCAAGCCTCCATCGTATCTCCAGGTTGCTTCTTCCTTCCTCTTCCACAGTCCATGCCGAAGATGGGAAGCACAACCTGTGATCTCAGATGGAGGCCTGACCCTCACAGTCTGGGCCAGCCTTGCCTCATGAATGGATTTCTCCAACTTCCACAGGGAGCTAGTTGCCAATGTTTGTCATTGCTACAGACCCAGAAGGGAGAGAAACGGGGTGCCAGCAGGAAGAAGCGGGAGCTGGGGCCGACTGCTGCTGACCTCGCCACCTGAGCACTCCTAGCAGCAGGCCTGTTTCAGCAGGGCCTATGCAAGGCCACATGGCTTTAAGTGAGGGAAGGCCTACTGAAAATAGGCCCTCCAACCCCCATCCTTTTGTAGAATTTTACTTTTATTTTATTTATTTATTTAGAATTTTCCTTTTAAAACTAATGCAGCAGCTTTGGTCTCAGGTACTGACCGGATGGAATTATTATTATTATTATTTTTTACATCCAGCTTCTGAGGTCCTCAGAAAGGACATTTGTAGCCATGCATTCTTTATGTGGTCTTTGATTAATAAACAGGAACCCACCTTTCTGGACTGACAGAGAAACGATTTTTTTCTGTTTGCTGCTCCCGTGTGGAGGGTCCATGAATGGGGGCTTTGAGAACTTGCCCTTTCGTGGCCAGATATCAAAGTGCTGCTCACACACACACGGATCGACCGCACAGAGGTGCGGTCCTGGGCCACCGCCCGTGTGGCCGCCCACTGCGGTTCCCTGCTGGCCGCCTCGTCGGGCCACAGGGCTGGGGCTGTGATGGCCCAGTTTTCCTCCCTGGGATGAAGGCCGACCCACCAGGAAGAAGGGGGAGACCACCAGCATCCATTCTCCACCGAGTCCTAAAATAACTATATTTATAATTACTTGTATGTGTTCCTTTTTGTGGCCTTCCTCCTCTGGTCATATCCCTGCTTGGGAAGAGAAAGTTCATTTTTGAAGGTTTCCTGGCCTGATGTTCTTTGCTTTCTCTTCTCCTTTCCACTTTCTCCCCCCTTCTCTCTTCTCCCTTTCTTTCTTTTCCTTTTCTATAGCCTCCTTCCCTGTTGTCCTTGGAGAGTGTGCCTTGATTCTCCTATGTTACAAGTGGGGGCTCTCCTGGAGTCTTTTCTGTGCCACCTCAAACTCTGAGCTCTGATGATTTTGTGGGGCTCCAGGGTAGGGAAGCAGGTAGGACTTGGCCAAGCAGCAATGACCATGGTTAGGTCCGTGCAGACGGCGAGGGTGCGCAAAAGGCCAGGGCTTTGTCTATGAATCCTAAAGTCCGAGATTGGGCTGATGGAAGCTTTGAGTTTCAGTCAGAGGTTCAAGGCACCACAGCACAGCAGTGGAAAGCAAGTTGAGCTTCTGTCAATGTCAAGGGCTTTGGTGCTCTGAGGGCTCTTCTGTCTGGGGAAAGTCATCTTCTAATCTTGGGATTCCATTGACTCATGTTAGGCAAAATGCTAGGATGCAGCTTTGGGGTGTCTGTAACTAGAAACACAGACCAGGCAGTTGGCCTGGGGGTGTGGGGAGGAGGCAGAAATGAACCCACTCTGTTCTCTCCTCCTTCTCCCCTCTGGTCCTGTCCTCTCACTCCATATGGATCTGTGAGGAAGATGGAGGTATGGTCACCTTGGGTTAAATCTTGGCAGGGTCCGAGTCATCCTTACTCTGCTGCCATCTTGGAGAGCTTTCAGGAAAGATCTTGCAGAGGTGAGGAGACATTCAGGCATCGTTAGAGCAGGGTAAGTGGTCAGGGGAGGGGATTGGAGGCTCTCTTCTCTCTTATACAGCTGGTCCCAGGTAAGGTAGCTCAGGGGACTCTCATCGTATAATTCTTTAATTGGAATCTAATGAGGTAGGATTTTTGGGTCTCCTGTGCCCTCATGTATTGGCAGAGAAGGAGTCTGGATTTGATCCTAGTGGAGAAGAGAGTAGCAGGAATGGAAAGCTGTGAAAAAAATAGAGAGACTAACCCTTAGTTCTCTCAATGCCTCCTCTCCACTGTGAGTCTCAGAAGGCCCTGTGAGATGAGCCAGGAAGGAACCATGATGCTCATGTTACAGATGACCATGCTGCTTTCATCCCTGCTCCACCCTGTACTCCTGCACAAGGAGAGGAAGAAGAAGAAACATGAGTTGGTGAAGATGCTTGCTGTGATTCTTAGAAACCCTGACAGTTGTCCAGAGGGTGTCATCTGCCTGATTCTGCCATAATCCCCAGCCCTTTTTGTAGGGATAATGTCAGGGGGAAATGAGGAAATGATGGGAGTAAACTGTTGACAGAGATGCTGCTGTGAACAGCAGGAAGTGTAAAGTGCACTCTGGTTTTTAATTGTTTCTATGCTGATGGCACTCTGTGGGAACCTGCCCAGCTTCTCCAGACACCCTGGTCCTGTCCTTGGCTTGGCCCTGACAGGAGCCCCTACCCACCCAGTCCCCTCACTCTCTCAGACTGAGATCACCAACAGCTCCAGGAAGCTAGAAGACCATTCCTCTCTTCCACCAGATCTAAGAAAATAAAATTGGGCCCCTTGATGTACGTCCAGGCCATAGGGAAGTTCATAGGTTTCCAGAACAAGGGCCCAAGTGCCAGATCTTTGTCATCTGGACCACCAAAGGAAGCCCCTGGGGGGCCAGGAGGTGAGATCTGATTAATGAGGGGTTCAAAGGAAGTTAGGCCAGGTCCCAGCAGGCGGGCAGCAGGAGAGTAAGAGTTGTAATTAAGAGTTATCCCAGCCAGTGCTTGATCTATACTTTTCTAGGCTTTGCAAAGCTTTTGTTGCTCTGATGCTGGTATTGCTGGTAGCGAAGAACTGAGGGCCATGGCTTTTTCTGAGGGCCTTATTGTGGAAAGAACAACTTTGGATATCTGCTTATTATCCAGGCTGAAATACACCCCAGAACAAAAATTTGAGCAAGTCCCTCATTTACCAAAGGGTTTCATCCATCTGGGACAGCCCAAGGTTCTGGAAGATGAGGCCAATTCTGTTCTCTGGCTTGAAGCAAGGCAGGGGTATTTGTCTTAGTGTCAGAGTTTCCTTGAACCTGTGCTGGGCACTGTATATAATTGAAGAGAGGAGCCAATGTCTGCTGCAGTGTTGACCAATTCCTCAGAATTTTCTTCCATAAAGGGGGCTTTGAGTTGGAGTAAATTTGGAAAATTCTGAATTTTACATCCCTCTCATGGATGATGACCATGCCTGTTATCATGGTAAGTCCTGAGAAGTCCTACAGTGAGGAAACCATTTAACCTTGTTCCACTCAAAATGGGTTGGCATTACTTGGAAATTCATGGAACTGAATTTTAACAGCCCATGGGACGTGTCAAGTAAAACACAGTAGAATAAAGTAATATATAGGTAAGGATGACACAGTAAGTTTCTTCCCAGTGTGCAAAGGATTGAGATAGGAGATTTTGGATTGTACACACAGACACACAGAGGAGTTAACATGCAATGTTTTTTCTGACTTTGTTTTCATGTCTGCAGAGATGAGTAATACACCTTTGGGAGTTGCTGTGTAGCCGTGTGAGACATCTCCGTGTAAGACATTGTCTTGTTGAGGAGGCATAACACACACACACACACACACACACACATGCACACACACTCAAGGTAACTACCTATCCTGAGGGGAGAGTAGGTTCTGAGAGGGGAGAGGCTAGGGTAGACTGAGGTGGAAATGGCGCCTGGCGGAAGAGGAAGGAGTGAATGTTGGTGGGGCTGCGGAAGAGCCAGGGAAGGAGGGCCAGGAGGAAGGTGCCTGGTTCTGACCTGTCCCAAGCTGAGGCCTGCTTTTGCTCTCCCTCATGTGACGCTTCCAGTCTAAAGGGGAGCAGAGAACTTGGGTCCTGACAGATTTGGTGGGGAGGGCCCCGTGGAAGGAGGCAGGGGCCATGTGGGGGCCTACTTAGAGCCAGGCAGGGGAAGGTCAGGCGTGGCTTTCTCTGGAGGTACTTGCTTTGATGCTTCGCTCCCTGCAGCAAGGCTGGGGAGGTGCCTCAAATTTGAGGAGCAGCTCTACCTTGCTCAGTTAGCCACATGCTGAGGGCAGCAGGCAGGGGGCCATGACTCTGGGTGCTTTTTGTCATCATAAACTCCTTTGTGCTCAAAATCCTTGTGGCTTGGGCCTGGCAGGGGGGCAGGAGAGAGCCCGCATTTCTGTGTGCCCAGAGGAGGAGGATGTGACATGTGGGCGCACCCGGCCACCAGGCAGCACCTGTTGAAGGACCCATTTGGAGCTAGGGCAAGGGGCATTCTTGACTCCTGCCTCAGGACCGCCCCTGCAGCTGCCTGGGTGCGGTCCCACATTCCACTTGTGATGCCGATATCCCCAAGCCCTGAGAGGGGAAGAGGCTCCTCGGGCCTCAGGGATCTGCTCCGTCCCTGTGGCTGTGACCCACACCACCGGGGCAGCACCAGTGGGTGGATCCAGTACCTTGCCTTGGCCTCCAGTCTGAGAAGCAGAAGCAAATTTCACAGCCAAGGGCTCAGAGTCAAATTTGTTTTAAGTTATTCAAACGTATGACATCTTAAAAACTGGGGGTAGGGAGCAAAGGCAATGAGAGGCAGAGAGGAGGGACAGAGAATGAACACCAACATGGAAAGGGTCGGTGCACTTCCAACCGACTGGCTCCTACTCTGACACAAGACACTTGGAGGAAAAAGCTTTTGGCTGCATTCAGAAAGTGGGAAAAACCCAACAGAGAAGTAGAAGAAGAGTTTTTTTAGGGTAAGGAAAAGTAGGCCAAGAAATTACTTAAAGGCTTTCTGATGACCTCAGAGGTCACGGTACTTGTTCCCAGTAATGTAAGACGCAGGGGAGAGCAGTGACAGGAAGCATGACAACTCAGCAGAGTTCCACCTGCAATACTATGTGCATTTTCTCCTAGAACCACTTTCATCTGAGAACCCTAAAACAGTTCACAAATTTACAATAATTCAAACTCACAGCATACCCGAGGGAGGGCAGAATGTTGTTTCGCTTATTTATACGTAGGGGGATTCCAGCACAGTGAGCTTGATGATCTGTCCTAGTAAGAAGGGCCTGCCTGGGGCTCAAAGAAATCCTGGCTCCTCAGCTCCCACCAGACCCCTTCCTTCCTGGCAGGCCTGCCCCAGGGCCCCGCATCTCAACAAGCAAATAGCCATTGGCAAATTGTCACCTCTTTTCCTGTTAGTTTAAAAATAGGTGTAGAGATGCCTGGGTGGCTCAGTTGTTGAGTGGCTGCCTTCAGCTCGGGTTGTGATCCTGGGGTCCAGGGATCGAGTCCCGCGTTAGGCTCCCCGCAAGGAAGCCTGCTTCTCCCTGAGCCTATGTCTCTGCCTCTCTCTGTGTGTCTCTCATGAATAAAATAAAATCTTGAAGAGAATAGGTCTACACTCAAAAGTTATAATAAATTTTAACGTAATATATATAGGAAAATACATAATGTATGATAAAAAATTAAGATTGGATTCCCTTTTGGTTCAATGGCCTCATTTTATTCTCTTCTTTTGCCTTTGCAAATCAGTGAAAAGGCAACACTTGAGACAGAGGTTTTCTTTTCCAGAAGGAGAAGGAAGCTAAGGAGTTGCCTTTTTAGCTGAGATGCTGTGAGATGATGGGAGAGGAGGAGGGTTGGGGAGGGGATGATGAGGGTGCGTGGGTGGAGGACCTTGTTTGTCTTGGTTGAAAGCACCCCAGAAAATATTCATCTTAGTTTACCTCAGGAAGTCTAAGAGCTCCGCGAGCTTTTGCTTGCCATTGGGATTTTCCTTCCCAGCGAGGGCTTCCTATACCTGAGGATGCTCCCTTCTTCCTCTGGGGCCTGGGCTAGAAGGAGGCAAAAGGGCCAGGGTGGCTATGACTTTAGGGCAAGAGGTATCTCAGTTTCCTCTCTTGGGGTCTTGCCCTTCATTTTCTGCATTTGAAAGCAAGGAATAAAGATACTGAACCTCACAAACCTTTTAGATATTCCATGCTCTATTTATGCACGACTTTCATCTTTGGTTCCAACAGTGGTGTGTTATGCACCCTAACGATGGTGATATCAACACTCCCTTGCTGTTTGCACAGTGTCTGGCAGTTGGCAAAATGCATCCACATATGCTCTCCAAAACCTCGTGTGAGGTCAGGCTCCACAGACATGTTACCAATCTCATTTGAATACTCCCATTTTAATTCTGGGATCTTTTGAAGGATGTCGTTGATCTGAGCACTTGCCCCCAGACTCTTGGGGTCATTATAAACCATCTCAAACAGAGACTGATCATAGCTGGCCTCCACTAACAAGTGATACCCAGTCCTGGTAGTCAGTTCACACGTGAAACTTAATACTCTGCTTTGTTTGATGATTTCAGATTAGTTGTTAACATCAATATAATTGACTGGAAAATTCTACCCACCTGCTTACCTAATCAAGTGTCCTTTGGCCTTCCAGGAAGTGCCGTAGGTTCTCAGATCTTGTCAGGGCATTGGAGATCTGAGCAATTCTCGACTCTCTATTCTTCTTCTCATCCCCACTCCCAGTTTCTAAATCCCCCAAATACCAAGGACTGCAAAAATTATGCAAGAGTGCTTAATTTTGAAAGGAGATGAAACGCATCCATAGAGATCTCTCTGTACTTCCAGAGAATGTTAATAACCTGACTAAACATGGTATAAGTATAATTCTCTTATCTGCTCTGATTGGGAGACAATGGAGGGCGAGTTGAGGATGGTTAGGGACCTTATGGATTTTCATCCTTCATTACTCAGCAGGGAGATGCTTCTCATGGTATTCCAGAAGGGAGGGGGAGCCACTGCAAGTCATACCATGCATCACATTGACTCATGGCCAGATCTTGAGAAAAATTCACAGAAGTCAGGAAATTCCCGGAGAATGCTCTCATTTCACCCTCTGCTGACCCTGCAGTGAGAGCATAGGTAGGAGGGTCAGGCTGGAGGACATTTTTAAAAAAGGAAAAATCAAAGCACTTCTGTTGCTTCTGCGTGCCTGTGGTGGGGCAGAGTCCTTACGGGCCTGGTTGAAAATGCACAATCGGCTTTGAGCCCCGGTGACCTGGGGCAGCCAGCACTGGTCTGTTCCTTCATTCTAGACTATTATTTTTGCAAAACTCCCTCCCTGTCCCACCCGGCTTTGTTTCCCTTCAAGGACCAGAGTCTTTCCCTCTGGGCAAAGCAAGATGCCCATGACCTCCACTTCCAATGGATAGAGCCAAATTTAGAGTTGGGGTTGCTCATTTGAGCTTTGTACTATAATTGAGCCTGGCACAAAGGGTTATCATTAGGAGGAATGGCATGAAATGAAAATAAAAAAGGGAAAGCTGGTACCCAAATTAGAAAAGATTTTCTGAGGAGAGACACAGTGGTAAGGCTGGGAGGTCTAATCTCAGAGGCGTCCTTAAGAGAAAGGACTGAGTATTAACAACGCCTGGATGGAGCAGTTAGAGAACCTAATATGGCCATCTCTTAGAGTCCCTTGCTTTTAAGTGTGGCAGAGCGAGGGGATCGTAGTCCTGGTTGGTGAAAGCAGCATCAGGGCCTGCTCCCAGGGCTGCAGAGAGCACTGGGAGAAATAGGCTAATCCAATTAATCAATGTTCACCAATCGCGTCCAGGGCTGGGCATTGTCACCTTGGTCTGTATGACAGTAGATGGTCCTGGGGGCTTCTGAGCCCTTTGTTCTGCCATTGACTTGGGGAACACCTTGGTCTAGAACCTGGCTGCTCATTGCGGGGGGAAATGGGACCATGACCCCTGGTCCCCTCCAGCTGGGCCACCCACCACTTCCTTACTCATGGGTAAAGGGGGCATCCGGAGGCTAGCCAAGGAGCCTTCCTGTCGGAGGTGCTGTCCCCGCTGAGCTGGCGGGTGGGCATGCACGTGTCCCCCTGCCACTCCCCAGAGGTCCTGGGGCCTTGTCGTGTGAAGAGGAGCCAAGGGCCCCGTGTAGGGCACAGCGCGGCTCCGGTCCAGCTGCCCTGGCCACCTGCAGCTCGGGCCTGGCGGCGCAGGGTTCCAGCCCCTCGCCAGACTGTCTCTGCTCCCCGCATTCCTGGTGGCGGCCCAGCTCTGTGTGACCCCGGCTGCTAATCTTCTTGGGTTCGTTCAGACTACCCAGCTGGCTCCGCTCCGGGCTTCCTGGCCTTGTTAAAACCAAAAGGCCGTCTTTTACAACCCGGCCCTCTCCATCAAGTTCATCGAGCAGCCGCGTTTTACAAGCACGATGGCCCCTTTGGTGAGCTCTTCCTGGGGGGGGGTGGCGGGGGTGCAGCCTGGGCTTCAGCGGAGTCTGGCCTGGGCTATGTTATTTCTTAATGATAGTTAAAAAGAAAAAAATGAAGTTCAAAGGTGAGTGACCCTCCAAGAGGCAAGATTAAATGGGTTGATTTGGGAATCGTTCAACCCTGGAGGCATTGCTAGGGAACATAATCTATTTTGAGTTTTTCTTCCCGAGCCAAAGTTGGTTATGGTGTGGGAATAACCTTTTCATTTTGTCTCTCCCTTTCTCCATGCGGCAACAATATTCGCAGCGAGGAATATACTGGTCGTGCAAACGGCCCTTCATAAAAGCACATAAAGGTATTATATGCAGTCACATGTGTCTCCCTCCAAATGGGGACGTTCATAGAGACACATAGAGATATCTTTCACACCGTGTATGTCAAAAAACAGCCAATTTAGAATTTGGCAGAGCAGCCCTGCCTGAGGAGTAGAAAAGCTTGGCTTGGGGCTTGACAAACAATCCCATAAAACCCACACTTGCTTTTATTGAATGGTGATGCATGAAAGACCCAGGGTGGCCAACTTGAAGAGGAGCCAACATTCACAGTATTGTCCATAAAGGGTGGCAGCAAAGTTTCTTTTTGCTGAAATTCAATCTATTCCTAGAAAAAAAAATTGCTTCCAATACTGCTTGGCTGGACTTCACTCTTGTGCTTCTTTCTGCTGTAATATCGTTTAAGTTCCTTTAATGTCCAAGATGCAACATCTTTTACATTTGGTCTTCCTGCCTCCAGCCTCACCCCCTCCAGTTCAGCCTCCACAAGGCTGGCTGCCAGAGTAATCTTTTAAAAATGCAAATCAAATCTGTCGCTCTCCTACTTAAAGCCCTTCAGTGGCTCCCCATTGCCTGCTAAAGTTCAAATTCCTTAGCTTAGCAGACAGGCTCCTCAGCCATCTGTCCATGCTGCCTTTTAAAGCCGTGTCACTCAGAGTTTCCCATCCCTGTGCACCCTACCCTCCAGCTATTTCAAACTGTCAGGCCATAATCTGCAAGCCTCGTGCATTTGCACATACGATTCCAGTCCACCTGGAGTGCCCGGGGACATGAGTGGCTCAGTGACAGCTTCTGCTGCACAGGGCAAGGGAGACAGAAGACTGGTGTGGAGGGGAGTGCAGGTAGTACTTCTGACCAGGGTATTCGGAAAGGGCCTCTTGAGAAGGGGCCTGAGCCAAGGCGGAAGGAGATGAGAGAGTGAGTCATGCAGATACCCAAGGAAGGAGCATTCCAGGCAGAGAGAACAGCAAATGCAAAGGGCCTGGGGTGGGAATGCGCCTAGTACCCGTTCACACTGGTGATTGAAAAAGGAAATGTCCTCGATGCTGCTGTCATGTTTATGTCCAGGGCTGAAGAAGTGATCCTCATCCTCACGGCCCTCTGAGGGCTGTTTAACCCACATCTGACCTGTAATATTCCCAACGGCAATTTATTTTATCAGTCCTTCCCCATTCTTCCTTTACAAACAGCCCCACAGATGTCATATATGGATTGTCTCTCAAGCATTTGGGTAAAATTGTGAATTAAGGGATCACACCTTCCTCCCTAAACACACCTCGTTTTTATTGTGGCAACGTACATATAACATGCAGTATTTTAACTATTTTTAAGTGTACGGTTCTGGGGCATCAAGTCCCCTCACACTGTCAGTTAGTCATCACCACCATCCAGCTCCAGAACGTCCTCATCCTGCCCAACCAAAATGCTGCCCGGTTAAACACTACCTGTGCCCACTTTCCCCTCTGCCACGGCGGCCACCGTTCTGCTCTGTCTACCCCAGGAACGTCACACAAGGGGAATCATAATGATGTTTTGTGGATGGACTTTGCAACTGGCTTATTTCACCTACTGCACGTGATGTCTTTAAGGTTTATCCATTTAGCATGTGTTGAAATTTCCTTCCTTTTTATGGATGAATGATATTCATATATAATATAGACGTATGTATGTACATACAAATACATTCATACACACACACACACACACCACGTTTTGTTCATCTGTGTATCATTTATGAACCTTCACAATATTGTCTGTCTGAAGGGTAGCGTGAATGCTGCTGATGTGAACATGGGCATACAGACACCTGCTCTCACTTCTTTTTTTCCCCCTCTTCTTTAAAGGTACTTTTTTGAACAGGAACCCATTTTGGCTGCCTGGGGCTGACCTTCTCCCTTCCCACCTGCTTTGCTTTATTATCTTGATTGATGGCCAACACTCCTCTTTAGCTCAACCCTCCACCGCTAGGAATTTAGAGGCTTGAATAATTCACACAGAAGTAACAGGGTGATGACTTTCCTCATGTCACTCCTCAGGAAGTCACTAATGCTGCTGGAAATAGAGACCAAGGATTTCCCCAGGGCCAGGTGTTCCGATCTTCGGAGGGTGGCCCCCCAGAGGCCAAGGACTATAGGGGACGGGCAGTCTTCTTCCTGGAGGAGAGTCAGTGGCACATCCTGGTCAGGGCTCCTGGGCGTCTCTTTGAAGGGCCTTGTGTAGTGGCTATAGCAGAACCTAGATGAAGACAAGGCCATGGTGTTGGGGGGCCCCGGGCCAGCCCATTTCATTCAGTGGCTATAGACTGTACCTGTTCCTACTTCTTGGGCAGCTGGCCTAAATAGCCCTTGAAGTTGAACAAAAAAAGATGCAAAAGAAATTTATATTTTAAAAAGAGTGCTTTCAAAATAGAGGAGGCCCAGATAGGAGGGAGAATGGAATCAATAAGAATGAGCACTCACATGGGAGTCAGCCAAGTACCGGTGAAGATGAGGGTCTTGTCGGCCGTGGGCTTTGTCCAGTCTATCCAAATTCTGTGAACCTCAGTTTCTCTGTTTGCAAGTGGGCAGAGTCTCATTGTTGGGATTAAGTGAGAAAACATATGACTAACCCTATTTGCATGTTAGCATTATAATCACCTGGGATACTTTTAAAAAAAGATTTGTTTATTTATTTGAGAGAGAGAGGGAGAGCATGTGTGGAGTGGAGGGGCAGAGGGAGAGTGAGAGAGCTCAAGTACTCTTCACTGAGAGCAGAGCCCATCAAGGGGCTTGATCTCATGACCCTGAGATCACTGCCTGAGACGGAACAAAAATCAGTCGCTCTACCAACTGCAACACTCAGGCACCCCTCACCTGGGATGCTTTTAAAACACTGGCTGCCTGGGCACTATCCCCAGAGAGCCCCAATGTAGTTGGGGGCATCTGTAGTGTTTACAAAGCTCCCCAGGTCACCTTAATATGCAGTCAAGGTGGCAAATCACTGGCCTAGCGTGTAGGAGATTCTCTGTGAATGTGGTGTCTCCTCAGTTCTCTGCTCTCCCTTCATGCTTGCAAACACCCCATAAAACATGTGCCCTCCTTCACATGGCATGGCCTTGGGATCAGCCGCTGTGATTTGTTTCCCGGCCTTACGACAGGGTGCTGGTCACTGAGCATACGAGAGCCTTAGTTTCCTCAAATAGTAAAATAGACCTTGACCCCACAGGCTTGATGGGAATAGAGTCCGCCTCAGTTTTCCACAACCATCACAAGAGATAACTTAGCACGTAGCCTGATGATAGAAAGCACTCTGGAGACGCCGGCTCTTCCAGTGAATGTGGTGAGAAGTAGCGTGTCCTCTGTGCTGCAGCCAGCCCTCCTCACCGCCCCCAGAGCCACCGAGGCTTCTCTCGCCTGCCTGCCTGCCCGGGCTGTCCAGTTCCAGCTCTCCTGCTGAGCCACGTTCCTGGGAGATGCCTGGTGAGAACTTGGGATCAGACTGAGTCAGAGGTATTTGCAGACTTGACTCACCAGGTCTTAAAACCAGAAGACTGCCCTGTGGGTCTCATGACGTTCCTGGAAAATAAAAGAAGTGAATATTATTGGGTTGAGTTCATCAGACACTCACCCTCCCTTTTGTGTGTCGGGTGTTCTGAGAGGAGCAAGCAGCAAGCCTGCCAAGTCTGAACCATCAAAGGAAAGGCCCGGCTGCAATGCAGAGGGATCTTTCTTCTGCAGACAGGTTTCATCCTCTTCCCACAGACTTCTGTTTCTCTGGCTCCCTGCGGCTACCCCCCATTTCTCCTCCCTCTGGGCTCCTGGGAAAATGTTCCCAAGGGCTGCCTCTGGTGAGGTGTGTCAGAACTGAGCTATGCTGGAGGGCTGGGTGTGGGCTGGGAAGGGCCATCTGGACTCCAGAGAACAAGAGAGGGGAAGTTCTTCTGGAGGGAGAATTTCTGGAAACTGACACTGAAACAACAGCCAGGTAGGGCATCCATTTCTCTGATGCCTCCCTTATCCCTGAAGATAGTAAACCCTGACATTTCCACATTCCAGCTGACTCTAGAGCTGCTGCTTTAGCAAAAGCCACTGGCATTTTGTAATTTCTCACCCGCAGCTGCAAAATCCTAACTGGTCTTCCGCTCCTGCTGTGTGAACTCCCTGCCCAACAAAGCCAGGTAAACTTTTCAAAGTACAAAACTATCTCACACACACACACACACACACACACACACACACCTTATGCTTAAAACTTTCCCAAAGCTTTCCGTTGCTCTTAGGATAATGGCAAACTCCTAAACAAGTTTAACAAGACCATGTGTATCAGGATTTGGCATGGTTGTGAATGATAGAAAACCCAGTTTAAAGGAGTTTGAAAAAAAAAATGAAAAAAAAAATAAAAATAAAGGAGTTTGAACAGATAATATTTTATTTTCTCATACAAAATGTCTGTGGTAGAACCAGCTAGGATTGGCATGGCAATTCTCCAAAGTTATCAAGGACCCAGTGCTCTTGCTCCATCATCTATAGCAGACGGTTTCCACCTCGTGGTCCAATAGGGCTGCTTGAGCACCAGCCATTGCAACCAAATCCCAGGCAGAGGAAGGAAGAATTGCACAGAGCACTTCTACTGGCATCTTTCTGCCCAGCATTTAGTTACTAACTGCAGTTGATTGGAAGAGAGGCTGGAAAATGTAATCTTTATTGTGGTCAGGGACCGAAAAAGGAGAAAGAGAAAAATGGATGTTGGGCAACACTGGCAGTATATATCGTACACTACATCTCCTGACCCCTACTTTCTTCTTGAGCATCATCTCACCTCCTGCTTCATTCCCCTACCTATCTGCATTCCTGTCACACAGGTTTTGTCTAGGAGTCCCACATATTTGCAGAACTTCCTCCTGCCACACTCTCTTGCTCAGACTTCTAACCTTTCTCCTCTTCTAATTTGACTACTCATCCTCTAGAACTCCGGTCAAGGAGCATTTCCTCAGGGAATCTTCCTCGATTATGTCAATCCTCCTATTTAGATGCTTATAGCATGTTGATGGTATCATTGTTGCAATTACACATTTATGTATGTAATCATTTTATTATTTTCTGCCCCCACAATGAGGTCAGGGTTTAGGTCTGGCTTTGCACAGCATAGAGCATTCTGCTGGACATACTGTAGGTACTCAATAAATATTTGCTGAATGAATTAATGAATAAATTTAGCTATTATCTCATACAAAATTAAAGAGGCTAAGACTCAGCAAAAGATTTTCCTAGGCAAGCGGTGGTGGTGGGTGGCCAGGAGGCCTGGGAGGATGCAGTAGAGCCAGGAGAGAGTCCTAAATGATTCAGATTGAGTAGCCTTTCAGGTGTGGCAGAGAGAAGACTGACCTGGCTCTCAGGGGACCGGTGTTCTGGTCTGATTCAGGCACCAATGGCTGCACGGCACCTGGAGACAGTGACAAGTGGTCAGATGCTGGATATACTTTGAAGGCAGATTGGCTGTGGGGGGTGATGGAAAGAGGTAAGTCAAGGGTTAGCCCTGGGTGTTTGGCTGAGCAAAAACGATTTTCATAGGCAGATGGTAGTGGGTAGCCAGGAGGGCTGAGGGGATGCAGGAGAGCAGGGGAGAGTCTGAAATGACGGAGGACTTCCCCTAAGAAGGGGAAGCCAGTGAGAGGAGCAGGGTTTGGGGAGATGAAATGAAGGGTTTATTTGCAAATGAATGGCAGGTTCCCACAGGCAGCTCCACACTTCATCTCTCTCGCTGGAGGCTCGGCATCCCCAGAGCAAGGGTAGCTCCAGGCTGGTGGATATAAGTGGTGATGACTGGGAATGCCAATTGGGTGTAAAACAGATTCAAAAAAGGGTCAGGGGGCACCTGGGTAGCTTGGCTGGTCAAGGGTCTGCCTTTGGCTCAGGCCATGATTCTGTGTACTGGGATGGAGTCCCAAATCAGGCTCCCTGCTCATCAGGGAGTCTACTTCTCCCTCTCCCTCTGTCACCCCCCCCCCACCCCTGCGCTCTCTCTCTCACTCTGTACTCTCTCTCTCTCAAATAAATAAAATCTTAAAAAAAAAAAAAAAAAGGGTCAGCCTTTCAAAGTGGATAGTTGCCAGCCAAGAAGTGATTCAGTCTGACCCAGCAATAAGATTGAAAAGAAAGTGGTCAGAAGACCTTGACCCCGCAGGCTTGATAGGAAGCAGTCACTTTCTTCTAAAGGCCAGTGACCAGTGAGAGGAAGGCATATCCTTCCCTGCATGGTCACTGCAGACACCTTTGAAAATGCAGAAAACGATAATCCTATCACATGTCCAACATCTTCATGTACTTCCTCCCAATCTTTGTTTTACACATTTTTCTATCAGCAGTTGAACTCATCCACAAAACACAGTTTGGCAATTTCCTTTCTCACTGAACAGTAGAGCACGTGTTTCTAAATTGCTTCCTGGGGAGATTATACCGACCTACTCTAGTGCAAACAATGTATTAGTATGCCTCTCTCCTGGCAATCTTTGCAAATTTTACAAGTGAAAAATAGCAATTTATTATTCCTAATTCCTAATTATTTCAGTTCATAATTCCATTGTTATTTGAATTTGTGATTCTTTCACGTCTAGAGAGAATGAGCACGTCTCAAATGCTTATTAGTTCCATACCTATTTTTGAAATATATTTCAATATATATATTTTCCATACATGTATTTTTCAATATATTTTAATTCAGAATTCATTAATCTGCAATTCTTTCATTTCTAGAGAGAATGGAAACTTTTCAAATGCTTATTAGTTATATAATTTTTTCAAAACTGACTTTTACAAAGTTATTTCTAAGATGGCAAATAGGATCAAAACCAGAATCACCAAAATTTAGTTAAAACTCACCTTTCCCACCTCTAGGAGCAGCATCTGCCCCAAGCAGTTGTATGTATGAGGAAGATGGGGGTGGCAATGGGGAGAGGAAGAAGAGGCATGACGGAAAGGTTGGACTCAGTGGTTGGTGACCCTGGTTCCCAAGTCAGCCTCCAGCACACCTTTAGAAGGGTGAGGCTCCAAGTTTTCCGAGCAAACCAGTGCTAACTAAATAGATGGCAATGTTTGCTGTGCAGCTTTTTGGGGTTGCTGCCACAATCTGATCCACCAGATGGGTTTTAGCATTCACTGGCAGGCAAACTGGGAGCCAGTGGCCCAGGTAGGGACCGTATCTGGTTTGGCTGTGTCTCCAGAGCCCAGTAGGGCACCCGGCATGTGCTCCACCCTCGGTGCGCATTTGTTCTGTGACTGAATGATGGGAAGACTGAAGAGTTGCTAGGAGAGTGGAGACCGTGGCCCTCTGTGTTTTCCGTTCTGTTCTCTGGTGTGTCACTAAACATCAAGTCCTTTACTCACACAGGTCTCCGTCTCTATTCCTTCTGAAGTCAATCCAAACAATAGCAAACATTCCTTCTAACTCTGAAATTCTTTGAAAATAACCTAAGCTCTTTTTGCTTTTCTTTTTGAAAAGTGTCCTCTTCTATGAAACAAAAGAAAAATATTGACCTCCTACGAGGTTGCCAGATAAAATATGGGACATTCAGTTACACCGGAATACCATATAAACAAGGGATACTTTTTAAATTTATTTAAATTAAAAAAAAATTTTTATTGGAGTTCAATTTGCCAACATATAGCATAACACCCAGTGCTCATCCTGCCAAGTGCTCCCCTCAGTGCCCATCACCCAGTCACCCCCACCCCCCGCCCACTTCCCCTTCCACTACCCCTTGTTCATTTCCCAGAGTTAGGAGTCTCTCATGTTTTGTCACCCTCACTGATATTTTCACTCATTTTCTCTCCTTTCCCCTTTATTCCCTTTCACTATTTTTATATTCCCCAAGTGAATGAGACCATATAGTGTTTGTCCTTCTCCGATTGACTTATTTGACTCAGCATAATACCCTCCAGGTCCCTCCATGTCAAAGCAAATGGTGAGTATTTGTCGTTTCTAATGGCTGAGGAATATTCCATTGTATACATAGACCACAGCTTCTTTATCCATTCATCTTTCGATGGACACCGAGGCTCCTTCCACAGTTTGGCTATTGCGGACATTGCTGCTGTAAACATCGGGGTGCAGGGGTCCCGGCGTTTCATTGCATCTGCATCTTTGGGGTAAATCCCCATCTTTGGGGTAAATTGCTGGGTCGTAGGGCAGGTCTATTTTTAACTCTTTGAGGAACCTCCACACAGTTTTCCAGAGTGGCTGCACCAGTTCACATTCCCACCAACAGTGTAAGAGGGTTCCCTTTTCTCCGCATCCTCTCCAACATTTGTGGTTTCCTGCCTTGTTAACTTTCCCCATTCTCACTGGTGTGAGGTGGTATCTCATTGTGGTTTTGATTTGTATTTCCCTGATGGCCAGTGATGCGGAGCATTTTCTCATGTGCGTGTTGGCCATGTCTATGTCTTCCTCTGTGAGATTTCTGTTCATGTCTTTTGCCCATTTCATGATTGGATTGTTTGTTTCTTTGGTGTTGAGTTTAATAAGTTCTTTATAGATCTTGGAAACTAGCCCTTTATCTGATAGGTCATTTGCAAATATCTTCTCCCATTCTGTAGGTTGTCTTTTAGTTTTGTTGACAGTTTCTTTTGCTGTGCAGAAGCTTCTTATCTTGATGAAGTCCCAATAATTCATTTTTGCTTTTGTTTCTCTTGCCTTCATGGATGTATCTTGCAAGAAGTTGCTGTGGCCAAGTTCAAAAAGGGTGTTGCCTGTGTTCTCTAGGATTTTGGTGGAATCTTGTCTCACATTTAGATTTTCCATACATTTTGAGTTTATCTTTGTGTATGGTGTAAGAGAATGGTCCAGTTTCATTCTTCTGCATGTGGATGTCCAATTTTCCCAGCACCATTTATTGAAGAGACTGTCTTTTTTCCAGTGGATAATCTTTCCTCCTTTGTCGAATATTAGTTGACCATAGAGTTGGGGATCCTCTTCTGGATTCTCTATTCTGTTCCATTGATCTATGTGTCTGTTTTTGTGCCAGTACCACCCTGTCTTGATGACCACAGCTTTGTAGTACAACCTGAAATCTGGCATTGTGATGCCCCCAGCTATGGTTTTCTTTTTTAATATTCCCCTGGCTATTCGGGGTCTTTTCTGATCCCACACAAATCTTAAGATGATTTGTTCCAACTCTCTGAAGAAAGTCCATGGTATTTTGATAAGGATTGCATTAAATGTGTAAATTGCCCTGGGTAGCATTGACATTTTCACAATATTAATTCTTCCAATCCATGAGCATGGAATATTTTTCCATGATACCTTTTTTTAGTATGTCTCAAATAATGCATGACTCTGTAAAAATTGAAGCACTGAATGATTAAACAACATTCAGCTGGATCAGTTTATTGCATCTGGGCTTGTGTTTCTGGACTGATGATGATTATGTGGCGTTCATTCAACAAGTACCCATTGAGTATCTATTAGATGCCAGACATTATTTAGGCCCTGGTGACACAGCAGAGAATGAAATAAAGCAGTGTCTCTGTTTTCATAGGACTTATATCCTCATAGACCAAAATAATAATAATAATAATAAAACACCATAAAATATCAGGTGCTCATAGAGCTCAGAAGACTAATAAAGCAGGATAAGGGTCTGAGACCATGTGAAGGGGTGAAGGAGAGAATTAGGCAGTCTGCTGAACTTGACCTTCTGTACTCAACAGCCCCTAACCTCCACCAAGAGCTGTGTTTATAACAATAGGACCCTGATATTATTTCATAGCAATCAATGAAGCTGTATAAAAATGATGTCATCGATTCAAAGGCACGTGTCCACATCAGGGATAAAATGATCAGTTGCAGGGATGGGAGAGACCTATAAATCATTTAGTGCAGATCTTAGCTGAGCTGGAGCTGCAACCAAGTTTCCTGACAGCTGGGAGAAAGTTTAGGAAGGTAGTATACTTGTTAAAAAGATGCTTCTGTTTTCAATTCCATCTGCCAGTCAGGGTGGATTGAGTCCTGACAACTCGATGTGTTTCTGAACTTTTAGCTGAAATGACAGTGAACAGGTTTTCCCCTTTAAGAAGTCTTTATACCTTCCAAAGCCGGCACTCTTAGGTTCAAGGCCGGGCTGGGGACCATCACACTAACTGCTTGCTGGAAAGGACACTTCTCTTATTCTTTTGCCAGCAGAGAGATGGCTGGAATCAGCATCATTACCATTACCATCTTTATGATCCTATCCAGGCTTCCAGGTTGTTCCTCTACCCCAGCTACTCGAGTGTCTATGGTTACATGAATCTTATGTTTTATTGCGAAGCTGGAGATTTGGTCTCCACCTTTGCTAGGCGAGCTGTGGTTCTCAGGCCAGTGGCATCCACATCACCTGGGAGCTGGCTAGAAATGCAGAGTCTCAGACCCCATCCCTGACCTGCTGAGTCACAGTCTGTCCTTTTACGATGTCCCAGGCAATGGCACACACATTAAGGTTTAAGAAACACCGTGTTGGAACATTTTGTGTGCTTGCATCCCTTGCATTTTACACCTTAGGCTTGTAAATGATTTCATATAAAGGCCTCTTGTCTGCTATGAGATTGGATATATAGGGCTCATTAACTCTTCCTCAAGGAAAACCAGATCAGTTTGTAGAATTCTTTTTATCATGTTCAACTCATGGGAGTTATGCACTTAGACATATCTCATAGATGCTTGGTTTCCAAAGGAAGAACCTCACAGAAACCCAAGGAAATGAAGTTTTGGTGGAGGAGAGGCAGTTCTGTGGAAACCAGCAGCAGAAAGTGCCCAGGAAACCTCTACCAGAGAAGTTTTTAGGCTTCTCTGCAAATTCTGTTCCTTCCAAGGAACAAGTGCCTCTAGCCCCATCAGATGGAATTCCCAACCACACAAAGTGGACACCCAAACATTGGGGGCCTGTAGGGCCCGGTGTGAACTCTGCTGGATGCCAGAGTCAGGATGCATGAGAGAACAAGCTCTCACCAGGGGATCAGGGCTTCTCTGAGTCCCAGGCAGGGCCAGGTGAAGGGACAGCTCACCTGTGACGAGTGGTAAGAGTGCGCACGTGTTCACACTTGACGAGGGATAGGTTTACTCACGGGCTCTTTCATCAGAGATAACCCCAAGATAACCCGCTGAGGTAATCGAGCAACTTCTGCCTCTGAATGGCTTGGAACCCTCGAAGGGCAGGGCTTAAAGGTGGGCCCTCAAACAGCCAATGCAGAAAGCCAAGATAGACACCCTGCAGCTGGAACTGGGAGCGAGGCCTCAGAGACTTGGTTCCAGTAAGGCTCAGAACTGCTCCCAGGGTGAGCACCGACCATCTACCGAAGGGCAGCAAAACAGGGTGGCTGAGACGGCTGAGTTAAGGTCTTTTGCATTGACTGGATCCTTTGCTGTGAACTGGGTAAACCTCCTTAGCATACCCAGTCACAGAGCTGCCGCCCACTTTCTACCTCAAGGGATTAGGAGCAAACTAACAAAGGTAGGTTGACCAAGTGCTTCCAGGGCTTTGAGTGCAGCCCACTGCGACCTCAGAGCAATGCTTGCAGTTGAAGAGTTTTGAAAGCTGATCAGCTTTGGAAGAAGGGTCCTGGGGTAGGGTGGGGTTGGCGGTGGGGGTGGGTCAGTGGGCCCAACCTTCTTCTACAGATGAGGACATGAAACCAAGTCCCCGAAGCAGAGGGGGTGTTGGGACTGGCCCAAAGTTCCACGGCATTTTCTGGCAGAGTGACAGTCCATGCTAAGGTCACCTGGCTCCTGGCCCCGAACTCTTTCAACTGCCTCCTGAGAGCCTGGCTTTGGGGCTGGGACAGTCCGTGAAGGAGGCCATCTGTTTAACACACTTCTGCTCCTGAGAACAGTGGGGAGGGGCCCTCCTTTGCATCTTCCCCCAGTGCCCTGGGCCAGAACGTCTCCAGAGGCTGCCCCTCTGCCCGCAGTCCTCAGTGTCTCCAGGGAGGGCCCGACCCTCGACCCTCGGCTGCCTTGCTGGACTCCATGGTGCTCCCGCCTCAGAGTTCCTGGGCCCAGTCCCCACACCCCTGCCGCTGTGCTCTTCGCGGCCAGAGGGCGAGTCTGGGGGTAGCAGGGTGCCCCGTTCTCCAGAAGTCCCCACAGTGCCTGGGCACGGGGCTGGGCCTGCGCACCCGCCGAGTGACCCCTCCTCTCTTCCCCCGCAGATTCCGAGCCCAGCACCCTGGACTCCCAGTCCTCCACCACCCTGTTCCTGTCCTCCGAGGAGCCGGGCCCGTCCACCGCCGCGCTGCCGTCCCCGTCCTCGTCCTGCGAGCCCCAGGCCTTCTCCCCGGGCGCCTCGGGGCTGCCGGCGCTGCTGCCACCGCCCCCCGCGCCCGCCGCGCCCCCCGCGCCCCCCGCGGCCCCCGGCCCCGGCCCCGGCCCCGGGCGCGCAGGCCCCTACTCCGCAGCCGGCTCGTCCCCGGAGGCCGCCCCGCGCCTCGCCGACTGGCTGCCCTGCGGCCCCGCCACCACCCCTCCCTGCGGCGGCGGCGGCGGCGGCGGCGGCGGGGACGAGCGGCGGGAGCGGCCGGCGGCGCCCGGCCCGGGGCCCGAGGGGGGCCGCACCCTGCGCCCCGGCGCGGCGGGCAGGGAGGAGGGCGCCGAGGCCCCGGGAGCATCCCCGCCGCCGGCCGCGCGCGCCAGCCTGGAAGCCAGCGTCGGGGACATCCTGCTGGAGCTGCGGACCATGAACGGCCACCTGGGCGTCATAGCGAGGGCGCTCACCCGGCTGGCCTCGACCCTGGGGCCTCCGCCGCAGCCCCTGCCGGAGGCCCGCGATGCCGACTGAGCAACCGCGCTGTGCCGCCCCCGCACGGCCCGGCCCCGGGCACCCCCTGCCCCCAGCAGCCTCCGCTCCGCCTGCATCTCCGTGTGAAATGATGCTGCAGGTCCCACTCTCGGGGGGCCGGGCCCTTCCGGGGCCATCACCGCTGCCCACTCCCCAGCGCTGTCCTGGACCCTCAGAGGGCCTTCTCTGTTCTGGAAAGGCCTTGCCCCGCTGGCAAGGAAAGTTCCCCCCGACGGTGGTGAGCACCTGGGGCAAGATGCTCAGAGAACCCTCCTTTCACACCCCACATGTGTGACTCCTGACTGGGGTGGAGGAGGGAAGGCGAGCCAGCTCCGGCTCAACCCTCTGACTTGTCCGTGGTGTATCGGATCTCTGGTGATGTTTACATATTTCTTTCTAAAAAATATTTTTGGATAGTTAAATTTATTTTTTTCTCATTATAATATGACCACATTGCAAGAAGTTTGGAAAATAGAGAAGTGAAAAAAACCTGATGTATTTGGAGAAGGGGGTATTTAAGTCTTTCTTACGAATAAGAAAGAATTTGCGTAATAAACAAAACTCTTATGTGTGCTTTCTGGATGTTGGCCTCGCTCAGCTCCACTTCTTCCTTTGCCTGGGCCCCTGTTCCTGGTTACTTGTCGTGACCCTACCCTGCAGTCCTTTGGATCTTATTTCAACTTTTCTCATGCTTGTGAAGTTCTCGTGATTCTTTTGTAAAATTCCCAGATCTCCCTAAATTTGGTAAATGCACCCCTTTCCTCTGGATTGGAGCAGAAACTGAGTCACAGAGTGACTGGACAATATGAAGGAAGCCAGCATCCCCGGCCCAATAACATCACCCTCTCCAGTTGTGACCACCAAAAATATCTCCAGACTTTGCCAGTGTCCCCTGATTGGGACCTAGATGGAATTTCAGAAATCTGGAATAATCTATGCCCTCCAGGAGCTGACTTCCCCAGGAGGCAGGGCTCTTCTCACTTTCCTATTTGAATTAGAATTCGTTCGTCAGAAGTAGATATACTACTCCTTTCCTGGAAACAAACCAAAGGTCAGAAACCACACTGCGTAGAGTAAAAGCCCATCCTTGAGTATTTGCAGGGCACACAGGTGATGGACTGAGGCCTGTACCTGCCTGGGCTCTGTAGTTCTTGGCATACCCAGTGCGTCTCTGACTTGGGCATGTTGGATCCGTCTGGAGAGCCTATTAAGATGCTGATTCTGCTTTAGTGGTTCTGGGGTGGGGCCTGAGACTCTATGTTTCTAATCAGATGGGGGTGGGGGGGATGTTGATGCTACTGGCCCAGGATACATTTTGAGTAGCAAGTGAGTAGCAGGAGCTTTTCCACTTCGGGATTCCTGCCGGTTTGGGTTGTTTGTCTTTGTACCCTGCAGTGGCCTAGATGCCCCAAGCTCTTACCAAAACTTTTCACTGCAGCTCTGGGGACTTTTTATTTTAAAAGCCAGGGTGTATTAGGTTTAGCCACCCACTTCTAAAGAAGCTTCACCGGAGTTCAAACCAATTCAACATTTATTGGGTGTCTATGATGTTGGTGCCTGGGGGACTCAGAGATGAATAGAGCGAGGGCCCTTCCCTCCAGGGGCTCCCAGCCTAGTGTCCCACACGGAGAGGGATCAGCGGTCACCCCCACCCCCACCCTTGTAAACAACTTGAAGTGGGGTGGAGAGAAACAGCAGAGAGTGATGAAAATGGCAGTCACTGAGGCCAGGCTTCTGGCTTTGACTTTGGGAGGGATATTTAAACACTTTTGCCTCAGTCTCTTAATCTGTGTCAGATGGGGATGATGGCATCTGCTCCGTCATGGCCCAACAGAAGCAGACTTGGATGTTATGGGGGCTTTGCGCTCTAGAAAGTGCTGTCCAGATGGCCTTTGATGGAGAGTGGGTATCGGTACATCCTCTCTCCTGGGTCCTGCGGCAGGAGGCACACCGTAGAAGGGGCATTACACACTCACATCTGAGCTGCCTCTCCATCGCTGACTAAGCCTTTTTATTTTATTTTTTCAGGAAAGGAATCCATGGCCCAGAGTGACCGTCCTTTGTTCTGCTCTTTAGCTGAAGAAACAGCTAAGCTGTCATTCAACCACAGTGGCCGAAAATATCAGTATTGGGTTCTTATTCATATGCTCATTAAAACAGTCTTTTGTTCTGATTTTAAGGGACTCCCTTGGCATTAGATTAAAAACAACAGCAACAACAATAAAACTAAATCTTTCGAGAACAAAGAGGGGCTGGCATATAAATCCTATATAAAGACACGGGGACTGAATCCTTTGGTCAGAATCTTGGTATGTGTATGTGAGATTGAGGTTAGGGAAGTCAAAAGGGGCTGATGTGACATTCATTCGATCTAGGGAGGGTGGAAGAAAGTCTGAGCACCTGACCTGGGTGAGTAGGGCCTCAGACACTGGGTCTGGTCTAAAGATTTGGAGATGGGGCTAAAGAGGAATAGGAAGGGCAGGACTTTGCAGAAGGAATGGCCAAGGCAATGGAATGGAGTTCAAACAAAATATTGGTTTGAAAGGGCTGGGCAGAAAAAAAGAAATCGAGATTTGTAGATTCTAGGTTGAAATTTCCCTCTGAGTGACACTAAACTATCCTGATACCTGTTCAGCCCCAGGCGTAGGTGTCATTAGGGTTGGCACAACATAACACAAGCATACGATGGGTATGCTGAAAGTCAGTGTAAGACCCATGGCAGAGAGAGCAGGCTTAAGACAGGGTCCCACATATCAGCAGTTACAGCAGCTCACCTTTGTCAGGTAGTGAGGGGCCTGTTTTTGAGGGCATTCCAGCAGAGGCCAGATGAGCAGCTGCTGGTGCGGAAGCAAACGGGGGTCTACACTGAGTGGGGCAGTGATTTCAAGACCCTCTCACTCTAACTCTGGGGTAATCCTTGGCCCCTCTTTCTCTCATGCACATACCCAATCCCACGTCAAGTCACGTTGGCTCTCTCTTCTAACGAGTTCTATTATCCAGCCACTTCTCACTGCTACCGCCTGGCCAAAGCCACTGTCTTCTCCCACCTGAATTACTGCAGTCACCTCCTAACTGGCCTCCCCTCTCCCTCCTGTCCTCCCAGAGAAGCCAGAGCGGTCTTTTAAAAACATTTCTAACCAGGTTACTCTCCTACACAGACTCAGTAGCTTCCATCTCACTCAGAGGAAGAGCCAAAGTTTTACATAATTTAGTCTCCTATTATCTGCTCGATCTCATCTTTTATCACTATCCTCCATTCTAGTCCTCCCAGCCTCCTTGCTGCTTCTCCCATGCACTGGGCACGTTCTACATCAGGGCCTTTGCACTGGCTATTTCTTCAATCTGGACCACTCTTCTCAGCTAGGTCACATGACTTCCTCCCTCGTACCTTCAGGTCTTTGCTCAAACCTCCTTTTAAAAGTTGTAACCCTCCCCCTAAACTTAACCCTCGACACCCACTTATTCTCTTTTCTTGTTTTGTTGTTGTGTGGGTTTTTTGTTTTGTTTTCTTTTCAGGGGGGTGTGCCTTACAAAAGAATCACCACCCCACATACTATATGTTTATTTTTTGTCATTAGAATATGAGCTCAGTGAGGGAAGGACCTTTGGTCTGTTTTGTTATCTCAGCATACTGCCTTTTAAAAAATAACAGTGTTTTGTAAAAGGGACACATCAATTGTAACAATTCAGACAATACAGAGGAGATCAAAAAAGAATATGAAACCCACCCCGAAATCCACCCCCAAGAGATAACTACTGTCAGTATTTCAGCAACTACTATTTGAAACATCTGTGTCTCTGCCCAAAATGCATACATATGTGTGTACTTCTACTTAACTGTGATCACCCTATGCCTACTGTTCTGCAGCCTGCTTTGTTTTTTTTTTTTATTGAACTTGATAATGGCTGGAAATTTTTCCACTTAAAAAAAAATAGATGTTATATATTGAAGCAACATTTACTTAACCAGTCCTATGCTTTGGTTTCTAATTTTTCACAATCGTGAGTAGTGCATTCATGCCTGTATGTGGGGCATGCATGTTTTTGCTCTTCTGTGTGTCCTTAAGATAAGTTCCTAGAGGTGTGATTTCTGGGTCAAAGGGCACACATTCCTACTTCTTGTTTTAGGTTGCTGCTGTGGCTTCATTGAGGTTCTAAAAGGGGAAGTGAATGAATGGTGGTAGGAGGGATGCGGGGGCCTTGGGGTGGTTCCATTCAAGAACCTGGAAAAAAGGAGGAAATGAAAACAAGACTGCCTTCTGAAGGTTGAAATCAGAGCATAGTGGGCCAGAGCAGAGATGTGCAAAGCCACCTGGGAGAGACGAATCTCAAATGGTCCCTCAGATGGTGCGTTATGCTGGGTCTTATCAGGAAACAGAAGCCATCTAAGTTTTGCACACAGAGGAGCTCTTATTCAGAAACAAGGGTGTTGCAAGGGCTGGAGGAGCATGGAGGGGAAGCTAAGGTTACCCAAGATGAGTAACTACAAGAAAGCACTACCAGCCCCAGGCTATGGGGTGGCCAAGGGAGTGCAGGACCCGAGTGATTCCAGAGTCCTGGCAGTAGAGCTGAGAAGCCTCAGCCCCTGCCACTACAGCCATGGCCACCATCACCCTAGGGTATCACTAGTGCAGTCATTATTGCCTGAGACCCCCACCGGAGAGCAGTGGGAGGGAAAGAGTTGTTTCTCCCCTCCTCTAACCTTCTGGCTCTCAGCCGGCATCTCCCTTTTCCAGAACCTGGAAGCTGCCACTGGAGAGGCCCTGGGAAGTGCAGTTTCTGGACCCTCCATCCTGATGACACAGGACTAAGCACATTTGACAGCAGATAGGCAAATGACCAGTGCCAACAGGAACTTGAGTCAAAGCAGTGGAATAGCTGAAGAAAGCAGCTGTCCCACAAAGAGTAAGCTCTGTTGGCCATGGCAGCACTGAGGAGCAGACACCCTGAGACCCACATGGTCATTGCCTGTGGTGGCAGAGGAGGGCCTGCTTGACCCTCAGGACCCAGCCCCAGTGCACACAGGCACCTTGGCTCTCTCATCTGATACCACTCAATAGTCTAGGGAGTGCCCACAAGGCATTATCCCGAAGAGATGGCTCTGATCCTGAGTGCGGACAGGCCGGTTTTAGAGCCTTCTTGGGAAGCTGTTGAGTCTTGGATAATAGTAGGTCACCAATGTGTATTGCCACTCTGGGAGACAGGAAGCCAGCCCTGCGACTTACCCTAGAACATATTCCTTTATCTAAAGGACATAGGCACTAGCATTTATTGGGCTTCTATCGGGCATCTGTGTCATATGCTCTGTCTATGTACAAGATCTTATTTCTCATATCAACCCTGTAAGCAAGGTTGGGAACTAGGTCCTATAACACTCACTTCATTGATCAGGAAATTGAGGTACAAAGAGGTCGTGTCACTTGGCCATGGTCACACAGCTGGTAACTGACAGAGCCTGGATCTTTCTGTCTCCGAGGGCTTTGGCTGTGCCCCCACCTGGGGCTGCCTATCACATTGTTGGACTTGTTCCTTTCGGAAGTAGGTCAAAGTAGTCGAATTGCCTTTGGCTGGTGATTCTCCCCCAGGGCTACAATTGAGTTGCTCTCTGGGAGTTTTAGGTCTCTGAAAAAATGAAAGAATGCTAGCACTCGAATAATAAACCAGAAAACAAGGGGACCCCTTCAGCTCCCCCCACCTCCAGTCACAGCACCAATGGTGTCATACATGTTGGGCATGGGAGGGAGAGGAGATGCTGGAGGACAAGACAAGGTACATGAAAGAGTGGATGAGGAGAGATGCCAGAAGAGCTGAGCCATATCGGTGGCTCTGAAGTACCTTTAAGGTCAATATCATTAACTACATTACATGTACAGGGTGACTTAGCTAGAATTGAATTTTGTCTCCCTCACTCCTTGCCACCTTGGGCCACCTGACTTAAACAACCAACTCTGCTGGGAGGGCCAGAAAATGCAAGGATTTCTTCAAGTCTCATGGGTGCCAGTATTAGAATCTCGAGTCTCGGGGGCATTTTCTAAGCTTCCTATAAAGCAAGGACCCTAGCAAGCAGCAAGCAGGCTAACCTGGCTCTCATGGATGAGGCTGGCCAGTACCCAGTGGGCTCAAACCATTGCCACAGGCAAATGTGCAAAGCCTCTGATGAGAGGCCACCAGGAGCATCTTCCAAGGCTCTTGGCTCCAGCTTCTTCCTCCAAAACACACCAAGTGCTGCTGCCACTGCCCACGTGCTCTCTGGAGGGCACTCCCCTGGCCCCGCCGTCCCGCCCCGCCGTCCCCGGAGCAGACACTGTATCCTGTTACCCCCCTCCCCGCTATGCCCAGCACCATTCAGACACGGAGCTGGTGCTTAGTAAATGTGGATGGAGGGCTCAGTTGCGGGGGCCGGGGGGAGCAGTGGCCGGGCTCCACCTCTTGCTTCCTGAGCACTGCCCGCACCGCCTGGACGGAGGCAAAGACCTGTCCGTCGGCCAGTCTGGTGCTGGCCCAGGAGGGAAGGTCATGATGACCTGCCTCCGCTGCAGCTTCCAGGCCTCGCCTTTGCTTGTTTTCTGGGAGCCTTGGTGTCTGCCCACAATGGCATGGCTCATTCAGCTGCCCGGATTCTTGGCGCTGTGCGCGGGCCGCATAGCTTGTTTCCGTGGTGAGCATGGCAGAGAGGGCCTGCGCTCCCGGGCCCAGCCTTCCTCCCGGTCTCCTTGGGCCGGGCGCGGGCCAAGCGACTGCTCCCAAAGCGGGTTTTCTGACGGGGGTGGGGTGGGGTGGGGTGGGGTGGGGTGGGGTGGGGTGGGGTGGAGTGATCATCTCCGACTTGGCTGTGCTTTGAGCTGCAGTGAACAGATCTAACAGATTTTATTCCTTCCTTCCTCTTCCATCCCACCTTGTTCCCCAAAGCGTCTGAGATGGCTGCATGGAATACCGCATTCTGGAGGGTGCTTGGATGGCATCTGGCCTGACCCCTTTCACTGTGCCATCTTCTGGGAAGGGTTACAAAGGTTGATGACTTGCTTGGGGTTACCTAGCGGATGAGGAGCTGGGCTGGGATGGAAGCTACCATCTCCTGAGTCCTGTGTTCTTCCTACCATAGCATTTCTAGGCTCCCCTTGAGGGACTCTTTCCAGTGGTGAGATGGGACAGCCTGGAACCGTCCACCTCTCCAACACCTTTGCCCCTGAGAGTGGACATACACTCAACACACACGTGTACACACATGTAAGATGGATCCAGAATTTTATTTTTATTAAAAGAATGTATTTATTTATTCATGAGTGACACACAGAGAGAGGCAGAGACACAGGCAGAGGGAGAAGCAGGCTCCCTGAAAGGATCCCAATGTGGGACTTGATCCCAGGACCCCGGGATCATGTCCTGAGCCGAAGGCATATGCTCAACCACATAACCACCTAGGTGCCCTGGATCCAGATTTTTAAATGAAAATAAAATTGTTTTAGTTTTCTAAACCAGAGGTCAGGCTAACTATGGCCCATAACCTGATCTCATTCAGCCTGAAAGCAAAGGGTGATTTTTACATTTTTAAATTGTGAAAGAAGCAGCAGCAGAAGCATATGTGACAGAGACCGGATGTGCCCTGCAAAGCCAAAAATACTTATTATCTAACCCTTTGCAGAGAGAATGCTTGCTGATCCTCGGTCTGGACAACGCATTTGACTTTTCCTCCAGTAATAATAAACAATCTACCCAGGATGCTGAAATCTCCCCTTTTATAGGTACATTGACAGGGTCATTTCTATAGGCTCTGACTGTGAAATTTAGAATTTGCCGCTCTCTCCTTTACCCGTCAGATGCTTGTGATTTTTCTGAGGGGTCTTTCTGTTGCTCGATTCCTCTCTTCCCAGGATGAACCACGGGCATGAACCTATTGTCAGGAGACTTCCAGGGGTGCATTAGGGGGTCAAGGCTGCCCTGGGCATTTACGGACCCAGCTGGGGCCAGCGAACAGACTCCCAAGAGTGACAAGGAAAATTTCTTTCCCCTCAAAAGAAAAACACAAAGATGCTTGTGATCTGAGTACCTCTGTTTCCTCCCCACCAAGGCAGGCTTCTCGACTAGTTCCTGTCTATTCAGGCCGCTCATTTCTTTATAGTTACTGAACCAGAATAACCACAAATCGAGCCGGAAGTGTGCGATAACCCGCTGAACTCTGCGTGGCCTTGGCCGGCTTCTCCCCCAGCACATCCGACGGCTGCCCTGCTTCTGCAGCTGCAGGGTATCCAGCGAGCACCCAGCAGCGACTGAGGCTCGGCTCTCCGGCCAGCTCCTTCCAGAGTCAAAAGAAAGAGAGGGGGAAAAGTGACAGGCAGACGGAACCAGGAACATTCGAAACCGTCAGAGCTGTTCACGGTTGTGAAAGATTTACAGGCAGGCAGTTTGGAGTTTAAATACGAAATGACACCAGAAGCCTTTAATGTAAAGAGGAGCTTTAAGTCTGATCTGGGAGCAGAAAATAGTCTGTGAACTCCCCTCTCTGAGATCTTAGAAGTTCTGTTCTATTGACTCCAGGCAGGGCCTCAGCCACGGTGCACTTCATGGGCTCATAAATATAACATTATTGGGCCAAAAAACCAATCCTTCTCCAACTGATTAGGCCCAGATTGGTCAACCCATAAATCAACACTGAATGAGAGCTATAAAGTTGTGAATCAATGTGTCCCAGACCTCCAAACCGGAATGAAAACGCTGGAATAAAATAGCTGGAGTACTTCCAAGATCCTTCTTCTCATCCCTCCTCCCACCAGCCCCATATCCTACTACACTAATTTTAAAAGCCCTTTTTTCTTTTCTTTCTTTTCTTTTTTCCTTTCCCCCCCTGCTCTGGGTCTGGCTGTGGACAGCATTTCAGGGCAGGAAATATGGTCTAGAAGTGAGGGTGGGGAAACAAGAGGCTGACCTGTGCATTTCCGGGCAGGCCTGCTCTGGGGCTCTGCTGTAGCTCCCTGGCTGGGGTCCCCACCTGTGGCTGGGAGGTGATGGCATTTGTCATCCGTGTCGTGGGGCCAGGAAGGGAATCAAATACCCCGCTGGCACACAGTGAGTGATTGGCTCCTGTTTGATCCATGAATGGATATTTAGATCCAATTAATTTGAGGGCTGTGAACTCCTACATTGAATCACTAACTATAATAACCCATCCTCCTCTTGGAATGGCACATTAGGTTCAAAGATGCCAAGCAGCTGTCCCTGTCGGACGTGGTCACTCTTTTGGGATCTGGGTGCTGAGATCGTCTGCTGGGAAAACTGGCCACACATAGTAGAGAGCCTTCCGTGTCCCAGTTCCTCTGAGTTCTAAAGCAAAGTTTGTTTCCATAATCCCGCTTTTCCAAAATATGCCCTCGCAGTGTCCTCTCCTCCTCTCTTTGATGCAGCAGACACTCCCTCCCCCCACTGCCCCTTCTAAGGGCTCGTTGTTAAGCACCTGCTTTCCTGGGCTGGGAGCTCTTCTTTCCCGGTCATCCCAATCCCAAGCTCGCCTGCCATCTTCTCCTCCTTGGGGAGGACGCATGCACTATCCCGTATATATTCTTTGAGTTGTTGGCCTCCTGGTTTTTCCCCCAGACATAGACTCAAAGGGCTGGGAGGGTGTCTGCTGTGTAAGGGGTTCTCACTTATCTAAAGTGGAAATCAGGCCTCTCGCAACCCACTCCACCATACTACCTTAGTGCAAAGCCCTACCCTGAGCGCATTCTTGTTCTTCTCTTTAGAGAAAGAAGGTCCTTGTCAGGTTCTCCTGAAGCTGGTCTTAAAGCACCATTTCTGTACAGTTCACTGTTTCCTTTGGACACTTTTATTTCCCCCTCCATGTTTTCTTCTCTCCTTGCTGTGACTTACAAGACCATGAACAGACAAGCCCAAGACCCCAGAGGAGAAATTCTCCCCTCCAGCGTGTGCCTCTAGGAGGAATGGGGCTGAATGACAGCACTATTTGACGAATGAGCTCCATGGAGGTGTTTTACCACCAGCAGTCAGAGAAACCTTGCAGGATGTGTCCAGGGAAATGGATTTTGTAGGGTTAGCTAAATCTGTACCACCCACAGCACAATAGCGGCAGTGTGCAGAAAAGGCGGCTTTGAAACAGGTTCAGTTTTATGTTAGTTCCAAGTTTAGGTGAAGAGCCAAGTTCAGGTAAGGGACCGTTTTTGCAGCTGAAGGATTTGTATTCCTCCTCCTATCCCTGATGCAGCCCTTTGTCGTCTTGGCTCTTCTACCATTTAAAAATCCTGACATTATCTCTCTACTTTCTGGGAAGACATTCAACTCCCAGAGTGAACTGTATGAAATAAAGTGATCACACTGCTTGGACCTAACTCTTCTATAGGCGGACCTGTGAGTGAGTGTGAATGTGATGAACCCTACTGCCTGGAGAATCCTTTTTAGACACTTAATCCCTCTTTTAGCTCTGAGGTCTGAGGGCCCACAGAAAAGAATGGGGAAGATTCTAAATATGACCCCAATTTTTCATCCCTGCTGCATCCATGCCCTTTGTCAGGTAGCTTTGTGTTGCCCTCCAAGGCTGTGTCTGGGCTTAGTCATGAACTTATTTTGGCCAACAGGATAAAATGGAATTGATGGATATCTGTTCTGAACCCAGACCTCATGAGACCTTGTATGTTTCTTCTTGATCTCTTTTGCATCTATCATCGCCATGACAACATGCATGAGCTAGTTTGTTGGAGAAGGGTTACATTGAGGCACAGAGCCAAATCACCCCAGTGGTCCCAGCTGACACCAGTGTATATCGACCAACAACCAGCCGACCCCCAGACATGTGAATAAATCCAGTCAAGATTGGCAAAGCCATTTAGCTGATCACCACCCACTCCCACTACTCCTTGATGTTTATTGTTGTGTATCACTGAGGTTTCATGATGGTAAGGCAATGTCATTGTGGAAATAGCTGATTGATATGGGCAGTTACCCCACATATACTTTTTTATCACATTTTATTTCCTTGATGGTCACCTAAATCATCTGATCTACACTATTAGGTGGCTACCTAATATCCATAATTCTCTTCTTCCTTGCTATCAGAACCATGTGGCCAAGAGTGCCTGGTTGGCTCAGTCAGTTAAGTGTTTGGTCTAGGTCATGATCTCAGGGTCCTGGGATTGAGCCCTGTGTTGGGATCCATGCTCAGCAGGGAATCTGCTTCTCCGTCTATCTCTGCCCCTTCCTCTGCTCATGCTCTCCCTCTCGCAAATAAATAAATAAAATCTTTAAAAAAAAAAAAAAAAAGAACTACGTAGCTAGCTAAAAATCTACATTTCCCGGCTTCCTTTGCAGCAAGGAGTTGTCATGTGACACTTCTTTGGCCAATGAAAAGTAAATAAAGTATCCAGTAGAACTCCCAAAAGGGAGTGGAGACTCCCTTTGTCCCTGTCCTTTTTCTTGCCTGAAATGAGAATGTAATGCTGGAGGATAGTCTAACCCTGAGTTGACAGCATAAGCTAAGAATGGCTGGGAGGAAAGACAGAAAGAGCTTGGGTCTCGGATAGTATGGTTGCCGGGCTAGCACTATACCAGTACTTTCTAGGGACATCTTGTTATATGGGAAAATATAAAATTTCTAAATTGCTTATGCTACTGTTTTTCAGGATTCTCTTATTTATAGCTTACTATAATTCTTAGGATCACATTCTAGGGGCCACTTTGTACCCTTTTGGAGAAAGTTCTTAGAACAAATAAGTAAAAGTGTTTTCTAAAGCTATTTTATAGAAAACAGAACTCCTAATTACTGTACAGATTCACCAATTATACACATAACAATAATCTCAGTGCATTCGTATTTGTGTATAATATTGGTTAATAATTTTCAAAGCTCATGATGTTCTTACGTGTCCCCCTCAATACGCTTGTGATGAATATCCCACATTCATTCATTCAATGGGAGGGGAAACTGAGGCATGGGGACTTTAAGTGAGTTCTCCAAAGTAAACAACCTGTTAGAGAGTTGGGGAGGGACTGGAAAACAGGCTCCCCAGGCTTGCTGAGGAAGGATCTAATGTAAATCTCAATTAGAACAAACTGGAATGATGTAACTTCTGTATCTTGGACTATGATTGACCCCAATCAGGGAAACCAAAAGCAACTGAATTTGTTTTAACTCTGCAGAGAAGATCCAAGACTGAAAGTCAGTACACTGAAGACAGGCAAGTTTGTAGGAAAGAAAAGAAGAAAGAAAGGACAACTCTTTGACTTTTGTATCCACCCACGTATTTGCTTCCTCTTCTCTGTTCCACTGGGAAGTAGAGCTGATGGATTGTGGATCTATCTTCCCAGAGCTTGCTGGTGAGCTCCTCAGGTTTAGGACTAGATGTTCTTTATTTTTATATTATTGGTAGGGTTTCTGGGTACAATTGTGCAGGTTGGTCACTGCACAAGAGTGCTTGGCTGAGGAGTGAGTAAAATCCACATTCATCAGGCAATGGGCCCATGGGATTGTGATACAGCAAGAAGTCCTTTTTTCCCAATTTGCACATAGATACTCTGATGATTGGCACCTGGACCACAGTATGGGATGCTTTTTTGAAAAATGAATAACCCAGGGATCCCTGGGTGGCTCAGCGGTTTGGCACCTGCCTTTGGCCCAGGCACCTCGATCTGGAGTCCCAGGATCGAGTCCCACGTTAGGCTCCCAGCATGGAGCCTGCTTCTCCCACTGCCTGTGTCTTTGCCTCTCTCTCTTTCTCTATGTCTATCATGAATAAATAAATAAATCTTTAAAAAATTAAAAAAAAAGAATAACCCTCAAATGATTACTTCTTTCCTAGGTCATTTTGATCATGTTCTACTACTAGTAGTCAGGTGTTTCTAAGATGGGAGTTGGTAAGTGTGAAGATCTTTCCTTCTCAAGCTAGCATACATACTCACAGAAGTGAAGTAGCAGTTTCAAGATTCAGAGACTAGAATGAAAATAAAAATCCACCATTTATTAAACATTTATTATGTGTCAGATAAAAAGTACTTTACATTCCTTACTTCATATAGTCCTTACAGTGAAACTGTGAGGTAGGTTCTATTAACACTCCCATTTTCCTTTTAAAGATTCATTTATTCACTCTAGAGAGAGGGGGGGAAGGGACAGAGGGAGAGAGAGAAAGAGAGAGAGAGAGAATCTCAAATAGGCTCCCTGCTGAGAATGGAGCTCATCTCAGGGCTCAATCCCATGACCCTGAGATCATGAACTGAGCCAAAACCAAGAGTTAGACACTTAACTGACTGAACCACCCAGGTGCCCCATTAACACTCCCATTTTAAAGATGAAGAAACTGAGGCTCTGAAAAGGTGAATACTGCTCAATGTCATATAGCCAGTATGAAACAAAGCTTGGATTTGAATCTAGGCTTGTCTAATTCTAAGGTCTTAGAACTTCATCCTGCAGTTTCCTAAGCATGTAAATTCTTTGTCAATAGTGCAAACATAGCAGAGACAGTGGTGTTCACCAACTAGTCCATGAGCCCCCCCCCAGACTCTCACTCTCACTTGCGTTTAGGATGGGGCCCCATGATTGGGTTCTGTCTATGGGATGTAGGCAGAAGTGATGTATGACCATCCCTAGGTATGACTATTGATAACATCGTGGGTCATTGGCTGTCTTTCTCTTCTTTGTCCACAACCCAGGGCAACTCAGATGTTGAGATGTCAGCATCTGAAAATGGAGGCATCTTGGATCCCTGAATCACTGCATGGAGGAGAGTCACCTTCCAGAACCCCACAATCCGCACTTGGCTTATGTGAAGAAGAAATGATTCTTTGTCGTGTTCTTGGAGCAGAGAGTAGCCTAACTCAACTAATATAGCAGAAATGATAAGAATAACTTTATGTATTTATTTTATATAATTGTTTATGTTGCACAAATACTTTCTCAATTCTCATTACCTTGAGAGATGAGCAGGGATTATAAGCCCCATTTTATAGGCCAGGAAACTGAGGCCTAGAGAAGTGAAATGATTTGCTCAAGACCACATAGTTGGTAGGTGGTCAAACCAAGGTTAGGCTCTCAGTAATTTTCCCACACTCTATAATTTTACAACTTCCTAGCTCAATGTTATAAAAGCAAGCAATAACCTCAGAGGGAATGAGGGTCCCACTGTATAGAGTTCTGCAGATTAAATTAAACACCTTGAAGGACTACCAGGCTAGGTAGCCAGTACAGACAGGTGTAGTACATTCCAATGGTTCGTATTCTTAAGTCAACAAGCTGCAGGCGTCCTGTGGCTGCTCAGACTCTTGGGTGGTCCTGGAGGGGAGTCCCAAGTCTTGTTCTTGAGCAATTTGGTGCACAAATCTCCAAACCGAGCTACAGGCCTTGAATTAAAGACAAAATGTTACAACTCTGGGTGAAAATCCTCAGTATCTCCAGAGAGTAAAGTGCCTGATTCTCCTTCTTCATCTCTACACAGCAATCATCATTTTATCTGGCATAGAATTCTTCACAGTGTACAAAATACTTCCCTCTCCCTTATCTCATTTAATTCTCACAAAACAGGGTCATGCTTTTTCTTTGGGAAACCCTAAAGGTTGATTTGTTCCAAAATAATGACAGGGTTCAGCCCCTAGAATAAAATCTGACATTTATTGAGCACATATTATGTGTAGTATCTCATTCAGTCCTACAACAGCCCCCCAAATTCATGGTGATGATAGATGCAAAAGAGAGCAAGAAGAAACATACAAGGTCTCATGAAGTCTGGGTTCAGAACAGATATACATTAATTCCACTTTATCCTGTTGGCCCAAACAACTTCATGACTAAGCCCAGACACAGCCTTGGAAGGCAACACAAAGCTACCTGACAAAGAGTATGGATACAGCAGGGATGAAGAATTGGGGTCATATTTATAATCTTCCCCATCCTCCTTCCATGGGCCCTCAAATCTCAGGGCTACTTTATCTGTCCTACAGTGATGAATCTTGAGGAATGAGAGTCTAAAAACTTGCTCAAGATACTCAGCTAAGAAGGCTTCTGGCAGGGATCTATGAAGCCCATGGAGAAGTTTTCAACCAAGGCAAAAAAGGGAAGGGATGGAAGAGAAAAGTAGTCAATTATCCTGTTCTATACAAGGGATGTGCCACAAACACCTACCTAACTTCTAGTAACTTTATTTACCATAATCTATATAAAGCCTTAAAAATCTGTCGTAGTCTTTGATCTTACCTCCTCTCTGCAGACGGGGATCCAAATTCATGGTGATCTCTTTTTCAGGAAGTAGAGTTTCTGATTAGCTGACCTCTGATAACATTCTTATACTAAGAGGAGGGATGGAATCTCTTTGTTTTGGTATTTATTTTGTGACTCTGTAAACATTGACCTTGCTCATGTTCAATTCTTTTGCTAACAAAAGTCTCCAAATCTTTTTTTTTCTTTCTAGGTCAAGCTCCTGGGATTCTTCTCTCATGAGACCTGATGAGCTGCCAGTATCCTGAATGTGACAAGGATCCAAGTCATCTCTGTTTGTGGTTATTTGGTATCCTCTGTTCCTTGCCATGGCTGAAGGCTCATTTAGCATTCTCCCCTATGGAGCTCAGGCTGCTGAGATAGGGCGTCACCTGAAGTTTCCCTGCAGGGCCTCCAGCTGCCCAACGCCAGGGCATCATTCATTTTGTACTCTGTATGGATATCCCCTTGGAGTTGGCATTTAGGCAAGACGATGGCCCTATTTATGACTCTTCATTCATTCATTCAGAAATATTATTAAGCACTGGCTATAGTTTTAGAATTCTATTGATCTTGAAGGATGGAAAGGAGGAATAAGCCAGGTCTGTCCTAGTGATATGCTGTCCACACTGAGCCTCTTTGAAAACCTGAGAATTGCTGTTGACTCTTCCTCTCTCTTAGCTGCCACACTGCAATCAAACACCAAGCTTTACCAATTTTGCCTTCGAAATATTTGTCATACTTACCTCTACTTCTGCTTTCCGGCCAACACTCCTTTATTTTAGGTTTTCACACCCCTTTTGCTGATCATTGTGGTTCCCTCATAACTAGTCTGTCTGATTTGGTCTCATCCTCCTTATTTGCTCTTCCATACTGCAACAACAAAGACTCGCCTAAAATATATGTCTAAGTCACTACTCAAACTTTCAAATGGCTCCTTCTGGTCCCCCTATCATGGTGGCACAATCCATGGTGTCCTGGCTTGTACCCGCCTCTCCAGCTCCACTCCCTAGTGAGGTTCTCAACCACCAGAGTAATTATCCAGCCATGTTGTATTGCCTGGCTTCTTATCCTCTGAGAGTAATTGTGCTGACACTCCCTTCTGTACATCCATTTCCCCACCTACTGCTTCTCTGCCTTTGCTCCTTCTGCCCTGACTCCTTTGTAACTCCTGCATCAGGATGAGTCCTATTCATTCTTCAAGGCTTATTTTAAAGCTCAACCCCTCCAGACAACCTTTGTTACCTCCCTGACCACTCCATGATAGGTGCCTTTTCTCAGTGGGTCTGCTGTATCCCTTGCACATCTTTCTCATTGCTCTTAACATATGGGCTGACGGTTGTCAATGGAAAACTGCAATGACCCAATCCAAGAGGAACTATTAATGGCCCAGACAGACCTTTCAAAAATGAAGGTTTAAGTCATCCCACCAGGTAAAGGGCCATGACCAGGTGAGCTGTTTTCTGAAGGCAAAGGAAATGCAGAATGAGCAATGGAGGAAGATAGTTACAAATCAACTACAACCATGACCAGCTATGGAAACGAGGACTGTGATTATCATGAGAATTCTTCCTTGTTTTGATGTGAACATGTTTGTGTGTGACATGTAAAATCAGCTAGAAAGCCATTCTCACGTTCATCTTCCTTGAAAAGACATATCCTTCCCTGCCGGTGGCAGGCCCAGCCCCCAGTCCATCTTCCCTGAGGTCACCTGATTTCTGTCTCCGTGGTGCTGGGCAGGAGATGAGCTATTTCAAAGAAAATGTAGTCAACAGCATTCAAGAAAAATGTATTGAGAATTTACCAGAGTGAGAGCCTGTGTAGAAAGATGAGTCAGCCACAGATTCTACCTCAAGTGGTTTTACAGTCTGGTAGCAAAGCAAATACGGTGTTTTTTTGTTTTGTTTTGTTGTTTTTCCTAATTTACAGTTATATTTGTCTGTATCAAGGTAAAGTTCGCGCATGGCTACAGGGGAGCAGATGTGCCTCACACACACTTTTCTGTGTGGTCTGAGGACCTGCACTGTCCCAATTACCTTGCTCATCAACGCTTGTTACCACCAGTGAATGAAAACTGGTTTAGTGCAGGCTCCTTTGCCAGCAGTGCCATATCCAGGAAATGGGTCCCTTCTGGGCTTGGAGGGCTGACGAATGAACCCCTAGACCCTACTAACCCCACTGCTGCCCTCATTGGTCCTCTTCTGCATTTCTTCTTGGTACTCTTTATTTCTTCCTTGTAATTCATTTTGGAGCCTATGCAATTCAGAAAGCAGAACGGTGCCCTTGGAACAAATGGAATTTCAATCTTCACTTTTCAGGGATAGTCAGCTCCAAATCACCACACTTTTATGATAGTCTCAAGAAACCCCCACAGATGGTTTGGTAGTGTGTACCAAGAGTGTTAAAGATATGTGTGCATTCCTATCCATGAGGTGGAATGCTATACCATAGTAGGAAGGAATGAGCTATTGATAAATGCGGTAACGTGAATGACTCTCAAAATAATTATGCTAAGAAGCCAGAGGAAAAAGACTACACACTGTATGATTTCATTTATATAAAACTCTAGAAAATGCTAACTAATCTATAGTGACAGAAAGCAGAGCAGTGGTTGCTAGGAACGGGAGAGCAGAGGGAGGGAGAGATTACAAGGGGCACAGAGAAAGTTACAAGGGTGATGGACATGTTCATTATCTTGATTGTGGCAGTGGTTTCATGGGTGTGTACATATGTCAAAAATTATGAAATTGAGCACTTTAAATATGTGCAATTTATTGTATGTCAATTATACCTTAATAAGGCCATTTAAACAATTTTTAAATATGTGTACATTTTGACCCAATAATTCCATTTCTCGTCACCCTCCTAAGGAAATAATTGAAGTGCCCAATTTACGTTCAAGATCTTCCACACATTGTTTAGAAGAGTGAAAAAGTTCAATAAGAGGGCATAGTTAAAAAAATTAATGCTTAAATAAATTCCAGATGATGACGGAATACTGTGCGTGCTTTTAAAATCATACAATCGTATTTACCGTGATGAAGGAAATGTTTACCATGATGTGTTTGGTGGAAAACTCGTTTACAAAATAGTATGAACATTATGAGAACAAGACCAATATGCCACAGACTGCAGATGTGTGCAGAAGAAAGACTGGAGGTTTTGTACAAAATATCCACAATAGTCATTTCTGGGGAATAGGTGGGATCACAGGTAATTTTAATTTTCTTTTTTGAATTATTCTTAATGTTCATCAACTTTTTTACTTTTGAAATGTATTGCTTTTTAAAATAGAAAAAACCGGAAGCAATAAAAGAATTTTTTTTTTTTTTTTTTTGCGGTGGGCGGGGGGCACTCTGTTCTGTGCAGAGGCTGCAGGCGAGGGCCTGTCCCTCTGGTCTCTTCTTCCACTGTCACTAGGTGCTGTGTCTTGATGATCACAGGTTGCAGAAAGCTTGAGAAGGGTTATTCCCGGGGCTTTCCGATCCTGCCTGGAGCCCTGGTGCTCCTTCTCTGCTGCATGGCTAGCCTGCACAGGAGGTCACTTGCTCCTTTTGCTGTAAGTGGCAATAAATGAGCAAAGGATGACCAGGTCGTGGCCAGGCCTTGAGGGTTTGAACATTGGGGAAGAAAGGAAAGCTTGGCCTTCCTAGCTCTTTCCCAGCTGTATCCTCTAGTTAAGTGCAACTTTTACTCAGGAAGCAAAGCATTAGCCACCATACATTTGCCCAGGACACAGGTCTATTAACTTCCAGCAAAAACCATAGCCACAGGGTGGGGAGGTGGTGTGCGGTTTAAGCCTGTAGGGCGGCCTGCCTTTCCCCCACTTCCTTCTTTGCTCTTCTCCCCCCAGAAATAGAAACTAAAGAGGAGTGAAAGAAGTGCTCTGGGCATCACACCCTTTGAAAGCAAGATGGCTTCCTTTGGCCTGGGTGTGCTGTTCTCTGGGCTGCTAGCTGGCCCTGGGGGTACTGGTCTCAGGTCTGGACCAACCAGCTAAAAAGAAGTTTAATGCAAGCTGTTTAACACACTTTGAAAATGCACCTGCTTGTTCTATGGAAAGTGGCTGGGTTGGAAGGGCTGAGGTGACTTGTCTCAGGTGGCTGCGACTGAGAGATTATTGCTACAAGAACAGTAAGATGAACCAATACCAGAAGGGTCTGTGACCTTAAAACTTTTTTTTTCCCCCAACTGAACAGAAAGGTGTGTGGGGGCAAACCCATGTGTGTCATCAGTAGCCCTGAATATGCAGAGGGCGTGGTAAGAAGATGGATGGGTGGCCCGATGTCTATGAGGCTCAGTTTGCTCACCTGTAAAATGGAATAGGAACAACCATCTTGTGGGATTCTTTTATTTATCCATTTATTCTCTAAGCACTGACTGAGCACATACTGTGTCCCAGGGGGTGGAGACACAACAAATTAATTAAACATGACCTCTCGTTTCTTATGGTTCTTTCCTATGAGGTTGCTGAAACGTTTCACCTATAGTAGATGTTCAAGAATTGCTACTGTTGTCACCAAGGTAAAGATTCCTGCAAGGGGACAGTGCTTGGCTTAGTTACTGGACCTGTGGCCACAAGGCAGACACCTGGATACTAGGTCAGGTGCACTGGCCAGTGAGGGTCAACTAGAGAACTTTCAAGAGTGAATAAAAAGCTTAGCCATGGAGAAAAAAAAAAGTGTGGGATTCAGGCTGTCACTGGAGAAAGGTTTTAATTGGTTGCTGGAGATAATTCTTCTGAATGTGTGTTTTTATACTCTATTCATGTTTATTCATAGACGTTTATTTTGTATATCATTCACTTATTTTAAAAGCATGTAAAATAGTCCCCTTTATCTATGGCTCTACTTCCCATGGTTTTGGTTACTAGAGGTCCAAAGATAGATGAACTTCCTTCTGATGTATGGCCAAAAGGTCAATAGCAGCCTAATACTGTGTCACAACGTCCATGTCGCTCCTGTCACGTCCTTTTGTCATGTGGGCATTTATCATCGCACATCATCACAAGAAGAAAGATGAGATACCAGAGGATATTTTGAGAGAGAGACCACATTCACATGACTTTTATTATAGTATGTCGTTACAATCATTCTATTTTGTTATTAGTTACTGTTGTCAATCTTTTACTGTGCCTAATGTATAAATTAAACTTTATTGGAGGTATATATGAATAGGAAAAAATATGTATATAGATTCGATGCTATCCGTGGTTTCAGGCATCCACTGGGGTCTTGAAATGTATCCCCCATGATTGAGCAGGGGCTACTGTATTTTTTTAAAAAGCACTTATTCTGTGCTAGGCCCTGTGTTTAGAGCTGAAGAAGAGACTAAGGAATAATGACACATGTTACTCCAGGGTATTATAGTCTGGTGGAGAGAAAAGGAAATACACTTAAACAGGGTGAGTGGTGGCCTTAAGGGCTGGGATGAATGCATCAGAAGGTCAGTGCAGTGGGAGTTGAGAGCAGGCAAATGGTCTGGTTTGGAGAGGGCAGGATGTTGGCAAATGCCCTGGAGCAGATGGATGGGTATGGGACCTTAGCAAGGTTTTGTGGGCTATGCCTCAGGGATGTCCTCAGGATGGCAGGCAGACAGGTCCTGATGAGTGGAAGGTGTAGTTGGAGGCATTCAGTCATCCATTCCTTTCCTCATTCATTCAGTGGATCTTTAGAGTGCCTACCATTGCTAGCACTTTTCTGGAGTGGAGACTCAGTAATGAACAAGACACACAAAAAGTTCTGTCTTACGTAGTTTGCATTCTAGAAAAGGAAGACAAAAAAATCACTACTAAGTTATATATAGCAGCAGCTTTCAAATGTTTGGTCTCAGAACCCCTGTATGTTCTTAAAAATTATTAAAGACCCCAAAGAACTGTTTAGGTAGGTTATAGCTACTGGTAATCAACTAGAAATTAAAATTGAGAAATTTAAAATATATATGAGCATTAAAAATAACAATCTACTCATTAGTATAAAATACATCTATTTAGTGAAAAATTACTATTTTTCCCCAAACAAAAATTAAGAGAGGAGTAATGGTTTTTACATTCTTGCACACCTCTTTATTTTCCAACTAAAGTAGAAGACAGCTGTATTCTCATATCTACATTCAATGTGTGTTGTTATGTAGTTTTGGCTGAAGCATATGAAGAAAATCTGGCTTCGTGTGGTGCCACTGACTTGATTCATGGGAAGATGCCAGCAGTTTACCCTACCACAATTTTTGTACCATCAGTACAAATGCCAACACAGCACAAAGGGCAAATACATCTTAGTATTATTATGAAAATAGTTTATATGAGGGCTTGCAGAACTTCAGGGGTTTGAGCACTATATTCTGAGAACAGCTGGTATAGATTATTTGCCATATAGACTGGTAAGAAGTGCAATGGAGAGAATTACAGCAGGGAAGGGGTGTAGGGGGAATAATGAGAGGGTTGCAATCCAAATTGGGTAGTCAATGCCGGCTTCAATGAGGAGGTGGCATTTAGGCAAAGGCTTATGGGATGAAGGGAGCAAGCCTGGTGTGTCTTGGGGAACAGGAATCAAGGAAGAAAGAATAGCATAAATAAGGGCTCTAAGTTGGCTTATTCAAGGAACAATAATTCAAGGAATTATTCTTGAATTCTTCTTATTCAAGAAGCCAGGGCAGCTGAGTAGTGGGTAACAAGTGGTAGTAGTAGAAAAGGAGGTCAGAGAGGAGACAAGAGCCAGACTCTACAGGGCCCTTCACATGATCATAAGGACTTGAGCTTTTAAAAATGATTATTAAAGATTTTACTTATTTATTTGAGAGAGAGAGAGAGAGAGAGAAAGATAATGAGAGAGAGAGAGAGAGAGAGCACCAGTGGGAGTAGGGGGAGGAAGGGCAGAGGGAGAGGGAGAAGCAGACTCCTCACCGAGCTGGGAGCTCAATGCGGGGCTCTATCCTAGGACCCTGGGATCATGACTTGAGCTGAAGGCAGACGCTTAACCAACTGAGCCACCCCAGTGCCCCAGGACTTGAGCTTTAATTCTGAGTTAGCTGGAACACTATTGAAAGGTTCTAAGTTAGAAGAGTGATGTGATTTGTTTCCATAGCAAAAGGGATAAACCTGAATGGTAGGGTGTGGTCAGATTCTGTATTTGTAAGGTTTGCACATGTATCCTCGGATAATGCCTAGCACATAGTATGCTCTAAGAACTATGTTGGGTAGAAGAATGGCCTGTATTCCTGTACCTGTCAAGGAACAGACTGTGTTAGCCAGCTTTTGCTATAGTAACATACACCCCCAATAATTTATTGGCTTAAAACAATAAACATTTATTTCTTGCTAATATTACTTATGTTCGATGACTCATATCACTCAGCTGAAGCTCTAGTGAAGTGGGAAGGAGAGAATGAATATTTGGGAACAATAATGCAATCTGTAAGGGACAGTCTGAGGATGAGTCAGCTATAGTCAGCTAGCTGAATTAGCACATTTGACTAAGTCTTTTGCCTATGGGGCCCAGCAAGGGCTATTTTACAAGAACATCACTGCCAGAATTGAGTCATTGGCTTATATGCACAAAGAACAAATACAAAGTCCTCCTTCTGTGATTCATTCCAAAAGAAGGGCCAAGAAACCATGGCCTTTTCACCCTAGGAGCACAGAGCTTATCTTAGAGTTGCTCAACCTTGGCTAAAAGTGTTACGTTTAGGGGCCTTAAATGGGGCCAGGCTTGGGGCTCTGGGAGAGGGTCTTGGTCATAATAGGTCCTTTAACCACTGAAAGCAGAATCACTTGGTGGAGAAGGGAGCTTGTTAACATCACGGATTCCTGGACCACCCCAGGAATCTTCTGTGGTTAGGTCTAGGATTTCTCCAGGCCTTTCTTTGGCACACGAGAGAGAAGGTACATCATAATAACATAGTAAGTTAGAAAATGAGTGATATCACAAAAGCCAGCTCTTGCCTTTGTTCTCGTTATCTGTGGGTGCTTATAGATTGGACCTGAGGTTGGGTGTACCAAGCCATCACAAGCTGAATATTATTGAAGACATGGGTGAAGCAACTTCAAAGTTCATATTCAGACTACCTGAAGTCACATCCGTGACCTGGCCCGGTCACCACTTGCATTGGCCATCTCAACTTTATACCTTTTCCACCTGGATCCAGCTGACTGTTTGTCTAATATTAAAAGGAAGCTTCTCACAGACCACAGAATATTGCCTTTTTTCCGACCTGGACCCCTTGAACTTTGAACCACAGCCTCGGAATCTCAACACATCCTGCTTTAGAGAAACACTTCCTGAAAAATCTCTCAAACACCAGGACCCCACACGTGTCAGCTTCCCTTTTTTGGGTGACTCTGTGGGACCAGGGCCATTGCCTTTTATCCGTATCAGGTGATTAAAGGCAGCCTGTGGTCGGACTCCCCTCCTCCTCCTGGCTTTGGTGGAAGTTTGTTCTTTTCAGGTCTTACCAAGTTCAAGTAGCTTAGGGACACCTCCACGGAAGCCCTGTTTGTGATCTGGAGTGATTTATAGCAGCACTAAAACTTCTCACAACAGACAAATTAATACTCAGACGCCTTTTCAGCGCCTCCTTTGAGAAAGAGGTTTTGACCCGGCGCCAAGATGTGGGAGGCAAGATGTTTCTCTGGAATCCCATTGGGTGGCAGCCTCTGGGATCACACCCAGCTTGGTCTGAAGTCCAGTACACTCCAAAATTGGTCTCTGCTTTTGAGTTGGTGTCTGTGTCTTTGTTTCTCAATTTTGGTTTGTGTGAATTCATTGTTCCTAATAAAAGGAACACCACGGGAGCATGCTCAGTCTCAGGGAGCCGGAAAGAGTTTTGAGTGTTCTTGCACATCCTGGGTTTGAGCCAGATTCACTCTTCCTCCTTGGAGGACCCTATCAGTGGTTCCTAAACACTTTTCCTTTGGCAGGAGTGTAACGTTACATTGCTAAAATTCTGGTTAAGTCTTTGAGGTTTATAATTAGAACTGATGAGACCCTCTCACTATCTTCCAGTACAGAGAAAATAAGACTCCAGAATCCTACCAGGACTGTAAATGGACTCAGCAAGGCAAATACTGAGAAGAATCAAACTTCACGTGGGGAAGGGCTCACTTTCAATGATCATGTAAGGTACAGACAGGGTTTTTAATCAGTGGCATTTCAACTTCCATATCTTCATGTGGGATGATTAAAAAAAATTTTTTTAAACTAAACACTTCAAAAAGAAACTAAGAAACAAACTGATTGCAGTCTTGAGATGTTTTCTCCCCCTCCCAGAAATAGGCCTATTGTCTGCAGTTTTAAAAGCAACAGAAAAAAAAAATAAATTAAAAAAAATAAAAATAAAAACAATAAAAGCAACAGAAGTCAGTTTTGCACACGTGTTCCCACCTGGAGGTCTTGTGTTCAGAAGCAGAGCTTGTTAAACGGTCTCCTATGGACTGTGAGAAATCCAGATGCTCAAGCTCAATCCAGGATGCCCTGAGTCAACAAGTCTGAGGTGGGTGCCAGGAATCTGGTTTGTAAATAAATGCCCAGGCATTCCTGTTGCTGTAGGTCTTGTGTTTGGGAGCGGCAACACCAATAAGTTCAAGATTATCAATTCGTGAACTTGGCTTTGCTGGTCCACCCTGAACCTTAGCTCTCTACCTTCATGACCCTGGACTCAGAAATCCCTCTTCTATGCTTCTAGCCTAAGAAGGGTACCCCTTAACTGGAGTGATGGCAGGGGGTAAGCCTTTGCACAGAGTTATTTGCTATCATAATTTAGAAGATGGCAGTGTTTGGAAACGAAGGTCTTTCAAGAGAGAAATGATTAAGTGAATATGGTAATTTCTCTTAACAGAACATTCTGCAAACATTACAAATGATGCTTGTTCAGTCCGTGTGATTATAAGGGAATGCCCATGATGTAACAAAAACCAAGATACTGATTATAAAATGCTTAGAACTAGGTTGAGAGGGGGATATCTCTCTGTGCAGGGAGAAATAGTAGGTAGAAATACAACATGTTAACTGAGGTTGTCTTTGGATGGGGATCTTTGGATGCTTTTGTTTATGTATTTTTTATTTTATTTGCCATATTTTTGTAATGATCAGTTATTATTTTATATTATATCACATATACACACCTATCTATATCTATGCATAGATACAGATATATCTTTATTTTAAAAGCAAAGGGAAAAAAATAAATAAAAGCAAAAGAGGAGCCCCTGGGTGGCTCAGCCGTTTAAGCACCTGACTCTTGGTTTTGGCTCAGGTCATGATCTCAGGTCAGGCTCTGCCCTGAGTGCAGAGCCTGCTTAAGATTCTCTCTCTCCCTTCCCTCTGCCCCTCTCCCTCTGCTTATGCTCTCTCTCTTTCAAAAAATAAAGTAAAAAACAGCATTACATGGATTTGATTATGAAATAGGACCTGGTAGAACAGTGTGGGTAGTTGAGGCCAAACAGACCTTTTCACTGGGGAGAGAGTAGGTGTATAGGGCAGTGATGTGCACCTGCAGGTCGCATATAAGCAATGTTATCCTTTACCAGGAAAGAGATACATGTGTATCAGTATCCAGTGACGAGACTTGCCCTCCCTGCACAGAGACAGGTAGATGCCATTTCTGAACACAATCGACCTTGAATTTGATGTGGGATCTTTGAGGTCTAAATTGCTGAGGTTGTTCTTGTTCTAGCAAACACCATCTAACAAAGATGCCGAGGTGGACGTGTTCCAGCAGAGCTGTCTCTGTCCTACTCAGAAAGCCACCAAATCATCCCTGCAGGACACAGACGCTCCATATGCAGTCAGATAAGAGACCCTAAGCTTCCCAGCTGAAATAGAGTGATACTTGCCTCTCAGATAGGGACAGAGAAGAGCTTTTATGCTAATTCTGGTTGCTTAGAGCTCTGTGTTGGAAAAAATAGTGAACAAGTCTAGAAATCAATCCCTCACCCCTACCTGTCTCCAACAAAACCCTACATCAGTGTGCTGTCATTGCTCGTGCAGCTGCCTCTTAGCAATAACTCCAGGGATGTGCTCTGTGCTTGAGGCAACCCCTTGCTGAACTAGTCCTGGGTGTCCCAGGACCTTCTGCTTGTCCTGATCCCTGCCCTGAAGGACCAGGATGGAAGAGCTCAGACGTATAGGATTTCTCCCTGCAAAGACCAGTTTTTCTCTCTAGATTTACCAGGCCCCAGGAACACCTCTGACAGAGATTTCCGGCTGCTTACGGTTGGCCATCTTTGCCCTTAGCATTTTCACTAACGCTGAAATGTCCTCCTTGAACCAAATCACTGTCTAACTCCACTGCCATGTCTAGGTCTGCTGGAGAGCCTTTGAGTGGCTTCATTATTCATTTAGAACAGGGCAGAAGTAAATTAAAAGAGAAAATTAAGGCTGCTGAGTTTTCAAAACCTCTATCCCCTGGGCTTCAGACAAGTCCTTATCGACTCTAATTCAGCACCTTGTTAAAAAGTTGTGCTATCTAGTTCAGTAGCCATTAGCCACACATAGCTATTTTAATTTAATTTAATTTAATTTAATTTAATTTAATTTAATTACAATGGGATACATCTTGAAATACAGTTCCTTAGCTGAACTAGCCATTAATTAGTCGCCTCGAAGTAAATAGTACACAGAGAAATTTCCACCATTGCAGAAAGTTCTAAAAGTTTTATTGAGTTACCTTATAAATTCTCTTATCTATTTATATCATTTCTTTTTAAGTTTCTCAACCCACAACAGATTAGAAATAGCAAATTAAGGACAAAGGGAATGATGACAACAAATGACCCAAGAAAAAAATGAGGAGACAGAATGATTAGGAAGTAAAACACTCATCCATTTATTAAATCACTAAACAAATGTTTACTGAGATGCTGGGTATTGGTCTAGGTGTTTGAACTATATTATTGAACAAAAGAGACCTAAATCTCCACCCTGTTGGAGTGTACTAAACCAGTACACACCACTTTGAGGACATTAATACACAGACCAACAGGCTTATTTTCTTTAATATTCTCTAGAGGCATCATCTGTTAAAAATCCAGTTCAATAATTGGTTTATCTTGAGTCATCAAGAATAGTTAACATACCTTAAGAAGACCCACAAGTACATACATTTTACAAAGGTTACCATCTAAGTAGCTAAATGATTGGAAAAAACAATCTGGGTTGCCTCCTTTTTTTTTTACCTCCTATTAAAATGATGGTAACTGGGATGCCTGGGTGGCTCAGTGGTTGAGTGCTTGCCTTTGGCTCAGGGCATGATCCTGGGATCTGGGATTGAGCCCTACATTGGGGTCCCTACATGGAGCCTGCTTCTCCCTCTGCCTATGTCTCTCTCTCTCTCTTTCTCTCTGTGTGTGTGCGTCTCTCATGAATAAATAAATAAAATCTTCTAAAAACCATCATTTTATATGTAAAGAGAAAAAGAAAACCAAAAAATCCCCTGTCATTTTATAAGCTCCTTTTTACCAATGAATTTATAGTGACCTTTCTTTCTTTTCCTTTCCATGCTGATATAATTTGCTTTCTGGTTCTGCCCCTTAATACTATGACTCTAGATAAGTCATTTGGACTTTTCTATGCCTCAGTTAAAAGGTAAATAAGAAACAGAACTAACACAAATGTAAATGTGGGTGGCATAAATTTCATCAACACAGTCCCTGAGAATTAGTACAAAAGTTTTGAGATTTTCTCAAGCAAGCAAGAAGCAGGTGGGATTTGATGAATTCATATGATCTCTCTTTTCCCCCACTCTCTTTCCTGTCCCCCACCTAAAACCCATAATGAATTCTCTTCTTACCCTTCATAACTGGTGAAAAAATCAGAAGCCAAGCAGTAATAAGCTTAAACATTTCCTTAGAGAAAGAACTCAATTCTAGTAGTAAAAAAAAAATTGTGTCAAAACAGGTGAGGAAGAAATTAAGGACTTTGTAGAACACTCCAGGGCTTGGAATACATAATTCTTCCAGGTGATGGAAGGAGTTCTGTGAAGGAAAGGGGAGACATATATCTAAACTGCTTTTAAAAAGTGTAGGTCAGAATCAGGGCAGAAACCTCTAATTTAAAAATGATGTCAAAGACAGTCCAAGATCACTGATGGATGGGAGACGGGATAATGTAGTGGGGGGGTGGAAACAGAGCATTTGGAGCCAGACAAATCTCAAATTCCAGCTCCAACACTTATTAGCTGTGACATCCTGTCTAAGTAACTTAACCCATCTGTGTTTTAGTTTACTCCTTTGGAAAATAAAAAGAATAGTGATAGTACCCATAATACGGGGCTATTATAAGGATTCAGTGCAATAATTTGTGGGAAGCACCTGGCATATGGCAGGTACTTGTATTAGTTAAGGTAACACTAGCTGTTGCAACAGTTAAATGTCAAATTCCAATGGTTTAATACAACTAAAATTTGTTTCTTGCCCATGTAATAGACTCCATAGAGAAAGCAGGAGGCTCTTCTCCACGTGGAGACTCAGGGATTGAGGCTTCCATCCTGCAATGCCTCCTTGCCCATCTAAGTGGGAAAAGCAGAAGGCTTTCTTCCAAATGGTCATTCAGGGATTCGGGCTTGGAAATCTTGTGACTCTCCGACCCCCTGGAACCTCAAATTCCTCTGCTACCAGATGGCAAAGGAGAAAGTGAGAATGGAGAAGCCCTATTTCTTAAAAGCTCTGGCCTCAGAGGTGAGACTCCTTCACTTTCATTCACATTGCTTTGATGAGAACTAGTCACATGGCCTCACCTGGGTGTAAGGAGAGCTGGGAAATGTAGTTCCAGCTTAGCAGCTGCCTCTTAGCAATAACTCCATACTCTGGAAAGGTTCTGACCAACAGCTGGCTATTTTGCCACTATCCTCAATAAATGATAGCAACATGCAATCAAATGAGCAGTGATTTTGTTATTGAAGAAAACTGGGCATGCTGTCAAATTCTGAAGGATCAGAGGAAAAATTCAAAACCCAGATGATTAAAACAGATGAGTAAACTAGTTCAAAGGTTTAATTCTTGGGGCCATGTTTCATTTGGTCATGTTTTGAAACCAAAGACTGTAACGTTTCTATTAATCTGACAAACAAATATTTATGATACTGATCATATGCAAGACACTACACTAGGCATTAGGTATGCGCTGGACAGGTGGTAAAAGTTGAGTAAGACTTGGACTTGACTTCAAAGAGTTTATATCCTGGCATGGGAGAAAGATAGGCACATCCTAAAGGAACTACAAAGACACATAGTGACCTGAGAGGTGCAAAGTGCTGTGGGATTTGAGAAAGGGTGAGGTGGTTTCTGTCCAGTATGATAAGGCTGCATGAGGACATTTCAGACACTCATTTTTTTTTTTTTTTTTTTTTTTTTAAATTTTTATTTATTTTTGACAGTCACACAGAGAGAGAGAGAGAGGCAGAGAGAGAAGCAGGCTCCATGCACCGGGAGCCCGATGTGGGATTCGATCCCGGGTCTCCAGGATCGCGCCCTGGGCCAAAGGCAGGCGCCAAACCGCTGCGCCACCCAGGGATCCCCCATTTCAGACACTCATAATGGGAGTCTGTCCTTATCCAAGTGAGTCCTTGACACCATCTCTATCTGCTCCATGGAAACTCTCAATTTTGTTCCCAGATATCCTATCTGCTCCATTCCTGCTCTTCATTGCTCAGAAGCCATTTGGCTCTGGGTCCTTGGTTTGCTCCTCTTTCCTGGTGGGGCCTGGGTTTCCAGACTCAGGTACCTGCATTGGGTCTCTCCTTATGGTAGCTCTAATGAGCTCTGGTATGGCCTGGAGTTCCAGACACTAACCAACTTCCTTGGCTCTTTTCTATCTTGGGGTGGGGACAATGGACCACTTCATGGATAAAATTGCATTTGAGTTAGGGCTTGAAAGATGTATGGAACTTTGTTAAGTTAGAGACAAGGCTTTCATGCCTATAATACTTGATTCAACAAAAAGTTCTTTTATTATCACTGACTCAATTTAACTACAATCTTTTCAGTTCCATTTTGTTTTTGGAAAGGCTAGTCTGAATCAGGCATTGTGTTGATTGTATATATTAACCTCAGGACACTGAGCTTAATAAGATATAGCAACTCCTATGATGTAGGTAGGGCAGTTAGTATCACCCATTTTATGAATATGGAAGACTGAGGTTTGGAGAAGTCATGTGACTTTCCCATGGTTAATCAGCCAGTAAGTAGAATAGACAGGATTCTTTTCTGATTTTCCTTAGCTCTAGTCTAGTGCTCGTTACTATGCTGGAAAATACCATGGGGGTTCAAATGAATGAACTAAATTTTATCAAATTGAACTCCATTCAATAAGACATAATACCTTATAAGATGATTCACAATGTGATAGGGTATTCTTGAAGATTAGATTGTAAAACCTTCAGCAGTCAAAGAAATAAACCTCTCAATAACTGTTTGCTACAGAAACGAAGGACTGAATTAATGAGTTAATGAGCATACAGAGCTCTGACAATTTCTCTAATCAGATTGTACAGACATGTCCAAACCCTAGTTGGAAGCGAGTGCTGACTCTAACAGTTTAGCCTGTAAACATAGATGACAAACAGTTCTTGCCCTTTGCTTTTTTCCCCCAAGTTTATCAAAGTATTTTTTTAATTGAGGTAGAATTGACATATAATATTATATTAATTTGAGGTACACAACATAATAATTAGACATTATTATGTGCTGTGAAACAGCCACCACAGTGAATCCAGTTATCATTCCTCTCCTTACAAAGTTACAAAATTTTATTTTTCTTATGATCAGAACTTTTTTTTTAAAGTAAAACTGTGGAGTTTGAACTCACCTCCACCTCCAGTGTGGAGCCCGACATGGAATTTGAACTCAACAACTCTAAGATCAAGACCTGAGCTGAAAAAAAAAAAAAAAAAAAAAAAAAGACCTGAGCTGAGACCAAGGGTCAGATACTAACCAACTGAGCCAACATGGTGCCCCTCATGACGGGAACTTTTAAGATTTAGTTCTTCACAACTTTCAAGTACGCAATACCATATTATTGACTACGGTCACCACGCAGTACATTATGTCTCCAGGGCTTATTTATTTTAACCCTAGGAATACCTCTTGGCCTCTTTCACCTGTTTCATCTATCCCCTCCTCCCTTCCTTTCTAGCAACCACCAATCTGTTCTACCTACGAGTTTTTGTTTGTTTTTTTGGGTTCCACAAATCAGTGACATCATACAGTATATGTCTTTGCCCTTGGCTTTTGTGATCGTCCTCTGCCTCAGGAGGCAAGATCTGAAACACCTGATGAAAGTCTGCTTTGCTCAGGTTAGCTGAACGACATTTATTTCAATCCTGCTATTTCTCCTTCCTTTTCAGATTCTTGGGCAGGTTGGTGGGAGGGAGGGGCCTCCTTGAGAGATAAAGGCTAAAGTTTTCATTGCTGAGTGAAGAGGGATTTAAGGACAGGGGGAATTTGAAAGCAGAGTGGTTTGATGCAGCAGGAGAAACTGGTTGTCTTGAATACAAGGGGGCAGTTTTGGAAATTACAGAGCCATGATGCAAGTGAGGAAGACAGAAGAGCAGATCCCAGGCAGAGGGTGGAGAGCAGTGGGGAAACATGTTCTGGGTACTCACTGTAAATAACCACAGGGGCATAGACATAAGCAAAATGCTCGGAGCAGGGAATAATAGGATGGGGTAGTCATGGAATGGGGAAAGAATTCAGAGAAATGGCATCTGAGATCAAAGATGGCCAAGTTCACTGCCATCCCAGGGCCCAGGACCTGTCCTGTGTGCAGGAACACAACCGTTGCCTGGTTTTAAAAAGTGCTGATTTCTTACTTGGGACCACGCTGCATCCCATCCACTCTTGGAGGCTGTGACCACGACTTATGGAAGAACCTCTCAGTTTTAGCCATGAGGATTATTTTAAAAGACTGTTTTCTTAAATGGCCCATATTTTGAAAGGTAACGGAATCTCTATTTGAGACTAGAAAAATCAACAAGCGGAAGAATGGTTCAACAGAAAGAAGCTAACATAGCCATCATAGGGTGGCTTTCTAACTGACCTCTGATGGGCCGGGCCTTCCATCCTGAGCACACAAAAGCATCGGCTAAGAGACCCGACGAATGAATGGCTGAAAATAAACTACTGATGCATAGAGAAACCCACTTTTGGTTCCACTGAAGAAGTGGGAAAATGAAACAGGACACCTGTTTCACATCAGGCTTTGGGGGTGTGGTGTGAACTCAGAATGTCTGGAGGCCTGAGTTGCCTGGTTCTCTTTTCTATCACGTGACCAGAGGGATGAGGGGGTGGGGGGTGGGGGGTAGGGTGGTAGCCTTGGCAGAAACAGGTGGCAATGAAGGTGTTTGGATGGTGTGTGCCTCCCTCGGCATTAACGCAAGAATAAAATGGCACGGTTGGTATCTGTTGAGCTCCTCGTATGCGTCGGGCAGCCCTAAGGAGCATAGATAGAAATCCTGCCCTCGTGGCGCTTCCCATGGGGTGGGCAGACCATCACATAGATAGTAATAGCGGGAGTGTGTTAGATGTTGTAAAGTGATAGTGAAAACTGTAGCAAGGAAGGGGCCGAGGGAGTGCAGGGCGGTGGTCAGGGAAGGCGGCCTCTGAAGCAGATGCTAGAAATAGAGGTGTGGCTCTCTGGGGAAGAGGGGGCCACATGGAGGGGACAGCAGGTGCACAGGCTGGGGAAGCTGCATGCCAGGTGTGTTCTAGGAGCTGCAGGAAGGCTGGAGTGGGGGATGAGGTCAGAGAGGAGCCATCCTCAGGGCCTCGCAGGCCAGGCCTAGAATGTAGGCTTTTACTACAAGCGAGATCAGGCCTCTGGAAGTGAATGGAGCAAGGATGAGAACTGAGTCCTGTTCATCGGGATCACGCTGTGTGGACTTAGGTTGTAGGAGAATCTCTTAACATAGCACTTGGTAAATGTTAGCTGTAGCTACTAGGAAGCTTATTAGAAGGCAGTGGGGAGAGGGGATCACCGAGTGGTAAAAGGTTTCCTGTAACATGCGTGGTACATGTTTCTCCACCAGCTCTTCACACATAGGTTCTGATAAAACTTGGGGAAATCAGATAGTAAACATGACCGGGGATTCCTAGGCTTTGGGCCTGAAACTAGAACAGCAAGTTTCTGATTTTGTGATTAATTGCCTCCTGCATAGAAGCAGCATGTATTGAGCATGTCTTATCTGTGACATTCTGAAGCAGATGCTGGGGGTACTGTAATGAGCAAGACTGATGGGTTCCTGCCTCACGGTGTCACTGACTCCAAATCTCCTCCTCTGTAGAGGTGGGCTGGTGCAATGACATTCAACACACAATCATGCCAATAATTATCCCATTCTAACAGTGAGAAGTGAAATGGAAGGTGAATGAAGAGGGCCCGACCTGGTCATCACAAGGGGCTTTTCTGAAGAAAGGCCATTTAAGCTGAGACAGAAAGGGGGGCATCTGGGTGGCTCAGTCGGCTAAGCTGAGACAGGAGAAAGAGGAAGAAGGTGGTTTGGTGGAGAGCAAGGTGGGCTTGGGCTCTCAGGGAAAAGGGACAATACATGCAAAGGCCCTGTGGCAGGAAGAAGGAAGTGAATGCTTTGTGTCCAGAGAGCACAGGCAGAAAGGTGGGGTGAGCCTGAAGAGGTAGGCAGGGTATGTCAGGTGGGTTCTTCTGGCATGTGGGGATCGAGGCCTTTATTCCGAGTGCAATGGGCAGTGCTGAGAGGCTTCTGACACAGAAGTCACTTCATCAGACTTGCATTCACTCTCTCTGCCTGAGTGTGGAGATGGCCTGGAGGAGGACCAGAGTGGGCTCGTGACTTGCTGGCAGGCCCCTGCAGTGTCCAACTACTGGTCAAGCTGCTACACCATGGAAAGTGAGGTGTGACGGGAGGATGCCCCCAAATGTCACCCCACCCATCAGTCCAATGCCCTCCTGGTTAGCATGCCTTGTTCGGCTATTAGCCTTGCTAAAGTGGCTCTTTCTGTCTGTCCCCATCAGAGCTCAGCTGGTAGCCCTTAATATAAAGATCATGGGCATTGGGCTCAGCCTGACTTGGGATCCCAGTTCTGCTCCTTCTTGTCTTTGTGGCTTGGACGTGTCTCCCTGACCACAATTTCCCATCTCTGACAACGGGCAAAATTACACTTGAGAGGATTAAATGGAATATCCCCTGATTAAGGATCTGTCTCAACGTCCGTAGAGGTGGGCAACTCAACAAATGCGAGTTTCAGACTATTCAAATGACTCATCTTCTAATTAGCACTAGTCTCTTGAAATTAGGTTTCTGGTCCACAAAAGCACCTGAGAGAGAGTGAAAAATGTAATGGCAGGAGATATAGCAGACAGGTGACCTTTTCCTTGAGCCTTCACAGTGTACGGTGCTCTGAGAATTGAAAGTGTGCACAGTATCAAGGGATCTGAGCAAAGGGCTCTGAGCAAATGTGAGATACAGCATTGAAAGATTAAAGTAGTTTCCCTTCTTGCATAAACTCATCTCCAAGATTAATGACTATATATTTAAAAACGGAACAAATATCATCCAAATCTTAGAGAAATGGCTGCTAAGTATGGGAAGATTGAACCTCATATTTCAACTTGCATGTACTATTTGTTTGCATATGTGTATTTATTCTTCATTCACTCATTCAACAAATAATAATTATCTCTTACATTGCTGACATGACACCGAGGGTCATCCGTCAAGAGCAAGACTTGGTCCTCTGGTCTCTTTCCTTCCACAGGAGACTAAGATATTTCTGACTCGAGTCCTTGAAACCAAAGGGCAAAACTCTGGTTTTCAGTCTCACTAAGTGTTTTAATTTTCCCTTGAAAGTGTCAAGATCTAATTGTGTGTAGCATCAGCTCTAAAATTACATTATCCTGAGAGTTACTACTCAAACTCCTACCATCTAAACATCCACATATCAAAACCTTTTTAAAAAACAAAACAAAACAAAACAAAACAATGAACCTCAAGTAATTCATCTCATGAAGTTAGAGAGGATGCACATATGCCTCGGAGATGATTAAAATACAGGCAGAAAATGTACACGTGGAGAATGTCAAGATGTGTCGTATATTTCCCAGTCCACTGAGACTCATAATGTATGTAAATCACTGGCTTCTGGTATTGAACGTGAGACACTGAGGTGGGGGCAGTGCGTGGCCCACCATCCCCATTATAACACGCCCCCTGTGCCAAATATTCTATCCCATTACTCCCTGAAAAATGTGCAATTGTCAGAACCATGATAATACAGTAAACTCCCTAGGCAAATTGTGAAATGTGAGTCATGGTTCTATTTGCTCTGCAGTTGTGAAAATCGCAAAATTTTTATCAAGATAGAAACTGAAAACCCTGAGTGTTGCCTCATGGGGAGCCCTGACACTCTCACGTCAGACTGCCCTTCTCAGCCACCCCCCACAGCTCGAGTCACGCTATGCTTCTGCCAGAGGGTCACCTTCTGGCTAGCGCCTTGGCACCCATGAAATTGTCTGCCCGAGGGCCCTCCCAAATGGGCTGCACTAGCCCCCTGCTCTTAGCTTGCTCTCCAGCTGGCCTCCTGGGCAGGGAGCTTGCTGTCCTGAAGGTATCTCCTCTCCCATTACCCTCGCCTCTTACTATTCAGACTCTGGAGTCTAGCCCCCGCCCCCCCAGCTCTGCCCCGCCAGCATCTGTGTCCTGCAGGTGGACTGTCCCCTGTCGCTGCTTACCTGCCCTCTGTACCACTCTTATAAAGAGCCTGGTTCTTGAAAAGTAATTCCTGCTAATGCACTAATTTGTTACTCCTTCCGGGAAGGAAGTGTTCTCTTAAAATGACTCTTGATAGGTAATGTCTCCATCCAGGAACTTCAGAACTGTGTTTCATGGGGTCCTAAGCTTTCATGGGTGTGCCTAAGGGTTACTTGATGGAGCCTGGAAACCCTTACCCTCTCCCTGGGCTCCAACCAGGGCCCTGCTGCTTCCATAGGCCTTCCACATTAGGGCCACGCTGTGGGGTCAGGAAGAGGGTGGGCTCTGGAGCCAGCTTCACCACCTTCCAGCTGTGTGATGTTGGACGGGTCACTAACCCTCTCTGTGCCTCCGTTTTGGCATCTGTAAACTATTAGCAATAACAGTACGCTGTATCTATTTCATAGGGTTGCTGTTGGCCTAAAGGAGTTAAAACATCTGGCACATAGCAAACCCTATTTAAGAACTTGCTGTTATGGCATATATGCAGTACTCAGCAAGATTTCACTTGAAAGAAGTTTTCCACTGCTTAAAGAAAAGGTAAAACAAATAAACAAAACCCCAAACTCCTACTACCTTCACTCAAAATATAAGCAACTTACTGGAATCCTGCCACCAAGGGCAGGTTTCTTGGCGCCTCTCAAATCCTACCTAAGTGTGGGGCTGAACTGGCTTTGGGTCTGCACGGAGACTACATCAACCAACTCACAACCAGCACTTACCTTCGTAGTTGCTGACTTAGGGAGCAGGGTTAAGTGCAGTGTCTGGGGCATTTTATTCCTTCTATTATTCTAGGAGATCTTTTTTTAAGGCTGTTATTATTAAGCTAATAATATTAGGCCCTCTTCATGACACTCGCCAAACAAGAGGCCATTGGCTCACAGTGTGACAAGGCCCACATGAACACATGTTCTCAGATTTTCTAGGAGAGAGGTCAGATGCTATTCGAGCTTGAGCTTAAAAAAAAAAAAAGAAAAAAAAAAAAAAAGGAAAGAACTTGAGCTTTAGAGCCTGACACGTGGTCTTCATTTCCATGTTTGAGGGTTTGAGGGCCAGGGAGGTAAACTTCATAGGTTACCTCAGGTCTTTTCTGATTTCTGATTCCAGAACAGGCATCTAAATGTTCTTTTGAATTCAGTGCTGATTGAGCTACAGTTCTGTGCCTTGTGAATCTTGGTGCAGCTCAGAGAATCGTGGATGTAGGGGAACAATGCGGGCTTTGGAATTAGGCTTCTCCACCTCCTCCCTCATGGCTCCCACCTCGGAGACTGTGCACCTGATTCCTCTCACCTTCGCTGGCCTCTGACCTACCTGAACCTGCTTCCTCCTCCACGTCCCCAGGAGCCCTCCCTTGCTTCATGCCACACTGACTCTCTTATCATAGGACCTTGGCCTCCTGGTTCTGGGCAGAATTGCTCATCACTACTAGTCTGGGGCTTCTCTCCCTCCTATAGGCTCCACAGTGCCCCTTGCTTGCCCTGCATGACACTTGTCACCTTGCACTGTCGGTCCCCTGTACCCTCATGAGGTCTTTGAAGCCTGGGTCTGTATCCATTTCATTCTCAGCTTTCCAGCGTCTAGCACAGGGTCTGACATGTAATAGGCACTTAATAAAAGTTTGGTGAAATGACTGAATAAACCAGCTCACTTTTCAGTTAGGGTGGCAACATGTTATTGATCACTTGGGGGCACATCATACCTAATTTCTAACCAAACTTGAAGTTTTCAAACTTGGTAACAGTGTTCTTTCTTCCTTCCTTTTTTATTTTTATTTTTTTATTTCTGCGGACTCTGAGGTTCTTCTTGCATGATAATATTACTCTCACTCGTAGGAGCAGTGGGGCTGGGGTGAGAGCCCATGGGAGTCCTGCTGCCACTGAGTTGCCACCCAGAGCGTGGCTGGGGGCAGGGATGAGAACTGAAGCACAGGTAGGAGGGCAAGGCCACATCTTCAGGGCATGGTGGTGGGCATGCCACCCAACACAGGGCTGCTGGCATGGTGCCCCACACGTACCCTACCCCAGGCTTCACTATGATGCTGTAAGTGGGTCCAGAGTATTACAGAACGTAAGCCACAGGCTCATGGTAGGGAGGGCTAAAATGAGGACAGATCCAATCTATGCATCTGATTTCAAGTTACAGGGTGGGGGTGGAGCATTTTCACAGGGCTTTATTGTCCTTGGATCTGAGAAATACTTGTTTTTCGGTTGATTAACACCCTCCCATTTATATGAATCATGTGGCTTCGTTTGTAGAACTCTGAACCCATGAAGGCTGTTGGGTAGAATGGGAGTACGCATCAAAATTGGGGTGAAAGTTAAGTCACACAGTTATCAGAATGTTAATTCTAAAGAAATTCCTATTGCTTAGAGAAAGAGAGGATTTTCTCATACATCTCTATCTCTAAGCTCAGAAGAATGTTGTATTATTTTATTAGCAAAGTAAAATGAATAGTCGCTAACATCTAGTGGGTGCTAACTATATGCCAGATGTGGCATTTTTACACAGATCACCTCATTGATTCCTTGCAAAAATAAGTCTGTGAAAGTATGTCCCACTGTATTTTACAAATGAGAAAATAATGAAGATTCAGTAGGTCTCATTGACTTGTCGAAGGTTATCTAAGTAGAAGGTGGTAGGGCTGGGATTTGAACCAACATCTGGCCCCCAAACCTGGACATTTCTTCCCCTCATACACACAGGCTCTCCTAATGAACACGGGGCATTTATTTCTGTATATACTGTGGCTACGTTCTCCAAACAGTTCAGAACTTTAGAAACTATTTTGAGAATTCTCACTCAGATAGCCCAGCAAAAATCCCTTATTTTGCCTGAGAACTTCCCTGTTTCTCACTCCTTTGTCCATTCAGCTTGGACACTGAACTCTGGGAAGGACATCTCCCTCCATCTACAACGTATGTTCTCTTTGATTGCTTTAAGACGGAGCCGAGAGGACTATACACGGTTTCACTTAGCAGGACAGGTGCCTCTGCTTTAAACAGAAAGTGTCATGACCGGAAGTCACTGTCTGCAGCACCCCTTCCCCCATTCCTCGGAGCACCTACAGGCTGCTGATGAGGCTGGATCCACATGCCATATTGAACCTTAAGCTTAAAATGGGACATTTGTAAGGAAAAGAGCCCTTTTGTGGAAATCTCACTGTGAAGTTGCAAAAGATGCATGTTCCCCATGTGCTCCCAACTACCCCCTTCTTGGATGCTCACAGCCAGAGGCCTTCTTGACATCCTTGACTCTCAACTCTTTTCTTTTTAAGATTTTATTTATTCATTCATGAGAGACACACACACAGAGAGGCAGAGACACAGGCAGAGGGAGAAGCAGGCTTCCTTCAGAGAGCCTGATGCGGACCTCGATTCCAGGACCCCAGGATCACAACCTGAACTAAAGGCAGATGCTCAACCACTGAGCCACCCAGGTGACCCTGACATCCTTGACTATCATCTTTATCTCTGAAGAACTGAGAGGAGAAATCACAGCAGTTGGAAATCCCAGTGCACCTCTTGTCAGTTGTCACGCTGAGAGTGCGTGAGCCTGTTTCTCAGAAGATGATGAGAGATTGTGGACCGTGGCTGCCAACCTCCCTCTGAGGGAGGAGGATTTGAGCCTGGTTGTAGAAGTGGGAAGGACAGTGAGGCAGTTACGACAGAGCGATTGGGGAATGCATCTTTACTCCGTTACAAGCATTCTTTACCAAAAGAGGCACCTGGTCATGGTCTCAAGAAGCCTGGCTGCTCAGGGAAAGTCTGCTCTGAGGAAGGACAGGGTGGGCAGGACACAGAAGGAGAAAACTCATTTGGGACGTTAGTGAATTTTGAGCTTAAAAAATTGTTGATCCTGCCAGGTCCCAACTTTGGACAGCTGCTAAAGAAGGCACCTGAGAAAATAGTTTCAATTTTGTAATTTGGAAATGGGAAGGGCAAATTCATCATGGCTAAAGGCACAGGAAGAGCTTGAGGGGCTTTCTGGGCCTGTGCAGAGGCTTCTAGCTGTGACTCACCAGGTCCCGGTGCAAGGGGAGGACGCTTGGGGTCCTGCAAGGATGCAAGACACATTTCCTGCCCTCTGAGTTTGGGCACTCACGATGACAAGCTTCAGACAGAGTCTGCTAGGAAGCCGCCTCTATGCAATATCCCCCTCTACTGGATTCTTGCATGGAAAACATCACCCCAAAGGCCTTTAGCGACTTTTGAATCTCTTCAGAAGGGTTTCTGTACTTGAAAACACATATTTGGTGTAGGCCATGGTGACTAGACCTGCCCTCCCCACTGCTCCCTGGGTTAGGACGAGACATTCTCTAAATACACATACACCCAAGAAACATAAGCCACATGCCTGAGAGAGAAGAACGAGATGATGCAGATGAGAGCATGCTGGCCAGCCTGGAGCTTTAGGGGGTCAGGAGACTGGGCTGTTACCCAAGGGGGCATTGAGGGGGAGCCACTTGCTGAAGCCATGTAGCTGATAAAAGGCAACCGCTGTGGCTGAAATCCCCTTCTTTTGACCACCCCTGCCCCAGTGCTGTTTCTCCTGTGACAGAGTGGCTAGTAAATATTCAGCGTGGCTAAACCTGGAAGGAGAGACCTTTGGTTGTGGAAGGCATAGGGCCAGTCCAGGGAGAAGGTGTTCCTTTAGGCTGTTTCTCTCTTAGGGTCCCCAGGTCTTTGGTAACCCTCAGACCCTAAGTCCAGGCAGAGCTTGGGTACCATGCAAAGCATCCCTATGCTCAGCCCAACAACAGGGCCCAGACTCTTCCCTCTTGGAGCCACTACTTCTATAGCAGTACTGCCCAGAACTTTCTGTAAGGATGGAAATGACCTGTATCTACACTGTCCAATATGGTAGCCACCAACAGCATGTGACTTATGACTGCTTAGCACTTGAAATGTGCTAGTGAGACTGAGACACTGGATTATACATTTTTTAAAGATGTTATTTATTTATTCATGAGACACACAGAGAGAGAGGAGCAGAGACACAGGCAGAGGGAGAAGCAGGCTCCATGCAGGGAGCCTGACGTGGGACTCGATCCCGGGTCCCCAGAATCACACCCTGGGCTGAAGGCAGGCGCTAAACCACTGAGCCACCCAGGCTGCCCTGGATTATAAATTTTATTTAACAGTTAGTTTAAAATTAAATATCAGCATGTATCTTACCTAATGGATAGCACAGTTCTAGAAGGACCTGTTGACATACATTCATCACTTGGCCAACAACATAGAGTTTCCTTATTAGGTATCACCTGGTAATGCGCAGAGCTGCTTGGAGAGATGTGGCAGAGAGGCTTACAAACAGTGCTGGAAGCAAGTCATCGGGGTTGTAATTTGGAACCTCGTGTCTGTCCCAGAGAAACTTCATGGGTTTTGGGGAGACCTACCTCCTGGGACATTGTTTCCTCACCTATAAAATGGAGAGGTCAGTGGTTTCTGGCCTCTTTACCACTAAAGAGGGCTCTCATTATTTTTCCCCCATGGACTCCTTGTTTAGAAAAAAATTTGAGGTTGCCTGGGTGGCTCAGTCGACTAAGCATCTGCCTTCAGCTCAGGTTATGATCCCGGGGTCCTGGGACGGAGTGTCCTGGCTCTCTGCTTGGCAGGGATCTGCTTGTCCCTTTGCCCCTCCCTCCCACTCGTGCTCTCTCTCTCTCTCAGATAAATAAACAAAATCTTAAAAAAAAAAAAAAAAGAAAAAAGTTTGTCTATTTTACTAATAGTAAAAAAGTTTTACTATTTTACTTTTATCTAATATAGTACATAAGTGTCATGTACATAAAGTGATGATCATAATCAACCACCAATAAGTATGTTAAGGTCCTATGTTTCAAAAAGAAAAAAAAAACCCTACTGAATTATAAAAACTATAAAAACAGCACTCGTTAAGCAATAATTGCTGCCATTTTAAAACTACAAACCTCTATCAGAACTTTTATCAGCATCAGCTAACCACGGTGATCAACCTAAATTGATGTAATTCCACCCCAGAGAGACCTGAGACATCATCAGCCCGTTCGGTCTCACACGAGGCACATGCGTGCTTTCCGAACAGCTTTTAAACAGACTGAGAACACATCCAGCGCCCCCGTTATTGTCTGCTGGGACATTTAGGAGCCTAAGGACCCGAGTTAGAACCTGGATGAGATGAACTCTAGGTCCCGTCTGGGTCTCCTTGCAGGAGGTCAGGGGTGGGGAACCTGGTGGGGCACTTCTGCAGGGGGTGGGGGGTGGATCTGGGCCTCCTTGGCAGGGGTGGGGAGGGCAGGTGCTGAAATGAAGATGGAACAAGCAGAGCGGGAGGTTTTGCCCGCTTCATCCTCTCACCGAGGGCACTGCTTGGGGCCTCTGGGGGCTGCTGGGGCCATCTGTCTGGAGCTGCCACCAGCAGCAAGTCAGGCTGTCCTTCCTCCCTCCCCGAGCACCACCTCCAGCAGCAGGACAGGAGCATGAAGGGAAGGACCATTTGCCTCTCAGCGTGTGACCCTCTGAGGCTCCTGGAAGTGCCACAGAGAGGGTGGTGGGAGGAAACCCAGAGCAATGAGGCAGAACTTGAGACACATTTACACAGGAAGCTGTAAGGAAGCTCTTTCTTCCCTTGTGGGTCTCTGAGAGTGCAATGGTCTTTTTGAAGAACCTACTTTCGGGTTGAGCTAACGTCTGTGCGGCACGTCTGTGTGCCCTGGCCTTGGCCACCTCACTGGATTCGTACAGGGACTCTCTGTGAGAGAAAGACAGTAGCCCACCCAGCTCATTAGGCGGCCAAGGGCCCAGCTCGAGGTCATTCAGCTGGTAGATGGCAGCTCTGGAATTCGCATCCAGGACAGCTAAAGGTCTGAACCTAGGAACTAGGACAGCATCGTTGAATGAAAGAACACAACCTGTGACGACCTGCTCGGTCTTACTCCTGGTACCTAGGTCCATTTCGGTCAGTGCCAAGAGCGTTCTCTCCTTGATTCTCCTGTCGTCTGTCCTTCACTTACCACTGCTGGTTTGTGTGTCTAAGTTTCTAATTCTTAAAAATCTTCCTCATGCTGCCCAATTTTATCCTCCCAAGCATCCTGGCAGGTGGATGGAGCTGACCCCTTTGTTTCCATTTTACAGGTGCATAAACTGAAGCCAGGGCCTTACATGGCTTGCTATTGATTTCAGGGTGGGATTAGCTAAATGAAAGGGAACTTTTCTGGCTGATATGTTTGCCTTCTTGACCTTCTCTGGGGCCCAAGTATCTACCCTACAATGTCAATATCCTTCTGGAACTTTTTTGCAGGTGGTGGTAAAGAAGAGGTTTACTCACCCTATTTCTGATAAAGAACCAGCACTGCCAATCTCAGCAATTTTCCTAGTGCCGATAGAAATTCCGAAATTTTTGATGGTTCCCAAATCTTGGGGGAACAGGATTTTCTCACCATTTGTGCATGCCTGTGCAGGGTGTCTGTGTTGATCCATTTTTCAAAGGACCTCCTAGAATGACTTTCTCTCAAGGCCAGGTACAAGTTTCGATATGCTATATTAGTCCAACTAGCTAAAAAGCACGAAGGTGCATTTGAAAATCCCATCACCCTGGGGTTGTGTGGGCACTTTAGTTACAACAACCTATTCTATCTGATCAGGCTGTGGAACTTGACCAAATGCAGTCCGGGAGTCTTGTGCTTATCTATAAGTATGTGCTTCTCTATTTATTTTTTTTTAATGTTAAGATTTGTTTATTTATTTGAGAGAGAGAGAAAGAGAACATGAGCAGGGGGGAGGGATAGAGGGAGAAACAGACTGCCCGCTGAGCAAGAAGCCTGCTGTGGGGCTCTATCCAGGACCCCAAGATCAGGACCTGAACTGAAGGCAGGCGCTTAACCAACTGAGCCACCCAGGCGCCCCCTGTGCTTATTTATTTTCAAGTAAACATTAACTGAGCATCTACTATTTGCCAAGCATTGTCTTCTACACTTACACAATCATCATCCTTCTGAATAGGCTCATGTTTAATTTGGGTTTTGTTTGGGGAGAGTACTTAAGCATCTGGAATAGGATTAAAATAATCATAGCCCTCTCTTTTCCTTTCTTAACTCTTCAGATTTTATTTCCCAGGAGACGGTGTTCAGTTGTTTGATTTTACGATTTATGATGATGGATTTTTTTTTTTTTTACATTCAGTGCTTGCCAAGGAGGTGTGTTCTATTGAGGGTATACATCAGGCTGGAATGAGAGTCTGCGGTGAGGGTAGCTTAGCCAGGAGGAGGGGACGGCAACATTAATAAGCTGAGATCACAGAGAAACGGGGGTGGGGAGCCCTGGGCCTTTGTTGGAAAGATATTAATAGGGATAATGCTTACATTCTTAGCTGAAGAAACTATTTGATCTCCAGAGCATAGCTCTGATGTCTCTTATGATATGTATTAAATGTAAAACCCCCTTCTACTCAGAAAGTCATTTGTCATATCAAGCGGCTAGAAGTTTCTGCAAAGTCCTGGAGCCTCAGAAAGAAAGACAGGCGTGGCTGGTCCATCACATCAGCAGCTGTATGAAACTGTGATGATGGGCTAAGGAAGGTACCAGAGGATGGGGGCCTTCACAACCAGCTCAGTGTTGGCATACAGTCTGTTGTGATCCAAAGTTTTTGGCTTTGGTCAACAAACATGGTGGATGGGAAAGACAATTAATCTGACATGGATAAAGCACCTGTTAGGTGCCAGGCACAGAGAAAGGGAATTTTAAATTAATTTTCTCATCTAATATGGATGATGGTCTCATCCACCATGGGACTTGACTCTCCTTTCAGGGTGGGGTGGAATCTGGGAGGAAGGGGAGAGAGGACAGGAGGGAGTGGAGAGGACCGTCAAGTTTCCCACCCTACCTATGGCCAAACCTAGAAAGTGGAGGATTATTTTCTGTCATTTGGGGGATACGGTGCTTCTAAAAGATATTCTGGTCCAAACAATCACCCAAGTAGATTAAAATTCCAAACAACTGAGACACTGGTGAATTAGATTTGAAGCACGAGCCATGGATTCTAGAAGGCTCTGTTAAATGTCCCTGAAATTCCCTGTGAGAGAAGGAATGCCCTCCTGGCATCAGCACACGGTTATTTCTTGGGTTAATGGAAAACTTGGGAGTTGGTTGAGTTGAAATGGATGGAGACCCAAAGTTTTACATAGATACATAGTTTTCACCTTTTTCCCTTAGCATCCAGGTATCACCAAAGAGAGTTTTCCACCTGGAACCTGTGAAGTCTTTATACTGTTCTGTGCAGGTGAGGTCCAGCTGGGAGTTAACGCCTGTCAGTCATGAAAGATGTGGTAGAGACCTAGAGTTTATAAGATGCCAGGGCCCTTGCCTGTCTTTGGATGGGCAGTCAGAGAAAAGAGGGAAAAGGAGGAGAAGGAAGAAGACCTTTGCTCACCCACCCAATCTCCACAACCAACTGGGCTATCAAGTTACTGAAAGGGAATTTTAGGAAAACCAGACAAGAATCAAAAGAAAACAACTAAGTCAGTTGGAGCCTGATAGTGGTAGATTCTTGCAGGGAAAAAGAAAAGGCGAGCAGAGATCTAGTAAATGTGATCATGCACATGGACTGAGGAGCACCATCTCAGCCATGATTTCTTAAGTTACTTAGGCATTGGTGTGAAGTGCCTTATACAAAATAGCTGATTTCCTCTGCAAAGTGACCCTATGGAGAAGATTCAATTTTTATCCTCATTAAGAGGCCTTGCCCCCAATATTTAAAAAAATATTCTATTTGTTTTTTTTTTTGAGTATTGGAGAGACAGAGAGAGAAAGAGAGAGAGAGAGAGAGAGAGATGTGGGGGGGGGGTAGAAGGAGAGGGACAAGCAGACTCCACACTGAGTGTGGAGCCTGACACAGGGCTCCATCCCATGATGCCAAGATCATGACCTAAGCCCAAATAAAGAGTCAGATGCTTAACTGACTGAGCCCCCCAGGCACCCTTCACTTCCCCTCAATACTAATGACATAATAACTGAAGCTGCAGGAGGAAGGTAGGTGGCTCTCACTTCCCCTGAAGGGTCCCGTTGTGTGGAAGGAAATTGGTCAGCACCGGAGATGGTAGCTGACTTTTCCAGTGACACAGCCACAGCTAGAGGGTCAAATATCCTCAGTGGTGGTGGATTGTCATACTAGGTAGGAGAGTTTCCATTGTTTGGAAGTCGAGTCAGGTCTGGTGAATAAAGTAAATGAGGGAGGGCCGGCAAGGCTAATTTTCTGGTATGGTCCATAAATCAATCCAATTCCTCGAAAGGAATTCCGAGACTATTTGACAGCAGCCATGGAATAAATGTATATAGCTTTGTGGGATGACAGCTCTGGGGATAGTGCTCATTTGTAGGAATAATCTCTGATGTGTCAGGAAGTAATCAACCATGTCACTTTGTGTGTCTTGATTTCCCAATTGAAATAAAGGATCCTGAAAGCTGGAGGCCAGAGTAGAGGCTTAGCTTCACTTTTGTTGGTGGAAATATTGCTATTTGGTTTCATCCCTCCCTATTCCGTGCTTCTCTGAGTCTTCCTGTTTAGCAAGAGACTCCATTCTCTACTGCTCTGAACAAAAACCTTAGAATCACCCTGACTCTTCTCTTATGGTCACCCTCGATGTCCAGTCTGTCAGGAAATCCCTATTGCCTCTACCTTTAAAAATAGACCTGCAACAGGGATGCCTGGGTGGCTCAGTGGTTGAGTGTCTGCTTTTGGCTCAGGATGTGATCCCCCTGCTTTTTAAAAAAAAAAAAAAATCTTTTTTTTTAAGATTTTATTTATTTATTCATGAGAGAGAGAGAGAGAGATGCAGAGACACAGGCAGAGGGAGAAGCAGGCTCCTTCAGGGATCCTGATGTGGGACTCAATCCCGGGTCTCCAGGATCACGCCCTGGGCCAAAGGCCGGCGCTAAACTGCTGAGCCACCCAGGGATCCCCTCATGAATACAAAAACCTTAAGGAAAAAAAAAGACGTGCAACAAGACCACCTCTTGTAACCTCCACTGCTCCTGTGCACGTCCCCTTGCCTCCTGCCTGGGTCATTGTACCAGTAGCCTCCCCAGCCTTCCTGCTTCCACCTTTGCCTTCTGTGGTCTGTTCCCATCCAGCAGCAGTTTAGAAAGAAGTTCACTCTTCTACTCAGAGACCCCTAGTGGTTTTGGTGGCTGGTAGACTACTGGTCCCCAATATGCCCATAGCCTGTTGCCTAGAAGCCTATAAATGTGTTGCCACAGGTGGACAAAAGGGACTTTACAGATGTGAGGATGGGTATGGGCCTTGATATGGGGAAGTGCCTTGGATTCTGTGGGTATCCTGTGTGAAGAGCCTGACCCCCTGCTGCTGACTATGAAGGTGGAGAAAATGGATCATGAATCTGAGGATGAGGCCAGCCTCTGGAAGCTACCAGAGGTGAGCAAGGAGAGGGATTCTCCCCTGCAGCCTCCAGAAAGGATCCCAGCCCCGCTGACACCTCGAAGTCAGCCCAGTGAGAACCATGTCAGGCTTCTGGTGTCCAGACCTACAAGTTCATAAGTTGTTATTTTAAGCCACAAAGTTTGTTTGCAGCAATTTGTTACAGCAGCAATGGAAACTAATAGAGTTTCTCATCCTACTTAGGTTAAACCCAAAGGTCTGACCCTGGCGTGCAAGGCCTGTGTGCTCTGATGCTGTCATTTCTGACTTAATCTCCTTCCACACATTCCTGCTGTCCACCTGGCTCCAGCCACATGGCCTCTTTGTTCTTTCTCTCTGGACACGGAAGGGACTGTTGCCTTAGACCTCCATGCATGCTGGTTCCTCACTCTGGAGTGCTCTTCTTGATGACCACAGGGCCTTCTCTCTCACTGTTCCCATTCTACTCAAACTCAAACATCCCATCACCCAAGGCAGCACCCTTATTGAACACACCGCCCCCTGCTGACTGTTTCTTTCCATCCTCTCTTTCACCAGGCTTTGCTCCTCACCCAGCTTGCTACTGACACGCACCCAGAGACATGTACACACTGACATGTACACATTGATATGTTATGTGTTTGTTGTGGTTTTTTTTTTTTATTGCCTGTCATTATCCACTAGAAATTAAACTCCAAAAAGGCAGGGATTTTCACCTTCACTCAGTAAGTATAATTGAATGAATGAAGGAAAAGTGGGCCACCAGGTATAAATTGTCATATGTTATAAAGAAAGCCCTTGTTATAATGTACTGCACATGAAATTAGCCCTTCAACAATAAATTCCCCAGCTAGGTGAGTCATTTTAGAAAAGTTTAATGTTTTTCTTTAGATTATGATGAAACTAGATGTTTGCAGCCAAAGCCCAGAGATAGAATAATATCACATCTGTCCCTACAAACTTGGATGGTAACTTCTGCCTATAACACAGGACATGGGGTTCAAACACAGCGGCCTCCACTGGAGCAAAGCACGTTCCCCTCTGGGCCTTCATTTCCTCCAATGTTAAGGGGGTTCTAGATGATGATTTCTTGGGCCTCTTCCAGAATCTTGTTCTCTGCCCACCATTTCTGTAACTGTTTGGCTTGCTTGTGGTGGTTAACTGCAGGGGGGTTGAAGCACCATTTCTCTGAGTGTCTTTGAAAGACAAATGCTCCTTTGTGCTCTGTCCATGGAAGCACTCCAGATTTCCAGAGCACAGGTGAGGTGTGGGTGTGTGTCAGCCAAGGTCATCAGTAGGAAGGGGAGGTAGGGAGGGAACAAATATGGCAAGGTGGCTGGGGGATGGGGTGAGGAGCAGGGAAGAGAACCAGATCATGGCACAAAAAAGGTTCTTAAACTTTCAGAGAGAAAACTTCTTGAATTTGATGGAAGGATGTGACTAGTGAGCATAATGAAGGAGGCAGGTGGTCTGAATTAGGAAACTGGTTGGGAGCTTGGATTTTAAGTGGACTTTTTTTAGACAAGAGTTTGGCAACATGTAGTAAAGTTGAAGATAAACATAAACCATTACCCAGAAATTCCACTCTGCTAGCGACTGAGCTGTGCCTCTTCCCTCATTCATATGTTGGCATCCTAACCCTCAAAGTGATGGTGTTCAGAGATGGAGCCTTTAGGTTTAGATGAGGTCATGAGGGTGTAACCTTCATGATGGGCTTAGTACCCTTTTAAGAGAGCTTCTCTCTCTCTGCTGTGTGAAGACGCAGTGACAAGATAGCTATCTACAGGCCAGGGGGAGACCTCTCACTAGCTACTGATCATGCTGCTGCCACCTTGATTTGGGAATTTTGGTTTCTAGAACTGAGAAATAAATATCTGTTGTTCAAGCCATCCAGCCTTAGTAGTATGTTCTTATGGCAGCCCAAGCTGACTCAGACACTCTTCTAGTATTTACATTCTAAAGAAACTCTTGCACATGTACACCAAGAGATAAGCACATTTACAGCAGTGTTGTTATAGCAACAAATAGGAACAAGCTATGTATTCATCAATAGTAGAAGAAATAAATAAATGGTAATATATTCATACAGTGGAATACTATACGGCAGTGAAAATGAATGTGTTCCTTTAATAATATCTATGTGGATGATCCTCAGAAGTTACAGCATATTTGTAGTATGAACCCATTTGAGTAAAGTTCAGAATTACGTATAACTCAATAATCTATCGTTATAGATCTATACCTCTGTGTGTGTGTGTGTGTGTGTGTGTGTGTGTATGTGTGTATGGTGAAACTATTGAGAAAAAGAGCAAGGTGGAAAAAAAATGCCCATAAAATTCAGAAGAATGGCTACCCTAGAGAAGAGGGTAGAGGGAAAGAACTAGGTGGGCACATAGGCAAATTTGAAAGCATCTAGAATTACCAATTAAGACTATGTGGTGGGGACATGGGTTTTGTTTTATTATTCTTTCTACTTTCTACATAATGTTATGTATACTATATATATATTTCATCATTAGGAAAACAACTTAGACCATAAAAGGAAACATAATAAAAGCAGAAGTGATAAAGGCAGGCCAACCCGGGCTCCACTCTTGGGGTCTGAGCAAGACACTTCCCTCTGCAACTAATGACATTTCCTCATGGGCACCTAAGGGAAAGCCAGGGGTGAAGCAGGAGAGCCTGCGCATAGTAGGTATCCAGCATTGGGGAGTAATGATGAGGGAGTGAGAAGAACTGTTTGAAGTGCTCTAATTCTTCTGGAGATGATGATAGGCACGGTGAACATTGTCAACAGTAATAATTCACCTGCACGTGAAGCATTGCCATTTGCAGACACTCCCTGCCTTGGAGTTGACAGCTCTCTGAGGCAAGTGAGAGCAGATAAGTCTGTAGAGAATGAGCAAGCTGGAGGGGATTGAGTCCCACCATCCCAGTGGGGGAAGTTCAACACATCGCCCTTGAGATGCAGCTGACCACAGTGAGGACAGCTGTGGAGGATCAGCACAACTCACCGAACAAGATCTATTTGGTGGACACACAGGGAGGCCTGCACCCCACCGTTGGGACTTATATATTTTCTCTTGTGTAAATGTTTATAGAAACTGGCCATCTGTTAGGCAACAAAGAAAGGCTACCAAGTTTTTAAAAATCAGAAACATATAGAATCTGCTTTCTGACTACCGGTGCAATTAAGATAGAAGTTGGGACACCTGGGTGGCTCAGTGGTTGAGCGTCTGCCTTTGGCTCAGGGCATGACCTCGGAGTCCTGGGATCGAGTCCCGCATTGGGCTCCCTGCAGGAGCCTGCCTATGTCTCTGCCTCTCTCTGTGTCTCTCATGTAAAATCCTTTTTTTTTTTTTTTAAGAAGTTAATGGCAAAAAGGTAGCATACACATATTTAGAAAATCAAACATACTTCTACATAATTTGGGGGTCAAGATACAATGATGCAAACTCTGGCCCGTCCTTGGAGAAGGCTGGCTGTGTACTCCATGCCTTGATCCGGGGCATGCAGATGACTACGACACAGTCCTTGCCCATAAAGAGCTCACAGTGGAAAAGGTGGAAAGAATATTATTATATTTATTATATTTTAATATAGGAGAGTGTATTGTATTCATTATATGCCTACACAATCATGGGTCCATGGGATGAATGTGTTGGTGGAGGTGTCAATAAAGAAGCCTCAGGATGAAGAGAAAGGCGGGACAGAGCGTCTACAGAGGGAGTTGAGTGGGGGATGTGGAAACCCAGCACAATGGAGACAAATCTCAGGTGGATCTCAAAAGGCTGAGGTAGAGCTCCTAGTGAGGAAAGGTGGAGGAAAGGCTTGGGAACAGCATGGGGAAGGCAGGTGTGAAAGAGCCTGGTTCACTTGGGAAACTCTCAGGGTGTGGATGAGGGAGGTAAAGGACTGTCATCCCTGTGCAGGAGCTGAAACGTGAGCGGCCTTGAATTCTGAGTTTGAGTTGTGCTCCACAGCAGAAGGGCAGTTAACAAAGGCTTTTAGGCAGGGAAGCGACAAGGACTGATGTGGGGTTTTTTTTTAAGCCGTTGCTGGCAGAAGAGAAGATGAATGGGGCGGGGGGCGAAACCAGTGCAGGGCAGCTGGGAGGGGCTGCTGCAAGGGGGGCGGTGATGAAAGCATGATAAATGGATTCTGAGATGCTGGAGACTGATACTCAGTGTGTTATTCCTCTCAGGAATTTTTATATGTTGACGGGGGACACTGTCCTAACCCAAAGGAATGAAACTCTAAAGATGGCAATTCCTTGGTTGTGATAAGCCAGTGTGAGAGAGGTTTTTGGGTGAGGGGTCCAACGAGGCCCTGAGGAGTCCTTTAAGTAGGGACCACATGTTGTGGGGTGGGGTCAGTACAGTGTCTTTATGCGGTTCCTGTTTGTGGGCATCATGAATCTTTGTCCATGCTGCATTGTGTTATAAAAATAGTTATTGCTGAGACTGTATGAAAACATGTAATTCAACTGGATTTGAAAAAAAAAAGAAAAAGAAAAAGCTCTTTCTTCACCTGGATCATCCAAGACTCAGGCTAAACCTTTGCCAACTGATCTTGAGAGTGTGTACTTCTGCTGGCCAATCAGCCCACTGACACAATGGGTAGAAGTCTGGGCCTGGACCAGTCCAGAGGCAGAACGCTCTTCCACTGAATCAGTCCTGTCACAGAAACTGCTGTAGGGGTGTCATCTCTGGAACCACAGAACCAGAGGCACATGTTGGAGCAAGAACTCTGGGGAGGGGAGCCTCAGACTCAGGGAAACCCCTGTGTCATCTTCAGGTCTCAGACCAGGACTCTTTCCAAAATGGTATCTCCAACCCTGAGCAATCCTTTGCCATTCTGATCACCATTAGGGTGGACAGTGATGTTTTGTACCCACCATGATGGAGCTACTGAGAAGTCTGGTCCTTTCCCAAAGGTGAGGCAGTCTACCCCTACTCCAGGGCTGTCTTGGGTTCTTTCTGTGGTACCAGGGCCAGCAAGTTCTCTGGGCCACCACACTCTCACCTGGCTGCCTTGTTGTCTACACATGGGCATTATTAAGCAGCTGGCTCAGGTCATGGGTAGTGGGAGGGAGCATCCATAGCTCAAGGCTATGACCTACCTGAGCTACCCCACATTCCCACACTTAGCCTTGTGATCATGGTGTCTTATACACACCTGGCACAGTTTTTCCAAGCTCCTTCCCAGACTGGCCTGGGGCATCTCTTCCTCATTCTCACATGCTTCTCTCAAGACACAGATGTGGAGAGGACAGGTGCACCTAGAGTCAACACAGCTCCGAGGAGATGGAAGCTCAGATTTCCCTGGGGAAATTTCATCTGAGCTCTGGTGCCAGCATCACCAGCCCAACCAGTGTGTAGTCATTGCCAGGACCAGAATGAACTGGCAGCTCAGGTGGTGATCTGCAAGCAATCTAGTTCGTGTGTGTGTGTGTGTGTGTGTGTGTGTGTGTGTTTGTGTGTTTACAGCTGCCTTGGCACCTGGTTCTCCAGAAGGCTAGAATTTGGTATGAGGGATGCAGAAGCCACTTAGAATCTTCTGTGCACTTGGCTCACATGGGAGGGGAGATGAATGGTGGGTGGAAGATGGGTCCCAAAATTTATAGCATGTACTCTGGAAGCAAAAGATGGCAACATTATTTTCTTCCCTAATGTTTGAGAGGTTGTTTTAGCTTCGCTAATGACTTGAGAACTTCCATGATGATTCCAGAATTTTCTGGAATACTGGAATGCATGTGTAGACAACAAGGCAGCCAAGTGAGACTGTGGATGGCCCAGGGAAATTCTGTCCCTGCTATCACAGAAAGAACCCAATACTGGCCATTTGGACCTGGCATTTAGCCTCTATTGTGAAGGGGCTGACAGAAAGCATTCAGCTTCTAAAACCCGCTGCTGTCTGCCACCAACGCCCCATTCCTGAAGCACCTCCTCCTGTCCAAGGGTGCATTGGGCAGAATGTGTGAGGAACACAAACCCTGTGGCACTATGTGGTCCTCAGTTCCATTCAGGCTTGGGGGAGTGAGAGGGTCTCTTTTACTTCTGGTTTTCTCCTAGTAAGACAGAATCTTGGAGCCATAGGAACTCTGAAGAGACCCTCGAGCCCCAGGTTTTCAACCTTAAATACCCTTGCCTTCTACTGATAAGCATGAGTTTTATGCTTAGCTGACCCCTCCTATGGACTGGTCTGGACCTTTTCTATTTGCATCCCTACTAGCCAAGGTTTTGTTGAGCTTTGTATTTTGTGGTGTGTATGATGAAAATAATTTTGAAAAATAAATTTCTGAACACAAATTTAAATTACACCAACAGATATGTTTGTATTAAAGTTCACAGGCAAGGACTGAGGGGTTTGTACTTGACCCTGAGGGTGGTGAAGAATCGCTTATGTAGCTCAGAATAATGGCCAGGCTCTGGGTCTGGTGATATATACATACTTTGCCACTTAATCCTCTCATCAACCCTGTCAAGGTAGATTTTGACAGTCCCATTTTGCAGATAAGGAAACTGATACTTGGGAAGGTTAATGACTTGTTCTAGGTGCCACTACTCAGAAAAGAAGAGGGAGGATTAGAATTGGGCTTCAAAACCCCATATTTCCCAAGACACCAAGTGGCCTAGGGGCTGACACAGCCCACTGCGTAAACTCCAAGGCTCTGTCTCACCATTCCCTGCTGGGGTAATATACAAGTGTACAGTATTTTTTAAAGATTTATTTATTCATGAGAAACAAAGAGAAGAAGGCAGAGACATAGGTAGAGGGAGAAGCAGGCTCCCCATAGGGAGCCCGATGTGGGACTCGATCCCAGGCCCCTGGGATCACGATCCTGAGCCAAAGGCAGACATTCAACCACTGAGCCACCCAAGCGTCCCATTAGTATTGTTAACTCCAGTCATCACGCTGTACATTCCATCCTCAGGACTTCTTTACTCTCTAACTGGAAGTTTGTACCTCTTGGCCACCTTCACCCATTGTGTGCACCCCTCACTCCCTGCCTCTAGCAACCACCAATGTGTTCTCTATATCTATGGGCTTTTAAAATTATTTTTAAAATATACATGTAAGTGAGATAATATAGTATTTGTCTTTCCCTCTCCGTTATGTCTTTTAGCATAATGTCCTCGAGGTCCACCCATGCTGTTGCAAATGGCAAGATTTCTGTCTTGTTTATGGATGCATAATATTCCATTATCTCTATCTCTATATATAGATATATGTATCTTGCATTTTCTTTATCCATTCATCCACTTATGGACACTTGGGTAATTAGGTTACTTCCATAGCTTGGCTGTTATAGATAATGCACAATATCTTTACATTATATATAGATAATATCTTTTTGAGTTTGTGTTTTCATTTCCTTCAAATAAGTACTCAAAAGTGGAATTGTTAGATCACATGTTAGTTCTATTTTCCAATTTTTAAGGAAAGATACAGATGCAATGAAATGCCGGGACACCTGCACCCCGATGTTTATAGTAGCAATGTCCACAATAGCCAAACTATGGAAGGAGCCTCGGTGTCCATGGAAAGATGAGTGGATAAAGAAGATGTGGTTTATGTATACAATGGAATATTACTCAGCCATTAGAAACGACAAATACCCACCATTTGCTTCAACGTGGATGGAACTGGAGGGTATTATGCTGAATGAAATAAGTCAATTGGAGAAGGACAAACATATGTTCTCATTCATTGGGGGAATATAAATAATAGTGAAAGGGAATATAAGGGAAGGGAGAAGAAATGTGTGGGAAATATCAGAAAGGGAGACAGAACATAAAGACTCCCAACTCTGGGAAACGAACTAGGGGTGGTGAAAGGGGAGGAGGGCGGGGGGTGGGGGTGAATGGGTGACGGGCACTGAGGGGGGCACTTGACGGGATGAGCACTGGGTGTTATTCTGTATGTTGGTAAATTGAACACCAATAAAAAATAAATTTATTATAAAAAAAAAAGGAAACTCCATAGTGGCTGCACCAATTTACATGCCCATCAACAGTGCATCAGGGTTCTCTGTGGGCCATGTCTCTCTACACTTAGGTGGGCCTGTCCAAATCCTACCTGCCCACTAGACTGAGCTCATGTGGCACCTCTACCATGAAACCTTCTGCACCACATCTGCTCTTCTTATAGGTGCTGGCTCTATCGCATTTGTTCTCTGTTCCCACATGGTCTTTACTATCCATGGTGACTAGGCCTAAGATCCCACCCTGGCTTGTGCCAGGCAACTTCCAACTTAGAGGCCCATTCTCCAGCCTTCTCCCACTCCTTTGGAAGCAGCCAGCGGCAGGGCTTGGAGGGCAAGTTGAAGAAAGCAAGGGCACTTGGGGAAGAAGATAACAATGCACTGGAGTGGAACAGGATTTGACCAAGAAGTGGTATGTGCATGTATGTGTGTGTGTGGGGGGGGGTGGGCACCAGTCTTAATCTCCAGAAGCACAGCGGAGGGTGGACATCCCAGGCAGAGACAGGATCGTTGTGGGAGTGTTGCTGAGTGGGAGTGGAGGTGATGGTAAAAGGTGAGTCAGTGGTGGAAGACTGGAGGGGTGTACTCAGCATCATTCCTGCTGAGGGTTGGGGGAGCAGGCCATGTGCAGAGAGGGAAGCTGTCTGGACAAAAGCATGGTGATGATGCTCTCTTCCTAGTGGCCTGGACCTGGAGGTCCCACAGATCTGGCTTGTCCTCTTAGAAGCCTGAGGGGCCTCCTATCCTAGAGAAGGCCAGAGGATCAAGGAAATAGTCTGGAAAGTAGGATTTCTAATAACTTACTTTTCCCTCAGTTGCCATGCCCACTCATCTGGCCATCATATTACGTCCTGCCCACCAGATATGGGTTGTCTAGGAGGCACATGTGCCTGGTAATGGGGCAGGGGACACAGTGGCTAATAATACCCAGTGATCCCCTTTCTCAAGAAACTCACTACATACCTGTGTGATGTCAGGATATTAGTGATTCTGAACCATAGCTTGTTTATTTATCTGTAAAATCAGGAAATTCACATCCACCCTGAGACATCTGGAAGATGCCTACCTCCCAATGGGCACCTGAGACAAAGCGAGATTACCATGCTTACTGGCATTGAAATGGCCCGGGGGCCTCAGAAGTGTCACAAAACAGTTTCTTAATGAGGGGCATTGTGAACAGAAAACTTGGGAACATCAGGTGGTAGGAGGCAGTATCAAAGTGCAGATAACAGTGAAAGAGAATGCAGAGAGGAAGAGAACACAATGGAGAATTAACCTTTTAAAAGTCTGTGTGTATGTTCATTTATTGATGGTACACACCGCCTTTTCCAGAAAGCATGTAAGAGAACTAAAATGCCCAAGAGACAAAGCACAGATGGGAATGGAGGAAAAGGCATGGGTTGAAGGTCCACGGATCCAAATCCTCTGTCTTTTACAAGGACAGTGATTGTAGGTGAATTAGATAACTGGCTTCAGCCTCTGTTTCCCAACTATCACATCGGGGTTATCAAAGATTAGACACCAGGTACACCAGGTACATAGTGTGCCCATCAGGGCAGTTTCCTGGAACACAGTAGACCTTGAGTGACTGCAATCTATTATTATTGTTATTTTACCAAGGAGGAGGAGAGAGAAGTATCCTTACCATCCTCACCCTCGTCCTCACCACCCCCATCACTACCACCCTCATCATCACCATCGTCGCTAATATTTACTTAGTGCTCACAATAGCATAAGGCACAGTCCTAAGTTCTGTGTATGTATTACCTTATTTAATCCCTACAACTCCCTAAAAGTGGAAACATGAGAAAGAGATGCACAGAGAGCCTAGGTGATCTGTCCATGGTCACACACCTACCCCGGACATGGCATCAGTTGAAGAAAGTGGTGGTCCCTGCCAGCGTCAGGCTGTGCCCGCAAGCTGAGCATAAGGTCACTCTACCCATGCCCCAGGATGTAACCTGATGACAAGACCAGGAACTTTCTAGCTGCCTGTGACTGATGGAATTTGTGTGAGAGAATTTTAACCTGCACAGCAATATTCGAGCGGGAGGCATTAAGAGCAGAGGAGGATGGTGTGGAAAAAAATACCCATGAGCCAAGTACCCCAGACATCAGAAGATTTTCCAACTCCCCTACATAAAACTAGCCCTTCCTCTCCTTGCTTGCTGAACGACGGGAACAGAGGAACCCCACTGATTTCTAATTCACTCCTTGTAGCCCATCATTCAATGTCCTCAGGTGGGCCAGTCATCTTGTCCCAACAACCACAGATGAGATGCAGCAACCTTACCTCCCGTTGGCACTTGCACCATTAGAAATAAACACACAGAGGAAATCTCTGGTTAAAATGCATGCAATGTTCCTTTAAAATACACAGGAGCTTTCTAAGACAGCCATTTCACTTGGCAGTTGGGCGCTCAAAGCTCCAAATTAAACAAGAGTGTTAGTGAATTGAGCGAATTCATCTGCTTCTCCCAATGTAAATGTATACTCCGGTGTGGCCCTCGGTGTCTGCGTGCAGCCAGGCCGTGTTTCCATGGTGAGAGGCGAGCCTGGACAGTTAGGATTTGATCCCTTCTTCCCACTTAGCCTCTGGTGCTCGGCAGATCCTATTCTTCCTTGTTCAGAGGTGGAAATTCTCTGTATGGGGTGAGCTCACAGCCTGGGGTTCTGGTCCCAGCTGAGGAAACAAAGTACCTCTTGTGATGTCCTTCTCCTTTGAGGTTTCAGGCCATGACAACGGAAGGAAGGAAGGAGGGGAGAAAGAAGGTAGGAAGGGAGGGAGGGAAGAAGAACGGGGTTACAATGCTCTTCAAACCAAGCACAGGACTGTCCGTTAGACAGATGCCATCTATCTAGTGGGGAGATTTAAAAGTGAAACTTCCAGTACATTGAGCAAAATGTTGCAGAGAATCGTTAAACCTTTCTTACCTTTCTTACCTTATTACGTCTCTGTTTTGCAACTGAGGAACCCAGGGCCCAGAGAGGTTAAAGCATTTCCTGGATTGGCACAGGTTGCAGAGGCAGATCTGGGCTCTACCCCTAGGGAGTCTGGCTCCAGAGTTTATGCTCAAAATTGCTAGATTTCCTCTCTGTGGCTTCCCTGTCTGGAGACGGCACAGTCAGGGTTTCAGCTTGGAGGCGTCTACTCTAAGAACTGACTCTTCCATGGAATAAGACAAGTTACTTCGTGTTTCTGGTCTCAGCTTGCTCCTCTGTAAAATGGGTGCCGTTATCCATGTGACAGATCCTGTTGGGCTGTAATGAGGAACAGATGATACAGAAAATGCATGTGTCAGAAGTGTAGCTACAAGGGGGCAGTTAAAAAGCAAACATGTTTATGCTGCTTTTAGATTTACATTGTGTTTTACTCATGCTACCTAAACTTCACGCCAACTCTTTGATCCAAGTCTTATCCATCCCAACCCAAATATAAGGAATTAGGTACTAAAAGAGAAGAAGTGACTTTCTTATAGTCCAGAACTTAAACCGAGGTTTTCTCACTTTTATGTTGAGGGTTCACAGGATTGTTGGCAGGGAGGGGCATAGACAATGTCATGTTCTTTGTTCTTTGCTTTATTTTATTTTATTTTATTCTATTCTATTTTATTTTATTTTAGTCTGATCGGGTACTGTAGTGACTTGAACATGGAAAGGATTAAGTTAGCTTGTTCTTCACTGAATGAATCATGACTGGATGGAGCAGAGAGGCTTGGTTAACCAGAGTCTTGGGGAAATGCAAGCTTCTTTATTTATGATTGAATTTCTGCTGAATCTAGAATCATCCTGGAACAAAGTACTGAGAATATATCTGAAACATTCCAGTTGACAGCCTTTCTCTCAGGAAGAGAAGTGTAATACACGTAAGTGAAACTTCACTGGTTGCCCAGGGATCTTGCAACGTCTCCTAGTCATGCGGTTATGGAACTTTTCAAACTAGAAAGAATCTCAGAAAGCATCTGATATGACCTTCTGCTCTGTGGGAGGATTCCCCCTTCACTGGGAACCTCGGCCAGCAGTGGAAGAGCCAAACCAACCTATCCCTATCACATTTCAGAGTTGAAATCGGATTTGGACTCAAGAATCAAACCATTTACAAGAAATGTAACACTGAGCAAATTCTTTAAGTACCCTATGCCTCAGTTTACTGATTTTTTTAAAGATTTATTTATTTATTCATGAGAGAGAGAGAGAGAGAGAGAGAGAGAGAAGCAGAGACACAGGAGGAGGGAGAAGCAGGCTCCACGCTGGGAGCCGGATCCTGGGACTCCAGGATTGTGTCCTGGGCCAAAGGCAGGAGCTAAACCGCTGAGCCACCCAGGGATCCCAATTTACTGATTTGTAAAAGCACACTTTAACATCTTGCTTTTCTCACTTAACTACACACCTGTAAGATTGTTTCATATCAGTACATTCAAAGCTGTCTAATTCTTTAATGCACACACACAGACACATGCAAACACACTAAATTATTTAATTAGCCCACTATCAACATAGTTTATTTCCTATTTTTTGCTGTTGTAAATATTCTTTTAAAAAAAAGATTTATTTATTTATTCATGAGAGACAGAGAGAGAGAAGCAGAGACACAGGCAGAGGGAGAAGCAGGCTCCATGCAGGGAGCCCGACACGGGACTCAATCCCGGGTCTCCAGGATCAGGCCCTGGGCTGAAGGCTGTGCCAAACCGCTGAGCCACCCGGGCTGCCCAGTTGTAAATATTCTTATAATAAAGATTCTTGATCAGATAAAACAAAAAAGTAGCACCTACTTCATAGGTTGTTGTGGCAAATCAATTCATAGCAAGCAGTCAGAAGAGTACCTGACCCTTAAGAAGAACTCCATAAAGACTATTATTATTTTAATTTTTGTTGATTGGATAATTGGAATCTCTGGAAGAGGAATTATTGGAATAACAAGAAGAGGAAACAAACTGAGAAAACATGCAGCCTATCAGGGGAATGAATTAGTTATTACCGAACTGACCAACAAGCAACAGCATACACGAGGTAGAAGTTGATTTACAAGTCACTCTTAGGAAATTCAGAGGTAGTCAGTTCAGGGCTACCATGGCCTCCGTGGTATCAGGAGTTCAGACCTCTTTAATCTGAATCCTCCACTATGGATGACCTCTGTAGGTTATCCCATGGTCCCCATTTGCTGCTCCAGCTCTAGCCATTAGAGCCACATTCCAGGCAGTGAGAAGGAAAAGACTGGGAAGAGGAGTGAGGACAAAGGTACAACTTTGTTTTTAGAATTACCTGCAGCAAGCTACACACACCACTTTATCCACTTTGGCCAGGACTGAGTAACATGGTCACCCAACTGCAAGGAAGGCCAGGAAATGTAGTTTTTAATCTGGCAGCCAGGTGCTTCACAAAACATTACGAATCTAAATACCATGGAAGATGGAGAGAATAGGTATTGGAGAACATCCATAATCATTACCACAGAGAGTTTGTGGAATTTGGGGAAAGGCAGTCCTGTAAACTTTGCTTTGGTAAGAGGGAGTCTTTTGGTCCAAGCTAAGAGTTTTCGATCCATGCCACAAGGATTTTCATTAAAACTACCTCCTTCTCCCCAAACCGACACCTATCCAAGTCATGGTATAACAGGCCACTGCAACAGGGTAGAGACTCTTCCCATCCCCATGGTGGGGGGTGTATGCTTGGTTGTTTAGCTCTTGTGTTGACTTTGAGACATGCCCAGGAAGAGTTGCAGACCATGTGTGGCTTGTGGAGCCAGCTCACATGACTTATGTTGTGCAAGATCAACTTGACTCAATATTGAGCCCAGGTCAGACCCTGAAAGTTTTAGCTTTTCTCCTAGAGAGAAAACCATCCCCGATAGGATCTCTCCAGGGTTCTTCTTCTAACCGTGTAATATAGACCTTCTGGTGACTTGGAATATCTAGTAAATCACATTGTAACTGATTGGGGCCTATCTGTATTCATTAGAGTTCCTCCTCTTATTCTGGATCTGATCTCTCCTTCTTGTTCCAATGTGATTATAATCTAAAGTAGTTCCACCTGGACACCATAGGCACAGAAAAGAAAACTTCGCTGATGAACATAGATGCAAAATCCTCAACAAAATATTAGCAAGCCGAATTCCACAATACATTGAAAGCATCTTACATCACAATCAAGTCACAATTTTAATCCAAGGATGTAAGGATTGTTCAGCATCTACAGATCAAACAATGGGATACACCACATTAACAAAATAAAGGTAACCAGGGAGGGGCCTTCTGCTTTCTGGAGAAGCTGGGCACAATTTTACAAGGAGTGTGTCTTCTGACTGAGGCCAAATTGTGCAATAGGTGGGGTTGGCTTCACTATCTTTGAGCTCCACTTCATAAGCCTCCTGCTCCCTCCCAGTCTCCCCAAACTAGGGGCTCTGGCTACTTCAAACTCTGCCCACCTTGGTTCCTGTTGTTTCTCTTTCTCTGAAAAGATTCTTAAGTACTTCATTACTAACTTCTCTAAAACTGCTTAGCATTTTTAGGGGACTGGACGAGTGATAGATGAATGCATCCCTACTAAACATGTTGGATGACTAACCAAGCTTGGAGCAACAACATAATTTTGAGGTAGGGCAAGTGTTAGGAAGTTTTTTGAAATTATTAATGTTTGTATCAAGAGTTTGGCAATTAACTCCCCCAAATTTATACAGAGAGAGAATTGTGGAGGTGGGATTAAGACCCAGATTCTCTGCTGGCCACAGTTCCCAGCCTCAAGGGGGATTCCAGAAAGGTCAATAGGTGACATTCTGGGGCAGATGGGTCTTTCAGGGTAGGCAGGCCTTGTCCCTCCGTCACAGACTAGCTCTGCCCTCCCAGGTTGGGCCCTGGCTCAAGGAAAGGGCCTCCAAGATCAGCTAAATATATGGGACTTTGGGCTCATGAGTCAACTTGAGTCTAGCTGGGAGGAAAGTTGACCAGGAATCACAGAACTCCGAAGGTGAGCTGGGGCAAGTTTTTGTGGGAGAAATTGGAATGAAGTTGGGGCAACCTTCCCACCTCTGTCTTCTCCCCAACTCAATCTGAAAGTACGTCAAATAATGTGGTTTCAGCTCCGTTTAGCGTCTTTCAACCTGAAAGTCAAAGTTTCTCTCCAAAGGAGGGAAACCTGCATGAATTGAAACTGAAATTAGTTAATGCGAAGCCCTGTGAACTGAAACTGTCAAATTTCACACAGCTCCGGTTTATCTTTCTCTTTTCCCAGCCACCCCCACACCCCCACACATTCATTCAGGAAACAAGTCAGATTTAGATGTTTTCCAATTGCCAGGCTCACAAAAGCATCCACTCACCAAACTTATACTCTTGAATTATAATGGCAAAAAGCAGCAAGGAATTATGGTTGGTGTATTTACCACTGAGTTTGACACATTGGGCTAATTAAAAAGATTATTCCATTCATTATAGAAAGCCCATCTCCTAGAGGGCTGGGCAATTTCCCAGGGGACCTGGACTACTGGAAGGAATGGCAAGAAAATGTCTGCTTGCCTTCTTGTCCTCCCTCAATAGTCTCTTCCCTACTAGGGAAAGATGGAAACATCAGATTTACCTGAAGATGGCCCCCTCAGAGGTCTTCCCCTGATGCAACCGAAGGACGAGAGTTGTTGAGACAAGTAGGGCTTGTCTAACACTGGAAACTAGGGGTGACTATGGGATGATTTGGAGGTTTCATGAGAGGTTGCCTCCAGTATTTCTCTCCCGTAACCCTAAATGCCCACCATCAGGGTCCCAAAGGAATCATCAACTCTAGGAAGTAAATGCTCTGCTAATGATATGAGTGACTCGGCCTCCTCTGTCTGGGTTACTGAATAGGAAAGAATAATTTTCCTGGACAGAAGAGTGAGCCAGCTAGAAATTCCTTCGTTATCTGGGTGGGTTTCTTAAGCACTTTGTATTTTACTCGAGTCTTCGGTCAACTTAGGAAGGGGCCTAAAGTGAGGAAGGGAACCAAATGGAGTGAAAATTAATATTTAATGGTTTGTAAACACACTATTGTGTATGTCATCTCAATTCACTTTCTCGATATACGTTTACCAATGGTTGTTCTGAAACTCAGAGACAAACCCAAGGTCAACTGTTTAGGAAGTGGTTGAACTGGGATTCTCTGACTCCTTCATGATCTCAGTGCTTTTACTCTAAGGGAAGGGATTTTCAAGATTGCCTAGGATAATCTGCCCATTACACTGAAGACCAAGCTGAGGCTATATTGGTAAAACAAAACAACAACAACAAAAAGACCCTCACTTAAAATCACATAGCTAGTTTGGGCCAGAGAAAGGGAAGACCATGTTTCTTCTTTCCTAGACCACGATTCTTTCACCTACATGACACAATTGTAACAAGGAGACTCAAAAGGCCCTCTGCAAAGGCCAATTAAAAATATCAGAGTATGACTATGGGGTGGAAGGGAGAGTGATTTCTATTTTAGCCGTTATGAGGAGGAAATTATGTACATGAGCCTTTTAGCCACAAGTTTTCATTACAAGCAGAATATTTCTTTCTGTTGCAAACATGAATCCAGCATATTGAATGCTGGACTACTTTGCAAACAGATTCTCTATAGGGATGGATTAAAAATACCACAGTCCAGGTGATTCTAACATGTAGCCAGAAATGAGAACTACTGTAAAACTCAATAAAAGTCCTTTTACTAACTTCCTGGCTTTTGAATTCATACTAAGCTGAATAAAATCTTTTCAAATTAATTTAGTTATCATCCTTTAGGCTGTGAGCTGAGATTCTGGCTCTGTCAGGTGTCATCTGCAGAATTTTGGTAGACTGGCCAGACTGCAGATGGGCGATATTTCTCCTTGGCTCTAACCCATGTTATCCTTAATGCAGGCATAATTCAGAGTGCATTACGGTGAGAGAAGGAATTCCACCACACAAGTCCTTCTGACCTCGAGATTATAAGATTTAACATGTGTGTATGTGTATTATGTCACACATCCACATATATTTGTACATAAAATAGAGATATCTGTATATTACCTAACTGAAGATTCTAGGTTTTTCTTCATTTCTTTTCGAGAGTCAATGATTTTGAAGAAATGTGACATTTTTTTTGGGGGGGGAGGTTTCTTGCCTCCCCCACTGCCCTGGTGAAAATCTTGCTTGGAACAATACGTCTTCTGTGAAACAGTCTCCACAGAAAGTTGTGGAAATAAATCTTCCCTCTCACCACTCAAACTGAAGTCAAACCGAGTAGAGCACAGAGGCTTTGGAAGGATTGACACTCAAAGGAAGAGGGAAAAGTGTCTTGAAAATGGAAGAGGTTGGGGGAGGGCCCAGCATAGAATTCCCTTCTGGCGACTGTTCTGTGGCACTGGGAGGGTGTGAGTTAGGCAAAAAAGAATATAAAGCCTTCCCTTAATAAATCTTCAGCTGTTACCTTTCATGTCCCTTTAGTGGAGAATCGTAACGGCATGAAAGGGGATGTGGGGCTCTACTTGTCTTAACTCTCTGCTTTATGGGTGAGAGAAAACCCACAGGTGAACCAGAGCCAGCCCCGTCATGTGGCTCCTGTTCCTTAAGTGGTCACAGGCCAGCTTGAGGCCTGGTGAGCCACCATGGTGGGCACAGCGGACCAGCAAGCAGGATTTCAGACGGGGGCGGTGGGGGGGTGTCTCTGAAAGCTCCTCACTTTCATTCTGATGAAGCCCCTTGTTCTCAACTGTTAGGGCCAGAAATCCAGTCAAAGAGCCGATGGGTTGATAGATGTCTCTTGTGAATTAAGATAAGTCTGTAAATAACATTTATTTTGTTTGATTAATTTAGACATCGCCTTCTCCATGGGATCTGACTTATCACCTTATTAAATTTCACCTGATTCCCCCACCCCCACCCCTACATGGTGCTTATACGCGGTGCAATGAATCGAAACCCTCTCTGTGTGACAGGCACTGTGCTGGGTGCTGTCACGGTGATTCCACTGAACCCTGAACACCTCCCCGTCGAGGCAGGTTCTATTCCTATCCCCACCTCATACACGAGGAAACCAAAGCTTAACAAATTTAATGGACTGCCAGAAGCTGTCTGAGCAGCTTGACGGGTCATTCCCCGGAAGGTCACCGGCCAAGACTCACAAGGCCGGCGGTGGCCTCCTCGCTCCCCATTCCCCTCCTTCTGTGGTGAAAGCCTGGGCTTCCAGAAACGTCTCTGAAGGAGAAGCCCTGTGGTCCGCAGTTCGTGAGGCACTTTCCGGCCTTGCTGTGGGTTCCTGCGACCTGACTTCCAAACAGAGGCATTTGCTAATTTCCTGAAGAAAGCTCCAGGAAGTCTTGTCCTCGGGTGAAAGCTGTTCGCAGTAGGTGAGAAAAAGGGAAGTTTTCAGACCACCACACACTTGGAGGTTTCATTTTCAGTGTTGTGTGGAGCTGACAAATAAACCTATCTGACTTGGCTCTCCTTCTCCTGCCCCGCCTCCTGCCTCTCCTCTTTTCCAGATTCATGCGAATGTTTTGGTTAACTTTATCCCCTCCTGTGTTATTGTTGTTGTACCACATATTAATGTGGTGCTTCTGTAGCCCAGAGGAGCACGGTTGAGTTACAGTAACAAGCTACGAGCTGAAGGAAAGTGCTGCAGTTTTTGGCTGGTCCAGTCCCAAATATACACCCGCACATCTGGACAAGAGATCATGTGACAGCTTGAAAAGCCAGAAACATATCCTGGCTACCATAAAAAATGGGTTCTGTTAAATTAAAAAGGCTTTAAATACTGGCTCAGCTGGTTTTGGGGGGGGGTGTCTTTATTTCTCTCTCTCTTTTTTTTTCATCGTTCTGGAATGTGTTTGTGAGATTTGTGATTGTCGAAGCTTTAATTTAATATCGTGAACCCATCATATGGTGAATTTGTTTGCAAGTTTTTCTGAGGTGCGGCCAACCCTTCTCTACTTTCCTCACTTTGGGCCTGGTTTGTCAATTTTTTGGGATCAAGGCTTCGTATTTTGGTAAGAAAACAAAAAACAAAAAACAAAACAAAACAAAAAAAGCACTCTAAAAAGAAGAAACTCTCCTCTTTCCCACTGGCCAACCCCTCCCTCAGATCCCCTCAGGAAAACCTTAACCTGCCCCCCGCCACCACCACCAAAGCCTGTCTCCTCTTACAATCTTTAAGAAAGATCCCGTAGGGTAGTAAGCTTTAAAATATTATTGGTAAAGAGAAATGTCATTGTTTCTCTCTGGATAGAATCCAGAACAGATTGAAAATAAAACATTTCTTGAGATGAACGGATGTTAAACACCAAAGTATGGTTAAGAATCTATCCTTGCAACTCAGAAAAAAATATATCTATTTTCTTTTTCTTACGCAAATAAAACATTCTTGTGTTGCCCGCTGGACATATCTTTCTCCCTGATTTACCAAGATTGCAGAAACCAGGATTAAACAAGACACCCATTCCAAAACCAAAAATCTGTTTTCTCAAACTATCCAAGAGAGAATGACTTTCGAAGTGAGCATGTGATTAAAAGACAAGATAGAAAAACTGTGCCTTGCTTCTCTTTAAAGAATAAACAGCCTATTAGGCAGAGTGCTTTCTCTTGGCATTTGTACTATCTGCTGCTGCTGATTTGTCTTTTCATTTGGAAAAAACTAATAGAAACAGTATTGGTAAAATGTCACCAGCTTTGGGTTTCCTAAAGTATGTGAAAACATTTTATTTTAACATATTCATAAGTTTGGCGCTTCTCTTCCCACCATGGACTGTCAGCTTCCTGGGAGCAAGGGCCTTGCCCATCTTGCTTGCTGCTCAGTCCTCGTTGGTCTCACCAATGCTGCTGCTCGGCGTGAGCTGTGTGCCTCTGTTTACCTCTCCAGAAGTACCCCTCCTTACCCTTCCCTACTCCATTCTGCACCCTGGAGCTGATTTGTGTGAACTGAGTCAATAGACTCTGTAATGGTTATGTGCCAACTGGCCTGGGCCAGGAGATGCCCAGATAGCTGGTAAAACATTATTTCTGGGAGTGTCTCTGGAAGTGTTTCTAAAAGTGGTTAACATTTGATTCGGTAGACTAGATAATGTGGGCACGCATCATCCTATCTGTTGGGGTAGGGCAGAGCCAAATGGAACAAAAAGGCCAAGGAACAGTGAATTCTTTCTTCTTGAGCTGGGACGTCCATCCCTTTCTGCCCTCAGACATCAGAGCTCCTGGTTCTCAGGCCTTTGGACTCCAGACAGCACCAGCAGCCCCTAGTTCACAGGCCTGACCCCACTAGCTGTCCTGGTTTTCCAGCTTGCAGATGGCAGACTGTGGGACTTCTCAACTCTATAACCACATGAGCCAATTCCTATAATACCTCTCCTCACAGTTCTACTTCTTTGGAGAACCCTGACATACCCGGGCTCCCTGTTCCTCTGGCTTCCCTTTGGATACAGCCAATGGAGACACCAAGGTACATCAGCAGAGAGGCTGGCTGAGTCCCTGGCCTGTAGCTGGAGCCTGTCAGACCTAGGGATGGTAATGGCTCCCCTTCTTCTAGTCCCAGGGCATTTCACTAGCCTTTGTAATAGTTTCTTCATTACACTCATAAAATGACCCATTTGAGATTATCTGTTTCCACTGCTTTCTAGATCTTGCTGGCATCCTAACAAACCTGGGATTTATTGAATGAACAAATGGAATGAGATTTTACCATAATGAGCCATGCTTCTGGATTGTTGCAACAAGCAGGTTCCAGAACAATTTTATTTCATATGCCATTCCTTAGAAATGGAGTAGACATCATGAGTTCAAGGCTCCAAGGATGTGCTGGAGTTGTTTTGCCCCACTAAAAATCCACAATCTGCTCCTGCCCTATCCTTACTTGGTTTCTTTTGTGATCGGTGATATGAACAAAAACAAAGTGGTTTGTTGCATTCAGAAAGCTCCATTATTGAATCATCTATTGTTCATCCATTAATTAACTTATTTATTCATCATTCAATAGAAATTTAAAAAGCATCCGTATGCATCCAGGGATGGCAATTTTAATTTCCTCTTGCATGCCACCTGGATGATTCATAGAGCATGGCATTGCAGAGAATTCTGGAGCCGTCTGGGATCAGCGGGAAAATGTGCCAGATCAACCAGTAATGTCTGCCATAGACAGAGAAGTAGAAGCACATGTGATCAGTATTCACATGACTAGTATTTACCATTCCTGTGTTAGATGCCACTGAGTGAGCAAAAAACCCAAAATAAATCCTCATTACAAGATGATTGTTGCCTTCAGCTTTGCTCCTTCATGTTAAAATTGCACGCCTGCTCAAGAGCTTCTGATACACAATAACTACTAACCCTCAGACACACCCAGATGCTTTACTTTGTTTTACAAAGGAATCATTGACCTGCCAGTGCCCATTTTCCTTATTTACATTCCAGACAAAACACAAATTAAATATAAAGTTCTTCAATCTACTTTCCTGAAATGTAAATGACAGGCTGCAATGACAAGACAGTCCCCTACTTTAATTGAGATGAAGATTTGCTAACTGGTTTTTATCACTTTAAGGTAATTTGTCACAACCATCACTCCGGAGTCAATGGCATCTTTTCCAGAAAATTCTTCTCTCCAGACCAGTCTTCCTGGATTTTCTTAGTAATTAAGAGAACACACATAAGGAACTTGCTGTCTTCATCCTTTCATTCTTGATTACAGTGAATTTTGGTTTTATAGTCAGTTCAACCAGTAAGGCAACGGATTTGACATGCAGATTTCCTTGAATGGAGCTTCCCATATTCCATGACCCCCTTGGGGTCAAATTTTCTGACAGCTCTGTTTGGTACCTAATCCTCTTTCCTGAATCCTGTTTCTTTGCTACTACCTAGCTCTGGAATCCTGGGCAAATTACTTACCCTCTCTGGGCCTTCATCGTACAAGAGGGGATTACATAACAAAAGCTAATATTTATTGAGCACGTACTTTGTGCCAGTCTATACACTAAATGCACTTTACTACATGTGTATACATTTAATACTAAATTAGTATGCTAAATATGTAATAAATGGTTTTTCCTAGGGATCAGCAAACACTTTCTGTAAAGCAAATATTTTCAGCTTTAGAGAACATATTCTCCATTGCAGCTACTTACTTCTGCCACTGTACTGTGAAAAGAGCCATAGTCAGTGTGTAAATAAATGGCTGTGCTCTAATAAAACTTCATGTATAAAAACAATCAGTGGGCTCAGTCTGGCCCACAGACTATAGCTTGCCACCCCTGCTTTATATGGATTTCCCTAATTAATTTGTGTAACAATCGTATGGGGTAGGTGCTAAATAACTAGATTAAGTCACTTTTCTTAGGTTGCCAAGATAGAAGAGCCAGGCTTCAAATTCAGTCTAATGGCCCTGTTTCTAAGTCAGCCTCTGAGTTGCTAAAGGCACTAAACATTGACCCACTTGTCCTTGCAGAGGGTCTCAGCCTGAGTCCTACTAATTTGCTCCTGTCCCTTTTTCCCTCAAAAAGTCCACGGTTCGCAAGCATCCATTTCCTCTGAATTCACCGTCTGTCCTCAGCACTGAGTTTGGCATCAACCCCAGCAAGTCCTAAATCCTCTTACATTCTGAGAATTAAGTCCTCTGCCAGACTGGGGTTTCTCTCAGTCTACATACAATTGTAATGAAATCACCAGATGAAACCAAAGAGTTCACAATGCCTGTTCCATAAATATGTTGACGATCCTGTGGTTTTGAGTTTGAACCTTCAGTTCCATTGTTAACTTGCCATGTGACGCTGGGCATATCAAAATCTCTTGGTTCCTTATCTATTAATGATGATTAAAAAAAAAAAAAAAAGCAGCCCCACAGCCCATTGTTGCGAGGACTTGCCAGTAAAAGCATCACACAGCCATGGTGAAACAGAGTACAGGGATGCCAAGCCTTCCTTTTTCATTTCCTTGTTTTGAGGAGTGGCTATAAAAGTATCTTACTGTCAGTTAATGGTGTATGCTGGTGTCTGGTGGCCCTCTATCCTGGGCAGGTGAGTGGAAAGCCACAGTGAGGCTTCATTTCAAGCTCTAGGTGTAGAGCCTCATGTGAGAGGTAGAAGTTACCACTTCCAAACTTCTGTCCTTGTCATCTGTGCTGGATAAAACTCCAGGAGGTGTTGGACCTGTGGATCCACCCATTTGTTGGGCCAATATTTATCGTGTGCCTGGGGAGTGGGCCTAGGGAGTGTGGTGGTGAACAGTACACACTAGGTCTCCCATATTGTAGCTAGAGCCACAGGCACTCAACAGCTCCTCACACAACACCCAAGGTGGTAACGACACAGTGATAAGCGCTGTGAAGCAAGCAAGTGCCATGAGACCTTCTGAGGAAGAAGGACCCCACATCGGGATGAGGAGGGTCCAAGGAAATCCTGCCTAGAATGTGCCTTTACTTCCCTGCATCTACCACCCCTGGCTGTGTAAAGGACCTGAGGACAGAAGCAGCTGAGTGCTCTAAAGAAGTGAGACCAGAGTGTTAGGGGTCTTGGGGCTATGAGTTGAGGCCAGAGAGCAAGGCAGAGGCCAGATCAGGTGGTGCCTTGTAGGTGATGGGAGTACTGATTTTTTTCTAGCATATAAAAAGAAACTATTAAGAGGTAATAAACAGAGGGTAACAGGATCATGGATGGGCCAAGAAAATATGGGCTTGAAAGGGTACTGATTGAGTTTAAAGCTTTGGAGGTAAATTTGGCCCCAAGCAGCTTTCTCAACCTTCTCTCCCACATCTCTTTATATTTACATTTCACTTATATAAATGAAATATTTACACTTCATTTATATTATATTTTACTTATATAAAATTATTTATATATTTACTTTATATTATATTTGTATCTCAACCCTTCTCTCTAACGGACAGGTCTTCTCTAGGTCCCTTTATGCCCCACTCCATGGCCACACCTCTGGCAATAACCTACTCCCATAGAAAAGTGATCTCATTTCCTTGGTGCTTGTCTAGGGCCTGCCTTCCTTCAGAACCAGCTCTTACCTCTTTCATGAGTCCTTCTTGGGTAGTCCTTCATCACATTACAAGATGTAGTCAGGCACTACAGACAAACTAGAAGGGGATAGGTAAAGTCTTCCCAATCTCTCACTTCAATAGTTTCCCCTAAAGTTCTTTCCAAAAGCCACAGCTCTGGTTTTCTCTCACCAACAAATTATGTGGGGGTAACTAGGTGGCTCAGTAGTTGAGCATCTGCCTTCGGCTCAGGTTGTGATCCCGGGATCCCGGGATTGAGTCCTGTATCCGGCTCCCCTCAGGGAGCCTGCTTCTCTCTCTGCCTATGTCTCTGCCTCTCTCTGTGTGTGTGTCTCTCATGAATAAATTTAAAAAATGTTTTTTAAAAAGGAAATTATCTGCAGGCCATTAAATACCACCCTTGCTCATCCCTCAAGGTGGACCTCAGAATCGCTCTTCACATGAAACCTCCCTGGCTACTCCCATGGGAAGGGACTTTGATCCATCCCTCCTCTAAAGTACCAGCTATTTACTGATTATTGTTAAGAAGGCAGAATGAAACAAAACAAAGAACCTTTTCTGTATAACCATCATGTTCCCTAAGTCAAAGATTTTTTTTAAGTATGAGGATTGTACCTTGTGACTCTTCCTATATTCTTCAGTGACACAGCATCCTGTAGATATTCAATAAATCATGTTTCTTGGTACTTCTGAGTCTGAGGTCACACGATCATTTGTATGCCTGGCTTCGTGGGAGACAAGAGGCTTCTAACCTTGTCCCTTGAAGTCTTTTTCCCATACTGTCATCAGAGTGATCAACCTAAAACTTCCTTCTGTGTCATTCCTCTTCTTTGAGCCATCAGCCTCTCTCCTCATTGGCCACCTAATAAAATCTGAACTCCTTAGAACAGTACCTTCCTGAATCTCTAGCTGTGTTGTAGTTTTTTGTTTGTGTGTGTGTGTGTTTGTGTTAGTTTTTACTACTGCTGTATAATGAATTACCATGACCTCAGCAACTTAAAACAATTCATTTATTATCTCCCACTTTCTGTGTGTCGGGAAAGTGGCATGCCTTAGTTTGGTGCTTTGCATCAGAGTCTAAACCAAGCTGCCATCAAGCTCTCAGCTGTGGCTGGGGTCTTATTGGAGGCTCAACTCAGGAAGAATTCACTTCCAAGTTCACTCTGATTGTTAGCAGAATTTATTTACTTGCGGTTGCAGGCCAGAGGTCTCCCTTAGCTACTAGAAGCCTCCTACGGTTTCTTGTCACATGGACTTCCACTTACTTCATGGCAACTTGTTTTCTCACTGCTGACAAGGGAAGGAGGGACTCCTTGCAAGTCTTCTAGGAGTCTTACATAATGGAATAGAATACTACCAACCCTTTTGCCATATTTTATAGGTTAGAGGTCAGTCATAGGACATTTCCATTCACAAAGAAAGAGGATTATACTAGGTTATGAACACCAGAGAGTGAGGATCTAGGACCTGTCAGCCACAGGCTGTGTCTCCTTTCACTGCTTCTGGAAAGTGAACTCTAGGAATACCAGATGTTTCTACTTCTATAAACATACCATGTCTTTTACATCTCTAGGAATTTACATATGCATTTGTATCTGACTGAAATGTCCTCCCCTACTTCATCGCCTCCAGTAATTCTTCCCCAATATCTTTTACCCTAGAAAATTTTAACCAAACCCTTCTCTGCGATACTTCTGCTCTCTGGGATCATATCCATGGTCATGCTCATTACTTGTTTATCTCTGTACAATATAGTAGACTATAGAATATAGTATAGATACTCTATGATATCTACAGTATTAGATTGTCATTTTTGAGATTGGGGAGTATATGTCCTTCATTTATCCATCTCCAGCGTATATAGCTAATATTTGATTGATAAACCTGGAGAATGTGTGAAAGGTGGCCTCTTTAATGGAAAATGGTCATGGATTGAAAATGGAGGTCTGCAACCTCCTTGTTCTCATGCTCCCTAAATAAATTTTGAAAAGTTATTTACCCTTTCACATGTTTTTGAGTGGGTATCTATAACTGATCAGTTGTTATTACATTATGCTGCTATAACAAACATACCCCATATCTTTGTGGCTTACAGTAACAGGGCTCTCTGCCTGGCTTACCTGATAGTTGGGTGTAAGTTGTTTATAGCTCTGTTCCATAAGTCTTCTTCTTTCCAGGATCCAGGCTGAAGCAAGACTTATTGTTTGGGACCTGATATTCTCGAGACAGAAGGAAAAAAAAGCGTTTCGGTAGAACCACGTGATGACTTTTAAAACTTCTGTACTGCTCCGGCACACGTCCCTTCTGCTAGCATTCTATGGACCAAAGCAGGTCATATAGCCATGCGTGACCCAAGTATATTCCTCTTATGAGAATAAGGCAATGAGTAGTTAATTTGAAGCAAAAATCTAATCTATCACTGCATCTAACAATTTTTATTCACAGGCCAGGCTTAATAGTTGGCAAATGTTATGAAGTTTGGCATATTGTATGTGTGCTTTAAATATGTATTTCCCCCTTGGCAAAGGTGGTTCACATGTTCAAATAAATCAGTCAGATCAACTTTGTTTTTGTTAGAAAAAATTGACTTAAAATTTCAGTTCAAATACACTTGTTGATATGTTCCTATGGGAACTGTTCATTTCTAATTCATATATAGGTAGATAGTCACACAGATAAAGTCACAGAGCCTTGTCAACAGTTGGTTTCCTGACAGAAATAAGTTTCTGCCCCTTTAGTAATTCTCACTAAAGTCTTCTCTGCTTTATTGTCAATCAGTTCCTTTTAGAACAATGCATGATTGAACTGTCTCTCTTATTCAGCATCCCAAGGGTTTTTACTCACCAAGGTATGGTCCAAAGCAAGATTTGGATGGGCAAGAAATATACCATATTTTGTCAGATAGGCAACTGTGAAATAGTAGCGTGGAGGTGCTTGGTTACAGAGTGTTTATGGTTGCTGACGATCTGGAGAATGATTCTCTCAAATATTCTTGTCTATGTACTCCTCCCACCCCCAGAAGTCTTTGGGCTCCAAGGAGCACAGACACACACCTCATTTAAAGGTTATTTCTGTAAGATATGGAATGCTCTAGGTAGAGGTGAAAGGGAGAAGAAATGGAAGAATCTTGATGAAAAAAAGAACCAGAAAGAAGAAAGTAGAATCACAGGCTTGAAGCATATAGAAAAACTGTGAAAGTTGAGAAATAAAGGCTTTCCCTTGCTGAAGCTGGCCAGTGAGATGTAACAAGTCTTCCTTCCTGGAGAGGAGGAGACACCAGTGATGGGGGTTGGGGAAGGAGAGAGAACTTGAGGGCTCGTCCCAGAGTGAGGGGTGAGCATAGAGGAAAGAGTCCTGGACACCAGCCCACGGAGGATGATTGTGTTGGTGCCAGTTTGAGGAAACATCACGTACGTGGTTTCTCTAGCTGATTTTAGAGGAAGTTTTAGAAATCATTGATTTCATCTGCTCGTCACTAGCATGATTAATACATGTTTCAGGACACACACACACGCGCGCGCACACACACACACACACACACTCTTATTAATGAAGCCCGTATGCCTTGTACAAGAAACAGATCACAAAGCTCTGGAAATACTTTTCTAGGACATTTCCTGTCCCTGCCCCCAATCCACTCCATCACCCACCACCCACTGCCTCTTTTCCTTCATTTCTTCACCTTTTATTCTTTCTTCTCCTTTCTTTGTTCTTTGCTCCTTTCCTGTCCTTTCCTTTTATTCCCATACTCATCCCCAAAGGCTCTACCCTGCCCCAATTTTTTGGTCAGCAACTGATTATGAAGGAAATGAACATACTCTTCACCTTGCCTTAGAAAAGCTAGGAAGATGTTAGCTTGGGAAAAGCATCTTTGTTGGGAAAATGAATCAAAGTAATAAGGCATCACTGAAAGTCTCTAGCCAGGTACAATGTGGCACAGCACCAAAAGGCTTTCTCAGGAGCCTTAATCAAATCTATATTAATTATTTAAAAATATGTGTGTGGATGGCACTGTAGGATGCCAGAGGGGGAAAGGAATTTAGGGACCATCTAAATCAAAATGCTCATTTTACACAAGAGGAAACTGAGGCCAGAGAGGAGAAACGATTTGTCCAAAGTTACATAGGACTAGCGATTATCTACCTCATAATCCGTTATATTATGGAAAACATGGGGACCCATGAGTTAAAAATCCAGAGGAAATCTGTTAATGTGCACATATATGTACATAGCAGTTATAGTTAAGTATTGCAGACAAGATGTGCACACTTTTAAATCTCCTTTTTGTTGGGGTTTTAACTGAGTATAGTCAGCTCCTACATATTTAAGAATGGGATACCTATGGTAACTGAGTAACTTGTTTGCCCACTTGTAACCATGTGGCTAGATCAGACAGTGATAAATATCTGAGTAGACTTTTTAATGTTCTGAGTCATGTATTTCTGACTGGGGTCTTCAGCAAAATATGCCTGATATTAGGATTAGCCAAAATGATCTGTTCCCCTAGGAAGCATTTGGCTGGGAATTAGGAGATCTGGGTTCTAATCAAACTCTTCACTGTTTTTTTTTTTGTTTGTTTGTTTGTTTGTTTGTTTGTTTGTTTTATGGCTTTGGGAGGTACCCATCCCCTCTTTGGAACTTGATTTTGGCATCTGCAAAGTGTGAATAATACCTCATCAATGGTGAGAAGTTAATGAAATGTGGAGCATAAAGCACATGATGAATGATTGAATGCTGCAACAACGTAAGGGACTTTAATTTGTATTACTTCCTTCTCTTGCCATGCAGAACTGCAGGTCTTTTTTTTTTTTTTGTAGGTGAGAGATGTCCTCATACATACTCTCTAGTGGCACTTCCATCTCTCCCCTGTATCTTCCTTTTAGAGAGGCTTTTCTGAGTATCCCCTTGTCATCTGAAGTACTACTCAATCCCTTTCCCTGGCTCACTCTCAACCCACTTTGCCAGTTCAACTTTTACCTTTAGCACTTGTCACCCCCTGGCATATTATAAAGTCTTCGCTTTCTTTCTCCTCTATGCGAGTGGAAGATCCATGAGGGTAGGGACTTTGGCAGTTTAGCTGTCTGCCTTTTTCCCAGGACCTAGAACAAATAGTGCCTGGCTCGTAGTTCATGTTGAATAAGCACTTGGTGATGGGTGAATAAACACGAGACCTCCTGAACGAATGTGATGCAGGTGTATGTAGTAGGAGATGCAGTTGCCGTAGGAAGAAGAAGAGGTGACTCAGGGGTGGTGGTGATAGCTTGGCTGATCCACATATTCAGATTTTGTGGTCTGAATGGATGGTTTGAATGTCCAGAGATAGAGAGCCGAGCAGTTTTATCAGAATTTTACCTCTAAATGTCCAGTGATAGAAAAGACCAGTACGGTTGAGTGTTGGTAGCTCACCAGAGTAAGATGTGCTCCTGTTGGCATCCATCTAGAGATCTGGGTCAAGCTAAGATGGTGGGGAGGAGCAGTTCATTTTTAAAACACTTGCAATGACAGGAGAGATGAGACCATGAGGAGAGGGTCAAGGACAGGGTGGGAAGGGGGTAGGTTGTTTTGTGGCACTTAGAGACTCTTCACATCTTCAGGTGTGAGAGCCAGCCTCTGCTAGATGCAAGTCATGGTCTGAGACCAACTGTTTGCCCAAACTTGGAAATCTGTGGGTGATGGACTGTACATGGGAAAGTTACAGAAGCTTCTGGAAGCTTCTGGTTTTGTGAACCAAGTACCAGAATTCACCTACAAAGAACATTTGGAACACTGAAAGGAAGTACACTTGGTTCTTCCTCTCAATTAGTGTTAAGGGCAGAGATCTCTAGGTGACCTTGCACTGAATTCACTTTCAAGGTGCTGGGCTGATAAAACCAGCCGTTGCCAAGAGTCAGCTCGAAGATCTTGACCTCTGTGGTAGTACACAAGGCTGCATTGTATTGTATCATGTCACATTTTGTATATGTACACACACATCTTCAGTGTGTGTAGGGAAAAGGCCGCAGACAGAAAGAGGCGGGAAGGGAGAGGGTGGGGATGTCCTAGATGTCCCAGTGAGCAGTGTGGACTGTGGGCAAGGAGCTAGCCTCGTGCTAGCCTCTCCTTATTCTGGATTCACAGCACACTGAGGCCTCTGCAGTGCTCTGCCATCCGACTCAAGGCCCTGCTGGAAATGGTCTGAGCAGCACTTACGAGAAATGAAAGAAAATAGTTAAACACAGCTAATCCCCACCTCCCTCCCAGGTGGCCGTGCCTGTGGAATGCCCGATCCCCAGAAACCCACTCTGCTAGCTGACACAGGTTGTGGGTCTGCACGTTTCCCCCGACCATGTGCAGTCCACAGACACAGGTCTGCCTGTCAGCAATTCCGAGTCATTTTCTTTTCCATTCTGGTTTCGGGGCTAGGCCTCTGGAGGCCCTAGGCATATCCATGAGGGGCTGCCCTGGGGGGCCTAGGGGATGCTGAACTGTGGGGGTCAGCTGGGCTTTGCCTGGTCTGCTCTCTCCTAAGGAAACAGATGACTCTTCTGGGGTGTGTCTGAGTTTGGCAGTTGTGGAGGGGGAGACAGAGGAGCCTCATCCCTGGTACTCTCTAGGGCCTGGAAAGAGTGTGGAAGAGCCATCCACCCTCCCCATGATCTCATTCCCACCTCCCCACTCTCCTTTAGTCAACAGCAGGATTTGGAGAAGCTCTTTCGGTGTGGCTGTGGGATCCCTGACCTCTACACAGTCCTCCTGCCTTAGAGCAATGGGCTCCATATTGGGATCTTTTAACTTTTCTGTGAAGATCTGGGGAAGCTGCTTTTCTCCTCAGGATGCTTCCTCCTGCCAGCCAAGTCATGTTCCGTTGAGGTCATGGGAGATGGATTATTTTACACAGGCATTTGCAAATGACGGCTCAAACTTGAATCTACAAGTAGGTGTTGATGGCAGAAACTTCCAAGCATCTGTTTCCATCCCTTTGGCACCCCCACCCCCAGCATCTGCTCCACACCTTTTTGGGCTTGCAGAAACTTTCTGTTCTCCTTTGACTTTGTCTTCTCTGGCATTCAGTAGGAGCTCTGACACGTGGAACCCAGAGCTGGGGCGGGGGGTGGGGGAGCCGGGATATTCGAGGTACTGGGGGTTGTCTGCCTAGGAAGACAGTGAGTTCAAGGCTCAAGGCTGAGTGGCATTTGAAGTAGCGCACGGTACCAAAATTCACCCACCAACTGCCAACGCAGATGGGAAGGACCACACACCACTGTTTCCTTTTGTAAGACACCCCCCCTCACCCCCCACCTCATGTTAGGGTCAACGTTGTGCTCTCTCCAAGGGAGTTTTTCTTGGCACAATCATGAATTTGTCTCTGTTTTTGACGTAAGTCACAGAACAATTGTTCACAAAGACAGCGAAAGGAAAATGGAGTGATCATAACCAAATCCTCTATCTACTCTTTCATTTCCCACACCTCTGAAGAGGTTTAGATAGGATCGTGGCTTCTTCCCCGCCCCCCAGGATTGTAGCCTGCCCCCCCTCCCCTAAATTCCTTTAGACATTGTGTTATTAGATAGGAGAATTTTCAGAATAGCCCACAATAAGGGTTGGATAACTGCGCTATGCTTTACTCTGACCTTATTTCCCCTTCAGACAACTGTTAACTTGGACGAGGATCCCTCAACCTCCAAAGGGGCTGAAACTGTGAATGTAAAGAGCACCACAGCTTCTCTCCTTTCCTTACCCAAATTGGTGGTCAGTTATTTCACTGAATTTGTACCCATTTCTAAAAATCTTCTAAGTCTAGTGCATACAAAACCATATAAAGATAACATTAATTCTAAACAACAACATATATAAAAATCAGATCCTGGTATCTTCCTCAAAAGCCTCCAGAGCCTCCTGGCTACCTGCAGGATGAAGCCCAAAGAATTAGCCAAGACGCTAAGTGCAGTTGCATAGGTTGTATACTGCACAATGCTGAGGGGCACTGTATTCTTTGCAACCATACTAAGGCTCAGCAATAAGCAAAGCATTCAAAGCTCTTCACAGTACATTTTCAAGCAGCTCATCTAATTTTATGTTTCCTAAGCCTATAGGTACACCTTTAACTTTAGCCAGTCTGGTCTTATTGCCTTTAAATACATCTTGGAATTCTACATCTTGGCCTTTACATACACTCTTCCCTGAGCATGAGGAGCATGGGTTCCTCATTTCCACCCAGCTGCATCTTCCCAGTGCTTTAAAACCTACCTTAAGTTTCACCTTTTCTGCCCACCTGCAAGCCATTGCTATTGCTTCTGAGTTTCTAAAGTACCTGTTGTCAGGAGGCCTCTTGAGACACGTTGCACACAGAATTTTGGTTTCCTTCTCAGGAATTCTCTATCTCCAACTAGATTATGAGCATTTGAAGACAGAGCCCATGTTAACATTTCCTGGATTTCCTACAGCACCAGACACAGTGCCTGACATACAAAGTGTGCTCAAGAGATTGTTGATCTACTGGCTGGTTGGTTCAAGTTGCTTTGGGAAGAATCCACGCACCCTCTCTCTCACCCCCTTGTTATTTTATTCCAGTTCCTGGAATTTCATAATAACAGAGATGGTTCCAGAAAGCTGATACAGGCCATTTCCTCCAAATAAACCCATGTTTTCATATGACAAGCTGCGGAACTCTCTATAAAAGGAACCCTCTGTTTGGGTCCCCATCAAACACATGCCAGATAATAATGATAACAAAACAATGTCCATTTATTTAGTGCTTACCGACTATCTGCACATGGGCTAAAGACTTTACATACATTATCTTACTTAATCCTCAGCAAACCATGGGGTAGAGACTCATGTTTTCCCAGCTTTATAGATGAATAAACAAAGGCTCAAAAAGGTGAAGCAGTTTGTCTTAAGTGACAGAGCTACTTAGTGGTGGCCCTAGGATTTGAACCCAGTCCTTCCTTAACCACTGGGCTGGTACACAAGATTTCCCAGGTCAGGTTTACAGCACTTTTGCAGGGCATCCCGGTTGTAAGGCACTCTGTGTTCAGAGCTGACCTTAATGTGGCCACAGGCCCCCATGCTCATAGCGTGTCTGCCAGAAACTAGTTAATAGGCCTTATCTTTAAGCTATTGGACTAAGTCCCTTCCTGTTCTAAGAATTTATGAAGCTACAAAAAAGCAAAGACACGGCCCTTGCTCTCAGGAATTTACAATCTTGTTGGGGAGGGAAGATAGAAACCTTTAGTAGAGGAAGAGTTAGCTAAGTAGAATTAGTCCCACCCAGGTGAGTGGTGGAGATCGGCGGGTTCAAGCACATCAGAGGGTCAGAGGGGCCAGCACTCTATCTCGGCAAGCAGAGTGTTCTAGGCAAGCAGAGTGAGCTCGGATCTGCCATCAGAAGGATGCCTTTTCTTAAAGGACAATGAGCTTGACCTTCTCAACAAGGCCCGCAGACGCCTTGCCAGAGGAGTGAGTGGTGCATATCACAACCCCAGGATGTTTATCGGCCAGGCCATTTTGACCCTTCAACAAGATGTTTCTTGAGCAAATTTTTTGGAATTTTGGTGGGCTCTGACCTGCAGTTTTCACTTCCAAAATAACTTGACTTTTCTAAAGTGGTAATTTCATTTTCATGATAATACTAAACTGAAGCCACATGATCTCTAATTGGAAGCAGGTCTTGGGCCGCAGTGTTGCCAAGAAGCAGTAAGAAACATGCTTATTCTACTACTTTGCTTGAGGCACTCAGCATTTTTGAATGCCTGGGCAGAAATATAGTTTTTTAAATAAAGCCAATCCCTGAGAGAGGAGGGGGCAAAAGGAGGAGAAAGAAAGGCGGGGATGGGGGTGGTTAGAAATGGAAGAATAGGGAACGTTTGGGTTTTTTTTCCCCCTTTCTCCTTCTTTCTAACTTTTTTTTTAAAATTAAAAGGAGGGAAAAATCATACTTTTTTTTTTTTTGTATTTAAATTCTCCCGTGTGTGTCTGCCATCTTCTGGGTATTAGTGAAATCGGGGTGTGTTCTGCTGTCTCTTGAGGTGAGGGCTGGGGCATCGGGGACATTCTTTGGACTTTCGAGGTTGCTGTTGGGATTTCCTTCAAGCCAGCGAAGCGCAGAGCCCACTGCATGAGACACGCTGGGAATCATTCCTTCTTAAAAAAATTTTCTTTCCCACATCACACTTCACTTGTTTTATTAATTGCATCCTGATGAGAGATGCAGTAACTCTTCCTCCAGTGGCAGTTGGAGATTGTTTTAAGAAGTCTCTCTGGGGGGAGACAAGAAAGCAATCCCAGCTTTCCTGTGACAGAGCAGCAGAAAGTGTCCCAGGGAAGGCTCCAGAAAATACTGACATGAAGGAAATCTTTTAATGACGTTTTGAAAAAGAAGCAAAACAAACCCCTCTCCGAAAACAGAAATTATATAACGGATTAAATGCATATCGGAACTTTCTGACGGAAGCCAAAGCTGTTTTCTAAATACAGTTGGGAGCTTAGTAAATCACATGGTGTTTTCGGAGACTCTTCCTCTCCCTCTGCCCTCAGTTTCCTGCGAGGCAACATTTTAGACAGACTCGCTGCAGGGGGTGCCAGGGTCTGAGGCTGTGTCCCACCCCGCCTGGTTAATGCCCTCCCTGCGCCCCCTCTGGGCCGCAGCCCCGCAGCCGGGACACCTCCCTCCTTGTCTGCGCAGGCCCTCCCGCTGGCCCTGCCACTTTTGGCCTTGGCCCTTTCTGCCAGGGCTCCCCATTGCCTGGGCTGTGCCGGAAAAATCCCTGGCATGATTCTTACTCTCCCTTTCCTACTTTGCACACCATACTAACTGCAAGATATAAAAGGAAGAATGAGGAAGCAATAAAGGAAGGGCGAAATGAACGAAGGGGGAGAGAGAAAGTTCTAGATTTCAGCCCTAACTGGGGCCTGTAAAAAGCCACTGTGCCCTGAGTTGGCAAAGAGTAGCCCAGAACTTGGGTTGAAAGAGAAAGTCTCGTGGGGGAGACTATTTAGAAATGCAACCACAGTGCCCCAAGATAGATGTGACTCAGTGACTTCCCAAAACATGAATTTCAGATAAATATCACGTTACATCCTTCTTGTGCTTTTCAACTTGATTTTTCTAAGGTAGTCGTTGACATTTTTAATTGAAACCCCGCTGTTACACACCCACTCCAGTTTCCAGGGAAGGCGTGCAGGTGGTGAAGGTCCAGCAGGGATGTGTGCTTTCTCCTGACGTCCCCAGGGACCCCTAGGCCCTAAAGCCCGAAGAAGCCAGAACATCTGGTCCATTTCAGCAGTTTATTCGCAAGTTCAGCCTGTCATCTGGATGTTTTGTCTATGCAGTGCCAAACATCTGGGTTGACATTTTTTTAACCAGACTTACTAGATGTTTTGGCATTGTGTAGACAGGAACTCAATTTTTAAAGTTATTTCTCTACTCATCTGCGATTCTAACCAGTGCTCTGGTACAATGAAGGAGAGAGATACAAATGAAGACTTCCCCCAACCCTACTCCTATTGTTTTGCAATTTTAGAGGTCTCTATACCACTCTAAATCAGTGATCTGACAGCTTTACTTTTTTATTAGATGAACTTTTTTTTTTTAATTTTAGTGTTTTACTTTTTTATTTTCATAGATGAAATTGACCAAAATAATGTGATGTGTTCATCTTAACAGGATACAACCTTAGATGTTCTAAATTTATTTTAAGATAATTAAAATTCTACTGTCTTTAAGCAGCTTGAAAACATAGAGGCAAGAGCTTAAAAATAGAGAATTGAGTCTTGAAAATAATTTATGAGGATTAGGTTACCACTGGATTTTCATACTTATTTGAGTTAAGTTTGTGAGATCCTGGAAGGGAGATATGATTTTTAAAAATCTTTATCCTCAAACTGGTCACAGTTGTTGTTAGGGATGGCAGTGATGGTGATACAGGCAGATAGAATGTGAGTTTATATATTTTTTTCATTTATTTAAAGTTATTTTATGCTGTTTATCTTTCACTTGTATGTTCTAGACTGTAAGTAAATAAAAATGTGGTTTGTACCTTGAAAACTGGTGTTTCACAACACTCCTGAACTAGAGAGACCTTTCTCTGTCCTCAAAACAGTAGGAAAAGTTAATATCTTACGAATTTTTCTATGCTAAATGGCTTCAATTTTGGGGGATGGAGGACCTAACCATGAAGAAAGCCTTGTTCCAGTATTGGATATGTTTTTGCCATCAACTCTGTGTAAGCCTTGGTCAAATTCCTTCTCAGTTCATGAACTCTGGTGGAGACAGGGGGAGCAAAGAATAGCGTTGGTCAGGCTGGGAGATCTATGAGGTCAGGGCTCCACTTATGAAGTGAAAATTTCACAACAGTGTCTTATCTATGGATATTTGCTAGTTCTTCTTGTGAAGTGGACTGATGTCAGGAATGCCCCCATGTTGCCATCTTGAGCACTCTGCTACTCTTTTCAGAATCCTCAGGAAGTTGCTATACCCAGCAAAGCTGTCCTTCTGAAACAAAGGAGAGGTAAAGACTTTCCCAAATAATAAAAAACTGAAAGAACTGATCACCACTGAAGGAATAAGATCTGTCTTATAAGAAACACTGAAGAGCATTCTATAAGCTGAAATTAAAAGATGCCAGTTACCACTGTAAAAACATATGCATGTGTTAAACTCCAGCAAAGCTAACTATGTAGTCAGAGTCTGATTCTCTCCGATTTTAATGGTAGTATGTATATCACAACTCTAGTTTAAAAGTTTAAAAATTATATTAAAAAGGACTATAACTATAATAATTTGTTATTGGATGTGCAATATTGTAACATTAAAATCCTAAAATGGCAGAAGGGAGCAATAAAAAAATAAAGTATTCATATGCTTTTAAAGTTAAATTGTTATCAGCTTAAAATAAGATATTTTATGTAAACCTCATGATAACCACAAAGTCAAAACCTATAGTATATATATATAAAAGATTATGACATATATGTCAACAAATTGGACAACCTAGAAGAAATGGACAAAATCCTGGAAACATATAGCTTGTCAAGACTGAATTGTGAAGAGACAGAAAATCTGAACCAACCATTTACTAGGAAGAAACTGAATCAGGAATCAAAAACCTCCCAATAAACAAAAGTCCAGGATCAGATGGTTTCACTGGTATATTTTACCAAACAATTAAAGAAGAATTAATACCAATTTTTCTCAAACTATTCCAAAAAATAGAAGAGGAGGGAATACTTCCAAACCCATTTTACAAAGCCAGCATTACTCTGATACCAAAACCGGATAAGGACACTAATCAGAAAAGAAAATTACAGGCCAATATCGCTGATGAACATAGATGCAAAAATCCTCAACAAAATTAGCAAACCAAATTCAACAATGTATTAAAAGATATCATATACCATGAGCAAGTGGGATTCATTTCTCAGATATGATGATTCAATATCCACAAATCAATCATCATGATACAACACATTATAAAATTAAGATAATAATAAATCATCTCAATAGATGTGGAGAAAGCATTTGACAAATTTCAATATCCATTTATGATAAAAATCCTCAACAAAGGGAAGATAAAGAAAATACACCCTAACATAAGGCCACATATGGCAATCCCACTGCTAACATTATACTCAATAGTGAAAAAATTTTCTTTTAGGTGAAGAACAAACAATGATCTTTACTCTAGTCACTTTTATTCAACATAGTACTGGAAGTCCTACCCAGGGTAAGTAGACAAGAGAAAGAAGTAAAAAAGCATCCAGATCAGAATGGAAGAATTAAAACTGTTTCCGTTTGCAGATGACATGATACTGTATACAGAAAACTCAAAGGACTCCACTAAGACAGTTAGAACTAGTCGACAAATTCAATATAAGTGAAGGATACAAAATCAATATTAAAAAATTATTGGTCTTATATACTAAAAATGAGATATCCAAAAAAGAAAGAAAATAATCCTATTCACAATAGCATCAAGAGCAATAAATATTTAGAGAAAAATTTAATCAAGGAAGTAAAACATCTGTAAACTGAAAACTACATGACATTGATGAAAGAAATTGAAAAAGACACAAATTAACAGATAGTTCATGTTTGTGGATGCAAAGAATTACCTTTGTTACCCAAAGTTATCTACAGATTCGATGCAAATGTTCAATGCCACTTTTTTTACAGAAATAGAAAAAAAAATACTGAAATAGTATAGAACCACAAAAAAACCTAAATAGCCAAACAACTGCACTATTCAAACTATATTACAAAGCTATAGTAAACAAAACAGTATGGTATTGGCATAAAAATAGATGGATAGATCGATGGAACATAATGAAGAGCCCAGAAATAAACCCACACATATATATTATTAAGGAAACACAACCCCAAACCACAATGAGATATCACCTCACACGTTTTAGAATGGTTATTATAAAAAATCCCTTCCCATTAAATTTTTTACAACCTCTCATCAATTTTCTGAGTCATTTTATTGCATTATAATGTTGTAAGATCAGTGCCTAAGGTTCTTAAGTATGTAATTATGTAGGTAAGTATATAAAGGACATCAACCACTAAGAAAAAAAAAGCATAAAGGATATTATCCATACTGAAAATTTATTGAAATGTGTATAAATAATATAAATTAGACACTATATAATAAATGCTTAAAAATCCTACTAGTAAAACAAAATATAGGTTATATGATATTCATGGGTAGTAATCCCAGTTTATATTCTTATTTGTTTTCACAAAACATTGGTGGAGGCAATTAAGCTCCACACAGGAGCTACATTCATCATAAAACTGGATTGCAACAGGAGATTGTGGGAATCCGCTTTGACCTGGAGGAGAGATGCTTATTCTCTAAGGCCATGTGACAAGAGAGGAGAGTCTCCTAGGATGACATGGTCCTAAATTGAGCTGCATGGATTGAGTGCAGATGCCATTGCTTTTGATATCTTTTTTCACAATACTTAAAACATAGACAAAGATTTGAGGGTTTCCCCCTCTATATTCATTTCTTACTATACCTATGGGGTCGTCCTATAAAAAGTAAAAGCTGAAACCAGTCTTGCTATGGGAAACCAACTCTAAGTTAGATCTCTCTGCTTTTTTCCCAAGTTCCTATTCAATATTTTATTACAAATATGAAATCAACATCCTATAAGTGTGAAATCAGGTTAAAATGAATCGAGCAAAGTAAATTGCAAACCCAGTACCATATTATCACATTATACCCCCTTCAATACCCAACCAGGTGGTCCCTGCGGGTCCCAAGGTATGGCTGACATCTAGGGAAGATTCTAGGAATCTACCTTGCTATAGGCTCTGAGAGTTGTCTTTCAATAAGGGTCACTTCCATAGAATGCAAACATGATCACTTTGATCATACAGGTCTTTCCCATCTTTGAAGATTCTTCTCTCCCAACTTCTATGGTACAAGAGATATAGCAGTGTTCCATGTTATTTTTTTTCTGCATTAAAATTGTTCTTGTGCTATAGAAATGATGAGCAACATTTGGAAAAGACCTTCAAATTATTACTATTATTTTTTTAAGACTTTCAAATTAATTCTCTGTGGTCTGACCTTCACTTTCTGGTCTAATGCTCTGCAGGATCTTTAATCAGCTGAGCTTTCCCTCTCTGCACACATTACAAATGCACAAATGTGCCCAAGGCTACCAGGAAGGAGAAGAAACACGCGTTAGAGAGTTCTCTAACTCAGGGAAGGGAGAGAAACTCAGCTAGTCATCTGAATGAAGTAAGACAGAAACTCATTCGTTTTTATTATCTCCTACAGTGTCTTCAGTCTACAAGGCCTTGGACTGGTGAATCTCAGTCAATGTGCTGAATTAAACATTTGCTTTTAAACTCAATGGAATTATTTAAAATGACAGCAAGGCTATGGATTCACAGAACCTCCCTCCCTGCTGAGACTACTCTCTTTATGAGCTTCCAAGCCCGACTATGAGAAGAATTAACTTCTCCTTGTATAGCAGTTTAAAAGGAGTCATAAGGAAATGACTTTTTCAAACTGTTACTGCCAACAAAAGTGAAAATCTCCAAATTAATGTGATTGAGTCTTTTGGGAAAGAAGTTAGAATTCTCTCACAGACAATTGGGTGACAGTATCTCAGAATTTAGGGAGCTACAAGAGAACATCTAGCTCCATCCTTTTATTAGGCTCAGAATGGTGCAGTGGCTTGATACTGAGACCCCTTAGAAACCTCTTGGTCTTTCATTCTTTTTTTGTAGACTACAGGTCTTTGTCATTCTTCTTCCTAAATAACTTAAACTCCTGGAAATTTAATTTTTCTAGAAAAATTAATGTTACTAATCAAATGCTCTGAGCCTTTAAGATCCATTCCATTCAAAGTCTTAACAGCAATTGAGGAAGAGCAAGCTAAGAGAGACACATGGACACGTCTATCCCTAAGCACACTTACCTGAATTCAGTAGCCGAATCTTCATGACTACCAGCTATAGAAGAAAGTTAAAAATAAAATTAATTTTAGGGAACAGCACATTTTAGTAAACAAATTCTTAAGTCTATGATTTGAAAAAGAGGGATCCAATTATCCTCGTTAGGGATAACTAGTATCCAAGTTTTAAAACCTGGCTCTTAGAGGCACAGTTTTCTGCCAAATCCAGCAGAAAGGATGGACACCGTCCATCCCTGTTCCTACACTGGTCAGGACACAGACAGTGTGACATCAGCTGCCTGTGACATCAGCTCTCTTTCACTTAGTTCTGAAGACAATAGCTGTTCAGATATATTATGGTCACCATGAACATATAAAATGCCCCAGTACTACTTTGATTCATTCCATTCTAAATCTATTCCTTTTCAGGTTTTCTGCTTTCCACAAGAAAATTACAAGTCTCCTAATCAAAAGCCACTTTGAGATTTCAATCAAAAATGGAAGAAGGAGAAAAAACCCAGTAAGGTAAGGAGAATAAATAGCAATAGCCCTGAAACTTAAAAGTCAAATTATGGAAGACTGGATGGATTCCATATTTTAGCCACTCAAAGGGATAGTATGTAGCCATTTAAAATTATTCAGATATTTGTCTACGACATGAAAGGATTTTCACATTATGCAGCCAAGTGAAAAAAAAAAAAAGATTGCAAAACAGAAGGCCTGCTCTTTTCAGACTTTTATGGTTGATTGCAAAGTGTAGACACCCATCAAAGGAGTTCTCTTAAATAAGGGATCACTTTAGTTCAATTAAATAAGGTGATTATTTTAGCTTCAAGGGGATATTCATGAAAATCTAGGAATATATGTTCCCCAAGACATCCTGGGAACAGGCATGCAGAAGCTATCAGACCCTGGGGACACGGGAAATACAAAACTCTTTGGTACTATATTAAGTTATTTTATCCCAAGACCTTTAGCCACTTAGTTTTGCTTTGCAGAAAAGTTTCAGGGTGTCAGGATGTATATTTCAATAAAAATCAGTTTAAAGAATGGGAAAGAGAACTAGAGCTTAAAGGAAACATATTTAACATGTGAATATAGGGATTTTTTAACATGCTTATAATTTCTACTTATTCTTTCAACTCTGTTTTTATGAGTCTTAAATTGAGAATTGTAATCACCTGAAGATCATGTTATTATGGTTTCAATGATTACACATCTTTAGAGATATAATAGCATCATTTGATGAACAATTAATATGTACCATGCAGTGCATGGATGCTCATTCTCTCTCCCACTCTCTCTCTCTCTTTTATTTTTGATTATCTAGTCAACAAATAAATAATTATTAGATACTGTCTTTGTACTACCTTTTCTGGACTCCAAATGTTGAATGTTGAAAATTCTGTCTACTTTGTGGGCTTACAGTCTACTTTGGAAGATAAGACAGATATAATATGTTAGAAAGTCAAATTTCCTATGAAGTAAAAATAATTTCTCGGGTAATAGAGAGGGACTATTTTAGCTAGAATGGTCAAGGAAGGCTTCTCTGAGGAGGTGACATTTGAGTTGAGGCCAATGAGAAGAAGCAACAACATGGGGAGGTGAATTTCAGCAGAATATAGTAACAGCCAAGTGCCTGAGTCAGGAGTTGGTCTGGTGTGTTGAAGAAATGGTAAAATGCGCAGGGTGGTTGGAATGGGATGATTGAAGGTCATAGTGCAGGGTCTGAGTTGGAAATGGTAGCCAAGCATCTTAGACGAGTAATAAAAAGTTTGGAGGTCCTCTGATTGTTGTGGTGAACTGTTAGATCGTGTCAAGTGGGGTACATATTTTAAAAGATTCAGGCTGACTGCTCTGGAATGAACTTAGTGTATGCTATGGTCTGAATGTTTGAGTTCCCCCAAAATTCATATGTTGAAATCTAACCTCCAAGGTGATGATATTAGAAGGTGGGGCCTTTGGCTCCACTCTCATTACTAGGATTAGAGCCCTTATAAAAGTGCTGAAAAAAAGCTCCCTAGTACCTTCCATCAGGTGAGGACACAGTGAGAAATCAGCCATCTACAACATGGAAGAGGGTGTTCACCAGAACCTGACCAAGCTGTCACCTTGATCTTGGACTTCCAACTTGCAGAATGGTGAGAAATAAATTTCTGTTGTTTAAAAACCACCCAATTTGTGGGGTTTGTGGACTAATACAGGGTACAAAGGAACCCCTAGGGAAGCTCTGGTGAGACTCTGTAGCTTGGACCAGAATGGTGGTCAGTAATGGTGAGATGTGGTCAGACTTAGGCAGAATCCAATTTCTGAAGGTGGATTGGACATGGTGCTAGTGGCAAGGGCTGGATGGATAAGAGAAAGAGAAGCAAGTTTATGTCTTCTCTCTTTCTTAGCTTCTTTGCTCTTTATTCATTTACCCAACAAATATTTACTGAGCAACTGCTGCAGGTCAGGGACAAAGCTAGGTACTGATATAAAATCGTGAGCAAAATCCAGACACAATCTTTGTCCTTATGGTGTGTAGAGGACAAATAGGAAAATGAGTTAATCAAATAATAAAAATATAGAATAAAAAATCACACTATGATGAATGGCATAAAGAAGAGGTGCTACATGATCCAGTAAGGGAGATACTTGATCTAATTAGAGAGATAAAAGGAGAGATTCTCTGAAGAAATGTTGCTTGAAATAAAGGGGGAGTAGGAGATATCTAATTAAGGAAGAGAAGCCAGACAGGGAACAGTATGAAGAGTCCTGATGGCAGAAGAAAGTAAGGAACTAAAGAAGCCTAGTATGCATAGAGTGGAGACCATGAAGGATCTTATTGCAAACTCTAGGAAAGAATTCTAAATCTATCTTAAGAAAAATGAGAAGTCATTGAATGATTTTAAGTGGTAACAGATGAATTGTTTGTGTAGAAAATGGTTTAGAAAGAGGCCGGTGAGAATGCAGGTGACCCTGGGCAGGTAGATGTTCCTATACATAAGAGATAATGATGTCTTTCACTGGTTGGTGCAACTGCATGGGATGTTGGTGCCCTTTAATGAGATGGAGAGAACAGGGGGTAGTGGAAGGAGAGTTGGGCGGGGGGGATGGGGTTACTGGGTGATAGGTAGGCACTGAGGGGGGCGCTTGATAGGATGGGGTGTTATACTATATGTTGGCAAATCGAACTCCAATTAAAAAAAATATACAAAAAAAAAAAAAAAAAGATGGAGAGCTCTGGTGGAGCATCATCCCTGGCATGTCAGCTTCCTCTTTGGGTTTCTCTGTTCTAACTCACAGTTCAATGAGACAACATACAATCCAGAAGTAAACCTTATACATACATGGTCAACTGATTTTTCACAGTTTCCAAAGAAACCCAATGGCAAAAATCACCTTTTCAACAGATTGTACTGGAACATATGTGGAAAAAAAAAGGACCCTTATTACATATCTCACACCATACACATAAATTCATTTGGAGTGGATCATAGACATGAACATAGTTAAAATCATAAAGTTTCCAGAAATCTTTTGACCTGGACAAGGAACAGATTTCTTACAGAGTACATAGAAAAATAATAATCACAAAAATAATATATTGAAGTTTATTAAAATTTAAAACTTTTCTTCAAAAGCTACTGAACGGGCAAGAAGATGAATGGACAAGTCTTAAATTGGGGATAAGTGCTTGCATTCCATTATTTGTTATAGAACTTGTATTCAGAATTTGTAAAGAACTCCTACAACTCAGTAATAAAAATATGAAGCTTGAACAGGCGCTTCTCAAAAGAAGATAAATGAATGGCCAGTAAGCACACAAAATAGTGCCTAACACTGTTAATTATCAGAGAGATGCAGATGGAAATTACAATCCTGTGCACTATTCACCTGCTAGAATGGCTAAAGCTAAAAATGCTGTCAATAGTAAGTGTTGATGAGGATGTGGAGACCAGAACTCATATACCCACTGTTGGAGGTGTAAAGACGGTGGTAACATATTTTAGTTGGCTAGAAATACCATAACAAAGGCTCACAGGCAGGTAGCTAAACAGAAGATATTTACTTTCTCACATTTCTGCAGACTGGAAGTCTTAGGTAGGCAGGCTAGAAGTCCTGTGGGGCCAGGACTGGTTTCTTCTGAAGCCTTTCTCATCGGCTTATAGATAGCCGTCTTCTCCCTGTGTCTTCAAATGATTTTCCCTCTGTGTGTATCTCTTGATCTCTTCTCATAAGGACATCAATCATAGTGGAGTAGACCCATTCTAATGACCTCACTTTATCTTAATTACCTCTTTAAAGACACTAACTCCAAAAATAGTTGTATTCTGAGGTACCAAGGATTGAGACTTCGACATACGAATTTTGGAGGGATGCAATTTAGTTAACACCACACTTTGAAAAAGTTTGACAGTCTTTTTTTTTTTTTTAAGATTTTTACTTATTTATTCGTGAGAGACACACACAGAGAGAGAAAGAGGCAGAAACATAGGCAGAGGGAGAAGCAGGCTCCATGAAGGCAGCCCGATGTGGGACTCGATCTCAGGACTTCAGGATCACGCCCTGAGCCAAAAGGCAGCCCCTCAACCACTGAGCCACCCAGGTGTCCCAGCTTGACAGTTTCTAATAAAGTTAAACACAGCTCTATCCTATGTTTAATAGGACTCAACAATTCCACTGAAAAATTTGCCCAAGTGAAATCACATGGTCCCTGCACCTACTAAATGTCTTATAATAAAAATATTTATAGTAGCTGCATTCATAATTGTTTCAAGCCTAAATGTCCATTAGCAGGTAAATGGGTAACTTGCACTATATTCATATAATAGAGTACCACTCGGCAATAAAAAGGAATGGTCTAGGGGCACCTGGGTGGCTCAGTGTTTAGCATCCACCTTTGGTTCAGGTCATGATCCCAGGGTCCTGGGATCTAGTCCTGTATCAGGCTCCCTGTGGGGAGCCTGCTTCTCCCTCTGCCCTTCTTCCTCTGCCTCTCTCTCTCTGTCTCTTATGAATAAATATATAAAGATCTTTTTAAAAAAAGGAATGGCTTTTTGATACACATGATAATACAGACAACTTTACAAATAGTGCATTAAGTAAAATAATCTGTATCATGAAAGGGTAAATAACAGTATGATTCCATTTCTATGGGGTTCTAGTACAGACAAAGTGGATCTGTTGCCATAGAACTCAGAACAGAAGCTACTTCTAGTCAGGGAAGGGATATTGACGGGAAAGAACTTTCTGGAGTAATGGAAGTATTCTATATCCTGATAGGGGTGTGTTACATTAACATATGCCTTTATCAGCATCAACCACAGTTACATCTAAGATAGATACTATGGAAATTATACCTCTATTAAAAGCTTAAATAAATAAAAATTTAAATGATTACAAAAATTGCCTGAGAACTGGCACAAAACCAAATCTGAATAATTGTTTTTGTGCAAGTTTTGTTTACAAAATTGTGGGCAGGTGCTCAGGGCAGCCTCCAGGCCCATAAGGTTGCCTCTTCATTTTCTCCCACTCATAGGTCAGAGATGAGTTCAGCTTCGTGTGGAAGGGCCCCATATCATCAAGGTTGGAGCTGGTGAGAGCTGCACACTGTTCCTCTTTGTTTTGACGTCTCCCACTTTACCTCCTGCCACCTCTCCTGACTGTCTGCTCTGACAGCAGGCAAGAGGCTTATAGAAGGCGCACAGCCTGTTTCTCTGAGTATAACACCCACTCACAGAACATATTCCCTTCTTTACGTCATCATGCACCATGAGGAGATTCACAAAGAGTGGGAGCCATTTCTAGGAAAAAAGTGAAGCATTGTGAGCGCATGTATTTGTGTTCTGGCACCTTTTTTCCTTTCTGTATGACCTCATCCGGGTGAGCCTACAAGATGTAGGTCATCACCCTCCTCTCATTACCTTGCTGAACTCCCAAGGGGGATACAAAATGTCAGTGATGATTGTGATTATTTCCTTCCTACCCTCTAGGAGGTGGTCTTACTCAACCCGGGGCCAAGGAGCGGGTGGCTAGGCCTTCCCTGATCTGTTTTTGGATCCTCTCAAGACCTTTAAGTAAGAGGGAGGAAAAGTTAAAATAGGGGCTAAATGGAAAAATGAGGATCGCAAGGAAACAGGAAACTTGACATGCTGTGGGTTTTCATTTCTCATGTGCAAAGCACATTTTCTCCAACCTATCATTTCTGAAATAAATGATCCACAATCATTTAATGTGAATGCATCCCAGACCTGGGTTGGGCCCATGTAATTTGGAATCAAAAATGACTGACGGGTTGACAGGAAAGTTTTGCCAATAAATTACATACATCCTGTTAGTACAGTCTCATACCTAAAAATATCTTCAGAGACTAAAGAGAAATTGGCAATGGTTATGGATTGACTGAAAAAAGATCGACCATAAAAACTAAGCAAAATTACATCCCCACTCCCCAAGCTGTAGTTAAAATTAATTTGCTTTTAGACCAAAGTCAAATATGCCCAGGCAACATGTCGGTCATTGAATTCGTTCAGTGACATGTTTGTTCAAACTAGGATTTTGGTGTTGTGTAGACTCAGCAGGTAAGATGTGTGTTTCTTCTTAACAGAACTACAAGGTATCACCCTCCCATAGATGTGGGCTGCATGTGACTCCACACAGTGTTTCTGTCTCAGGAAGAAGAGGTGAGTGACAGCAATAAAGATAGCAGGATTCTATTTCTGGGCAATCACATTTACTTATTTGTTTCATTGCTCCAGCTGAAAAGCAGAACCTTTAATTCCTATAATACCAGCTGTTTGCTGCCCTGTAGCTAGATGTTACTTCTACACAATTGGACAAGGTACAATTTGCCCACAGGAAGCAATTTGGGGCTTTAGACCTTTTCAGAGCATAGGAATTGCCTTTTGCTTCCTTGATGGAAGACCAGTGTCTGGTTGCAAAGGCACTCAAGGTGAGCATAATCCGGGCTGAAATCGGGAAGGCCATTCCTCAGCTACCGCTCCCCATCACTGTTGCCAGTTCAGGTCAGGAAAAGCTAAATAATTTGTTTAACCCGAACCTCCTTTCCTACCTTGAGGGAAAAGTCCTATAAGCTCACTGTAAACACAATTATGCCATGTGGGGCTTTCATTAATCTAGTACAAACCACAGCCTGACATACACTGGGCAGGGTGTACTTGGTTTTTTTCTTAGCTCATTTTCAGCACCAGCTTATCCTCACACTTCTTACCCAGGGTGGTTATTTGTATAGTGTGAATGCGGGGGAAGAGAGGAGTTACCAGAGCCAACCTCTGCCATTGCAAACGCATTTTCCAGGATTCGGAGGCAGTCATGGGTTGTCAGAGTAGCATTTGAAGGGACTCAGAGTTCATCAAGAAATGGTGAAGATTCATTTTACAAATGAGAAGAGTGAGTCCCAGAGGTCACTCAGCCAGGGAGTGGATTTCATTCATGTAACAAATATTTATCAGACACCTCCTTTATGCAGATAGTGAGAACGGCATGGGGGATGCCAAGGCGAATAAGACAGATGTGGAGTCTATATTCAGAAATCCTCTTTCCATTACATAGCCCTGTAGGCTCAGACATTAGCTAGTGACAGCCACAGCTTTGGGCTGCAGGAACATTGTGTTTATCATGTTCGTTCGGCCAACACCCACAATAACAGACACTTAATATTTCATTTCAGTCCATGAAGAATATTTATGTTTAGACATACAGGATATCCATGTACATAGCTTTCAAAAAGTGTTACTGTATGTAAAAAACAAAAATTCCAGAAATAATATTTATGTTTATTAAGGATGATTAGCTGTGGTATTTTCTGTTTTGTTTTTTAGAAATGCTGGCTATGACCCTCTGTGTTAGAAGGTGAAGGATTGGTTTGTAATCGAGCATTCCCTGAAGCTTAGGGGTGTGGTGACATTGGTAGAATTGTGATTTAATGAAGGCTTTCGAGGATTTTAAGGATTATGGCGTGGAGGATGAGGAACCAGATGCTTTTGCTTGCTCAAGGCGCTGGGGACCAAGCGGGAGGAAGTAGGCTTAAGTGGTAATGGCTGTGATTTAGAGTAGGCAGGGGCTGCCAGCAGGAGCATCTTCCTGGGAAAATGCCATCTGCTGGAAATGCAAGCAGTTGGGAGGATGACAGGTTCCATAGATCCTACAGCATAGGAGTTTAGGGGCTTGTGGGGAGAAGGGATCAGGCTTATTGGAAAGTGGCCATGTGCCTCAGCTGCAGCAGGACATAGTACACACCCCAGGGAAGCATGGCACATATGCAAAAAGTTCAGGGACTCATGGATCTAGCCCCTGGGAGAATTACCCCCCCAATCTATAATGCAACCCCTTATGCAACCCATCTTGCTCAGTGCATTAAGAGAGAAAGGGAATACAGTATTATTCATGATAGCAGATTGGTTCCTTTGAGCTCTATGAAGAAATGGGAGATATTATTTGGAAAAGAAAAAGCTAAGACCCAACCAATATCTTCAAATTTTCAAAAAAACTCATACTCAAAAGAATGAGTAGATTTGTTATGTTTCTTTGGATGGTAAAACTAGAACTAACGAGTGGTAGAAAGAGACAGAACTTAAGTCAAAGTAAGAAAGAACTTTCTAGGGCAGCCCAGGTGGCTCAGCAGTTTAGCGCCGCCTTCAGCCCAGGGCCTGATCCTGGAGACCCGGGATTGAGTCCCACATCAGGCTCCCTGTATGGAGCCTGCTTCTCCCTCTGCCCCTTCTCTCTCTCTCTCTCTCTCTCTCTCTCTCTCTCTGTCTCTCATGAATAAATAAATAAAATCTTAAAAAAAAAGAAAGAAGTTTCTGAGGAGTAAATGCTGCCCAACTCTAAGTGAAATCCAAATTACCAATTTTAAGCAATGGTTGGATTCATTTGGTTACTCACTAACCTTTACTGAGTTCCTTCTTGGTGCAGTATATTGCATCAGCCCGAGGAATATATTGCCTTTGTGGGTCTCATAGAAAAAATTTCTGCATTGACTGAGAAATAACTTCTTAGATTTCTTCCATTTCCAGAATATTCTTCAAGGTTGCAAGTGTGTCTATAACTTAGGAAGAATATCAGTTAAAAGCATATGTGATGAGGGCACCCTTGAATAGTTTTTCTGTGGCTACTAGGAACAAGGACTACCACTGACAGAAGTGATCAATATCTTAGATTCGCTTAGAGAATTTTTGATGACTGAGAGCTTACCTTACACTGTTTATCTTTAAGTATTCCCTATTACTAATAGGATAAGTCTGAGTTGCTTAGCCCAGCCAACTGATCTACCAGTCATTGCAATGTCATATTTCACTGCTAATTCTTCTCCAATGTTGGTGCCTATGCTCATTCTTCCAGCCTTTTGGAAGTCTCTCCTTTCCTCTTCACTGTTCCCCTCATGCTCACAACTCAAGCTCTCCTCCATGAAACCTTCCCTGACCTGCTGAGTCCACACTATTCTTGCTCACTGCACACCCTGTCTGTATCAGTCATTTGGCATTTACACTGTCTGATGACATCTCTTGGGTAGATTTTAACTTAGGGCACACATATAATTTACCTCACCAACTGGATAGCAATCTTGGAGGCAGAGGCCATTCATTCAACTTTGTTCTATATTCTTTTGCCACAGGGCAAAACGTGCCTTCAATTCATATGAAGTTGACTGCAGGTAAGTAAGAGCTTTCATCATCCATTCTTGTTACAACACAGTCACAGCTCAGGCCTCTTATTTATATGAATGGAGAAAGTCTTGTAGATAACAATGCTGAAAACATTTTAAGATGCCGGTGGCAGGCTTATATTTCACATGGGTTTTGGACAATAAGTGTTTTTGTTTTTATTTATTTACAAACACTCTTACAGCATTTATCATGAGCCAGGCACCAGCCATTCTGGTCCATGAGCCTTTAAAGACTATGCCCTTTCTTGGTTCCATTTGCTGTTTCTTGGCCCATTAGCATGCCATCGTATGTTCAAGCCATGTTGCTCACTGATTTCAGTTCTACATGTCAGGAAAAAACTAGAATTCTGGAAAGATTGTAGAATCTTCTGAGGTAATCTCCGTCTTCTTGTGGATTTGCAGCTGTCTAGAATGAGTGCACCCCTCTAACTTCTCTTGCAAGACTTCTAGAATTTCTCCATAGCCTACTTCTTTTTACCCCTCTCTGCATGCCATTGTTTCCCCATAGGACTCTGTTTTTCTACTTCTTGAACCATTTCAGGACTGTGGCCTGTGGGCTCTACACTCCAGAAGTTTTCATCCAATAGTGGAGTGGAGGATGGACCTTAAGAACATTCTCAGAAGGAACATTGCTCCTTGGAAGGCTGTCTCATTAATAAACATGAACATGGAAATGTGGTATGAAATGTGGTCACATCACAGAGAAAATCAGTTTTCTTCCAGAATCAGGGGAATTTAAGGAGAGTTTGTTATTAAACTCTTGCCTTATACAACCCTTCTCACTCTCCCCACATCACACACCCATACACATGCATGTGCACACACACAATCTTTTTATCTGGGCTATCAGATACCTTTTGGAGCTCTAATTAAGTTAGCGTAAGTTAGAAAATCTATGTTCTCAAATATAGAACTCAAAATCTCATTTTCTGGAAACAGTATTTTTCTTAACCAATAGATATGAGAAGGTAGAATTCTTGGATTTGGGGGTTATGACCTTAGTCTGTGACCTCTGCATTTTACAGATGAGGAACCTGAGGCCCAGATAGGCTAAATCATTCACCTGAAGCCACAGGTCCTTTTGTGATCGAACTGGATTTAGACTTTCCATCTCTTGTTTCATAGTTAGTTGCTCCTCAAAAAGGATGGTGAAAAGTCTTGATGGCTCACAGATACTCCTTTTCCTTCACAGGCTCAACACCAACACCAATAGTCGTGCTCTGAAGAAAAGTGTAGGTTAACCGCTGTTTTATTTGGATGCATTCACTCTGGGATTTGTTTTGCAATTGATTGGCACTGACTATTTCCTAGTATCACAATAGGCTAAGGTTGAGTTTATTCTCTTGTTATTCAAATTACATACTTTTCTAAGAGGTTTATTAGATGAAAAGCTTGGGAAACCAAATAGGTTGGATCTTTCCAAACACACAAGAAAGAATGTTTTCCAGATGACACAAAATGTAATCATTGTTAGGGACTGATCTTGTGGATACAAAGGGGACATTGAAAGTACCAACAAGCCTTGTTGGGAGACCCTATATACCAGCTCTTGCAATGAATCAATCTAATTAAGTTTGTTTCAGCAAACACAAAAATTTCTTTTGGACAAGACAGTGCGCTAGATGGAGCTTTAGATGGATATAAGGGAAAATAAGACCTGGTCTTTGCCTCCAGACACTAACAAATAAATGGGGAAATGCGAAGACATTTGAGAAATGTTCTCCAAAATGATGCTTTTGTTTGAAGAGAACAACTTTCTCCATAAAAAACTGATTATTTTTGGTCAGAGATATATAGAGCTACCTTCTCCTTCAAGTTCTCATATTTATATTTTTCCTAACCTTTCTTGGATGTATTTATAATGTCTGTTGAATCCTCCTGATGGAATAACAAGTTCCAAGCATTTCTTTTGGATAAATGAGAACAGTATACCTGTGACATATACCTTAAAGATATGTTGCTTTATTGGATAGAACACACTTTTTGTTAATCTCCATACAACTTTCTCTAAGCTTCTGTGAGTGGGAGAAAGGAAGGGAGCCACCAGAGAAAGCCCAAGGCCATCTTATCTCTCCTTCCTTATTTTGTAGATATTGGTAACACCCTCTCTCAATGTTCCCCACTGAAGAATCTTCTATCATTTCAATTCTCTCAACCCCCCTCTTTGGAATACTTCAGTCTGTCCTTCATTTCTCCCTCGGTTACCCTCTTCTTCTTGTTTCTTTTGCTTTATTTTCTCTCTTTGTTTTCTGAGTTGCCTTGTCCTGTTCATTATGTCTTTGCAAGGTAAGAGAATGAGAACAATGCAAATTACCCTAGCTGGGTTAGGCTATGCTTTTATTCAGGAGTTGGACAAAGTATCTATATTAAAAAAAAAAAAAAAAAAAAAAAAGCAATCATGCTGATGGTGTGGCTGGAATTTTATTGGTCTTTTTGGCCCTGGGTACACTTTGGGATGATGTCTTCAGGGAATAACCTATAGAGACTCCGCATTCTTTTCTTGTAACCAGTTACTTATGAGGATGCCAGTCAGGTTATGGAGCTAGTGGATGCCAAGTGTTTCTTTTTGTTGTTAGGCTTCCAGTATTCATGCAGAAATTTTTTTTTCTTATTTTCCATATACTTCCCACACCTGTTGGTTGCCTGATTAGGTGTGCAAATAAATTGTCCCAATGTTTCCTATGCATATGGATTCTCTCCAATCCCTCTAATAAGATTCCTGAATCCAAGGCTTATATCCTTCTTGTTGGAATCTCATTCTGTTAGAGTTGAAGGCACTTTAGCATCTCATCTAGTAGTATCAATTATTTTTCTTTGTAGCTGGGTAAGCCTTTTTACAAACCAAATTTTATTTTTATTTTTAAGATTTATTTATTGATTTGAAAGAGAGGGAGAGAGAGTGTGTGTGTGTGGGGAGCAGGGGGAGGGACAGAGGGAGAAAGAGAATCCTCAAGCAGACTCCCGCAGAGGATGGAGCCTGATCCACAGCTCTATCCCAGGACCCTGAGATCATGACCTGAGCCAAAATCAAGAGTTGGATGATTAACTGACTGAGCTATCCAGGCACCCCCACAAGCCAAATTTTGAGTTTTAAATGAAAGATCATTGCATTAGTTCATGTTTTCATGTACCTGTATGTATTTGTGTGTGTGTGTGTGTGTGTGTGTGTGTAAGAGAGAGACAGCCAGACAGATGAATAGATGGATAGATAGACAGACAGACTCAGCCTGCCACGTGGCTCAATAGTGGCAAATGCCAGAGTAATTATGAGAGGGGAAGAGATAACTCTGTTTTTCTTTACCTGGTTTTGGTTCCTTTGGACTTTCCACAATAATATACATTTGAGTGATTTAAGGATTTTTTTAAAAGAGTAATTTTGGCTCTATGCAATTTTCTTTTATAAGCCAATCTTAAAATCTTATAAGTATAGATTCTCATACTGAATTAGGGACAAGGACTCATAGCCTATCCTCATTCTTGCCTCTTTCCTCTCCTTCTTAATACAGGTTCAAGGAGTATGGTTTGTAAGTCAGCGAACTAGACTCATTCTATTTTATATGTAAGAAAACCTGGAATTAGAGATAGCATTGACTAGCTCAAGATCACACAGCTGGTTAGTATGAGCAAGCAATCAATTTTCAACCCCCTGAAACTCAAGGTATTGTTCTAGGAAGAGCATATTGTCTTTTCCTTCCTTCTTTTGGTTTAAAATCTCCTCTACCACTTTGCAAATATTTATTGTTCATGATCTGATACCACTTTAGTTCAAGCTGAGATCACACTTCCTATTGATCTGTTACTAAAGATCTCCCCTTCAACTCTATCCACTTGCTAGTGTCCAGAACATCACTCCCCACTGATACCTTTCCATTTTCTCATGCATTGAAGCTTGAATTGGTCTTTGCCAGCCACTTATCTGGGCCCTGCTCATGATGTAAGCAATGGTTCTAGAACACCTTGTGCATCAAGTCTATCTAGTGTCTTAGTGTCCATTAACTGTTATCTACCTACCACTGGATTTAGGGAGATATTTATAATAGACCTGTCCCTGTGTTAGGCACATTACAAAAATTTATATTAGTCAATAACTTCTGAGGTAGGTCCTATTTTCTATTTTCCAGCTGAGGAAGTAAGACTCAGGGAGACCGCACAGCAAGTAGCAAAGCTGGAATTTGACTGTAGGTTTGTCTGACTCTAAAGCCTAAGCTTTAGACCTCCAGGCACTCCCAACTCTCAGTCATTTGGAGCCAAGACTTCCTTACACCATCTGCTCCCACATTTATTGTCTGAATAACCATAGTGATTAAGGGAATGGTGTGGGGTAGGCTCTTGCTTTATGAAGCAGCCTAAAATGATTTTAACTCCAGTTTATAAAGTAAAGACTGTGGATGGGCTTGTTCGTAGAATTTTGAAATACTAGGGCAAACAGGCAGTTTGGAAGCTTGAGGGAAGTTTAGGGCAAACAAGGAAATAATACTTCTCCTAGCACGTAATAAAGTTATGGAACTCATTACCCTGAGAGGCAGTACAGACAGGAAATGTAAATGGATTAAAAAAGAGTTTGGACAAATTTATGAATGACAGAGTCATAAAAGGCTTCTAACAGAAGCTGGAATATACGAGGTGTGACTATAAAGCAGTAAAAATCTTTTTTTTTTTTTTTTTTTAACAAACACCAGAACTTGTATATCTAAATAAATATATTTTTCCTTCAAAGTAGTTGCCTTGGGAGCATACATGCTCATTCTAATATTGCTGGCTTGCTCAGATGTATTTGGAGCCCATGGGAATTTAGAGGTTTAAGTTAACCTGCCTCCCCTTTTACAGATGAGGAGACTGAACCCTAACGCCATTACGTAACCTGCCAACAGTCACACAGAAGCAGTTCTAGGGTTAGAATCCCATTTGCCTGCTGCTTTATTACCCCGCTCACTGTCACATGCTGTCTCCTGCTCTAGATTTCTTCAGAGTCTGTGACTAATTCTTTAGGATATCCTAATAGGGGTATATCTTGATCTTTTGTGAATGGGTTTCTGGGACAGCCAAAACCGATTAGATTTAAGGTTGTAAATGAAGATGTTTTTTCAAGCTGTATATTAATATTATTTGTTCAAACCTGAAGCTTTTTAATTTATTTTTTATTTTTTATATATTTTTAAGAAAGAGGCAGTAAAATCATGTTCTTTTGCTCCCTGTAAACTGACTTCCTGCCGGCCACCTTCTGGTGCCCATAAGGAATGCACAACACACCTTCACTTTGAGATCACTTCATAGGCCAGATCTTTGAGCTGGGCTGTGGTGGCACCTTCTTTCCCACATGGGTAATGAAAGCATAGTCAAGGAAATTGTTCTCTCAAAGACAAAAGGAAATGAGCAAAGAAGTAGCCCCTCTCGGGACAAGAGGAGATGGCTTTGGAGCTCTCAGTATCCCTGGGAGGAAGGCAGCAGGTACCCTGGAGCTCCACTTCAAACAGATCAAAGACATTTTGAATAATGAAGAAGGAGAGGAGAGATTTGAGAAGGCAGGGTTAAAAGCTGAGCATAGACCACCGTTGTTGTTGCGAAGAAGAAAGAGAATTGCAAAGCTCAGATAAAAAGAGGAGACATGGTTGATCCCCCCAGAGGCAGCAAGAATGGGTACAAGAGATGGATCTCATCATGATCCGACCAAAGACAGAGGTCACTGGGAGCTCATTGGTTTGTGTTCATTCATGCTCTGCCAGTTGAATTCACTTTGATCACTAAATATCCTTTTCATTTGGATTTATAAGAAAAGGGGGAGGAAGAGTGATGGAAGGAAGAGACAGGCAGAGAGAAACCCCAAAGTCCATGAAGCATGTTAGACCAGTTTTGCTAAGGCTTGGAAACATTACTTCTCCAAATGGATTCACGGCCTTGAACCAAAGCTAACAAAGAAAAGACAAACATGTCACTGAAAGTAACATGTTGACATGTGTTGATGCCTTAGCCAAAATTTATAACATAACCCAGAAGGAACACTTGAGATGTCTGGCCATGCATTCAGGTTACTGGTGTGTTTCTGGGGAATTCTGGTAGGAGATATCCCAGAGAGGTCAAGGCCAGCCAGGAAAGCTGGTAGCAGTAGCTCGAGGTCCTATGACTAAGGCTGTTAAAAAAAAAAAAAATTAACGTTTATTTTGTGATATTTGAAGCAGACATAGCAGAAAACCTGGTTAGGATAGAAATGGAAGAGAATGGTTATTAGATCTGATGAAATATTCAGAAGAGAATCTGTAAGAAGAGAAAAAATTGTGTTTACACGCACACACATACACTCACATGTACATGGGTGCATGCTAAAAATGGTTACACAGGTGTCCACAGTGCATGTTTTCCCTGGGGCTTGGCCAACTCTGTAGGCATTGCAGGTAAGGATATGGTCATGCAGGTCATGTGGGTAGGTGTGCAGATACATACGTGGCCTACTGTGCGTGAGTGCACATGTGTGTGCTTATGCACATACGGACACACACACACACACAGTCTCTCTCTCTTATACAACAGAATTATTACTTACCCTTCTTGGGTAAGAAAGGGAGGGGGAGAAGTTGAGCCTTCGCTGTAGGTGTGAAGTTGCTAATGGTAGGTAACTGCTTATTTGCAAAACTTCTCCAATTCCACTTAATCCCCCCTTGGCGCCCACCCAACCCCACAGGGCCTTGCAAATTTAGCAGAGATAAGAGGTTAAAAAAGGACCCTGGGATGCTATTTGGGAAGGCCTTCATTTTGGAGAGTCCCAACTGGGTTCCTGGAATGAGGAGAGTTTACTTCCTCAGCTTTGTAGATGGGCTGCTGGGGAGGGCGCCACCTGAAGCAGCACCATCATGTTGGGGCACAATTTGGGGTTTACTCTGCAGTGTGGGGAAGGTATAGATATGGCTGTGGAGTCCTTGCTGCCTTTACTTAAGAATTGACATTCTTCTGGCTCAAAAATATTTTTTGGTGTTTAATGGGTCTTCCTCCCCCAACCCCTCATTTCTGTCTTGCCGATCAAGGGCTGGATAAGCACCTCATCTTTTTCCTGATCTTTGGCAGATGTAGCTCTGGATCCTTGGTGGTCACAGGCCACAGTGGACCCAAAGATGCTTTGAGTTCAAAGAGGGGACTTCTAGCCAGCGCATTTCGACCCATCTCCATGCCAACATCTGGCTACCGTGTCTTAGCCTGGGATCCAATAGACCTATTTTGAAAAATGGCAAATATTATTTCTTTAAAGAAAACCCATATTTTCAAATTACAGTGCATGTTTCAAATTAAAAAATAAATCCTGACAGACACTAAGAAATGAGGTATAACTAGTGCTTACCAGACCTGAAGGGGCAGAGAAAACACTAGAATCATTGGGCCCATGAGAAACCTGAGGGCTAGAAGAAGAGACACCTACCATTCTGTTGAGTCAGTCTCCTGCATGGTCATCAAATGGGGCAATAACAAACTGTGAGAGGTTGTTGTCCTTTGATAAAATAAAATAAATTCCTTGCCACCCTTCTGGTCCCTCCATGTCTAAATGGAGAGAGTCCATTCTGGTTCATTGTGGCCCCTCTTCTTGAGTTCAGATGGACAGATCATTGCTTCACATGTTCAGGTTCTGCATGAAAACTTCATCAGTAAAGAATAGTAGGGATAAATAGGGCTTCTGTGGGAATCTCAGAGTCCCACAAGCCCTAGCGAGAACTTTGCAGCCTGAAAACACCCTCAAAGTCTGGTGCAGGCTCTTCCTCGACACTCTCCTCTCTAGATCTTCCTGCTGCCCAATCTCCAGAGTTTCTCATACTCCCTCAATGGCTGACTGGGTCCACATTCTTTTAATAATCTGAAAGAAGATGGAAAATAGAAATTGATACCATGGATCCATTTATCCGATCCTGCTGTTTTGTGAAAAAAGGCCACACCTCGCCTACTTGAAATCCATGTAGGTTTGAGAAAAAGAGCATCTCTCAGAAAAGCTTTTCTTGTAGCATCTCTTTGGACTTCATGCTCTTTTTACTTCCCAGGAAGCATTTTTACCCCTAGACATTCTTCAGACTAGTTTCACACAATAGACTACTGAGACATGAACAGGGAAATGAAGGCATGATGTGTTAAGGGACTTGTTCAAGCTGACACACAATCCAGGACACTTGGAGGACAGTGGAGTCCTGACCGGTGAGTGGATGACCTCTGGGCTGTGCTGCTAAACCTCAAGTCCTGTAGGAAATGTGAGGTAGCATGTGGAATGGAAAGTCAAGCACTCAAGCCAACCAACACATGGCTTTGGAGTCAGTGGTTCTGCCACTGTCTTGCTTTGTAAATGTGGGCTACTTATTTGATCTCTGGACCCCTATCTGCAAAATGGGAAAAATAGTGGGTAATATAGCAATTTGACTTGGCATCTTGGTAAGCATGGCAGAAATTTTGGCATTTGTACCAGATTTTCTAACAGTAAAAGAAAAACATCAAAACGCTAGCTTTAAAAAATTATCAAATATTTGATAACAAAGACACCTCCTGCCTCCCACCCATCCCTGAGCCTCATCCTAGGGATGAGAGGGGGTTTGGGGATGGAATATGCTCAGGGAAGGAGGTAGAGGGTCAGAGATGGGCTGAGGGTTACAAATCAAATGCAACATTTAATTATATGACTTCTGAGCTTTATCCAAAGGGCTCTCTTTAAAATGCCCTTCCTTAGAGATGAATTCCATAGGTTTGGAGGAGGTTTAAATGAGACAATATCTGTAAAGAGCACAGCACATGGCAGGTAAGGCATTCGCATTAGCCCTCCTTCCCCACTCCTCTTCTTCCACCCTACCTTCCTCCCTCTGTCCCTCTAGCTAGTTTCAGAGTCCATGCTCTTAACTCTAAGCTATACTGTCTCTTAAGCTTACCATCTCAAAAACTGAGCCCTATCACGGCACAGAGAAATTGACATTAATTTTCTTGGCCTCCACAGGGCATGCGGCCATTTTAGTCCATCAGTTAAAAGATTGAACCCATTCCATCACCTTTACACCCTCTTCTTAAGGACCCTTTATGTTTATCGACTCTCCCCAGTTGGGAGTCCCTAGTGAATCATTCATTTGTCCTCAGTTAGATGGAAAGAGGATGTAAGACACTGTCTAGGGTTCTAGGAAGACCCGGGAGGGAGCTGAGTTGATTTGAGCACCCACATCAGCCTTGTTCATCTGAACTACTCCTGGGGCTCAGAACCACACTGATTCAGATCCCACCCAGCACCTAGAAATAGGGTAGTGGGAGAAGTTCACATGCTGTGATCATTTCAGTATTTTAATTTTAAATTACCCAAGTGCTGCAGAGATTTTCTTTCTCCCCATAGCTGACTTTTTTTTTTTTTCAAACCCTCATCCCTGTTGGGAGAGAGATCTTTAAGAAAGATATCCAAAAGAGACTTTTTGGTGAACAAACTTATCAGTTACAGTGCCCATGGAGGCCAGCTTGGGCAAGAGTTTTGCTGGGTTTGTCTGAGGATTCCAAGGCCCTACAGCCTCTCCAGCCATGCAGAGGTCTTCGAGTTCTCCTTGTAGATGGGGCTGGGCTTGGGGCAGGCAGAGGGTTGGATGGTCCCAGAGTTTGGGGGCTGAGTTGCGGAAGAGCGAGGTGGCTGCATTTCACTCTGGCATAGACCATCATGCAACTGTTTTTGTCTTATCAAGTAATTTTGATCACCTTTCTACACTCAGAAATGTATTTCTCCAACATCATTCCTTTTTTTTTTAAAGGATTTTATGTACTTATTCATGAAAGACACAGAAAGAGAGGCAGAGACACAGGCAGAGGGAGAAGCAGGCCCCCTGTGGGGACCCTGATGCGGGACTCGATCCCACGACCCCAGGATCACGACCTGAGCCAAAGGCAGATGCTCAACCACTGAGGCACCAAGGTGCCCCTCCAACATCCTTCTTAAGGCCTGTAGTGGATTCCACAGGACGAAGGCATCCTTTTTAACTTCTTAGTTTGCCTTTCTGGGTCACTTGCAGTGGAGTGCTCTGATCCTCCCTGCATAGGTTAGTGAGAAACATCTCCAGGAAGAAAGCAGAGGCTGCTGGCTGCTGTCAGGTGCCCCTGCCAGGGGTCCATGGTGCCCTGAGCCCCTGCTCCTCACAGTGGGGCGAGTTCCAGGCCTCGATGTTTGCAGGCGGGGTACATGCGGCATTTCAGCCAACACACACAATTATACCGTTCCTTAATTAGAACCCTCTCTTTCTACCAGAGAAAGCCTCAGCTGCTTGTCAACGAAAACATATTTGTACCGTGGCTTTAAAAACACACACACACATAAATGCCAATTATTCCCCATTCATAGACTCTGGCAAGACACTGGGGAAAGCTGTTTGCTTTCCCTTCGGCCAAATTAAGACTTGCCTTTCATGGCAACTTATTTGTGGGAGTAATTTTCCACCTCATTTAATTAGGCTAATTGATTCAGCAGTTCTGTCAAGGGGTAAAGCAGCGCTGGGTGCTTGGGGCAAATTACTCCCGTGCTCCTTGGACTCACTCTGAGCAATGACCTGATTAGCTTTCCTGTTTTCAAACCCAGGGCAGCCCAGACCCTGTGTGTCTGACTTTGTGGTGCACAGGTAAGTACATGTGGAGAGCCACTAATTTATTAAGTGCTTTGAAGAGAGCTAGGTGCTGAGCCTCGGCGGGTGATTCGATCCAAGGAACAATTAGCCCACTGAAGCATGAGACTGAGTTGTAATAACCGGATTCTGGGGACCTAGTGAATTGAGCAGATTGCAGTGCCACTGAGTATTGTCATTCTCTTCAACGGTTAGTTTATAATTTTTATAGGGACCATTCTGGAGGCCATGTTCTAGTACATCCAGTTCAGGAATTGTTATGAATGATTTTTAGGAAAAATAAATAAGGGGTAGGTGCTTAGATCTTGCTGAATTACAGATGAGTTTCTGCCCTCTTTCCAGGTTCTCTCTCTTTCCTCTTTTCTGATAAATGTGTGTTTTATGGAATGTTAGGTATAGAGAAATGGGCTATGCAATAAAAAGGGACCACTTAATGGAGAATGTTCATTGAGGCCATATATGGCCTGGCACTGTCCTTGACTCTTTACTTGGTTACAAAACATCTATTCATTAAATAATAATCATTACGACCTGATGAGCTATATGCAAGTGGAATTCCCATATACAGATGAGAAACAGGCATGAAACGTTATGGGACAGGCCCAGGGATATACACTTGGAGAGCATGGAGGCAGGACTCAAATGCTACGCCCTTTGCAATCCCTCTAGGAAATACTTGTGGGTGCAGAAAAACAGTGACACGATCATAAGCAATGTTTTCTCCTTTTGCACTGATATATAAATATCTTCCTGTTAAATTAGTGAGGAGGATGAGACTGTGTTAAAGTTGGCCTAAAACAGGAGTTGGCAAAATTTTCTGTAAAGGGCCAGAGAGTAAATATTTTAGGCTTTGTGGATCACATATGGTCTCTATTGCAACTGCTCAACTCGGCCTTTCTAGCCCAAAAGCAGCCATAGACAATATGTAAACAAGTGGGTGTGGCTGTGTTCCAATAAAACTTTATTTATAAAAACTGCTGCCTGGCCAGATTTGGCCCACAGGCCACAATTTGCCAAACTGTGGTCTAAAAAATAGTGTGGTATGGGCTTAAACCATCATGAAACATTCTGAAATCTTAAAAAGAAAACTTGTAACCCTTCTATTTTCCTTATGATTTCAAGGCATTCATGTCTTTATGCCCAGACTAACCAATTTCTTGAGCCTCATTCTTTCTCTATGCTTTCTTCTTACAGGTGACAATTCAATGCACCGCATAAACACGGCCCTGATTTTGCCATTTTCTCAACCCGAAAGCAAGGGTGGTCAGGCCACCAGGGGCAATAGTGAATGGTAGATGAGAGGCAGAGCCCCTTTCCAATAAACAACCTGGGCTGTTTATTGGGTTTCTGAGGCAATGAGGCCTTAGGGAAATTCTGGAGCCTGAGGTTGGCAGAGACACAGTGGGGTATACCCTCTTGTCACTGACCACTGCAAATGTGCCTTCATTCTGTACGCGATCAAGAACACCTCTGTAATAATTTTCCTATCCTCATTAAGTTTGAGTTTGCAAGGAGACTCTCTAAAGCCAAGTTAAATACTCTGAGGCTTTATGTCTGTGATTCAGGCAGCTGCCACCCAAGAGAAGGGAAATGCCTGGCATTAGAGCTTCTCCCACAGAACAAGATCTGGGGAGGGTTGTGCAGAGACTTTCTTCCCAGAGAAATCGACATAACACAAGAATATTTTAATTAAAATAATAGAGACTGAAGAGGAAAAGAAGTTAAAGCAACTTGAACATTCATAAGTACAAAAATCAGCAAAAAAATACAGTTTCTATGATAATTTAAAGGAATAAAAAATGTAGCTTCAAAATATGAAAGAAAAAAAAAAAAAAGAAAAAAAAAAAAACAAAATATGAAAGAAGGGTCAGGAGAGGAGGTAATACATTTTTCCTAATATATCTTTTCTATTTCTCTTGTCATACACATCATACCTTATTTTTTTTGTAGAAAAGCATCAAATATAAATCGATTTTTTAAAAAAGATTTTATTTATTTATTCATGAGAGACGCACAGAGAGAGGCAGAGAAGTAGGCAGAGGGAAAAGCAGGCTCCTCACAGGGAACCCAATGTGAACTCAATCCCTGGACTCAGAATCATGCCCTGAGCCAAAGGCAGATGCTCAACTGCTGAACTAGGCATCCCAAATATAAACCCATTTAAGACAAAATAATAAATAATGAATAAAATAATGGCTTCACCCTCTACAATAAAGAAGACAATTTTCCTTTCACAGTATTTTAAAATATTATTTAGGTCATTGTCTCTGGGGTCAGATGCGTTCTGGAATACAGATAGAGACCCATGGCCATATTAACAGAGCTTGTGGAAAGTGGTACTCTGATATCAGATGGAGGAGGGCGAAGGTGTTCAGCCCAGCTTCGTACTACCTCTGCTGGTCTTAAAGATGTTGTTCTTAGAGATGGCTTCAAAAAGGTATATGAATATGGCTGCACATGCCTAAGAAAGGCCTAGATTGAAAGAGAAGTGGGAAGTCCCCCATAGGAGGGGTCGCTGGGAGTCAGTGGGCTTTTACAGACACCATGAGGCACCACATACATGGCATCCCTCAGAGATGATGTTCAGCAGTTGTTCTAGGTTCTTTCCTGGCTCTAGCCTTACTTCTGTCTTTGGGTATCTTCCTGTCTTTTCCTCTCTTACTTCCTCTCTTCTGTATCCCTTCTTCCTACCCCCTCCAACCATACTCCATTTCCCTGCTTCTGTTTTTATCCTGCAGCCAAGGGTGACCAATGACAAATAAGAGAGATTACAATTTCCGCCTAAGTTCCTGACAAAGAATTGCCAAAATAAGCCTGTGGATCAGGGCTGAAGTTCTGGGTAGAAACTTGAGAATCACCAACGTTCCCAATGAAAGACTCTTTCATAAGAAAACATGCGGCTTTGGTGCAGGTACGTTTTAAGCCAAATTATAGAAAGGGCACAGTCCCAAGCTTCAAAATTCTCAGTGCATTATGTAGGCAACTTGATTAACAGGACTATCAAATGTCTCTCAGAGAGAATGCTTTGAATGTTTTACCTTTTTTTAAAAAAAAAAAAAAAAAGAAAAACACTTCCAAGTTGACATGTAAAAATTAACTACATTTTTCAACAAGATATTGGAGCTTGTTAAATTGTCATTCATTCCATGGGTATTCATTAGCTATCTCCACATCTGACAGACACCATATTAGACTTTGAAATACAAAGATGTACAAGACACATTTCCTTCCCTCAAGGAGCCTCATGACTAATTTGTTTTGTGCTACATCATAAATGTGCCTGGTATGCTTGTCTAGCTCTTCTTCCTTCTTTGGGATTTTCTTCAGGTAGGGGTGAGTACACATCTTGATTTGCTCAGGACAGTCCCGATTTGTGCGCACAGCTGGAATTCTTGCTAACTCTACCCTTTGCTCTCCAGAAAGCCTCAGTTTGGTTGATAGGATGATATAGTAATCCTAACCATAAGCCCTGATGAATGAGTAGGCCTAAGAAGACATGTTTTTATCTGATGACTGGCCCTTCCATCCACATCTGGTTAAACCAGTAGTGAACATCTGTCTGAAGTAAAGCCAATCAGATTCCCTCTCTTGAAAATTTGCACTGAGACTCAGAGGTTGAGCCAGATGGAGTTGAGCAATGGAGCTGAGGTAAGGCAGAGTGGCCAGCCACCAGATCTATGACAACAACCCAGAGCCATATCTGCAACGTATCCTTGTGAGGGAAAAGGAATCAAGAGCTTTGGACAGAAGCCATGTAATGGGGAGTGAAATCCAAATTCCTTACCATTAATGGGTCAGACACCACAACTGGGCTTGGGAAGGAACATAGCTTCTACTACTCTCCATCCCTTCTCCCAGTAGGTGTCAGAGGGCAACCAGGTGTGGAATGAAACTGCCCAGTTCAGCAGGTGCCATGAGCCCTCCAAGCCATCCTCCTCCCTTTTTCGTCCGAGGGGACTTCTGCTTTCTGAAGTCACAGGATGAGACCTCAAGAGAATCACTTGTAACTTTTCATGTAGACCCTTGAAAGTAAGTTCAGCAAGTAGAAGAATTTGGAAATTTTATTCCCTGGTTGTGACACTGAGTCACCAGTTGTGAGAACCCAAACCAGGGCTACCAAAGAGGCAGAAAAATCTCTGGACAGAGATTGCACAGTGTGCCACCAGACAGAGACAAGGGCTCCCTCTATAGTTCCTAAGAATTGTGGAAAATGGATCATGTACATGTCATAAACCCCAGATTTGGGGTTAGGAAGGACAAATGGGATTTAGGGCCATGGTCTTGACAGAGACCAAAGTTTTGGAGCATCAGAGAAGTGGGTGAATCCATTGGCTAGAAGATAAGTGAAACAGATGGCCTAGTCTCCCAAGAGTCCACATATGCCAAGGGGAACACCTCTAAATTGAGCTCCTCATCCATAAGGCTGTTGGAATTGCTACCGGATCCTTCTGAGTTCACAGATACTGAGCCAAATCAGCAATTATGACCGAGCAAGGTGAAGTCTGGAGGAGCCTGAAAGCTCACTATAGGCAACCACTTAAGAAGATACATACCTTCCATCCCTCTGCTCTCTACCCCAACACAAAAATGGAGAAGAGGATGGAGGCATGTGTGGGAGCTGACTGTGTCTCATTCGCCAGCCCCAGCCAGACTCCCCTGTAGGCTACCCTGGAATCAGGAATGTGGAAAGAGAAGAATGTCCTCTTTGATACAGAGTTGAGGCTTGAAATTGGCAGCACTGACTCTCACAGACCTGAAGCGAGGCTGCTCTGATAATCAAGGTGATGGAAAGTTTGGCTACTTCTCAGCAGGTGGCAGATATTCCATAAAGGAAACTATCTCATGTTTATCTTCTAATGACTTTAGATTCTTCATTAAACCAGTTTATGGAAATAATGTTAGAGCCTCCCTCAAACTCAGCAGTAGCTTTCCCTGGCATACCTGGTACCTTAGCATGCTCAGCTTCCACCAAGCAACTTCACTTTCCCTGCTACCTGATGTGACTATGGCTGCCAAAGTCCAATGAAAATGAATCAAAGAAGGCTATGATGTGGGCAAATTGGATACACACCTTTTTTTAATATGTTGCGATGAATGCCCTTGAAAAGTATGTCATGGTTCATGGACCAAAATCTGTTAGACTCCAAGTCTAAGATGTAACACTAGATTTTATATAATGTCTTGGATTAAGCTGGTACACTTAAGAATGGCATCAGAGGGGATCCCTGGGTGGCTCAGTGGTTTAGCGCCCACCTTTGGCCCAGAGCATGATCTTGGGGTCCTGGGATCGAGTCCCCCATCAGGCTCCCTTCATGGTGCCTGCTTCTCCCTCTGCCTATGTCTCTGCTTTCTCTCTCTCTCTCTCTCTCTCTCTCTCTCTCTCATAAATAAAATCTTAAAAAAGAATGGCATCAGAGTCAGGCCATTGAATATTGCAAAAAATGTTGCCATAATTCACCCTCTATTAATCCTCTTTCTTGTCATAACAGTGAAAGGACACCAGAAGGATGTGTGGATGAGGACTTTAGGCATTTGGATTTGTGGAGGAGACACCCAGCACTGGGTGGGAGCCAGTGAGAGCCTTTACTTAGAACCTACTCTGGTGGGAACTCATGTTCCTAGAAGAGAATGCAGATAAGAAGATAGCTGCCTAATTATGACTTTCCAGGCCTTTCCAGACTTCCTGAAACTGACTTCCTTGATTGTAGTAAATCTCTTTCTACTTGATCCTGGAATGAAGTATACCAATAGTTGTGCCCACATAAAGGAGAATAATTATTATAGCAATTCTCAGGACAGGACATGAGAGCAAACTTAGAAGTGGTTTTAGGGTATTTCTTTCTCCTGCTTTCATGAAGAATTTAGACACTCATTTATCTAGGCCATGTATTCTTAACTGGGGAAATATTGCTGCCAAGGGGGGCAAAAACTGATTGTGGGTGGAATTAGATATTATAATCATTTATGGCCCTCCAAAGCTCAACCTTTTCCATCAATATAAACAGATACACAATATATCTGTAGTATCCAAATTTTGTGTGGGCATGGAAACAATTAGGAAAAAAGTGTATAAAAAGCCTCCCTGGGGGAGATAGAATGAAAAAAATTGAGAAACGCCAATCTAGGAAAGAAAAATAGAATATGGAGCCCTTTCCATCTAAAATGCTTGGTAACATTTTTCCACTCTCACTAGACATATATAAATTCCTCACCAGATGATTCAGATGAGAGAATTAAATTTATCAGTGGCCTTTGCTTCTAAACAGACATTTGCTTTGGATTATCTGGCCTCCCTAGGGTTCTTAGGCACAGGGAGAGCCCCCACACACCAGATTTTGCCGGTTTCTTCCAGGTAGCTTAAATATTATATGGACTTTAGGCTAAAGGAATCCTATCCAAGCTTCATCTCTCTCAGATGTGTTTTTCCAGCCTATGAGCAATGTTAGAGGTCTATGGGTATTTTTATAACTGTGCACTAGATTAATGTGACAAGATCTGGGATTTGTTGAAGGCAATTTATTCCACACCACCAAAAATGTAGAATCAATTCCTAGAATACAGCAAGGCAAAGTAAGCGGATATGAGTTTATGTGCATGAGGACTGCATTCCTACAATAGCTGGATGCATTCTCCCCTCATTCTTTGTATGTTTATGGGCAAAGTTAGCCAGAATTAATCAGTTATATTGTTCTCCAAAGAAATGTCTGGCCAGGGGCACCTGGGTGGCTCAGTTGGTTAAACATCTGACTTAGGCTCTCATCATGGTCTCAGGGTTTTGGGATTGAGCCCCACATTGGGCTCCCCACTCGGTGGGGAGTCTGCTTGTCCCTATGCCACTCCCCCAACTCGTGCTCTCTCTCTTTCTCTCAAATGAATAAATAAAATCTTCTTTTTAAAAAAGAAGTTACTTAAAAAAGAAAGAAAGAAAGAAAGAAAGAGAAAAAGAAAGAAAGAAAGAAGAAAGAAAGAAAGAAGAAGAAAGAAGAAAGAAAGAAAGAAAGAAAGAAAGAAAGAAAGAAAGAAAGAAAGAAAGAAAGAAAGAAAGAAAGAAAGAAAGAAAGAAAGAAAGAAAGAAAGAAAGAAAAAGAAATTACTGGCCAACTGAAGGCTAATACCTCGGTGGGCCCCAAGGCAGCAAGCTTGGCACAATGCATATATCTCCTCACTCAGTCTGATGTATCCACAGTACTCTCTTCTTTGGCATGCTGGCTGCCCTGTGATACTTGCCAGCATCATGGCCTGTGATCTTTGCCTGGATTAGTGTCCTCTAAAGCCAGTCTTGTCAACCTCTCTAGCAGGTAAGGAAGTGCAGTAGAGCTCAGAGAAAGAATGGTTTGGGTGAGACTCAAAGATACTACAAGTGATTTGCATTAATATTCTTATCATTTGTACCTTCCAGGGATACAAAGCTGTTTCAATAGTCAGAAAATAATCATTATAATTCATTATATTAACCAGTCTAAAGAAAAAAATCACATGATCATATCAATTGATTCAGAAAAAGCATTTAACAAAATTCAACACCTATTCATGATAAAATGCTCAGAAAAATAGGAACTTATCCAAATTAATAAAGAGCATCTTCAAAAACCCTGCAGTTAATATTATACTTAATAATAAAAGACTGACTGCTTTCCCCCAATAGTGGGAACAAGGCAAGAATGTCCTTTCTTACCCCTCTTATTCAACTGGTGCTAGAAGTACTAGCCACTGCAATAAGGGAAGAAAATGAAATTAAAGTTATACAGATTAGAAGAGAAGTAATAAAACTGTCCTTATTTTCCCATGACATGATTGTTCATGTAGAGAATGCTCAGGAATCTAAAAACAAATCCTTCTAGAATTAATAATTGATTTCAATAAGGTTGCAGGATACATTAACTTACAAAAATCAATATTTCTATTTATCAGCAATGATTAAATGGACATCAAAACAAAAAATACAATACAATTTATAAACACTCACTTTAAATGAAATACTTTGCTGTAAACCTAATAAAACATGTCCAGGATTTGAATACTAAAAAATACAGAATACTAATTAAAGAAATCAAAGTTGATCTAAATAAATGGAGAAACATACCATGTTCATGTGTTAAAAGACAGCCAAGTAAATGTGATTCTTCCCAAATTGATACTTAAGTTTAACTTAATCCCTATTAAATCCTAGGACAGTTTTTTAAAGGTATAGATAAAATTAGTCTGTAATTTATCTGAAATCATTTCTTGGCCTCCTGGTCAAGATCAAGTGTAAAATTTATTGAGAAAGACAAAGAAGCTAGAATAGCTAAAACAATTTTAAAAAAATAAATAAGGAGGAATCAGTCTTTTTGATGTAAAGACTTATCTTATTGCACAATAACCCAGACTGTGTAGTATCGGTGGAATGACAGGCACATACATCAATGGTAGATAAGAGGAAACCCATAGATAGATCCACATAAATATATGATTTTTGACAAAGGTGCAAAGGCAATTCAATGGAATAAGGGTAGATTTTTTAACAAATGGTGCAAGAATAATTGGACATCTGTAGCCCTGTCAAAAAAAAGAAACTTGACCTAAACCTCATACTTTATTTTTTAAAATCTCAAATGGAAAATGGACTTAAATGTAAAAAATAAAATTATAAAACTTTCCGAAAATTAAATCTAGAAGTAAACCATCAGGATCTTGGACTAGGGAAAGAGTTTTTAGACATGACACCAAAGGCATGACTCATAAAAGGAAAAATGATAAATTGAACTTTATTAAATTCAAAACTTGCACTCAACAAAAGACCCTATTAAATGGATAAAAAGAGAAAGGACAGACAAGGAAAAATATTTGCAAACTCTGTATGTGACAAAAGGCTTAGTATCTGGAATATATAAAGAACTCCCAAAACTCAACAGTGAAAAAAATCCAATTAAAACACATACAAAAAACATGAAGAGACATCTCACCAATGAAGATATACAAATGGCAGATAAATACGTGAAAAGTTGTTCAACAATCATTAGCCATGAGGGAAATGTGAATTAAGAGACAAGGTATTACTAAATGTATATCAGAATGGCTAAAGAAAAAACTGTGACAACACCGAGTGCTAGAGAGGAAGTGGAGAATCTACATCACTTTTCCATTGCAGGTGGGAATGTAAAATGGTGCAGCCATGAGTTTGGCCATTTCTTTAAAAACTAAACATGTGATTTCTATACCATCCATTAGTTATACACTTGAGAACTTACCCCAGAGAAAGAAAAACTTATGGTCACACAAAAAAACTGTCCATGAATGTTTATAGGAACTTTATTCAAAATAGCCCCAAACTGAAAATAACCCTTATATCCTTCAATGAGTGAATAAATTGTGGTTTATACTTATACCATGGAACTTATTCATCAATAAAGAGCAACAAATTGTTGATGCATGCAGCAACCTGGATGAATCTCTAATGAATTATGTCTAGTGATAAGATCCAATGCAAAAAAGCTATGTACTGTGTAATTTCATTTGTACAACATTCCTGCGATGTCCATCAGTGGTTGCTAGGGGTTAAGGAGGAGTTACAGGTGAGAAGAAAGTGGATGTAGCCATGAAAGGGAACATGAGGGATCCCGTGGTGTTGAAAACGTATCAGTATCAATATACTAGTTGTGATATTGGACTATAGTTTCGCAAATTGTTACCACAGGAGGAAACTGGGTAAAAGGCACAAGGACTCTCTCTGTATTATTTCTTACAACTGCCTGTGAACCTACAATTACCTCAAAATATGATGTTTAATTAAAAAGAGGAGTTATGGGATGCCTGGGTGGTTTGGTTGGTTGAGTGCCTGACTCTTAACTTTGGCTCAGATTATGACCTTGGGGTCTTAAGATTGAACCCCACATGGGGTTCCACCCTCATCAGGGAGTCTGCTTAAATATTCTCTCTCTCCCTCTCCTTCTGCACCTCACCCACCTCCCACTCACATGTACTCTCTCTATTTCAAAATAAAGAAAGAGTTATATGGTGAAAAGTAAACGTTCCATCTATCATTGTCTCCTGATCATCATCCAAACTCTTTCCAAGGGCAATTTTCCCATTTATCTGTTTAGAAAATTCTATAAAGATACAAGATCAGGCAAGAATACATATATATAGTATTTAATATGATAAGTAATATTAATATATAATATAATATATGTTATATACAGTATTTCACCATAGTTTTAACCTTTATTTATTTTTTTTTCTTTTTAGTTTTAACCTTTATTATGAGATAAATATCTTCTCATAGAAGGGTGATTGTAGTCCTTATCCTGTGAACTGTTATTACCTTTAGCCTGTTTTTCTCTTTGAGTCAGTCTTTTTTTTTCTCCAGTAGCAATTTTTAGGGAGTTTATTATATTGAGGGAATTAGCTTTTCATGACATGAGTGGCAATAATGGATTTTTTCAGTTTATCTTTAATTATTTGACTTTTGTGGGACTATTTTAAAATTTTAAAATTTTAATTTGTCAAATTCATTAATCTTCCTTTGTGTGGCTTATACATTTTATGCCCCACTTAAAATGACCATTCCTCCTCCAAAATTATTTTGTAAATTTGCCACCTTTCTTTGAATTATTTTGTGATTTTATTTTTCATCAGGGACCCAGGTTCCTTCTGCCCTCCTCTAGCAGCACCTTTATCATGTGAGCATTGGTCTTTTGGGTCACAGCATGGGTGTGAGCTTTAAGGCATTTCAAGTTCACATTCTGAGAAGCAGGCAGGGGGAAAAGGAAAAGAAACAAATGAACAGAAAAGTCAGGCTAGTGAGTCTGTTCCTTAGAAAAAGCTACCCAGGAAGTTCCAGGGACCAACTTCTGCTTACTCTCATTGTCCAGAACTGGGTCAGATGGCCACTCCTAGTTTCACAAGAGTCTGGTGACAAGAATTTAGCTAGGTTCCTTGAGATCCTCCTCCCCAAGAGTTGGGGTTCTGGGGCACCTAGATGGCTCAGTGACTCAGTCGTTTAAGCATATACCTTTGGCTCAGGTCATGATACCAGGGTCTTGGGAATGAGCCCCACATGGAGCACCCTACTCAGCGGAAGGCCTGCTTCTCCCTCTCCCTCTGCCTGCTGTTCTCCCTGCTTATGCTCTCTCTCTCTCTCTCTGTCAAATAAAGTCTTTAAAAAAAAAAGAGTTGGGGTTTTGTTAGTAAAAAAGAAGGTAACAACAATATTAGGCAGGAAGCCATCAGAGCTGCCCCCAGCCTCCTTGCATGACACACAGGTGCATTTCCTCTCTTGTCTCCACGTGTGTTTGCACTGCTTGCCTGACTTCTAGCACCTACTGGAACCAACAAGTAGTCTGATGCCAGTCTGTCTCCACTTCCTTTATAAAAACTATCTTTTCTTCCAGAAGCTTTAAAGCTTTTCTCTTTATTTTTTAAAATTCTGAAATCTCCCCTACCCCTAGTTGGGATCCTTTTGGACATTCTTTTGAGACTTCATGGGCCCCTTCCAATCTGGAGATTCCTATAATTCTTCAGCCCAGGGGGAGTTCATCACTCCCTTTTTTTAAAAAATTGTTTTCTCCTCTCCTTTGTCCCTGTTTTCTCCTAAAATTCTTATTCAACATATACTTGATCTCACAGATTTTTTCTATGTCCCCTAACTCACCTATCACATTTTCCATCCCTTTATCTTGTTGCCTTACATTATGAGCTGTTTATAGGTTGCTTCTAGATCAATTTATAGATGTTCACAGATCAGTCATAAATTCCAGACATCTATTTTGGTCTTTAGTCTTCTTTATTCTATTGTTGATATGATGGTTTTATTTTTTAAATTATCATTTTTTAATTTCCTGAAATTCTTTCCTGTCCTTTAAATGTTCCTTTTTATAAAAGATTTTATTTATTTTAGAGACAGAGAGAAAGAGAAAGTGAACAGGAGGGAGAGGGAGAGAGAATCTGAAGCAGACTCTATGCTCAGCACAGAACCCAACCTGGGGCTTGATCCTAAGACCATGAGATCATCACTTGAGCCCAAACCAAGAGTCTGACACCTAACCTACTGAGCTACCCAGGTGCCCCTAAATACTTCTTTCTTGCAGTAGCCTGCTCTTGGCTTCTGAATGCATCATCTTCTTCAAACTCTGCAAATACTAATTATACTTCTTAAAAATGTCACTTCCATTCTCTGAATTATGGCTGCTCTCTCTTTTCACTCGATTCTTCTCTTTTATGGAATCAGCTTTTCTTCAGTGTTGGATGATCCTTGCTTATAGAGTTCCTCTGCTTTTGTTCAGAACTGTGTGCCTAATGGGTCTCTTCCATGAAGAGGACAGACCACCTGCTTTGTTTATGTAGACAGAGCATGGGCTTCCCCACAGAGGAAGAAGCAGGCTGGAGAACCCAGAGGGGCAAAATAAAGGGGGCTTTGGTTTAGGGATATTGCCTTTCAGTATATTTTACTCCTGGATGGAGTTGCTTTTTTGTTTCTCTAAGAATCTAATGTAGATGATGGCTACAGTTACCAGATGATTTATTTTAATATGGCCTCATACTCAAACCCACACCTGGATCCTTCCCAGCAGAATGCCTATTGTCTTCAAGGATCAACTCTCAGGTTTTATTCTGGGGGCAAAAGTTGCCACCAGACCTAAGGCGTTGTAGGAGGGGGTGAGGTCTCATTGCCTCAAGTGTTCAGAATACAGTTTAAAAATAATAAATACCCTGATGATGACTAAAAGTTCCTAAACAGAATCTGAGAGCCTAGTAAAATGACTGATGCTTATAATTAGAACCATCATGATTCATTGCTTACAGTTTACATTATGTTGAGAATTTTTTATTTAAGAAGTTAGAATAGTGTGTATTTTCTTTAAGAAAATTTTGTGATCTCAGTTAAAATATATAACTTTGAAGGGGTGAGCTTTATTTATTTGGGAAATGTACTAACAATAATGTAAGATAAATAAGGCATTAATCTGACTACAGATGTGTGTGTTTGAATGTGTGTGTGTGTGTGTGCGTGTGTGTGCGTGTGTGTACATGAAAGAACTATAGTTAACTGGGCTTCACTTAGCTTGTTCAATAGTCAAGCCTATTTTTCAATTACCTGTTAGGTGCTCAGCTCTGAGCTAAGTGCTGTGAGTAATTCCTAAGAAAGAGGAAAGGGGAACAGAGGCCCCAAGCCATATGCTTTTCATAATCTGGTAGCACATTCATTATTCAGAGTTATGTTTACATTTCTATTAGGAACTTCTTAACTTGAATAAGATTCTTTGTCTTAATGAGATATTTGAGACATGTACATACACTTGAGAAATAAATGTATAATTTGTTTTAAACTAAGGAATCATCACTATTCCAAATATATGATTCTAACAATCACTAGAAATGTACAAAACAAAAACTATAAAAAAAAAAGAAATGTATGCATGACCCTAATTAATTAAATGTCCAATTACTGGTCCCTTGTTTAACACCATTATCCTAAATAAAACTTCTGTAACATAGAAACATATGTATAGCATAAATTACTATATGTCTTCATTGTGAACGGGCTTTTGTGTGTGTGTGTCTATGTGTATGTGTTCATATATATGTGTGTGAGTGCATAAGTATGTACGTATATTTTTTTACAAAGAGGCTCAATGTAATGCCCTGATTAGGTGAATCATATGACCATAAGGGATACGTAGATTTATAAAAATTCATGAGGATTTATTCATAGATTTTATTATTTAAGCTTTTGTCCCATCTTAAGAACTGATATTTCCCCTAATACTTTTATCACTAATTTTACTTTCATTTATTTTGCCCAATCTATATTTATTAATAGTATTGAAAACCAAAAATCATTATTAATATTATTGAAGAAAAAATGTTTATGTCCCATAAAAATGTGTGTTTAAAAGTTTATAAGCTTTGGCTTCTAAAGCAACTAACAAACTCTTATAAACTGACACTAATTGGAGCGTGTCATCTGTCCCTTTAGAGACATCAGCAATGAAGGATTCAAAAAAGATTTCTGCCTTCATCTTCGAAATCTGGTGAGGTAAAGAAAATATCAATGAGTGTTAGGCATTTTTACACAGGTAGAGGTGATAGGTAGAGATGTCTCAAGAGAGAGACAGGCACAGGAGCCAGAAGCAGCAGAGCCATTTCCACCCCGAGGCCTAGAGAAGGGGAGAAGTGAGGAAAGGTTATCAGAGCCAGAAAGGAGATCTCTTGCTTGGGTTTATACAGGCATCAGTCTCTGGCATCAGAGAGCAGGGTGAGATAGACACAGCGGGACAGACCAGACGACCAACACATTAGAAGTGTGTGTGTGTGTGTGTGTGTGTGTGTGCGTGTGTGTGTGTGTACAAGGGGATGTGTATAGGTCGGGAAGAGGCATACACACTTATAAACCTATCAGAGATGATCTTCCAAGACTGAGGCTTAGTTTGGTACAAAATGCAAAGCAGGTAAACAAAGGGAACTCTGTTGGGTCAATAAAGATCTCAAAGATTGTAATGTCTTACAGATAAAGAATACAATGCAGGAATCTTCAAAACTTAGAAGTGGACAGGACCTTACAAATCTTCCAGTTCTTCTCTTTTCCAGGTGGTGATGAGGCCCAGAATGAGGAATTGGCATTTGTGGGTCTGTGCTAAGTAGAGGCCATCCTAGAGTAGGACCTCGGCCTCCCGGCTCCCTAACTTTCCTTCTTTCCATCCCATATAGCTACCATTCTTCTCTAAATTCTGTTGCCTGTCCAATGCAGATGATTCCATGAAACATAGATAGTTGTATCTATCTACATAGATACATAAATATTAAAATACACCCAGTCTGTATGCTCCTGCTTTCCCGGGGCAGCCTCTGGCTTTATTCTCTACCAATTTTGAACTAGGTTAGGGTGTTTTGTATGTAGCCCTACCAAGTCGATCCAGAGCATCACTGAGAATGCAGATTTTACTGGAAAATAGAGAGGAGGCAATAAAAATCCTCATTCAACCTCTATGATCTGCCCCAAAGTTACTATTAAGCTCTATATTCCTCCTTTTCTCCTGACCCTCCCAGATCTACTTCTGTTTCCCTTTCTTTCACCTCTTCCCCCCACCTCTCTCTCTCTCTCTCTCTCCCTCTCTCTCTCTCTCTCTCTGCCTCAATCTCCCTCTCACACACACATCTGCCCACACACCTGCCCCAACTCACTTTTTCAGTATTTTTCAAACTGTGGGTTGGTTATAAACCAAGAGTGGGTTGTGAAATCAATTTAGTGGGTGAGACTTAATATGTTTTTGAAATGAAATAAAAAATTTAAAAAGTGAAATAAAAAGTGTGTGTGGTGGAAGAGTTGTAGTGTACAGTGCATTTCCTATTATGAGTCGGAGTGAGAAAAGTTTAGAAAATGTTGTCCTTCATCATGTTGCCATCAGTACATGAAAGTCCATTATTCTGAGAATGATAGCATGGGGCTCAGTTTACTAAAGATCCTCTAGTTTCTAGGATTCACTCTCTATAGGAGACCTGGGGGAGGCAGAAATGACAAATAACAAATAATATTTTCCCATCACATAGGTAATGAGCCTATCAGTTAGTGAGCAGCAACTGAATTTTTGGGGTTGTTGTTGAGAGGGATGTGGAGAGGTTTTCTATCCCTGGAGTAAGGGGTGAGATTGAAGAGCTGTCCTTCAGGATGAGTAGGGAGAAGGTGGTCAAGGCTGGTCAGAGTGAGAGGGGGTACCTGAGGAGCATCCCAGAAGGAGGACCAAGCCACGCAACTGGAAACCTCTTGGATATAGAATAAGAGCTCAGACTGTTGTTCAGTTCAGGGAAGGGCCACCCCCACCAGGCTGGAGGTTCCATGGATATCCAGGAGTAAAACTTGGATTACATGATCTTTGCCTTCTTTACATTTTTAATGCATATTGACCTCTGGTTCATACTCTTTCACTTCAGAAAAAAGATTCTATGAAGACAGGAGAAGGCAGAGAAGATGGTTGTAAATGTGGAGGAATCCATCCAAAGCCTGAGGCACTGACATGGTAAGTAAGGAGTTGGCTGGGGTCCCTCAGGAAGGCATTCTTTGTGTCACCTATATGTGTTCTCAGGTCTTTTAAATAACAGAGTTGTGCTTTCTTTTTTTTTTTTTAATTTTATTTATTTATTCATGAGAGATACAGAGAGAGAGAGCCAGAGACACAGGCAGAGGGAGAAGCAGGCTCCATGCAGGGAGCCTGATGTGGGACTCGATCCCAGGACCCTGGGATCATGACCTGAACCAAAGACAGATGCTCAACCACTGAGCCACCCAGGTGCCCCCCAAGTTCTGCTTCCTTAATGTCCAAATTGTTAAAGCATAAGTCCATGCCTGTATATTTGTTGGATACAAACCACCTCCAAACATCCCTCAGTTGCTTCTGAGAGTCTGGCAGTTGGCTGCGCTCTGAACAAACCCTCAAGTTTTATCTTCTCATCTTGCTTCTGGCTCAGTGCAGAACACTCTGAGATGGCCTTTCTGCTATCTCATCTGGGTATCTGCTGTTGACGACCCAACTGCACCAACAGGATGGGGCACTGCTCACCTCAAGTTCACGGGAACGTGGAACTGTGTTCTTGGTCTTTACTAGCATTACTAAAAACCCAGATGTACCTTCTTGAACCTGTAAGGCTTCATAGCTGCTGCCCTGCATCCTGGCTGCCTAGAAATGAGCCACCTCTCTACATGGTCATTGCCACTAGCTCCTTCCATTGTCTCAGGGACAGCTGACTTCCACCACTGGAATGAATCCGGTGTATCTATGTCTTAGCATCTGGGGCCAGTGAATGCCTAGCTTCCAAAAGAAACAAGAAAACCTTACTTCCAGTCCAAAGTCAATCCCTCATGTCTTCCACAATTCTAACTTCTTTCCAGTAAGAGTGTCAGTTCCTTGGGAAGATTCCACTTATACACACCAAAATGGATAATAACAAAATAGTCCTATATTGGTGCGTTTCACGAAGTCTCAGTTATCCTGTCTTATCCATTGTCATCTTGAGGAAACTTTCTAGAGATGGTCATTCCTTACTCACTGAATGGTTGAAGTTACCTGCAAAATGACTTTACTAGGAACCATTCCCTCTGCATTCCTCCTCATTCCATTCCCCTTTGTACCCTTCCAATGTCTTCTTTTACTTTGCAAACTATGAATATCGTTCCTCTTCTCTATTCTACTTGGTCCACAGGCCCACTGAGTCTTGTTGATATAGACTAATTCAACACATATATTTTTGGCCATTTATTGTGTCCCAGTTACTGCTGCCAGACTACACAGTTTGCTCCTTCAGCAGAGAGAATTCATAAACTCATCTCGCCATTGTACCCTGCATTCAATGGCCCATGTCTGGAAGCTGCCCAAAGGGAAACAAACATGGAGGAAGATCAGAGTCTCTATGCCTGTGAGGGCTGCTAAAGATTTGCCTTCATTCCAAATGGCAAGAATAAAATCCATCTGGGCAGAGCGTCTTAGGAAGCTACAATAAGCCAGAAGTAGTATATTCATGTAGATTTTATGGGATTCCAAAGTGAAACCATGAATGAGTGTTTATTTTTAATCCCCCTCACAGGGGTCATTTTAATTAAAGTCTTAATTTAAAGGGAGTTGGTGAGTTTATCAGCCTAACATCTGACCTAATGTATCTTCTGTTTCTTTGCAGGGCCATGAAATTCTTCATGCTCTGGGAGTTTTGTTTTCATGTACCCTTTGACATAGAGCTTTCATTGAGAAGGGGAAAATGAAGAAAGAAGTGGTGGCTCCAAGTACCATGAATAGCCCCATCCTAGGGGGAGCAGCTCATGAACAGGGGAAGTGCCCTGCGTGAGTCAAGGAGCTGCCATTTTGCTGACAAGAGGCTTACTGTAAAGCACGGAGGTAAAGGGAATTTCAAGGGAGGGAGAATGAATTGCCGGAAAGCTGTCCTTTCCAAGAGCATCCTCTTTACTAGTTTGCCTTGTTTAAAATTCGATCCTGGACCAGCGACTGCCCAGCCCAAGGCTTTCCCACCCTGTCCATCAGTGAAGAGAGAGTTGAAAAATCACCTAGGGGAGAAAGGTTGTTAGGAATAATGAGAAAGCATTGGGACAAGTTTGGTCCAAACTTCACGATTTCTTAGTTTCATGCCGAATTCAAACCTTTTGGGGCTCAGTTCTTTTTTCTCTTGGCAAACCACAACATCCTTTTTCTAAGAAAGGAGCTTTAAGAAAGACTTCTTGGCCATCAAATAGCTGTTAGAAAACAACATTTTGATGAGTTAAGTGTAAATGAATCAGAAACATGTGGATTAGATTTACCTCAAAGTCCATGTGGGTTTGCAGGGAAAGGAGGAAAAAGCTTAGGCAGAGTCACACTTGGTGTTTTGCTGGAGCTTATATGAGTGAAAAATAGGTTTGAGGGGTCATCAGCTGCCAACACTAGGAGGCTGTGGTTGGTCCCATGTGTACTGTTGTCATTGTTGCTATTATTATTATTGATTGTGTAAATGGGCATTTATTTTGCAGTGTTTCTTTTTCTTTTGTATGCTTGCTGCTCCGACCCTGACTATGAAGTGAACTGCCCAGCATGCAGAAGGGTCATTGGCAAGGCTGGGCTTGGGACACAGAGCTCATCCTTGCTTTATCACTGGACGCTGCTTTATCCCTCCAAACATATGAGAAGAGAATGTATAAAGGAAGTCCTTACAGTGTTTAAAACGGGATTTGTTTAGATATTATGGGAGGCTTTTCAAGGTGAAAACTACCTACTTTCCAAGGCTCAAGCAGCCTAGTGGCTTCCCAAAGTAGTATGGAAGTAGAAGGAAATTTCCAGGGAGAAGATGTACGTTGATGGAAGGATTAAGTAATGCAGAAATGGTTATACTAAATGGTCTTTAATATTCCTTCCATTCTCCCTTATCCATTCAGCACCAAATCTTTAAATCTTCCTGCATCTATACTCTGAGTCCTTTCCCTCTTTCTTTTTTTTTAAAGATTTTATTTATTTATTCATGAGAGACAGAGAGAGAGAGAGAGAGAGAGAGAGGCAGAGAGACAGGCAGAGGGAGAAGCAGGCTCCATGCAGGGAGCCTGACGTGGGACTCGATCCCAGGTCTCCAAGGATCATACCCTGAGCCGAAGGTGGCGCTAAACCATTGAGCCACCTGGACTGCCCCCTTTTTTCTCTTTCAATGGGGAAAGTGTTCTTCACTCTATCAAAGGCCAATTAAACCCTCTACTTATGCTCTAGACCTGCATTATCCAATATGGTAGCCATCAAATGCAAGTTGACTACTGAGTGTTTGAAATGCATCTAGTCTGGATTGAAATGTGCTCTAAGTATAAAATACTTAGTATAAAAAAGGAATGTAAAATATCTTATTAATAATTGCATGTTGAAATGATATTTTGAATATGTTGTAGGAAATGAAATACATTATTGAAATTAATTTTACTTCTTTCCCTTTTACTCTTTCTAACGTGGCTACCAGGAAATTGAAAATTACATATGAAGCTTCCATTATGCCATAGACTCAACAGTCCCCAGGGACTTAGGGACATCACTCTTCTAAAAATCTCATTTCTCAGGCACCTGAAGAAATGGCTTAGTGGTTGAGCGTCTGCCTTTAGATCAGGTCATGATCCCAGGGTCCTGGGATTGAGTTCCATATTAGACTCCCTGCGGGGAATCTGCTTCTCCCTCTGCCTCTCTCTCTGTGTCTCTCATGAATAAATAAATAAAATCTTTAAATAAGTTTCTCTCCTATATTTTCAACTTTTCCCCCTTGTCTGGATCCTTCTGTTAGCTTCCCACTTGTATAAATGGCTCTCCTTTGATACCAAAACCCTCCTTTGATACTACCACCCTGTCTCATTTACCTTCGTAATCAAGCTGCTGCTTCTTCTTCTTCTTCTTCTTCTTCTTCTTCTTCTTCTTCTTCTTCTTCTTTTTAGATTATTTTTATGTGTTTGACAGAGAGAGAGAGAGAGAGAGGGAGAGAGAAAGAGAAAGCACACAAGCAGGGGGAAGTGGCAGGCAGAGGGAGAGGGAGAAGCAAGCTCCCTGCTGAGCAGGGAGCCTGATACAGGATTTGATCTTAGGACCCTGGGATCATGACCTGACTGAAGACAGATGCTTAACTAGTCAGTTAAGCAGCCACCCAGGCACCCTCACAGTCGAGCTTCTTAAAAGCATCGTCTATATGATCTGCCTGCACTTCCTCATCAACCAACCTTAATCTGTCTTCTCTCACCACCAGCCCAAATTTGCTATTGCTAAAGCCACAAATGGCCTCCACAATGCAAAATTCAAAGGGCACATCTTTCCTGATCATCTCTGCAACGTTTGACATAATTGGTTACTCCTTGATCCTCAGGACTCTCTTTCTTGCCTTTTCCTAGATGCCTGCATTCCCTATTCTCTCTGGCCATTCCCATTTGCTCAGTCCCTTTTGTTGTACTTAGATCTTTCATACTGTCTCCAAATGCTGGTGTGCCTCAGGCTTTTATCTGTCCTTTTCACATTGTATATTCTTCCCCTAGATAACTTGCTCCATTTTCATGATTTTAAACACTACTCATGCTGACCTCCTCCAGTCTCAAGGCTTCTACTGCAGCTCTGGAAATACCCCGACCTCTCTTCTGCACTCCAACCACACATCGAGGGCCTATCCAATTCTTTATTTAGGCATCTCTCAGGCATCTCAAACTTATCATGTCCAAAAAAAAACTTAAAGGCATCCCTTCCAACTTTTGTTCTTAGGCAGTCTTTTCCACCTCAGTAAGACATTACTCCTCACTCAAGTTCCCATGTCAGAAATGTGGGAGCTATCTTCAATCCCTACTGCCTCCTCCACATACAAATATCATCAAGTATTCTCAATTATACCTCAGAGAATATTTCTCAAACCCATCAGCTTCTCTCCATACGCCTGGTCCAAGGGGCACAGCCTTTCTCCTAGATTACCACAATTGTCTCTGAGCTGGTTTCAGGAGATAGTGTTAGAGCCAGAGCTTGAATCTAAGGCCATACTGTTGTTCCACACCACTCATACTCCTTCCTTCTACTCTCATCCTTTATCTTTTTCCTACTGTTGGGAAGTGGGGGAGCTAGAGTTCAAAGTCTCTGGATTTTTAGATTGGAAGAGCAAAGAAGGCCTCTTTGCAGAAGTGATATTTAAGCTACCATCAGAATGATGAGAAGGAACCAGCCATAGGGAGATCAGAAGAAAGAGCGTTCTAGGCACAGAAAAGAGCAAGTGCAAAGGCCCTGAGGTGGGAATGTGCTTGGTGTATTTGAGGAACAGAGAGCAGGCTAAGAAACTTGGAGTAGGTGGAGAGAAGAGTGTGAGCCTGCCTTGAGGGTCAATGGCTACTGTGTGACAAGTGGAAGGAAAGGGAGCCAGGTGGAAGCCTCAACAAGTATTGAGAGCCTCTTTGCTAAGTCAGTGGCTTGAGCTAAGTTCTGGGAATAGAGATGAAGAGAAGTGTATTTATTTGAGATGTGCTTTGGAGGCAGAACCAACAGGACTAGCCAGTGGGTTGAAAGCAAGAGAAAAGCAGGACTCCTTTTCTGAGATGGTGACTACTCAAGAATTTGGATTTGGGCCAGATAAGCTATGAGTATGCTAGTCTGAAGTTCAGAAAAGAAGTCATAAATATATTTTAAAGTCATTGATGTGTAGATGGCATCTAAGGTCACAGGGGCAGATGAGAATTTCTAGAGAAGGTGGATCAATAAAAATGAGAAGACGGCTCATTACTGATGAGTAAGTAGGAGAAGAGGAACCAACAAAGGGGGATGAGAAGGAAGGGCTACAGGGGCAGGAGAAAACCAGGGGAGTGTGGGCTTCACAGAATCTAGGAGGAAACTGTTTCTAGAAGGTGGGAGCAATCCCCTGTTATCAGATGCCACTACAAAGGTGACAAAGATGAACTCACAAGGGTCTGTTAAATCTGACTCGATGGAAGGTTGATGGTAACTGACAAGAAACATTTGAGTAGAGATGGAGGGGGATGCTCTTAAATCCTTTTAAGAAATTTGTGTTTAAGGAATAGCCAAGAAATGGTGGCCAAGAAGGCACTTTTTGCAGATGAGAGATGGTAAAGCCTGTTTGCTCGCTGGTAGGAATGGTCCAGAGGAGACAGATAAACAAGGCGGGAGAGTAAGACCCTGTCTGACCTCCTCTAAAACCAGTGCCTTTAACACCTATTAACAGAGTGACAGTCCCCATGGTCATCGCCTTCTTGAGATCAGTTTGGAGGGCCTGCATTGACTGCTTCTGGTCAGAGGAGCCTCTTTGTGTCTCTCCTCGCCTGGACATCCGGGTGCCCGCTGGTGACAAGTATCGGCCAGAGACACCGAAGACTGAGCAAGGACGCTTTGGTCTGAGAGAGCCTATTCCGGGAAGGGGCTGAGAACCTGCAACTTTCCCTTTGAACACAGTATAAATGCTACTGTAGACCTCAGAGGTTAATTCATTACAACAAAACAATTAAATTTAGGGGCTGTTTGGAAGATAAAAAGCAGCGAGTAATAACCAGTTTGGAAAACTCAGCCGTGATGGATTTCTATAATTTCCTGCAACTTCACAGAGCCACAACTGGTGACCCGAGGCGGGACGGTGTGACTGCCCGGTGGTGTCAGAAACGCGAGGGGGAGATTATTTTTATTAAACAAGGTACTTCTGAAGCGTTGGCCTCTCTGGCTTCCCCTTTCTCTCTCAAGAAGGTCATTTGCCAGCTGGTAATGCCTTTAACCCTTAAACATACAGTCAGCCTTGTTTAGTCGGGAGGATCATTTTACAAAGGGAAGTGATCTAAACTGCTTCTCCTCCTGGCTAGTATTCTGGGTTTGGAATTTGGACTGCCTCCCCTCTGTTGGTAACGCACCTACGTTGATTTGACTGCTTTGCTTGCCCACCCGCCTCTGGCGGATTTTGTATGAATTATTGAGAAATAAGACCCTTGGCTTGTCCTCTTCTTCGTTATAGGCCTTCATCCATGAGAGAGAAGAACACAGTGCTCTCCTGGCAGGGCTGGAGCTGGGATAAGGGTCCGAGATTTGAATTATTTTTTGGCTCTGTTCTCTGCACCTCTTTCTATCTTACTAAGCATGTAGCCGGCCTGAGCTGTTCATTCCACAGACGTTTCTGGGCACCCACTTTGCGCACGACACCGTGCTGGGCCCCACGGCGCAGATCAAGGTATAATCACATGGCCTCTGCCCTCTGGGAACCTGTCACTGCTCTGTTTCGGGGGGGAGTACAATGAGGTTGCTGACACAGATGTTTTAGGAGATTGTTTTCTCGGAGCCAAATTGCCCTGTCTCATTAATGACAGGCTTAATTTCCATCAGGTTCCTTGCTGGGTCTTGCAGGACGTCCAAGAGGGAGCTTCCTTCCAGCGCAGATTGTAATTCTCTGCAGATATGTGTTGGCATCCACTGCTCAGGAACATAATGGAGTTAATTTTAAGAAAAAGCAAACACAAATATTACAGCGATCAGGAGAGCGGCCACAACCGTCTGAGCCATTCCTTCCTTCAATGGAGGAATTAGCTCGTTAAGTAATTTGCACTGCCTCTGTTTCCACGAAGGATTTAAGGAGAAGATTTGTCCGGTTCAGAGGAATAACGGTTTCAGGTTTGCAGTCAGGAGACTGAGTTCGAGCCCCAGCTCTGATTATTTGCCACCCTTTTAGCCTGTAGGGCCCAGATGTCATTAAATCATTTGTTCTACCGACTTCTCAGGGCTGGTGGGAGGACGAAATGAGATAGTAATACACATGAAAGGGCTTTGTTAAGGAATAAAGCGCTATGCACATGTTAGTTATTATTTCAGAAACCGAAGTTAAGAAGAGATAAAAATCTTAATCGGGCAGGAATTTTTCTACAGAGCTAGTTGGCAGGTCTTCTCTTTCTCATTTCTTCTCTGTTTGCATCTCAGAGAATTAGCAACCAGATAGGAAGGAAATGCCATTATTAGAATATAGGCTGTCTGGGTGGCAGGAAGGTTTTAGCTGAGGCATTTTTAGCGGTGTGGTTTCCAGGACTCTGATTTGCATACCTGCAACTGTCTAGCCCGCTGGTGACAAAAATATCCCCAAGTGACATATATTATGTGTCTGTTTGCCAGGGTAGCTTTGATTTTTACCTTGAAGCTCATTCTTTTGGGTGGAGCCATTGACTCCAAAGAGATGGTTCAGAATAGCGCTCAGTCCAAAGGTCTATAGAGAGTGTCTGGAGGACCACACTTGGCCTTTGCCACCACCAGCTACGTTATCCTCCCTGAGAGGCATCAGCCTGCATCTGATAGGACCTGGCAAATGGCTCCTTAGGCTGTATTTTTGTATTTTGTGAAATCCATGTTAGATGTATCTTATTTGAAAATTAAAATTTGTATAGGTGCACCCACACATATACACATCCATTTATCTATTGTTCCTTTTTAATCTCTGATCTCTTTTTTTGTTTGTTTGTTTATTCACCAATTGGTGTTGACCAATTGTTTGCTCACCAATTGGTTGTTCATCAATGTTCTGTAAAAATGTGTTTCCCAAAGAGCGGGAACCATAAAGGTTCACTTTTATGAGAATAACTTGGGGTGTTAATTGAAAATGCCGGTACCCATCTTTGAGACATAACAAATAAGACTATCTGAAGGCGGGACCTCAGAATCTGCATCTTCAACAGGCTTCCCTGGAACATATCAACCACACTCAAGTTTGAACCTTTTCTTTAAATATTGTCCACATGGGTTTGGTAGTTTTACCACTATTTCTCTTGGGTTAAAAGTTCCTGGACTAGCACTCTTGATTTCATTTACAGCAGCTGGATCAACTCTTATTAGCTCTACATTCATCTTCAGCTTTGGTAGAGCCTTAACCAATTTTGATTTTATTCTTCTTGGCCTAAAGATCATTCTTCTTTCCAGACAGAACAAAATCAAAGCAGGAATCAGGAAGCTCGGCTTTCATTATACCATCCTTCAAATATCCAGCATTGAAACCAGCCACTAGACCTCTCTGTGTAGTTAGTCCATGCCTGCCACCAAAAGGTCTCTTGTGACTCTTGGATTGTTCCTTGCGTCACTCACCATGGATCAGGGTGACTATTCGGGTTTATTCAGAAGTCTCCCAGATTCAGCACTCAAAGTTCCATGTCCTGGGAAGCCAGAACAGCTAGTTACCGTATCAGGACACTGACCTCCCTGACTCTCTTCTTCCAGCTTGGTCTAACTTGTACATTTCACGTCATACAGAGGTTTGATTTGCTGTTCATCTTTGTCCCTATCTCCTGAATACACTTCTGAGAGTATCCTCTGCAAGAATACTGGTTTATTTCAATTGCATTGCTTTTATTTTTTAAAACGTAGTCGCTTGACTACTGTCCAATGAAGGGATGTTTGGGCTTCCATGTAAACCTCTTGCATGTGGAATCAGAGCTGCCCCAGGAACTGGCTGTGCTTTAGCCTCCTGCCTTTTTGCATTGAGTGGCACATCAGCTGGCTTGCTTTCCTTATCTATTAAGTAGGGTCATCCTCTCAGTGATCTTTTGTGTCATCCTTTTGGTCAAAGATAGAATCTGTATGGTTTAGGATTCATCTGAAAATAAGAACCCAAGTGTCAAGCCAACTAGTAACTAAAGTGGAGTTTAACAAGCCACCAAGTGCTCACAAGGATACTCAAGTATCTCTAAGGTGATCCCATGCCTTCTGTTAATACCTCCTCCCTGTACTGCTTACTTTACCCTCTGATGTGGGTGGTTCTAATGTTATTTTGGGAGGGGGCTGAAACCACAAGAAGACTGTGTTGTATGGAGTTAAAAGAGGGGATTTCTTGAGATCTGAATTAGTCATAGTCAGATTGCAGACATTTGCAACAGACTTAAGACAGTACACTGTTTCCCCTGTGATTCCGTGTCTTCAAATGGATAATAAAATTCTCAAACATTATTTCACGCCAGACCAACTTTTAATTTTCTTTAGTTACACTAGGCCCCCTCACTATTAAAAAGAGGTACATGAATCAGTACCCTGTACTGATTTGTTCGTTCTATTTTATATTTGAAAATAAATAACCCCCTCCAAATAAACCATTTGGCCTCCTTGAGGCATTTCCCTCTTTTCTTCCACTTGAGATCAATAGAGAATTTTCCATCACAGTAATAACTGCCTCCCCATTTCTTTTTAAGATCTTCCCACCCCCATGAGATAGGTTTCCTGCCCGACCCACAAGGCCATGAAATAATACCTTCAAGTTCTAGTGTTGGCCAGACACTCTGCTCTTGGCATGTCCCATCATCTACATCTGGGTGGCATCCTCCACACGCTGCAGCTGACCACAACCTCCCCCACCCTTCCTCCTGGCCTGGTCCTCTCACACACGTGTTCTCCAGTAATCTTTCAGCAGCAGGCTTCTGAATTCTAAGAGAGCTATCTCCTTGACTTATGTTACGCAGCCCCCCTTTCTACAAAAGAATCCTCTTCTTTTGAATTCCAGTTTGAAGACTCGTTCCACTGAGACTTGGGGACATCTGAGACAGAAGAGTCCCTATCATCTTAACTTCTGTTCCTTTCTGCATCAAACAAAAGTCCATCTCAGTTTGTAAGTGCAGTCTCCCCTTTCTCTTCCAGCTACAAGGACACCTTTAAATTCCACCTGGAAATGTTTAAGAAAACTAAGAACACTAAAAGCCTTCCACAGTGATTAGAATAAATCCTCGGATTAACCTATCAGGGTGGAACCAAAGAGAGAAAGGCGCTGCTTTTCAAAGTTATAGTCATGCTACTTCCTAGAAGGAAGACAGACCTTCTATTAGGAATGGAGCTGCTCTTTTTTTTTTTTTCCAGAAAACTTTTTAATGAGGCTTTGATTACACACCATGTTTTATTTATATGAATGCATTTGAATTAAAGACAGACATAAAATAACTTTGCATAGTTTTTATGAAAATTTCAGTGTCCTTTGGATTAGCCCAAGGGCTCGCCATTGGGGAAGAGGAGGAGGTGGCAAGCAGAAGCTTGGCAAAGAAATGTAGTAAGAGAGGAACTCTGATTTGTGAAAGACAAGAAGGCATGTCATGGCCATTCAAGCCCTCTTGAAGGGCTTAGACAATCAACTTCATTAATACTGGTATCTACTATCCAATTATATTCAACAATATCCAGCTTTAATGGTATCCTGTCTTCTGTTGTAATCCTCCTATGTTAGCTCCAAACTGTCAAAGTCTGTTCCACACAAGACAAGTGTTGGGTTTGTTTTGGGTAACAGAAGGAGGCTGATCTACACTTGGGAACAGTGGTGTAGATAAGAACACAGATTGAAATCAGAGATGATTAGGGGAAAACTGGGAACAGGGGTTTAGGGCCGATGGGTATAGGAAAGTTCCAATAACTTGTAAATACCTTATAGAAATCCTGAGAAATACTTGAAAGTTGCTGAATTCCCCACAGTGATAGAGGATAGAGGCCTGGATTATTTTATGTGAATATTAGACAGGAGTTTGTAGAAGGTTGTAGACCTTGGATCACTTGGGTTGTATTATTTATGAGAAATCTTCTTTCTTGAAAGCAGACAATCTAAAATCTTCAGGGAAGACAGCAAAGACTCTCATAAGCACTATTGCTTGGACTCCAATCCACTGAAGATTTAATTTGCATAATAATTTTCTCATGTTTTGCTACTTTCCTCTGACATAATCACAGATACATAGTAATGTTCATGATTCATGGACAACTCCACTTTTGAACATACATCAAGTGCTTGTACTGTCATGGTTGCAAGGCAATCTCAACCTTCAAAGATAGGGCAGCCAAAGAGGGGAGCCTGTCAGGATGTGTGAAACCACTTCGAGGACTGGCCCTCAAGGAGGATGGCTGAATGTCTCATGATGTCCCTGCCCGAATTTGAGTTGAATGCCTGTTGATGAAAATATCCAAGGGTGCCAATATGGTGGGTGGGGCTCAGTGGCAAGAGTATTTGGAAAGGGCAAGATTTTTGTCCGGAGGGTGGGTGGCTTGTGCATCCAAGAATTCCAGTCTGTCAGAAGCAGAACCCCAGCCAGTAGGGAAGAAGATGATGAGTGGTCCCCTGAACCTAAGGAAAGAGGCCTGGCTAGAGCTACATGTCCATTGAAATGAATTTGTCTAAGATCATGAAACTCTAGTACTTGACCTGCTGCTTATTATTGTCTCAAGCTCCTGAGGTAGAGTGGCAAAGGGAACATGCTTTATTTCTAACTAAGACTTTGACCCCATATTCTTATCTGGTATCATCCCTGAGGCACTGGGTTAGAACAAATAAAAACAGTAATGACCTCATTTTCGTCCCCCAATCCAAGACCTAAAGTCAGGTCTCTTAGGCCTCTTACCCATGGACCTATCTATGGCTTTACTCTCACCACTCTGATAATGAGGATAATGAGGATGCACACAAAAAGGATTCACACAAAAAGAAGAACCCAGGAGAAAGAACACTGGCCATGTTCACACCATTGGCATCTCCTCCCAGCTGTAGCTTAATTGCCTGGGTCTGAGATCTAACTTTGTCCTGAGACCCCATGACTTCAGAACTCTTTCTGTTGGAAGTGGCAGAGAGATGAGAAGATCGGAGAAGCCATCTGAAGAAGAGAGGAAGCACTGAGTTACTTCTAGAAGTCACAGGGTATCATTAATGTTATGTGAGAGCAGAGACTCATGTGAGTAGGATGTGGTTCAGAGTAGGGCATTCATCCCCTTGGAATTAATGGGATGTGGAGGACTGATGGCTGAGAGAATGCGGCTAATGTTAAAGGCTTGTGAGGGGGGACCCAGAAATCTCACCTCATTCGTACAAGCCATCAGTTTACACGACTGATTCCAAACAAATTCTAAACATGCCTATTGGTTGGTATGGGGCTTCTAATTTATTTCCTGGCTTGATTAAGGCTGAGTTGGGGTCAGAACGGGTTTGGGGCTGTCATGGAAAATGTTCAGGTCTTACAGAATGTGAGGCTGGGGCAAGAAGGAGAGAGAAGTAGTCCCCGTAAGATGCTGTGATCTCAGTCTTTCCCCAGGAGGAAGATTGACATTAGTTCTCTTCAGCTTTCCTGCTCAGGCAGGATTAGAAAAATAAACACTGATCTGTAGCTATTTTGCAATGACATCTCTGATATACCTGGGAGGGGATCCTGTTCTCATACAACAGCAAGAAACTCTCAGCTGAACTGCTCACTGCAGACCCAGCCATGCCTTTGGCTAGCTGTCACCCAGTTATTCTGATACATTATCTGAACATGTTGGTTTCTTGGCTATATTCATTGCATTTAATACATTTACAATATGTAACAATCCGTTTGACACTGACCTTAATAATTAGGAGGGATGTCAAGACCAATTGAAAGGATGCCACACCAAATCAGAATGGACACCACCGCCAATCAAAGCGGAAGCTGACCATAGCAATTGATGTGCCACAACAGTGCAGACCAGCTGAGGAGCAGCCCAGTTCTGATGAGTGCTTGGAATAATTAATTACAATAGGAGCCTTCCACTAGTGAGAATTTCAGGAAGTATGATGGGCTTGTTGAGTTTGTGGTTCTTTAAATCCTTGCAAGAGCTGCCTTGAGGCAAAGCTGGTCTTCTTAGCACATTGCATGGCATATGCAGTAAAACATCTTCATGAGGGTAAGGCGGCAGCCAGAGCTTGGCCATTAGCCACCACTCTTCTGCTGAGAACCTTAAAGTAAATGTGTGTGGGGGGTGGAGGCAAAAAGATACATGCCAAGATTTACTTTGAATTCCCTTGAGATAGTTTGGAGGCCGATATGCATACTCACGCACATGTGCCGATGCTCACATGTGTGCGCTCACACAGCACTCCGTGCCGGTTAGTGCTATAGGGGTTCAAGGGAGCTGGGCCCAGGCAGAGGCAGCAGCTGGCAAAGGCATTGTTCATTGTACTGTGAGTGACATGAAATCCACCGTTTGACAGCCAGCCCACATAGCTGTGGTGATGTGAAAGGCTCACTTTAGATCACGCATTCCATTGCTCTGCATGGATTAATATGGCTTTGAAAGGGCTTTTCTTTCTTTCTTTCAAATTTAATATGAGAGTATATGAGGAAGAACATGGTAGCAATTAGCTGCTGCCATGAATTTTATGAGCAGTTTGCTAGAAACCACATTAATGACTCCATGGGTAGTGCTGAGATCAGTTTTGCTATGTTATTTTTTCTCTCCCCCCCTACCCCTCTTTCCCTCTTAAAAAGGCCAGTCCAAGCTCCAGGATGGTATCAAGTGGGTGGCCCCAATGGCCAAGATTCTCTTTTTCAAGACAGGTAGCCCATCTCTGCCTTGGATCCTACACAGAGCCTGCTAGGTGGTTCCAGCCTTGTTTTGGGGCCTGGAACAGCTGTACTGATAGGAAATAGTCTGGCCTTGGTTCTGACAGGTCTCCAGAAAGACATCCCTGTAAGAAGTGTCCACAGTGAGGTTGCTACTAAAGAGAAATTTAGAGATCCTCAATTTTAACAAAGGGAACTAGACTAAAATGTGGGCAACAGCTACGGGGGAAAAAAGGCAAGTGAATAGTCTTTATAAATTCTCAGGAGGCATGGATGGAGACGGTTTAAAGATATTGTTACATGAAGCCAAGGGAAAGATTTGGTATTGGATAAAGGGACTAGATGTAAGAAGCCAACCTCCCTGCACAGCTTCTTGGGCATGTGTGATGGAGCCAACTGAAGTCTGTGTTCAAAAGCGACTTTGAGTTTTAGATCTGGAATCTTGAAAGAAACAAAAATAAATTTGTTACCAAGTCACAGACCTTGATCACCTCTTGAGAGGAGGACCTGTAAGCACAAAACAAGTTAGGTACCGTCCCAAGCACAAGAGGCAATCAGCTGGCAGGAGAGGTAAACAAAACAAGACAAAAAAAAAAAAAAAAAAAAACAAGCCAAAAAATACCTCGGTCTGTTTGAGGAAAAATAGATACGAGGGTGGTGAAAATACAGCTCTTATTTCTGATGCTTTTCTAGGACATGAAATGTTAACAACAGAGAACTCTGGAAGAAGGAGAGATGAGCTGGTAAACTGAGGCTCCCTCTGTGTTAAGAAGACAGGCCACCTGGGGAGGAGAGAGGTAGTGATAGCTGCCTCCTGAGAACAAGCACCTGCATCTCCCTCTCTGTGAGCCTAACTGAAAGTTGTGGCTTCATGTCCAGGAAAATTTCAGGCCTTTGACTCAAGCAGAGATTCAGGTTGACCATAAATGAAGGGCCTAGGATGAATGATAAAATGTTACCTCGGTAGCACACTTTCCCCCCTAAGATATACAAAATGACCATGGTCTGTTAATGTTGCTTAATTTCAAATGCTTTCATGAAAAGCCATCTTTCTGACTGATAAGTAGAAAATTCACGATAAGAAATCTATAGGAGCTTGAATCTTTAGTGCGAGGCACATCTGATTCTTGGCAGTTTGTTTGGATGGTGGAAACGATACCACCAAATACTGTTTGGTAGAAACAATTCAGTGGCCTGTTTCCTGACATTTCCTGATGAAAAAAACACCATATTTTAAGTTCAGACGTAAATATTTCAATAATAGAGAACTAGACTGTTAGTCAACTTGGCTCACTGAAAACATTCCCCATTTGAAGGTTTTTTGTTTTTTGTTTTTTTGTTTGTTTGTTTGTTTTTTTGATCTGGGTTTAGCTTTTTTAGAGTGGGTCATCTTAGAAAACTTTTGATGCCTCAGCTAAATATTGTCAGATTTGAAAAACGCTCTATAACACACATGTGTGAGAGTTAGAAGAGCACACTGCTGGTTGAAAATGTAGCCTGTGTGATGGAAATGTAAATGTAATTTAAAATGTGATCAGTGACGACATGACCCTTTGCCTCCTCTCAAATGAGCGAAATCAAACACCAGGTTAGCGCTAACAGAAAAAATAACCGGCGCTGGGTGCATGAGCTCAGCTCTCATTTCATTGTTTTTTAAACCATGCATGTATGTTATACAAACTCTTCTTGATGCCTTTCACAACAACAAAAAAGTGTAACAAATTAACTTGGAACTCTGAGCTAAACTGCCCTCCTACACACACACACACACACACACACACACACACTCTTAGTATCAGTCAAATCCTCATACGATTTCTAGTTTGGGCCTTGACCATCTGAGTGACACAATGAGTCGTGAAATTAAGCACTGGAAATCGGCAGGGATGGGGGAAGGCTGAGGCCATTGGTGGCGTCACTTAACCTGGTGAAGACGAGGACCAGTTGGTTTAATAACGGTCTCCCAATTTATGGAGGGTTATTAGGCAGAAGATGGTGTCCAGCTGTTTTTCATTTCTAGTGAAGACAGAAAAAAACAAAAACAAAACCAAAAAAACCCAGAGGCTGGGATTGCATCAGGGGAGAGAAGAAGCAGGACCTGGTGGAAGGGTTAGGAGACACTGGAATGAACCACCAAGGAAGATTCTAAAATCCCCATCTTTGGAATTCTGCAACTACTGATGTGTGTGGACCAGCTCGATGGAAGGGGTCAGTTATCTGGCTGCTAGCAGCGGGGGGTGTCCTCGGGCCAAGTCCCCTGGTCCGTGGCTCCCAGTGGCATGAGCGGCCTGCGGCCGAAAGCCCGGTGCAAGGAGCCAGGAGCCTGGGCCTCGTGGCCAAGCCGCTTGTCTGCGTGCTCGGGTAAGCTGACACTTCACGTTCCTTTCCACTCAAATGGCTCCAGAGTTGTTTAGGATCCTTCTGACTGCCAACTGCCACCTTGAAATAGGGCGAATACTTGAAACCAATCCTCCAGGACATGCAGGCCGGGGGAGCATCTGCAGCCCTGGGTATACGTGGTCACGGGGCACCTCATGGAGGTGATGGAAAATATTAAGCACAGGGGGAAGCCCCTCGGAAAAGAGATGTGGGAAGCAGGAAGATCTGGGTATTAGACTTATCACCCCTCTTTCTCTTTTTAAAACATTTTTTGACACAGAAGCTAAATTTTCTTAATGACCAGATTTCTCTCTCTCCCTCCCTCCCCCCTTCCCCTCTCTCGCTCTCATTTTTCCTCCTCCTCCTCTATCTCTCTCTCTTTCAAGCTTTCTTTACTTAAAAACAAAATATTTAAAGTATGACAATTAAGTCTCATGGATGCTGAGAGGCAAACCCAGAGAATTTGAAGAAGGCAATTTGATTTTTTTTTGTCGTTGTTAAAAAAAATAAAAGCCTAGAGCTTTGCTTCACTTAGAAAGGATACTCTTACTTGTGTCTGTTTTAAATATATTTTTTAAGGTGATGAAACATCCTAGGGAACAGAGCTGTATGTGAAGAGATTTGTGTGGAAAGGAGGATTTTAAAAACTCTTTTTTTTTTTTTTCATCTTCCCAAAGCAGCCCAACCTCATACTTCAAAGAGCTGAGCAGAACTTCTACCTAAGGGAGGCCTCGCCTCCCCCAGCGGGCTCGGTTTCCATACCATGGTTTTTCTGGAAATGTCCTCTTTCCATACGCTACCTCTGAGTCACGCCTCATTGAGAGTGATGATTATGATCTACTCTGGACGTTCAGATGCTGCTGAGAATCGGGAGGATATTTTCAGCCCTGGAATTTGGGCTCTGCCACATGTTTGGATTAACAACCAGTTAAACCTTGCAAAGGCAATATTTTTCTATGCAGTTAGTTTTTATACCAAACAAGGTTTGTAGTAATTGGATGCCCTACTTGAGCAAAACTGTTTACCAGAAAATAAATCACTCCTGGCATTAAGAAAACACAAGGCCAGGGATTCGCCAGCACAGCATCATCCCGTTCATTTCTCATAAACCTAGCCCCAAACATGTGCATTCTCATCTATGATGACTTATGCTTTGAATTGTGGTCTCTTTATTTCCATGCCCATTATAATGCTTACCTAAACATTTCCCTCTGTTTAGCTGCAGTGCTTCTGGTAATGACTTCTATTTGGCTGCTGGGAAGCATTTGCCAGCTTTTAGCAAGCCCTATGGAAGAGAGAGAGAGGGAGATCGAAAGGGGGAAGGCAGGGAAGTAGGGAGGGCAGAAGAAAAGAGACATGTTTTTTTCCTAATTGGCCACAGAATTACGGGGAACTAAAACTTGAAGCAACGTCAGGATCATCTCAGTTAGCTCTGTAATTTGTGGATGGACAGTGCGGGAGCGTGCTGACCTTAGGTACCATAGGATGCGGAAAGGTAGGATGTGGACTCAGGTCCTCTGATTGCTGTTGACCTTTGCCCTGTCCTGATGTTCCTTCTGTCCTCCAGTAGTCTTCTTTTTCTCCGGACATCTCGGATGCGTAAAGATGAGGTTACAAAAGCAGGATGATAGGCCAGGTTCTCTTGGGAAGAGAGTGGAACCAGGCTAAAGTTAGAGGGTTTCCACCATGGCAGCCAAGAGAGTCAGCGAGTTCCAGGGAGCAGGACCACATGCTGCTGATACGTAGCTGTGCCTCCTACGAATGGTCCTGCCAAATTGCTGGCAGTCATTGAACACCAGTCAAAGCTGTGTTAGAAGAAGCTAGTAGGAATGCAACTGTCAGGACAAGACAGGAAAATGATCAAAACATATGAGGTTTTCAGCCTTTGAGAAATTTGTTGAAATTCCTATAGAAAATGGAAGAACAGCCTCCCCTTGAGTAATGATTTATTTATTCTACTGACCTCAATCAGAACTGGTAGCTCTAATCATTTGAAATGAATCTAATTGGCTTTCCACCAAGAGGATGATCCGATCCAAGTCAATTATGCTCCTAAACCATAAGTGCTCTAAAAGGGGAAAAGGACCCCAAAAGTAATCCAAAAGATTTAGAATCTTTATTGTAGTTCGACTTTGGCACATTGGAATATTTTGGGAGCATTTGCCTGCTAATGTGTATTTTTGACAATAGGGGCAAACTCGTGGTTTTCGTGAATCCAAAAATGAGTTGTTGAGCATGAGAAGACTTAGTCATTAATGAAGTAAACACATTTTTTTCTTCCAACTAGACTTTTTCCTTCACTTTAACTGGGTACTGTCATTTGCAGAGAGACTGGGGTCATGAACGTAGCTTCGAGGGAATTCCCCCGGCTTGCTTATTTCAGTGATAGTCGTTCACATGGAACCACACTGCACTTGGATTCTAGTGTTGAAACCACTTCTTTAGGCTCTATTTGCATAGGCTCAAAATATCTTGAGAGCTGGGACAAAATTATTGAACCAGCCACATTATCTAACATTTTTCTCTGCAAATACTCAGTAATAAATATACGTTGGAGGAATGAATGAAGGTCAGAATGAATCATTTGACCATAGAATAGACAGATATTCCCACTCACTTAATCATGCAGCAGTGACTGTTGGGTCTCTGCTGTGTGCACTGCAGTGTGAAAGGCACAGCGCGAGACATGCAGAGGTGGCAACTATAGCAGATGGCTCCTGCCCTCAAGTAGCTTACACTCTGCATGGGGCAGAGCCGCAATCTGCAGCCTTTTCCTCTCGGTGACATCATGGAACAAGTCAGCTGTGGGATGACCGTCCTCTCCAAGGGTCCCCAACTACCGTAGAGGCCAGAGTTCCCACCTTTTCTCCCTGTAAGCCTTAACTTCCCCTCCTCTCTCTCTCTTCCACCTACGTCCTATATCAAAGCACACAGCAGAAGGACCAGTGCTGATGGTGTGACACTCCATCTACTTGATTGTTTCTGAATATTATTAGGGGGAAAGCATATGAAATTGTAGGTATTATAGGTCAGAATGACCAGCTATCAACAATTTAATATAGTGCAATCAAAATTTGGCATATTTGTATAAAGTGGATAATCCATAAGGTCTTGGGAGCTCAGATTTTAGATTTTTAGATTTTTCTAAAAAGTCCTTCCTCTAGGACTCCCTCTCAGCCAGACAGGCCCAGTGTCAGAGTTTGATAGTTTGGGGTTGACTGTGCTTCTGGGAGGTGAGAGTTGATGAGGTTTTGTTAAATCCAGCTGAGGTACCTGAAATGGAGGGATACTTTTGGTGTAAAAAGTACTTCAGAAACACCCTTTGTTTGCCAAACAATCTGATTTGGATAAATACAGCGTAAAAATTTCAAAGTCAATACAACTATATGAAAAGATCTAATGGCTCAACATGATGTGAGTTAGTAAGGCCCTGTTTTTACTGTGATCTCTCCTGTTTAAACCCATGCTCCCTCCTGCTGGCTTGAAAACCTACTGACCAATTTCATTTGGACTGAAAAACATTCAGTTAAATAAAAGTACTTAGGTAGTAGATAACCATGATATTAAGCCTCCAAAATGAAGAGGAAGAAGAAGAAGAGCAGGAGGGGGTGGGAGAGAAAGGAAGGGGAAGGGGAGGAGGAAGTAAATGTCTACCACCACAATATAGAACTGCTTTTATTATTTCAGTGAAGATGCTTCAGGACTTTTTTTTTTTTCCAAATAGGTAATACTTTGAAATACAAATATTCTTGGGAAGTTGAGGGGAAACTATTAATCACTCATAATTTACTGGGAGCTACTTTAAATCAAATGTTTTCAGAACCGGAAGTGACTTCAGAAGTATTTTAAACCAGTTCTCAACGAAGGGTGATTTTACCCCCGGAGACATCTGGTAATGTCTGGAGACATGTTTGGTTGTCACAGCTTATGGGTGCTCCTGGAATCCAGTGGGTAGAGGCCAGGGATTCTGCTAAACATCCCACAGTGTGTAGGACCATCCCCTCCATAAAGAATAATTGGTCCCAAATCTCAATAGTATGATTTGGTGAGAAAACTTATTTTCAACCAATACCCTCACTTTTGGAGTCAGATGCCCAGAGCTTGAAGATGATTGACAAAGTCACTCAGCCAACTGGTGGCAGGAGAGGGTGCTCCTCTGCTTCCTATCCAGGAGCACTGGACAAGAGTCTTTTCACTGCACTGGAATGAAAGACTTTTCTCCCAATACCTTGTTGAGACCAGCAGTGTGACTTGAGAAAATGCAAATTTTGATAGCTAACAGGGGATTCAGGGAAACAGGAGGGGATCATTCTCATACAGAGCTCTGGGAAGAAAGGCAGATACAAGTAGTAGGTGGCAAGAGTCTGCAAGAAGGAGAAATGAAATAGCCAGAGAGCTTCGTGGTGGTGATGGAAACCAATCCTAGAGGAGGCACAAAAGGCGCAGTGGGGGGATCCCTGGGTGGCGCCGCGGTTTGGCGCCTGCCTTTGGCCCAGGGCGCGATCCTGGAGACCCGGGATCGAATCCCACATCGGGCTCCCAGTGCTTGGAGCCTGCTTCTCCCTCTGCCTGTGTCTCTGCCTCTCTCTCTCTCTCAGTGTGACTATCATGAATAAATAAATTTAAAAAGAAAAAAAAAATTAAAAAAAAAAAAAAAAAAAAAAAAGAAAAAAAAAAAAAAAAAGGCGCAGTGGGGATATACCTCCCCAAACGTTGCTAGCTTAGCAATTTAGTATGAATATTTTTAGGGTGACTAAGTTGTCCCAATTTGCCTGGGACTGATTTTAAGATGGAAAATCCTAAGTTCTGGGAACCCTCTCAGTTCTGGGCAAACCAGGTACGTTGGTCACTCTAGTTCCCATTCCTTTACGTGAACAGACTTGATAACAAGTTTTCCAGCCAAACTGCATAGTAGTTTGGTGAATTGGATGAATTTGGTGAAGAACACATGAGACCTCTTCCACACATTTTTGCAGCTTCCAGTGAATATATGATTATTTCAAAAAATGTTTTAAATAGTTTATTGAATATGATCTGAATGAATAATAATCTACTCTCAACTGAGACACCAGGGCCCTTTTACAGGGCCTGATGGGACACCCAGAGGAGAAAGTCATAGGATGTCATGCCCACTGTGGGCAACAACATCATAGGTACTGAGGCTGTCATCTGGTCATGTACAAATGGTGTACATTTAGGCGTGGTCAGAGGGTTACTTAATCCTGAAGTAGTCCAGATCTTCTTGTGCTGGTAAATAGTGAAGCTTGGGCTATAAGCAAAGTGGGATGGTTTATATAAGAAAAAAAATTATAGGAGAAACTTCCATTGAGACAGTTGTTCATTCATCTAGTCACTTATTCCAGTACCAAACACTCTGCTAAGTGATGAAGAATAAGAGTTGGGTGGGAACACTTCTTGTCCCTTGAAAGGTTTTTAGTTTGGGACTGAAAGAAAGGTGCTGAGCAAAAATGCCCCCATTCTAACTTGAACAATGTAAAATATACTTCTTTCATAAAAGGGAAAAGGGAATACTCATTGAATACCTTCTATATTCATGTTATTGTGTTCAAGTTAGATAGCTCAGTTTCTCCTGGCAGATGAAACTAGACCTTACAGAGAAACCTCGGATTTTTAGTGTTTGGACATCTGTAAAAGAATGTTTTAATGTAATGGAATTTCCATTTTTTAAGGGGAATATCCACAAGTTCCTCTTACGGACCTGGGAGCCTGAGCCTTGGATGGAAGTGTTTGACCAGAAGACTTCTCAATTCATTCGAAATTTCTTATCTTTTTGGGTTAAATCATGGGGAAATTTTATCTAATTTTTTACTGGGGATCAAGGGCATATGACTCTTCCACATGACCAGGGAAGGCCAACCCCTATTCTACAGGGTTTCATGTAAGCCTTGTTCCTGACTCTTAAAAGTATCCTCAGCTATTTTCCTGAGGCCTGTGATCAGTTTCTCAGAGTTACAGGCCTTCATCTTACTGTTACAGGTCATTCTTCCTGAGACCAGAAACTCTTGAAATGAATTCTTTTTAAGCTGCAAATGAATGCTACTATATATTTTGCCAAAAGCAGAAGAAAAGTACAGCGGACACTGGGTTATAGCAAGTGGGTCAGGAGAGAAAGGAAACAGATGGGAATGGGAGAAGGAGGAAGGAAAGCATAAATGTGCCAAAGCAGAAACTAGAAGTCATGGAGGAAAACCTTGGCCTCTTCTTTTCATTGAGAATTTCTCATGGTCAGGAAGTCAGTGCTGCCATCTTGTTTTTAGGTGCTTCCCTCTTTGTCTTTAGTCTTTAGCACAAAACTGGAAGAATCACTGGGGGAAGCTTAAAACAAAAACAAAGAACAACCTACCCCCAAGCCCCCCTTCCAGAGATTCTGATACAATGGGTCCTGGACAGGACTCAAGCATCTATATATCCCTGAAGCCTCCAGGCCCCAGCCCCCAGAAGAGAGCCATATTGAGAACCACTGTTTAGCATCAACCTCTAAGTTTTACAGGTGGAGAAATCAAGTCCCAGAGACGTTAGATAACTGACAGATGTTCACACGGTTGGACACAGAGGTGCATCCAGCCCTCAAGTCTCCTTCCTGCTCCCCATGTAATAGCTTCCCAATACTGCATTTCAAATGCCTCACAAATGAAGTATAAGACCAGGCATGCTATAGATGGTAGAGAAGTGTCACTTCTTTCCCTCATGGACTTCTTTAAAAAAAATACCTAACATGGTACCTGGCACAAAGCAGCACTTAATAAATATTTGCTGAGTGAAGGAACAAGGCACATGTTTAGTTTTCTCCCCCACGCCCACCAGAAGCAGTACAATAACGTGTTCTCAGGCACTAAAGTGAAATGGAATGTCTTTCACATTCAGTCCCTTTCTTCGGGTGCGTACCTTTTGGTGACTCAGTCTATGAGCCTGTGATTGAGTGGATCATAGAATTCAAGGGGATTTCCATTAAAGTAATGAAGTAGCAGTTGGCTTTTCAGCTTCGAATTCTTTCCCTTGTTAAAGAAAGTGAAACATTATCTTGAGTAGGGTCGGCTATTTAAATCCCGCTGAATGGATTTTCAATAGAAGTGATTGAAAAAAAACATTTTTAATTTTTTGGAGGAATTTGTTCCATTCTGTCTTGTGTTTCATTATAAACAGTTTTTTTTTTAGCAGAAATTATTCTTCATGCCATAAATGTGTGGTGAATGCCTCCCAACCATATTTCCACACAGACCGCAAGTCTTTGCCAATTTTTTTATATGTAGAGCCCCCACTGATGATGGCTCAGAACTGAAACCCGATCTAATGCTACTAAACTCCTGGATTGAGAAGGGTCTTAAAATCAACTTTAGTGGTTTAGACAGAAATTAACCCAGAGCCTCTGGTTTCTCTCTTTTACTAGGATTGTTGATGATGCAAGACAAAGCCTACTCATGTTGGATGGTAAGCCTTTGAGGGCAGGGATCAATTCTGTTTTCCTCACTTTGATATTCTTCACACACAGTCAGTACTCTAAACCATGCATTCTCAATGCAGGTGACAGTGCCCCCCAGGGGTGAACTGACTCTTGGGGGAGGGGCATGAGAAAAACCTGAGAACTGGTTTACTGCCCTTCAAAGGGCCACAGTCCATAAGTGGATATACAGTATATCTGTGGCATTAAATTTTCATGGGGAGATGGGGTGAAAAATATCTAAAATGCTCTTGAGGAGAGTCATAATTTTTAAAAAGGTTATTTACTGACTGCCTGAATGTTAATGTATGGCTGGAGATAGTGTTTCATGGCTCCATTTTCTAGAGCTGGACAGGCAACCTGAGCAAACACTCTTGTACTTGGAGACCTAGCCAACTGCCATAACATTTTGACTTCAGTTTGAACTGTTCTCTACACATCCCACTGTCATTGTGATTTGAGATTCTAAGTGGAGCCACAGGCCCCAGGGAGGCCTCTCTGGGCCTTCACCTATTTGAGTGTGAAAATGGGAGAATTTCATCAGGGAATAACTCAAAGGTAATGAAGCTGGTACCATGAGAGTAGCAGTGGCAAGGAGCAAGGCAAAGCAATTTCATGAGGAATGACCTACAAACTCTCTCATACAGAGCATTCGATCAGCACAAACTCTCTTATGGATTAGCTATGGCTCTGCCACTTAGGAGTTTTTTTAAAGACATGAATCTCAATTTCCTCGTTTCTGAAATGGGGACAATAGTAGATGTCATCACCACATCCTAGTGCCCTGGTTAGTATCCAATGGGATCACACACACAAACTATAAGTTGTTAATTTCAGTGTATTATTATTATCCTGGTGACTGAAATACTATTTCCCAATGGACTCTCTGTGCAGAAGCGAGCAAGGATTTGAAGGAATAAGATCATTCCATGCCAGGGGCAAGTTGCAGGCCCTGGAAGATTTCAAGTGACATCCCACATGCCCCTATTTGTATGCAAAGGGAGCTCGAAAGTGAGGCCTCACGTGGAGCAGTTAGTTTCGAGAAACAAATTTGTACAATCAAAGGGGGGCACAAGGAGGACAGCTAACAGGCTCTGCATGAAAGGAAACTATTTAAAACTATAACTAAATGTTAATTATCCCCAGTACAAGTGTACAGGAGGTCCAACCACCTTAGGATGGTTGCCTTGAAAATATTCTCAGTTCCGGATCTTGACCCCCATCTCTGTCCTTGGGTCTCAGTCTTTTTGCAAGAGCACCTCCTTCTTTCTGCTTTTATTGTGTAAATCTGTTTTGGGAAGTGCCTTTCTCCATAGTAGTTTCTCTAACCATAGGATCCATCCCTTACCCAACAGGAGTTCTCCCCTAAATTGGAATCGTTCCATCTGGAATAATCTGCCATCTTGGGAAGTTACTGGAGAGAGTATAAGATGACAGGGTATTCCATGGAAACCTTTTTTTAATAATAATAAATTTATTTTTTATTTGTGTTCAATTTGCCAACATACAGAACAACACCCAGTGCTCATCCCGTCAAGTGCCCTCCTCAGTGCCCGTCACCCATTCACCCCCACCCCCCACCCACCTCCCCTTCCACCACCCCTAGTTCGTTTCCCAGAGTTAGGAATGTTCATGTTCTGTCTCCCTTTCTGATATTTCCCACCCATTTCTTCTCCCTTCCCTTCTATTCCTTTTCACTATTATTCATATTCCCCAAATGAATGAGAACATATAATGTTTGTCCTTCTCTGATTGACTCATTTCACTCAGCATAATACCCTCCAGTTCCATCCATGTTGAAGCAAATGGTGGGTATTTGTCATTTCTAATAGCTGAGTAATATTCCATTGTATACATAAACCACATCTTCTTTATCCATTCATCTCTCCATGGACACCGAGGCTCCTTCCACAGTTTGGCTACTGTGGACATTGCTGCTAGAAACATCGGGGTACAGGTGTCCCGGCGTTTCATTGCATCTGCATCTTTGGGGTAAATCCCCAGCAGTGCAATTGCTGGGTCGTAGGGCAGGTCTATTTTTAACTCTTTAAGGAACCTCCACACAGTTTTCCAGAGTGGCTGCACCAGTTCACATTCCCACCAACAGTGTAAGAGGGTTCCCTTTTCTTCCATGGAAACCTTTGACATTCCAAGACCTTCAGACTAATCCACTGGGAATGTGGACACGATAATTCTGGTCCCCAGGTAAGGGCTAGTTAGACTTTCTTCTTTTTCCAGTTTTCTGGAGTATTATGGAAACAGATACACATATATGCACACACACACACAGAAATCTTCTGAAGACAAATTACTTTTCAGAAAAAACTCCAGTTTCAACCCATAAGGAAAGACAGAAACACTTTTTTAACCATACCATTGTTTGGTAGGTTGCTTCTCTCATAGTAGAGTTCATGTTTCAAGTATTAAAACAGAGTAGTATTGTTTGTTTGTTTTTTCATTCATCTCTGACTTTTAAAAGTAGCCTCAAACCTTTTGAGAATAAGAAATTTGAAGCACTGGAATTATCATTTGCAATAGTTTAATTAAATTCCTAGACAAATGCCATCCTCCTGCCCAATTCCTGTAGGGTATGGGATTAGTTTCATTCTTCCACTTAAGACTTATTTTCACTCTCTTCCAACATGCTTCCTCATGCTTATTTGTGCTTCAGTGCCTTTAACTATTCTGTTCCCCTGACTAGGAATGCCCTTGGAATGATTTTTTTTCATCTTTCAAGACCCACCTCAAGACTCACTCTCTCTGTGAAACTTTTCCTGTCCTCTTTGGCCTATGCTGTCCTCTTTCTCTGACCTTCTACTATGTTCCACAAAATTGAATAAATAATTGTTTTACATATTTTTTCCTCTGTTGCCAGTGTTCTATTTGCCAGTACACATACTAAGTACTTTATACATATTTATTGGTTGAGTGAAATTCCCCAGATGGCTAGAAGTGAGAGAACATTCTTTTTTTTTTTTTTTTTTTTGCAAAACATTCTTGGGTAATGGATGAGAGCTGGTGTTTCCTCGGAGCAAGAGAATGATCATATGACTCTTTATTCTCACTAATTGTGCAACTTTGAGCAACTTACATAGCTTCTAGAAGTCTCAGCTAGGATATAAAATGGAGGTAATGGAACAGCCACTTTGTCTATTTTTTGGAAGAATCAAGAATAAGATACGAAAAGTGGCTAGCTCAGTGCCTGACATATAGCAGGTGCAATCAATAGTAACTGTCATTATTATTATTGTTGTAATTATGGTTATTCTCCATAGTACCCAGTACAGTTCTGCGCATGTTGATTGACTATTTAATCCTGAACAATGAGACCGTTCAATGTCCTTCATTGATCTGTTTCTGCATGATTTGTTCAGGGTGCAGGAAATCTGTTGAGGAAAACAAGTTGGAGGAGAAACAGGAGGATCTAGTAGGAGTGCCATATCTAAGCATTGTAGTCCAAGTCAGGTAGAAATGAAGACTTTCCCACTGAATTTCCTGGACTGGCATGAGGTGTGGCAACCATACCTTAGCTTAGACTATATGAGGAGCGTGATAAACCAAGACTTTGAATAGTGGCTTTTATGAAGCAGCTAAGATAAAAATCTTACCATTCAATTTTTTATTTACAACTTAGAAATTCTAGATTGGTTGACATTGGCTCCATACTTTAAACCAACTGATGGGAAGAAAAATCTGTTATTGATTTACTGGCTTTTTTTTTTTTCCTCTTTCCTCCGAGCACTGAGTAAAATTCTCTCCAAAACAAGTATTAGGGCCCTCACAGCCCTCAGGGACCTGAAGGGGTAAGTGTGGGATGGGAGGCATCTCATTGCTGGCTTCTAGGGTTGTGTCCCTCCTTCAAGCATTCCCTCTGGCAGACCACTCTTCTTCCCCATCCCCAGGGAAGCCCTTGCCCAGCAGAGGGTTCCCAAATCAGGAATCAGCAAACTTGGGCTGTCTTCCAAACAAGGCTCCCTCCACAGCCCCTCCCATGAGCTATCCCCATCTTAGTAGACTCCTTTCCTGAATGGTTTCCTACTTTTGCCATCCTGTCCCCAGAGGGAAGAGTCTAGGGCTGGGACATTCCCATCAAGTAGGTCAAGTTACAAGGAGAAAGAAAGGCTCTGATCCATCCATAGAGGCAGTCTCCTGCTCTGCGTTAGGGCTATGTCTGAAATCGGGCACCACAATATGAGTGCCAGACACCATGCTGGGTACTCAGCGCATGTCATTTAATTTATGTTTCATAACAAACATGGAGAGTGGAACTTACTATCTTGAATAAGACTTGGAGAGCCGAAGCAGCTCACCCAATATCATATGGCTAGTAAGTGGTGGAGCTGAACAAAGCTTTTCCATTGTGCTTTGATCTCTCATAGGACTGGCTTGTTGGGGCTTCCTGGCCTTGGTAAGGTTATACAGGTCACTACAGAGAATTGTGCTCAGATAAGTTAGTAAAAGAGAACAGCCTGGAAGATGGAGCCCTTTCCTTGCTCTACATTACCAGTCCTTCAAAAAGCTGGCCTCAGACCAGGCCAGGCTTCACTCCCACCATATCCTATTTGATAAGGAGTTGCAGAACCAGTAAGATGCAAGGGGAGGGGGAGGGGGACGTCTGGGTGCCTCAGTGGCTGAGCTCCTGCCTTTGGCTCAGGTCATGATCCTGGGGTCCTGGGGATTGAGTCCCACATCAGGCTCCCTGCAGGGAGCCTGCTTCTTCCTCTGCCTATGTCACTGCCTCTCTCTGTGTGTCTCTCATGAATAAATAAATAAAATCTTAAAAAAAAAAAAAAAGATGCAAGGGGAGGGACATAAACTTTGCCACTCCATGGGGAAAGGGGGAGTAAATGTGTGGTCATATTTAATCCACACTGGGTCTCCAGAACAATTTGTTCCCAGGGGGGCCTGGGGGCTCAGTTCCTTACTGTACTTCATTTTCATATTGTACTTTGTGCTTTGCAAAACATCTCAGGAAGTATTATTTCATTCAATTCTCTTTTGAGAATTGAGCAGCAGGAGAGATTCTTTTTAAGACTCAAGGCAGATTATGGCATACCTCTGCTGAAAACCCTCCAGTGGCTTCCATCCTACTCACAGTCAAAGTCAAAGGCCTTACAAGGTCCTGGCCCATCTAGTCCCACTTCCCTAGGACCTCAGGGTTCCTATACCCCCCATCCTCATCCCCTCCATAGTTCTGGCCTTGCTGTATTTGAATGTACAGACTCACCTTTGGCTCAGAACCTTTGCATTTGCCATCCCTCTACCTGGAATGCTCTTCCCCCAAATATGCTCTGGGGTTACTTCTTTACATCCTTTGGGTCGACGTCTCAACAGCAGCCTCTAAGAGATGCCCTTGCTGATCTCTCTCTGGCACTCCTCACTTCCCTTCATGATTTACTTTTTGCCAAGACACTTATCACCATCAGAAATTCTGTAGGTTTAGTTTATTCACTTATTTACCTGCTCCCCCCACCCCCGCCATGAAGCTCTAGAGAGAGAGAGACTTTTATCTGTTTTGTTTATGACTATACCACCCCCCATCTTGCCCTGGGTACTACAATAGTACCTGACCCTGACTCATGATCCATAAATATTTAAATTCAATATGAAATATTGAATGAGAGCATGAATTCTTATAGCAATGATATTTTTTAGTCAAAGTAAGTATTGTGTTATCAGTTTTACAGATGAAGAAACAAAAGCCCAGGAGTTTCCCTGGCTGGTCTAAGGTCATGCAGATGGTAGTAGAGCCATCTAGAACCCTGGGCCATGACCTGTAAGCAGTCAATTGCTGACTTCCCTTGTGGCTATTTCCATGCAGGGACATGAATGAGTCTAATATGGGTTCAGGACAGGGCTGATCCACAGTCACGCAGACTTTCACTATAGTGAGAAGAGGGTATCTCACTATTGTCATTTCCTGGACAGAGAAATATGCATCTCTGCCCGCTGGGTTCAGAGCGGTAGTAATTATGAGAGTCTGGAAGGAAGTGAGAAAAGCATCGGGGACATTTAACAACCTTCACTGACCTGCTAATTATTATTTACAGTAAGACAGAGCATTTCCTCTGCGGAGGCAAAGACATAGAACATATTTTATATATATATATATATATATATATATATATATATATATATATATATACTTGAATCCCCATAGCACTCTCTGGAAGCAGACAGAGAACAGAAAGAATGAATGGGCAGGTCAGAATGGACTTAGCCTTAGGAGATGAAAGGAATGAATCTTCACTGTCCTTTATTAAATTCCTCCCAGAAACTCTCCAAAGATGGTATTAGAAAATATGAGAATCACATTGTAAACTCTTCAGAGGCTGGATCCTATTTTCATGCATCTCCTGCTGGTGTGATGCACAGCTTTGTGATGGCAGGTTGGAGAAGTGTGTCTGAATTGACTGCCAAGGCCGAAAGAGGCTTTGATTCTGGGCTCTTCCAACCCTGTCCCCAGGGCATGGACCATCCCTGGCCCGGTGCTGCCCAAGCCCTCCACCTCCACTGACAGAGGCTCATATCAACTTGTACTTGATTCCTTTGTCTTATTATACTTCTTAGGTTGAATTACTGTGTGGCTCCTGTGAGGCTCACCCTTTAGTTCTCCTTCTGGACTCTGGAGTCAAAGAGGGTAAGTCTACTAAGTTATGTCAGCTAAGCACTTGTACCTACAACAAACATGTTCTCATCTCACAGGCTCTAAAAGGGAGAACTCGGCAACTAGTGGTTCTTGAAAGCAAGACTTCCCCGAAAGTCCTCCCGGGGTGTGTGTGTGTGTGTGTGTGTGTGTGTGTGTGTGTGTGTGTGTTATGGGGTGTGGACTGAGTGTTTCTAGTGTGATGGTGCAGAGCATGGTGTTGGAGTCAAGCTGTCTGGGCTCTGCTCCTGGCTGTGTCACACAGCTACATGGTTTGCATATGACACTTAGCCTCTCTGTGCCTCAGTTTCTCCATCTGTAGACTGAAAATAATAATAGTGACACCTTCATAGAGTTGTTGTGAAGATCAAATGAGCTAATCATGTCTGTGAAGTATAGCACAGTGTCTACCTCGCTCATTGGTAGCGCTTGATCCTGTGAGCCCTTATATGCTATTCAGCATCCTTCAGGAGGAAGCACTGATTATAATGTGCAGAAGATACCTGGGGGTCCTGGTGGCATTATCCTCGGTGCCACCCCTTCAGTCCTGCTCTTCTTCCCTCCGTCTTTATTCTACTCCATCCTTTCCCTAGTCTAGTCCCAAGAGACTGTACTCCCAGCTGAACAGCCACTCCTTCTAGGGGGATGTGGTCTGAGACACATTCACAGGGGACCAGAGAAATCTGAAATTCTTCAAGGTCCAAAAGAATGATTCAGAGGGTGACACCTGAGTATGGTGAGTGAGACAGGATATTTTGGGGGGTAAAGGGAAAAGTCTGCCCAGTATCCCCTCACACCAAGCACCCCTTGACTCACCCAATGTGGAACATTCATTGGATGTGTCAGCAGCATCATATCTTTCTCAAATGCTTTAATGGTAACATTCTCTACCTCTCAAATCATGACGAGCCTTCTGATATGGCAAGCCTGCATATTTGAATGAATTGCCAGATTCCTTTAGTCAGAACTAATGCTAAATCACATAAAATTAGAAGAAAAAATGATTGGCAAATGGTATTAATGTTCCAAATGTTAGATGGGTTAGAAAAAAAAAAAAGAAAAGAAATATAAAGAAAGGAAGCTGATATTTTTTGAGAGTCTGTTGTCACCAGGCCTGTGTGAGGCGGTTAGCCTGCACCCTCCTTCCACGGCCCATGCGGTGGTGGTCATATTCTCCTTATCTTCAAAGATGAGCAGTGAGCAACCCCAAGGAGCCTGCATTGAGTCAAGAAATCAAGAATCCCAACCCCAGTGGGTCTGTATCTGAAGGGAAAAACCTTGAGGAAGTAGGGGAAGTTTCGAGCCAGAGATCAGGGGACCTGGTTTCTAATCATGAGTACTGATGCAGGCTGGCTTCTGTTTCTTCGCATATAAAACAGGAATGAGAATATCTATTTAAATTTCTCCCAGGGTTTGTAAAGTTGAGTTTTGATCATTTTATTCATTTATGTGTAATATTTACTTATACACACATGAACAGAAACATGCCTCCCCGCCACAGAACTACCAATGTCCATTCCTTGGGCCCCAGCTCTGGTCCCATGCCCTGGATATAAGGCCCTAACTGTGTCAGTACTTAGTTTCAGTGATTCCTACCAGATGCTTAGATAATTCCTTTATACACCTGGGTCTTGAACTTGTTCCCTCTCTGCTATTACAGGGATTTTAGCACATTTACACTATCTGTCCTTTTCTCTGTATTTTTGCATAATACTGTTATCTTCCTAATCTCATGGTTCCTTTCATAGTTTGAAGTAATATACTTAAATTTTTGTTTTGTGATTCATCAACTTTTAGGCAGTACTTATTGTCTTGCCACTGGAACAAAAGTGCCACAAGGGTGAGAATCTCTGTCCCTTTGGCTCCTTGCTGCCTTCCAGGGCTGGGGATCACCCTGACACAAGGAGGCACTCGCTTGCTATTTGTCGGATGAAAGACTGTAACATCAGCCAAGAGGACACCTGCACTTCCTTCCCCACCCCACCTCCCCCACTTCCTTGTCAGAACTGTACTATTCACTTTACCTTTTCAGGGTTTTTAAGATTTATATTCTAGGTCTTCCAAGTTGCATCTGTAGGCTGGTTTGAGAACCTGAAAAGAGATACACAGCATATAAAATACTGTGATTATGAAAATATTACATACTGCAGAACCAAGGAATGTGACCAAATTGCCATCCTGAACAAGGAGACCTTGGGTAGAGAACATTCCAGAAGCCAAGGCCAGATGGATTTTTCTTTTTTTTTTTTTTTTTTAACACAAGCAAATGCCATCGCAGCCAGTTGTTATCTATGGAGGAGAGTTGAGGGCTGTAAAACTCAGAAAGGCCTTTAAATAGTGACTCCAATAGTGCCTGGGTGGCTTAGTAGGTTAAATGTCTGACTCTTAATTTCAGTTCAGATCATGATCTCAGGGTCATGGGATTGAGCCCTGCATTGGGGTCCCTGCTGGGCAAGGAGTCTGTTTAAGATTTTCTCTCTTCCTCTGTCCCTTCCCTTCCCTCTCTAAAATAAATAAATAAATAAATAAAAACAAATAAATAGTGACTTTATAGACCACCCCTATTCTTTCTAGCTGTGGCTCTGATTTGGGAGTATCTCCAGTGCTTTGCTGGGAAGGGTGCCTCCTCCAGGCTAGTTCTCTTCCTGTATGTCTTTCTGAGGTGTAGATAATTCCACTCAGCTTTACCCACTAACATGATCTCATCTTCTTTGAGTTCTAGGCATTTGTAAAATCTTCTAGATTGCTGTTGGGATCCTTTCGTGTTTGTTATGGATTTATTCTTTTGCATTTATTTCGTGTTATTTCAATGAGATTTGGGAGGAAGTATAGAGATAAAAGGAGGCTCAAGATACCATTCTGAACTTGAGCATTTATTTTGAAACTTTTAAAATTGATGAATATTTCTTCAGGGAAGAACTATGAGGCCTTACGGTTCAGGTAAGGCAGGTTGTTTCAAGTGGGTGTTCGATGGGGTCAGAGAACCAACATTTGCATCCCAAAAAACAGGGCTGTGTCATGTCCTTAGAAATAAATGAACAGTCCCATCGGTGCTACCTTGAGAGGTCATGTGTCAATGAAATGAGAAAAGAGAAAATAGTACTGGGATGAGAGGAAAGATGACAGGAGCATTTCATAGTTTATTTTCAAGTGCCAGTAATTTGTACACCTGGAGATTTACTTTGCAGGCAAACGAATTGAGACTCATTGAGCGAAAGTTATATAGCAAGAAGTGTTGGGCTGGTGATAAGCAGAAGGAAGTCTGCAACCTAGTTCTGTCTTTTACATGTTCTGTGGGTAAATAAAATTGGCCTTGTAGGTGTGGTGGGGACTGGGTGAAGCGACACATGGAGTGTCCCCGGCACAGTGTGGGTTCTTAGGGACTGTTAATCCTCATTCCTTAGAGGCCATGGGATGGACCAGCACAGAAGAAAGATGAAAGATCTTTATACCAGCTCTGTTTGGTTTATTGCAGTCAGTTTCATATCTTCATTCTGTCATTCTGTCTCTTTTTGTCTGTTTATCTCCCTGTCTCTTCTCCACTCCCACCCCAACCCTCAGAGCTAGTAAAATCTTTAAGCAGACTTTGAAAGAAAATTGCATGGTATCAGCCACAGGAATGTGCTACCATTTCACGGTGGCCATCCGCAGCTCTCTCCCAGGACCCCAGATGGAGAAGCCCAGCTGGGCACAAGAGCCTTTAGTGGGTCAGCGGGGGAGGATGGGTGTTTCCTGGATGCTCTTTTGCCCTCTCAGACATTTCCCTTGAGATAGAATGATCCCCTAGTTAGGGGACCCTAGACCCCTGGTCTAAGGCAGTCGCTGTCGTTCCATGGTCAGGGGCTGTGGCAACGTTCTACTAAGCTCCTTATCACCCCACTTATGGAGGTGTTGCTGGGAAATCACTGTTGGGGCCTGAGGGAAGCACATTATGGCATAATCAGGACTTGGCAGAAGATGATTTTAAAAGTGCTTTGTCTTCTTCTACAACGCTACCTGCAGATCTACTTGGTCACTTTGCCAGCAACAGTTCATAGGTCCACATGACTGCCAGGAAAACTGGCATGCCCCTTGCCCACCAAAGTCTGAGTTAGCCCTGCCTTGTGCCCACCAGCCTCTTATCTATAGACATTTCTTCTCGTGGTAAAGCAGATGCCACCATGAGCTCCCCAAACTCCCCGAGGTCAAGCCTGTCCCCCCACCAACCTCACTAGCTGTGTGACTTTGAGCAGTTTACCTAACCTCTCTGTACCTCAGTTCCCCCAACTCCAAAGTGGAGTGTTAACTTCAAAGTGGAGTTACCAATAGAGTTTATCTCAGAGGATTGGAATGGGAATTCAGGGAGTTAGTTTATACATGAAAAGACCTAGGACAGTGTTCTCAACTTCATGCTGCCCAGAGCCCCTGGAGGGCTTGTTAAAACACAGATTGCTGGGTCCCACCCCAGAGTGTTCCTTCAGTTTGCATTTTTTTTCTTGGTCCATTCATTTATTTATTTATTTTTTGTATATTTTTTTAATTGGAGTTCGATTTGCCCAAAACCAGACAAAGATCCCATCAAGAAGGAGAATTATAGACCAATAGTCCTGATGAACACAAATGCAAAAAGTCTCAACAAGATACTAGTTTGCATTTCTAACCAGTTTCCAGGTGATAGCTATGCTGCCTGAGGACCCTCCTTATTAGAACAATGCTGCCGGGGAACCAGCACTGTATGATTTGTTATTCATCATTTACTTGAAAGATTAAAAAAAAAAAAAAAAGGAATGCCACAGTATCTTTGGAATACATGGCCTGATTAAATAGTACTTTCAGAAGATTCTGGTTATCAAGGGATTAGCTAGCCCTCCTACAGAGCTGGAAGGCCTGGAGGAGGATTAGAAGGTGGTGGGGACCAGAGACAAGCAGAGCAGCCTAGAGGCATTTCAGTATCCAGGAGCCCCGTGGGCCTTCCTCTGCTGCTGAATTTATGGGTCAAAAAATGAGACAGGCTTTGGGGAGCCAGATAAGGCCTGCCTTGCCTCACTCCCCAAGTATTTTGGGCTCAGCGTGGTACCAGGTGCCGTGGAGAGATCATGACACAGCCTGGGCCCCTGCCTTCAATGATCTCACTTACCCAGTGAAGTTTACCACACACCAAATAATAAGAAGACACTGTAGGTGCTTAAGATCAGACACGGTGCCACCATAGATGCTGTCAGAGGTGACTCTGGGTCACAGTGCTGGAGACGGTGCACCCGCTGACCGGTGCTGCAAGCTTGCTCCCCCGTATTCTAGTTGTATGGCCTTGGAGAAGATGCTCTAGCTGGCTGAGCCTCAGTTATCCCCTCTGTGATGGACAGGACTGCCCCCTCCCAGGGTCCCTGAGACAACATGAAGCACTGTGGAGGCCTGGGAGGGCAGGGACCTGTATATCCCAAGCGCTGCGGCATCCCTGGCTGGTCCCCGGGGGTGTGGCAGGTGTGCCTTACTTTTGGTGGAATGAGCACACTCGGGAGTGCAGCGCTCACAAGGTGGGCTCAGCATGGGTGGGGGCTCAGCATGGGTGACCATCCTTGTTATTTGGGGTGAGGACTGGCCTGATTAGGGGAGGCCATTGGAAGATGCAGCAAGGGCTCTGGATCAGGAGGGACGGCCGGGAAGAGGAGGGCAGGAGAAAGAAGGTATTTCAGATGTGGCCTAGGGCATAAGGCAAGTCTGGGGAATCGAGGAGGGGGAAGGCTGAGGAATAAGCCTGCTGGGTAGGGGGCTGGTGAGGGAGGAGAGCCCCAGGGCTGTGCTTCCAGCGAGGGCTGTTCCTCTCCCCAGGACTGCCTTCTCCTAAAAACCAAGAGGCAAAGAGCACAGGTCACAGTTTCATTTTGTTTCCCTTCTAACTGACAACGCGTTTTTTTTTTTTTTTAAGATTTTATTTATTCACGAGAGACACACACACACGGGGGGGGGGGGGGGGGGTGCAGAGACACACAGGCAAAGGGAGAAGGAGGCTCCATGCAGGGAGCCCGACGTGGAACTCGATCCCAGGACTCCAGGATCAGGCCCTGGGCTAAAGGTGGATGCTAAACCACTGAGACACCCAGGGATCCCCAACAACGCATTTTGATAGAAAAGATCAACCCAGGCATAAAGGACCATTTCATAACGTTCTCCCATCGTGCCTCGGAGCCTTAGATCATTCGGTGCTCAGGAGGCTTCTGCAATTTGGCTGCAGCTTAACATTCCAACTTCATCTCCATTTCTTCCCGTATAGGACTTTGCTGGCTCCCAAAACCAGGGTCCTACCTGGAAAACTCCTATTCAACCTTCAGGACCCAGTCAGTGCCTCCTCCCTACCCCCGCCCAGTAAGAAGAGGTAACTTGTGCTGCAGCCTGCATTTCCAGGGCCTCCAGCCTGGAAGGAGAAACACAGTTGAGCAAAGCTCCCTGGTTCCAGCCCCAGCCCCCCCCCCCCAGTGACTCTGGGAGTCTCAGCCGCCCTTCCAAAGCCTCCTTCTCTAGTTTTCCTCTGAGTCTCCAGAAGGTGTCATCTGTGTGCTCCTGTGTGCAGCTGTCTATCCCCTCGTGACATTTGTCAGCTTCCTTGTCTGCTGAACGGGGGGCGGGCTGCCAGGTTGCGCAGCTCCCGTCAGCTGCTGCCATCTGAGGCCACAGCGTGGAAGGCTGTGCTCCCTTTCCCGCCGTCCCAAGGCCTGAGTGCAGACAATGAGAGTGCAAGGCTACGAGCAGCCTGTGGATAGCTCACCCTCGCCTTGCCCTTCGTGCACCAGGACGACCCTGACCGCTTCCGTGGAACCTCCGCCTTCCTCCTCACACTTCCCAGAAGCAAGCACGGACGTTGCTCCCAATCTACAGGCGGGGACCCCAGCACCGGCGGCGCTCAGGTGTCTAAGTGACCGGGTATCTGCGCACGTTTTCAAGGCTGGGAGAGGGCAGCTGTCAGTGGAAACCCAGGTCAGCTCGGCCCCAGAGTCCAGAGCCTTCGTCTGGCCCCCGCGGTGGGCCAGCGGCCCCCTGGAGATGCAGCAATGCAGTCAGGCCCCCCGGTTGCCTCGGCAGCCGCTCAGCTGGAAATCTCTGCCTCGTAGCAGAAGCTCGACAACCACTAAACGAGTGAAGGGATAAATAATCCGAATCTTCTTCTCATCGGACCCTCTCACCCTCAACGGAGGGGTCCAGGGAGGGTCTCCATATCCTTCCCTAACCTTCAAAATCACATCACTGATGTCGCTTAGATGGGTTTCCTGTAAAGCAGGCTGAGGTGCCAACATCTAGGAAATGGAACTCCCATGTCAAAGGTTCAGTGACGACAAGGCCACCCCGGCTGGTTTCTGCCCCCACCTGCTCATGCAGGCCTCAGCCCCCTGCGGAGCCCTGCCCCGTCATTTGGGGAATCCGGGGAGCACATGCCACGTGCGCCAGTAGTGGTTGCTACGTGGTGTCCTCTCTCCCCTCCTTCCCCCCTCGAGGCCCTCCTGACGATGTCCTCTCTATGCATGGCCCCCCTGAGCTGCCTCACTCTGTGCCCAAACCCACTGCAGGAATACAGCCCACCACATTCAGGGCCTTCTCCTCTGAGATGGGGGCTGGTCCTCACAGTGCCAGGGCCATGCTGTCATGCTGTATCTGCTTAGATGTGAGGGGGCCGTTACCCTACTCTGTGTCACACATTCCATCATCTGGGTCAGATGATGATGTGAGCGCCCCATGACTTACCATATCCTTTGGAAATCCTCTCCACCAGCTTCACGTAGCAGCCCCTCTATCCACAGTGCCCCAACCCATGTTTGAGACTGGCAATTATGTGTGTGTGTGTGTGTGTGTGTGCACTTGAATTGCACATGTGACTCCACGCTGTCCTCTGTCCCCTCCTTGCTCCCCACACTACACACTAGGCTGCTCCTTGCTTTTCTTTCCTCATGATGCTAATCAATCCCGGAATATAGATGTTTGCTGGTCTTGGCTCCTCACCCTCCTCCCTGCTCATCAGGCAAATCCAGCCACATATGGATTCGTTTTAAGGATTATCTGGGACCCCCTCCTCCTGACCATCCCCTAGCTACAGACTTAAGAAGACCAGCTCCTCAGTCCAGACATCAGGTGAGCCAGCCTACTGGGGGAGATGAAGGGCGGATTGAGCTTTATCAACAGGTCTGGCATTTCCAGATTTAAGGCCTGGATTTACTATGAAGCTGATGAGGGCTTAGGTTTCAGGACCTCCTTCCCTGATTTGCATGGAAGAGGCCCCAGGGCTCATATGTCTTTATAAAATTGGCAAAAGTAAGTTATTTTAAGGCAGTCAGTTAAGTGCTGGTTTTTCTGTCCCCGTCTTACCTCCAGTACCTTCCTTCCTGTTAAGTGACATTGGAGTGGCCATGGGCATCCTGGGGGATCCAAATAAAGGGCAATTAGGTTGTTGCCATTTCCATGCATAGTTAGGTTATTGCAAACCCTCCTGATGTAGGAATGGCGGGAATATTCCTATTACCTAAGGGGTAGACTTGTCCCACATCATGGCACAAAGATGCAGGCCCAGAGTCATCTCTCACTGTGACTGTGTCCTATGGCACCTGGCACTGGCAGTATGAGACAGCAGAGGAGAAGCCAGATATTGATGTGTGGAGCCAGAAACCATGTTGTGGAAAGTTCTTCTCAACATTACATGTCCAAAATTTTAAGTGGAAGATTAGGCATCTCACCAGTGCCTAATGAAAACTATTACTGCAAAATACCATAAAAACCCGAAAAAGCAAATTTTGATCAATCATGCTGGAAGAAAGACTAAATTGCCTTTCCTGCCCACATAAAGAAAATAATACTTAATAATCATCAGCTACAGAAACGATGCCTCAAAAAAAAAAAAAAAAAAGCAAACAAAAAAAAACCCAGTAGTAGGGAGGTGTGTCAGAAAGTTAATTGATAAAGATACTACAGGCATCATCTTGGCTTTTATAATATTTTGGTATTTGATGGCTTTTTAAGATTTTTGTAATATCTTGCAGTTTCTTTGCTTCATTGTAAATAAAAATTCACATTTTAAACACATAATTCTGACAGAATTCATTCTTTGTAGCGTACTTCGTATTTTCTTAACTTTAAGTGTAATTAGCTTCAGGCTAGTTCTAATTGTATTAGCCTGAATGGAATGGTATTGGCTTCAGGCCCACATAATCTGCAGCTGTCCTGGACATGGAGTTAGTCTTTGGACCCCTGCCCCCTTCTTGTCTGAATGTCTGCAGTGCTGGGGTAAGGTGGGGAGAGACACCTTTGTCCCTGTCAGTTTCAGTCATGGCAGCCATAAGAAGGTGTCTTTCTAGGTGTCTGGGTGTCTTTGTAGGCTTTTTCTCCTCAGATCTTCTTATTCTCCCCCTGTTTTCTTAGCTATGATGCCTCAGGACTTGCTGCTCAACCCAGCCTCAGTCAAGACTCCAAAACCAGTTTCTACGTGCCTTCTGCTCTGCAGGCTCCCCTCCTGAGTCCAGCCAGACTTCTGTGGGCCCTGTCTGCAAGGTGACGTTGGCCTTTCCCTTCTTTTGTTCTTTGTTCTCTTCACAGAGAGTCTAAAGATGTGCTCAGGGTAGACAAAGCTCTATTACTAAACAAAAATCCCATGCAACATCCTCATTGCCCGCAGTTCTGGAAAGAGAGGCCCAGAAACATTACCCATTGCCTGAGTCTCCAAGACCAGGGTTTGTGAGGGGTAAAGGAAAGGTGTCTCTACTACTTTTTGAATTGGTAATATTTGTATTTGAGGTCTCAACCCAAACATAGAGAGGCATGAAGACACCCCCGTGTCCTTCTCCTCCATCAATGTGACAACTTTTCTGGTTATTGGTTAACTTCCACTCCCACTAGGTGGAAAGACCATTTTATTTGTAGGTAGAAGATGTGATAATGACTCTGCTACTAATTCACTGAGTGTCCCAAAACAGCTCATTTCCCTCCTGGCCTTCATTTTCTCATTCACAGGATGAAGCGATTAGGTTATATGATTGCCACAGTTCCCCAAGGTAAAAATTATCATGAGCTATGAATCATTATGACTGCAAATTTCTTTTATTAAGATTTTTAAAAATGTATTTATTCATGAGAGACACACAGAGAGAGGCAGAGACATAGGCAGAGGGAGAAGCAGGCTCCCTGCGAGGAGCCTGATGCGGGAATAGATCCCAGGACCCTGGGATCATGACCTGAGCCAAAGGCAGATGCTCAACCACTGAACCACCCAGGCACCCTGTGCTTGCAAATTTCTAATTGAGTGGAGCTTAACTACTAACCTTTGCAGAACTGGAACTTATATTACCTCAGCTCAGCATTGAGAAGAAATCACAAGAAAACAGATCTGCATTAAGGAAAACAGATGGGAAAACAGCAACGAAAACCAAATTTCAGTACAATATTTTATACCAACTACAGCTGTAGTGTTCTATGGTCATCAAAGCCAATAATCTAAAAGGTCAGTTATGTTTATTAGATTTTAGTAACTAAGGTAGGCAACCAGCAGAAGTATTTTAGAAAGATTAGCACCTTCAAGGTGGACTTTTTGCTATTGTTATTTGTGTGGTTGTTATTTGTGTGGTTATTGTTATTTGTGTGGTTGTGTGGTTGTTATTTGTATTGTTATTTGTGTGGTTGTTTTGCTATTTATTTGTGTGGTTGTTATTTGTGTGGTTGCTATTGGTATTTGTGTGGAAAAAAAAAAAAAAAGCTTGTTCTCAGGATTCTCTGTCCTCTCAACAGTTATGGTTAGATAGCATCTTGTCACCTCTAAGTATGCACAGACCCTCTGTCCTCTGCCATTGTTAGCAAAAGCCCTACCTACCCTTCACTTTCTCAGTTAAGAAAAAAAATAAATGGCTGAAGGAAGAGAGGAAATCCAGAATATTGGAAGATAGCAGGGACTTCTCTGACATGACTGAGGACAAAGGCAGTGGAGAGAGACCAACATGGCTTCAAACACTGGCTCCAGGAACTTCCAGAAAGAATAAAAACACAGGGGACAGCTTGGAATGGTAGAAAGACAGAAGGAAGCAGGAGTCATCCAGGTCCAGTCAGGAAAGAGGGACATTTTGGTGGAGTTGAAAGGTTCTTCAAGGCCATCTTTCTGCATTTGTTGAGTCAATGCTCTGTGACTAGCCTCCTTCAGATTCCCAGGTCTCTGGGGGAAGAGCATTCCAGACAGGCATGGGAGGCAAAAGAGCATGCCAGCTTCAGAAGAGGGTCAGCCTCGTTACGGAATAGCTTAGCCTCTGGTTTATACATCAGCCCCTTATGTGTTTGGTTGTCAAACACCTGCTTAAAAGAAATTATCTTTCATTTCTGGGTATGTATGGGCCAAATCTAACTGCTGGATATGCCAGGCTGAGGATCGGTGTGTGGACTGCAGAAACTTCATCAAGCTACTGCTTCCCTGGTTACTGGCCCAGCCCTGATGATACACACTCCCTCTCAACAATCTTCGTAACTGTAACAGAGCTCAAAACACATTTTGCAAATAGATGAGGGCCATCACTGCACTTTGGAATATACTACTTAGCCAATACAAATAGTTTTCTTTCTTTTCTCTCTCTCTTTCTTCTTTCTTTCTCTCTCTCTCTCTTTTTTTTTTTTTTTTTTACCAAATTTGGTAGTCTGGTTTATCACTCCCTTTTGCCCTCTGGCAGTTGCAACATATGCCAGTGGTTTGTTGTGAAGCACTGGATCTTTGGGGTTGATGATTTGTCGCTTGGGTCTATGTGGCAAAAGAGGTGGATTCCAAGAAATACATGTTTAAGAAATTCAGGAAGGAGCAAGGAAGTGGATATGATCATTGGCTAATTGGTTTGTTAGGCCAAAAATGCCTTTTGGTGCTCACCACAGCACCGGCGCCAACTCTTAAGCAGCAGTGACCTCCCTTGAGGTCGCTGTGTGAATGACTATGATAAATGGCTGGTTTTGGAAGGTTCGGGATTTTTCTCTCTTTGCTTGTTCTTTTTTTTTTCCTCCTTTGGTTGTTTGGGATCTTATTGAAAATCACAAACCAGAAAGAAAACAGCTGCCAAGATCAGTGGTGAACATTTCAAGAGTCAAGTTACTGTGGCCTGTGGCTCTCAGTTCCACTTGAAGAAAATTCAGATTGCTCTGGTGATCTCCCAGGACATTTTCCCTAAAATACTCACTTACCCTTGGTTTACCAATGAGCAGGAGGTGGAAATGGGCAGAAGGGTCAGTCAAAATAATGTGGCAGGATAAATATATATCCCCTCTCTGTACCATCATCCCCCCCACCCCCCGCCCCACCAGCCCAATAATTGTGTCTATATGAGACTAACACTGAGTCAGAGGGTTTGGAACAAAAGCAAATCCTAGAGGCTAAGGACATGGTTTGGGGGGAAATTGAACAATTTTGTAGGCAGGCTCCCAGTGTACCTTCAACAAGTGATTCTGCGGCTGCTTGAGGTTAAGGCACTAGGTCAGCCTATGAGCGTTTGTGGAAGAGCAGAAGGACCTGTAGGGAGGAAAGCTGCTTTCACAGAGTAAAGACCAGGCTAGTAGAAAAGCCTGAGACGAGAGTAAAGAGTCATGCTTTCTTTCTAAGTCTTGCTTTCCTTCTTGCTAAACTGAGAGATCTCAGCGAATGAGTTTGCCTGTGTGGATCCTACTTGCCCCACAATCGATGATGCCCTCCATCCTTTGATGACAAGCTTTCCTTCTATGTTAACTCAAACTCACCTCAAATATTCGTGTCCCCCCTAGATGTTTTCACTGTTACCCTGGGGTGAATCACATAAAGCCAATTTCACGCTGTGATCAAACACATCACATCTTCCAGCACAGTATATTCTATAGTAATAATGTTATTAGTTTCTATCAAGTTGTGGCACAAGTATACCCCAAAGGGAAAAAACTGGAATTGTGGAATGTTTTAAAAAATAATTTCTCTTATCAACAGTGCCACAAATAGTGACTAAAAATATATTGTGCAAAGAGAGGCTGTTGGGACAGCTTTGGAGATTAATTTAGGATCATTTATATTTAGCATCTTATTTTCAATGCAAAAAATTTTTTAGCGCACTTAAAACAATGTCTTTTTAAGAAAGCTAAAATTCCTTAATTGTCATTTACACCACTAAATTGCTTAGATTTGCCTGTGCCCTCAGGGTGCATAGATTCTACATTGGAGAGGTCTGAATTAATAAGATGTTATGTTTACTTTTGGAATGCGTTAGACCATTTGTTAACTGTTGAATCACCCTAAGCTAGAGAAATGAATCTGATGTGGTCCACAGAATATATGAAGCAGAAATTCCTTTATCTAAAAACTCTAGGATATATAGAGTTAAATTTAATCCAAAGTGAGATTTCCTGAGGTCTTGAATGCTAATATGTACCGCATTAGTCTCGAGATGGGTAGGGTCCTTCATAACAAAATAGAACACTTGCCAAATCTGGTATCTTAAAGGAGTAATGTAGACTCCAGCCTTCTGATTACATTCTTTGGATATTAAAATTCAGTTTGACCTAGATTCAAAGTGACTAGATACTTTTCTTTTTCTTTTTTCTTTTTTTTTTTTCCTATAAATTTCAGGGAACTTCCATATGAAGGCAGAGGAACTGTATCTAAATCTCTCCTTTAAAGACACTCATAAAAATGCACTCAGCGCTAAAAGTTTCCACCCAAGGAAATGAACAAAACAAGTTGGATTCAAAGGCAACAACAGCAAAAATGAAAAGAAGAAAAAAGAATTCCACAATTAGACTTCAACATGGAAATATGTTCTAAATAATTTAAGTAATTGTGGTCAAATAAAGAACAGAACAGGCAAAGAGCTTTCGTTTTTGCAGGAGCAACATTTTGGTTTCTTTCCCTGTGCCCATCAGCATTGTAAAATGTTTGTGCTGGGAGAGACGTCATGAGTCATCCCCTCTTCCAGGCCCCCTTAGCAGAGGAGGAGCCCAGAGAGGCAATGGAGTTGGCCACTGTTGGGGAGCCAAGTAGTGGTAGACTGGATAAACCGGAGACTTGAACTCAGCCCTCTCCCAGGTCCCACACCACTAGCAGTGAGTGCATCCTAATAGGTACATAGTAGGCCTTTGTGGGAGTGAATGAATTTTATACTTCAAGTTCTTACCAGGAACCAAATCAATCAAAAGTCATCCATCCTTTTTTTTTTTTTTTAAAGATTTTATTTATTCATTCATGAGAGACTCAGAGACAGAGAGACAGAGACAGAGACAGAGACATAGGCAGAGGATAAGCAGGATCCCTGTGGGGAGCCTGATGCAGGACTCAATCCCAGGACCCTGGGATCATGCCCTGGGCCCAAGGTAGACGCTCAACCACTGAGCCACCAAGGCATCTCAAAAGTCATCCATTTTTTCTCAAGGCTGTTTTTTTTCTCCAGACATTTCTTCTCAATCTGATTTCCTGGATTCAAGAAAAGATTAGGAAGAAGGGAGTTGAATTGGGCAGAGGTTTTTCTCCACACTGAAGTTTGGGCTGGGTGAAAAGATGCAAGATAAAGAGAAAAGGATTACTCAGAAAGAGTTATTATTATATGTGATATTATTATATCAGATATTAGTATATCTGATATTATTATATCAGAATGTGTTCTGAAACACATTCTTCCATGTTTTAATAGGATTGGTAGCTAAGTCTGTGTTCTCTGTTTTTGAGGGAGTTAAAAGTCGTCCTCTGTAGAACAGAATGGGTGCTCACTCATTGTTGAATGAATAAGCGAATATGGGAGGGAAAGAGTGCTATGTGTTTTCTGTACAGTATCTTGTTGAAGTCCCTCTAGCTCTCTGGAAGCAGTCATCATTCCCACTTCCTGAGGCTCAGAGGACATAATGGCCAGCCCATGGTGTTAAACAACTTTTTTGTATACTTCATGCTTTCCCCACTTGCTTCCTCATGAAAGAATCCCACTCTTCACATCAACTCCTTGGTTTCTTTATGAATTTTTTTATTTAGGGAGAAAAAGGAAAAAGATAGACCTCTAATGCGTGGCTGAAACCACAGATGAATAGCAAAAATCAAAATGGCTTTGGGTTGGCAGCTGCCAAACGTCATTGAACAAAAGAAGTTGCATGCCCATTTGGAAGGGGAGGAGGGTGAAAATGGGTGACAGCCCTAATGCTTTGTGATTTGTAACTGCCTTACTTAATCCTGTTTCCAATTTAACAGTACACTCAAGGTCAACAGAGTCCTACATTCAAAGAGGCTTTGTGGTGTCTATATAATGATACTCATATTGAATTCTTGAGTTCCTCTTTCTGAAGAACCTAGCATAACTCCATTGGCATGGTCTTCCAATGAGAGGAGAATAGCAACTCTGTTTATCCCCATATGTCTTGTGTCTGCCTCGGGGAATGACATCACCTCTCACTGAGTATATTTCAACTAACGGAGAAGGTCAGGAACAATGACTGGCATTGCCCTTTCCTGGATCCCACTCCATCTCAGAAATGAGCTTTTTATAAGGTCAATGATTCACTTACCAGGTAAAGTAAACAAAGAAACATTGTCAAGTTAAAAAAGATTGAGTTGAAATTCAGAGTGGTGTTGAGCAGAGTCAGGTTGGACCTAGCAGACCCTTGTGGGACACAGGTGTCCTTAGATGAGAATGGTTCCAATGAACTTCAGTGGGGAAGGGCTTGCAATAGGGCAAGTTGCTCCATGAAGCTGAAACTATTCATCCCTAGACAGCAGAAAGGCTGATATATGGAGATGGAAAGCTATCTGATTGTAGAACAACTTCACTTTGTAAAACTTTGGAAATCATAGACTCTGATGAAAAGCTGAGCCCCTCCAGGTGAATCCTATCTTTATAAACACAAGGAAACTGGGACTCAGGGAAGCTTGGAGGCTTGGCCAAGGTCCCAGAATAATTAGCATCTAAGCCAAGTCTTAGACCCAAGTTTCCTTAATATCATGAGTAAGGGTTAAGGTTTCTACCTCTGTCATTCCAAGCAAAAATTATCCATGAGAGTAGGAAACTTGTCTGTCTTATTCACCAAAGTACTGGGCACATAGAAGATGCTCAAGAAATATTTGAAGAATAAAAGAAAGCTATGGAGATCTGAATATTGATCAGGTCCAAAGATAAAACCAGACCAGAACTCCATATTATACCCAGCTTGAACCCTGAGCTGGTTCCCAGGATGTAGGCTGGAAATTCTATCCTGTGCCTGGACTATGCATACACCAAAGACAATCTAGAATCAACATTGTTGTGTTGACCAGGATAAAGGTCAACCACTTTTCTCTAGTTCACAGTATTATAAAGATTAAATAAGTCCGTAGCAAAAACTAGTGAAGAGTTTGAGTTCAATAGTTGTTAGTGGTGGTGATGACAATCATGGTGATGATGACAATGAACTTTGTGCTATATCAGATACAGGTCCTCAGCTTGAAGTTCCTTCTAAGCTTTAAAAGCCTGTCTGACTCAACCTTGGCCATTTTTTTTCTTTCTTTCATAAGTAGAACTAGCACAGATATATTCTTTTAAAAAAAATACAGCAAGAAGCAAAAAAAAAAAAAAAAAAAAAAAAAGCATGTTGGGCTTCCACTCCGGGCTTCCTTATAATTTGTGGTGAGGTAGGTGAACAAGAAGTGAGAAGGAAGAGAATATTCAGAAGGATTTCCAAATGTGATGAAGTTAGAGCAAGAGGCATGTAAGATTCTTCCCACATTCTTCCATTTCACATGACAGGACAGATTAACCTTCCTGAAATTGTATAAACCTTTCGTAGCGGCTCTCACCATAATCTATCCAGAAGAACACAAAACATACAAATGCATTAGCTGGGTGTTCACAGTCTTACTTTGTCAGCTCCCCATGATATGCATGGAACATGTGCGATAGCCTGGACCCGCTGGCCGTTGCCTGAACGCATCTTGCAACTCCCACCTTCACATTTACCTTTACTCCTCAAATCCTTCTAATTCTTTGATTTCCATCTTGTCTCTAAAGCCAGTGGGAAGATCTTCCCTTCTACTGAACTTGGGGTGGTGTTTTATTTTGTGTTGTTTTCCTTTCCATATGCTTGACTAGACCTTTATGTACTGCTGCCTTGTTTTGTGATCTTTAAGGTTATTGCTCACACCAAATTATACTCTGAGGTTAGGGACCAGTTCTTATTCACTTTTATTCTCTCTAGTGTTTTCCAGGGTAAGCGTTCATATTTTCCTATGGAAGGAATGATGGAATGAATGGTGGATTGGACAAGAAGCCACAGCTTCTCACAGATTGAAGAGATTGCCGGCATCGAAGAATCAAACTGCAGTCTTCCCCACCCTCCACACTTGATTTTGGCAGAAGAAGATGGCCATTTTGCTAGGGGAGCACTAAAAGTGTGGAAGGATTTGTGTCCCCGGGTGTAGCCCCAGTGAGAGAAGGAAAGTATTTGATGTCCAGTGTCTGCTCAGCCTGGTGTTCCTAGAAGGTCTGCCCCAGCACCCGAGGGCTCTCAAAGTTCTTTCCTTGGCTGGAGTCTTGAGCTCACTGGCTTTAAGGATTACAAAGCCCAGGGCTCTCCCAGCAAGGTGCTCTTTCTATTCACTGCCAAATGATCGACCAGCCGTAGCAACAGCTCTGGATGTGCATCTCTATGTGTGTGTGAGAGAGAGAACATATGGGTCTCACATGAGAAAGATTTGCAAAAGCTGTGATATTTTAACCGGAACCTGGCTACGTGATGAGGACTAGGGAATGGCATGCACATGGAGGCAGGACTGTACAGATTTAGGTTCAGGGATTAGCCTAGTTTGGCTAGAGCTTCACACTGGAGAAGAGCGGAAATTTTAAATGCGAGAGTGTAGTCACATTAGAGATAACTCAGAAGCCAGGTCTGAGGCTCTGAATCCCAAGGAAGAGACGACGGAGCATGATGGCAGGTAGGTCTAGACTAGGGATGGCAAAGAGGTTTCGACTCCTGTCCCAGATCTTTAACCTCCCTATGTGATGGTTTAGTTACCAAGTGGGGTATGGCATTTTCCTTATAAAATCATTGTGAAGGTTAAATTATACAATGTACGTAAAATTACTTTTTGTGAAATGAATGGTAAACAAACCTGGCCAATGATTGGTTCTAGTTTCCCAAAGGGTAAGAGGATAGGTTTTACTAACTGCAGAGCAATCAACACGATGGGGGTCTTGGGTGATATTCTAGGTCAAGCTATTAGGAACTTGGTTTATGAGCATAAGATAAAGAATCTCCCTCAGAAGCCAGCAATGGTTCCCTGGGAACTCTTTCTGGAAGCACAACTTCATTCGCTTTGTTACGAGGGTTGCCTGAGACACCGGAAAAAGCAACAGAAGCAGCATGTCTGAATTTCAGTGAGACAGGTTGCAAGATTCTTCCTCATAACAGGCTGAGGAACAAGACAGAAGAGTATAAGCAGGACAATGCATTTGGCTGGCTTCAGAACGTGCTTCAAAAGCGGTGGAATCAATCAAAGTGATGTCATTCTGCGGACGGTTTCTAAGTGGCACCATCTAGTTCAACATAAGAAAAGAACTTGGAAGAATAGGTAGAAAGTTTGCTTATTGAATATGCAGTGGTGAAGAGCCTGGAAATGAAATAAATGGTAACTAATAGGACCAAGGTTTTAAAAACTCTATTATTAGGAATTTCTACAGTATTTAGGTCTTGACAATAAACGCTGTTTATTTCATGATGACTTTTCAGAACACTATTATCCATGCATCCAAATCACTAACACACTCTCCTCTCTCTCTCTTGGCTTCCTAAATTTCTATGAATATTCTGTTCCCCTGGCACTGAACCAGCACCATAGGAATGGAACAAAGACGGAGCCCTCCTTCTCAAAGACCAAGCTGTAAAATTAGCAAAGGAATAAAAAACAGCTGGCGAAATATGATAGCTGTTATTCCGAGCCCATGAACCTGAAAAGATAGTTTATTTTAGAAGACAAACAAAATCTGCCTTCTGTTTGATCTGGGGCAGCATCCGCCTTCAGAGGCAGTCCGTTCACATTTAGTTATTCGGGGGTTTGGGACAAGCAGTACAGGCGCTGTAAACAAAGAACAGAAAGGATCGGTTTCCGTCTTAATTTGACAGTAAACAGTACTAATTTGACTCTGCAGCTGTTTATCGATACCCAGGGAAAAAAAAAAAAGTTGCAATTCAATAGAGAGAACAGTAGCCAGTGTGTTGAGGCAGAGTTGTTCATGAGATGGCAGGAGCCAGGCTGTCTTGAATCTCCTGATGTTAGAAGAACACAATGTAAATTGCCACACGATGTGGTTTTCATCTGGCAGTACAGCCAGCAATGGGAGCCTATAGTTTTTAGACTTCATAGAGGGCTCTCTGTAGTGGCTTCATTTTGACTTTCCAATGGATTCTCTGTCAATCATGCAATATTTTACAGAAAAGAGGCCTAGCCCAAGGCAAAATTCTTTATTCACTCACTTTCTCATTTTATGTTTATTAAATGCTTACTATGTGCCCATGCCAAGCTGAATACTGGAGATAAAAAGATGTATATCGTTCATGCTTGTGTGACCTTTACGTTCTGGCTATAGAGAAATTTATAAACAAATAATTATGAAACGATAAGCCGGGCAGCCTGGTGGCTCAGCGGTTTGGCGCTGTCTTCAGCTCAGGGCCTGATCCTGGAGACCTGGGATTGAGCCCCACGTCGGGCTCCCTGCTTCTCTCTCTGCCTCTCTCTGTGTGCGTGTCTCTCATGAATAAATAAATAAAATCTTAAAAAAAAAAAAAAAAGAAACGATAAGCTAAGCACAATCATAAAAGCATACCTTGGCTAATCAAAGATTCTGATTGGGCGAGTTTCCCTTATGTAACATCCATGAATTGGTCATATAGAACTTGGCTATAGTATTACAGATTGGACTTGAAAGCTATCACCTACATAGTTCATTCATTCACTCATTCATTCACTCATTCATTATATTTTCGGTGACTCTGACAAGGATTAATATGCCAGACACCTCAGTGAGTACTTTTCATGCATTATCTTAGTCCTCATAGCTACAATGTACTACATTGAATCTCTGGCCTGTGGCTATGCAACCAGGAACAGGATTCCAGTTTGGTGAACTCCAAGTTTCATGCTCTTTATAGTAATGCTTCCTTTTAAGGTGCTTAGAGTCTGTGAATCCCAGCAGCTCACCATGGACATTGATGATCATTGCCATATATTTTTGAAAAGGCAGAGGTATTTCAATGAATACAACATTTGCTCTAGTAATTTACTACACTTTGTATCTCAAGCCTGTTAATATAATATTAAACTGCCACTTTAAGATGATGCTCAGTGTCTTCGGCTTATAATAAACAGGATAGTATGCTTTAGTTCTTCAAAACACATTTGTTGAGCACTTACTATGTTCCAGGAATGAATAAGGGCTTTGTCATTACTGAGAGCTACACGTCCCATCAAGACATCACCTCTGATGTTATCCTGATTCTTCACCAGGAACTGTTGCCGGCCTGCATAGTACAAAATTTAAAACAAACACAACTCCACAGAATTTTAAACAATTTTGAAGACATTTGCCTTTGTCATCAAATGAGAGAGAATAGTAAGAATGAACAGCTATTAAAGGAAAAAAAATCCTGTCACATGTTCAGTTTAGTAAGAATATGCAATTTTACTACTTATATTTTAATTTATCTTCCTTTCAGATGCAATTAAATCTCCATCATTAGGTCATATCTGGCCTGGCCAAATAAAGCATTCTATTTAGAAAATGGAACATTGGTGCAGCCAGCATCTCTCCATTTCACTTAAAATAAAATAGAAGCATGGACTTGTGACTTGCAAATTATTTCCCACAGTTGGTTTGCCTGTATTCTGACGCACAGTGGATGTAGGCTTTGGAAATCTGGATGACAAGGGAAAGTACACATGGATTTGGAGAAGGGGCACGATTTGCTCCTTTATTGTATGCTATTTATTTAGGACACTTATCATTTGTTGAACAGGAGAATCAGTGGGGAGGCACAGCCCTGAACATCATTCAAGGGGAATAAAGTGTGAAGCTGAGGTAGACTCGGTTACACTGAGAGTCTATTCCTTGTCCAAGGGCTATAGCCCATTGAGGCTTTTCTGGAAATGTTGTTATTATTCTCCCAGTTACACAGAGAATTTGGAGGTTTCGATACAAGTGATGGTTCTGGAGAAACATAAAACTGTACTGTACAGTGCTTTGTCATCTGGGGGATATTAGGTGCCCTCAGTGGCAAGCAGCACAATACCCTGCTCCTACTGCCTCAAGCAAATAATACGTTTGTTATTTCACATGGCAATGTCAGAGATGGAGCATCTTAGAATTGCTTAATTAAAAGGCTCGGTGAGGTTATCAAATACCCAGATGTTTCCATCCCACTTCACTGCTATCTTCAGAGAGCTGGCCTTAGACTCAAGTATGGCCCCTTATGGTAGCAAGATGCCTGCAGCAGTAGGACCAGTATCATATCCAGTCGTGGCCACATCGAGGGGGAAAAGATACCATTTCTTCCTTATGGCTCTTTTTAAAATCAAGAATCCTTTCCCCCTTCCAAACTCCAGAGGATCTCGCCTCACTTCTCAATGGTCAAAATTATGTTACATGCCCTTCTATCGGTCACCACCAGGAGAAATGGAGCCCCCTCATGAGCTTCGGCCCATCAGAGCATGTGCCCTAAATGTGTGGCTGGGTGGAAGAGGTAGAAACCTGAACAAAGTTGGGATTTTGTTACCGAGGAGTTGGGTGAGTTGCTGCTTAGGTAGGCAGCAACAGTGTCTGCTACGAGTGGTCAGGCCTGGCCTGTCTAATCTTCAAACGGCTTTGTGTGGAAAGCAAGTCAGGCATTACAACCTCAACAAGACAGAAGAGAAAACCAAGCATTTTAGTTTTTGCTCAAGGCCACCTGGAATTAAATGGCAGTGTGGAGATGCCGAGCAGTCTTCAGTCCTGAGTCCACCGTGTTTGCCATTCCTTCTGTCCTTGGTCTCGGCATAACCGGAGACTTGCCACCCCTCTGCTGCCTCCTATCATCATCTCTCCTGGTGTCTGACTTCAGCCGAGATCTGTCTTCTCAAAATGTTGGAAGTATAGCCAATACTCACACAATGCTTAGCATGCCAGGCACCGTGCTACACCAGTTAGTCCCACAAAACCCCAAATCACTTACGTAGTCTGAGAAGTTGGGGTTCAATCCCAAGCAATTGATTCTAGAATCATGTTCTGAACCATCACACTCCTCCTATCTATTGCCAGGACTACAGTGGGCTGGCATGAAGTTAATTCAACATTACACAAACCAATGAGAGCTTCTGGGTGGAAATTGATTTAGAAGAGCAGATTATATCACTTCGTGGCCTTTCGGCTAAGATCGAGTGTGGAAGAGTAGATTATGTGCTCTTGGAGACCACTCTCATGTGGAATGGCAGGAGAGTCCCAGTATCTAATCCAGATACTCCCATTTATAGGCTATTAGATCATGGAAAAAAAAATCCCTGGCAGCCCAGGTGGCTCAGCGGTTTAGCGCTGCCTTCGGCTCAGGGAGTGATCCTGGAGTCCCGGGACTGAGTCCCATGGCAGGCTCCCTGCGTGGAGCGAGAGCTTCTCCCTTTGCCTGTGTCTCTGCCTCTCTCTCTCTCTCTCTCTCTCTCTGTGTCTCTCATGAATAAATAAATAAAATCTTTAAAAAAAATCCCAACCGAGCCTCAGTTTTCTTACCTATACAACGGAGATTAAAGTAACTCCTACTTCACAGTTTAATTGTTGCCAAGATCAAGGAACAATCTATGCAGAAATGCTCTGTAAGTTACAGAACATCCTACTAGTTATTAGTAATCATTATTGTCATCACTTGTTTTCAGAGATTAGGGTTTCCCATGCACATGACTCACTTTGTCTGCCCTCTGAGAATCATCAGAGAGTCAAGAAACAAGAAGCTATGAAGTGATCCTGACCGTCTTGCAGATGGCTGGGGACTCTCATCAGCTTCCTCCTTCCTGGGACCCTGCTATCCCCTGTAGGAGTGTCACTTTGCTCTGCACCCCCTCCCCTCAGACCCACTTCCTCACCCCTCCTACTGGTCTCCAGACACCTCACCTCTTGCCCTCAAAGCTGTTTAACGCTCTTCCCATCCTATGATTTTTTTCTCTAGGTGGCAGAGAAGGTAAGGTTGTACATGACACAAACAAAATCAGTGAATGCACACAAATCATAATACAGACAAACTTCAGTACAGGGCACAGCTCTGTATAGGCTGAGTATCTGCTCACTGGAACTGATTTTACATGTGCTGCAGGAGACACGGGCCAGAGAGGAGACAGCCAGCCTCCCAGGGACCTGAGCTCATCCTTTTGTGAAGGCTCCCACCCTCCCTGAAATTCTTTCCTCCCCTTTGCCACCCTACCTGGAACCCTACCAATTAGAGACTCATCACCATTTTTTTGTTTCTTTTTGTCTTGGTTTGCTCTTTTACAATATAAATGCTCCTGAAAATTAAAAATAAATTAAAAACAATATAAATGCTCCTGAAAGGGTTAAGAAAGATTGTTGTTCACTTATACATGATCTACTCAGATCAGATCCCACTTCGTACTCAGTTGAGGATACGCTCATGATAGAAGGGGATCTTTGACTGGGTTAAAGAAATTGCAGGGGGAGCCCCTATTTTTGGAGGCTGGAGAGGAACTTTAAAATGGGTTGCCTGGTGAGTGTGTGACATGCCTCTTTCGGTTACTGCTCCTTCCTGTTGTGTTGAGTTATCTTAAATCTTTCTAGCTATTGAACCAGGGGAGTAGGGGGAAAAGAAGAGAGGGGGAAGAGAATGCAGATTTTCCTTTTGGATCACAAAGGCTTGTCTTTATTCAAAGATGGGAATCTAAGGTGGTGGCATAGACCCAAATGACTCCCAGGGCCCCTGGTGACTGAGAGGACTCCCTCTGGTGACAAAACGCCAGATCTGGTAAAGGAGTCTGAGCTCTGGGTGGTCTGTGCCCTGCTGTGCCCTGTGTTCCTGGGAACATCTGCTCGCTTCTTTGCTGAATTCTATTTACCAAAGAGTTTTGGTTTATTCTCTTGCACTATAACAAAGACCACGCAGCCTCTGTCTCCAGTTTCCTTGTTTTGTCTCCCTCCAGATCTTTCTCTCTTCTTCCTTTTACCAGCCTCTCCATCTCTCTCTGTTTCTGGTCTCCATCTCTCTTTCCACGGAGGAGATGTGAAGAAACTTTTCTGGACAGATTTAAATTGCCAGCACCTGGACTATAGCTTTGCCCATTTTCAGGGGACACCATTTGCATGGTAATCCACCAAAATGTTATTTCTCCAAAGCACAGCTCTTGGGTGGCTGTGGTTGGCGCCTTCCAAAGTTCCTGCTCCTGACTAGTAAGGAGGCCTAAGGGTGGGGAAGAGTAGAGCCCCCCTTAGCAGGTCCAATGCCAGGGAAAATTGCAATTCTCTCTCAACATCTCCTCTGGCACCCCAGGACACAGGTAGCTGCTTGTAGGCTCAACCCTACCTAGCAGATGGATGTGAATTTCAGACCCCAGAATACTGGCTGGGGAAATCATCTAGGTCAGAGAGGTGGGGCTCCCACAGTTTTTGGAGTACCTGCCTCACACCGGACCTCTGACAGTGACCTCCAGAAAGCAATTGACCTGCTACCCTAGCCACTGAGGCTTCTGGATCCCCTCAAGGACAGTCTCAAAGCTGTCTTCTCGCTGAATTCCTGTCTTTTTTCCTGAGTCACAGGGCCGTGCACAGCAAGGACCAACAGCCGTGGAGAAGTGTGGAAATCATTTACTACAAGTCCCCAGAGGAATGTAGGATTTCAGATCAAAGTTAGAATGGACTCGTCAGAGGCAGTATTTCTCCTCCCCTTTCTGAGTTCTGATGACTGACATTGTTCTGTTTTTATTACTGGCCCTTGGAAGCAATTGTTTTAGAAAAATATTGTCTAGACCTGAAATTGAGTGAATATGACATTAATTACAGAGGCTTTCCTCTGAGTGTCTCTTTGCCAGCTGTATTCTCTGCGCAGGAGCTGCTGGGGGCTCGCAGGGGATGCGGATGGGAAAGGGCAGAAACCGCCAGCATAGACAGCCTGCTGTAGGCCAGGTTCTGGGCTCTGCCGTTAACACAGGGTCCCTCATCTCGCCCTCCCAACAACCCCGTGCAGTTGGTACCATTTACCCTATTTGACAGATACAGAAACTGAGGCACAGGAAAGTCAAATATTACATTCAGGAACACACCAAGCTAATAAGGTGCTGTCAGGAATCATATCCAGATCAACTGAACTCTGAAAGTTAGGCTCTTTCCATCCCATCCAGCCCATCATAGCTAGGTAGCTTGGAATGTGACATGCTCCATGTAGCAAAGGATTCACTTAAAATAAGAATTCCTTTGTATGGAACTCAACTGGGGTTCAAATTCAAATTCATGACCATGAGATCAAGACCTGAGCCAAGAACAAGAGTCAAACACATAACCGATTGAGCCACCCAGGAGCCCCCACCTTTGTATGGATTTTTAAGGGAGAGTTCTTCAACTGTGAATCTTACTCCATTAGTAGGCTATGGCATCAGTGTAGTGGGTTATGATGACCAGCACTAAAAAAGAAAAGAAAATTTGTTTTTTAATAATACACGAATGCGTGTGTTCGTAGGCCAGGTGTTGTGGGCCTAAGGCTTATGTGATTTGGGGGACCCTATTTAGGAAAAGGGATACAGAATGTTTTTAAAATAAAAGAAAAACCACAAGACATTGCTAATTTTAAAAAGCTGACCACAAACATTATAAAATCCGGAAAACAACCTGATATTTGTATTAACGAATAGTTTGACACACTGTATAACACTGGTTTCCCACATTTGTTGGCTGCATACTTTTTTATCTTTTTGAATAATTGCAATGTTGTTGCATAATTGTCTACCTAAAGAAATAGGTAATTTGACCCCCTTTTTAGTTGTGATTGACGGAAAAAAATTATTATTGATGGGAAAGTCTTTTTCAGCATCACCACTTGCAATTAAAAGTGTCATTCAACATTCTAAGACTGTTAACAGTTTGGGGAAGAGCTGTCAAGTTTCTTTCATATATGAACCGTAAGACTGCATAGAATTTTCCATAGACTACTTTCTGGCTTCACATATTTCAAAACTTTTTCTCCCCCATGACTACACACTTTCATTAATGGGAGCCATCAGACATACCCATATAGTGCTAGGACAGCTATGCCTGCACCTTTGTGTCACAGCACCAGTGGGTCAGTGCAGTGGGTGGGAAGACTATCCCTGCAAGTCATTCCCATCCTGGGAGGACTGGCAAGCACTTAACCATGAAGAGAAGTGGCCATGGTAGCTTATGTCTGTCTATCTCTACTTATGTCCCACTAAACTCAAAGTAGACACATCTCCAACTCTCCAACTCTCCAACTCAACTTCTATTTAATTGGATTCACAAAACTCCCACATCCCTTCTAGCACTGTCCAACACGTGGCAAAGACTGATGGAGGCAAAGCTGGAATGGAGAAAGACAATGGTCCCTATACTTTCTTTGTGCAATCATTGCAGAATCATATAACCATGTGAACACATAATTGGGGTTTCTTTCAAGGCCTGGTGCAAGTGAGAGATCCTGAAGTTTAAATTTCACTAGCTTCGTGGAAAATCTGTTTTTCGTGTGTGTGTGTGTGTACTGCGAGTATCTCCACTACTGGACGTACGATGGAATTACTGATGGGAATATGTCTTTTCCCATCTCTGTGCTGGAGTTACAGCAGGGTTGAGAATCAGAGCTTTGGAGTTTATGAAATGCCAATCTTGGTGCTCTGTGGCTGGTGCTCTTTCTAGTACAAGTGTCGGCAAACTTTTTCTATGAAGGATGAGAAAGTAAATATTTTACCCACTGTGGGCTCTGTGGTCTCAGTTGTAGCTACTCAACTCTGCCTTTGTAGGGTCAAAGCAGGCCTAGACATTGTGTAAGTAAAGAGCATGGCCATGCTCCCATATAATTTTATTTAGAAAACAGGGGTGGTTTGGTGACCCCTGTTCTAGCACATCTCCCTTGAGTTGACAGTGTGCTGTATTGAAGACAGGGATGCCCTCAAGGAGTGGGTGTGGCTTTCACGGCTGCCATGTACATAGAGTCACTTCCAGTTGTCACCATCTTTTGGTGACTTTGAGGCAGGAGGGATTTAAAGGAAGGGAGAGAGATGGCTTGTGAGATGGACAAGATCAAGGATTTTTTAGGTAGGCAGATTTTATTTACTGCTTTCTCCTCCCATTTTTAAGTCAAACATACTCTAGCATATAGAGGTAGACACTTGGCTCTTTTAATCTAACTTGTGTCACCTCACTGGATGTAATTGAAAAACTTGGTCAGTCAAATTTGTTTGGTCTGTAAGGTTTTGAGAGTTCCAGTAATCCTTCCAGCACTGATCCTTGTCATTTAGATCCACCACCATGGATCCATGTCTATTTTGACAACCTACATGCTGACATTACCAACATCTTAATTTTCCTGGTTTGGAATATTAGGATGATTAAGGTAAGTTCTGTATTTATCATTTTGAAGAGAGGCCTTTACAGAGAAAACACAGCAACTATTCTTTTTTTTTTTTTTTTGCTTTGGAAACTTCAAACTATTTCACCAAATCACTATGATTATTGTATACTTCAGAGTTAAAATTAGGAATAAATTTTAGTATTACTTTCCCTCTCTCTCTTCTCTCCCCTCTCATTTTAACTGAGTTATAAGAAAGGACTTGATTAAATAAAGTGGAAGGCATCATGTTATAATTTAAAGCATTTTGGACTTCAGCTTTTCTCATATATACATGTCTTTATTATATTATATTTCCACTCCCCCCAATTAGATGTTTAACATCAGTAACAGATGCATATATTACTTCTAATGCACACTGAAGGGATAACGTCCAATGTCAGTTCAGGGAGCTAGCTAATGTTCAACATAAATAGTATAAAAATATTTTATTTAACCCTTCAGGTATGAACAGTTCCATTTACCAGCTCTACCAGAAAAATACATGACACTGCATTTTATTTCAGTTTTGGCAAAAGAACCTGTCTTGGCGAATGGTGAGTTCGTTTATTAGAGAAAGTTAGTGGTTATGATGTTTACAAATGCAAAGTATTTTGACTTCGTTTTTTTTTGTTTTTTTTTTTGTTTTTTTTTTTTGTTTTTTTTTTTTTGACTTCGTTTTTGTTTGTAATTGCTTCCCTGGAAATTATTTGAGATGTAATATGGATTTTATGAACCGCATAGGATCTATCAGAAAGGAAGAACCCAGAGTTGCACTTTTGGTAAGTGGTAGAGTTGGGACAGTCTGACCCTTGGTACTTTATCCAAATTTCCCCCACGGCGATTGAGTTGGGACTCAGTGTTGGTTCTCCAATAGCATGGGGTAGAGTAGAGCCTCAGGGTCACCCCAGATGAGGTTAGCATCCTGTCCTTCCCACTCTGGTGGTGTGAAGGGCAGTAACTGATCTCTAGAATTTTCATGTGTGATTGGAAGTAGTAATACTCAATTATTTTTGAGTTAAATGAGATTATTATATCAGAGCACTTGATAAGCTATAATACCTAGTTAGATAAGGTATCTTTTCTGTACCTCAACTTCTATAAACAGTGGTTACTGATGTGGAAAACACATTTGAATTATACCCACATAGCTTTTGATGCCCTGACAGAACCGAGATCAATAAAATCCAATAAATAATTGAAAAAATCAGACTGCTCGTGTCTGAGATCAGATCATGCTTGTGATCACACTGCTTGTGTGTGAGATCATAGACCTGTTCCCACACCTAAAGCAGGCACAAGTGAGCCAGAAATCTAAGCTGTCCACCCCAACAGTAGTTTCATTTGTGTGTGGAAATTTGGTAGAAAGGAGGGAGGGAGAGAGGGAGGGATTGTGTAACAATAGATTATATTTTCACAGCTCTTTCTTATTATATTTTATAGAGCTCTTCATATATGTTACTGATTTTATTCTCTTGGCAACCCTGAAAGATTTTTCAGCTTCAAAAAGATTCTCCCATTTGCAAAAGTCCACACAGTTTTAAAGTGGCAGAACCAAGACTCACTCCCAGATCTTCAGACTCCAACTCATTTCCAGTCTCTAAACTTTGTGTGAATCCACTGCCAGAAAATGCTCTGTTACCCATCCTCTCAGGTGTTGCTTCCCTTTGAGCAGCCGGTGAGGGTCGGGGGAAAGGGGCTCCCCCACGTCCAGGAGGAAGTTACCGCCAGTCCTGGGAGTCCTGGGGCTGCGGACAGCTGGAGGAGGGGACCCAGGCACTAGACTGCATCTCATCTGTGGTCTGAGAACCCAGGATAAGTGGTTCTTGGGGGTGTGGCTTTCCAGAGGAGAACGATTTCCCCCCAAACTGGAGGACTAACTACCACGGGATTGCCAACTTTTTCTTTTACTGAATGAGGTCATAAAAAACAAAAAGGAAACCAAAACATAAGTCATCGACAACCAATATCATCTCAATGACAACGTTTAACACCACCTCCAAAAAGGCAGAACACATTCTCAGAAAAAAGGACAGCTCTTTCATGGACAAATCCCTCCCTCCTTATCTGCCTTCCTTTCTTCCTTCCCCCTTTTCCCCCCCACTCTTTCACTTGTCCTCTTTTCCCTTCCCATCTCACTGCTGTCCAGTCCACAAGCAGACCTTTGAGAGCCGGAACCAAGCTCTCCATCGTCCCGGAGAACACGCGCCTCTTCGTTTTGGTAGAGGCCCCTGGATAGGAGGGAACTAAACAAACTGTGTGTTTCTTGGAGTCTCTGAGATCTGTGAATTTCCAAGAAATGTGAAGGATTAAAAATACTAGTGCCCCATGATGTAAGAAAGCATGCAGCAGAGCAGAGTCAGGCCACCAAAGTATTGAAATGTGCCCACAGAAAACAAAAGGGACCCACCTCTCCTCTTCCCAAAGGAGGTGCAAACAGCCCAACTGCCATAGAAAACATGAAGTCTGAGAACTGCCCATGTGTTTGACAGCCCTGGAGGGTTCCCTGAGGAACAGTCTGGGTGGGTCCTGTCAGGAGAGGGTGGAGGCTGTGTTGCTTGGAGAAGGCACTCTGAGTTGGACGTTTCCCTTTGCAGTGAGATTGGGTTTCTCTCTTGCAATCACAGTGGAGCATGAATCACTTCATTTCCTTTATATTGCCCCACCCTCCTACCCATTGCCCCTCGACACACACTTAAACCTCCCCCAAAGTTCCCAGAAACTCCCCACCAAGCCCAGTTCTTTGGTCATCTATATTATCTCTTGGGGTCATTCCTCTGCCCAAATGGGATTGGGGGACACAAGTTTGCAGATTCATTCAGTCGTCTGTGAGGACCGTTTGCATCCTCCAGATGCACTAACATCTCCATGGACCAGCAGAGTCAGCTTTATCTGAGGGCTCATGAGAAGTGCTCCACTCCAGAGCTACCAAATCAGAATCTGCATTTTAACAAGATCCACAGACGATCCGCGTCTATCCTTGGGTCTAAGAAGTGCCACTCTAGCACTCTGGGGGTTGACCTGCCTCTGACACTGGCCTCTGCTCATAGCTGAAATGTAGCTGATAGTTTCCCAAAAAATGAAAGTCGTAATTCCATACAGCTATGGAGTGAGCATGAGTCAAGGATTTATTGAACACAATCAGGAAACCTGCAAGATGCTAAAATTAGTTTCAAAGAGAATTAAAGAGACTGCAGTATAGTCAATGCAAGAAAATCGCTGAAAACAGAAACTTTAAATACAACATTAGCTAATTTTCTATAGGACAACAAAACCTTTGAAGTTTTCTATTAGGCTGACAGTGCTTGCATTTCTATCAGATAAAAATTATATGTGATACATTAATTTTCTATAAATAACATCTAACTTTACAATGACTGAGCTCTTAATATTAAATAATAAGTCAAAAAGGCTATGTCCTCAAGGACAAAATCGAACAGCTCTTAGGAAGGCTTGTGAGACATGCTTTAGTATAATGCTGAAAAGGAACTGGCTAATCTTCTGTGTCATTTCTAACTTTTGGATACGCTTTCTTAACATGGAGTGAGACCAGAGGGGCTGCCAGTTCCCTCTGCCACAGAACATCTCCAATTTCTTAGGACACACATCACATTCTACTAGGGTTCAATTCCCCTCATTGTAGGTTCTTTGGGATCAGAAAATATGATTGAAGTGCTGCCTCCAGAAACAAGCATGAAAAACATGGGGTCTACCTGGGACAGAAATGGGAAGAATGAGGGGCTTCTGTATTGCTCTTCCTTTAGCATGCTGGCATGGAGTTCTTTAACTGGTTGACCACCATCTTAGATGCCAGACAGAGCCCAGTCCTAGGAGATGAGACACAAGATGGGCAAATAACAATGAAAAGGTGGATTCAATGAAAGAATGAGTTCTTGGATGCTAGGATAGGGGAGAAGCCACAGTAAGCAGGTCTATGATAGCCTTCCACACAAGCACCGGGATCAGCAGGCCATTTGAGTCTGTGGCCCATGGAAAGCAGACTGATGGAAATATCTAGGGGCCAAGAAGTAAGGGAGACACAGACTTCATTCATAAACAGTTCATTCAGCCTTTATTGATCAACTGCTGTGTTCTGGGCATTGGCCTACTGGGCTGAATAAAAGTCAATCTATACCTCAGGGATGACGGTTCAGTGAAGGCATTTTAACTTGGTTTTCATGAAGAGGCTTCAGGGGTCCCCTAAAATTACAAGCATAAATTTGTGTTTATGTCAACTTTTATGAGGAGAGAGTCCACAGCTTCTGTCAGATTCCCAAAATGTTTGTGTCACCACACAGTTAGAATCCAATGACCAAGTGGAAACACAAAGAGCTCAGACTCACAAAATCTGCATTATTAGCACCCAAGGCCAACAAAGTGGGAAATTTAGACAATATCAAATAAAAGTAATTCCATTTAGAAAGCTTCCTTAGGGAGAACCCAAGAGGCCTCCCAGTGGGAAACTGACCCACAGAACAATGGCCACTTTCAGGAACTGCCTTTCTAGTTTACTGCTACTTCTCCCTGCAAGTTTTCCTGGCTTCTTTCTGCTTCTCTGGGGTCCCGCCATCCTTCAGGGCCCAGATCCTCCAGAGAATCTTGTAGAATTCTCTAGCTATCAGTAGGCCCTCTCTCCTCTGCACTCCTGTGGCCCTTGATCTATCTTGCCTTATTAATGGCTCATGTCTTACTTTTCTGTCACTGTAAGCATTTTTAAAGTAGAAGACAGAATGGAGAAAGGTGTTATTCCCTTGTGTCCCAACAGCATATGGGTCAGTGACATGCAGCATTGTCCCTGAATGGTGCTGTGATTTTCTCTTTGGGGGGTTTTGTTTTGTTTATTTTGTCTTAATTTTTGGATCTTGGGCCCTCTGTCTAGGAAAGGGGAGAGCTCTTCCTGGGAGTCTCCCGACAGAAATAGCAAACAGAGAAGGACACAGATACAAATCAAACAGCACAAGGTGATAACAATTAGAAATCAATCCCACATTATTTGTACGGCCCCCATTTTACTCCATTTCTGACTTGAACTGTTTCCTTTGCAAATTGTTTGGCGCAGAAACATTTCAGTGCCGCTTGAGGGAGTGGAAAAGAAGATACGTTAAAGAAAAAATGGAGTTTGGTAGAGCCAAAACTGTAAAAAGAAATACAAACTATGGATTCCAGAGAAATAAACAAAGACAAGGAGCAACTTCTCCAGACAACACGGGCTCATCACCGTGCATGCATTGCCCACAACTATGTTTGCACAAATATATCAGGGGTATCAAGAATGTTATAATGATACTCCAGCACCCATGGTTCTCGTTTTAACCACTGTAATAAGCAAAACATACAGAGCACATTGCTGGCTTTAAAGACTATAATTTTCTCTGAGGAGAAATATTGCAAAAAGGGAAAAAGGAGAGAGAGAGAGAAGAAAACATGATACTTTGTTCTGTTCCTAAAAAAAGCATTTTTCCCTTTCTCTGCTGCTCTTTCCTTTCATTAAACTGTCCTTAAGTGCTTTTAGAGAAAACTAAGTAGGCCACAATTCTGGGCTGCTGACTACATAATTATAAGTCTGGGAGGCTGTAGGGATGGCCAGAGAGAGGCCCGGTCCCCTTCCTGAAATCCAGAGACCCATGGGGATTGTGCCAGTTGTGGCTGGACTCCTCACGTTGAAATGATTTCTCATTTTGAAGGAAAATCAGGGACATTCTTATCCTTATTAGTCCTCTGAGAACTTGGGCCCCTGCCAGATTTTATTGGAAAATTGCAACAAAAGAAATTAGAGATAGTGAGTTCTGCAGGGGTCTTATATTTGAAGGGTTACACTAGAGGCATATCGAAACCAGATTATTTCCAGATCAGTTCTGCTCTGTAAACTAAAATATATTTTTTGCTTTTTAAATATTCATATTTCCTTCAGTTGAAATTCATATTGTTCATTTCTGTATGTGTGTGCATGTGTGCATGTGTGCCTGTGTGTGTGTGTGTGTGTGCAAGAACTGGTTATACGATTACCATAAAGTTACGACAGAGAGATGGGTGGGTACTCTGCTACCAAGGGGTTCGCTTCAACTGGACAAGCATCTTGTCTGCTGGGGCCCAGGAGATGGCTGGGAGGACACCAGAAAAGAGACCCAACAGGAGTCAGGCTATAATACCCCCTGGGGGAAAGCACAGAGATTTTCATACTCAAGTAGAAAGTGGTCATTGCAAACGCCTCAGAACAAATGTGTCTGATGCTTGCATCTCCCCATAGGGTCAATTTCAGAGCTTCTCAAAGGTAGCCCAGTGTAAGGGAGGAATCTAGGCTTGAAGGTGGACACACTTGGCATTGTGTCTTAGATCAGTTCCTTGTTTATTGTGATCTGGGCAAATTAACTGTCTGGTTTCCAAGATGAAAGGATTACAGCAAAGGATCTCCTAGTCCCTTCTTATCCTGCAATCCAGAGATTCGTTATTTTCTAGGAACATCCAGATAGCAGGGGGGCCTTGAGATAGATGTGTATCCTTGCTCCATACTAGCTGCACCCCCTCAGCAATTACTCATGAATCGCAGCATGCAACCCTGACAGTTCCTAATGGGGTGCCCTCATGTTCCAGAAGAACAATTATTGGGGGTAGGTAAATGTTAGAAATGTGAAATAGAACAAATCATAACATCGAGTAAACTCAACACAGTGAAGTGTGACCCAAGTTATGCATGTCTTGATCCTCTGACAGTGTAAATATCACAAGTATTGAAATCAGGAAAAGAAACTAAAAATGAAGGAAAATCATGAGCACAATCTCAGCAAAAGACTCACCACCAGGTGTCTATCTCCCGCACCCTTGTCTTCATTCTGTTATTCAGCATCTCTGTAAGATGGTAGCATTCATCTCAAGACAGACATCTTGTCCTTCCAGTAATCAAGAAACACCTTCTCACTTCATTTGGTCCTGAGTTTTGAGTTGTGATTAGCGTTTCAAGGTTTCTAAACTCTGTTGAAGTTTCAAATTCTTCCATCCAGAGCTCTTGGCATTAGATGCGCATTCTGTGTAATTCCCAGGAGCCTCTGAATGTCAGAGGTACCGCCTCCATCTTGAAGTGTTTCCACCATGCTGGCTCCCCAACATGAGCTGAATTTCCAGAGCCTTTGCACCCAAGGACCATGGCCCAGGGCTTGGGAAGCTAATTTAGGTCAAAGATACTGGTTTGGGCACTCTTCCTTTGCATATGGTATTGCCTTGAGCTATCAGGAAATTGAGGAACCAGTATTAGCAAAGTTCAAAAATGATCAGATGTAGGATAGATAAGTCATAGTGCTAATAAAGAAATCTAAGTGCTTAAAATAAAACAAGAATTAGGTAGCTGAGGGCAAACATGCTCTCCCTTTTTCCTCCAACTGTGATTTTGGAGATCAGAAAGCAATGGATTCTGCTTAAAGGAGCCTCAGCTAGAGACCTAGGCCTTTCATCTCCCAGGCACAGGATGAGCCTGGCATCCTGCCGCTGGTCTGGCACTGGAGGGCAAGCATCCTGCCTCCTTTCAAAGAGGTGGTTTGTTCATCTCTATGTCCCAGTTTCTCCTGCACCAATTAGAGTTCAGAGAACATATTATAATCCTTCAGGGAAGGGGTCCCTTCAGCATTGTTATCAAATGTTTTTTCTAAACCTTGGCTCTTCTCTTCTTGCTCTCCTTCCAAGAAGTGTTTTGCACCTGAGGATCCCACTTTATAAATGTCAGTCTGGCTTCTCTCATTGTTCTCTCACAGAATGCTCTGTGCAAGGAGGATTGGGGCCATATTTTATCCTGCTTGGCAGTGTTCCCATGTGAGCTGTGGAATGATTCTCCTGTGTGTTACAAGGTGGGTATGAAGTTATCTTGCTTGTGGTCATAACAAGCTGCACAGGAGCAGAGAAAGGGTTGGCATGCTTTGCACAGATAAAGCATTCAATAAATATTGAATGCATAAAATCAAGTAATGATCCCCTTTTAAAACTTTCTTTTGCATTAACAAAGTTAAGATGTGGGAGATGTGGCTAATCCACATTTTTTCACACGCCTTTCTTTGCTAACTTTTTGTTGGCTGAAACTGGAGTCTACCCCGAACAGAACTATTGGTGAAGAACATCTCTTTGTATTGCCTGCCTATTCCTTTCTAGCACTTTCTGCTGTAGTTTTCTCCCCAGTCATGGAGGGGCCAAGGCTGGATAGGGCCACTACAGCTGGTCTGCCACCATATCTAACTTTGTGTTTCTGCTTAAAATGTTCTGTGACTATAAGTCAAATCTTACTGAAATATATCACTTGGGTCCTCCCTCCTGGGATACTATATTTGCATTTAATAGGAGCTTTTCGGAGATCCTGTGCTCTCACTTCCAGAGGTGTTTTCAGAGTGAGGATTTTGGCAAAGGGAATTTAGCAGCAGGTATTATAATTTCTCTCTCCTTTTGGACTAAAATCCTCTTGAGGGCAGTCCTCTGTTTTATTCATCTAGGTCTGGATGATTACCTCTAGCCAGTCATCAGTAACATTTTGTGAATAAATATTTCACAAATAAATGACATTTCACACTTAGCTTATATAGTAACTTAAGAGATGATATATATGGATTAATATATCTCCATATAGCCTACCCATTTGACGTATTTGCACCTTCTACAGTTCTGTTCAATGGTTTTAATCACTTTTGTTGACAGAGAAAACATTTAACAAAGAAGTTCCCTGTGATCCCTGCATTCTACTATTCATGGCCTTGTATAACCCCTTCCTGTTGAGTAATTTCCTTCTGGCCAATAGAATATGGCAACATTGATTAGGTTTTGTGAGCAGGCTATATTTCTTCTTTTTTTTTTTTTAATCTTTTTTTTTTAAGATTTTATTTATTCATGTGAGACAGAGAGAGAGAGAGAGAGAGACAGGCAGAGGGAGAAGCAGGCTCCATGCAGGGAGCCCAATGTGGGACTTGATCCTGGAACTCCAGAATCATGCCTTGGGCCAAAGGCAGGCACTAAACCACTGAGCCACCCAGGGATTCCCAGACCAGGCTATACTTCTATGATTAGGTTGTATAAGGCTATCACTTCCCTTATGGTAGCAGACACCTTTGCTGGCTTTGATGAAGTAAATTGCCAGGTTGGAGAGGCTGACATGTCTAGGAACTACTAGAGTAACCTTTGGTTAATAGCCAACAAGGAACCAAGATCCTCAATCCAACAACTCGTAAGGATCCACATGCTACTACCAACAACAACAGAAGCTCAGAGGCAAATTCTTTCCTGGTGGAACTTTTAGATTGGACCTCAGCTCCAGAGGACACCTTGATTGTAGTCTTGGAAGACTGAAGCAGAGGATCCAGACGAGCTCTGCTCCCACTCCTGACCCACAGGAGCTATGAGATAATCAATGTGTGCTGTTTTTAGCTGCTAAATTTATGGCAATATGTTACACAACAACAGAAAACTAATATAGGGGTCTTTTATCCCATTTGTCCTTCAAGTTTTCACACGTTCCCAGTGACATTTTAAATGAAATTAGCCCAGGGGAAAATGCCCAAGATTGAGAGCTGAGTGATAGGCAGGTCTCAGAGAGTGGCCATTTCCATTTTGTCTCCTCCTTCAGCATGAACCCTTCAAGAAAATTCATAGCATTGGCCAAACTTCCCAGTCTCTAAAACCCTATATGGTTCTGAGTCACAGCCAAGACACCCTGCCCTCGTGTCTCCCTGTTTAATTTCATGCCGGTCTTCCTGGAGGTCTGCCTTGGGCCTTAGAGGTGTGCTTCTTCTCGTCCTAGGCATTGTGCCTTATGTCTCAAGGAAGTACCAACCCCTCTAGCAGTGGGTACCGATCCATTTTCTCTCATAAATCACCTGGGAAGTGGGGGGAAGTAGGAAGCAGATTCTAGGCTTACAGATAGAGAACCTGATTCAGGGGGTCTGAAGTGGACTCTAGGAATCCTAATTTTTAATATGCTCCCATGGGTTTCTGATGATTGTAGTGAACTCCCTTGAAAAATTCTGATCTAGAGGCTCCGAAACATTTCCCAAAGTTTCCCAAAAGAGCACTGTTGACATCAAGATGTCCATATTTTAATGACCTGTCAACAGTATTAAATCATCCTTATGACTTTGAAGAGGTCAGTTTTGAACTCTCTAGACCTCAGTTTTCGTAACCGTCATAGGACTGGGTGATCTAGATAGTCTCTGTTAGTCCTATAATCTAGGATCTAAGTAACAAAAGGGATAGTTTAGTAATAAAATAAGAATACACAAATGGCTTTTACTATGCATCAGACACTAAAGTTGTAATCCTATGAGGTAGGTACTACTGTTATTTCATTTTATAGATGAGGAGACTGAGGCCCAGAAAGACCAAGTGATGTATCCAAGGTCATAAACCTAGTGGATATAGTGGGTAGGAATCAAATACTTTCAGCGTGGCTCCAGAGTCCATGCTTTCAGCTGCCATGCTACAACACCTCTCTTTCAAATCCTGTGTTCGTTTTATGAAAAGGTGATATTAGGGTAGACTGCACTTATCAGGGATGAGTATGAGTTGTGATTATCCTTTATTGTGAAATAGGATTGTCACTGGCAAAAGGTATGGAAGAAAGCAATTGTAAACAGAAGGAACCCAGAGAAGAAACGTGGAAGTAGGCCTGAGCATAGTGTACAGGTCAAGGAAAGGGGCGATCTGCTGCCCAAGGGCCCAGTGGGTGAGCAGTGAAAGGCAGGGCTGCAGAAGAGAAGCAAGCTATGGGGTGAGGGCCTGAATGCTCTGTGGAGGAACCATTGAGTACACAGGAACTTCATCCCTACCCCTGCTAAGCAGAATTCCAAGCCTTTTCTGACCCCTCCTTGTGTTTCTCATTGGGATGCTGTGGTGCAAAGACATCATGTTTGGGCCCTCTGGCAGCCATCTTGCAACAAAGGAGAGAAAAGCAGAGAACCATGGCAGTGCTGATCCAACTCCTTGGTGTTTGGACTACTTGGGGTTCCTAGAGCTACTGAACTGATCCTAGAACCACCTCCCTCCATTCTTGAATATATGTCAGATGTTGCAATGCTTTTCTCAGCTGGGCCACTGATAGCTGAGTCTTTCATTGCATGTGGCCAAATGTATCCTAATGGATAGAGATTAACCAGGAAACCAGGGTCTTTAGTGAAATAATACCAACAAGAGTTATCAAAAGTATCATGGTTCTGCACACATTATTTCATTGCATTCAAAATGAAAAAGCACCAGCTTGGGAACTAGAGGAAACCATCTCTCCAACCTACATTCCCCCATCTGTAAAATGTACAAAATGCCATCACCTCCTTCCTGTTGTGAGGATTAAATGAAATCATGTTTTCATGGCATCTAGCTCAGCGTCCAACACTGACTACCTCTAGAAGGTAGATAGGCAGACAGTGATCATGATAGCAAATGATTATTGAGCTCCTACTGCATGCCTGCCTGTGTATCAAGAACCTTAGGTGCCGTATTTCATTTAATCCTCTTGGAGGTAAGTGTTGTTAAAAGCATCAGGTATGATTCTGAGTCAGCAGAGCTCTTGGGGAGCAGGCAGGGCAGATGGAGTCATCACTCTTCCCAGTCTGCAATTCAGGAGGTGGTACAGGGAACAGAAAGGGCTTGCAGGGGGTTACAGGACAGCAGAACTGAGGAGTTCAGGTTTTCTCAATCTAAAAGCCCGAGTCTGAGCTATGACATGTCAGTTGGCCTGTCCCAGTGTCTCGGTATCTCACACCCAAGAGCGATCATTTGCCTTTTGCTGACCTTTCTTGTTAACAAGTGCAGCAACATCTGTGATTGTTATTAACAATATTCATGACCACAAACTCTGAAGGAGGAGAAACTGTGATGCCTTATGTTCTTGGAAGAGGCCTGTGGCTCCCACCTGATGTGCCCAGAGCACCCATCCAAAGGCCTGGATGGACCTGATTTAATGAGGTCGTTAGCTAACCCCCCATGGTAGTAAGAAGGAGCCTTGTTGGAAGAAGTTTCGCATCCCCCAGGAGCTCTTTGCGGGGTGATGGACCAAACTGTCGGCAGTGGGAGGTCTGGAGAAAGATCTGGGACTCTTCTTATGTGGAAAAATCCTCTGAGCAGGTACATGATCTTTTCCACTTCTCTGCGGGGACCACCCACATGCTGCATACACTGGGATGGGGAGGTGGAAGTGACCATGTGTTTTTACTTAGGTGTGGGTCGCTCAATTGTGTAAGTGTCACTGCCTACATTGTTGCAGCCCCACGCAGCCCCCGGATCCTGAACGGTGGCTCTGACTCCTTTACTCTGGTTTTGATCATACAAGTTGAAAAAGAATCACAGGAGTTGGAGGAAGACTGAGTCATCAGTGTACCTTCCTGACTCGCCAGAGGGTCGAGTGTTTCTCAAGCTCACACATCCAGTTAGTGGCACTGCCAGGCCTAGAACCTGGAGCAGCCTCATGCCAGAGTGGAAACAGCCAGCAATGCCAAAGAGCACCCGGGCCTGAATTCTGCTCTCTTTAGAAAACAGAGTGGCCGGGTGACCTCCTACGTTCAGGAATATATTCAGCATCATTGTGTCATCCTGCCCAGTCCCCTCATTCACCTACAGGGTTTATGCTACTTTTCTATCCCCTGTGCAGATGGCTGAGGCCCCAGGTCACAGAGCAAATAGGGGACAGAGCTGTTGGTGTTTTTTCCCTCTCACACCGCTGGAGGCCAGCCTGATGTTTGAGCAGATCCGAAGTGTCCCAGACTGTCCTGGCCTCTTCCCTTCCAGTATAGTGGGTCTTGCCGTGGCGGCCACCCTCCCTTCTTCACTTTATTTTCATAGACCTGGGAGATTCTGGAGTTACCTTGCAGGTGTCCCATTATCACTCACTTTTTGCCCATGCTTCTCTCCTGACACCCTGTATCCCTTATTTGGAGACAGTTCCATGGGGCCATGAAGTGGAAGCTGCGTGTGGTGGGCTGATTTGAGGGCTGCTGGAAACCCCCGGTCCCAAATCCCTTCCCTGGCTGGAGTCTGCTGTTGATAGCTAAAATTTGAAGCCTAGCTCTCAGTTCCAGTCCCCTTTAAATGCAGACCTTCTTTATGGAGACAGTGTGCCCCATAATTCTTGACAGTTCAACTTCTGTAATTTGTACCTGGAGCTTTCCCAGCGCCTAGCCTGGAAGACTAACAATATGAGAACATTTGGGTCTCTGGGGTGAGGGAGGAACAGGGCTGTGAAGAGAAAGAGGGATAACCAGGGAGGCTGACCTTGGACTGCAAGCACAGCCCCACTGGGCCACTTCAGCTCTGCATGAATCTGCATTCAGGGCTTCTCAGCATCCAGCCTGGCCAAGGCCAAGCCCGGACTCTCAGCCTTCAACACGGGGAGAAGTAACACGGCAGAGCAAAGGGACCTGCCACGCGGTGGTGTTTGCAGAGGGCACCGGGGAGGGTGTCTGTGGGTGGCACAAGGACCCGACTCTGGTATTTCCATTCCTGCCTGATGAGGCCAAGGGAGCCCAGTCTTCCCAGGGCAATTCCAGCACAGCTCATTTGTGCATGTTTTACAATGGTGTTGATAAAATCCCCATGGAGCCCTGGAGCATGTGTGAGGAGTTCCCACCAGAAATCTAAACAACGCCCTGGCGTTGCTGACAGCTTAATAATGTGACAAAGTTCAACTCGTTCAATGACAGGGACAGGAATGCAGCTGGGCTGGTCTGACCTGGAGCTTTAAACATACCCCTCCCACAACTCTGACCTAGCGTTTGACAAATAACCTTTTCTTAGCCTCCTCGAAGGCACCAGACAGAACCAAGTGCCACGCAGGGGCCACATGCCACCGTTAAAATGTTAAATGGAGTGGCAAGGGCCACCAGAGTCACTTGGGGCTGACATTTATCTTTATTATTATTATTAATAATAATGCATATATTGCTTTTTGGTGCATTCCAGGGTTTTTTGCACTCCTAAATCACGCGGCTATACATCAGCAGGCCCGATAAATCACCCAATGAACCCAAATTCAATGCAGCTGTCAGCCCAGATCCGAGAGAAGCAGAGTTAGCTTAATTGAGCTACAGCAGGGAACCAACGGGCGTTGCCCAGAAAATCAGAATAATAGCAGTGTTGCTGGTGACATTTCAAGAGCTAGACGTGAACTGCTAGCTTCAGCTTTAATTTTATAAGAGGGAATGGGGGGACGGGTGCAGGGAGAAATCCAGACTTCAACAAATATTTAAGCTCTTTTTTTTTTTTTTTTTTTCTGCCTCAAAGCCAGTACAGACAATGAGTTCCACATTTTGGGATTTCAGAAGATGGAATTCCACTTTTTCTTCTTTCTCTAACTTCTTCTCATTTCTCCTGCTTTCTCCCTCCTCTACTCCATGCCCCTTCCCTACAAAAAGAAAGCTGAAAGCAAAGGAACAACAGGATTTGAGTTGGAGCCAATTTAATGGGCCAAGAGGTTACATATGGAGCCAACAAATCATGGAACCATGAAGGATATTACTGATTTAAAGTTATGTATGTTAAAGCCCAAATCTTAACAGCATTCATAAAGGTAAAGGTAACTAATGGAGAGGCTTAACCAACAGAAAATAAGCTTTTCCCCGGCTGCCCTGCCTCAGACTTACGGTACATCTCAGCTGGAGAATGCCTCCCAGCCACAGATTCTCCCCATTAGCTGACGAAAGGGAAGGCCTGGGCCTTACCCATGGAGGAAGGACAAGTTCTGCTGGATCCTGTATTTATACAAGGCTTCAGATACCATGATTTGGTTTATTTTTATGTGCACAAGTGTATGTATTCCTTCTTCAGATGTTTTGGGGTTACCAGAAAAACCATTCCCTTTCCCCCCTTAATTTTTAAAACTGTGTGTAATTTCAGGGAAATTTGATCCATGTGTTTCAGATTCATTTGCACATAATCATGAAAAACCTTTCTGGAAAGAGCTATTTTCTCTCCCAGGAGGCTTTGGTGCCCTTTTTAATAAGCCCTGTGAGTGCCCTTCTACCCCAGGTCACCCTCTCCAAGTGCAGAAGGTTGTGTTTGGCCAGAGGAAAACCAGCCTGACCACCGAGGACATGGGTCTGGTTTGAAATGTCGAACACGTGAATTTGAACTGGGTTTTGGCAAAGGGAAAATGACTTCCCTGGGCCCCAGTGTTTACACAGAGAAAGAAGTCTTCCTTTAAAAAAAGAAAATAAAAAAGATGTCAAGATGTACAGATCAGCTCTGGAGTACTACCCCGTGGCCCTCAGCATGTGAGTGTTAGCCTCTGGTTCACAGAAAGAACAATTGCTGCTTTCCTTTGAGGTTCTTTGAGGAGATGCTTTCACCCAGAGACTCTCAACTACCAAAAACACCCCGGAACCCTCTTGGATAGATTTCAAGGGCCATAGCATGTCTGTGTCCAGGACACACATTTCCCCACCCTCCATCCACAGCAACCCAACCACTGCATTGAAGCCACAATGGCATTCCTTCAATCCAAAACAAACATGTCATTACCAATCTCAGATTAATTGATGCCATTTGTGTGCCCTGCCTGTTGGGTTTCAACTGGAGCCCGCCCAACAGCAATGGCCACCGCCCTTGCAAACCTCAAGGCATCACATCTTTGGCCCTTGGCAGAATTGCCATAGCTGTTCATCACCCTGTGACTCCGAGCCTTCTCTCCTTCCCACTCCCTTCCCACTCTGAGGCTTTGGGTAATTTTGACATGAGTTTCTAGTGGATTGAGGTTATCTGTAGAGCAGAGTTTTGCTTTGAGTAAATGTCTCTGCTGTATTTCAAGAATTTTAAGAGACACATTTGTTTTTGTTTTAGCACCCCTGAAATTAGGATATTCCTTACAACTGATGATGAAAAAGCATCATGGCGAAGTCATGGAAAGGGGCTCCCTTTTTAGTGGTACACGTAATAATGGTGCATCTAGTCTGGTCCCCAGAGAGATATATGATTACTTTTCAAAACACAGATAGACTTTTACCTCTCTTACTCATTCTTTCTCCATTCACTCTTCAAGAGGAGTATACTGACCACACGCCTGACTGTGCAGTGAGGGGATCGAAGAGTGTTGAAACGGCCTCTCCCTTTCAGAAAGTTATAATTTAGTTCTAGACATAAGTGAATACATGACCAACCATGCAAAGTGCTAAATTAGTGGTGTGGCCAGAAAGTGGTGGAGAAGAGCAAGATGGAGCCACAGAGTGGGATGGAGAGATTCTGTGCGGGGGGCCAGGAAGCCTCACTGTTGGCTTGGATCTTGGCTCCCACCTGTAGTAAGAGGGGCTTGTAGCAGATCAGAGCATCCCAGTCTGCGTCCCACAGAAGAGAGTTCATGGGAATGTTTTGGAAGAAGAGGGCTCCGCAGTGGGCAATGGGGGGCGCAGCATTGAGAGATGTCACCATTCTTTCTAAGAGATTCCCAACACATATTAGCATCTTATGGGCTCTGAGAAGTTGTACCTTGAGGGGCGTGTTTAAATTTTGTTTGACTCAGTGTTTCCCAAATATATTTGTTCCTGGAATCCTTTATTTCACTAAATACAGCTATTGCTGTAATAAACCTTAGTAAAACTGCAAGTCTATTCCAACTCCAACATTCCAGGAATTCACGAGACAATGTGAAGCTGTAGTACATGAGGAGAAAAAAGCCTGAGCAAAGGAGCGTGAGCTGTGCTTGTAGTGTGATGGGCTCCTGGCACGGAGGCATAGGTACTTAATAAATAGAACTTAATAAATATAGTATAATTTAACCATAACAGCATATAGTATAATAAATATAGCATACTGTGCTGGGTACCAGGAACTCAGAAATAAGTAAAACACTGCCCCTGACCTCAAGTGGCTCCTAACAGTGGAGAAGGCTGGATGTTAACAAATGGTCACAGGAAAATGCATACCCAGCTTGTCAATTGTCACTGGAGGTAGAAAGAAAGGGCCTTGAGATGAAGCATGCCTGGAGGAAAGCAGTGAAGGCTCACTGGAGGAAGAACCATCAGAGCTGAATCTTGAAGAAAAGAGGTGAATATCCAGGTGCCTGAAACAGGAGCAGAAGAAGAGCATTCTAGGCAGGAAAAAGAACGTGAATAAAGAGAAAAAAGGCAAGAGAATGCCTACATAGCTTGTAGTAGCTGGAGGGCAAGATACATGGCGATGAAGGCTGACTAGTGAGGTTGGGAACAGGCCATGAAGGGTCCAGCTCAGCAAGTAACAACAACAAAAGAGAAGACTTAATTATCTCCCATAATAAGGAGTCTGGAGGTCCATAATGAGAGGGTCTAGGACTGGCTCAGTAGTGCAGTGATGCCTCCAGGGGCCTGTGCTCCTACCATCCCTCTCTTTGGCCAGTCCCCACCTTGTTGGCTTTTCATCCACATGCTTGTTACCTCATGTCAACAGATACTGCCACAGAACCAGGCATAGTTCCCTTGGATGATACACCTTAGCCTTAAACACAGGCATTTGGAGATATCTTTTAGGCAAGAGAAGCAAGCTTTTTTTTGCAAAGTGATATGATCAGTTTGACAGGTGTTTTTGTAAGATAACTTGTTTGCAATGTAAAGGCAGGAGGGAAAGAAGAGGGACTGGAGGCAGGAAACAGTGTAGAATTGAAATTATCCAAACAAAAAATGTCTTGCATGCTAACACCAAATCTTGAGCAGGACTCAGAAGAAGGAAGCAATAGGAAAAAAAAAAAAATGCTTTTCTTTTGTGATCGAAGGCAATGCTAGGCAACCCCAAAGACTCATCTTATTCTTCCCCATTGGCTAGAACTTGGTCACATGACCACCTATAGCACAAAGGAGGCTGAGAAGTGCAGTTTCTGGCAAAGGCCAATGCAGTAGACGTGAGGCCCCTCAGGATTAAGTCACTGCAGCTGAACTATGACCCGGATGAGATATCAACCTTTTATTTCATGAAGCCCTGAGATTTGGCAGTTACTGGTTACAGCCTTTAGACTACTTTTGTAATACATGAGAATCCCAATGCTTAAAAACTAAGGAAGACAATATGGCTTGATGTATGAGGAATGGAATTTAAAACTGATGGCAATTTAAAATGGAATTTTAAAATATGGCAACTGCAATTTTGGGGAGAGGGCATGTTGGGAATCATGTACCCCTCACTGTTTCATCTTTTCTGAAGTTGATAATGATCTGTAATTACCCAAAATGTGATAAGCTGTCAAAAGTATATGAAAAGTGCTGGGTATCTCATGAAATAAGTTTTCAATAATTCCAACTTTTTCATTAAGGGTTAAAAAAAAGATAATTCCGTTGAGAAATCTCATTGAGACACTCCCTATCCCACCCCCGCCCTACTATCTAACTCAAATGTTAGCCTCCCCTAAATATTTTAGTCATGTTGTGCCCACGATGTCAATAGAAGATCATTTTTTTCCCCAAAGAAACATGTCTGATTGACAGGGTGGGGTCTGGTCCATCCCTCAAAGTGGAAGCGTATGGAAAATGCCTCTCTGTTGTGGATACAAATCTGACTGAGGAAAGATGAAAAGACGGGTGGGAACTGCAACTCTCTGGTTACCTCCTCTGAATCTAATTTGAAACAAAAACAAGGCTGATGAAATGAAGTCATGGAAACCCAGGGTTAAAGTGGTCCTCTCATTCTAGAGCTCTTAAAAGCTAAGGGAATGGCATGTTTGGGGGATATCAAAAGTAGACTTTCAGAAGATACATTCAATAAGGTCAGAGAAAAAGAAATATAATGCCATGTCAAGAAGCTTCAAATGTGGAGATGGCCCAAACAGAATGGGAGGCCCTCAAAATTCTTAAAAATCCTGAAAGCATGAACTTTGTGAAGAAACAGAGCTTCTCATGGGAAGTAACCAACATGATGCAAGAACTTCTTTCACAAATTTCCATGGGATGAAAACAGGGGGAACATAACTGAATATGGATGCTAAAGAGTGGGATCAAGTGGCCAGAATAGAATCTGGAAGATTAGCTCCCAATGAACATAGGCTTTTATCCTTACTACCATAAGGGCTTTTCTGGGTCTCTTCAGAGTAGGTCTTGAAACGGGTTGGACTTCCACATGGCATGGGGAAGCCAAATCCTCAACATCTCTCCCAGGTGCAGCCCACAGTCCTGATGCTGCCCAGGCTTCTGGCTCCGCATCTGGGTCAGTACTGGAAGGTGAACCTGAGGGAAGACACTTGCCTAACCCTCCACCCTTGGGTGTGCTCTGAGCCGCCTCCACCCCGTCCTTGTCCATGTAAGTCACACCTGCACAGACCCCTTTCATCAGCACAGTTTCAAGTGGCAATTTAAACCTTTTAAGGCCACCTGTCGAGCACCCACTCGCTAGATTTCCTTTTATCACCGGCTTGAGGGGAGTAACTGGATAACATAATTATGAGGCAGGAGAATGGGGTGTTTTGATTTGTGTTCTTTGAGGATTAGCCAAGTGCCCCACTGCCAAATCCATGATCACCTGAAAGGAAATCTGAAGGGAGAACCTGCCAAATAAGTCTTCCAGGTGCTCTTCAGGCAAACAGCTTTGAAAATGGCCTTTTCTGCCTTTTTCTCATCACTGCAAAGCTCTAAGGCATTTGGGGTGGACAAAGCTGGTGGGCGCCTCCTTGCACAATGAGGCGGAGGTAAGCAAAGAAACCATTTTCCAAATGCCTGGAGCTGGGGCAAGGCAGTTGGGAAGCCCTTTGGATGTGGGATGTGCAAAGTAATGATATGGAGCCAGACCTCTGATCTTCTGAGCATTCTTGGGACATTATCTGTGCCTCCTTCAGTGTGGAGGCTCTTGAATGCTTACAGGGAATGCCAGGGAGGTGGCAGGAAGAGGGAACTTTGTCTCAGACTTTAGGGTGTGCAATGCATAAATCCCATCTTTGATGCAGCGGATAGCCTCTCTGAAGATGCTTGAATGACATTCCCATTTGGGGTGGGAATGTGTGGAAACATATCAAGGAGGGGCACATGCAGGACATTTTTAGAAATGAACAAATACACAGGCTATTAGTTTCCAGGGCTTCCATAATAAAGTACCGTATCCTGGGTGACTTAAAACAACAGAAATCTATCTCTTGTGGTTCTGGAGACCAGAAATCCAAAAATCAAAATGTTGGCATGGCCATGTTTTTCCAAAGCCTATAGAGGAGGATCCTTTCTTGTCTTTTTTCAGCTTCTGGTGGCTCCAGTTATGACAACGTAACCACCAGTCTCTGTTTCTGTCTTCACATGGCCCTGTTCCTTCTGTGTCTGTCTGTGTGCAAATTTTCATCTTCCTATAAGGATGCCCATCCTGTTGGATTAGGGTTCATCCTAATCCAGTATGACCTCATCTGAATCTGATCACATATGCAAAGACCCTATTTTCAAATAAGGTTACATTCACAGGTTCTGGGGGTTAGGACTCCAACCTATCTTTTGGGGGAACATAATCCAACCCATAACACATAGATATATGAAAAAGCAAAGTTACAATTGATATAACTTATCACATGAATACCTACAATACCTGGAATACTGTGGAGTCTTGGACCTACTGTCATTTCAACTTTGGGTTCACCTTCTAAAAGAGGCAATGGCTTTTTACTATTTTGTTCTAATGCTAAAGAGAGATGATCTGGTAATATATAATGTGATGTATAATGAATTCACACGTAATAAAATTATAAATTTATAAGGTAGTTCCAAGGCTGAGGGGAAGGGAAGCCACTGGGGACCTACATGTTACAGGAAGGCTTTAGGAGAGAGGGGTAAAAAAATATTGGGATGAGGGAGGAAAATGATTCACTGATTAATGGATAGATTTTCCCCGGTACCTTCTGCTGATGATAGCATGACTTGAAGGTTGTGATTAAGGAAAACTAACAAAGCAGCACCAAAATGTCACGTGTGGTCCTAAAATTCCCAGAAGGTCCAAATGATGGGTGTTGGTGGGTGACACTGCTGGGTGTTTACAGAAGTAGCAGTTCAGAGAAGCATACTGAAGTGAGAGTAGCTCCAGAGGGTTCACCACTGGGGGACCCCCCAGGCCTTGAAGCTCAAGGCAGTATGAAGCTCCATCTCACCCGTGGGCCCTCACCTGGGCTTGGCAAACCTAGGCTGCTGGGGATTCTCCACAGCCATACGTTGTCTCTTCACCCAACTGGATCTATGTGTTGGTATGAGTATTTTCTATCAATTACATTTCTTAATTTAATTCTGCAGGAAGGATTTGTTAACTGATATTTCTATAATTCCTCAGGTTTCAGAAAAATGATAATGCTAGCAATATTAAATTAACCAACTAGGAAGAAAATTCATGAAAAATGATACTGATGGTTATGCCAAAAGCCAGGTGGAACACAGACCAGTTGAATTTGGAAAAGAAGTATTATGGACATTTATAACTTTGTTTCAAGAGCCTATGGATGCCCTGATTGGCCTATTTTAAAAAATAACTCCAAAATTTTATTGGAACTTCTTATAAACAGATTTTGATGTGTATTACATACTTTCCAAAATAGGTACAGAATATAACACTATAGCATCTTCACATGACTTAAATAATAAAATATATAAAAAGATGTATAGAGGAAAATCTCTTTCCTACCTTGTTCCCTTCATCCAGTTTCCATCCTTCCCAGTAAAGAACATTATTACTGGTTTTTTGTTCATCTTTTCAATGAATCGTCAAAAACTTGACAGCCAGGAGCACCTGGGTAGCTCAGTCAGTTAAGTGTCAACCTTTGGCTCAGGTCATGATCTTGGGGTCCTGGGATCAAGCCCTGTGTCAGGCTTTCTGCTCAGCAAGGAGTCTGCTTGTCCCTCTCCTTCTCCCTCTCCCACTGTGCTCTGTCTCTCAAATATAAATAAAAAATCTTAAAAAAAAAAAAACCTCACCAGTCAATACATAATAATAATACATAATAATTCTGCTTTCCCTTGTTTGTTTATAGAGAGAGCACAAGCAGGGGAAGGGGCAACGGGAGAGGGAGAGAAAATCTTAGGCAGGCTCCACACCCAGCATGGAGCACAATGCAGGACTCACTCTTGCAATCCTGAGATCATGATCTGAGCTGAAATAAAGAGTCCATAGCTTAACCAACTGAGCCACCCAGGTACCCTTCCTTTTTTTTTTTAACTCAACTGGTAACACACTATATTCATGTTTCTATATTTGTTCATGTGAGTGTAAAACGAGGTATTTATTCATTACAGCATTTTTGCAGTAGCAAAGCAAAATTAGAAGCAATTTTGGTGCTCATCAAAAGGGGATTGATTAAATTATGGGATGTCTCACTATAGTATTCAGCTATAAAATAATGAGGCTAAGCCCCTATGTACTTAAATGAAGAGATCTGGAGGGTAAATTAAGTAAAAAATGTAAGATACAGGAGGATGTATATAGTATGTGCTCTTGGAGTAAGAATGGAGGGGATAAGATATATTTGCATTTTCTTGCAACTGAATAAAGAACAATCTGGAAGGATTCACAAGAAACTAATAAAACCTTTACTTACAGATGATGAAGGAAGTATAACGAAGAGGAATGGGGTGGTGAGATTTTCCAATATTTGTTACACTATTTTAAGTTTTGAACCACACAAATACATTTTCTATTTAAAATACAAATGAAGAAAAAAAAAGGAAAAAAAAATAAAAAAAATAAAATACAAATGAAAATGAGAATAAATTAATCAAATACATATCCCCGGGATCTGCTAATTATACCACCAGGAATTAATCCTACAAGTGTTTTCTCGTGTATGTTAAAAAATACCACCAAGAATGTTTGCTGCAGTATTATTAAAATGGCAAAAGACTGGAAATGGCCTTATTGTCTATTTAAACGTAGAATGGTTACGTTACATTCAAACAGTGAAACACTATGCAGATGTATAAAAAATGTGACATATATTGATATAGAAAACCCTTTAAGATATATTTAGTAAAAAAATGCAGGATAAAAAATCATTCCCATTTTTTGATAAAATATGATGCATATATATGCACACACATATCCTATATTCTTCCAAAAACAGCATGATGTGCAATGTAATGAGTGCGTGTGCATGCATTGAAAATTTCTAGAAGTTAAATAAGAAATTGTTAACGGGACTATCCTCTGGGAAGTGGGTGAGAGTGTTTACAGTAGGAAGATCACCTACTTCTCATTGTAATGGCTTTTGAATTGCATGAGTTTTATTGTGCATGGGGTTTTTTTCCACTTCAAAAATATTTACAAATCAATCCATCAATAAATGCACATCCATACAATGAAAATTATATACCTATAAAACAAACAACTGAGGAAGTTCTTTATCTACTTATACAGAACAATCTCCAAGACACATTATTAAAGAATTTGAATTTTTAATTTTAGATATTCCAGGAGTTCCCATACTATGTGTACCTGGTTCATATTTCTATCTGGTGATCAGTCACAAAGCTTTTCATTACTGTGGGTTTGATTATATTACAGCTCTGCCTTTCAGACTGAAGACTATTTTTTGTTTCAATTCACCTTTCTCACCTCGAAGACCCACTGTTGGTCTTTTGGGTTGAAATCCTATCTCCTCATGGCTTGTGAACATTAGCAACTTGCTTAATGGCTGTGGACCTCCTACTTTCTTTCTGTAAACAAAAAATGGGATACATTATGGGAATATTGAAAGAATTTGAGATACTTGTAATACATACTTTTAGCACATGAGGATGAAAAGTAGGCTATTGCCACCATTAATATTCTCTGGAATATATCAATTGAAACTGCAGACAGGAGGGACCATACCCTGCTTTTGCACTAGGAAATACAAAGCTTTTTGTGTCATGGCCAATGCTGTTCCAGCATTTGGCTGGTCTTTTGGCCACAGTAGCCTTGGGCTGGTATCTCAGAGAATCAACAATCTATAGATGCTGTTGGGGCTACATGGGATAATTTACCTATATGGGGTATTTTATAGACCCTCTTAGGGAAGGTTATTCTCACTTTTTTGGACATAAATAGTAACCAGTAGCTTCCCCCTCAAGATGCCTCTTGTTGCCGTCTGTTGCTCCTAGTCCTATTTGTTTGAGTCCATATTTATGAGAATGTCTTTCAAAAGAGGAAGTGAAGATGTCCTTGTAGTCTTTATTTTTAGAGAGTTAAAAAGAAAAACAACTGCCTGTCCATTTTATCTCTCAGTGTAGCTCTAGGTCAAGTGGTCTCACTGATTATCTAGTTGGCTTTTTGCCTTGATGCATTTATAGAATCTTTTATTATTGACTTTGGAGCTCCTTGCAAGGTACTCCAAAAAAGCATTTTAAAATAGTCTCTAGTGGGCAATTTACATTTTAACTGCTCCTTTCATTACCCCCCTCAACACCTTCATATAGTTCCCCTTTCTAGAATTAAATAACCACATGATAGCTTTTGGGCTCCATGTCTCTTTTGGTTGTTGAACTTGGCCCCGTTATGGTCTTAATTGTGCAATGGTTCAGTTGGAGTCGCATGCTCTTTTACATTCATCACCTTTCTTCAACATTTGTTTTCAAGTTATATGGCGTCTTGCTAAATCAAGAGCCAGATAATTATCGCCATCTTGGTCTGGTTTTTTGAGAATCTCTCTGAGAATCGCTAGTACTGTGATAAGACATGATGCTCAAGGAGTTGTGTGATGCATGAAAACGGGGTGAGGCCAACAAGAAAGAATGAAGACAACTTTTTCCAAAAGTCCTTTGGTTCCAGGTGAAGATAAAATCTCTTTTCCCCATTAATTAATCTAGGATTCAAGACTAAAGATCTTCCTGTCTCTTGGATGTTATTTCAGAGGCCATAGTACTCTAGAGACCATCACCCTAGAAAATACAGACTTTAATTTCAGATTTTCTGGCTTCACTTTTCTATCACACTTCCATAAATCCCATGACAAAGCTTACCAATTCACCACTTTTCTCTCTCTTCACTTTATCCACATCCATCTTCCCTAAGGACAGGCCTAATCCTATTCTGAAGGCCAAAAGTTCAATGAATTTCTGGTAGAAATTTCTAGCAGAAAATAGCTCTTCACAAGTCCAAAGGTAATGTTCCCAAAGCTATAAGTCAGAGAAGACCCAGGACCCTCTCACATACATACATACTCAGCTTCCTATAATGTTCCTAACATCCTTGAGGCTATACCGGCAGGGTATAAACTGGGTTTGGTCTAGGATGACAATCCTGATGTTGCCACAAGTAAGGATTTATTTTTTCCTTTTAAATTTTCTCATGTTTTATTTAAATAAGGAATTCTTCATATGCCAAGGAGTCCTTGGGGTGCCTGGGTGTTGCAGTTAAGTGTCCAACTCTTGGTTTTGGTCCAGGTCATGGTTTCACAGTCATGAGATGGAGCCCCATGTCAGGCTCCACGCTCAACAGGGAGTCTGCTTCCGTTTCTCTCTCCCTCTCCCTCTGCCCTTCCCCACAACATTCTCTCCAAAGGGGAACAACTGCCACAAGGACCAGTTTATACTCAACTCATTCCATGATGTGGCAGTTTCATGGAGATGTAGGAGCTAAACTGCAGAGGAGGAAACCAGCACACTCTCTTCTGAGGAAGGAAACCTAAAGACAGTAAGGAAAGTAGAATTGAGAACTGAAGAGAGATCCTCAACAAATGGATAAACAGATAAAGAGCAGATAAATAGGGATCCCTGGGTGGCACAGCGGTTTGGCGCCTGCCTTTGGCTCAGGGCACGATCCTGGAGACCCGGGATCGAATCCCAGGTTGGGCTCCCGGTGCATGGAGCCTGCTTCTCCCTCTATGTCTCTGCCTCTCTCTCTCTCTCTCTCTCTGTGACTATCGTAAATAAATTTAAAAAAAATTTTTTTTAAAGAGCAGATAAATAGATAATCTTCTCAAATTGAAAAGAAATGAAAAATGACAAAACCTGATACTGGCAATGACGTAAGAAAATAAGCATTCATATTCTTCTGATAAGACAGTGAGTTTGGAACAATCTGGAGGCAAATTTAGTAATATAAACCTGAAGCCTTAAAATCTGCATGCCTTTTAATTTTTTTTTCTCTGAATATTTGTTTCTCTTTATTGGCTCTTTGGCCAGATAGGTTTCTGAAAATATAAGCCTTCCCAAGATTGCTGGGACATATTGATGTCCAGCAATCTAATCCTTGACTCTTTTGTTATTACGTCTTCAGACTCTTCCCACACAGAAGTCTTTAGGATATTCTATTTGAATCTTTTTGATTTTACTGACTTGTATCAAAGTTCTCCTCTACTATATCTGCAGAGGATGAGCAAAAATAATACAATTTTTAGTGACCATTTATCATAGTGACTGTTTGTTGGATACTTTCCAATTGCCTAACACTGTATTGAGTAGTTTACACGCATTGTATTTAATTCTCTCCACAGACTTGTGAGATAGATCTATTATTCCTATTTTGTTTATGTGGGTTTTTTTGTATATTTTTTAATTGGAGTTCAATATGCCAACATATAGCATAATACCCAGTGCTCATCCCATCAAGTGCCTCCCTCAGTGCCCGTCACCCAGTTGCATGCCTTTTAATTTAGCAGTTTTACCTCCAGAAGGGGAAAATAGAGGTAACAAAGAATCTAGCTTATCAGAACTTCATCATAGCATTAATTATGAGTAAAAACTTAGAAATATCCTAAGACCAAATAATAGGCAGCTGGTTAAATGGATTACGAAACAGAAATGATGTATTAGATAAAACAGGACAGAGAAAGATGTTCACAATGAGTTTTAAAAAATTGAAAAATAGTTTATAGAATGTTGGTTGACAATTACCAAAGCAAAATTAAACAAACGAGAAAAATCACCAGAAAAAAACTTGATTTAAAAAACTACACTAATTAGATTGATTTCAATAAAAAAGAATACCTCTTTGATAGAGTCTTAGTAATATTTCAGAAGAAGGGAGTCGGGGAGGGTATTTACGGTTTTAGAGCCAGAACCCAGTGATCATAAGGTGGGTCTCACCGGTCAGGGAACTGGTTGGGATGGGGCGGTTTATGACATAACAACTCTGGGTTGGTGGCCACAGTACAGTAAGGTCTTGAAGCAAATATTGTTGAGCAAGCTGCTGGTCCTAATAAGTAAGCAAGTAACAAATTTGTTACTATTTGTGTCTAGTCCCAGTATTATTTGGCAGAGAAACAGGAAAACATGCTTTAGCCATAACTGTTCATCATAGAGACAGGAAAGTTCATTGGTTTCTGTTCTCAATCATTGCTCTCTTTTTGTTAAAAAAAAAAATCATGTTTATATTTCTATCTCACTAGAAACTCTAGGAAGAGAATTATTTACGTATTAAAAGTAGTTATCTTTGGGTGGAAAGATTATAGGTATTCCTTCATTTCTTCACTTTCGCTTCTCTGTATTTTCTAAATTTTTATCTAATGAACATATATTCAGAAAAAAGATGTATTTGTTTGACTCATATTTAGCCAAATAATTCCAGAGCTATAGTACCCAGAGTCACTCTCACCTCAAAGCTTCTAATCCATTTCTAAATAAAACACCCAATCTACACAGAATCTTGTGGCCAACTTGGAAAACTAGTTAAATCATTACTGAATCACAACTGTGCAGTCCAGTAAGCATCAGGCAGCTTTTCATCTTTTCAGACAGGGAAAGAAATGCTGTGTAGACTGTTTAGAAGGACCCATTGTTCTGAAGTATAGTGGAGGTGTGTTTAACTGACACAGATGCCTGCTTTTCTCCTTGACTCACTGTCAACTCTCCATTTTCCGAATCATGGTACAGTGGGAGTCAGGGACTCCAGGAACACGAAGGGTGAGAGTCGAGGTGAACCCAGAAGCCTAGAATACTGTCTCATGACCTCTCTAGTCAACCACTAATAACTATTTTTCAGTACATAATATTTGCTGAGTGCTAGACAAGGTGAGGCATGGTACAAAATTTGGATAATCTACACTTTATCCCTTAAAGGAGCTTAGTTTTTAATTGGGGAAAGGGTGGAAAGGCGTGACTAATACATAGGCACAATTCCAGACACACAAAATAGCATGCAACCAAGCACTGCCCCACAGGTGGATTCTAGGCTGACCTGAGTTACAGTATTTGTAGCCGGGATCTTGGGTGGTCTAGACTTTGAGTCCTATATATGTTTGGACACAGAAGGTTCAGGGCATCAGGATATCCTAGTAAAAGGAGGTTAAACTCAAACTTTTTTAAATTTCCATGATTTTTATTGACAATTTTTCTGAAATTTGATCTTCTTTATTTTCTGCCGTTTATAACTGCAGCTTAATGAACCTTATTGCAGGGCCCCAAGGCCATTTTCATTGTACGTAGATATTGATTTCCTTGATTGGAGATTAAAAAGATAAGAGACTGACATAGATGTGAATTGATCCCAAGATCAACTGAAGTTTACTTTAAAAGAAAAAAAAAAAACCCCACAGTTCCTAACACCTATGTATTTTCTGATGATCAGCTTCTTTCCATTAGGAAGGACCACGGTGAGACACTCCAATAGATTGATGGTTCTAATTGGTTGAAATGTCATTTCCCTTTATATAACCCTTTATTACTTACATGTACTCTTCATCAGGGACCTCATCATTCCAGATAAGGGGCCTTAGTAATGTTGTTGGGGAAACGGGCCCAGGAAGGGTCTTTACTCAAGTTCAAATAGACACATAGTGATGGATTTAGAATTAGATGTCAGATCTCCTGTTTTCAACCCTGAGCTTCTCCCAGTCTGATACCCCAGGCTTTTTCCTACAAGATAAAACTTACCAAGGATTCTGGGTATCTTAGCTACTAGACATAAAAATGAAAGAGACACGGCTCACAACACTTGTAAGTATAATGAGATGCTCTTACTTCCAGGTTCACCTCTTGGCAGGTTCTCTGGAACAGGACTCAGTTCTGAGTGTCAGACACAGGCACTGCTATCCACATGCCCCTTGGTTTTATCACAACACAATTAAGGAAACCAAAATGCAGAGAGATGAAGTCTCCCATGCCCCCAGCCCTAGGTCAGCCTGTAGAGCAAACTATGGGAATGTGGAACACCTCCTGGATGAACAATCTGATGATGATTGACCCGGCTATTAAAGACAACAGCAGCCATAATGACAACAAACTTGGCCAATCCACCACTTAGGATGCCTTTGGCTGCTCATAAAAACAAACCAACAAACACTCTCAAACAATCTAGGATGTATTACAGAACAGGGAATGCAGAGTTAGAGGCAGTACACGGTGGGCTGATTCAGCAGCTCAGTGGTCCCATCCAGGAGGCAGATTCCCTCCATTCCTGGCGCCTTTTGCAGTGTATTGCCTGAAGTTATTGCAGTGTATTGCAGTGTATTGCTCCTTATGGTCTCCAGGGGTGGCAGCATTTTCAAGCCTCAGACCTACATCCAGAGGCAGTGACTTGAGGAGTCCCATCTTCAGAACAAGGAGATCTTTCTCAGAAGCCCCTAAACAAATCTCTTCCCTCGATACTGGTTGGAACTTGGTCAAGAACCTGCTCTGAAACCAATCACAGCCAGGAGGACAGGCTCAGCTCATTCATGATTCACTCCCTGGGACTGTGGTTGGAGCCACTTTTCCCTGAGTCCTGTGTGGGTGGGGACCAGAAAGGGGTGAGGAGGAAGACCCCTGACTCAATCAGAGCTCTGCCAGAGGAACACAGGGGTGGTCAAGATGGAGGGAAACCATCCACAGTATCTGCTACACCTGTTCTGAGCTACAGGCCACCTCTCCCACCAGGACTTCCCTGAATCAGGTGTTTCATCCCTTCCAAGGTGAGGAGAGGCTGTTCTGACAGAGCAGGGAGGACCTAGGTATCTGTGAATGCTTACAGAGGTCTTCATCGGATGTCAATGTTGGCTTCATGTAAAACTTCCTGAAGGCTCTGGGGACCTTAACCTAGAGTCAGTGATGTTCTAGGGGTGGGAAATTAGGTCAGGAACACTTACAGGGCTAGGCCACTGTGGGCCAAGAGAGAGCTTTGGGTGCAGGGAGACCAGTATTTTAAAGTACTCCTTAAATCATACCTGGACTTTCACTATTGGCCTATGCCCAGGTATGACCATACAGATAGGAAATTGAAGTGAAACACATAAAGAAACATCAGGGTTGGGGTTTTTCTGTTTTTTTGTTTTTTGTTTTTTTGCTTTTGTTTTGTTTTTTGTTTTGTTTTGTTTTACCCAGCCCATGTTCTATGATAAAATTCAGCCCTGCTAAAATAAAAATAGATTTTTGGATGACTGGGTTATAAGCTTCTTGCTTTTCCTTTTCTTCTTCCTTTTTCTTTTTCTTTGCTTTTGATTTTTAAGAATAATGAACATATTCTCTTTTATCATGGGAAAACAGAATAACTTTTATTTGGGAAAAAAAGGTGTTTCACACTTATTTAAAACAGCACAGGAAATCCCCACCTCAAATAAGCAGTCTGATGATTGCTTTTGTAATATTTGAAAATAAACCAACTTTATTGAATTAGTCAATACCAATCAAGACTGGAAAACAACTTTATAACTGGTTCAGATTCATGAAGAAAACATTCAGCAATATCTTCATTAAAAGGCAACTTATATTTATTAAGGCTTGAAAGCAAGTCCTGCTATTTTATCACCACAGTTAAAGGTCTTGAGAAAATCAAGTAACCATCATTTGGAGTGTCTTTATAGAATGAAATGTTTGTTCTTTTATAAGGCATCTTTTGCTAATTAGTTAACCCCCAGCTTCTAGAATGGGACAAACAGGAGGTCAGGAAAGTAAGACAAATTCAAACATCAGCTGGATATTTCATTTTTTAAGCATATGCATAATCAATATTGTGAAATCTCTAACTATACATAAAATATTTTAGATAATTGGATCCTTAAAACTATGTTTTTCCAAAAAACAGATTGCTTTTATAGAAACACTGATTGGCCCAAACCCCAGATGAGGCAATCTTTCATTGTATTTTTGGTTGGTGAGGGGAGCATTGGATCTAATTCCTCAAGTAACATTAAATAAAATTATGCACACTTTGGATCATACCTCATGATGAAAGGAAAGCATCTCGAAACAAAGCTGGGAGAAGAATATTGGCAAAGGTAGAAGAATATGCATTCATGAAGGGGGCATGTTACTTGGTTTGAATGCTAAAAAGCACTGGATAGAAGACAATGGGTCTTGTTTGCAGAAAGGGCTCCAGAGCCAAAGATGTGACATCTGTTCTCCTAACTTCAGAACCAGGATGCTTCACGTGCACAATTTTTTCCCGAATGCTTATGATCCTCTTTAATGGCATGTCAAAAAAATAAGGAAGTGATCCCTTAGCAATCACTTAATGAGTTAAATACTTTATCTTTCCAAGGAGAGAGACAGCAACATCTGGATTCACTGCTATATAAATGGTTCCTGGCCACTGGGGATATTGGTGAGTCACAGGAGTACCTACTGGATTCCTGCTGCTTCTAGACCAATTTAATTTTAGACACAGACCCTTTGCTGGTTTCTTACAATGGAAAAGTCTTAATAGACAGACCTGTACCTTCCTCACTCCACCCTTCTTTTAATTCTATTTATCTAGACCTTACTGATTCCTGAGATTCTTAGATATTCAGGGTCTATTCGGGGCTTGATCCATTTTGCAACAATGTGAAGATGCTTGGTGTTGTCTGTCTGCACAATGGCCAGTAGGTACAGGTGCTGTGAAGAGCTTCTGTTATTTCATTTGACAAATGCCAGAAAATGCAGCTCAGGAAACTTCACTCTTGGTGAAGCCTTTTTCTAATGAAAAGACCAAGATCCTTGCTGGCCCCATCAGCAGATGTGAACACTGAAGACTGGCATTTCCTGGGAAGCTGAAACCAGTCTAAGATAGTGTGGCCAAATAAAAGTGTGTTTCACTTTTCATAGCCTGTGATTCTGAATTGTCAGGCATGTGGCTTCCTTTATTGGGATATAAAGACATACAATAGAAGGAACTATGCAACTATGCTCTATAACACTCAAGCTTTTATTATCCAGCTCATCTTATAAGGTTATTAAAATCTTACCCAATACCTTCTCTCTGGGCCAACCTGAGAGGTAGCCCCACCTGACAGGTAAATTCAACACAGTTATTCTGAATTTGATTCTTCTTTCTGCCTCTGCCTCTCACTCTGCTATCCCACAAAAATAGAATAAAATAAAATAGTGACATGAAAGTCAAAGGAGAAAAATAAATCCAAAATAAAATAGGATCTTAACTCAAGCACTTTCAAATGCTGCTGAAATGCTTTCTGAGGGATCAATATTCATTCAAGACCAATGATAGGGTGACCTCCTGTCTTAAAACTCTGGAGTCCAAACTGAAAACGTTTAGTACTCCCTGAGTTGGTTCTGGAGACACCTAAGGACCTCATCATACCGATGCCTGAAGATGATTTGCTGTGTATGTGATAGGGTTGTGGCCAAAGCCCAAGGAGGCTGGAGGATCTGGAGAAAAATCCATTTTGGAAAACATAATCAGAAGGTTAATATTATTGTTATTTTAAAATATTCTGACAAATCTGGTCATAAGACATTAAAGCTCTCAGCCAATAGACGGTTGTATTATGCGATAATCTACTATTGAAATAAAAAGATATTCCTGAATTAAGTACTCAGAAGTGCTTTCCATCTACAACTCCATCCCCTGTTTTAAATGGTTATAACTGATCATGTCACTGACCCCCTCCACTGGTGCCTTAATATCGTTATTTATGTAAAACTAAGTCAACTGCAGAAGGAACATCTAGAAACAACAATATTGATTTAGTTTGGCTTGTTTGTTTTTAAAGACTGTTTTTAAAGACTTGCCAACGGCTGGATTCTGACTATCAAATCAGTCATTAATATCAGACAACCCCATGGGGGGAGCTGTGCCACCTGGGCGGCCTGTTTTCCCTATCCCGCTGGCTCTGCTACACCAGTGTGCTTCTAGAACAGCACCACTGTGGGTCTCTGGAGAGTAAGCTGCCTCTTAGGTCATCGTGCTTGTATTGCTAAACTCAGGGAAGGGTTTCTGAGGACAACAAGATTTACACTAATTAAAAGTCCTCTGGGATCATTCAAGACTTCATCTCCCAAGAGGCCAGTTCGGGGCTTTTCCTTACAGTTTTCTCACCATTCTCCTTTTTTAAACATGCCTAGGGATTAAGTTCCCAGGGAGTCCCTGGAAAGGTTCCTTTAGGGGTGGGAATTAATCAGGTCCTCCTGTCTTTGCAAAGCTCTCAGGCTAATAAAATGCCATACTGAGAACTTTCCTCTTCCTCGGTGGGCTCAAGGGGCTCCTCCTGCTTCCTCCCCTCTGTTCAGATCATCGGGCCACTTGATTTCTTCAGAGATCCCTGGAAGCAGGTTGGCCTAGGGATTGCCAGGGTGAGGATGTGCTGATGTTTCTATGGAAAGGACGGTGCTGCCCTGCTGCCCTGCTGACCTTCCTTGGGGCTTTCTGGCACTGGGAAGCCTCACTCTACCAGTGGGCAGCACAGGTAGGAGAACTGGTGAAGGTGGCTGCCTGTGGCAGGTGGCTTTTCTCGAAAGGCATGCGCTCAGACAACGGGCTGCTGATCAGCTCATTTTTCTTAGCTTCCTCTGCACCAGTGCCCAGGCTTGAGCCAGGCAAGCTTTAAAGGAGGTAAAATTCAAGGAGAATGTCTAAAGAGTGAAATATTAGCTTAAAAAAGTGCCCATTTTCATGTGGCAGGTGAGTCAGATGGCAGGAAAATGAACCCAGATGGGGCATATATATTTCTTCAAGTTCAAACCCTATGGTTTCACAGTTGGAAAGACCCCTGGACTTTCTTCTTCTGGTGTTCTGTGATCATGCCACCTCTCTACCTCTCAGCCAGGAGGCCCAGCTGGCCGACCCACATTCAGAAAGAGCTTAAAGAGATTGGAAAGTCAATTTTGGCCAATTCTTGGGTTTTTGCTCTAAGATTGGTAGTGACATAACATCAGCAGTTCAAGACTTAATGAGACCATGAGAAAGAAGACCTGTGTGAAAGATTCCCAGGGAACATCGAGCCTCATAGAAGACTTTATCGTCACCTACACCCCCCACCCGCCCACCTCACATCTGCTTTTTCACAGACCAAAATTCACTTGTGGATCAAAGCAGTCAAAACCCAGGCATGTAATCCCCAACAAAACTACCCCTAAGCAAGCAACCCCCCTGGCTGGTAGGCCCTGTGGGCCTTTTGGCATCAACACTGCTCCCTCACCCCCTTCCTGGTCATCCCGGGTTTGCAACTACAAATTCTCCTTCCTCAAAAGGCCTGGACCGCATGAAAACAGAGGTTGGTGTCAGTCAGATGCATAAGGGCATTGCAACGTTCTCAGCACCGCAGCAAACGGAGACGGTCTGAAGTGCTTTTCCAGCCTGGTCTTCCATGCCCCATGTGACTGGAGCGTCAGAAAGCAATGAGGGACTGAAGGTGTGTCTGCCAGGTGCCAAATCCACAGCCTGCCTGTCCTCGATTCATTCCCTCATCGCCCCACCCCACCCCCAAATGCAATGGCTCTCTTTCTCGTAAGAACTATGATTCCATCTGTCCTTGGCCGCCGAGTTAACCAACAAAGAGGTGGGTGGAAGAGGACACCATGTTCCATGTTCCTAATGGAGCTGAGGAGAGATCTTGATATTGGCAGAGAGGCCAGTGACAGTCCCCCAGGTGGGTTCTCCAACACTGACCCCAAACACACTGAACCCAGACCAGCCCCAAAGGCTGAGAGCTTGATTATTTCTATCATTTCTGCTTGCAGATCCCTGTCCGATCACCTCGGGTCGGTTCTGACCTTCAGAAGAGACAGCAGGCTGGAGTCCCACGAGGCCAGCGAGACGTGGCCTACTACAAAAAGATGTTTCCCAAGGCCATGAGCAAGAGGAGTCTGGGAGGCTGGAGTTCCTTTGGGAGAAGCTGAGTCCTTCTGCTGCCAGTGGTGGGGCAAGGTGGCCGAGCTCAGGAGCGGCTGAGGCGCTTGGCGACATCCGCGTAGGCCGACTCGATCTCCTTGTCAGCTGCACAGGTGTTGGTGAACTCATCCCGGGCGTAGGCATTCTTCAGGTACCGCCACAGGCCTGTCATCTCAGCAGGGAAATCGTAGTTGCGGTATTTCTTGGAAACAATCTACAACACAGATGGCATGAAAGCGCGAAACAAATCAGCGAGGGAGACTTAATGGTGTGACCTGGTGTGTGTGTGTGTGTGTGTGTGTGTGTGTGTGTGTGTGTGTGCATGCGCGCGCAGGGAGGGAGGACCCACTTGCATCACGGCGGCCACTTTGCAGCAAAATGTTTGCCATGCAAGGTGGCAGTGCTGCCTTCTTTTCATCTTATCTTATTTATTTCTTAAGTAAATATAATTTGCCCTTTTGACTTAGCCATTCTGCTTTTTCCTTCGGAAATAATATCAAAGATATAGCTACATATCTGTGATCATGGGACTAATAGTAAAAAAAAAAAAAAAAAAAAAAAAGCAATAGTAAAAAAAATGGCAGAGAACAGAAATGTCCAACAATGCATATGCATATATGGATAAATGTATCATTATCCATAAATACAATGCCATACTGGAGAGCCATTAGAAATGCTGCTGAGATCGCTTCTCGGCCTTTTGGCTAAGATCAAGTGTAGTATCTGTTCTTATCAGAAATGCTGCTGAGGAGTTCCTGGGATCTGGATAACCCTTTAAGATGGATCGTTAAGTGTCAAGTGCAGTACAAAAAAAATGAGAAATAAATAAAAATTTTACAAAGTGCAGTATAATGCATTTGGAGAAATAGGTGTGGTAACTGAAAGTATCTATACCAATATGTCACCCAGTGGCTATGTCTGATTGGTAAAATTCTACATTGTTGCTCCTCACCCACTTTGTTTTACATAAGCACCCTTAGTTATAGGAGAGAATCAAAAACACACAAAGTGAGCTAGATGTTGGAATGTATATGCAGGCTCAAAGTATGATGTGGGAGTGAACAAATCATGATTTCTAATCTCTCCTTGGTTTGCCAAATGTGTAGGCTGTGGATGGGCATTCTGGGGAGGTGATGTTTGTACTGAAACGGTAGCAGGGTCTTAAGAGCATGGGCTGTGGATCCCAACGAACTGGATCTGCAATTCTACTCCACTATAACAGCTGTGTGACCTTGGACTAGTTACTTGGCCTCTCTGAGCCCCAATTTCTTTATCTCTAAAATGAAGATAATAATAGAACCTTCATTGGAATAACAGATTAGTTCATACACATAAAAAGCTTAGAGGAGTGGCTGGCTGCTACTGAGCACTCAAGAAACATTATCTCCTATTATAATTCATTAAGACCCATCTTTTGTCCATTTGCATGCATTCAGAGGTAAGGGTAAGGTGGTCTTCACAGAGGATGACCTGTGTAGTTACATGGGGCCTGGAACTCAGAAAGGCCTGCTCTTGGTTGAATGCTTCACTGTCACCATCTGGAAATTCTAAGTACTTTTTAACGGGGACCTCTTTATTGTCACTGTGCACTGGCGTCTGCACATTAGCTGGTCTTGCCTCTAGCTCTCTGGGGCTGGCATGGGAATAGCAAAGAGTAGCCTCTCTCCTAAAACATTGGCTTCTGACTCCTTTCCTTGCTTTGTTTTTAGAGAGGTCTTCAGACTGCTGACCCCAGGATCCTCCCACTCAGAGAACTCTGAAGTTCAGCTACTCTGGGCTTTCATCTTCATTTTGGTGCCAGTGATGGTCAGGGTTCCCTGGAAAGCTGTGCTGAGTGAAGGCAACAATGACCTATTGCATGAAAAGACTAGCCTCATCAGTCTGACCACATTCCCAAGGAGGATTCATTTTCCCCTTCCATTCTCCGGCATCAGTTTGAGTGTTCACTGCAATACTAAGAACTATTCTATTCTGAATACTGTTTGTCTCTTCTCTCCTAGCTTGTGAACAGTTTAAGGACAGGAGCCCCACCTTCTTCATTTCCATACTGCCTGATAATCACAGTAACACTATTTTTTTTTTGAAGATTTTAAGTATTTATTTGAGAGAGAGAGAGGGAGAGAGAAAGAGAGAGAGAGAGAGAGAGAGAGAGAAGGGCAGAGGGAGAAGCAGACTCTCCGACGCGGGGCTGGATTCCAGAACCCTGAGATTATGATCTGAGCTGGAGATGTTTAACCGACTCAGCCACCCAGGTGCCCCTCAATAACGTTTATAAGAATAGTGACACTAGCCAGCATTTAGTTACTATGTGCTCTGCTTTAGGCTCTGTTTTAAGCACTGTGCAAGCTACTTAAATCCCTAACAACTCTATAAGGAAGAGTGTATTATATCCCCACTTTACAAATGAGGAAAGTAGGGCAAAGAGAAGTTAAGTAAGTGAAGATTCAATAAATAGCAGTATTGCATCTTTACTGTCTTCAGGTATTCTAAATCAAAGTACATCTAGAGACAAATGAAAGAAACTCACTTAATTTCAAAGAATGAAGATCCTTAGCAATGAGCAGACTAAAGCCACATGAGAGTAAATGCCTTATACAATGTTGCACAGGGAATGAGTTCATTCAACCAATATCTTTTTAAAAATCATTAGTATTTCTTCCAGTTCTTGCTTTTCTTTTTTTATTCCAGTATAGCTGACACACATTAGTTTCAGGTGTACAAGTAGTAATTGGGCAAGTCCGTATGCTCTGCTGTGCTCACCAGCAGTGTCGTTCCCATCTGTCACCCTAGGACCCTATTACAGCATCATTGACTGTATTCCTTCTGCTGTGCCTGGTATTTCCAGGACAGTCCTTCCTTTCTCTCCATGTGGCCACCCAGCCCCTATGCAAATGAGAAAAGAGCCGCTGGAGTCAGAATCCCTTGTGTGCCAGTCATCCAGCTATTGTTGCTCAGCTGCAAACCACCCTAGTGTTTGTGTCTTTGTGACACTGTAGCGGGGACTCTGCAAATCACACCTGTTTTGCCAGTGAGTCTCTGCTGGGCTCTGCCAAGAGGGGGTACTAAAGAGAGAGAGCAAGCCTGCAAAGCTGGAGGAGGGAGAAGGGAGGCCCCTTTTTGTCCTGGGTATCCTGTTCCCATCCACTAGTGGAATCAGTGCCCTCACCCTGGCTGAGAGGCCAGCACTCAATAGTGATCCCACTGCAGGGGTTGGGTCCCAGCCCCCAGCACCAGCTCAGCAGTGCCCCCTGCCCCTTCCAAGGTTCGCTTCTGCAGGGGCCCCTCATCTCAGTTTCCAAGTCTAAATAATTCCAACCTCTGACGTCCTCTGTTTGCGTCCCCTGACCTAAGGGGTTGCGGTGGCCTCGTCAAGGTGGAACCTCCTGGTACATTTTGCCTTCCTAATTCTTCAGTACTTACAGCTGCTTTCTTTAAATTCTCTCTGTGAAGGCAACCAGTTTGGGGTGGTCACCAAAGAAGCCCTCCCCACAATGTTCTGTCCAGCTTAGTGCAACTAATAAGCCAAGGGGATGGGATCTGAGTCCTTGGGAGAGCACTCACCATGAGCAAGTGCCAGTTTGCCAGTTCTCCCATTGCCAGTTCTCCTTGACCTCCCTGTTTACTGCAGGGCTCGAGTTTGCTGGAGAGCCTTTGAGAAGAAGGTGTCCTGGCTAACGAGCAAGTCCATGCAGGAGTGGTGGGTGGGTCACAGACTGATTACAGTGGTCCCAAATCTCTCCATGCTGGGATTTATTTTCACTTTTAAAGGATGAGAGAGGAGATTTAAAAACAGCAGAAGGACAATTTATGATATATATATATCTTGTGTTTATGTCTTTGTTCCTGTTTGCTTCAGGGGCTGAAGCAGGTCACTGTGCTAGGCTGGGGTCCCAGTGGCTGCTACAGAAGGCCCGCCATACCCCTCCCTGCCCGGATCTGCACGCCCGGAGCCTTGGCCACATTGCTCATTGTTTCCTCACATGTTGGCTTGACTTGGGGAGATGAGGACTAGAAGGGAGCCAGACAGCGAGAGTTCAAACCAGGCTCTCAGGGAAAATGAAGATGAACCTGAATGACAGCCAGGCAAGAGAGGGAGAGAGGGTGAGGGCACAGGAGAGAGCAGGCGCAGATGCGCACATGAATCTCTGATGTTCACAAAAATGTCCATGCTCGTGTTCTGAATTTGCTCTTTCATATGAAAACAGTTAGCTCCCACAGCCCAGATTAGGTTTTGGCATCAGGAGCCAAACTGGAGGCCTGACTTGGCTCCCCCTTCACTCTTTCTGCACATCGGGGATTTGCCAGGTCCCTGGGATCTGATAAGCTGGATCAGCAGAAATCCAAGGAGACAGAAGGCGAGGCCCAGCCCTTGTCCCCTTGCAGGCCGTCCTCCTTCTGATCCCCAGCTTCCCCAAGTGAACAGCTCACTGAACTCCATCCAAGAACACGGGCGTAGCATGGTTATTTAGGGCTGGGAGGAACTGAAGGGGTGGTAGGATGAAGCCTGGGGCCTTGGAGAATCCATTTGTTTTACCTTATTCGACAAGAACTTCTTGAGTGGGTAGTCGATATATGTTTGAGTGAGACAGAAGAAAGAAGGAGTAAAGGAAGAGAGAAGAAAGAAGCAAGAAGGGATATACTTACTATCTCTTCATTTACACATGAGAAAAATGGATTCCAGAAAGAGTCAATGACTCTCCCCAGCTCCTGCTGTTAGTGGGTGGCAGATACAGGACCAGAACGTGGATCTCAAGACTTTCTGAAGGGGGGCTTTGCCATTACATCACACTGACACAGTGTGACTGAACTGGAATCACACCATCCCTCCTGGTGTCACTTATTCTTCAGGAAAAGAGAATACAAGATGTTTCCGGGGGTGTGGTGGGGCATGCAGTAATTAATAATGTCATAGACATAGAGCTTGGCTGGACTTACAAGTAACCACTGGCTTGGCCCTGAACCCAAAGTGTCTTCATATTGATAGATTGCATTTTCCCAGCCCCTAGTAATGGCACTCGTGATTCTCGCCCCGTCTCCAGCTCTGCCCAAGTCCTGTGGGAACACCAGTGCTTGCACAGCTCAGATTTCACTTCAAGATGGTTGTGTTCTGATTGGAGAGAAGCCCACATTTCTAGCTCAGGATTTCAGCTGGAAAATGATAGGCAGGTATCCAGCTGACAAATGACTAAATCTGATTCTTTCTAGTGAAGGGTGGAAGGGAAATGGTATGATACACAAGCTTGGTGATCAAATGGTCAATCAATGAGTATTTATGAAAGGGCCACCATATATCCACCATCATGCTTGGAGAAGCCACTATCCCCACAGAGTGTATTGTATTACCAAGACATATGATATAAATGTGTACAAAATGAGCTATATGGTCCCACTTTGTGTTTCTCTAGGCTGGTGAGGGTCAGGAAAGGATGTTAGAAGATGCATTAGTTTAGAGAATGAACATCAGGGCACACAATTATTGTCTTCAAATGAGGTGAAACAGAACAGCCCTGTTCCATGCTGTTCCAGGAAACAGAGGGAAGCAGGGAAGCTGTTTGGGCTCAACATAAGGAAGGGTGTTTTCAGGAGCACTTGTGGGACTCAGTTAAGCATCCAACTCTTGATTTGGGCCCAGGTCAAGATCTCAGGGTTGTGGGATGGAGCCTCACATTGGGCTCTGTGCTGGGCCCGGAGCCTGCTTAAAATTCTCTCATTCCCTCTCCCTCTGCCCCTGCCCGCCCCTGAAAAAAAAAAAAAAAAGATGGATGTTTTAATAATCAGAGCCATCCAAAATGGTAGGACTGACTTGTTAGGCAGGGAACTCTTCATCATCAGAACCGTGCAGTGAGAACTCTAGGAAGCCTGTCACGGACAGGCAGAAAGTGGTCCCGTTTGGGGTGGGAGATAGTTTTGGATGACCTAGGAATTCCCATCCTTCCAACTCTTGGATCCTAGGAGTCTTTTAGGACAGGATTGAACTGCATGTCGAAGTTGATCAGTGAGTGCAACCATGGCAAGAAAATGATGTCACTTCTTGTAGCCTCCTGCTCTTCAACCGATAGATAAAGAAGATGATACACGGCTGCCCTAGGGAGTTACTAGAGGGAATGAGAAGGCTTGTATATGAAGCAACTTCACAAAGATGTGGGGGTGTGGACAGTGAACACCCACAAGGCAGAGACAAGGAAGAAGTACGTTTGTGCGCTCTCTCTCTCTCTATACACACACACACACACACACACACATATGTGTGTATAATTGTATGTATACATATACATACATCCATGTATACATCCATCCATTTATACATAGACATATATATGTGTGTATGTATAACCATACATGCTATGACAATAGCAGCTGCTATGTATTGAGCCTTTATAATATGTCAGGCACTGTTATGCCATATTTACTCTCCCAGCCAAGAAGTAAGAATAAGTAAGTAATATATGCCTGTTTTACTGAAGCTCAGAGAGTCTATACAGCCAGTAAGCAGTAGGGTTCCTGACTGGGTTCCTATTCATGTGACTTCAGAGCCTGGGCTCTGGACCAGCAGGTGGCACTGTCCTTGACTCCTCCACAGGTGACCGGGACCTATGGTGGAGTTGGATATGGCAAGCAACCTGCAGATTGAGCTGTCTTACCTTGACCACATGGAGTTTGGGCAACAGATTGCAGTCAGCCAGAGTCAGCTCATCCCCATCTAGGAATTTGCGCCGGGACCTCTTGTCTTCGTCCCCGTGAGTGTTGGCGTCAATTTCTTCTGGAAGAGGGTTGTTCAGGTAGTCATCCAGTTTCTTCAGTGCCCTGGTCAGGCCTCTCTCAAGGGCTAGCATGAAACAGCAAAAGAAGAATCTTTAGTCAACCTTCCTGCCACTGGAAACAACCAGAGGGTGTTTAGAGTAGCCTATCCTGAATTCTGTCCCCAGTGTCACACTGCCAGCTCCCACACACTACAGGATAGCCGGCAGCCATGGATACAATGCAGCAGAAGAGTGTTACGTGGCCTGAACAAGCAAACCTTAACCAAACAATAAACACTAGCTAATTTTTTTTTTGAAAAAAGCATAAATGTAGAAATGCAACCATTTGGATGGTTGCTCAAAGTTTTAGAGAGCTTATCTCCAGTAGATACAATAATAATACTTGACTTTGATTTTCTATTTTGCTTCTCCATATTTTGCTAATATTCCACAATTAACCCATATAATAATTTTGTTGAAAGAAAGGGCTATTAACTAAGTATGTAAGTGCTTAAAAATCCTATGACAGAGATATGCACCAGACTTTGTGGAAGCATTAACTATGGAAACACTAACTGACCCAACCTGAGAAGGGAAAGGGACAAAGCTTCCAGGAAGACATGACACAGGAAAGTAAGTTACCCTCTTTGGTGTTGCCCCCTATAGGACTCATGGATCCCAGAAAGGCATATTTCAGTTTAATCGAGAGAAGGTTGTTCTACAAATTAGAGATGTCCAAAATGGAAGGGCCAGTGCACCAGGCAGAGAGCTCCACCAGAAATCTACAAACACAGCTTTATGGAAGCCGGTCATGGACACAGCTCAGAGAATGAACATCCAAAGGACAGTAATGCAGTAGAAGACTTTTACAGTCTTGCTCCAATAATTTCCAATCCAATAATTCTTTCGGACACAGGAGTAGAACAAAATATTCAAAAGAACAACAGCTAGAAGTCACTATCACTCAGAACCAATCCATCCAGAATCTCACAGTCCATTCTAGGCACAGAAGACTGGCCACCCGAGCTCCGAGGACAGAGGTGGGGAAGATGGCTGGTTGGAGCCCCAGCCACTGCACCTGCGTCATCGCCCCCTCCCCAAGGCTGTTTTTCCCAGGCTCTGGTGTAGAGTATGACACTGAGGTAATAGGACTCAGTCCAATGTTAATTCCAGCAGATGAAAGAGGGATGCTATGCTGCCCCTGGAGGGAGATCCCAAAGGACTGTACTCTTATTTACTTGATCCCAAATGTGCCTTCTGTTAGCCACTCCTCCCCTAACCCAAGTTTGTTTTTTCATAGAAGGCCTTTGTTTGAGACAATGAAACAGCACCAGCCCAAGATAAATCCATTGAACACTTACTGGAATGTTTGAAAACAGGCTGGAGGTTGGACGTAGTTTCTCAATACTTCCTTCTCCCTGGTGTGGCATTTGAACTTGTACTCCATCATCTGCTTTGTGTTTTTCCAGTTTGGGAGAATAGAGGGAGCAGGGCTGGGAAAAATGCTTGTGTTCCCCTTAGGAATTGTCTAGACTAGGATGGGACTGCAAGCCTATTCGAGGACAATAGCAGAGGGTGGGTACCAAACAATAGCCATTATGCTCCCCATCCCCAACTGAAGCACTTGTGATATATACTGGGTTTGTTTGCTTCCTTAAATCCCTCCACCCCTTTCAGTTATGGCGATTATGCCAAAATCTTGATTGTAACGGAGAAAGGAAATATCAAATAGAGTGCCTGTTGAAACCTGACCAACTGATATCAATCCAAGGGAGAGAGACAGATGAAGAGAAATGAAATGTTGCAGATTGTAATTCCAAAATGCCCGCTGGAGATCCCAAGCAGGCCACTGCATGAAGCTGTGTGCAAGTGCCCCGGTGTGGGAACTATCTTGATATTGGGTAAAAGAGGTCTAGAACAGCAACTGGAGCTCCTTGGGAGGACATTTCTGAATACATTTCAATGATGTCTCCATGAACTCTTGAGGTGGAAGGATAAAGTGTGGTAGTGGGCATGGCTGTTGCCTTATGCCATAACTCCGACATCCAAGTAGGTGTGTGCCAAGGATGTCCTCTGCGTGTCAATGTCATCGCCTGAGTCCATGTATTTTTGATCAGGAATGTGAAGGGGGCAGTTGGTGGTAATCATGATGGAGAGAGAAGAGGTGAGGCAGCATGGAAGAGATCTCATGGCCTGGAGCTAAGCCTGCCTTAAAATTTTGAGCCTGCCCAGGGTGGATATAACTGTGATGCTCTCAAGTTGGAGCTTCAGTTCCCTTAATCCTATGGGCCCCTTTTAAAGCCTTGAACTTGATTTTTTAAAAATTCCTTATTTGTATTTATTGTATGGGCTTCAGATCCCCCGCTCCCCAGCCAAGTCTTGGGAACATCCCTGATCCCAGAACTTACGAAGAAGTGTGACCTTGGGTAAGTTCCTCAACTTCACTGAGTTTCAGTTTTCTTATCTCAACTGTGAGATGAAGATCCCTAATCTTCCTAAGGCCATAGTGAGGACTGATTGGGATCATGCAGGGAAAAGTGCCTCAGACACCTGCTCCATGCTAAGACATCCTTGTGATCACCCTTGCCAGTGCAGGTCCAAATGCGGTGACCATCGCTCTCTGCCCCTGACCCTATACCCTCAGTCAGTTATATTCCTCAAAAATCCAAGGTGCAGCAGAGAAGGAGAGATTCTCAGAAGCTCCAGTTCTGAGGCCCAGTCTCTGGAGAAGACAATCAACAGCCCAGAGCTTGACTTCCCTTCTTGATTTAATGTACAGCCACACTCCATCGGGATCCATCTTGGTGACAAGCTGTGTGAGAGTCATGGCCAGAGGGACACAGACAATGTGTCTCTGCTAACACACTGCCATTATTATGGAATAACCCAGATGCCAGCACCAATACATTCTCTGCCAGTTCTTTTCCCTCCTATCTGCCAACTTCTTCCTCTGACCCTGGCTCAATCTGGCATCCATAGAATTTAATTCTCTCTTTTGGCTTATAGCACCCAGGTCATGAAGACACTGGTGGTGATACTTTCTGCTCTGGTAAGAGTGAAGGGATGTGAAAGAAACCAGAGTGACAAGTAGATGTTAATTCTATCAGTGCTCACATTTGAAACCCTCCCTCCCAAAGACTTCCTCTGAGTAGCAGGATGGGGTAACCCTCGGACCACAGCAAGCCTGGGGCCAGGGGACCCTGAGACCCAGGAGAAGTAACATCCCAGGCACTTGACAGATACCCTGTCCTTTGATTGCTTTCTACCCCACTGCACCCGCCCTTTCCGTAAAGATTTATTCTGTACCACACACAAACGCGCTGGGTAAAATATGTGATGAGGAAACAAGGGGAATAGTTCATAAATATTCTCAGCCATATGCAAACAATCTCAAATTTATTTTTCTCCTTTTTAAGGAGGAAAAAAAATCCACCCATTCCATGATCACTTCCAGATTCATTGAGGTTGATATTACATAAGAACCAATATTGTTTTCTCGTCGTAGAGAAATAATGACTTGGAAACGGCAATTTGAGCTAAGAAAATAATATACTCTTACCAGGGCATGGAGGCTGAATGAGGACCAGGGAGCCAAGACTCTAGCTCAGCCTCCAACTAGCTCTTGCAAGCACAGCTCAACCCTGCTTTGCTGGCATGCTTTGTGCAGCAGGGGTATCAGCAAGCAGCCACGCAGACTTTTTGGGGCTCCAAATTCACTTAGGGTGGAACACATGTCAAAGGTACTCTTTGAAGGGACAGGAGCTGCTCTGTGGGCCCAGGGTCCTATATTCTCAGCTCCTCACGTGTGTTTTCTCTCTGGCATGTGAACTTGCAGAGAGATAAGAGCCAGGGAGCCACCTCTGACTGCCGGCTGCAGCCCAGACAGGCGTCTGTTCAGCTCTCCCATGGAGAAGACGATCGGGGCTATTGGGAGCTGGCCCCAGGCCGAGGACCCTCCGTCCCACTGTGCTTCTCTCATGGCTCTGATCCAGCACCAGCAAGAAAGACAGTAACTGAATTTCTGAAGTAAGACCAGGGATGTTTACACAACCTATCATTTAAATAGACAGTGAAGCTATGTTGATGGGAATTATTATTCATATCCATTTAACAGATAAAGAAATTGAGTCTTAGACTTCCCCAAGGCACACATGCATGTGCAAGCAAACTGGGGCCAGGAGGCACACTGAAATTATACCTTGTTTGGTTTTTAACTACTGTTGTCTTCCTTACGAGCCCCAACCCCTGGGTAATGGGAGAATGACAATTTTATTTTAGTCCGTTCTGAATTACAATCCAGTCTGATGTAATAAATAGTCCCTCTAGAGAAATCTCAGGTTTCTTTTTGTTTGTTTGGGTTTTTTTTTTTTCTTTTTTTTTTTTTTTGCATGAAAATGCTCCTTTTCTCAGAAAGTCTCCATCTGCTCTGTCTTTCCTCGATAAGTAAAATGAAGGCAAGGGGATTGTTGTGAGCTCATGGCCTTGGGGAGATAGAGGTCCTGGGATCTAGCAGGTGGAGGCTTTGGGAAACTACCACAGGTCCTGTGTCTCTTTGTGTTTACTTTTTTATTTTTTTAAGATTTTATTTATTTATTCATGAGAGATACACAGAGAGAGAGGCAGAGACACAGGCAGAGGGAGAAGCAGGCTCCATGCAGGGAGCCCGATGTGTGACTCTATCCCAGGACTCCAGGGTCAAGCCCTGAGCCGAAGGCAGACGCTTTAACCGCTGAGCTACCCAGGTGTCCCAGTTACTTTTTTCTTTTTTTTTTACTTTTTTTTTCTTTTTCTTTGTTTTTACTTTTTTCTTAATGAAACCTCCACTTTCTTCCAGAGTAAGCACAGGGATATTGACGGTAGGATGGTGGTCAGAGGTTGGCTGTTTGGTTCCCTCCAAAGCCCTGGAAGGATTCCCAAGCAAAGTGCCACATAGAGCTTTCTAGATGCATCTCTAGTTGCCTGACCCTTCTACCTGTCTCTTCTCCTTCATCCCCAAATCCTATGGTCCAGGAAGAGTATGCTTTCCTTTACATTTTCCTATGTCAAATGGTCCATCAACCACTGAACAGCAAGCTTCCCTGGCCCACTGCATGGACTGAAGGGCCATTTCTTCTCTGTGATCTGAGGCCTTTCGGTATGGTTCTTGATGTGCTAAAACTGAGAGATAAAGAGATTTAGAGCACTTTAAGACAAGAGCTTGGCTTGTAAGGCTACTGTCTTGTTGAAAATGCTATTTTGAATCAGCAGCTAAATATTGAATACTTTTTTCTATCTTAGAATTCCTTCTATAGAATTCTTATCTGTCATGGGGCCAATGGATGCTCAGGGCAGATTAGAATCATGTACTCAAGAAAGACAAAGAGAAAAAGTACTAGCCCTATTATCCAAGTAAGGAGGAAAACCAGTATTTAAAAACAGGACTGCGGGATCCCTGGGTGGTGCAGCGGTTTAGTGCCTGCCTTTGGCCCAGGGCGTGATCCTGGAGACCCGGGATCGAATCCCACGTCGGGCTCCCGGTGCATGGAGCCTGCTTCTCCCTCTGCCTGTGTCTCCGCCTCTCTCTCTCTCTCTCTCTGTGACTATCATAAATAAATAAAATTAAAAAAAAAAAAACAAACAGGACTGCTGGATTCCAAAACTTAAATTTCTTTCACTCTGGGTGCCAAGGACTAACCTATGGCTCTTTGGGAGTCCACTCAGCCTTCCATCTTCCTTTCATGCTACAGACTTTTCTCATAAGCCCTTATTTACCTAACAAGAGTGTGGCTATTAGGACACCACTCCTTATGCCTTAACTTATAGTGAATTTGATAAAATATTTGTGTTCTTCTGTTAATGGCCTGATTTTAGCTGGAATTCTTGGTGCTCCTCTCAGTGACTATCATTGGGTCTAGAAGGAGTTATTTCTGAGGAGCGAGCCTACCAGGACCCTTAACATCATTTCTCAGCAACAAATACTAACTTAGCCTGTATGCAAGGCCAATGGTGTCACATCATCTGTGCAAGCAGAACATCTTGGTGAAAAGAAAGGAATTCATACGAGTTTTTCTTATGAAGAAATAAGTATCTAGATAATGAGAAATACCTGAAGGACTGGATGAAGTTTTTCCTTTTCATCTCTTTCGATATGTCAATATAACAAAAAAAGCATAGCTGTGGTTTGAGGGAGACCACAAAGGAGATTTCTCTGGCCATCGTGTATTCTTGGACAGAAAATACAAAGGTGGCCATGCCTTGTTGACATTTGATAGTTTTAAACATGAATGATAATGTGATGGGAACAAAAAAAAAATCAAATAGTAAGAATGTAATATCATCTCTATCTCACCTTTCTGGAAGAAGAAGCCTTTCTTCTGAAACAGGGAGGTCATATTGCTTTACACAAGATGCCCAAGGGCCAAAGATCCAGGAAAGAGGAAGAGGTTGGAGAAGCAGTAAGGCTCAGGAGAGTTACAGGGGTGGGAGAAGAGGAGGTGCAGGTCAGGTGGGCAGGAACATAAATGTTGTCATAAAGAGGACAATTTTAAGGAGAGACAGAGATGTTCTGGGTGGGGGTCAGGTGAGGTTGGAACATTTGGCTTTGTGCTGGGCAGTGTGGTTCCCTCCTCAGTAAGAATCCCTCCATAAAGATCTACATTCGTCTTTCAAGTTTAGGGAATTGGAGTCACATGGCTTTTCTCTGTTGCAAAAGCCCTTAAAGATAGAAAACGTAGCCCAGCGATAGTTGAGTTACATTAATATGAATGACCACATAAAGGCAAAATTATAAGCAGGTGGGAACTGGGGTTCATACCCTCTGACCCACAGTGACCCTTCTAGAACACACAGCAGGTAAGGCATAGCTGAGCCGCATGGTCATTTTATCTCTCAAAGCGTTATCAATGCCCAGTCCTTCAACCACAGAGGCAGAAATGGCAGCAGGATTGCACAAGATGGGAACTAAATTTTGTTTCAGGTTAGTGAGCCCTACTTTCCTGTGCCTGGGCCCTTGGGGTATGTTCACATGTCACGGCTATCAACAGGGAAGGGACGGAGAGATCCTGAGTTGGGGTGTCATATAGCCCTGCACTAGGCTTCCCTGAGAGGTCTTGTGACCACAATCACAGGGTGGTACGTCCACTTTGCTTTTCAAAAGATCTGAGTTTGAATCCTGCACTGGTTCTGGTTGTTGACAGGCTGCTTCAAAGCATCTTCTACAGACTCTGGTGCATAGAGGGACTTAACAAAAATTAGCTATGACTATTACAGCTGTAGAGCTTCAGTTTATAAGAGGATGTGAAAGGAGGAGAGACTGAAGCCAGGTGTCTGAAGTGAAGCTTATTTGAGCATCCAGGAACTTCCCAGGTGCAAGGGGAATCCTGGCCAGCTCGGAGGATGGAGCTCACACTTGCATTTCCAATGTGTCTGCAATCCCAAGTTGCCTGGAATCATCTCTTTTGGATCTGGCTTTGCTCTCTCCAGGCTACAGGAATGAGTCAAACTTTCTTGGTCTGATAGTTTGGAGACCATTGGCTCTAGCTGTGAAAGACCCAGGAGTTCCCATGTGGGAAGCCATTCCCAGGCCTTCATTTCTAGGTACTGGTGAAAACAGGAAAGGTGGGAAGACAAACAGTGGTTTATGAGAAAGGAAAATGCAATAACAACTTCAACAGATTCCCTACTGGTCCCTCTTGCAGCATCAGCTGAGCTCAAGAGGAGTCTGTAGCTCCTGCTGCCGTGGGTATTATTTGTTTGTTCTAGAAAAGATTTCAGCCTTGAATGGGAGGGTGACTTAAATGACAAACTCACATAGTTCTTTCCAGTAAGGGGTCAGTAAATGATTCTTTAGTCCCAAGGCAGGATTCAGGTCTTACGACTAAGGTGGACTGGGATACAGGACATTGTTGGAAGCCCCCTACCCACTCCCCTTTGGTGGAGAGATCACCAAGTGAATGGATATATATTTCTTTGAGATATTTCTAAGGTAGCCAGGGCTCCCTCCTTGAAGAAGAGACAGGACCTCTGAAGAGCTTCTTCCTCAAGCCCTATAGCGGATCCTTGAGAAGAATCATCTTTTTTATACAATTCCACAAATCCACCTGATATTTGCCCCATATTTAGATGTATGACTCCCAACAACAAACTACATATGTGTATATATGTAGTTATGTCTTTGGCAATCATATATATATGTATATATGGCAATACATATATATATTTATATGTACATATATTTATTTATATGCCATATGTGGCAATACATACGTGTGTGTGTGTGTATATATATAGTTGTGTCTTTGGCAATCATTTGGCTGTGCTTAAATACCAGCATGGTAAAGAATTTAGGACAACCTTGGCATGGCTTTCATAAGATATTTTTTTTTAAGTATGAAGAAGGGACATATGCATAACGTAGACACTTCCCGATTCAGATAATTTTCTAAATCTAAAAGCCACCATGAATTTGAAAAGAAAGATGACCATGTAGGTCTTCAGACTTAGGTTTCCTTTGGTGTACACAGCCTGTACCCTGTAAACTCCCCCAGTGATCGCTTATCAGCAGGAAGAGAGAGAGAGGGAGAGAGACTGACTGAGAAGGAGCCAGCCAGTGGAAAGAGGAAGCAGCAGAACCTCGCTGGGGAGGGTGTAGCTCAGTTGGAGCGTCCCGCAGAGAGCTGTTCCCGTTGGGGAGCCCTGCCCAGACTCCAGCCGCGGGGCGGTGGCGACCCCTCCTGGCCTGTCCTTACCCGACGGAAACCGCGTCCTCCACAGCCAACGTGTGTAACATGTATGTGTGTTTTCTATTAGGCTTTCCAGAAACTCATAAATGGCTGTAAAAACCATTGTGCTAATAGAAAGAGCGACATAAATGCCGACTGGAGCTATTAATGCTGGTTGTAGTTTATGTAGCAGACTGAATCGGGCTGAAAACTTGAGATTTTTATGGTTACTTTGTAACAGGTTATTTTTAAGTATCAGGCCATAGATTAGGCTCAGTCCTCATGTTCAAAGACTCAGGATGTAAAAAAAAAACAAAAAACAAAAAACAAAGACTCAGGATGTCAAGGGAGATATGTTCTTGGTCTTCTGTCCAGTGTTTGGACCTAGAGACTTTCTTCCTCAACGCTCCCTCCCTCCAAACACTCAGGCTACAGTGAGTTAGTCCCTGGGATGCCTGGGTGGCTCAGCGGTTGGCGAGAGTCTGCCTTCGGCTCAGGGCCTGATCCCAGGGTCCTGTGATCGAGTCCCGCATCAGGCTCTCCGCAGGGAGCCTGCTTCTCCCTCTGCCTCTGTTTCTGCCCCTCTCTCCATGTGTCTCTCATGAATAAATAAATAAATAAATAAATAAATAAATAAATAAATAAACAAACAAACAAACTGAGTTAATCACATTTTATCCTATTCATCTTCAAATGCCTACATCTTTTATATAAGAGCCATTAACAAATTTAAAAACTGCCACCACAGCTCTACATTTAAATAATTACCAGTTTCCAACATTCTGACTATACTGTAAACTCTCCCCTGGCTGCCCGTTCTTTCTTTTGTTAACTCGTTTCTCTCCAGTGCCCACTGTGGGTGGGCCAGGTTCGGTGCCCCTCGCCTCCCATGGCTATTGTGTCAGGACTCCCCAAGTGAGGCTGGGATTGTGTGGTGCATTTGGGAAACACACATGGTTTATGGACTGATTTGATCACAGTTTCCTAAATGACCTCCCTACTCTTGTTCAAAAACTCAGCATCACATACATTTTAAATAATGGATTATTTAAATGTATCACGTGTACAGGTCAGGTGCACAGACTATGGGACCAGGTGCCTGAGTGGGGTTCCTGGCTCAGCCACTTACTAGCTTGGGCGGGCTGCTTAACATCTTGTGCCTCAGTTTCCTCTTCTGCAAAACGGAGATCCTAACAAAGCACACCTTGTAGGGTTGCCTGCAACGAGTGATGCCCCTCTAGGAGGTTTAGAACTACGGCCACCATGCAGTGAGTGGCTCTTAGGTGCAAGGTGTGATATGCTTGATGTATAAAAAAATCAAGCATACAAAAAGCTAGTAAATTCTTAGAGTTACCAGGAAAAAAGTTTGCTTGATAAACATTGTGCTTCACTCACCCTCTACCTTGAGGAAGTCACCCCAGATGAGTTATGCAGCATTTTCTGGAGTACTCAGCTGGTCCTTTCACTCTGAGTCGGCTATTGTAACCACAGTCTCCCCAGAGTGAGCCTTGTGTCTCATAGTCATGCAAGCGGCAAACTTAGAGGGTAAGTTCTGCAGGAGTTGGGGGCGAGTGATACTTTTACAGAATTCCCCTGATACGCCAAAATTATACCCTCCACCACCCCTCCTTGCTCAGAGCAGCCCTCCAGCTGCCCGCACTTGCCTCCACAAGGATTACAGTCTCAGGGGAGAAGCTATGCACCAGGTGTTTTAGTTGCATCGCTTTTACTACATGAGTCATGCATCTTCTAAAGTTTGAAGTCAGAGTGTTGCAGAATACATGTACAATTTTATACTTCCATTTCTTTTTTTTTTAAGATTTATTTATTTGAAAGATAGAGAGCAGGTGGGGGGAGTGACAGAGGGAGAGAATCTCGAGCAGACTCCCCCCTGAGCGCAGAGCCCTACATGGGGCTTGATCCTGGGACCCAGAGACCATGACCTGGGCTGAAACCAGGAGTCGGATACTCCACCAACTGAGTCACCCAGGAGCCCCTATACTTCTATTTCTTAAAAATCTAAGTGGGGTAATGATTCAGATATGGTCAACCCCAAAGGAGAATTTGAAATACTATTTTGGCATGGCTAGATCAGATATTTTCACTGCAGCTTTTTTAAGTCATCTGAAGTTGAAAGTGAATTATATGCAAAAATTCACTCTCGCCTTTTTTGTTATTTAAAGAACCCAGATTTTTTCAGAGTGGTAATGTGCCCTGGCAAAAATATTTATCTTCCCAGACTTTCACTAGAGAAGGCCAAATGACCAAGTTATGACCAACGAGATAAAAGTGGAATTTTATGGATGGACCTCTGGGAGAGAAAAGCTGCCCTTGCCTGGAGCTCAGACATAATGTCTGGAAGTGGAGTATCTTGTGACATGAGAATGAAAGTCACACATTAAAGATAGACAATTTATGCTCTAAGGATCTAGATCCATGACTTCTTTGAGCAACTACAACTGCCTGGACCTCTCTACTCTCTGGACTTCTTTTTATGTGAGAAAAGCAAACTCCTATTAAGAAGTAAACATTTATAAAGAGTGCTTAGAGCAGGGCATGGCACATAGTAAAATGCTCTATAGGTTTTCACTAAGTAAAATAAATCAAATATTTGGTTTAGTGTCTGTAATCAGGTTTCTATTATATGCAGCGAAACACAATCTCTGCCAATTCACATAGATATTGTCAATATTTCTTTATTACAATATTATTCTAGCACCTTGTGCAGTGCCTGGTACTGAATAAGTATTTGTTGAAAGAATGAGCTATTCAGTAGGGTTTGAGGAAAGGTGAGGGCCCCTAAAATGTAATTCTATATGTCTCTATATGCTTATGCAACTGGCTTTATCTCATTAGAGGTCCTACAATGGTTTCCTTTCTTTGTGTAATGATAGCACTTGGTCTGTCGGGAATGGTTGAAGGGAATTCATTTGTTTGGCTTGCCATGCCCTCCTGGGGGTTCATCAGAGCCAAAGGAGTATAGGTCACCACCAACATGCTCCTCTCTGCCAGGTGACACAAGTAGGGCCAAAGCTGGGGTCGTGGACGTGGGCAAAGTGTTGAGCAAAACCTGTCTTTGAGGTCCTCCAAACAGATGCAAAATATGGGTAATTGTCATTGCAAACATCAACGGGCAAGTGACCATCAGAGTCAGAGAGCCATACAGAGGAATCACGTGGTTCGACCCTCTTCTCCAGAATATTTAGGAATGGAAGGGGTTCGAGACATGAGCAGAGAGAAATGTATTTCTTACTGTGACCCAGATCATTAAATGGTTCTTCGACCAGGGATTTCTAGAAGAATAATCTGACCTCTGACCTCTAGCTGGAAGAACACAGGAATTTAGTCTCCTGTGTTTCCTCTCCTGACTCTTGGTGAAGTTTCACCTTTAACCCCAAGTACAATGTCCCTTGAATGTATTTTATAAAAAAAAAAACAAGGATGACAAGAAAAATACCACTTAAGCAAACACCATCACCGCCTCCACCAACCGATGGTCTTCATGAGGTAACTGTTCAGATTGTTCTTATTGATGGTTTTAAATGTGGTACTTCCTCTTTTTTTTTCCACCATGAGGCTCCACATAATACAACAGAGGTTATGAAAGCACTATATGGTCTCAGCTGAGAGACAGTGCTAGTCATAGAACATAATGAAGTGGAGGCTGGGAAGTGTCAAAGGTAGTCAAGAGAGTAGAGGGTGGGTGATATGGGACAGGCTTTAAGGTGAGCCTAGAACAGGAGGCAGGTGGAGGAAATGGCATTAACGCTGAAGAGGCAGGCCAGGCCCTTTTACCAACCTTTTTTTTTTTTTTTTTAGGGAAATGAGCAGATAGCATAGGCATGTCTTGAAGTATTTGGGAGCTGGTTCATTCATTCAGTTCCTAAATGTTTATTGGGACCTGCTCTGGGCCAGATGTGGAGCTGGGCTCTTGAGAGTGCCTTCATTGAGACTGCTGCCCAGAACTCTACTTCTCAAAGCTCCCTCCTCAACCAGCAGCATCGAATCATCTGGGATCCCTCAGGACCCACCTCAGACCCACTGCATCGATATCTGCATTTTTAACAAAAGCCTGGGGGACTCAAATGTGCATTCAAGTTAGAAAATGATCTGAATGACATGGCAAACAAAATGAAGTGCTACTTGACATATTTAAGCCCTAAATAGGTGTCTCTTTAGCTAATCTAGCTAATGCACTCAGACTAAACTCATGAATGGGCTTGAAGTGGCATGGGGTACCCTCCAGAAAGACAGCTCTAGTGCAGATTTTTAAAGAAGGTTAGGAGTTTTAAAGTCAAAGTTATGTGTCATAACTTTTTTTCCCCAACAAATTATTCTAAATAGCTGATAAATTCATCATATCAGACTGGACTGAGCCCCTGGTTTCAATTCCCATGTTTCTGCATCACTTAGTCAACGGCAAAGGAATTTAAAAGCTGAGAAATGCCTGATTTGTCACATCATGGCTCCCTCATGTCTTTGGGGCAATTGCTCCATGCCCCGACTTCTGCTGTGCAAAATGGAGAGAACATTATCCAACCTGCCTGGACAAGACAGTGACGAATTTGACAAAGAGAGTTTATAATTGAGGTGTTTTGAAGTTTTCAATAGAAGGTTCAAGTCACCGCCTAGACTTCGCATTTTGTCATTCCCCCAAATGGGGAAACCCATCCTACATGCTCATTTACCCAGAGCCATTCTCCAGTGAGAGTCAACAGAGAAGAGAGAATTTTCCCTCAGAGCTATATGCTAATTACAGATGAGAGGTTCTAAGTGCAGACATCGCATCACCAACTGTAATACTCCTGACCCACACGTGCATGACGAAGTGTAGACAGGTTCACACACACACTACTGCACTTCTGTGGTCTAAACACCATTATGCTTCATAGTGAAGCTGTGAGACCCATGTCATATGTCATCACTGAAACAACGGTACTTGCGAGCCCGTGTCTTCAGATGAATTGATACATGCCATTTATTTAAGGAGGTACTTACTGGCCTCTGCTGGTACCTGGAAATACCAGAACACACAAGAGCTGTGTGTGTGTGTGTGTGTGTGTGCACGCGTGTGCACGCGTGTGGGGAGAGACAGAGAGAGACACACTTAGCGCCCACGTGTAGACTGCACAAAGACAAGAGGTGTCGGTTGCACAGGATGAGGTAACGGTAGCCAGAGGTGAAAGAGGATTTAACTGGTGTTCAAATTAGTCATTTAATGTTCCTTTATTCCCCAGGCCTTGATCTGAGGCCAGGCCAGGCCAGGCAAACTGGTTCTGGTCAGACGGCGGGAAATTCCACCACATGGAATGGTGTTGGTGGTCTCCGCTCCACTCCAGCCGGGGAGCCCACACAGCGATCGCCGGCTCCTTCCACTAATGAATGCGCCCACCCACGCTGGACCTTCCCCCTCATTGCCTCCCCCTTGCTCCCCGTCCTCATGCCATGCCACCACCAACCGCCCTCCAAAGATTCGGTTCAGAAGCAAAATTTGTTAGATTATAAATTGCCGGCATCCGCCTCAATAATGAACCAAATCAAAGACCCTGTGGAGGAATCCCCTGGGCAACTCCTGGGAGGTGCCAGAAGGAAATACTCACTCCCTGCCCTCGGTCTTGCGCCCAGCTTCAAGGACCTGCCGCCTTGGGGGGGGGGGGCACCTCTACGCAGGACTTGCCAAGCCTGGGACGTGGGTCCCACTGAGCCCAGGCTATTTGTTTTTCCTTGTAAGAATGCTAATCAAAGCAAAGCTTAACCCAACAAACAAACAAACAAAATATCCTGAGTTTGCACGCAGGGGTGGCCAAGGAAGGCGGCCTGAAGGGTTCCTTTATGACCAGAGGCGTTTTTGAAACGAGACAGCAATGGCTGCTTTATGAGGAAGTGGCAAGACAGTCACCTCGTTATCCTCACCACTGTGGTGGTCCGGGGACCACCCAGGAGCTCCACCATGATAACAGCCTGGGCTGAGGACTTCGTCCAGGGAACCAGTTGTCCTGAGTGGGGACACAGCTGTCTTTCTCCGAAGAACAGGTCGGTGTGTCTGAGAGGATAGACCTGGAACCCCACTGCCCCCTTGCTGGCTTCTGTTTCTCAGCAGAGTCATTACAACTCACATTCCTACCTTTTTCATATTCCCTTAGCTCCCTCAGAGCATGAGGCTGAATGGGAGGCGGCCCGTGCCCATCCCCCTGGAAAGGCCAAGGCCTCCAGACTGGGCCCACCCTGATGTGGGGCTGAGGCCTGGGAGGGAGGAAGAGGAGGAGGAAATCACCACCTTGTGATTGAAGTGGCTGGAAATAATAAACATACACTCTCTTTTCAACATGGCTTGCCACATCCTGGGGAGTCTGGAAAAACGCTCCACCTCACGCCTCCCCACCCTCACCCCCAACAGCAGTCGGCTTTCAGGATGCTTTGGGAGAAGTCCTGGGGCTGTGATAGGAAGGGGCTTGTTAGTTCTAAGCTAACAGAACAGCCCTCCCCGGCTGCTTTTGAATCCTTTCATACACTTTCCTATTTTAGGTCAAGGAAGTTGAAAAAAACTAAAGACTGGAGGTAGCGGGAGGGGAAGAGGCGGGGAGAGAGAAGCATTGAGGGCAGCTAGTTAGTTAGCAGGTAGCCAACGACCTCTCTGGAGGACCCTCTGGCCTGCTGGACATGCCCCATCCTGGGTGTGGGGGACAGATAATGGAAGACAGGTTCGAGCCCCCAAGGGGAGACCTGGCCTCTTCTTGAACCCCCGCCAAGGCTTGGGCATAAGTGGGTTCTCCTTTGCAGAGGATGCTTGAACATCCCCAGGCCTCCTCATGCTGAACATGATTAGCCTCTTCTAGGCTGATTCCTCCAACTGCCAGAAGAGGGCAGCACATGCCGCCATATGACAGCAAGAGCTGAGCCACCCAGGCCCGAGGGTGGACACCAGGCAATTTGGGGGAGGATTTGTGAAATTAGCAGTAGCAAAGCAGCAACAGCTATTGCATATTGTGTGCCTACAGTGTGCCAGGAACTTTCCTCAGGGCTTTACTGCATTAATTCATTTCATTGACATGACAACGCTACAAGAAAGAACAGTATTATAATCTCCCCTGTTACAAAGGGAGAGTCTCAGAGGTAGAGAAATGAAAAGAACTTGCTATTATACTCGGAGCCTGCCTGAGACAGAGGTCAACAAATTATAGTCCAAGGACCAAATGCAGCCCACTGTGTATTTTTGCGCTCAGGATGGTTTTTACATTTTGGGATGGCTGGAAAAATTAAAAAGAAGAATAACATTTCATGACCCCTGGAAATGATGAGAAATTCAATTGTCATGTGTCCATAAGTGAAGCTGTATGTATCAGAACACACCACAGTCACTTGTTCACATGTTGCCGTGGCTGCTTTATCATTCTAATAGCAAAGTTGGGCAGTTGTGACAGCCTAGGTAGCCCAAAAAGTCTGAAATAATTATCATCTGACCCTTTACAGGGAATATTTGGGGGCATCTGAATGGCTCAATTGATTAAGTGTCTGACTTTGGCTCAGATCATGGTCTCGGGGTCCTGGGATGGAGCCCCATATTGAGCCTCCCAACCCCATGGAGCCCTACATTGAGCCTTCATAGGGCTCTGTGCTCAGCGAGGAGTCTGCTTGTCCCTCTCTCAATGCTCCTCCCCCTGCCCACACACACTCTCTCTCTCCCTCATATAAATAAATAAAATCTTGAAAGAAAGAATGCAAGAAAAGAAAAAAAGAAAGAAAGAAAATGTTTGCTGATCCTGAACCTAAGATAGAAGTTCTACCTGTTTCCAGACACAAGAAACAGGGACACAACAGACACTCGGCAGATATGGAGTTAGGACAGCTAGCCTAGAGGGATCTGGAAGTAATACTGACCTCAATTCACTTTCTTTCCAAGGGTGTAGTTCAAGGTCAAGCATAAGGAGGATTTGATGCTTCACTGCAGAGCCTCTAGGAAGTTATAGAATGTTCCATTTGGGAAAGTTTATGAGAATAATCTACTTTTCATATTTCATTTTTTCACACTTGACCATCTCTGAAATCAGAATCTTTTTTACAATCAAAATGTTACAGTTTAAATGAAAGGGTTTTTGTTTATTTGAAAGCATATTTTGTTTCTTACTGGTAGTTAAAATAATAAGGTCTCATCTAAGATGATACCTCGGATCCGGCAGTTCTTATCTTCAAAGGTCCAGCATCTTTCCATGCCCTTCCAATGATGGGACACTCACTTTTGTTGGCAGCCCATTCTACAGATTGAGTTGTAAACTTCTTAATACTGGGATGAAGCCTGTGAGCCTCAACCCCCATACATCAAATGATGGTCTTGTTTAATCAGAGATTTTATTAAAAGGGAGCAAGGGGTATGGCTAGGAAGCAGGTAGTTGGCAATGGGACAAGGAGCACACAGAGAACAGGCTGCAGGAGGAGCCGGTCTCTTGGTGCTATCAGCCAGCCAGGCTGCGAGGACATGAGCTTGTGTGGACACAAACCACTGGGAATCTGGCAGAGAAAGAAAGATTGCCAGTGCTACAGATAAATTCTTTTTCCACTAGCATCAGGCAGGAGCATGGCCAACCCAGAGGCTATGGCCAACCTTTTAGAAAAAGAGAAGAAAAAAAAAAAGAGAGAAGACAGGACAACTTGAAGATTCAGGCCTGACCAGAGGAAGGAGCAAGGAAAGCAAGTGCATCTGGCTTGATCTTGCTACCATTCGTGAGGGCTCTGGGGGAAGATGAAAGGAAGAGAAAGAGGCAGGATGGGAGTAACTGATATGATAATATCTGGAGTATAATCCTTCAGTCACATTTTCATCTAGTGGGAATGATCACCCCAAGGATGAGATGAGCTGGCTGAGGTTTCCAGAACATTCCAAGAGTCCTCTTCCTGATAGGTGGCTATGATAGCCCATTTTCTCAGAATAAATCCAGAAGGCCCACTGCTTGCTTCCAGGTTTCAGGAAGTGAAGCCGCTGATGCGAGCCTCAGGAAGGAGGAAACCTCTGCCCTCATTTGTAAACACCAGCACGATTGCTCAGAGACCTTCAAGGCTAACGGCAACTCCTGTGTTTCAGCAAAGGATCTGAGGCCAGGAGATGGTAGGAGCTGTGATATACTCTCCTTTTGTTCATGGTGGCAGCTAGGTTTGGCTTTGGGTTGGGGAGAAGAGGAAGCAGAGGGCTAAGCCCCAACCAGGTGCTTTTCATTTGGGGACATGTGTCCTGGATTTTCTGGGACAGTACCAATTTCTTATAATTTGATTCTTTTCAATGAAGGCAATTTGTTAGACATATGATCTTCAGCGCAGAAAATACGGCTACTACACTTCGAACTAAGGAGGGGCAAAAGCTAGAGACACAACTCAGTCTCTGGTATGGGACCTTACTCTAAACACAGCACTGCGTCTAGCATATCACAGGCAGCCACGGAAGGCTTTTAAGACTTTATTTAGGAGGTCAGAAGTATTGTATTAGGACAAAGACTTCAGGAAGAGTATGGTAGGAGAGCACAGTGCCTTCCATAAGCAGCAAGGGGCACATCTTTGCAAACACAGGAGCATGAGAGTCGTGATAAAAACAGACAGGCATGGGCAGGCTGATCCGAGTCCAGCAATGACTTGGTGACAAGGCCAGAAGTTGCAGGGGGCTCTTATGGCCCTTCAGGTACATGGAGAAAAAAAAGAAGAAAATGCATTTCTGGGGGAAAGAGGGCCCAAGTGAAGACCAGTAGGATGGGGAGAGGGGCAGGGTGCCTGCAGGAGAAAGATTACAGAAATCAAAGGAGCGGGAAGGCAGCAGATGAACAGAAGGGAAATCCCACAACACATAGGCCAAAGCAAAGAAGCAGGTCCCCCACACCAGGACTCCAGCCCCCAGATCGATAACGTTTCCCATACTTTTGGGAGGTTGTTATGTTTTTGTCTTACAGGGAGAACCAACTGTAGCTGACCAGGAGGTCGCTCCTGGCTCTGTGTGCTAGAAGGTTTGGCATCCAATTTGTGGTCTGCGTCTACGTGCAGCATCAGGGCTCTGCAGAGCGGCTTCTGCTTTTTCAGCAAACCCTGAGTTCTGTTTTGTGCTTGTGCCTTGTTCTTTCTCACCTCGTTCTCCTGTATGCTGCTTTGCCGTGCATTATGCATCCCTGCGAGCAGTTATAAAGTCTTTCTGGAGCAAGTGGAGTGAAAATACATTTGAAAATAAAAAGCAGGCCCCTCAGACAGAAGAACATAGAGGCAAAAATACAAGAGAATGCTACTCTTGAAAGAGGAAGACACAAGGGAATTCCAAGGAAGCCTGTTAAGATGGAAATCATCCAAAGTGGGAAAGTAATCATTCAGCTCAGATATATGAGGTACCAGCAACCTGACATGTATATGTGTGATGCGTTAAAAAAAAAAAAAAAAGAGGGACGCCTGGGTGACTCAGTGGTTAAGCGCCTGCCTTCAGCCCAGGGCGTGATCCTGGAGACCCGGGGGGATCCAGTCCCGCATCTGACTCCCTGCATGGAGTCTGCTTCTCCCTCTGCCTGTGTCTTTGCCTCTCTCTCTCTGTGGGTCTCTCATGAATAAGTAAATAAAATCTTTTTTTTTTAATTTTTAAAAATTTTAAAAGTATGCAAATGTGGCTAGGCAAAGTCATAAAGCTTTACATGATGAGATAAAAGAGACTGGGGGTGGGACTTTTATACCTCTTAGTCGGGGAGAGGGAAGCGGAAGTGTGCTCGAGGATGGACACAGCAGGTGCGGGTGGGAATGGATCAGAAGAAACATCGGGGTCTTGCCTTAGTCTACATGCGTGTATGTCCACTCCCTCTCCAAAAAAAAAAGAAAATGGGGAAAGTACATAAAAATACAACATGAGCCAACAACGACATGGTAATGATACCGGGCGGGAATATGAATGGTACCTGGGGAAATGTGATAGGGCTGGAAGAAACGTAAAGAGGGCTTTAAAAATAGTAACAGAGAATTAAAGACACACATTAGACCCTTCTGTTAAGCACCCGGAACACACAATATGTTCAAAAACTAAAATAAATCTGTAGACTTAGTAGGATTGAAGCATAAGGAAAAAGGAGATTGTGAAAAGTAAAGTCAAAGATAGTATTTTAAAGCCAGAGTAGGGTAAGTAGCTAAATGAATTTCTTGAAAGCCAAGACGCCTGGCAGAGATTTTTAGAGTCTGTTCAAATGGCAGTTTGGGGGTTAGAAATGCACAAAGTAAGATGGATATTCAGAGAGGAAAGCCCAGGTCCTCTTAGAGAGGACTTGTTTAAGGAGGGAGTAAAAGCAACCCCTCAAGCTAACAGAAGAGGAGCAGTGGTGTCCCAGTGGCAGAGCAAGGGTGTCCCCTTACTGGAGCAAGGGTGGGGTACCAGAGCCAGGAGAGACAGAGCCCCGGAGACAGGCTGCTGCCTGGTCTGGGTCATGGGGGCTCCATGTGCCGTGATGGCCTCTCAGAAGAAGATGAAAACAACAGAACCAGGAGGTCACACTTGCAGAGAGAGGTGGAGGCTGTGAGAGGTGGAGGCCCACGCACTGCCTCTTGGCCAAGCAGCAAGGCAGACACAGGACTGGGGGGCAGGGGAGACAGAGCTGACTGCTGGTTACTGCCAGGGTGTTACCAGATGTGCCACAGGGGGATGGCCAAAGCTGGAGCCCTCCCTTGATCCTTCTGCTGCAAAGTACTGTCCTGGGGGCTCAGAGCAGAGACTCCTTACAGCCAGATCTAAACCCGGTGCTGCTCTCTCCATGCTCAAAAATGTTCCTTCTCAGAGCCACAAGCAATCTCTTCCGATGGGCTCTTGATCGCACTCCAAGTGGTATCCTCCCGTGCCTATACCCCCTCCTGCCTCCAAGGGAGAAGGGCCCTGCTTCTCCAACCAGACTGGACTGCCTCTTGCTGTGTAGGATCTGAGTAATGCACAGTTGCAGGAGAGGGGAATGCAGTCAGAGAAGAATGCCTGAGGACTCTTCCAGGGAGCTGTGCACAATACGATGCCTCCTAGGATCCTCTGCACAGCATTTGGTATCACAGATCACTCTTAAAAAAAAAAAAAGCAACAACAAAACCTTCCTTCCTCATCTTCAGGATCTTCCCTGCCCTCTGCCCTTCCCAACTTTCTTCTTTACTCCCTGGCTAATCCTTCTTAACCTCCCTCCCTGACTCCTGTCTCGCTGCCCTCCCATAAGTGTGGGTGGTCCTTCATGTTGTCCCTAGTGCTCCTTTCTTCTCACTCATGGACTTAATCATATATTTGTATACACCCTCAAACTCTGCCTTTCTCCCAGATGTCTCTGCTGAGGTGTCACTCTTTGCCCCTGGATAACAGCTCAGAGTAAGGGCTGACATTTGAACCCAGTGGTGGCATTGTTCTCAGCCCACCTAGGAGGGATGTACATACAGTTACTGCACCTATTTTACAGATGAAGATACTGAAGCTCACAGAGTCGATGTAACTTGCCTGGTATCAGGAGGCCAGTAGGAGGGAGGGAAGCTGGAGTCTGAACCCAGGCAGTGGGTTTCAGAGTCTGCAAGTTGAACCACCACACAGTTGCCTGTCTCTGAGCTATAGAGAACACAGCACATCCAGAAACAAAGTCCTGTTTCCCCCTGCAAACCAGGACGGTGGTGGGGGATCCCAAGCAACAAGAAAGTAAGCCCATGGGGATCCTTGGGTGGCGCAGCGGTTTGGCGCCTGCCTTTGGCCCAGGGTGCGATCCTGGAGACCCGGGATCAAATCCCACGTCGGGCTCCCGGTGCATGGAGCCTGCTTCTCCCTCTGCCTGTGTCTCTGCCTCTCTCTCTCTCTCTGTGACTATCATAAATAAATAAAAATTAAAAAAAAAAAAAAGAAAAGAAAGTAAGCCCATGTACCATCCTACTAAGTATGAGGTCTTAAGACTTTCTTCTAGTTATGTATTTGTTAACTAATTAATTTATTTACTAACTTACGTATTTATTTAGAGAGTGTGAGAAGAGGGGGATGGAGAGAATTTCATGAGAAAGCCCATGCTATCTTTAAGTAAAGTGAAGAGCAAGTCTGAAAAGGTGGTGTGGCAGGGTATGGAGGTGGGATCTGGTCTCCTCAGGCCGAGGGGACCCGGATCCAGCAGTTTACCAAAGGAGGAGGTAGGACAGTGATAGACACCAATATAAAGAACAAAACCATGACTTCCAGGTCAAGTGCAACAATCCTGAAGGTGTGACAGGCAGGGCCAGGCCACAGAGCCTCTTTGATGTGAGGAGAGGAGGTAAGGCACAAAGAAAGTGGGGAAAAAAGCAAATGAGATGACATGAGTGGGACATTCAGAAGGGCTGGTTGGGAGCAGAGGGAATATGAGCTGAAGCAGTAGTTTCTGATGCCAATATTCAAGTTTGCCTCATTTTTGCAGTAACAACTATAATCAAAGTTAACTGTAAATGAACATTTACCATGTGTTGGGTACTGTGCTAAAGGATAGGCACTGACTTATAAAGGCAATGAATCGCATTACAAACCTGGCTGTGCTCTTAATTGCCTTCTTTGGCAGATGCAGAAACTGAGAATATTAGTATGTTTTACAGATGCAGAAACAGTGGCTCAGAGAGAGTCTCTCTACTAAAGCTAGAAGTAGCAGATGCAGAGTTCCAACCCAGGACGGTAATCTCCTGTTTATGTTTTATAGTCTCCAGTTAGCTCATTGAGGGCAATGACTTGGTCTCATTTGTCTCAACAACTCTAGAAGCTAGCACACAAGAAATGCCCTTTAAGCATTAGTTCAGACTTGTAGCCACCCCATGCAATCTGTGTTGGTTGAATGAATAAATGAATGGCCGAATGTATAAACCCATGAACAGTTCTCTTGTGTGGTGCTAGCTGCGGATGGCTCCCCTTGATGCCCTCTAGATTTCAGTAGCTGGGGACTTTTTTTTAAAGATTTTATTTACTTATTCATGAGAGACACAGAGAGAGAGGCAGAGACATAGACAGAGGGAGAAGCAGACTCCTTGCAGGGCCTGCAATGTGGAGCTTGACCCCTGGGCCCAGGATACAGGATCACACCTTGAGCCAAAGGCAAGGCACTCAACCACTTAGCCACTCATGTGCCCCAATAACTAGGGATTTTTGAGGTTTTGTGAAAACAAGGACCTTTTGAATGGCAGTCCCTGCACTCACCATGGGAGTGAAGAAATGACCCACTAGGCAGGACCATATCATTTTGTTGGGTTTTTTTCATACTTTGATGTCAAGAGGGCAGGAAAGGAACACCACCATGGCCAGCTATATATGGGATCTGGGAGGCATTAGGTGGCAAGGTGGAAGGGAGGGAGAGCTCTTTTCAAGAGAAAAAGAAGCTGAAAACACAAGAGACAATCTGAAGAAGGGACATTGAAGAAATAGTGGCAGAGCTGTAGATCCCCAGGGAAAAATGGGAAAGTACTGTAGGGAGGCATGTCCAAGGAAGCCTAGGGTGTCTTTCTGCAGCTGCCATGAGGGGTTGCCAACTACAGAGCTGGCAGAAAGCAGAGAGGGGTGGGGACCATCAACGGGGCAAGTGGGTGTGGGGGTGGACCACGGTGCTACTCTCTGTCTTGGCTTCTGGTTTGCTGAGCCTTAGAACCGTTGGACCCAGTAGACCATAACTGGGGGTAAGGGTCGAGGGAAAGAACAGTGAAGGAGGAGGGCTGTGGGAGGGTACCCAGGCTATGGTTACTAGTATGGAGTTACAGGCAAGACAGAAGAATGGTGCAAAGGACTGTGATGGGGATAGACTCTCCAGGAGAACAGAAATGCCTGTACTCTGACATGCACGGATGAGCTAGCGGGTGAAGGAGGCACGAGGGCAGATCGCATCCCAGAGTCAAAAAGGGTGAAAGAGAAGAAGTGGAAACAGTACAAATTGGAGAGCTTTGAGTTTATGAGAAACTGATACGTGATGTTCAGTGGAAACTGCTGCTTTGGGTTTGGGGAAAGAAGAACTGTAAATATGGATGATATCTAAATGCCATTTGTAACTTGAAAACTCTGGAACGCTCAGATGAGATAATCCTTCTGAGGGTGCTTTGACAAGTCTGAGGGAAGGGATTTGTGGCTGAGAGGAAAGGGCTTTGGATGTGGAATCTGCAAACTAGAGTTGACAGCCAGTTTTGGCCTGCTGGCAGGCAGGAGCTTCTCATTCTTCTCTGGGTCCTCGGCTGCTGAGCAGTGGCAGGCCCTCGCTCATGCGCAATGAGGGGCTGCCTCAATGTCCCAGCACCAGCACAACAAAGCACCACAGATGGGTGGCTTCACACACCAGAAATCACTTCTCCCAGTATTAGAGGCCAGAAGTCCAAAATCAATGTGTCAGCAGGGCCACACTCCCTCCCCAAGGCTCTGGTGGGGAGGGGGTCCTTCCTTGCCTTTTCCAGCTTCTGGCAGCTCAAGGAGTTCCTTAGCTTTTGGTCATAGCACTACAAACTCTGCTCCACCTTCACATGAACCACTCCCCTGGTCTCTGTGTGCCCTCCCCCCACCCCTTTTATTCCCATCTTCCTTTCTTACAAAGACACCAGTGTTGGATTTAGGGACTACACCAAATCCAGGATGATCTCATCTCAAGACCCTTAACTACTTACATCTGCAAAGACCCTATTTCTAAATAAGGCCTCACTCTCAAGTCCCAAGCAAACATGGCTTTGTGGGGGACACTCCTCTACCCTTCCTGGTCACCTTGTCCAAAAAGATGCCTTTCTCCTCCAAGCTCCTGGAGCATGTAGCATATCCCACCTTCTTTGGGTCCATTGTGTATTCATCTGATGGTCATTCATTCACTCATTTGTTCACAAAGATCCATGAAGCCCTTGCTCTGTTTGGCTCTGTGCTGGGCTCCAGGCTCCCACCCATAGGGCAGTCTCATTCTCCCACTGAGAGTCAAGCAAATTTTCTCATCCTTCTTCTTTTTCCTCCCAGGGCCTGACACAGTTCTTCAGATGTTACACATACTCAATTGATGGTTCTATTCATATTGCTTTGTCTCATTCTTAAAGGAAAGGCCAAATGGGATACTTAAAGTGCTATAAGCTTAAATGAGGCATTGAGACCCCTCTGAGAAGGCCTCATGGGAGAACTAGTCTTGGGCTCTGTAGCCAAGGCCAGATGGAAGATGAGCCAGGTGTTGAGATGTGGGTTCCCCAGTACCCTCTGCACTTGCAGTAGGGGAGAATGCAAAGGGCCAGGCTCTGCCTGCAGCATTCACCAACATGGTGACCATGCTGTCCCACCATGGCCTCTGCACAACTTCTTGAGGAGGCTTTCAGGGACGGGAAGGAAGCTGGGATATGTGGTTCTGGTCAGAGCCTCCCAAGAACACAGGCAGGGTTGTAAATTTGGGACAAATGAACAGCATATGGCCAAAGCAGGAAACCTCTGCGTCAACCATTATGCTGTGCAGTAAGGCAGGCCGGAACACCACGTGCATCCCTCCCTCCAAATTCAGCACAAAGGCCCATTGGTCTTTACTTTTGCACTAGACAAAAAGAAGGATCTACCACCCCTCCCTGTGTCAGAGAGGACTCGGGTGTGGGCAAACAGTGAACAGCACTGGTTCCAGGCGCTTCTCTGACCTGAGTACCTGAGATGTCCTGGGTAGCAGACACTACTGCCAGGAGCTCTGGATGGAAGGGGGCCACTCACCAGCATTGTTTTGCTGCTTTGTGTTTTTGATGTAGGCAGAGAACTTGGAGAAGATGTCGATGCCTGCCGTGTTGGATTCCCGGTGTTTTGCAGCCAGTTTGGGGTATCTGGAATGGAAAGCATGGTTTTCTACAATCAGTGAGAATCTGGAGCTCCTTTAAGGGAGAGACTGTGCCCAACACGATGAGCAACATTCCCCTTTCTAGTGTCATCTACAAATCTTTCAGGGATCTTATGTAAATCCTATAGAGAGGGTGGGTACTCTCTGTCCCAATTAAGTGATAGAGAAAATAGAGGCCAGTGAGGTAAGGAGTGCTGCCTGTGGGGGACACAATCTGTGGGCAGGAAACCAGAAAACCCTTCAGGGGGCCTGAATCATGTCCTCTTCTGAGACCACCATACAGTGCTACACCAAAGAAAGGGCTAATCAAAATTCTGGAGGAGCGTGCCTCAACATTGGGTGGGGTCCCTGACATTTCCCCAACCCACATTAAAATAATATCCACTGCCAGGCCTGTGATGATAATCCTAACTGTACAGAACTAATTCTGGAAGCCAGGAGATAGTAGGCACCTTGCCACTGAGGTTTTGAAACTGTTTCTCAAAAGAAAAGGTACCCTTGGTCCTCTTCTGAAATATCTTCGCACACGTCTTATTTGTGTGCATAATGAGATATGAAATCTACCTGCCTCTAACAGCAGGACAAGTGTTTCTGATTGCTTCATTTCCAGGCGTGGAGCTAGATTTGCAATGATCCAGCCTCTCACCTTGGCACAGTCTTTCATTTGAAGCCAGAAGAATATAAGAGGCAGACTGGAGTTAGGACTGGTTTCTATTGGCTCTAAAATTGAATGAGATAAACTTGTGTGGGAGTCCACGGCTTAAAGCCCCTTAGCAACATCGAATTTTCTAGAAATGTTATTTCACAAACATTTTATGTGTATGGCCTTGCAGCGGTGGAAGGAGATGGGGAACGGTTGCTTACTTACCATCATTATCAATTATGTGGACCTTTGTGATCTCTGGGTGAATAGTTGTCTACTGCCCACTGTTTGACTGCTTTATGTTGAAAAGCAAAATGCTTTGTAAATTTCCTTTAATGTTGTAAATAATGTGAACCAAAGAATCTTTAAAAATTATTTTCTCTTCCTTCCTTTCTTTCTTTTTCTTTCTTTCTTTCTTCTTTTCTTTTTTCTTTTCGGTTCTGTTCTTTTCCTTTCTCCCTCCTTTCCTGTCCTTTCTCCCTCTCTCTTTCTCTCTCTCTCTCTTTAGTTGCTGCTCCTCGATTGGCCCATTATCTAGCTAGGACTGTCCACTCTTGAGCCATGCTAGGTAACTGTTTAATTTCAGATGTTGCCATCAGAAGAGTCTTCAGAAAGTCACAGGACCCAGCCCTCTGCAATAAGGCAGATACGGAAGGCATTATGGTCCTCACTTTACAGGAAAGACAACTAGAGACCAGAGAGGTAAGATGGCTTTTTACAGACCCACGGATAATAAATAGTTGGGGGACCCTGAGAACCCGGCCTACCCCCTGGAGCAGCGTTCTTCCTATTTCATCTCACCACTTCTCTGATACCAGCAAAAGCTAAATCGTATCGAGTGCCTGCTGTGTGCCAGGCACTCCTCTAGCCCCTTTACATGTATTCATCATTTATTCTTCACAGTTCTATTGGTACTTTGATTGGGTTCACTTTCCACATGAGAAAAATGAGGCCCAGAGAAGTTAAGCTATTTGTTTAAGGTCACATGGCTAGAGCCTAAGATCACTAGAGAGGTTCACTCTGAAAGACCAGTTCTCCACTTCTGTGTCGTGTGGCCTCTCCTGAGCTCTGCTATTTACTCTAAAAGCTCAAGTCCTCCCTCCAGCTCTGCTGAGCACCATGGATGAACTCTCTCCATTCACCTGCAGAGGGCGCTCACAGGAAGACACAGGTCTTCCGGAATAAACTGGGAGTTAACGGATTCATCTGCTGCAATTGGGGGGCAGCAGGCAAGTTATTGGCAAGATGCTAGTTAATCCAAGATTATGGCAATTGAGGATCATCCTTCCCTATTTTGAACTTCGCACCTAGAATCTGGCAGGCCCTCAGAACTGATTGCCTTAAATTATTATTATTAATAGATACCGAGGGCCCTTGATTTTTGCTTGAAAAGGTAAAAAGAGAAGGGCCTAGAAAAGGCATTTTAAATAAGCTTTTTGTTTGGGTTTATTGTTTTGGTTTTGCTTTATGCCATCATTTGATTAGGCTTGCGATAATCTGACCATATCTTCACAATTGATGTGGGCCCAACATGAGTAAGTAGAACCAAATCTAAGATGGGAGAACAAAGGGCCATGTGTTCAGGGAAACCATGCCAGTGCTGTCCTGTTTCCTAAGCACTATGATTTACTGAGACTTTATTGTACAGCTTAATGTCCCATTTGAAGTTTGTCTTTGTGGGGAATGTGTATCCAAATACTAATCTCACTGATTTTGGTAACTAGACTTGAGGAGACTACTCTCCTCTAATATCTTGAGGATGCTAAGGGCATTCATTTTAAGTCCACATTTACACCATATTTTGTATATCCAAATAACTGGGATACAAGTACATTCTGCTTCTCTTGAAGGCTAAAAAATAATGTTTCATTCATGGCAACATCTTTGAAGTAAGATTGTGATGTGGTCTGATGACCATCAAAGAGATGGTGAACCTAACTCAGGAGTTAATAGCCTACAACCATGGACCAAATTCAGCCCAATATCTGTTTCTATACCTCTCATGAGCGAAGAATAGTTTTTTTTTTAACATTTTTAAATGATTGAAAAAATCAAAAGGAGGTTAGTGTTTTGTTTATGACATGTAAAAATATGAAATTCATATTTCAGTAGTCATAAATTTTATTAGAACACAGCCACTTCCATTTGTTTTTGTGTTGCATATGGCTGTTTTCACTCTATAACAGCAGAGTTGTGACACAGACTCTATGGCCCCCAAAGTCAAATACTTACTATCTAGCCCCTTACTGAAAAGTTTGCTGAATCCTGCTCTAACTGGATGATAGTTTCTCTCCATTCTAGTTTTTAAGATATCTTATTTCAAATGCATTCATCTTAGACATGCACTCAAGCCTCATTCCTTCATTCCAGGATGCAAAATAGTTGGCTTCTCATTAAAAAATTTTTGTAAACAATAGTGAAATATATGTATTATATAGATACGTATTATTATATATACATATATATTATATGCAGATGGAAGTGCTCTGACTTGCTTAGGGTTCCCACTGACTTCTCACTGACTAGCCACAGGCCACCATGCCATTGAACAAAAGGGTCCCATGCAATAAAACCAGCATGCATTAAGCATCCACCATGGCCAAGTCCTGTCCCTGGCGTTGGAGATGCTTTGGAGAAAGAGAGACAATTCTCTTGCCCTGATGGAGGGGCCTTTGCTGATCTTAAGGGCTCCCCTGGCAGCTTTAGTGTTTATCACCCTTTTTCTAATGAACTGAAAAGCTCTCTCCCTTTTCTTTTATTCCTGCTTCCTCATCTCAACAAACCTTCACTTGAAAAACAGGTCAATGCTTCTGACTCTATTGATCCTTGACTGTGTCCTTGCTTGTCTTGTCTCTGTTAATTAAGCAAATGATCCTTAGAGGTAGAAAAAGTCAGGCTTAGCCATTAAAAGACATCCCTTGGGATCTGTGGGTTTAAGATTGAGGTCCTTATGATTACATCTGGAAGACAGTCACAAAAAAAGGTAGTGACTTCCCTTCCTAATGCTTCAGGGTGCCACTTAATGAGCTTTTACTCAATGTCTGGCACAAGGCTAAGTAGTATTATCTTCTATGATAGTCCCACGAGATCAACATTGTGAGAATTAAAGATTAAATATCCATGTGCTTCCCTGCATTTCCCAGCTTCTACCTCTCAGTTAGATTGGGGTCATGCCACTGGATTCTGGCCATAGGATGAGAGGGGAAGTGATGTAACTACTCACAGCCCTGGCCCTTAAAACATTTGGCATGAACCTTCTTACTTTATCTCCGGTGAAGGAGCCTTGGGAGTCACATTTCCAAAGGCTACAATACAGTCATACTGCTCACTTAGATTTTGCCATAGTGAACAATAAACTGTTATTCTGTTAAGCCACTGAGATTTTGTGGCTAATTTTTGTGGCACAATCTCCAGGTGTGGATTAGAATAAATGCCGTTCTGACCCCAAAAGTCTACCTTCTCAGCCACCAGGCAATCCTGTCCTTGGTACCAAGGAGGCTTCTCTACTTCCCAGAGAGTTAGAAGAAGCATTCATGGTTTCCACTACTGTGTGCTATCTATAAACACTTCTCAAAATAATGAATTCAAAGTGTCTTCCAATTCTTACAATGTTCTGGACCCTGTTGACACTCAGTATATGCTTGCTAGTTGACTGACTATATATGCTGTGCCATGTTACATTATCAGTTTACCCTCCTGACTTCTTATCATAGCATCATCTACGCATGAGGGGTATTTTAAATAATATCCAGCTTTAGAAAAGTGCTTTGAGCCCTTCATGGGATCATAGAGCTTCTGTTGAAAGGCATCTTAGGGACTATGCAGTTTCACCCCCTCATGAGGAAATGAGAGAGAGGTTTGCCCAAGGCCATACAGTAAAATCTGCAGAAAGGTGGCTAGAGTCTGGTCTCTGGCCTCTCGGCTCTGGATCCTTGGAACTCTGGCCATTCTATGGAGGTGAAAGATGAGGCCCAGCATGCCTCAACAGTAATCGAGACGTTGATCCCAGTGCTTCCCTATTGAGTGTTAACTGGGCCAGTCTTAGGAAAGAAATGGAAGTTAGTCCCATTTAGAAACTACTTGAGACTTCCTGAATTCCATTTGACACGAAATTCTTTGTGGGACCAAATGTGACTTAAAAAAAAAATGGTTGGAGTGTTCGCATGAGGTTTTTTCCTTTAAAAAAATAAAGCTAAGGGGAAAAAGGCTACCACAATTTCTTGGCTCTCTGGCAACTTTCACAAACAGTGGTGTGATGAGAAACACATGGCAGAGCTGTGTTCAGTGAACAGTTATGGGGGTTTTGCTGCCCCCTAGAGAACCAGAAGGTCAAGCTCCACTCCTCCAGGGGCCTTCAGCTGCGAGCCACCTGGGCCTTGCTGCTCCAATCAGTGGGCAGCCGGCCAGGGCTGGACAGCAGGTCTCCCTCTGCGGGGCGGAGGCACTGGCTTGAGGGCATTTACTGATTGGTAATTGCAGCATCTGCCCCAGGATGACCCATCCAAAGGCCTCTAAAGCACACTCCGGGGGCTCTTGAATGGTTGCCAGTCTATTCAGTAGGGCCTCCATCTCAATGGCATTATCCAGACATGCATTTAATGGTTTTGAGGTTCTGCTCCTTGGGTGTGGTGGATTGTTGCATCACTGACACATTAGGAATGCACTGAGGAAAACCTCCCACATACAAATGCAGTCCAGAAAAAGACATGAACCAGAGGAAGCAGAACTCAGGACAGGGAATGTGCATGGACAGGGAAGAGAGGAGGGAGTGTCAATGTCTAACACTGGTTGGATCATGGCAAATTTTTGGAATCTGGTGAAATGATGATGGACCTGATGATGGTCCTCCTCTGGAAGAATGTACACGTGTACTGGGGGCATGAAACTCCAGGGGTCTCATGAGCCCCCTTGGCCCCACTGTGGATATAGGACTGGAGAGCCCTGAGTAAGAGAATCAGTCCAGGAAAAGCACAGCCAGTTGGGGTGGTGGGAGCCTGGCTAAAGTGGGCATGAAGAACAGGAGGGAATGGAGGGAGAGAGCAGAGAAGGAACATTCGAGGGTCACAGCACACCACTGGCAAGATTAGGAGAGCAAGCCTCAACCCAGCCCTGAATACCTCCAACTATTGGCCTGGGAAAGGACTGGATGGGACAGTCTGCTCCCTGCTGCTTCTGTTTCACATCTCCCACTGGCCTAGACAGAAGTGGTCACTCCTGAGTACAAATCTTACTTCAAGGAAAATAGCTTCACCCTGGACCTTCTCTTCTGGGTCTTCCACGCAAAATCTAAACTCTGTTCAGTTACTGCAAACAGTATTTTTGCATATGGGATTTCCAACCAGCAGCCCTGAGGCTGAGTCCTAAGGGAGGGAGATGGCACCTGGACCCCCTCAGGATCCTTTCAGCAAAGTGGCTGACTGGTGTCCTATTCAGAGATGCTGTGGCTTCTGGTGGTGGCTGAGATGGAGGTGATGGCTGATTTGATCAATGCACTCATTTCAAGTCTACACTCAGCTGCTTCCAATGGGCTTGAGGCAGCTTTACACTCAGTGTGAAAATAAACTGTCTTAAGGTGAATGACAAAGAATAATTTTTAGGAAGAATGTATAAATGTCAAGGCTTAATCACAGCATGACCGGGAGTTTTAATTTAACACTGATTTGTTGGATGTGTGACTTTGGGAAAGTTACTCAACCTCTCAATGGCTCAGTTTCCCCAGCTGTAAAATGAGGCTGCATACCATCTATCTCCTAGGGCACTTGGCAAGGGCTATCTATATAACTATTGATAAATAAATAAATACAACCTCAAAATAAATGCAATATAGTGGTTTCCAGTGGTCAAATTCTGTTTATTTTATGAGCTAACTAGAGATTCTGAGCCCTTCCTACCTCTCTGCCCCCAGGTCACTGTCGCTGCCTTAGTTCAGCCACATGGCCTGTCACCAATTGGCTCCTGCTTACTGATTACTCCACTTCCAGCTTTTTTACCCTCTGCCATCTTCATCCTCTCACCCCCCTGAAGTAAGCTTGAAAACTGACTCTAAACACTTTCGGTTTAAATTTTTCAGTGGCTGTCCTACAGGATGGAGTCTATATATGCCTTACCTATATGAAATCTTTTCCTGGTTAAAACAAAACAACGTGGTTGTTTTAATCCCTGATTACAATATAGAGTATAATGAACAAGTTTAGTTTCCAGTAACTTCCAGAATTCATCTTCTTTCCCTTTCCTTCCATTTTTCCAACAGGAACAGCTGGTCCACCCAAGAACCTACAGCTCTCTGGTCTCTCTTCTACTCCCAACCCCCAGGCTCACGTTAGAAGAAGAGTCAGTCTTTTCATCTTTGATTATGGGCTCCAACCAGACATGGTCAGATTCATGACTCCTATTCATACCTAGATGTGGCTTTAAGTTATGGGGTTAGCTCTCTCCTGGCTTATTCTCATTTTGTAGCCTTCTAGATCTCGTTCTAAAACTGGGGAGTCCTGGCCCTCAGGACTTTAGGGTCTTTCCAGCAAAATGACCTGAAGAGGACTCACATAGGGGGACAGAGGGGTGGCACCCTTCCTGGTGCTCTGTTTAGGAGGCATATCCTGTTCAGAGGGGTATCCACTCTTGGAGTTAGACTTTGTGGAGACGTTTTAAGGTTGGGCAGCTCTCTGGATTGATGAGGCTCCTTTGGAAATCTGCCTCCTCGAATCTAACGCTATGCTTCTCTAGTTCCAACACAGACCCAACCCTGCCATTAGCTTCAGAAATAAGCAGCTCATTACTTTTCAGGAGCCAGAGCCTCCTCCAGGAACTCTTCAATCTTATTGACATCCGTCTTCACATCCCCGTTGAAGGTCAGGAAGGGCGGATGGGTGCCAGGTGCAAGGTTGTGCAGGTCAGCTGGCTTTCTGTGGAGAGAACAAGATTCAGGAAGTGGCTTACACCAGGGCACCTCAATTTCAGGGAACCTTCAGCTTGTAAATTAGACTCCCTGGGCTGTCCAGCACTCCTGTCAGCAAAATCAGACTTATGGTGATGGTGGTGGGACAGTGAGTAGAGCAGGGGAGATTGGAGAAAGTTCTGATGGGATGTGGTGTGACACAGGAAGTCTGTCCAGTGGGAGTCATGAGAGTAAGTTAAGAGGAATAGTCAAATCTGGAAAAGCAGAGAGAAATGGCAGGTGGCTATCTAAAGGAGTGCCAGGCTTTTAACACCCAGGGCAGAGGATGGGCTTTGCTTTCCAACATTCCTTCACCACTTAGCTTAACAAAAATGCACTATACAGAATGCCAAACTTTACAAATCGATTAATTCAATCATACTTTTATACTAAGAAATGTCTTCTGCATTGTCAAGGGGATGAGCAACAGGAGAGAAAGTGGCCTTGTGTTCACCGAGGCCCAGATAGTGTCCAAGGGCATGCTTCCAGGCTTCCACCAGCTGGTGGAAATGCAAGCCCAAGCCTGGAGCAAAGCGAAAGTTGGAAGGTTGGCGGAGGGGGGTGGTGAGGAGGGGGCGTGGGGTGAGAGCAGTGAGGAAGGAAACAGTAAGGAACAGGAGGAGCAACAGAGGACACGCTTCCCTGCTAAGGGAAGACTCCCCCCAAATGCTCTCGCAGAGAACTCAACACTTGTGGGAGTCTTGATCAAGTGGAAAACATTAGATGGAGCAACCAAAGAAAAGTAAACAAGGGGGAAGAGGAGTCTGTAATGAAACAAATTCCTGGCGTCACCAGTTTGGGAGGGGAAGGGAAGAATTTCAATTACGGTGCTCCTCCCATATCGCTCCCCAAACACACATCCTCTCCAGCTGCATTGTGTGCAGCACTTGGAACTCCCAAGACAGCTGGGACTGAGGAGTTTTAAAATCTCATTCGCCTGGTCCCTTTGTTTGCTCAGCATGCGTCCCTCCTTTGGACAATGAGAGGACATTCTCTACCTTCTCCTCCTGTTTTTCAGAGCTGACACAAGGCAAGAATGTTTGGGTTTGCAGCTGGGAGGGGAAATCTATACTGATTATATTTTTCACCCATCACCTCTCTGTGGCTTAAAGAAACAGAAATTATTTTGTTCCTCCCCCCCAACCCCCACCTCCCGCCCCTGCCGTGACTCAAGAGAACAGTGGCCTCTGGAGTCTGGAATCTCTGGGGAGGACTGCCTATGGTGGTAGCTACTCGGATGGACTTAGCCAATGGGATGCTGGCCAGTTGCAGACCTTTCTCTTTGTTGACCTTCTCCAGCATTTATGGTTGAGATGATACAATTTGCATTTAATTCCATATTGTCAAGTCGAATTTATGGACTATCTCATCCATATCAGTCCTCTTTCCCTGACCGCATCACCTGCTCAGTGAGGGAAGGGAGGGTGCTAAGGATAGTCAGCTTGTGTTCCTGCTGTGAGCCAGGCACAGTACTGAATGTAAATGCCTCTGTGGCCTGCCTCACCACCTCCTCACACTCTGAAAGGAGGCAGTGCTTGTAACTCCATTGTACAGACAAGGAAATGGAGGCCCAGACAAAGGAAGGACCTTGTTCAAGGTCACTCAGTCAATAAATGGTGTGGTGCCAGGATAAGAAATTAACTTCTTATGAAATTTCTTTGAAATTGCTAATCGTCACCGTATCACACATTTTTAAAAGTCCTTAACTCTTTATTATACCTATGTTTTTTCTGTTTTTCTTTCTTTCCTTTTCTGTCCTTTTTTAAAAAATATTATTATTATTTTGCAGTAAGAAAGTTTCCTTATCTATTCAACTGGAGTTGGGATATTGCCCGGCCTGCCTCAATGGGCATTGGCAGGGTCAGTTAACAGGTATGAAAGAGCAATATAAGCATCTGAGGAATGCTGAGGTGGCTTCCTTTCCCATTCTGATCCTCAGCAAACATGCAAGCTTGCTCTCAGAGATGATGATCTAGCGGAGGGAGCCGAAGCTGCACCTGGGGGCTGAGCAAGGTCTGTCCATTCAGGAAGGCAGGAGAGCATATGTGAGGCAGAGGGAGCATCCTAGCCAGGGGCTGGAAGCTAAAAGGGATGGGACGAGGGGGGAGCTGATAGAGAGGTAGCTAGGCCCTGGTGAGAAGTATTGGGAGACAATGTTGGCAAAGCTTAAGATCAAAGAGCTACAGATGACACAGGCACGATTCCACAGGTAATGGAAGTATCAGGAGCTTTTCTGAGAGGGGTGGAGGGGCACATGATTAAAGGACTATTTTAGGAAGAATAACCTTAGGACAATATAATAATAATAATAATAACCCTAGGATCAGAGAAAGAGCAAGAGAACCGGGAAGGAAGACACCCAGTTGGAAAAACAAAGAGACAGTCTCTGGCTGGCAGTGATGGGACTTTACCCCAGTGTGGGCTTTGAGAATGGATGAGAGGGCTCACAGGTAGCACAGTGGGACAGTGCCCTGCCTTTGGGGACTGGTTGACAAGGAAGGGAGCAAGAGAAGGGACCTGGAAAATCTCCAGTGCTTAGAAAAATGGAAGAACACAGGAATTCAGGAGGGGAGCCCAATTTAAAGGAGAAATGACAGATGGAATCTTTGACATTTGGGTTTTAAAGTGATAATAGAAAATGCAAGTGGAAATATCTAGAGATTTCTAGGTGGTAGGGTCACGGGTATAGAATAATTTACGTAAAGGTGACATGGAGAATATGCTAAACTCACCAGGGAAGAGGCTACAAGCAGCCATAAAGGCTCAGGGAGTGAGCCTGGAGCCTGGATTGAAAGGACAGGAAACAGGATACAAGCCTGAGATGAGTGGCTCTTGATAGTGAATGATGCCTGGCATTTTTAACAGCCATTAAAACTGCGTGAGCAACTCTCCTATCCCAGCCTATTATCCAGAACTTTCACACTAAGGAATTCTAAAAATGAGAGCAAAGCAGGGGAAATGGTTGGATGCCAATGCCCTGGAAACTCAGACTCTTAGACCTGAAGTCCTGCCAGGGTCCCCAGGATGGGACGCTATTACTGCCAGAGGGGCTGACTCCTGGATTTTAACATATGCATGTCCACCTCTGGCCACTCTTAGTTGCATATCCAATATCCATTCCTTCCCTCTTTCTTCCTAATCAAACCTTGTTAATTGGGGCAGAGAAATGTTCAGTCCCAGGTGCCTCTCTTGTAAGGGGGAGGTGGGAGGGGGGGTCTGAGACACAGTCTGGCCAATGAGGTGTGAGCAGGAGGCTGCTGGAAGACATAGGCAGGTTTTCACCTTCCCTCATAGAAAGTTCTCTGTTCCTGCAGCCAGAACATTCCTCATTAACACAGCATCGTTTACCTTTTCAGATCCACAGTGGTGACATTGAACACAACGCCTTTCAGCCAGAGGATCATAAAGAGACGCTGAGAGAAGGGACAGTTGCCAATGCTTTCCCCATCAATTCCAGCCTAGAAAGAAGAGAACCAGAGTCCTACATCAGCATGTGCATATTAGCAAGAGGGAATATACCCCCGTCGGAGAACTGACTAAAGCCATGACCCAGCCTAACTTGGAAGGGCAGTCGCCCTATCTTATTGTTGTCTTCCTCATGTCTATGCAGGGCAATGCCTGAGACACAGCAAGGACGCAATAAATATGTGCTGAACTGAATCTGAGTTCCCAGCATGGTGATTATGTATCAAAGCTTTCTGAAACCATAGAACCCTAGCTTCTCAGGGTACAGGGAGACCTGCAACATCACACAGTCCAAATAAACCATGTTGGACCACCAACTTCTATACCTCCAAGTCATCATTGAGTTTATGCTTTAATATCTCCATGCACCGTCCATTCTGAGGGTAGTTCTAACAATTAGAAATGCTTTCCTTTGGCTATACCTAGCCAAACTATGTTCCTCTCTAGTTTACTCTGTTCTACCCTTTAGCCCTTGCTCCATGATATATCAGAGTACAAATACCTCAGACTCTGACCTCATCTATGTCTAGATAGCAGACTCAATATTTGAATCAATAGCTCCCTGAGCTATGACTCATCCTTGACCTCAGTGTCAATAAGCCATCACTTGTTAAACTATCCTTTTCCTTGATAAAGGCATATTAGTTCTCAATTATGTACAAGGCACTGGAGGAAATTTACACAGGGCATTCAAAAATGCATTTAGCTAAGAAGCTGGTGGCCTTCTGTGGGGTTGGCTGGCGGATAAGGTGGGAACAAATACATAACAATAACAGATGGCACGGTTGAGGGCTTGCATACTTCTGCTGGCTAGATTTCCCTCTCTCAAAATTACATTACATTTTTTTGTTTCTGGTTTGTTTGTTTGTTTGTTTTTATCATCTGAAAGACAAGTCTAGCTTTACTTCTGAGTGGGCTGCAGAGACATGAATTTTATAAGGAATTCATTTTCAGCAAACACATAAGCAAACAGAAAGGTTGGGAAATTGATCTCTGTATAATTCATTTCCACTGAGTGGTGTAAGGGCTCGTGACATGGCATTTAGAGGGAGAAATCACCCATTGACTCTAGTTTGCTGGTGGATCCCCCAGAATGGGTGGCCCCTTTCTCCAACCAACAGGGAGCACCAGGAGAGTGAAGGTCCCTGGGGATTCCTGGCAAAGTTGCAAACAATCCAAACAACATCCTGGAATGGGGGCTTATAAAGATTTTTTTTTTAAGAGAAGGAGGGGAAAAATGCACTTCCAAAATGCAACACAATATTTTCCCCTCTATGGTTTGTTTTGCTGTGGCATTTGGATGGGGAGGGGCCGATGTCCCCCTTCATACAGGAGAGCCTAATTGTGCGCTTATTTCTACCTTGCAAATTGCTCCCAGCAGAGGCTCAGGTTTATCACGGAAAACTGGCGCCTTTGGCGGTGTTGGTTGTAGGTAATTGCTATGAAATTACAGTTATTTTACCTCTCTCTTAACTACGCCAAAAGCCCCATCCTTATTCAGGTCTCGCTTTTCCTCCGTGCTGGAAACAGACCCACTCTTGAGTAGCTGAGACACCATGGGCTCCGTTATATAAAATCTGAAAGGTGGGAGGCCACATTGTGGGTTCCACACCTACCCACAGAGCTTAAGTTACTGATAAAGCCACACTCAGACAGGCAGCTATTAATTTAATAATAGCTTGGTGCTAACTGGAGTTTATGATGTCAGCTATCTAAGACCTTCTTCCCAAGAAGTACTCACTCGACAGGCACCTGGTTCCTGGTCCTTCAAGACTTCCTGACAAAGGAAATCTTCCCCAGGGCCAGTTAAAAGTGATAAGCAGAGAATTAAAAACCAAAACCAAAAGCCACATCCACATACTGTCACCTGTTTTACCTCTGGTAGGGGTACAGGGGTGGGTGGGCAGTGATAAGAGAATTGAAGGAGGAACTAGTAAAATACTGGAAATCTTACTAGCTGGACAGGAAATCATGTAATAATAACAACCACGTCTACATTTTCGGGCACTGTTGGAAATGCTTCATATATAATATTAACTCATTTATTCCTCACGAGAAGCCTATGCAGTGGCATATCATCACCCTTTTGCACGATGTGGAGACTGAGGCCCAGAGAAAGGAAATGACCAGCCTAAGCGTCCCTGGATTGAACCCAGGTGATCTGGTTCTAGATGTAGAGCTCCTGCCACCATGCCCGGAGTCCAATCTGAAGCCCCAAACAGGTAACCCAGTGGCCACAGGTCACAGAGCTGAAGGTGACAATGCTGGGAGTGGTGTGCACACCGCACCCTTCAGCCCATGTGCACACAGCTGTGCCAGAGAGGCAGAGGGTTCAGGCTTTCACAGATTCCCACACTTTCCCTATTGTCATAAATTACGCTAGACCAGGAAACTGGCTATCACGTTGTAAATTGTGATGCAAGGCCCAGGAAACGAAAATTGCCAAAGGAGCAACAGAAATAACATGTAAGGATTCTCAGCTTCTTCTTTTTTCTTCTTCTTCTTTTTTTTCTCTTTTCTCTTTTCTTCTCCTTTCTTGTGGCCAAAACATTTAACATGAGATCTACTCCCTAAGACATTCCAAGGGGACAATACATTACTGTTGGTCACAGGCAGAGCGTTGTACAGCGGAGCTCTAGAGCTGATTCACCTTGCTTACCTGAAATTTTATTCCCACTGAATAGCAGCTCCTCATTTCCCCTCCACCCAGCCCTGGCAACCACTGCTCCACTCTTTGATTCTATGATGTTGACTAGTTTAGTGACCTTATATGAATGAAATCGAGCAATGTTTGTCTTTCTGAGATTAACTCAACTCATTTAGCATCATGTCCTCGAGGTTCATCCATGGTGTAGCATTTTTAGAACTTCCTTCCGTATTAAGGCTCAACAGTATTCCACTGCGTGCGTACACCACAGGTAGTTTCTTTATCCATTCATCTGTCCGTGGACACTCAGGCTCCTCCCACATCTTGGCTATGGCTAATAGTGCTGCATGAGGGAGGTGCTAGTATCTCTTCAAGATCCTGATTTCAGGGGCGCCTGGGTGGCTCAGTCAGTTAAGCGTCTGCCTTAGGCTCAAATCATGACCCCAGAGTCCTGGGATTGAGCCCCACATAGGTCTCGCTGTTCAGTGGGGAGCCTGCTTCTGCTTCTCTCTCTGCCTCTGCCTCTGCCTGCCACTCTGCCTACTTGTGTTCTCTGTCTCTGTCAAACAGATAAATAAAATCTTAATTAAAAAAAAAAGATCCTGATTTCAATTATTTTGGATAAATACCCAGAAGTAAGATTGCTCCATCATAGAGTAGTTCTAGTTTTTTGTTTCTGAGGAACCTCCATACTGTTCTCCATAGCAGCTACTCCAATTGCATTCCTACTAACAGTGCACACAGGTCCCAATGTCTCTGCCTCCTCAGCACTGCTTGTTGACATTGGGTTTTTTGATGGTGGCCATCCTGACAGGTGTGAGGTAGTATCTCATTGTGGTTTTGATCTGCATTTGCCTGATGATAAGTGACGTTGAGATTTTTTCATATACCTTTGGCTTTTTACGTCCCCTTTGGAGAAATGTCTATTCAAGTCCTTAGCCTGTTTTTTTTTAATCAGGGTATTTGTTTTTTTACTATTGAGTTGTTTACCTTCTTTCTTTCCTCCTTCACAAGTTACCAGTTACATGGCCCGGGTAAGTCCTGTGTTAGACTCATAAGTTAAACGATGGGAGCTTGTGGCAACCACTCAACACACCAAGAGAGAATGGCCAGGTGAGGCTCAACGGGATGCTGGGTCCTGAAATGTGTGAGGGAAAATGTGAGGGATGCTCCAAAGAGGCGGTGAACAATGAAGGCTGGGCAGGCACACAGTGTACTTGGTTAAATAATGCCTCCAATTCACACTAAATTCATGTCTTTCCAGAACATGTATGACCTTATTTGGGGTCTCTGCCGATGTAATCGAGTTAAGATGAGGTCATATTGGATTAGGACAGGCCCTAAATATGACTGATGCCCTTATAAGAATAGAGCAATTTGAACACAGACCTGCAGGAGAGAAGTTCATGTGAAGACAGAGGCAGAAATTAGGAGTCCTGCATCTATAAGCTAAGGAACACCAAGTATTGCCAGACACACCAGAAACAAGAAGAGATGAGGAAGAGAATCCTTCCCTAGAGCCTTTGAAGAGATCATGGCCTTGCTGACACCTTGATTTCAAACTTTTAGCCTCCAGAATAAATGTGTGTGTCGTGTGTGAGAGAAGCCAACCAGTTTATGGTGATTTGTTATGACAGCCCTAGAAAACTAATGCAAGTCAGAAAGTGTCAGAAGGAGAAAGGTATACAGCTGGTGGCAAAACTTCCCAAGCTCACAATTCTGCTCTGCCGTGGGCCTAGGGTACATGCACAAAATTGTGACCCCAAAGTACTGCCTGTTTCCTAGATAAAGTAAATGTATTTACTATGAGTTCTATTCTACTATATTATATGCTATGTATATAATAAAACTTATATGATATGCAATATTGATATAATAATGGCATGTTGTGGGCAGCTCGGGTGGCTCAGTGGTTTAGCGCTGCCTTCAGCCCAGGGCGTGACCATGGGGACCCGGGATCGAGTCCCCCGTCCGGCTCCCTGCATGAGGCCTGCTTCTCCCTCTGCCCGTGTCTCTCCCTCTCTCTGTGTGTGTATGTCTCTCATGAGTAAATAAATTAAAATCTTTAAAAAAAAATAATGGCATGATGTAATTATGTAGGTAGTATGAATATACATCATGTTATATGGCAGGTAGGTCAGGTTATCTGCTATGAGATATTGCCTTTCATATCATCCTCCCTCTAAAGGGTGAGCTTGGTTACCTTCAAAACATGGGCCATGTTTTATTTACTTTGCCCTCAGCAGCAACAAGTACAGGTGCCTGAAATTTAGCTGGTGCCTGTCCGTGCCTGAGCTGATGCATGTGGAGGGGAGGATGGTATTGCTCCCTATTTAGGGCTTGAGTATCTCAAAATTGTGATGTTTGCACTCTGAAGAGGGTCCTGGGGAGAAAGTTTGGATTGTATAACACACTGTAGTAGGAGATCGTGGATCTAGACGTATCTCTGCCTCTAATTCACTGTGTGACCTTGAGTAATAAAGTCACCTTCCTCTCTTGACCTCCTTCATTGCATTTATAAATTTTGTGAATTTAAGTGACTAATGGGGATTTATTTAAGACAGCAATCCTTAAACATTTTGGTCTTAAAACTTTTACACACTTTTAAAGATCATTGAGAATCCCAAAGAGCTTTTGTATTTACTGTATTATAACTGAAAGCTAAAAAATATTTTAAACAGTCATTTACTTATTCTTTTATTTTATTTTATTTTTAAGATTTTATTTATTTATTCATGATAGTCACACAGAGAGAGAGAGAGAGGCAGAGACATAGGCAGAGGGAGATGCAGGCTCCATGCAGGGAGCCCGATGTGGGATTCGATCCCGGGTCTCCAGGATCGTGCCCTGGGCCAAAGGCAGGCGCCAAACCGCTGCGCCACCCAGGGATCCCTACTTATTCTTTTAAATATAATGATAGCAATGATAATAAACATATTGTACATTAACATAAGTAATACTTTGAAATAAAGGAAATGTATTTTTTAAGAAAAGAAATTGAGTGAGGAGCAGTATTGTTTTATATTTTGCAAAATCTTTAATGTCTGACTTAATCAAAGCTGGCTTCTGCGTTCAATCTTTTGCTTTTTGGTTGAAGTATAAAAAGAAAATCTGCCGTCACTCAGATATGTAGTTGGAAAAAGGAGGAGTAATTTAATAGCTTTTTCAGATAATCCTGGGCATTTTTCTTTAATACCATACCGAAACTCAAGTGGTAGTTTCTTAAAACCTCGTTGGTAGATGGAATTTGAAACCCTATCAGTGAAGTTCTTCTGTTCCACTAAAACCCATTCATCTATCTCGCACTATGAATGGATCTTTCACCCATGAATGATTTGTTTTACATCACAAATTCGTCATTTGGAAAATAGCATTTCACTGAGCTATGCAGATCTTCCCAATGCTGATACATGTCATCGTACAATGTCAAAATATTTCATTCATTAATATCATCACTAAGCTCATCCGAGAAGTTTCAGAGAAGCCGTCAAATGCACGGTGGCAGGGATGTGTTTCCCAATATTCTAATTTTCTCTTGAAAGCTTGCGTTTTATCATAGGCAATAAATACTGTCAGTTGGTATCCTGGAACCAACAAGCTCTTTCACTGATTTTCCAGAAAATGTCTGGCAAATACCAAGCCTGAAAAGCCACAGTTTGTCTGCCACTTGCTCTTTCAAGTAAAAACCCTGTTCCGTGAGAGAAGTGGCTGGTTCAGCTCACCACTCAATCAAGCAAGGGCTGATCTTCCGACAACCGTTGTACTCAGAATGCAGCCCAACAGCTTTATGTGGATTTCCCATTTCATCAGCCAGAATGTTTAAAAGACATATACCCAAGGGTTGATATTTTATTACATTATATACTTTTTACTGCTTCATCAAGGACATTCATAAATAAGACTGGCTTCTTTTTTTGCTGCATGCACGTGACTCCTAGTACTGTTTATACCACAGCCTTGATTTGTGCTAAAACACAGGTAGCTGTACGCATGAAATTTCAACCCCAGGGAGAAATTACATTTCTTTGAAAATGGGTATGACCTCCCAGAATTCCTGAAAGGGCCTTGGGGACCCCAAGAGGTCATGAGCGACATTTGAGAACTGTTGATTAAAGACACCCCACGAAAGGACCAGGTACACAGAGCTTTGTCTCCGCACAAGAAGAAGCTGATAACTGTCCAAAAGTCACTTGGGGGGACTCCTGGGTGGCTCAGTGGTTGAACATCTGCTTTTGGCTCAGGGCGTGATCCTGGATGGAGTCCCACTTCCGGCTCCTCAGGGAGCCTGCTTCTCCTTCTCCCTGTGTCTCTTGCCTCTCTAGGTCTATCATAAATAAATAAACCTTTTTTAAAAACAAGTCACTTGGGGGCACCAGGGTCTGGAAGAGGGAGGAATTTTTGGAGAGGAATATATTCCCAAGAGGGAATAGCAGACAATGGTCAGATGGCATTTGGACTTGACAGCTATATGTTGTTTATCAATTTATTGTCTCTCAGCTCTGAATGCACACTGTAGGAAATGTTTTATGAGATTAGGGGGAAATTCCTTTCAGCATTTCTACAGTGAGCGTAATGGTGTCTTTCTTAGGAGAAAGCACGGGAGGGACCCTGCAGAAGGAAGAGGCTCTTCTCCTGTCTCTGGTGAAGGCTGGGGGGCAGCTGTGTGGGTGTGATGACATCCAGCAGAGCCTGCCCTAGCCACAGCCCAGAATGTGATCCCTCTGGCACTTTGTGGCCAGAGGAGCCTCCACGGAGCCTGTACAGAGCATGCTTCTGCTCAGGATGGCCACACAGATGTGATGCTTACTTTGCAAGCCTCATGTGGCCTGAAGGCCTCCTCCTCCTGCTACCACCTGGTTCCCACTTATGCCTATGACACCATTGCTGACCACCTGTTCCCCAGCTGAGCTCTGGACAGTAGCCTATTACTTGCCCTAACAATTCTGGGCCAGCTCTGGCCTGGCCAAACCAGAGAGCTTCTGTGCTTTTTTACTGGGCTGACCAGTACTTCTTCAGTGAGCTTTTTGAAAGATTTTATTTACTTATTCATGACAGACACACAGAGAGAGGCAGAAACATAGGCAGAGGGAGAAGCAGGCTCCCTGTGTGCTGGTGCAGTACTCGATCTCAGGACCCTAGGATCATGCCCCGAGCCAAAGGAAGGCACTCAACCACTGAGCCACCCAATTGCTCCCCAAATGAGAGTTGAACCCCTTCCTTGGCTATTTTCCTATAGCTTCAGAATTCTCATAGATGTCATAGTTACTATTTATCATAGTTATACTTTATGTTAAACTTCTCCTGTTTAAACCACTGCATGGTTTCTCTCTCTTGGTGGGGCCCAGAGTACTATAGATGTTTACATGTCTGATATTTCAAAATGCAGTATTTTTAGGCTCTTGGTTTGATTCATTTAAAAACCTAGCAAAGATAAGTCCTAGATGAAGAAACCCCAATTTTGTCCAGAAAATTATTTTATGGCACATTTCAACTTTTTGTTGCTTTGGCCCATGAAAACTATCCCCAGACTCAGGTGATTAGGCAAGTTTTTCAAGTTTAGAAATAAAAATTCTATAGTAATGACGTTAGAACTGAACTCAGGGATGATATAGTCTAGCTCTTTCATTTTACTGGTCAGCAAACAAGCCCAGAAAGGTTAAACGACTTGTCTATGGTTGCACAGCCTGGTGCCATGACAGAATCAGGGATAGAATTCCTGATTCCTGATTTGTAGCTTTCTGCCACACTAGGCTGGTTGTTATCTTATGGGAAAGAGTATCAAGGTGACAAAGGCCACAGAAAGAGAACTTTCTTTGGATATAAAATGACTCATATATAGAGCAATAAATTGATTCCCATTACATGAAAGAGAAAGAATTTTTCTATACGATAACAATATTTAGAGCTGCCCATTTTTTCCTTATTAGTATAACTCATAGAGTATTCCTTATGATGATTTTTTATTTTTATTTTTTTAAGATTTATTTATTCATGAGAGACACACACACACACACAGAGAGAGAGAGAGAGAGAGAGAGAGAGAGAGGCAGAGACTTAGGCAGAGGAAGAAGGAGGCTCCATGCAGGGAGCCTGATGCGAGACTCGATCCTGGATCCTGGGATCACACCCTGAGCCGAAGGCAGATGCTCAACCCCTGAGCCACCCAGGCATCCCAACGATGATTTTTTAAAAACTGAATGGTCTATAATAATTTGGTTGGTAAGGCTTCCATTAGCAGGGATAGGTCTTGGTTGTTTGTGGTTCACTTGAGGACGGGGAGTTTTATCCTTGAAGGAACAACAGCTCTTTCCTCGGCTGCCACGTGAATCTTCACTCACGGGCATCCGGGCATTTTTCATTCAATAAATAGGTAACAAGTACACACTGGAGGCTTCAGATACTGTCAGCATTTATGTAAAGTGGATTATAAAGGCTGGATCAGCCTATGCAGTGTGACATGAAGAATTTCAAGTGCGTTAGTCAGGGTTCTCTAGAAGTAGAACCAACAGGATACATGTGTGTGCATGATAGATAGAGATAATTAGGGACACCTGGGTGACTCAGTTGGTTCAGCATCTGCCTTCAGCTCGGGTTACGATCCTGGGGTCCTAGGATGAGCCCCCATGGGGTTCCCTGCTCCACAGGGAGCCTGCTTCTCCCTCTCCCTCTGTCTGCTGCTCCCCATACTTGCATTCTCTTTCTCTGTCAAATAAATAGATAAAATCTTTTTTAAAAATAGAAATAATTTTTAAAAGTAGAAATAATTATTTTAAGAGATTGGTTCCCATGACCATAGAGGTTTGGTAAGTCCATAACCTGATGGAATAGGTCATCAGGTTGGAGACTCAGGGAAGAGCAGCAGGTTGACTCCAAAGGCAGTCTGCTGATAGAACTTCCTCTTCCTCAGAGGGGGTCAGTCTTTCTGTTCTGATGTTCCACTAACTGAATGAGGCCCACACATGTTAGAGTAGGTAATCTGCTCTACTCAAAGTCTATTCATTTAAATGTTAGTCTCACCCAAAAAACACTTGTAGCACATAAATATCTAGAACAATGCTTGACTACATATCTGAGCACCACAGCCCAGCCAAGCTGACATACAAAACTAAACATCACACAAAGTAAATTTAAAAGTATTGCCTATGACAGGTAACCTATCAATCCAGTGTCTGTCATCAACACCTTAGCTCCCCAGATGGTTTTAGAAACAACTCAATAGAGTTACGTAAATATCCCCTCTCAAAGGAACTTGTGGGTGCCATTCCTAGAAGGCTACTCTGTTAAGGGTCTGACTAAGAGAGCAGGGTCCAGTGGTGCCTTTGACCCTTAGTAGTTACTGCTCTGGTCTGAGAGTGGCTTTGGGGCCAAGGACACCTACAACTCTTTGTGTTGTGTAATATTGCTGTGCTTGAGGCCTCTTGGCAGTGGCCTTCAGCCTACCCTGAGTGCTATGTCAATCTGCCCTGAGTCTGTATTCACCGCCTATTCTTCCGCACACTCTGAGAAAGAGCTGCCCTTTCCAACCCAACACTAATGCCCCTTCTCCTAGCCCCTTTTTTCACTCCCACATGGCTTTTTATTTTTATTCTTTCATGTCCATACTGTTTGATTAAATGAATGGGTCTCTTTTAAACCTCTTGCCAGTCCTGCTTCTACTTCACGCCCTCTTTTAAAATGATTCTCAATCCCTTTCTGGGCCTCAGCAATTCTTTTTTTTTTCTCTCTCTCTCTCCCTTTCTTTGTAATTTACTCCTACTTGACTTTTTTCTTGCAGTTAGAACTTTTGACTTTCCCTACTTCTTAAAGTGTCCCTGTCACCTGGTGCCCCCTGCCTACTGGGCTGGTTCCATGGGCAGGCCATCTGTGTGGCCGCATGAGGCCCTGGGCTCAGAAGGGCCCACAGTTGGCTTAGTGCTCCACTGTTGCTATTGGTCCCACATTTGACCCTCCTGTTCTTTGGCTGACATCCTCCTCTTCCTGACCTTGGCCTCTCGGTTAACCTCCCCCCGCACCTCCCGGCACCCCCCTTGCTCCATGCTTGATGCCCTCTGGAGAACTCCTCCACCCCCAAGAACATGATTATCCTTCCTAAGTCAGCAGTAACACTGGCTCTTAGAACTAAACACATGCTATTCAACCCCCAAGCTTAAAAAAAGAAAAGAAGGAAAGGAAGAAAGAGGAAGAAGAAAAAGAGAAAATGTTGAAATGCTATAGGGTTCACTTGGCTCCATCCTTTCTTGTGACTTCCACCTCCCATTCTCTCACTCCCTTCTACATTATTCTAGACTTTGCCTCATTTCAATTGAATAGTTTGCCAGTTATTAGACACCTGACATTTCCTTATTAGTAAAAGTCAGGTAGTATTCTTTGTTATTACTATTTTCCATACCAAACAATCTCTCTTTCTAATAAGATAGTTGAGAAGTCTTTTGTTAGCATAAGGCAACTGGTGATTGATTGACTTAATGAAACCCTGGGAGCCCAAGAAATGTTCAAGAAGTATACATTTAAATATATGTTTAAAGATTTTATTTATTTATTCATGAGAGACACAGAGAGAGGCAGAGACATAGGCAGAGGGAGAAGCAGGCCCCTTGCACACCCTGAGCCAAAGGCAGATGCTCAACCGCTGAGCCATCCAGGTGTCTCAAGAAGTATAAGTTTGACAGTCCTGTTATGTCTTCCAAGTTACCCTATAGGGTTTCAGGAGGCAGAATGGCTCTCCTATCATGAATTTGCACAAAGCCCGGGAGGTCCCAACATCCAAACCTCTGTTTCTGGGTTAGGCTTTTTCTGATCTACTAGCCCCAGGTATAATATTTAACAACTAAAGTCCATTGCACTAGAGGCAGGCTTGTGTCCTTGACTCCACAGAGTTCTGGAGTACAGTGTAAAGGGCATGGTATAGAGTCAGGCAGACATGGGTTCAAATTCCAGCCCTGATATCAAGCAGCTGAATGTGGCAAGTTTTATTTCCCAAAGTGGCTACAGCACTATGTCCAGTTCATATACTCTCAAGAGGTGGAGTCCATATTTGCCTTCTTCTTGAAATTGGGTGGGCCTTTATGGCTGTCTGGATGAGTAGTAGAATGTCAAATGTATGACTTCTGAAACCAGGTCATGAAAAGAACAGATTGAGCCTGGCATACTCTCTCCTTTCTGATGCCTGCCCTTGGAAACCATGTCATGAGCAATCCAGAGCACAAGAGTCATTGTGCAGTGTTCCAATTGACAGTTCCAGCTGAGTGCTCAGCTGACAGGTGGCATCACTGACCAGACATGTGAATGAATGTGACTTCAGATGATTCCAGGCCCCAGCTTTCGAGTTGTCCCAAATGACACCTAGTGACGTCACGAAGCCTGATTGAACTGCAGGTTCATGAGCAAAATTAATGTTTTCATCATTTAAAGCCACTAATGTTTGGGGTGGTATGTTATCCAGCAAGTAACACGTACCCACTTAACCTCAGGTATCTTATCTGCAAATTGGGGGCAGAAATATTTACCTCACAGGGTTGTTACACCACTGAATGGTAGTAGGCATAAAACACATGGTTTTCACTTTATAAATTTATAGTTATAGTCATTATGACTACAGAAGACAAATACTTAGGAAGAGCTAATTAAACATCCCTCTTTATGAAATGCTATGCCTTGGTCAAGGGCCAGTAGACCTCTCTTTGATGGCACAAAAACTCAACAATACCTTGGTGCTCAGGGTTTTGTGTGCCAAGCAATGCATTCAGGAGAGAAAGCAAACACAGGAAGAACTATGGTCACTGTCCACTGGCTAGAGAAGTGTTCCTAAATGAGGACAGTGTCACATGGACCATAAGGGAGACAGGGAAAGGGACATATGTTGGGTGACTTGTAGGTATGATCACGGGCACATGTATGTCTGTGTTCTGTAATGTCATTGAGTTTCTGTGCTGAGTTACATTCTTCAGCCACTGTTTTCAAGGGGCTCAGGTGCCAAAGACAAGAACTCAAGGAAGATAGATGGATGAAGGTGAGACTCAGGTTGTGGCCAATCCCTGGTGATTTTCTACTGAAGCCTGGTGGAAGCCTATATGTCCTCTCATCACCAGGAACCTCTGCTACACATATTTATGGGATCATCATGCTGTTCTTTCAGGCTTGACTATGGCTCTCAATGCTTGAATCAGGAAAGCTAAAAGCTGGAAGTCTCCCACATCAGAAATATACCAAAGCACAGGAAGCCAAAGAGCGATATAAATCTACAGCCTCAAATAAATGGAACTCTGTCTCACATGGGTTTCATTTGAAGACATCTTCTCACCTAAGCCTGCCCCAGAAGAATAGCAGTCTTAATGAAGAAAACATGTTTTCCATTTAATCAGGCCACTGTCAAAAGTGTTGCTTTCCTTCCTTGACCTATTTCATATTTATTGTTTGAGATACTAGAGATACTAGTTCCAACTTTTGATCATGAATCCATTTCTCTTACGTTCACGGAATGAACCTGCAACTCCTATAATCTTCACAGCAGACAAGAATATCTTGACACTGAACTCCGCATCTCCCACAAAAGTTAGCATTTGGGATCCTGTGATAGCAAAGATCCTTCAATTACTATTCATCCCACCCTCTGCTTTAGTTGTCTGAATGTGGAGTTTGGGATATGGCATCTTAATATCACAAGCTGGTCTGGAAAGACTTTAGATTTCAAATCACAAAATCTGCCATCTGGCATCTCACTTGGGTTCAGAAACTCTCAGCTACCCCAAACTCCCAAATATGACAGATTAAAAGCTTATGCCAACTAACATTACATCTGAGTCATGAGATTTATTAAATAGGTTCACTTAAATATCTGGGACCCTTTGGAAAATTTTCTGGCAAAAATGAGTATTTTATAATATGTTGGTGAAGTAGGTTTATAGAACTTGAAAAGGCTAATATTCACTTAAAAATGCCATGCCCAGGACCTGCTCTCAGATATCTGGATTTAATTTATCTGGGGTAGGGCTCAGAACTTTTTTTTTTTTCCTCAAAACTCTCAAAAGGATTCCAATGTTGGACCGGATTTGGCCACGTCTGACCTAGTGGTGCTCACAGTTAGGGATATATATAATAGAACCACCTAAAGGATGTGTTAAACAAAAAAACAGACAAATGAGGTCCCCAGGCCCCTTCCAAACACACAGTCAGAATCTCAGGAAAATTTCAGGGGCCCTCCTTACTCTTTTTGTTCCCTATTTCCTTACACTCCTGTCCTGGAGATGCCATCAGACCACAGCCCTCCTTCTCCCCCTCTTCCCCACCCTGCACCTCTACTAATGCTCCCCCACTGCCAGTCCTTCCATAGGCCCTGAAAGAAAGGCACCATTTTGAGCTGTTCAGGAAATGGAAAGCACATTTTGGATGGAAGATATCTGGAGAACCTTAAATCAGTGCAGCCACAGTGCCAGGAACCTCACTTGCCAGCTCATATCTTCATGGTTGCACCTCCACACAAGATTGCTCTTGATCTCTGCAGATGGGTCCTCCGTGAGGGTGACAGACAACACTGTGACCAGGTCCAGGCTCTCACATGGTCATATGGGCTCAACCACATTTCCTCTTCCCATGCACTAACCTCTAGCCACCAATGGCTACAGAGACTCTCTTCTATAGGCAGGATCCCATCAAGTCCTATTTCAGCTTTCCTGGCTGTGTGGAGCACTAGGAGGCTTTAGCCCCACCTTGAACCATATGCAGTCACCTGACCACTTAAGCAGGGGGTGGTCCATGTAGTCAGACAAGTACCTTCACTGAGGGCCTGCTGGGTGCAGAGCCTGGGAGTTCAATGATGAATAAGAACCAGTCCCTTTCCTTAAAAAGCTGGCCCACATGAAGGCAGCAAAAGGTAAGGAGATGATGTCCAGATCATAAGTGAAGAGCAATAGTGACAGAGCATGGGTAGAGTAGGAACACAAAGGAGCCCATCTGAGAGTTCAGGGAAGGTCTTGGGGCTAACCAATGATATGAGTCTAAGGGTAAGAGGATTTATTCAAGCAAAACAGTGGGTGAGGACCTGGGAGAGAAGTGACTGCATATGTGCAGGTCTGGAGGCTTGGTTACAGAGTGGGGTGTTTATAAGCAGGTGGTCTTGTCCTTTGTGCTGTATTCAGGAAACTCAGCCAGGGATTCTCTAGTTCTCTTTCTTCCTGCAGTCTGAGAATGTTGGCTCAATCAAAGGCGAGGCCACAAAGCAGTCAAAAGCCTATCTTCTGGGAGTCCCTATGTCCCCTAGGTCTGCTTTTCCTGCCATCACTGGTCTCTTACCCCTTTAGCCATCCATCCCCAACATGGTGTCTTCCCCATTTCTCAAAGCCAACTCTGAAAGCACTCAAATTAAAGAATGAATCCTGGATAATTGTTTGGCATTGATTATGGGCCAGATATAAGCAGAAGGGATAGAGCTCTAGTTCTGGGGTTTCAGGCATCTGCCAGGTAGGTGAGGAGCTGGGAAAGAAGGAAGAATGGTTAACAGTAGCATCCCAGAGTCTGGAGACCAGACTTTAAAAGGGCTTTTCCCTTTTAAATCCTATGTGAGATCCAGTCAATTCTTATCTTTTCAACTTATAAGGCTGGAGCTTCTATAATGAGTAGAGTGCTGGGGCCAATGGGAAGCACTTCTTGTCACAAAGCTGCTTTAATTTCCATTTAAAATACTCTATTTAAAATTACTTCAGGGCTGGTCAGAAAGGCAAGACTTAAAAACAAAACACATTCCTTTTTAATTAATCTGGAGGTGGAGACTACAGGAATGTTTAACTTTGCTTTGATAGGAGTGCTATGAATTTGGGATCCTTGCTTGTGGTAAGACCCTGGCCAGAATGTTTGGAGGGTGTCTGGCTAAATGGAGTTCCTGGGGTAGCCCTTTAATCAAAAGAAGGGAGGGCAATAAAAAGCAGAGATTAGAAGTCCTATGTTCCAGATCTAGTTTGGGCTCAAATAACTGTGCGATCTTGTGCAAATAATTTCCAGCCCCCATGCCCAGCTTTAGTTTTGTTATTCATAAAGTGGGTCGATTAAAAAAGATGCTCTTAAAAGGCACTCTAAAATATGGCCAAAACATGGCTCAGAAAAGGTAAATATCCCTGAGCCTTATATCTGCAGTTAAGGATTCTACTGGCTGAATAGAAATCCTATGAGCCAGCAACGGCCTCCCAGATCCCAGAACCACACTGGCTCCTGCGGGGAAGTGTTCGTTGAGGAGATGGAGCTTGGGGGCTGACCCTCCACCCTGACAGGCAGGCAGCTAGAGCTCCAGGGCAGCAGCCACCACTGCAGCACCAGGAGAAATGAGACATACAGCAAGAACCACCTCTAACCACCTTCACAGGCCCCTTCAAGCCTTTGCCTTCCCACAATTTTCCTCAAACACCTTTCCATGGTATTCTCAGCACGTTCCCTCAAAAAGCTATTGAAGCTTTCCTGTTGGAAGGCTGCCCCACCCTCACCCCAGCCTAGACTCTTCAGGCCTCATGCAACTCCTTCATGTCTCAGATGAGGCCAACAGAGCTCCACAAAGCACAGATGACTTGTCCAGGATACAACTGGTGGGGTGGAGTCTGCAGGAGAGCGGAGAGGATTGAAATCTCAAAGTCATCAATGTACGTGATTCAGACATAATCACAGGATCTGTGAGAACTGAATCCTTCCAAAATTCATCTCTAGAGGTGAAGTTCCTGCTAACCTCTGCTTACCTGTCCTTTTACTCTCTTAAAAGAGTAAAATACTAAAGTCATAGGAGGAAAAATTCTGATCATTGTAGTATACAGACTCTAACCAAGCTTTATTCCCTTTAATATGAAGGATTCACTGAGGGTAAAGACAAGTCAGACTCATACTGAAGGCGCTGAGCCCCCAGGGGAAGTACAGGAGAGAAATGGTATTGCTAGATCCCCACCTTCACTCACCCCTTCTCCCCCATGGGATGACTAGGAGGATCCAGGGAGATCACACACGTGAAATGGGAGCACAGAACCTAGCAGAGAGCAAGCCCTCAACACATCACCCCCCTAATCGTCCCTCTGCCCTCTGGTCCCTGCCCACCACCCCCAATCAGTATACTAAAAGACATAGTCTGGAAAGGCTTCCGCACCACCGTGCAATATGGAAAGATCCCCACCAGCCAGTGCCTCCTATCACATAAGTCCACCCAACTAATTCCTTTCAAGATCTTACAGAATGTGCTGTGATGATTGCAGTCCTCAATGATTCCGTCTTCCACTTTTTAAAAACGGCCTCACAGCTACAGACATAGAAGCTGAGCCAGGTTTTGTGTCAAGGAGATGCAATTTCGTTTTCTCTGCCTTGAGACAACTCAATCTGAGCTCGATCCTGGCTGAGTTGTGTGTTCAAGCTCAGGCTGAGCTATAATTGAAAAGGAGTCTGTCTTTTGTAATCCTCTAGGCCCAGGGGGGAAATGAAAAGCTTTTCCAAATAGCAGACCGAGACAGGAAATGTTCTATTTATTGTACTCCCATAAAAAAAAAAAATAAACTCACTCCAGTGATTATACCACACACACAACGGTCCAGGCCATCTCCCAGGAAGCCATAACCTGAGATGAAATCTGTGTTTCTATTCAGAAAGGGAATTTTTCCAAGACTTAATATATTTTCTTTCACAAGTTCTACCGTTACAAAAGACAGATTGCCCACCCTGCTTTCTGTCTGGCCAGTGGCAGCTGGAAGACCTGTGTGCTGGTCCCAGATGTCCTGCAAGATAAATGTGCCCTTGAGCGAGTGATTGTATCAATGTCGCCTTCTGCATCCTTGCCTGTGAAATGAAGGGATGACTGCATAATGTCCAACTCTGCTCCCAGGTACTCACTAAGCAATACTATTTGGGCTCCAAAAAAGTTGGACATTGGGGCACCTGCGTGGCTCAGTGGTTGAGAGTCTGCCTTCGGCTCGGGTCATGATCCCGGGGTCCTGGGATCGAGTCCTGTATCGGGCTACCCGCAGGGAGCTTGCTTCTCCCTCTGCTTATGTCTCTGCCTCTCTCTCATGAATAAATAAAGTTTTTTTTAGAAGTTGGAAATGGCCTTTCCTTGTGAAGAACGGTCATATAAATTCTCCACTTTGTGCCTCGGAGGAAAAACAGAAAGTGGTCTTTATAAAGATACAAAACTACCTCCAAGTGACTCCAAAATAAGTGAGGTGCAGGAATGGTTCTCCTCTACTGGATCCTTTCTGTAAGTCTCAGAATTTGGCATGATGCTCTTGGGCTACTCAAATTCACAAGCACCAAAAAACCCTACTTTTGCTCTTGCATCCTAATACTGGGATCCATAGAAAGGAGCCCTCATATCAGCCACTTGGTATCATCACATGATGTGAAGGTGTGTTTCCAGCTCTAACAGAAATTGTCCCGTCAATAGTTTTGGAGTAGGGGGATCCCTGGGTGGCTCAGCGGTTTGGCGCCTGTCTTTGGCCCAGGGCGCGATCCTGGAGTCCCGGGATCGAGTCCCGCATCGGGCTTCTGGTGTGGAACCTGTTTCTCCCTCTGCCTGTGTCTCTGCCTCTCTCTCTCTCTCTCTCTCTCTCTGTGTGTGTGTGTGTGTGTGTCTATCATGAATAAATAAATAAAATCTTTAAAAAAAAATAAGTTTGGAGTAGAAATTTATGTAACGTCAATTTATGTCAATACTCAGCAAAGCATATAATTTTTATTTCTGTTTAGTTTGAAGGCGCCAATTAAAGTAGCTGCATGTGGTTGCTAAAAATCATACTATGGTCCTGCCCTCTAGACCAACTCTCAACCATGTGAACCAATTTAAGCCGAATGAGCTAGTCACAGTAGCTTCACTTGCAAGCTCTACCTAAGGAAGCTCGCTATTGTTTGGCTATGTTTAGGATGGGTGATGCCAAGCGTTGGCCTTCAAGAATAGCAGACAGATTTCTGAATTCTATCAAGATGTTTAGGATCAGCCCCCTTCAAATTATCTTTCTGTGGAGGCTCAGGAATGGCAAAGACGTTTCAATGTGTGCTTCATCTCTCAATTACTGGAAGAGGCTGCCAGAAGCATGATGTAGAAAATTCTGAGGCCTCAATGAGGATCAGTGGGACGGAGTGTCAGTGTCATTTGGTGATTACATGTTTTATTTATAATGGCGACCTCAGATGGGACTCTGCAGACACTTCTCCCCAGAGAGCAGAGGACTGCAGAAAAAGCAGAAAAAGCAGAAAAAATAGGGCACAGCTAAAACGAGAAGCTTAATTTCCCCCTGTGTTCTCCCAATTAGCTCTTATCAGATCTTTTTTTCATGGGACTCTTTCTACCAAGTCATAAAACAGACCCTGTTTCATTGTTCTCTTCTCAGTCTTGTGATAAGTTCAGGGCCAGACATATTCATTCTCATTGTTCAAAATATAGTTTGCATGCAAATACCACAGCCTCAGGGAAAGACTTTGGGGTTGAGGAGGAACAAGGCTTTCTGAACAAATTTACTAGAAGTGGAATGTTGAACATCTGGGACTTTAGTCTAGAGCACCTGCAGTTATGTAACTAGCTGTGAGCAAGGTGGTTCTTCTCTCAATCCTGTCACCCGTGGGGGGATAGTGGAGGAGAGAGAGGTGGCTTGTATTGGCCCCAAAGCTCTGTCCCTCATCTGTAACTGGGAATAACCACAGCTGCCCAGGTGCTTCTCAAATTCTCTGTGAGGTTCAAATGGGGTACAGCACATGCCAGTACCCTGGAAGGATGTGGCCCAATAACACTGCAAGCCCAGATCCCTTCTTTCTTTATGAATAGATTGACATTATAGCTAGAATACCACATCCTAAGAAAGAGAACATGAGCTCATTCCTCAATCAAGTCCCATTGAGAATGTTTTATCTCTGTAGGGTGCCTGGGTGGCTCAGTTGGTTGAGCTTCAGACTCTTGGTTTCAGCTCTGGTCATGTCTCAGTGTCATGAGATGGAGACCCATATCTAGTGTAGAGTCTACTGGAGAATCTTTCTTTCCTTTTGTCCCTTCTCCACCCCAAATAAATAAATCTTAAAAAGAAAAAAGAGTGTTTTATCTCTCCCCTGAGAATCCCCAACAATGTCCCTAAAAGAAACAATTTTCTTGATAGGAGCAAATTCGTAGGTTGTCTATAGCCTTGCTACTCAAAGTGGGTCCACAACCCAGCAATATCAGCATTCCTCAGGAATGCAGATCCTTAGTAGAAATGGAGATCCTCAGGCTCTACCTCAGCCCTACTGAATCAGAGTCTGCATTTTTAACAAGATCTCTAGGTGATTTATCCCTATTGGTATTTGAGAAGGCCTTCAGCCTTGGAAGACAAGGGCCTCGTAGAGCAACAAAGCAAACATACTAGGTCAGTGATAACCAGCTTTTCTTTTTTATTTTAAAAAGTACATCCTTGCACATCTGGATTTCACATTGCTCCTATTTAGAAAAAAAAAAAAATCTCTATTTTTGCACACAGTAATCTAGCCCTCCCGTGCTCTCAAAATGTCAGTGAATCTCAGCCAAATTTCCATACCTCGTGCAGAGGAGGGCCCTGCTTGCAAATAACAATGGCAGCCTGGTGCTGAAAGTGAACACCGGGGCTGAAACCAGAGCCAGGTTTACATTATTTATTGAAATTCCATGATGTAGCTTGTCCATGAGGAGCCCACAGAGCCTAGAATCATCAAACAGAGCCACCCTGTGTAGGACCCATCCTCGGCCCCCTGAAGTCACCTGCCTCTTTGCCTGTGGGACCAGTCAGATGTTGGACTCTTGCCTCAGAGGTTAAGTTATGGGAACCTGACACGCTGTGGTCAGTGAATGGGGCTTCTTGAAGGCTCTACACTGCGTGTTCCCAGTACGCATCAGGGTGCAATGCACTGGCTTGGCAGGCTACCTGCCTGTAACCCCCAGTATATAGAAAGCCAGCATAGAAAGTTGCAAAAATACGGAGGCCTGGGTGGTGTAGTCAGTTAAAACTTCTGAATCTTGGTTTTGGCTCAAGTCTGATCTCCGGGTTGTGAGAGCCAGTCCTGCATTGGGCTCTGCACTCAGTGCCAAATCTGCTTGAGTTTTTTTCTCTCTCTCTCCCCCTGCCCTGCTCTCTTTTTTCTCTCTCTCTCAAATAAATTAATCTTTTAGAAAGTTGCAAAAATACAAGAAAGTATGTTGCAGCTAACTCTTTAAAAAAGACAACAAACAGAAACAGTATCTGCCTCACGGTTTCTACCTGTAAAATGCAGAGAAAAGGTTTCTTTGCTAACCAACATGTGAATATATATAAAGTGAATTAAACTCCATAGATAAGTTGTCCTTTCAAAATCACGAACATGTGATACTCAAAAGCGAAATATTGTATACATGTCTACCAGTAGCAGACTGGTTGATTATAATGTGGCTAAGTTATGGAATAGTACACAGCTATTTTAAAAGAGTGAGTTTGTTGGATTCTTATGTATTTTCCTGGAGGGAGTGTGTGATGGCTTTTTTCTTTAAAAACATGACAATTGGGCAGCCCCGGTGGCACAGCGGTTTAGCGCCGCCTGCAGCCCGGGGTGTGATCCTGGTGTCCCGGGATCGAGTCCCACGTCGGGCTCCCTGCATGGAGCCTGCTTCTTCTCCCTCTGCCTGTGTCTCTGCCTCTCTCTCTCTCTCTCTCTCTCTCTGAATAAATAAATCTTTAAAAAAATAGAAATCCTATTAAAAATAAATAAATAAATAAAAACATGACAATTGTATTCTTCGTTGGATCAAATCCAATGGTTCTCAGTGTTAATAATCACTCTAGACTCTTTTGGAATGGGGGATGGACACTGTAATGGCTCAGACCTAGGAATTTTCTTAAAATAACTAGAACAAGAACAGGCAGTCAGAAAAACAACAATAACAAAGGAGTATTGTTGATTCTCTCTAGAGGTGGATCTCACGTGTGCTGTGTGCCTGCAAGGTGCATATTGTTATTGCCATATTGGTCTCATTTTTCACTGCTGAATGGGAGTGTCATTCAGACTGACCTGCCTGCATATCAAAAGAGGAAATTACTTCCTTTTAGGGCTTTGCCTTTGCAAAGAAGCCCTGTTTAAGCTCTATGAGGATTTATAATAAATATTTGTGATAAATATTTGTTTTAAATAAATATACTAGGTAGCTGCTTTCATCCTATCCTGGAATAACAGAGATCATCGTAACAGAGATCTTTGTTTAGGGCCCCATGGTCTTTTGGATTTTGCCTCCCTCTTTCCTATGACAATATGTCAGGCTTCTTTATAATCAACTTTACACCTCATTTTTATCACATGCCACTGCAAGCTTTAGTAACAGGCATATTGTAGTTACTATGACTGCATGCAAATGGTAATGAATCAAAATAGGCAACGATGAGTTTCGTGTTGCCATCCTAGCAAAGTGTCCCAGATCTATAATCCAACCTTCTTCTGTCATTTGTAAGATTAAAAATAATAAACAGATATGTTAGAACACCCTAAACTATTTATTTGGCCCTTTGGAGACCATCCTGAGAACGACCTTTCACGGATAACAGAATAAACTTCAACCTCCTTGGGTTGCCTTCAAACCTCCCACCCTCTCTTTCCAGCTTTATCAATAGTTCCTGTCAGCGGACCTACCTTTTTCCCTCCCCAGGCCTCCAGGGCAATGGCTTGCCCACCGTATCTGTTAGAGCTCCATTTGCTGCATGTATACTTTGTACCCTTCCTCTCATCTGGAGTGCCTTTTCTCTACATCTCTATTTTCCAATGCCAACTCAGATCCCACCCTCTCTGCCAAGCCTCTTCGCCCACTCCTATTAGAATTATTTTGCAGATAGTCCATTTCATCATTCGCTACACAAATATTAGGCATCAATAATGTGCTAAGTGCTATTCTAGGTGCAAGGGACATCGGATGAATCTCCCCTCAACATCTTCCCCTGTGGCTTGCTCAGTGTTCATGCTCATCTCTGGAAGATGCAGAGCACGAGAAGCAAAATGCAAGAGCATGTAAGCCCCTGGGCTTTGGAATCTTACCAGGTTGTACCACTTAACTAGTTTTGTAATTGTGGGCAAGTTTCCTGGCCTTAGTTTTGTTCATTTGTGGGGATGCAATGTGGTATATACCTCTTCTGGTTGCAGTGAAGATTAAAGAAGATAGTACATGTGAAATACTTAAGGATAGCTTGTGGTACAAAATGAGAGCTCAATTAACATTCCCTACATTATGATCTTATACCTGGTCTGCTGTTTGCATCTCTGGTGCCTTCTTTTCTCTCTGAGCTTTCCATGTACAAGGAACACCGTATTGGGCCTCCTTGCTACTCTGTGATAAAATACTCCTTTCCAGTAGGGGATTGGTTAATAAGGAGTGGTTCCTGGGAAGTCACTGGAATGTTTAAAATAAAAATATAAATGGGAGTTCTTGAACATTTAAAATATGTTAATGAAAGTCTGCGGGAATTCTAGGAAATATTTATTCAATAGTATTTTTTGAAAACTTCTAGAACAGTGGTTCTCAAACTTTAGCATGCCTCAGAGCCATCTGAAAGGCTTGCTCAAACATGGCAGGTCTGCATAGAGCCCAAGAAATTCTATTTCTCACAAGTTCGCAGGTGATGATTCTGGTCTAGCAGCCACAGGTTTAAGAGCCTCTGTACTGGGTGCCTGGGATACAGAATAATTATGACAGGGGTGTGGGTCAGCTTTCCAAAAGAGTTGAGTACTGGGGTCTAAAGAAAAGACACAGCAGAGTGGGATGAACCCTGAGTCTGGTTAGACTACCCAAATCCTAGTTCTGGATCCACCCTTCACTGGAATATGACCTTAGATGGGTCATTCACTTCCTCTGAGCCTTGGTTTCCCTATTCATCAAATGAAGATAGAACATTCCCTTCCTATTTCATAGTGCTGTGTGGACCAGGGACAAAGGTGAAGTATTATATGTACTGACCGGATACTAAACTAAGGAGTCAGGTACAGGGACATACCCTCCCTTTGCCAGTTCAAAGTGACCCTTTGAATGGAAGAGAGATTTCTAAACAAGTCACATTCTTTCCCAACTCACCAAAGTATTATTTATTATCTTAAAAACCCAACTTCCTGAATAGAGTCTTCAACACCTTAAAGCAGCTCTGAATCCAGAGCCCTTCTCTCAAAAGTGACAAAGGGAGGTTCCACTAAGGGCTCCAGGCCCTCTGTCTACCCTGTAGCCTTTTGCTTGGTCTTGAATCATGCTGGGCTGCCAACAGTGAAATCCTCCTACCCCTTAAGATTAGCATCTGTGAAAATCACCTCACTAAATTACTTTTTAGTGTCCTGGCCTCCGTGTTCACCAATGATCACTAGAATAACTCCTCATACAAAGTTTCTACTGTATTTGCTATTTTTTTTAAAATTTTTATTTATTTATGATAGTCACACAGAGAGAGAGGCAGAGACATAGGCAGAGGGAGAAGCAGGCTCCATGCACCAGGAGCCCGACGTGGGACTCGATCCCGGGTCTCCAGGATCACGCCCTGGGCCAAAGGCAGGCGCCAAACCGCTGCGCCACCCAGGGATCCCTGTATTTGCTATTAAAAAAAAAAAAAGATGAAGGCATTGTTCCTTATATTTCTCCATGTTCTCTATACACTCCACAAAAAACACTATGTGAAAAAAGATTTTAGAACCCAGTGACACAGGTAAAAGGATACTTAACATTAAGAGCAAATGCTAGTGAGGGGACACCTGGGTGGCTCAGTTGGTTAAAGGTCTGACTTCAGCTCAGGTCTTGGTCTTGGGGTCCTGGGATGAAGCCCTGCATCAGCCTCCACGCTCAGCAGGGAGTCTGCTTCTCCCTCTGCCTCTGCCCCTTCCTCCACTCATATACTTTCTCTCAAATGAAAAAAAAAGCGAGAGAGTAAATGCTAGTGATAACATGTTGTGAATAGAACACACTGCAAAATGCATAGGCCTAATTTTATGGGCTGTTCAGGGAAAAGCATGCACGTTCAAGGAAGTGGAAGGATAAGAAACAGTCACACAACAGTAGCAGAGCACCCTTGTGGCATATACTCTCTGAGTATACACCCATACACCTGTTAGAACTTCAGACATCCACCCAGGGGCTTCTTCACAGGCTGACCCCACCAGATCTGAGATTTATGCAGCAGCGTGAGAAGAGTGGGGGTGAATAGCTCCACAGGCTTTGTTACTATTCTTCCTGGGAAGCTATACAAATCCATACCTTCTGAGAAAGGGGTGTGTTCAGTCATGCCCAGAGCCAGCAAAGTGTCATTGAAAGCAATGTCCCCGCACTCCTGGGTGGGGGTTGTGTTTGGGTAAATGAAATCAACACAGGAAGAGGAGTGCTTGCCCACCACATACTGTCGTGGGCGACTGTCATTACAGCCTGCTGGAGCGCTGAACGTGGCACTCTGCAGAGCTCAGCTCAAGCCTACACTGCTCTGGTACATCAGGCTTACCTCAGGGAGTAGCAGGTGTATCGGGAGGAGGATGAAGAGTCACATGGAATTAAGTATGGACCAGGTGGCACAAAGAGGAAGTGGGTAGGTCAGAGTGGATTGTGAGGGGTAAGGAGATGTCTGGTTAAAAAGAAAGTAAAAATAACCATTCACTCATTCATTTTAACTTACACACACATACATTCATTCACCGAATATTTCCTCAGTACCTATTTAGGGCCATAATACAGTGCCTTTCTCAGATAATTCTTTTATTCTCCCCTTCCATCTAAATCAGCCCCTTACTTATTTCCTTAATAATGCTATGGATAATCTGAAATTACATTACTTATTTATGTATTGTCTCATCCATTAGGATATAAGCCTTGTGAAGACAGGGATCATGTCTACTTTTTTCACTACTGTACTCCAGCACCTAGAATAGTGCCTAGGACACAGTAAGCCCTCAACTGTTGTTCGAATGAATAGCTCAAAGAGATAAATGGAACCTGGGTCCTTGGGAAAGACATTTTAAGAGAGTGTGGAAAAGTACTTACTGGAACAGTAAAGGAAAGGAGAAACCAGTACAAAGACTGAATTGCCCACCCTCTAAAATTTAACTAGACACTTGGCATCAAAAAAAAAAAAAAAATCAGAGGAGCTGTCAATGTATCAGCTCCCTGTTTCAAGATGAGAAGGTTGAGCAATATTAATTCTTAAGTACTTTCTGGTCCATGATCTACTGTCTTTAGCTAGATGATGCCAATGCTCTTTCCTGTTGTCCTTAGATGCGCTGTGCTAGCATGGCAAAGACACCAGCAGGAGGTCAGAAGGCCCAGCCCCACACCGATGTGTCACTGGCTGTGTGACTTTGAGACAAGATGAATGACTTTGGGACAAGACGCATGACTTTGAGACAAGACGCATAACTTTGAGAGCTACGCGTTTCTCCTATCCGTAAGGTGGTGATAATGACATTTGAGCTAACTGTTCCCATTGCCATAGCTTTGTTTTGAGATCTAAGCTGAAAATGTAGTGCACGGACTCTGTAAGCCATGAATCCACATGCCATTTGACTGTTTGCCATTTGACTGTCACCAGGGGGCCTCCTCCTAGGACTCACTTCAGGGGGAGGCCTTCATGGGTTTGTGGCCTTCACCACAACTGGTTACTCACAAAATGGATTGCTAAGAATGGATTTTAAAGGAAAAATATAAATCATTAGGCAAGTGACTTTGTTTACAGCCTATCAATCAAAATCACTCATGAAGAATTCATTGAGTTTTCCGTGATATTTCGTTTCCAAAGATGAGCAGACTGGTGGGCAAGAAATCCTCTTTCCCTCCACAAAGCATCCATTGAGCAGCTCCATACCAGGGAGATAAGGTCAACAATTGCCAGCCTTGACCCTGTGACTGTCTCAAGGGCAGACGCAGAACATTCAACATGCTCTTAGAAGGTAATGGGATGGGAGCAGTAACAAAGCCATGCACACCGTGTTGGAGAAACACCCAAGAGACTTAAGCCAGGGTGGGTGGGAGGGAGAGGCTGAAAAGGCTTCCAATGGCTAAATCCAGGCAAAAAGGATGAAAAAGAACCTCCAAGGTAGAGAGAGAAGCTTGTGCTCTGGCTCCTCTGGGAGCCTTGAGCTATTTGTTCAAGAACAGGAAATATGCGTATTTAACCTCCTCATAAACTTCCTCCCATAGTTACCTTTCTGTAAAAAGCAAGCTCCTCTCAAAACAATGTTTGACCAGGAAGTGCCACAGTGAAGTGATAACTTCCTAACCAGCTGTGTTGGAAATCTCTGTTTGTCCCTCCAGACCCCCTCTCCACCTATTCCACCTGGCCTGCATGCACCCTGGGAGGCTGACATGGGGGAAACTATCAAGGGGCTCCTTACCCTCTGGCTGCTGAGGATGTCGTTGACCAGTGAGGCCAAGGAAGACACAAGGTCCGAAGGAACATAAAGTCAGGGTATTTACTGCCCTGGCTCCACCCTTATCGGGCTGCTTTGAGTTGGCTGCATCCCTTTACTGAAGGGCACACACCTTCCAGTGACTCTCCTGTGTCTAGGTAAAGGTTCAGGCCTCAGAGTGGTAAAGGGTCCTTCCTGTTGCTTTCCCAGGTATATTTCTCTACCCTCTCCTGATAGTGTCTCTAAGCCCTGGTCATACTTTTGTAAATAGCCTCTTTACTAAACTCTCTTCCAAGTGCTATTTCTGAGGATTGTCAATAGTTTCCATTGAGCTCCTGACTGATACACTATCATTATCTTCCTGTATCACGGGTTCTCTGGTGTAAGGGGAATGGAGGTTTGTCATAATCCTTAGCGTTATTAGACAAGACCACCCAGAGGGTAAGGAGTTCTGGCTTAAGTCAGAAAACCCAGGTTCTAGTCCCATCTTGGTCCATGAACAGCTATGTTACCTCAGGCAGGTAAAAAACCTTCTGGGCGTTAATTTAAAACAAAGGACTTTGTTGCCTAAGAATGGAGGGCAGTGGAAGGCATGATCTGAGGTTTGGGGACCATGGTCCCTGGAACTCCAGTGTTGTTCAGAGGCACCTCAGGGCCACTTCAGGGGAAGGGGAGGTGGACCAGAGTATCCCCTCTCCTAACTTTCTTCATAGAGTGAGATTCTATATACGATTTAGTTTAACAAAAATGACCAAAAAAAAAAAAAAATCCTTGGAAATACTTGGAAATTACTGGGCTCGATGAAGCATGAGGTCTTTCCTGATTTTTAGGACTGAGATTTCTCATCTCCCCATTCATGGAGTAGAGAGAACCTGATAAGGATGTAATCTCCACTACAATCCACAAGTATGGTGGCCAGTAACCTAAGGATTCATGGCATCATAAATGCTTAGATTACAAATAGGCAGTCACAGTGATTGTGACTTTGCCCACCATAAAAAGGCTTGTTCAGGGACAGACGACCTGGAGCCATATTTCTTGTGGACAATTCCAGAACAGCATTTACCTGAGTCATCTTCCATGAACTTTCATATGTATCAGTAGCAGTGTGTCTCACTTGAAAGTCAGTGTGGCCCCTGTGTTGCTCATGAAATGGAGACCTGATGCTCTTCCACTGGCAGCCAGTGGAAGATGCTGAGAATAGCAACATGAGTGGTACTATGGACTTAATCCAAGCATTTGACCCCATTAACTTAGCTGGTATGTGGGAAGCTCTGCAAATGTTTGCTTCCTACAGACATGTATTAACATCCTGTCTCACTCTACAAAACCTTTCTTGTTAACTCCCTTGCCAGAAGTCATTGCTGTTTTTCCACACTCAACATTTAGCACTATCTTCTGCTGACCTTTGAAGTTAGATACGGGTTGCTATGGACGTCCAAGCTTTATCTCTTCTGCTAAACTGTGGTCTCCACTGGAGAAAGGAACATGTTGTACATACCTAAAGCCACAGGCAGGGGGCAATGTCCTGGAAAGAAACCGAAGACCAATCTCAGTCTAAGGGATCCTATGAATTCAGTGGCCCACTACCCAGGGCTGAGGCTCTCTCCATCCCAGGTAGCCCATGAATCTCCTGCCCACATGGGTGAAACTGCTCTGTAGACTAGAAGCGCTGACATACAGGACTTGGTCTGCAGTAGTTGATGACCATTCGAATCTTATTTCATACTTGTCAAAATGTTGAGGAAACACATGGCATGATTTGCTCTAACTGAACACTCTCACAGTCCTCGGTGACACTTTCCAGGTATCATTCTGTATGAACCATGTCCCCTTTCATGATCGTCATCACTGGGACCTCACAGACCTCCTGTCCAACTTCTCCTACAAGTATCCCCAGCATCCCCTTGAAGTAGTATTGTTCTGTAAACATCCTAACTGCTGATATTACCTCTGTAAAAAGAAATCATTTTGGCTGGCAAAAGTCAAAGCTGCCTTGAAATTTTGGGAAAAGTATTAAGGGAAATCCCCAAACTAAAATTAAGATCAACAGAAGTAAGTTTCTAGAATCACCACCTTTCTGTGCCTAATATCACTGTTTGAACATTGTCTTGAGTGCTGCTTTTGTGGCATCGTGAAACATGTAACATGTAAATACATAAACCGGGTAGTACAATTTAATCCAAGTAGGAAAAGAGAAATGGCCTAGCTTGCTCTTTACAAGGATTCTCTGCCTGGCTCTGTTTCGTAAATATTTAAGTACACAAAAAATTAGCTTGAAAAAGCTAGGCATCCCATTAAATGTACCAAAATCCCCCCACGGGCAGAGAGCAGGGCAAGTCACATTGCTCTCCAGGATGGGAAATGACAGTAAAAGTACCAGCCCTGAGATAGTGGTTTGAGGATTTTTACCAACAGGGTGTCAATGGCTAAATTGGGGGGCCAACTCTTTGGCTCCATGATTGAATTCATCTCCCATCCATAAGCTTGCTTCAGTGACATCCCCACGCATATATCCATCTTTGCTCATGAGAGGGGAATCCAGATGGAGAGCTTGGTGGTACAGCCTGTGCAGTACACCCAGCTCTTCCTCATATGACTATGTGACCTTGGGCAAGACACTAAGTCTCTCTGTGAAACTTTCCCTTGTCCATAAAGTAGCGACAGGTGAACAGAGTTGTTAAGACAATTTGACTATATAATTATACAGATATGCTTTAGGCTGTAGTCTGTTTTACAAAGGAAAGGTGTTATAAAGATCAAGCAAAGGAATCCCTGAGTGGCGCAGTGGTTTAGCGCCTGCCTTTGACCCAGGGCGTGATCCTGGAGACCTGGGATCGAATCCCACGTCGGGCTCCCGGTGCATGGAGCCTGCTTCTCTCTCTGCCTCTCTCTCTCTCTCTCTCTCTCTCTCTCACTGTGTGTGCCTATCATTAAAAAAAAAAAAAAAAAAAGATCAAGCAAAATAAGATAGATTCTCTGAGCTCCTCTGTAAACCTCACCCTCTGCCCCTCTGTAGGCAGTACCAGCCTTGTGCTATTATTTTTTAAAGTGGTTTCCATTCATGTTTAAGTCACTAGTTTCCATTCCAGCCACAGGGCAAGGAGGTAAAGAGGCAGCTATACACGTAACTGCCTAAAGCAAATAAACAGAGGAAACCCTCCATCTTGACTTTTATGTTTGTTTCCTTTTTGTTTTAGAAAATGATTTGGGCTGGTCCATGGGTACTGGATGGAATAAAGTGTGATAGAAAGATGGTGGGTTTAACATCTGACTCTGGACAACTAACTATAAGAAGTTCAATGGGGATCCCTGGGTGGCACAGCGGTTTGGCGCCTGCCTTTGGCCCAGGGCGCGATCCTGGAGACCCAGGATCGAATCCCACATCGGGCTCCCGGTGCATGGAGCCTGCTTCTCCCTCTGCCTGTGTCTCTGCGCCTCTCTCTCTCTCTCTCTGTGGCTATCATAAATAAATAAAAATTAAAAAAAAAAAAAGAAGAAGTTCAATGTCACATAGCCTCCCTGAGCCAGCAGCTGAGTTTCCTCATAGCAAAAATTTGCATGATGGCATTCACACTGCAGGACGGTTATAAGGGAATATACACAAAATCCCCTCTTGCATAGTAGGAGTGTTCTTCTTCCCTCAGAAAACCCAATGATGCCAAATCCAAGGTCACAGATTATGCTCATAATCTAAGTTTGGGAAGAAATATAAAGTGAGTAAGCACCCAGGAAGGTCAGAATAAAACTTTAGTTCCCAATATAATGGTGTCCTCAATGGACTTAAGACTGGCAACTCACTTAAGTGGCACATAGAGTTTTGGTTGGCTGGTTTGATGCCAGACACACCCAAATTCAAGACCAACTTCTGCCCTTATTAGCTGTGAGAACTTGAGAAAGGGACTGGGTCTCAAACCTCAGCAACCCTTACTATGAAATGGGTCCATATCAATTCCTTATGGTATATATGGAGTGCTTGGCTAATGTTAATACGTGTAGAGAAAAGTTAGTTCACCTGCCTATGACAGATACACCCTAAGGTGACCCCCACCCCGCACCCTCCCTTGACCATAACTCCTGTCTGCTGGCATTTATGCTGTTGCATAATACCCCCCCTTGAGTGTGGATGGGATCTATGACTTGTTTCTAGCCAAGAGAATATAGTAAAGGTGCAGTAATTTTTCAGAAATAATTGCAGCCCCAAATCAGTTGATTTTAATTTAATCAAAAGGAAACTCTTGAGTGGGCCTGACTTAATCAGGAGAAAGCATGGCAAAGACGGTCTTAAAGAAGCAAGCTGCTAGGATGGGAAGTGTCTATGTAGAGAGTCCCTTGGCAGACAACTGGCAGGGGCCTCAGGGCTTCGGGGCCTCAGTCCCATTTCTGCTAACAACCACGAGGGCTTGGAAAGAACTTTCAGCTCCGGAGGAGATGTTGAGCAGAGAACCCCTCTAAGTGGACATCACACTCCTGACCCATAGAAACCCTTCGATAATAAATACATTGGTTTTAAAACACCAGATTTGTAGTAACTGTTATATAGCAAAGGGAAGCAAATGTACCGCTGCTGCTGGAAGTCACTTCCTATAGATAGGGTTGGATTGAGGAAAGATAGGGTCTACCATTACTCCATCTGTTGAACTCTTGGATGTAGGGATGAGAGAAAGAAAAAGAAGCTTCCCTACACACACCTGTTCTGATGCAGCAGGAGTGCTCTGGAACCTCCCTGAGCCTCGCCACACTGGTCACAGCCAGGTCTCCATGAGGCTATGCAAGGGCTAGCTGGCTCTGGCTTGCTGACCCACTCTGTACAGTTAGGCTAATCTCTTATTTTCATCTGTGCGTGTATGTGCGTGGTGGGGTGTCTTAGTTTCCACATCTGCAAAAAAGGTATTATCATATGAGATTCACTCAGCTCAGAAGGATGTCATGAGGATAACAAAGTAATCACTGTGGAAATAGGTTTTTAAAAGTTAAAATCAAAAAGAACGTCAATGGCTCTTCTACTGAAGAGTGGGGGCAGAGGGACAATTTCTGGCCCCTTAAAGGAAGGCATCAAATGCCATCTGGAAGCAGCAATTGCTCTCACATGTAGAAGAGCATCAGGTGCACTAGCTCCGAGGTCTTGGTAACTCAAAGGTAAATAGAGAGAGCAACTATACATTTTTAAGGAGGTTTTTAAAAATTACTTTTTAATTTCGTGTTATTTTTTTCAAAAATTTTATTTATTTATTCATGAGAGAGAGAGAGAGAGAGAGAGAGAGAGAGATTGAGAAGCAGGCTTCATGTAGGGAGCCCAACATGGGACCTGATCCTGGGACTCCAGGATCATGCCCTGGGCTGAAGGCAGCACTAAACTGCTGCACCACCCAGGCTGCCCTAATTTTGTGTTATTGATTTCATATATTCCACCCACCAGCTTCCCCAAAGAGTTTCAAGAGGACTCAAAATCAAAACCAGCCCTGCTCATAACGACAGTACTTAACAATCATGACTCAACTTATTTAGTTTAATAACTAAACCTATGAAAACTGCCTCTCAATGCTTACAGAACAAGCCCCAAACTCTTCTACCTTATGTGCAAAGGCTCTCATGATTCCATCACAAACAGAGCAGATATTCGGGCCGTGTCAGCTGTTCAAATATTGAAATATCTGCACTGGTTGGTCACCATCATCCCAGTCACCCCTTCTGGGACCCTGTGGATTTCCCCAGCATCCAGCATTGATGGATTGATGGCAGGCAGACACGCAGCCTCCAGACCTCGCCCCAGCACTAGGATGGGTGCCAAACCTTAGATCACGTGACTATCATCTGGACAATCAACCTTCCCCGTGTAACTCTCAGTCTTGCCTGGGGATAGCCAAAGTCAGTTTGTCACTGGACACCCCCACCCCCACCCCATGCCCTAAACTCTCACACTCTGTTTTATTTTCCACTGCTCCTTCCACCTGAAATGTCTTCTCTCCTCCCCACTGCTCTCTGCCTGACCACATTCCCACTAGCTCTGAGATATGGAGAGTTGGCGACCACCTTTCTAAGCCTCAGTTGCCCCATCCTTAAAGTGGCACTTCTGAGGGGACCTACTCCATGAGGCAAGGATGAAATGGCAGCACAGATGATGTCCGAGTACACTTCAAGGTGCAAAGACATAAAGTGTGGCCCACTTGCATTACCAGGCCTTCTCTTTTCCAGGCTCCTCCTCAAATGCCAGACATCTAGGAAGCCTTCCTCCACCCCTGAGCTTGAAACAGCAGCGACCCCTCTGAATCCTTGCAGTGGCTCCAGGGGGCCTTCCTCTTGACTGCAGCTCCTCCCTGGCTTCCTCTCCCTGGTAGGGAGGCACAGAAGTGGTACTTCCCCCTCCACTCCCATCAAAGGCAGACACCCTGACTCATTCTTGTCATTTCTGAGCCCTAGCCTGGCCACAACATGGAACACTTGAAGGACTCTGTGAACCTTTGTTGATATATGATGAAATCCCAAGGTTAAGTGTTTGTTGAAGGAATTAAGTCCAGAAGCTTTAAATAAGAAATGCCAAGAAAGTCTTAAAAGTTCTGATCACAAGAAAAAAAATGTAACTATGTATGTTGACGAGTGTTAACAAGACTTATTGTGGTGATCATTTCCCAATATATGCAAATATTGAATTATTACATCATACACTTGAAACTAATGTTATATGTCTATTATATCTCAATAAGAAAAAAAAAAAATTAGAGACGCCTGCGTGGCTCAGCAATTGAGCGTCTGTCTGCCTTCGGCTCAGGGTGTGATCCCGGGATCCAGGATCAAGTCCCATGTTGGGCTCCTTGCAGGAAGCCTGCTGCTCCTTCTGCCTATGTCTCTGCCTCTCTGTGTGTCTCTCATAAATAAATAAAATATTTTAAGAAAAAAAGAAAAAAACAATTAAGGCCATAGAGCAGGGTGAGAGCAGCATAGCCATGTGCAAAGCCCAATAATAATAGTCAACATCTACTGAGCTCTTACTATATGCCAGGCACCATTTTAAGCACTTTGCAGACATTAAGTCATGCAATCCTCCCAACAGCCCTGTGAGGGACGTACTGAAACTGCTGAGTGACTGTACGTCTCACAGAGAGCAAGCTCACTATAGGCTGGGAACGTGCCCTTCCTCTCTTGTCCTGCGCCTGACACAAGGTAGCTGCTCACCAAACAGGAAGGGCTCACAGACGTTCCATTTTACCATTCTGTGTGCTTTCCTCACTGCACCTTCACCAGTCCTGTCCCCTTTCCCAGCCCATCCCATAATGACCTCAGGTGCTTCATTCACAGTAAAGTAGAATAACCATTTAAGTCTCCGCTATTTGGAAAAAACTTGGGTTTTTTCTTTGTGTGCCTGTAGTCACACCTAATTAACCACATGCAAAGCTGGTATACTGCAAATCCATATTCTCTGAACCGAGACAGAGGGCACAAGAACCCAGGGGATGCAGGAGAGTGTGCATGTCCATCAGAAAGGGGTTTCTTTAAAACAACAAAATCCTGAGCTGGCTTCTAAGAAGGTAAAGTAGAAAGGAAAGAGAGAAGAACTTTTCACGTAAAGAAAATGGTGTCTCCAGAAGCCAGAGGCTGCAACATGAAAGTCGGGCAGTAAAGCAACAGTAAACACAGATTTCTCTTTCCATACCCAAGTTCCCTGGTGGGTCTAGGGGCTTGTATTTTTCATAGGTTCCCTGGAAGGCTCAGATGTGTGGTCATTTGGGAGGGACCTAATGGAGTAAACAAGTAATTCCTGGTTTGGTTGCAATCAGAATCACTAAAGAAGTTTTAAGACATGACATGTTTGGGCCCCACCCCTAGAGACTCTGATTTGATTGGTCCAGAGTGGGGCCAGGTATTGACATTTTTTTAAATTCCCCAGGTGCTTTCTTTTTTCTTTTTCTTTTTTTTTTTAAAGATGTTATTTATTTGAGAGAGAGAGAGGGAGAGCAAGAGAGAACATGGTGAGGAGGGGCAGGGGAAGAGGGAGAAGCAGACTCCCTGCAGAGCAGGGAGCCCAACACCTGAGCCAAAGGCAGATGCTTAACCAGCTGAGCTGACCCAGCACTCCTTCCCCAGTGCTTTCTAAGGAGGGTTGGGAATACATCATGGAAGTAACCAGAAGAGTAAGTGTGAGCAGAGGGTCAGCATAATGGCAAAGGAGGTCACTGAGATGAAGTGCAAGGCATTCAACACTGGTTCTTGACAGCCTGGTCGAATAAAGGTATTAGCTGTACAAATACAGAACAAGACTTTTTCTAAAAATTAGACTTTAATTTTATGTTATGGATTTTATATATACCACCCACTTCCAAAAATGTTTGAAAGGCCCTCTGAATCAAAACATGGTCTGGGGATGCCTGAGTGGCTCAGTGGTCGAGCGTCTGCCTTTGGCCCGGGGTGTGATCCTGGAGTCCCGGGATCGAGTCCCACATCGGGCTCCCTGGGTGGAGCCTGCTTCTCCCTCTGCCTGTGTCTCTCTGCCTCTCTCTGTGTGTCTCTCATGAATAGATAATTAAAATCCTTAAAAAAAATGGTCTGATCATAGCAGAAGTGATTAACAAGAGAAACGTGAACATCAGGCTATAAGATTGATAAGGGTAGTGGGACAGGAGAAAATTGAATCAGGAGTTCCAAAGAATGTGAGGCAAGTCCCTTCCCCTGTCTTGGGCTATTTCCCAAGGGTGACCTCCCCTCCTTCAGTGACATCCGGGGTACTCATGCCTGTAAATGCCATCCCTAGCCCTGACTCTGCCTTGGGGTCCCAGACCCAGGGGTCTAGCACTCCATCTGTGCATACCCCATATGATACCCTGCAACACCAACCACCAGGAAAGGACTCAGCAAATGTCTCATGGAGTGAATTGGTATTCCAGCTCATTTCTAACAGGCAGCCCTTCCCTAAAATGACAGCAAACACAGATTATCTGAGTTTGAAGACTGTGCACAATGTTAATTGAAGTGTCTGCAAATTAAAATGAGAATGGCAGGGGCACCTGGGTGGCACAGTCAGTTAATCATTCAACTCTTGGTTTCGGCTCAGATCATGATCTCAAGGTGGTGAGATCAAGTTCCACGATTGACTTTGCACTCAGCCTGGAGTCTGCTTAAGATTCTCTCCCTCTCTGTTTCCCTCTTACCTTCCCTGCCCCCTACATGTGTGCACGCTCTCTCCCTCATTCCTTCTCTGTCTGAAAAAGAGAGAGAGAGAAGAGAATGGCAGTTCATGGAAAATCAGATCTTTAATGGGGGACATGACAGTGAAAGCAAATCCTTCACAGGGAGACTCTTAGTTGCAAAAAGTTTCACAAACAACACAGAATTCAGTCCTGTCCCTGTCACCAATTCAATTTTGGGGTGAATCTACTATAGCATATATATGTGTGTGTTTATGCCTAATGGACATACATGCACGTACTTGTGGTGTACATGTGTGCACACAATTGCATGGGTATTTATATGTCAGTGTATCTGCTATAAGTCTGCATCAGTGTTTTTCAACTGATTTCTCATTATTATCACCCTGAAAAGCCTTTTCAGATATTTTTTTCTCTCATCACTCCCATGAAAATTTAGTACCAAAAAAAAGAAAAAAAGAAAAAAGAAAGAAAATTTAGTACCACAGATAGATTGTATATCTGTGGATGTGCTATATGTGCATTTGGGCTTTATCTATAAAAAAGAGAAAGGCTTTTCACCCCACATGAACCAATTTTACCCCCTTCAAGAGATATGAACATGCATTGAGAATGCATGTTCTGGGGCAGCCCTGGTGGCGCAGTGGTTTGGTGCCGCCTGCAGCCTGGGGTGTGATCCTGGAGACCCAGGATCGAGTCCCATGTCGGGCTCCCTGCATGGAGCCTGCTTCTTCCTCTGCCTGTGTTTCTGCCTCTCTCTGTGTGTGTCTATGAATAAATAAATAAAATCTTTAAAAAAGAGAGAGAGAATGCGTGCTCTATATGTGCATTTGTGCACGCATGTGCACACATACACGCACACACACACACACACACCATGAAAGCCAGCTGACTCCTGGGAAAGAGACCTACAGAGCATTTTGAGCTCCCACAGGAGAGGCTTCCCGCCAATCACAGCCAACCAGGAGAACAGCTCTGGTCCAGTAATCCTTGTAGGAAATAGATGCTGGCAATTAGAAAACTGGGGAACTCTAGCCAGTCTAAGCTCACCGGTCATGACCTCATTTCCAAATTTTCAGAGTTGTGAGAGATTTCAAAAAGCCATGTGAGCAGAAAATATTTAATTGTATATAAGAGGAAATTTTCTGAAATTCTAACTTTTACATCGCCATTGCAAACTATTAAGTTCACATTTTTTTTTAAGATTTTATTTATTCATTCATGAGAGACGCAGAGAGAGAGGTAGAGACAAAGGCAGAGGGAGAAGTAGGCTCCCTGCAGGGAGCCCAGTCCTGGAATCGATTCCAGGACCCATGATCACTCCCTGAGCCAAAGGCAGCTCAACCACTGAGCCATCCAGGTGTCCCCTTATATCTATTTTAAAGAAAGTGAACAGACCACATTTTGGACAAAAGAGAACCATCAGCATATTTAACATTTTCTTTTCTTTTTCTTTTTATTTTTTTTTTAACATTTTCTAGATCAGGTCACCAGATTGGCAGGATTTTATTAAACAACAAATCAATCAATTTCTGAGAAACTCCCTGAGGACCTGCCAAACATTTAGCTCTTGCAAAGACTTGCAGGGTATGTGGAAGTAAAGCTTAGCACAACTGCCTTCAAATGCCTTACAGCCTGGTTTTGTTGTAACTTAAACCAGATACGAGGCCTGAGCACATCAACTCCTGCATGAACTACAGCAATCCCAGGACACAGGAGAGATAGCTCCTCCCTTGCTCCTCTGAGTAACTCCAGCACTTTAAAAGCACAGCATCATTTTAACACATTTCTAAACTTAACAAACCCTTCACATAATAGTACTGACTACTTTTATGCTTACCATGAAATAGTCTTACCACAAGAGGATTAAAATAATAGGTCACAAAAAAAAAATAATAGGTCACTTGAGTGGGAACAGATTTGCTAACAATTGCTACTGTTTAATGAGCCCCTACTATGTGCCCAAGACTACATGCGAGGTCCAAATACATGGATTCTTTCTACATCAAGTCCTATGAAGTCATCCAACCTCTTTTTAAATACATCCCTCAGGAGTGCCTGGGTGGCTCAGATGGCTAAGTGCCAGACTCTTGAATGCAGCTTAGATCATGATCTCATGGATCTCGGGATCCATCCCTGCATCAGGCTGCGTGCTCAGTGGGGAGTCTGCTTGAAGATTCTCTCCCTCTTCCCCTCCCTCCACTCATGCACATGCGTGCATGCCCTCTGTCTCTCTAAAATAAATAAATCTTTAAATTAAAAAAACTGCATCCTTCACAGGTAGTTCACCGTATCTCTCAAGGTATCTACTGTTCGGTTTGACAACTCTACATGCAAGAAGGTTCTTCAGTACATTAAATTAAAATAATTGCCTTTCCTACTTAAAATTTAAAATCAGCCATCAGCACTCACCCTCAGGATTGACCCAATAAGTCTACTTCCTTCTCCATGTGGCTGACTGAAAGCAGGGCTCATGCTCAGCAGACATCCACACCAGGATCCCAGCTTCAGTACAGGCTGAGAGGGGAATCAGTAGGCTGAGGGTGAGGCTGTTGGTTGACTGTTTTGAGTGTCTACATTTGGCTCAGGTGGTGATCCCGGAGTCCAGGGATCAAGTCCCACATCAGGTTCCCCGCAGGGAGCCTGCTTCTCCCTCTGCCTGTGTCTCTGCCTCTCTCTGTGTGTCTCATGAATAAATACATAAAATCTTAAAAACAAATTACTAATACTCTTCACTCTTGAAGGAGACTCTCTGATTATTATAATTTGTTTTCTCTCAGTGAAAAGGCTGCACTTTGGCAACAAACTCCACGTGATCTGCTTTACCTCAGCCTACCCCAGGCTGGCCCACAAAGTCAGATAATTCCATGGCCCTGGATCCACGTTTGTAATAGCCTTTATGGAAATCACCCCTAAAGAATTTACTGGAGTTATGAAATAAATATTCGGTGCTAAATATCCTAATAGGGCATTCTATGGTTTTATCATTGATGTCTTAGGATCTGTAAGACTTCAGGGAAGATTTTATTGTACAATTTTTTCTAAGGAGGTACTAATAAGGATTTTTTCATTGCAAACCACAGAACACACTCTAGCTAATTTAAGCAGAATGAGATTGATCCAAAAATCAGCTCCTGGCCTCTGCTTCGAAGAAGCAGGGCTCATGTGGAGCGTGGTCAAGTGGTACTGGGGCCGCAGCGGAAAGGACAAATGTGTACCCTACGTGTCAGCACTGGAATCAGTTGAAAGTATTCTCCAGTACATAAATACACTGAATAATGAGTAAAAGTGCCCTTTGTTAAGACTTGTTGGCATAGGAAAGAACCAATTTTCCTGGTATCTGAGACCGCTGAGAACGAAGTGCTGAACATGAGGAAGCCAGGTGTGCACATACACGCACACTCATACACACACACCCCCCAACACACACACAAAGACACACACCCACAGTGAAACTGGCTAATGCGAAAGTTAATCAAAAGAAGTAAACAATAACCAGAGACCATAAGTGGATTCCATGAATTTACACGATTTGAGTTGAGGTCACGATCCAGCAGACCTAGGAATGCAGTTCCACATATGTCAAGAGTTGAAAAATTTCCCAGAGAGGCCAAGCGTCTTAGTCAAGGGCACAGGGGAGTCTAGGGTATAAAGTACCCCAAGTGGTAACCATCAGGAATGCTTGCCTCAGAAGACAACATTCTCCTTTCTGAGGAAATTAACCGCTGGAGCAGTTGTCTGAGGCCTCACAGATTGGCTTGTCCGTTGGAACTGCTTACCTAGCTCTCTCAGTGTGCAAAACTGGTTTGTCAATGAGGTCATTATTGTATCTTCACCTGGTGACATCTCTCGGCAGAGACCCTGTTGTGTCTCTGCACTGCCAGGTGGCCGTGTCCCAGCATATGGGTGTCAGAGTGTTGCTCAGAGACACAGCCAGTGTGACTTAGCAGCACGGGGCATGGCAGGAGCCAGACCAGATGTAAACACTAAGGGAATCACTTGACAGAACCACCTCCCCAAGTTCAGGGGAAGTGAGAAAAAGCATTCTTTTTACGTATTGTCTACAGTTGCCTCCATGCTACAATGGTGGCACTTGGGTGGCTGTGACAGAGACTGTATGGACCGCAAGGCCAAAAACACTTCCACGTGACCCTTTACAGAAGCAGTTTGCTGGACCCAGCCTTCGTTATGGGGGCTCCAGGACCCTGCACCAAATAGAAAATAACCTGCTTGAGAATCCAGTCCTCTTGGAATCTTCCTCGGGGCCTCACACGGTGCTCAGTCAGTGCACAGTAAAATCAAAGAACTAATTTTTATGGCTCACAGGGACTTCAGCTATCATTTCATCCAATCCTCATGTTTTAGAGATGAAGAAACCCAATCTGTCCAAAATAAGAGACTGGCAGGAAGCAGAAGCAAAGACCAGATTCCCTGAGTTCCCTTATATTGCTCTGTTACTCAACAAACACCTGGTAAATATAGAATAAATGCAGATATGTATTTATTAATTATCAGTAGCATTAGCTGAGCATACAGTGTATGCCAAACACCATATATCTAATGTATGTCTATAATATATAGTGTGTATAACATATGTGATCTTTAGGTATAGCAATAATGAGATGATGGCACGCAAAGTCCCTTGTAGAAAAACAGCCAGCCACAAGGAAAGGCTCCAGCTCATCTGTGACTTCAGATGAACAGTTGGTTACTGTTCTTATTTGCTTGGACCCAACTAAAGGAAACCAGCACCAAGCCCAGAGAGCCGAGCCATGGGAAGGATGACATTTTTATCTTCCATCCCTAACCTCCTTTTCAAGATTCTTGTAGACTCTCCTTTTCCTGTGTCATACACCCTTCATCAACTAGGTGCACCTGATAACCACTCTTTTTCCCTCCTTGACTGATGTCTGGTTATACATTGGGAAGTACTCCTTCACTCCAAAGTGTTAACCAGCCAGGCATTCTCACCAAGGGCCATTTATCTCCCACTCTGGAATGAAAGTTGCCTCGCCCTTGATAGTGTAATTCTTGGCACACAGGTTTAAAAAAAATGTTCTTACTATGGAGTAAGGGCTGGCTGGAATACACACAGGATTTCTTTCAAGTCAAGGGCTTCAGCCTTGCGAAAACGAGTTTTAAAGTTGACCCTAGAATCCTAAGGCACTTTGGCCAATGGTCAGCTCTTGGATAAACTGGCAAGGGGACAAAGTTTGCCTTTGGTAGCCACCCCCACATCACACAGCAGGTACCACCTTCTCTCCTTGCCCTGACAGACACCTAACACACAGCACTCAGAGCATGCAGAGAGACTCCTGGTCTCTCTCTCCCCTTCTGCTGATCTTCTTCTTCCTGCCACCTGATCTGATAAAGAAATCTTAGCTAACGTGATATCTAGAGACCCCATGTCCATGTGCAGCCCATTCAGGGTAACACCTAGATTTGATAAAGGGCCATTGGGGGCCATGTCTTAAACCAAGGGGTTGATGCTACTACAGCAGAGAAACAGAAAGGAGACTTGAGAACAGGTGGGTCTTTAGGTGGCTCTAATGCCCTTACCTGGCAATCGCCCAAGTGTAGAGATCTGACTTGACCTTGGATTGTTCATGTGACCCACAGAGAATTTAGGAAAAACAGATCCTCACATATCCTACTCTATCTTTAGTACACTTCATCTTCACACAGCTGGGAGGGCCTGGGGGAAATGAGGCAATGGAGAGAGCACAGATTCTGACGCCCAGGGGTGGGGTTTGCAGCCGGTCCCACCATGTCCTAGTTCTGCAGCCTTGGTCAGGAGATGCCCTTTCTCTGCATTGCAGTCTCCTTATCTGCAAACTGGGAGTAATAACAGGATGTAGCTAAGGGAAGCAAGGTATTCAGACCAGCACACAGCCACAGCTATTGCTACTCACCTTCCAAACTGTCTGATTCCCAAAACTGAAGAGAGACCCCGTGCATCCAAGAGAACTGTAGAATGAGGTCTGGGTTCTCTTCTCAAAGTCAAGTCTGTTTCCCTTCATCTCCATCTCCCTTTGGCCACCTGCAATCCTCCCAATACCTTTCCCAACATTTTCTATTTCAAGTACCTTATGATCTAGGGATGGGGATGAGCAGCTGGGGAAAAAACAAAAACAAAAACCAGAAACATGCCAATGACTGTTTCTATAATTGTATAGGGAACGGAGTGAATTTTAAAGACATGGGCCAATATTTAAGATGACTGGGATTCTATGTTCATTGGGGTGACCCGAGAGAAGCTAGAGATGAAGCCCCATTGGCCCCCTCAAATTTCTCCCCCATGTTTGCATGTAACAGGGCCTTCAGTTCCCACCATTAGACTCACTTCTCTGGGTTCTAGGATATTCATGTGGGCCCTTGTGATATTATGGGCAATGTTCCCATAAAGGAAATTCTATGCATCAGAATCACCAGGTACTAGTGAATTACAGACGTCTGGGACTTCATCCCTTAAAGACTCTGACTTAGGAGTTTACGCAGGAGTTTAGAAAGTGTCCCACGTGGTTCTTAGGACCACTCAGGGTGGAGCAACCTTGTTCTGGTGGGGACTGGCCAGCTCTAGAGTCAGGATCTCCAGGTTTCTTCCTCCACTTGTGCAGGACAACACAGTACACAGAGCCTAGCGAGCACCTTGTCTGAGATAAAGATTAAATCTCTTTCTTCCTCAAAGGGGCTGGGTGTGAGGATAAAATCAGGAAAGACATTCACCAATGCATCACAAACTGTAAGGACACATTTGGAACCATTTTCGGGAAGCATGGGAAGGAAGGTCAGGAAAGGGAACGCTGGCCTGGTTAGGGTATCTTCAATATCAGGCTGAAGCAACAGAACTTGATCTAGCAGGTAGAGGAGTGGGCATGATAAGTACTCAAGTATTAAAGTAATGGCATCAAACATGGTTGACAGGAGGGGAGAGAGGCTGCAGAGAGGATGCCATGACGGCGGTGGGCGGGGGGTGATGAGGTAAACATGGTGGTGAGGAATAAGGAAATGAATCATTTCTATGGTAGAGAACACTTTATTGTTCACTAACCTGTTCCCCCTTTTCCTAGGAACACTGCTAGATGACACTTGAGTTCTGGACTATGGAAAGCAGGTGACCACTTCCTGACAGAAACCCTGCAAACCTTCCAGGTGATTCTCCACCTTCCATCTCCTCCTGTGCTGGCAAACATAGAGGCCAGCAGAGTTGCTGGCACCCCTATGGGTGGCAGGACTAGAGTGGAAGGAGCCCAAGCAGGGAAAACCATTCACTAAACATTGCGCTGAGCTGTCAGGTGAATAAGCAGATGGGCCATTGTTTCAGCGATGGGCACACAATGACCAATAAAATGCCTCAGTGAAACTCTGGCTTACAGAAGAGATTCATGTTTCTTATCTTATTTGTCCCTTATAATATTCTGTCAAACAGATCAGATCTCTGTTATGCTCCTTAAGTCCCCAACTGAGGAGAGGTCACATAACTTTGCCCATATGGCTCCCCTCTCCCGGAGGGAGCCCCGTGGTCAGGCCCGGCCGGGAACTCTTTATCCCCACAAGAAAAATCTGAGGCATTTGTGATAAATGACTACAGACAAATGACTCCTTTAGCTTCTAAGGCAAATTACACTGTAGATCATAAATTTTATGATGTGACTGCAAAATGCCACAGCACCCAAATGTGAAAATGTGAAATACCTACCTGCTTACTCCCTGGGCCTCTGCTCCTCGTCAGCACTGGGTAACAGAGGCATGCATTTAGGAGAGAGGAGCCTCGAGCTGAATCAAGAAAACTATATCTGTTGCTATGGCAACCTCCCAAATTGGATTTTTAAGAGATAGTAACTGGGACATGGTTTTCATTCCTCTTCAATCTAAATAATGGGCTCCCAGTTGGACTCCATTCATTATGCATCCTCCTTCCTTTCCCTGTTGTCATCTCTCCAGCCTGCTACTTGTTGCTTTCCTCCTTTCCACAGAATAATGATAAACAGAAGTGGAAGACATCATCTTAAGGTCCACAGAGGTTGACGCAGCGGGCAGAGTAACCAGCACCGAACTTCAACACACACAGCCTGTGGGTGGCCTGGGACACACCGCGAAGACCTCCTGTTTCAAATCTCCTCAGATACAACAGGGCCACGCACACCAGCTTCCGGTAATTAAGCACTTTCCTCTCTTTAAAAATATGACTGCCCCACAAGCAGGTGGTACGGCATGCAATCCAATACATCGTAAATAAGCGTCCAAATCTCTTGACCTGCCCTCAGAAGTGCCTCATGATCCAACCCTAATTTATATTTCTGTCACCTTCTGGCTTCTCTTCATGCTCTCTTTGCCACAGCTGCACAGAATCGAGTTCTTCCGGGACACTCTGACATCTCCTGCCTCTCAGCCATCATTCCCATAGTTCCCTTCGTCCAGGACATTAAATTTATTTCCCTCAGTCTCTGCTTCTTCTTCAGCTTCGCCAGATTCTCCTGTGCCTCATTCCTCTCCCTCAAATGGGCATTTCCCGAGCACAGTCCTTATCTCCTCACTCCTTCATGCTCCCTCCTCCTCCAGCAACTTATTCCTTCAACCCAAGCTCTGAGCAGAACTTCAAACCCACGCCCTGCGCCCTGGTCTTCCGTCATTCTGAGTATGGGGTTTCCAGCACTCTGGCGGACATCTGTACTTGATTGACCTGCCGTCACCTCAAACAAAACACTTGTAACATCAGAAGATTGTTCTCATTAGCAACCACTTCCGTGCTTGCCACTCTATCATAGATTCATAGGGTTTCAGGGTTAAAAGGAACTATAAAGCTCAAGCCCAATTAGTTTATCTGTACTCAGTCCATTCACCATCCGAAACATGGAAACCAGTCTCTTGGGAGGTGAATTTACCACAATACCACTCAATCTGAAGCTCTGGCATCCCTCATATATCTACACTTTTCTTTCAAGGCCTGTGCCCTATTTTGCATTCGTATCTCCCTTCCACAGCATCCCCCTCCTACTTTGAGCTCATTATGGCCACCTCACAAGGAACACTGGAGAATCCTCCTCATGGCCTCTGCCTCAAATCTCCCCTCCTGACATGGTCACAGTGAATACAGGCATGAGAGCAACAGCAGAAACAGAGCAGCTCACCCACCATGCCCACCACATCATGCAATACAGCAGGTGAACCTTTCCAGACAGGGACCAAAATCAAGGTCTTACTCTGTGTAGAAACTTCTGGTTATGTGCCATTTACTTATGAGGGAGCAAAAATCATTTATCTGCCATTCATGATCCTTCCCATTCTTTTTTTTTCCTATCTTATTTCCAACTGTACCCTTCCATATGCCATTCTCCTCAGCCAATCTATGCCAATCTCCTCCCCTGGTCCCTGAATATCCTTACCTCATACTGTTGCTGAACCTGACATAGTTGCCATTCTGTGAATCCTGATCATTTTTCCAAGCACAACGCAGGTCCCACCTCCCTTCAAATTACACCGGAAAGCTCTTTGGGCCATATTGGTCCTTACACTCACACCTCTCATTTCATTCCCTGTCGCTCATGCTTGCTTGAAGTTTTGCTCCTTTAGCCAAAAGCTCAAGACCGTGGGCACCCCCACCATCCTCGCTCTCCAGTCCCCTTCATCAGTTTTCACCGAGCCTGGCACAGAATAGGTGGCTTCATAAACATGTTTGATAATTGTCTGACTGGTTGACTGATCGACTCATTGTTTTCTATCCCTTTACTCTGAAAGTTCTTTACCTTATTAATGCCGCCTGCATACCTAGCTTCTAAAATTACTTGTCACTCCAATGTTTTAGTGCGATGATGTTACAAAGGAATAAAAGCAAGTTATGAAAGAAAGGTCAAGTGCTTTCCTTTCCTCTCTTTTCTGGTTTATTTGTGGTCAATTCAGGATGATTCATCCTAATAAGCTTTCTTGCCTCAGGCTCGTCCACCCTATAAAATGCATGCTTCAAGCAGGGGCTGGACTTCACGTTGCCCTTGGGATGCCCCACTATTTGTTTAGCCCTATTTAAATATTCATGATCTGGGCTCCTGGTTCTCAGTCTTTGATGAATCCTGGAATCACCCAGGGGTAGCTTCATAAGGATACAGATGCCTGGGCCTTATCTAAATCCTCCTAAAAATGAATATCTGTAGAAAGGGCCCGAGCAAGCCTATGTAAAGCAGCTTTGCTGTGACTTTTTCACACTCCAAAGCTGAGCACCATTGGCCTCGCCATTGTACACCATGAGTGCAACAACAAATAGTATACAAAGAATTTTCCCATCCTTGCAGAGCTTTTGAGGGTGCTTCTAGAAGTTACAACTCCATTTCTTTTTCCTAGGAAGGACTCATTTCATTTCTGACAACAGGCTATCTTATTTATCCTTAAAGGATTTCACATCTCAGAACTAAAATACTCCTTGACTACATATATGTGTTTCCAAAGTAGATTCTCACTCAGGGACCTGGAAGACAAATGGCCCCGGCAGGTAGAGCTGACCCCTCAGAATGCAAGCAGCTTCAGATCTAGGATGCTCCAGGTAGAAAGAACCTTGTTATTACTGACCCACATCTTCAGGAAAGCCATGCTTCCACTTTGCCTCTTCACGATTTATAGTCCTCCAGCCCTAATGACAAAGACAGATGAGGATGTCTCCTGGATAACAGCTTTTTTTTTAATACCATCTATTGAGGGTCTACTAGGTTGTTTGCATAGACCAGTAAATACATGTGTATATTTTCTATAAGAGCAACTATGGCTATGCAGAGCTAGAAGGTTGCTGGGAGGGAAGGATCCTCCTGGAACCAAAGGAAGTAGACTCTAGAGCCTTCTTTCTCATCTACAGGTTAAGGTTTTAAGACGCTTTAAGGTAAGCTTGTGAAGTCCTGCCCAGAGCTCAGTGACAAGAAAGGGAATGAAGCCCCTAAAGTAACATCTCCGGGGATGCAAGGTAAGGGCCAGTGCAGCCCCCTACTGGTTTGATGCATCCTGGCCCAGCCCCCAAAGCCATGGGAGAGCTCCCTGGGTTGAAGGACCAACTGACAGGAAGAATCAACTTCCCTTGAGCTCAAGGAGCCCAACCACTGGTCAGGCTCACCACACACCCTCTGCGGCCAGGCCAACCACACTGCCTCAGACCGTGGCCTCTGGGGGCCTCCAGCTCACAAAGCAGCAGCTTCACACAAGCAATCAGATCCAGTGATATTTACACACTGCTCCAGCTCCCAGTGGTCTGTGTCCTGCTCCAGCGACAAAGCAGGGACCGGACTGAGTCTGTGACTTCTTGGACGCGCCAAGGCAAGGGGAGCTCACGGGCTTGGCTTCTCACTAGGCTGCAACGGGTCTGCAAAAGAAGCTACCTTTTTGCAACAGATTATTCAGTGCTCACACCAACTCCATGAACTATGTCTTATCATCATCAATACCACACTGATAAGAAAACTGTGGCACTGAGAGCCATGGCAGCCTGTTCTAGCCCACACAGCCGGAAACCCACAGCCTGATGCCCAAAGCCAGCCCTCCGCCACTGCACCTTCTGCTGCCACTAACATGGGTCCAGTACCTGCCAACTCAAAAGGAATTTAGATGAGAACGTTTTTACCTGACCGCCTAAATAGATGGAGTCTTTGCCCTGGATGGAGAAAGGCAACCTGGGGAGACAACATAGGTCACCCAGGAGGCAGAAGCTGACAGCACTAAAGGTGGACTTCAGTATCTGTGAGCCCGTAGCCCTTACTCCCACCACCTGCCACAGGACCTGGACGCATATACCAGCTGACCTTCAACACTAGCACCCCCATGGATGTGCTACCAGGGAAAGATGCATTCACACACGTAGCAGGGCAGATGAATTTGTGTATTAGATTACTGGCTGCAGACCCAAACCTGGAGTAGTGGAAAGGAAAAACAGTTGCTTAATGTGAAGGGAACATCAAAACCGAAAGATCCCATGCTTAGGTGAGGTACCCAAGGTGACCAGGCAGCCAGTGGGCAGCTGGGATCTGAAAGGGAATGCCACCAGATTTCATCCTGTCTGTTCTGGAAGTCAGAGGATTATACTATCGGTCATCATGACTTGATTTGTGCTCTGCACCACCGTCAGAGCCTTCCGGATCACTCAACAAATAAAACAACTAGTTGTTTCCATCCAACAATCAGCAGGACTCCGTTTTATTTCCCCCACGCTGAATTGATGGTTATTCGACCAGACCAACCCATGCACGGATTGTTCTGGAGTCCCGCGGATAAGGCTTTATAGTCCATCAGCATCTGTTAACTGAGCACAGATTGCGCACAAGCGCTCTATCAACAACACTCTTGATCTCGATGCTCTGAAGCTGGTAGAAATTCTGGACATTAATCCCCTCTAGTAAGGCTACCTCTTTCAGCTGTGGCAGTCAGACCTGCAGTCAGACCTGCCTCTGAGCAGGATTCAGTGGCTCTCTGCCTGAGCTGCCCCCGGGCGTCACCTGAGGGTGGGGGTAAGAATACTGATTCTGGTTCCCCCCTGCAAAGAGTTCCACGCAACTGACCAGGGGGTAGTACTCTTAAGGCTCCCCAAACAGTTTGAATATGTAGAGGAAGCTGAGAACTGCTAGTTTCTATTGAAATTCACACCCCTGGCACCAAGAGACATTTGTAGCAAATTGGTCTAAGCACTTGGGTGGTGTTCTACTTCTTGGGTCAAGGATGGGACTGGGTATCAAGGAGTCAGTAGAGATGGGAGGAATGTCTTGATCTAACGTACTCAGCACATCCTGTATTTGTTTTGCCAAATCACTTTCTGTTTTGCTTTTACTTCCTCACTCGTTCTTCTTCCTATAAACCACACTGGCTGACACTGTCAATTCTCTAACCTGTTTTCTTCCCCTTACAATCAAAGTCCAAGCTGTGTATGATCTCATTTATTCTCGAAATAGCCCTGCAAGTGAGGAAGGAGCCAGGCTTTTGTTCCCTAAGGCATATCAGGGGCCTGCAGATCAGGAAAGGTTTTTATCTGCCATAGAATTCATATCATTATTTTACATCTATGTGCTTATAACCATTTTCATTTACAAAGTACTTTCACCTATTTGCTCCTGTGGAATCTTCAGAGAAAGTTAGTGGTGGCAGCATTTTCATAACTAGGGTGGCCACACATCCTGATTTGCCCCCAACCAGCTCTTGGTGACACCTGTTGTCCTAGCCCAAATATTCATAGCACCCCATTTCACTCTCAAACCAAATGTCCTAGTCTGAGCAATAAATGATATGATCACCATAATATCATTATGGTTATTTATAACCATAGAACTTATGTAATTTGTTCAGTCATGAGCTGATTAGGCAGAGACAAGTCTCCAACTCATGCTCCGGGCCTCTAAACCTCTCCCCGGCCCATGAGGCATCTATGAAATATTAGCTCAGAGCTGATTTACTCAAACCTTTCTTACTGGTGATGAAGAAACTAAAAATGTGGGGGGAAAAGATCTCCTAGATGTCACTACTAGAATGCTCCCTGGAAGGAAGGAGTACAGAGCAAGGAGAGCAGGCATCTTGGCAGCATTCGATGACCACATTAGAATGGATTAGTAAGCTATCAATGAATTGTCATCTTGGTTGACACGCGAGAGCCCAATTCAGCAAAAGAAGCTATAAGGCCTGACATATAGGTATTTGGAAAAGTAAGAGTAAGAAATTCAGAGTCCAAACTACAACATTGGGGATCCCTGGATGGCGCAGCGGTTTAGCACCTGCCTTTGGCCCAGGGCGCAATCCTGGAGACCCGGGATCGAGTCCCACGTCGGGCTCCCGGTGCATGGAGCCTGCTTCTCCCTCTGCCTGTGTCTCTGCCTCTCTCTCTCTCTCTCTGTGTGACTATTATAAATAAATAAAAATTAAAAAAAAAACTACAACATTGGAGGACTGGATCTGAATATTATTCACAATGTACTTCTGAGCACGGGCGTTGTTCAGCCATCAAACAGGTGGCATCATCATGCTCACTTCCCTAGGTTGTTACGCAGAGAGTAAACCCTGGTTCACTGAGTGCTCTGACAGCAGGAACTCTCATAAGCTTCCTGTGAGTCACATTTATTTGTTTCCTTCATTTTTCACATGAGTGAGCCAAGGCTTAGAAACAGGGATGCTGAGGATCCAACAAGAGAAGGTCGTTGAATATGCTTCATAAATTCTAAAATGTTGCCATTTATTATTATTATTATTATTATTATTATTATTATTATTATTGGCGGCAGCAGTAATAGTTAACAGATTATGATAATCAGTTGATGTGGGATAGAATCCCAAATCCTTGAAACTCCCTGGGTGACCCAGGTTTTGAATGGCACACACCCAGGGTACAGATTGTGTGAAGGGGAGGTCTCTTCAAGGAAGTGTTGAAGATGACGATCATACATCTACATCGTGGCTCTGGGTGGGGTCCAACCTGCCCCAGAGGCTTCCTAGAAACCAACCCACCCTGCCCTGCAGAAAGCACCCTAAACACCCCCAAGAGAAAGGCCTTTCTCATGGGAATCATAAAGCTGAGAGATTGTTCAACTTTAGAATACCTGATTTTGTAGATCAGGACATTGTTTCCCTAAAATGAAACCATTCACAACCTGGCCAGGATCTCTACTTCACAATCATTTTCAGCCCTTGCTGGTCCCTGTAAATGATACCAACGACCTAGAATTTCAAAAAAAAAGAGGGGGTAAAATCAAGGGCTTTCCATTCTGAATTTTTGGTTCCACCATCAATCTGGGTTTTGAGCTAATCATGAGGGCCTCCCGGTTCTCATGGATCCCTTTCCTTCAGGGACAAAACAAATAACAACATAGGCATTTTTGAATTCTTGGGGGTCCTGGGGGCTGCCCAGTGAGCTTTTTATATAAATGGAACAAACCTTCAAAGCCGCCACCATGAAGTTCCAAAGGTCCAGCTAGAATTGGTCTCTGTACCTACTAGTGGGGCAAAGGGCTTCTTTGGCTTTCTAAAGAGTCAATTTGTGTTTCAAATAGCTTTCAGGAACTTGACACTATGAAACTACCTGCTCCCAGGAAATCTGAGAAAGTCCTAGAATAGCTTTCTTCAAGGAGGGCAGGCAGGGAGACTCATCGCTTTGTTAAAGCCCTCGCCGCTGATTCCCTGGGACACAGACCTGGACGCCAAGGTCCAGGGCTCCCGTTCCCGGCCCTTGGTCCGACACTGCCAAGCTCTGAAGGGGACACGACCTCTTTCATCATTCCTTGGGTCTCCCAGAAGACCTGGTATTCCTGCCCAGAGCGGCCCCAGAAACCAACTGAGGGGAGACAAGAAATAAGCTTAGCAAAGCAAATGTCACTAAACGACAGATGTAATTTCTACAGATAATTTTGAAAAATAAACCCAAAGAAGGAAACACCCCGTCAAAGATAATGTAACAGACTTTTGTGGTAGGCTGGGTCAGCTGGGACAGACCACTTACCAAGTGTAAAGTAAGTCACAACCCGTTGGGGTCTTTTTTTTTTTTTTTTTTTTTTGGCATCCAAAGATACCAAAGACCAAAAGGTTGTTACCAAGGTTTATGCAGATCTTACACTTTCTTGTGACAATCTCTCTGTTTAATTAGCTTGGAAATCAGGGTGCTTTGCCCCCAAATAACATCTTTCCCATTGCAGGGAACACCTGCGCCTTTTAAATTCGGCTGGGAGACCTCTCGAAGGGCACCAAGGCGTCTCCCCTTCTCAGTTACCTGCGCATTTCCAGGGCAACCGCAGACCGAGGGTATTTTCCCGGTTCGCGAAAGTCCCAGCGCGCAGGCGGCCCGCGGACTCCCCTCCCCCGCGTCCTGGCAGCGCTTTCTGCACCGCCCGGGAGGCGGAGGCCACCGGCCCGCGGGCGCCTCAGGTTTCCCGGCTCCTGCGGCGCGTCGGCCACGGCGAGCACTGATCAAATGCTTCTTTCTTCCAGCACAGCACCAGCGCCTCCCGGCCTCCATCCCTTCCCTCCCACAGCTTGCAAATGAAGCGCAGCCGTTCTGACGGCGGATCGCTGCCCCCGGGGGTTCCCTGTGCTCCGTCCCATCCCGTCCCGGTGTGACCTGCGGTTTTCCCTAGTGCCAGACCCTCCGCACTTCCTTACACTGCCCTGCGGAATCCTGATTGTGGCAATAATAGTAATGCCGGCGAAGGAGCGTTTGTTTTTCTGCTTTGCAGGTCGGTCACCAAGCAAGAAACACCTTTGTTTCCTCCTGCTTTTCCTTCTGAAGTAGCTCTGGGCAGGAGCGAGGGAGGACGTTTGCAGAGATGTCATTTTTATTTTGCCAAGGATAATTGGCAAAATAATATCTCCGTAAGGTGTCCTTGGCTTCCCTTCCCTCCCTTCCCTCCCCCGTCTCCTCCCCCCTCCGCCCCCCCCCCCCCCCCAGTTTTAGAAGAAAGGTTCTCGGGTCCCGCCACGTTCCTGCCGTCTCCCCATACCTCGAGACGCCCTTTAGGACCAGCCCAGATCCCACCGGGCAGGGCTCCGGGGCCGCACCGGTGATGCTCCTGGTCTCAGCCCGCCGACTCTCCAGGAAGACCGCCACCTGCCAGGTTGCACCTGACTGCCCGACCCCGGGGAGCCCCGAAGCGAGGCTCTGCTCTCTGGCTTGCAGCAAGGCCACCCGAGGGAGCGCCGAGGCTGAGCCGCGCTCCCTGGGGAGGCTCCGGCGTCCCAGCTCTGTCGGGGCTGCCACGTGAGCCCGCGCCGCCGCCGGGAGCCCGACTGCAGGCGCGACAGGTGCAGCGGGCGCCGGGACGCCCACCTACCTTCACGAAGAGTTCGATCTCGGGGTCCCTGTCGTCCCCGTTAGCTGTCGCCGAGTCCGTCATGCCGTCGGCGCCCGGGGCCAGCGTCCCGGGCCGGGGGGGCGCCCGGGGCCCGCCGCGCTCTGCGCTCCTGCTCTGCGGGCTTGGTCCTCCTGGAGAGCCGCGCTGCTGCTGCTGCTGCTGATGATGATGATGATTATTATTATTATTTTCAAATCAGTTTCTCAAGCCGGGGACGGCGGTGTCTGAGCGATCCAGATGGGTGTCCGGAGAGATCACATGCAACGGAGGGGAAGTCAGAGGGGACGGGGGCCGAGGGCCGGCAGCCGGTCCCCGGAGCAACAAGTGCCGCGCTGCAGGGAGGTGTCACAGGATCCGCGCCTGTCAGCGATCCCCGCGTCGCCGCCAACGCGCCCAAAATAGCCCGAGGCCGCGGGGCGGGGTCAGGGCGGGGCGGGGCGGGAGGGGCACCCCGCGAGCGCGGCCTCTGCCCCGGCCCGCGCCCCCGCCCCGCAGGACCCCGGGCGCCGCGGAGCCTGGCTGGCACCACCACCCGGGCCGGGGGACCTTCTGGGAAAGGTAAAGGGCGGGAGCAGGAGGCCCGGCGAGGTGGACGAGAGGAGAGGAAAGATGGCTTTAGGTCTTGGGTTTCATTCGTGATGCGTTAGCTCCTCCGCGCTGCGCCGCTACCCCCGTCACCCCCCCCCCCCCGGGAGCCCCTGCCTGCCCCGCCGAGCTCAGAGTGGGGAGGAGCCGAGGGGAGGGGGCCCCGAAAGCAAGGACCCCGAGTACCAGCCCCCCTCGCGCTGGGCAAACGGAGTAGGGGATGGGCAGGGCCGGTGCGTGAGGTGCAGGGTGAGCCAGCCTGGTCAGGGGCGGCCGGAGCCAAGGACCCGTGGCTCCCTCATCTTCGGCGCTTGCTTTGTCTTCCCTTTCTTTCCCTTTTTCTCTTCTTTCCTTTCCTATTCTTATTTCGGTTCTGTGTTTTGTAGTGAAGTGTGATACGCATACGGAAAAATGCACATGTCATGAGCGTCCAATGACCTGAAGCCATCCATGCAGGCAGCACCAGATGAAGAAATAGAGTCTTAACTATACTCCAGAAGCTTCTCCGGGTCTCACTTCTCTTCCTCCCCCTCCCCCCGTCTCCCTCTTCCACCAGAGTAACCATTATCCTGAGTTGTGACAACACAAGTTAGTTTTGCCAGGAATCTTAGAATAGAGGCGCTGTATACTCCTTGATGTCTGGCTTCTTTTGCTCACCATGACACTTGTGAGATTCATCCATTCTGTTGTGTGTAGTTGTAAATCATCCATTTTCGTGGCCCCGATTTATGTATCCATTTTTCAGTGGATGGACATTTGCATAGTTAACTACTGCCATGGATACTGCTGCTATGAGCATCCTATCAAACATCCTTCGGTGATACATAGACACTTTTCTCTTGGGTATATACTTACAAGTGGAATTTATAAGTTATCGAGTATGAGAATGTTCTTCTTGAATAAATATTGCCAGATGGTTTTCCAGAGTGGTTGTACCAATTTGCATTCCCATCTTTCATTTCTTTTAAAAATAGGTACAAAATCTTTTACATCTGAAATCTGGTCAGTTGTTGTTTGTTTTCTCTGCCTTCTCTTTAGCTAATCCTGTTTGTGCTCTGGCTTGCCTTGCTCTCAAATATGTATGTATTTCCCAGCTTTGTAAGAAAATAAATTAGTCAATAAGAAAAACAGGTAACAGTACTTATTATGTACCAGACAAAAATGCTCAGCACTCTACCATCTTCACTTGTTGAGTCTTTACAAATAGTGTTATGAGGCCTGGGTGGCTCAGTGATTGAGCGTCTGCCTTCAGCTCAGATCCTGATCCCAGGGTCCTAAGTTTGAGTCCTTCATCAGTCTCCCTGCAGGCAGTCTGCTTCTCCCTCTGCCTCTGTCTCTGCCTCTTTCTGTGTCTGTCATGAATAATTAAATAAAATCTTTTAAAAAATAGTGTTATTATCCCAGTGTAACAGAGGCTTAAAGTATTTAAGTAACTTGTCTCTAGTCACCCAGCTAGAAAGTGGTGGATTTAAACACAGGAAGATTGAGCCTGTGCTCTCAGCTCCTCTGCTAACTGCCTCTCCCTATCTTAGTACACACTGGGTAAGTCACTTTGAAGAAACAATGACACTGTCCTGGTCTGAACAGAGATTAAGATCCATTTCCAGATTATAGTCACATGGAAAGAAGATGAAGCCTGTCACATGAATTGGGCAGATGCAAGAGCTACATAAATCAGCCTGTAGACAGATTCTTCACCACAGTTGGAGTGGGTAGAGGGAAAGGCCTCGTAAAGCAGAAGGCACTTGGGCTGAACCTTCCTGAATAGGTGGGCATCTAACAGGCGGAGAAGATGGCAAGGTATCCTAACTGCCCTTTATGGCAGGCTGTTTCTCCATAAAGTCCAAGTCCAAATGCTTTTCTCACTGAAGAAACAGTCATCAAACCCAACTTTGTAACCCTCACAGTACGCAACAGCTCAGTCAAAGGGAGGTTTCATCCCTCTCCCCTCCTCCTTGGTTTCAGTCTTACATCACCAAAGCCTTTAGAGAAACAGTCACCTTCACAGCTGTACCTTCAGAGCCAGTGACTGCATCTCCGGGAAGGACAAGGGTACAGAGGGTGGCTGATACCTTTACTGAGTGCTCATCGCTTCCCCACTCTGGACTCTGGACAGTATTTGCAATAGCAATGTGGCAGAGGTAAATAAAATTATATGCATAAAATGCCTCTGAGGGTTATTTATTTTTAGATGAAAGATGCTTTACATGTGTGATCATTTTCTTGGCTATGATCTAAACAATGTCTGGTATGACCTCCACTCTCCTTAATTCCAAACGTAGCAGAGTTGGCTTCTATTTCATCTTCTCCAAATATCTACTGCTTATTGAAAACAGACCAGTTGCCTTTTAATTTTTAGATAATATCTTCCATTTGGACATCCCTTCAGACGACCAGTAGTTTTGATATAATAAATGTTCATGTTGAAAAAAAAAAAAGGCAGTTTCAACGATAAAATATTTTTGTGCATATTTCTAGTTTTCAATTCCACACTCTACTTTAGTTCAGGATAAATAGTCTTCATTTTGTACCCTTTAATGTCACATCATAATTGGTTAGAGTCAATTATAGCATTGTCCAGAGAAAAACACCTCCTTGATCATACATAGACTGTACTATTTTTTTTCATAGACTGTACTATTAATAATCATAGTTTCACAAAGTTGGTGCAAGTTTTGGATAAACATTTACCAGCAAAGGACTTCAAAAACCTATTTAGTGCTCACTTTGGCTGCACATATACTAAAATTAGAACAATACAGAGAATATTAGCATGGCCCCAGTGAAAGGATGACAAGCAAATCTGTGTAATATCTATACTTGTGTATGACTGTGCAAAGCAAAAATTATAAAATGTCTTATGGGGTTTTAAATATATTCGGATTCCATGATAAGACATAAAGGGTGGAGGTAAAGAGATTTACATAGTGGTAGGGTTTCTATACTTCACTTGAAGTGGCAAACTATGAACCATAAGCAGATTAAGGAAAGTTACGTATGTGTGTTGTAACCACTCTGAAAGCAACAAGTAGAAAAGTTATAAAGGAGATACAAAAAAAAATCCAATAGATATATTAAAATGTAATGGGAAGAAATCTTCAAATAATCTAATAGATTTGACAGGGGGAAAAAAGAGAGCAAACATAAAACTTACTATAAAATGGCATATTTTCCCCCTCTGCCCTTTTCCTTGCTCATGCTCTCTCTCTCTGTCTCTCTCCAAAATAAGTAAGTAAGTAAATAAATAAATAAATAAATTCTTTTTAAAAAAAGATATAGCATACCTAATACCAGAGCCTCAAAATACATGAAGCAAAGCTGACAGAATTGAAAGTAGAAAGAGACAAATCACAGTTATAGTTGGAGACTATAAAACTTTTTTTTTTCAAAACTTTTCTCTTAGTAATTGATAGCACAGATAGACAACAACAACAACAACAAAATCAGTAAGAATAAAAAAGGCCTAAGTAATACTACCAACCAATTTGGCCTAATGAACTTTTGTAGACTATCCCATCTAAATAACAATGGAATACACATTATTCTCAAGTACATATGAAATAGTCACCGAAATAAATCAAATTCTGGGTCACAAAGCAAGGGTTACATTTAAAAGAATGAAACAATACAAAATACATTCTCTGCCCATAATAGAATCTATTACATCAATAAAAAATGTTTCTGGAAAATCTCTAAATATTTGGAAATTAAGCAATTCACTTTAAGAAATTTGTTGGTCAATAAAGACGTCTCAAAGATCATTGGAAAATATTTTGACCTGAATGTAAATGAGCATACAGTGTATCAAAATTTACAGGATGTAGCTAACGTAGCACCTAGAAAGAAATTTATGTCTGAAATGTTCTTTTTAGAAGGAAATCGTGGTCTCAAATGTAAGCTTGTACCTTAAGAAACCAGCAAAACCGAAAGCAGGAAGGCATAAAATAATAAATATAAGGGAAAAAAAAAAAACTAATGAAACTGAAACAAGATAAAACAATGTAGAAAACCAATGAAACCAGAAGCTAATTCTTGTAAAAGACCAATAAAATTGATAAAAATTCTAGCTAGAGTTTTGAAGAGAAAAAGAGAGAAGTTATATATTATTTATCAGTTTCAGGTACAAAAGATGGGCTAGCACTACAAAATTCAGTCATAAAAGGATGATAATGGAATAATATAGGCGACTCTCTGCATGCAAATTAAAGACTTGAAAGAAAAGAACCAAATCTTGAAAGGCAAACTAACAAAACTCATTCGAGAAGGAAGAGATAAAATGAACAGCCCCATGTACACTAAAGATATTGAATTCATAGTGGAATATCCTCCCTACTCAAAAATACCTCCAAGCCCAGAGATCCTCATTATGAAGTCAACCAAATCTTTAAGAAAGAAATAATACCAATTCTATACAATCTCTTTCAAAATTAAGTAGAGGAGGAAATCATGAACCTGCATCCAGAATTTGTAAAGGATTTTTACAGCTCAAAAATAAGAAAACAAACAACTCAATTAAAAATTAGCAAAAATCTGAACAGACATTTCATCAAAGGAGACATGCCAATTGGCAAATCAGCACATCAAAAGATGATCAGCATCATCACTGAGTAGAGAAATACAAATAAAATTATAACATAGTATACCTACTAGAATGGTGACAATAATACATGAATGATAACCCCAGGTGGTAGCAAGGATGCAGAGTATCTGAAACTCCCATACGTTGTCAGTGAGGATGCAAAGCTGTACGGCCATTCTGACAAAACTGTTTGGTAATTCCATATAAAGTCACATATACGCTAACCGTAAGACCCACATGTCATCTCTCAGGTGGCCAGCGTCTCCCAAGTGTTCCCTAGGATAGAGCAATGAAAACAGGTTCTCACAAAAACCTGTACATGAATGTTCATAGCAGCATAATTCATAATTGACACAAACTGGAAACAACGTAAATGTCCCTCAATAGCTAAATGATTCAAGAATTGTGGTACATCCATACAATGATAGAGCACTTAGCAATAAAACAAAATGAATAAGAACAAAACATGGATGAATCTCAACTGCAGTATAAGAAGTGAAAGAAGCCAATCTCAGAAGATTACATACTGAATGATTCCATTTATATGACATTCTGGGAATGTCTGCAAAATTATAGCAATGGACAGCACATTAGTGGCTGCAGGGTGTTGGGATTGGCAGGGGAATGAGACTACAAAGGAGTAGCATAGGGAATTAGTTCAGGTGATCCAACTATTCTGTATCTTGTTTGTGGTGGGGGTTATAGATTAAAACATACAGGACTCTACACCCAAAATGAGAATTATCTGTATATAAATTTTTCAAAGGATCAAGACTCTTAAAAACTTCAAAAAAATGTGAAGCCATTAGATTTTATTTTTTTATCCCCTTTCCTCACATTCTTCTTTTCAAATCCTTAATATCAGATCTCATCTTACCATTGACTTCAGATATATAAAACGAACATTTTATGAGACCTAGTATTTCTAACTATAGTCAATCAATAACGTAGAACAAACCTTCATTGAAATAAAAAATAAAACAACAAAATAAGCATATGTAGACTGAGAGAGCGTGTGTGTATGTGATAAAAGGACATTTATTATGAAATAATGATGATCCTTTTAGGGAGATTTTTTTTGTTGTTGTTAGAAATGTTCACGTTGTCCAGTACCAGAGTATAAGCACATCATTAGATACAAGCTCCAACTTTTATGTACCTAATGATATTTAGTTGAACCCCTTCACTCTGCCCAGGGTAGCAGCTATTTCTAAGAGAATTAGATTGTCCCACTCTTACACTCTTTACAGAGGCTCTCACAGACAATCCCAAGGGCTTGAGGTTCAAGCTGAAGGGACCAGCAGGATTTGATGACAGCTGCAGAAGTTACACAGTGTCTCTGTGGGAGGACCAGGTTGGGTGTAGACAAGGGGAGGAGAGTCCTAAAGCCATTATACCCACATGAAGTCACAGGTTGGGCTGTGAAGAGGATTAGGGTGGGTTGCTAGCTCTATCTATTCCTTTATAAACTATTGTGCCCTTGGGCATGCCTAAGGTTACCATCAATCCTGGTCCCCACAGCAGTCTGCCTCCAGTCTCCCAGGGAGATGCCTGGGAGTGGGCTGGACTGAAGCCAAGCCCTGAGTCCTTGTCAACAACCATCCCTCACCCACTGATTCACTCATTGCTCATTCTTTCCACCAGTGTTTTGGAGGAGTGCTGCTTGTGTTCATTCTAGAACCCTCCGAGAACGTGCATGCATTGTGCATATCACTTCCTGCTGCTAAACAATCATAGATTGCATTTTGTCTTTTCCATGTGAGTGAAAGCTCCTTGAGGACATGTATCCAATTATATGTCTCTTTCGCATGACCCTCAGAACGTAAGGGTTCCCTGCTATAGATTTATAAACAACAACATCCAAAAAACCACTTATAAACAAACTATTCGTAATCCTAGTACAGTGTACATGTTCAAAAAATAATTGTTGGTGGGATGAATTAATGAATAACTGGCAGCTGTTTTATTCAGAGTCCTCCCTGACTAAGGATTCTGTCCTTATTTTACTCAAAGTTTGACATCAGTGAAATGGACATTATAGTGTGGGGCTTTTAAAAAGATTCTAATAATTTTGAAGTAAGACATGAGAAATATTTATGTAATAATAATCATGGTTAACATTTACTAACAGCCCACCATGTGCCGGAAGCTCTGAATCTCTCATAAGCTCACTTCATCACTGTAATAACCCCATGAGACAGGTACCATCAGTCCCATTTCACTAATAAGGAAGCAGAGACTTAAAAATGTTAAGTAACTTGTCCAAGGTCACACAGATAATTATAAATAACACAGCTGGTATTCTGACTCAGGTCTGTCCATCGCGAAAGCCTATCTTTTTAACCACCGTGCTTTCCAGTGTGTGAGAAGTAGGATGAGTTTGGAAGAGGCTGGGATGATGATAGAGACTTAAAAATTGTTTATTGGATTGGAATCAGTGAATGACTGGTCTTGGATAAGGCATGGGTGAATCTGGGAATTCTGGAATCCTCCTTTACTCTGCTTAACCTAAGAGACACCAGAGAAGAACTGAAAAAAAAAAAAGTGGCACCAAAATGTGGCACACGAAAAATTTAAAAAATACCTAGCCTCTAGAGAAAGGGAAACCAATGGTAGACAAGCAACCAGAAAAAAGTGATCTGAGGTCATGTTCTGTTGCAGCACCATGAATTTTTGGCAGGATTTACTGCTCTGGTAATTGTCTCACTTAATGGCAAAGTTCATACTTTAGTCACAGCAAGATCACATTAAAATACAACTATTACACAAATATATTTTTAAAAGTCTTGGACAGGATTCAAAATAAATACATGTATAACAAAATTCCCAAAAAGCTGTTGATCCATATTATTTTTATGCACACATCTAATTTTCTTTTAGCCAACAGGCCCATCTTGCCAATTGACCAGAGAGAGCCTTTAATAATTCAAAACAGTGCATGGTGTTAAGAAGGACCCTGCCTGGGGGAGAAGAAAGATAAGGAATTTTGGGAAGGGAGAGTCAGCTTGTCCATGGGTGGGAGGAGAATGAAGAATGAGTTGAGGGAATTGGGGAAATGCCCATAATGACCAAACAGATTAGAATTCTGAAAGGAAAAGCGAAGAGTTGTTACAATGATTGACAACCAGAATCCATTTGCACTTTTGTTAAGGGACCCCTGCACCTTCCTGGAATCTACACTGTTCCGTTCACAGCCCATTAGGTTCGAGTGGAGCTTTGGGGTGGGCAGGTGACTCATGTTGGCCAAAGGGAGCACTGAATCCCTCTGAGACATTGATTGGTTCAAAATGGGCACATGATCAACTTGGAGCCAATGTTCCATTTTTAAAATGAAAAAGTCATGTCTTCTAATAGACTTGCAAAGCAAACTATGTAATGCTGAGTTCATGACATTTATGATCTAGTTGGCAAAGAATCATTTTCTTTAAAACTGTGATTATCTCCACCAGGTGATAAAGTTAGTTGAGGCTGTTTCTATGTAACTCTTAGAAGATACAATATGAATCCTCATTATCATGTGATAAAAAGAGGTCAGACTTTGCTCTGATTTGGGGCTTTTGTCAGAAATGTGCTTAAGAGACAATTTTTCCTTCTGCTGGACTTACAGAGAAACTACAACATGGTCTTGGAGCTGCTTGCATGGTCTTGCCACCACTAAAACAGAGTATAATTAAGAGTAAAGCCAACAGAGAGAAAACAAGGACCAAGAGATGGAGAAACATTATATGTTCTCATTCATTTGGGGAATATAAATAATAGTGAAAGGGAATAGAAGGGAAGGGAGAAGAAATGGGTACGAAATATCAGAAAGGGAGACAGAACATGAAGACTCCTAACTCTGGGAAACAAACTGGGAGTGGTGGAAGGGGAGGAGGGCGGGGGTGGGGGTGAATGGGTGACGGGGCACTGAGGGGGGCACTTGACAGGATGAGCACTGGGTGTTATTCTGTATGTTGGCAAATTGAACACCAATAAAAAATAAATTTATTATTAAAAAAAAGAAAGCCCAAGTTCTGATGTAGTATTTGAGTGACTAGATCCCTTGGTACCTAAAAATTAATACCCTAGAGTCTCCTGTCCTGAGGGTCACTAAAATCCCCTTTTGGCTCAAACCATCTTGAGTTGGGTTTTTTAATGTTTGCAGCTGGAGGTTTATATCCACAACAGTTAGAACCTGCATGGAATAGAGGGCTATGGGTAAGAGATGGTCCATATGACCAAAAAAAGATCTTAAAAGGCTATTTTAAGGTGGACATGGGTCAACAGCACAGTGATGCACTTTAAAAAGGAAACTGCAGGGATCCCTGGGTGGCGCAGCGGTTTAGCGCCTGTCTTTGGCCCAGGGCGTGATCCTGGAGACCCGGGATCGGGTCCCACGTCAGGCTCCCGGTGCATGGAGCCTGCTTCTCCCTCCTCCTGTGTCTCTGCCTCTCTCTCTGTGACTATCATAAATAAATAAAAATTAAAAAAAAAAAAAAAAGGAAACTGCATCCTGGGGTGCCTGGATGACTCAATCATCAAGCCTCCAACTTTTGATTTCAGCTCAGGTCATGATCTCAACTTTTTGAGATTGAGCGTCAAGCTCCATGCTAGGCATGGAGTCTGCTTAAGATTCTCTCTCTGCCCCTCTCCAGCCCCACTCCTCTCTCTCAAAAAAACCCCAAACAAATGAACAAAAAATGCTAATGCTTCCATAACACCTTATGCAAACCTCTACTCTTGTGCCACTACATTGAAGTTGTTTATGAATCTGTTGCCTTCTAGAGCTAAGATCTTCAAGGACAGAAGACATCTACTCATCCCTCCATTAATCACTTCTTGGACTGTAATCATCACTTTACACATCCACAGCTCCAACAAATCTAAATTTTTGAAAGCAGGACTGGTGTTTCTTATGTGTGTTTCTCTGTGCCCAGCACACAGCCAGCATATGGTATGTGTCTAGATCTATCTGTCCACATGCACTCATTTCTTTGTAAATAACCTAAGATTTTTTTTTATAACTTAAGATTTTATTTTATTCCCAGCACTGTGCTTTGCAGAATATAACATGCTGCTCTAATTCTTAAAGTTTACATACTAAATAATAAAAGCAGTGCTTTTTAATAAGTTATTGGTTCTGATATCTTGATTAAGTGGAAAATGACTCCCTTGCTTATCCCCTTCTCCATGGGATTTGCTCTCTGCCACCCATGACTATTTGCTGTTTATCAACAGATGCCATAGTGAAAATAAGAAAATAAGTGTGGGAAAACACAAAAATGAGCCTTGACTCCTAGATAAAAGGTATGAACCACTAGTTGCAGGATCTCAGGGACTAATAAGTATATGAAAAAGCACACCACTTAGCTATAAAACATATTGCACCAATGGAAGATTTCTCACTTATTTAATTGATAAAAATTTTTAAAGACTTATGTGAAAAATTAGGTAAATATGCAATATGAGTGGTGAGTGTACATTGGTACAACCTTTGGAAATCAGTTATCTATCATATTTGAAGACATAGGGTCATGTGAAGACTCAACAAGCCCATTGATAGGAAACTCCTAAGGAAACAAAGGGTATATGTTCAAAGGTGTTTATTGCATCATTGTTTGAAATAGAAAACTAGAAGTGAACTAAATATCCATCAGCAGATTGATTGGGTACATTTGGTGCATCCATATAATGAAGGATATTGAGAAAAGAATATATATATAGTGACATGGAAAGATGTCAGGATATATTGTTAAATGAAAGAGAAAATAAATTATGGAAAAGTGCATGAATTTATCTCATGTCTTGTAAAATATATAGAATGTTATGGTATATATTGCCTGGAAGGCTGCACATAAAGTATAAATAATGGTTATTTCAAAATAGTGAGATTAAGAGGGAGAATGTTTCAATTTTTGCTTTTTACAACTTTTACTTCATACATTGGGTTTTTGGTTTGTTTGTTTTTCAAGAAGTGTCTTTTCTAATTAATCCATAGTCAGCTAGACTGTGCATAGCCCTCTTAGTGCTCCCCTGGGCTATGTGAAATCAACCACATTTGCCTTTGGGAAGCCAATTCCCTTTTCTTTGGACCCGTCCCTGGATTCAGAACTCTCATCCCTTACCAAAACTCTCACAATAGCAGGTCTTCACTTTCCCCCTTGTCCCTTCAATAAGCAGGGTACTAAGACCCTTCTACTGCAGTCTTCCTCACATCTGCCCACAGAGAGGAACTTAGTGACTCAGACTGCAGTCATATCTACATTTTAAAAGGGCATCGCAGAAGAAGGCAATTGATAGCACAAAGGCCAGCATTCCAAAAGGGTCTGAGGCCAGAGGAGTTTCCTAGGACAGTCTGAACCAGAATCCCTGAGCAAGCTTTAAAAAATGCATCTCTCTGGGCCCCTCCTACAAACCCTGAGTCTGAGGATGGGGCCAGGAAACCTACTACTTTTGATAAGTTACCTCGTTTTTTTTGTTTTTATTTATTTATTTATTTATTTATTTATTTATTTATTTATTTATTTGATAAGTTACCTCGTGATCCTCATGCCACTGAAGCTCCATCACCATGGAGGCAGAGGGAAAGAAGAGTCTGAGGCCCAGACACTTTCTTGCAGCTCTCCACAGCCTTCGTACTTTATTCTGCACACACAGGAAGACCCACCTCATTGTCCTTGACAATATCAGCACAGGAAACTTTAAGATTTGATTCTGAAAGCTCCATAAAGAAGACCCCAAATACAGAAAGGAGAGATACCAAAGGACAGAGACTTGCATCACTTTGTAAGATGAAATTTCTACCCATAGATGCATTTATCTGTAGATTTATCTCTATCTGGGAAGAGTCTTTCCTATTTTGTCCTTCCTGTGCTGATCATCACTGTAACCAGTAGACTGATCACCACCAATATATCTAATAAGATTAGATAGAGAGCGAGAGAAGAGAAATCCAGTAAGAAAGAAGTTGAACAATTTTTTTTGTCCTTAAATGATATCTGAAGAGCCAGTTTTAAGAATAAGCAGGATACATGGCGATAAAATGCTATGTTAATACAAGGGGTTATTACTTTTTAAGGGTGACATTAGCATGTTTGAGGAAGGCCTAGGGTAGGATCCTAGGACTCCTATTCATCACTTGCTAATAGAACAGAAATCAATCAAACAAACAAAGATGCTACTTGAGAAAATGCCTGAGTAGCTTCTCCCTGTTACTAGAAGATCTTGAAATACCGGGAACCAAATTTGCCCTTTAGGGAGACCCTTCCTCTATCCTATGGGATCAGTGGCTCTAGAACTTGGCTGTACTTGGGGGCTATTAAAATGTTATTCCCATCTCCCATCACCATAGATCCTAATGTCACTGGCCTGGGGTGCAGCCTGGGCACTGAGATTATTTGTAAATTCCTCAGTTGATTCTAATGTGCAGCCAACATTGAGAATGTTGCTTATTAGAGAATCTTCTTAATCCCATACATGGAAGGCAAGATCTACCCTCCCGGAAGCCCTGAGCTGGGAAATAATCTCAACTCAGGCGCTTCTGGCTGAGACATGTAACATACTAAGTATATGAAGGTGGTAGCAGCCTGTGCTTTGGACACTCTGTCACATCTTCAAAACCCACCCCCATTTTCTGCCTTAGCTTCATTAGACAGCACTCTGTGAGCTTGGTACAGGCTAACATTTCACCCCAAGGGCTGCCCTCTCAATTTTCTGTCTCAGATCTTTCCAAAGCAAAATGAGCCCCAAGCTGAGGGAGGATAGAGCAGACATTCAGGCCATGAACTTCAACCTAACAGATGGGCTTTACAGGAGAAAATAGCTCTAAGGTTTGGAGAATTGAATCACAATCTCTGTGCAATGAGCAAATCATCTAACCTCTCCAAATCATTAGTTTCCTTATCAAGGAACAGGGCTACTAACACCTAATATGAGCCATTGTCTTCAGCATTCAATGACATAAAGAATGTGAGATTACTTGATTCAAAGTAGGTGCTCAATACGTTAAGCATTTTCCCCCATATCATTTTACTCAATCCCAAATAACCCTGTAAAGTAATTAAGGTAGACGATATTACCATCATCCTGTGGGGAAAAATGCAGATCTAGAAAGGTTAACTGACAAGTCTCAAGTTTCAAATGGTATCAATGGCAAAAGCAGGACAGGAATTTAGGTGTCTTGGCTCCTAATGGCCATTTCCTTTTTCCTATTTTATATTGTGCTGTGACCTTTGCCTCAGAAGAGAGCAGAAATTTTCAAGTCTTTGACTAATATTAGAAGAAGAAAAAAGAACTAATGAAGCAGAAAATGCTTTCCTTCTAGCAAAAGGCACTTTGACTACAGGCAAGTATAGGCATTTGTTTCAGAATGCATTGTGTACACAAATGTGCTATTTAATGGCTACCTGGCAATTGTCCCGTGCTTCAGTTCCTTTTAAATGACATAACTGCCCCAGCTCCCCCATCAATGCTTGCAGCTCTCCTGTTCTTTGGATTTGTTTGCCTCTGGGTATTCAATCTCTTGGAATTGTGTTTGAAAACTCTAGGATAGACTTGCATCAAGCCTGTGGACAACCTGCATTTATCCTGGGCTCTCACTTTGGCCATTTTGGCGGAAGTCACTGGTCATTTTGCATACTTGGCTTGACTAAGCCACCCTGAGAGTCATTTGTTTGCCTGGGGCACTAGCTGACCCAATGGCTGTGTTTGGAATAAAGCTTCCCCACTCATGGCCTTGCCCATCTCTTCTCTGTGTTCTAAGGCTGCTGAAATCTTACCTTGCCAGGGCAGGGCGTCTGTTCTGACAGTAATTTCTTCCTTTGGAAACTCAGCGTCACTTTTATTTTTTCATTTGGCACTTATTTATCTTTTGGCAATTTATTTATTTTTATCCTTGTTGTTTAATCTTAAGCTGTGTTCTATTATTAGCTTTCCTTTCACTCTGTAAATCTTGTCTCTCCAACCACACTGCAACGTCTTTGAGGGCTAGGGACAATGTTTTATACATTTTTTCATTTGCTCCCAGAGCATACACAGTGCTACAATCATGCTCAGGAAGTATTTGTCAAATAAATAAATGGTTGTTGAACAAATTCAGTGGCATTGCAGAATATCAAGTATTTCATTAGTGGATTCCCAAGGGCTCGAGGCTTATAAACCTGATGTGTTTAATGGTGTAACAGTTGCAATAGCTTGTTTTGAAAATAACATGGCAAGTCTTAGTTTTGGAAATTCCTGCCTTCCAAATTCTCTGTCCATCTCCTTACTCCAAAATTACACATAAGACAATATTGAGGCCTCCAGTATATTCTATAAAAACGGAAAGAATATAGTATCTGATTTTAAGATTCTTCCAGAACAAGCAAGGAAAAATATACCAAAAAAAAAAAAAATTAGTTTTCATCCTTAGTTTACCAGTTCTTATTTAAGCTCTGCTCTTAACATTAAAAATATCTTTTTATCGAAATATAATTAGCATATAACATTATATTAGTTTCAAGTATGCAGTACAATGATTGGATATTTGTATATCTTGCAAAGGTCTTGATATTTTCTGCAGGGGCTGCATTTTACCTCTTTTGCTTCCCACATGAATAGTCAAGGAATTCCTCCATAAGAAGGTCATCACTGTCATTCTGGTTGGTGACTGACCAATTAATTATTTCCTCCTTTACTCAGAATAACATTAAGGAATTATTTTGCAAATGGATATCCAAACCTTGATTTGGCTCAAAAATAAAAAAATACTATCTTTTGGTCACAGTTTATCCTCTGAATGACGTACTTAACAAGCTGAATGACATATTTGATAAGGTTGGGCAAAAAGGTGTAGGTGTGGGGCACCAGGTGGCTCAGTGGTTGAGCATCTGCCTTTGACTTGGGGCATGATCCCAAGATCCTGGGGTCGAATCCCTCACAAGGCTCCCTTCAGGGAGCCTGCTTCTCCCTCTGCTTATGTCTCTGCCTTTCTCTGTGTGTCACTCATGAATAAATAAATAAAATCTTCAAGAAAAAAAAGGTGTGACTACAGGCACATAGACTGTGTTCAGTAAGAAATTGATGAAAGCACAAAAGAATGAATAAATAAGTGAAGGAGTCGTCTCTGGACATCAGAGGGCTTCGTTGCCTTGCTGAACAATTCTTGCCCTTCCTGGGTGTGTACTAGGAATGTGGTCATCACTGTGTGGCTAAGGGTACAGGAAACATACATACCACTGGAGAATCACAGGAAGGACTGATATTTGATCACAAATTCACCAAAAGGTAGATCCCTGGGCGGGTAGAAAGCAAATTGTATTGAGAAGATTAAAGCCAGTGACAATGAGCCTCAGAGTTTGAGGTTGAGACCTGGGCCTTCAGAGCAAACCCAGGACGTATTGTACTCATAGGGCTTACTCACTAATACTAGTTTTTCTTATTTGGAAGAGCTCATTGACCCAGTCTTTCAAGTATCTGTTCTGTGATAGCAAACATACTAATTCTAGAGCGAAGGGGACCCAGGAATAAACCTGATCCAATGATTTTATTTTCCCCCTTTTACATTCACAGATTAAAGAAAAGATGGAGAACAGATGCTTTTATCCAGTTAGTGGCCTGCATAGCTCAGTAATATTTTTGGAATAAATGCATGGAATGTTGGACTCACCTATTTCTGCTGTGACTGCAAAATCTAATCTCCAAACTTCAGGACCCTACCTTTCAGAGAGGTGAAAGGTGGGTCCTCAAACCCCAGGATCCCATTAGTGCTTGGGGGCAGTGCTCTATCTCTGGGACAAAGGGAGCAAACAAGGCCAGCCTTGGGTTGACTTCTTAGAGGTCTGTCTCTGGAATAATTTTTCTACCTTATTTTTTTTTTTTTTTATTTATGATAGTCACACACAGAGAGAGAGAGAGAGAGAGAGAGAGAGAGGCAGAGACATAGGCAGAAGGAGAAGCAGGCTCCATGCACCGGGAGCCCGACGTGGGATTCGATCCCGGGTCTCCAGGATCGCGCCCTGGGCCAAAGGCAGGCGCCAAACCGCTGCGCCACCCAGGGATCCCTAATTTTTCTACCTTATACCCCAGTTTTGACTTAGCCAAAGGCAGCACATAGGAGCCCCAGACAGTAGAAAAGGAGAGGAAAAGGAGAAAAGGAAGTTTAGTGCTTTCAAAAATCTCACTTCACATGACAGTTTTTTTTAGAAAGTCAGCCATAGTGGGCGCATCCAAAATTAATTTACATTAATAGTATTCGTGTGCCAGGAGACTCTCTATCTCCCAGATTGGCTCATCTAGGGGCCCTGCGTTTCTGAAATATTTTGGGTTTTAAAAAAATGCCATTGATTTTACTAACTTGGATATTGTTTTTCAAGTGACAGAGAAAATTGTTATAGTATCTGAATTATTTATCTTAGATTTGGCAGTTACAGCAAAAGCTAATGTGTTGGAAAAGATAAATTCACTAAAATTATTCATATCCTGATACTTAGGTGATGAATAACTTCATAATGCCATAAAACCTACGTATTCTTATGATAAAAATACCATTAATTGCTTAGGTAAAAATTTAGTTCCAGATAAAATAATTTTGAAAGGAAAATATAATAGTATGAATAATGGGAAGTTAAATCTGTTTCATGGATGAAAAGCCAAATATTCTTAAAGTAACAAAACTCTTTGTTCATATGATAACAATTAAAGTCTCCATAATATATTTTACAAAATCTGAAACACTGATTTGAAAATTTCTCCAGAAGAACAAACAGGAAAAAAAAATGTCAAAGAAAAAATGTTTTCCAAAAGGATTAATGAGGATTTACTTTCTAAATTTTAAAACAAAGGACAATTACCAAAACAATATTAAAAGCAAGGAAGAAATTATGAGTTAGAATACATATCTCAAAAGTAGATTGAAGCTATAATAAGAACTTACTGCATAAGAAAAAGAATATATAGGAAGCTGGGTAGCTCAGTCAGTTAAATGTCTGACTCTTGATTTCAGCTCAGATCATGCTCTCAGGGTCTTGGGATCAATCTCTATATCGGGCTCCACACTCAGCATGGAGTCTGCTTGAGATGCTCTCTCCCTTTGCTCTTCCCCCTGCTTGTGTGCTGTCTCTAAAATAAATAAATAAAATCTTTAAAAAAAATAGAATATACAAATACAAGAAATAATCAAGTGGGATCAAGTCCCACGTCAGGCTTCCTGCATGGAGTCTGCTTCTCCCTCTGCCTGTGTCTCTGCCTCTCTCTCTTTCTCGCTCTGTGTGTCTCTCATGAATAAATAAACAAAATCTTTAAAAATAAATAAATAAAAATAAATGTTAAAGGGAAAGTCTTACCATAGAAAAGTAGAGAATTGATCTAATTGAGAATTGATCTAATTATTTTAAAGTCAGTATTCAACTTTCATTCAAAATGAGGTCACAAGAAATAAATGAAGGGTTTACACACAAAGAAGTGTCAACAATAAACAGCCACATGGAATGAGGCTCAGTCTCAGTGGTAACTAAAGAGATGTAGACAAAAGAACTTTGGAAGACCACAGTACATCAATTAAAGTAAGTGACGGTACAGAGAAGGGGCTTTGAAGTCAGCTAAGGATCTTGGCTTTGCCATATTTTATCAGTGTCTTTGACCAAAGGTCATATTTTCTCAACATCAGTTTTCTAGTCAGTAACAGGAGGTTATTACTTTTTGTGAGGACAAAATCATTTACGTAAGTACATTATTTGGCACATACTGAATGTCTCCAATAATGGTATGTGGTAGTAGTGACGATGGAATATGATGATGATGGTGCTGGTAGTGGTGATGGTGAAGGTGATGATGGTGAAAATAGCTGACCATAGTGAGAGTAGGGGTTATAAAAGTAATGGTGGCAGTAGTGCTGGTGTTGGTGGATTTGATGATGGTGATGGTAATGAATGACAGAGATGGGGTAGTGGTTTGGTTGATGAAGGTGACTGTGATCTTGGTGACAAGTTGTGGTGGCATTTTGAAGGTGATGCTGACAGGGAGGTGGATGATGATGTTGGTGGTGGTATTGATGGTTCATGGTGTTACTTTTGGTTGTCTTGGCAAAGGTGAGGGTGCTGGAAGTAGTCATGTCAGGGTAGAGGTGATGGTGGTGGGATCAAAACAACTTAAATGATAAATAGATTTCTTGGTGGATAAATCAGAAAAATTGAATGCAGAAAATTCAATGTTATTGGACTTGAAATTTATTTTTTTAGCCTTTCCAGAAAGCAATCTAGCAATTTATGGCAAGATCCAATATATTGTACACTTTGACACAGAAATTAAACCCTTAGGAATACATATCAGAAAAAAATTCCCCAAATTAAAAACTGTCTGTAAATGGTATAGCAACGCTATTTATAACTGGAACAACCCAAAGCCTCAACAATAGGAAAGTGACTAAGCAAATCGTGATACATCAAGGTGATGGAATAACATGATGTAGTTATTTAAAGTGAAACATGAGGAAATATCCATATGAAAACAATTGTGATAGAACAACACAAAACTTTGTGTTTGGATAGTCAAGTGTGCATTTGTGTACTTTTACCAAAGAATAGAATAAAATATAAACACAAGGACATAGAGTTCTGCAAAGCTTCATTATTTTTTAATTTTTATTTATTTATGATAGTCACAGAGAGAGAGAGAGAGAGAGGCAGAGATATAGGCAGAGGGAGAAGCAGGCTCCAGGCACCAGGAGCCCGATGTGGGATTTGATCCTAGGTCTCCAGGCTCGCATCCTGGGCCAAAGGCAGGCGCCAAACCACTGCGCCACCCAGGGATCCCATAAGGACATAGAGTTCTGCAAAGCTTCAATATGAATTCAGCTTTTTCCTTGTATGTATACTTGATCAACAGACCCTTAATTTATTAAAGACTATGATGGAACCTAAATCTATACCTCACTGAAAAGAACTGACCCCTGGCTGACCAATTCCAAGGCAAGCTGCCTTCCATCTCTTCCCTGGGACCCACTTACCACCATCTTTGAATGCTCTTCCCAGCTCTCTGTGACTCATTTGGTCCTCACAATAGTCAAGGAAGACCTTTCAAAATTGAATAATTTTTTGTTTCAACTCTAAACAGGTCATAAAAAGCCTAGTGGCATCTATCTGAGTATATATCTATGAATTTGAATGTGGCATATGTTTGTGATGATTTACAAAAAACCCACAAGTATTGATAAAGCTGTAAATTTTAGGGTGGTCATATGAGTCCTCTGTGCTTCCATTTCTCTGTCTGTAAAAGGGAAAGAAACAACAGTAACGAACTTACTGAGCATTAAATGAGATGCTCCCTATAAAACCTGGCAGGATACTTGGTAGCCGTTTATTGTCATTTACATTAAGTATTAGCATTGCTCTTACTATTCTATGTAATCTTCCAGAAACTATGAAGAGCTCTGATTTAAATACGAAGACATTGGGTTACCAGCTTCTCCATCTATACAATGGACCATTAGATCAGGTGATTTGTGACATCCCATGACTCTGTTGTCTAAGAGACAATAAATGTTCCTTTTTATTGAGTTTTGCCTCATTTTAAAAGGGATAATAATAAACTCAAAACTATAAACTTAAATGGACTTCCCTCCGAAAACTTTATTTAAAAAAATTTTAAATATCGCATTAGTAAAAATACTAATGTTTACCTGGCTGATATATTCTAAACACTGTCTTAATTCTCTCAATGGAAACATCAAAATGTTATATTTTTCCTTAAATATGATAAACTTTCATATTTGAAATAAAAAACAACTGATCTCTCTGAGCAGGGCTTAATTTTTTTTTTTTTTCCAGTATTTCTTACTTGACTTGGGCTTCCGTACCTTCAAGTTTTCTCAAGGGTTTTCATTTTTGTTTTTGCTGGTTTTCTTCCTTTGGGGTTTTGCAATTTTTCAAAACAAATTTATTTCAACCCATCAAGATAGAAGCAACATTGTGAATTCCACTTAAGAAGCAGGGTAGGGTAGGCACCTGGGTGGCTCAGTGGTTGAGCATCTGCCTTTGGCTCAGGGTATGATCCCAGGGTCCTGGGATTGAGTTCCACATCGGGCTCCCTGCATGGAGCTTGCTTCTCCCTCTGCCTGTGTCTCTGCCTCTCTGTGTGTGTGTGTGTGTGTGTCTCATGACTAAGTAAATAAAAAAAATTTTTTTTAAAGAAGTGGGGCAGGTAATTGTAAGCCTTAGGAAATTCAGAGTCCCCAGATGCTCACCCTGGTGTTTTTCTTCTGCTCACATCCTTAACACAGGCATGCTTCTGGAAAACCCTAGAGGGCGCTGTTTTCTTGCTTGTTACCACTTTTGCCTTGGCCTCTCAATGGGAAAATGGAAAGGAAAAAAAAGAGGAGTGAAGTAAATAGATCTTAAATGAAACACAAACTGTCCAAGCCTGAGGGGAATGAACATATCAAGTCTAAGTTCCTCTTTGCCAGGTGAGAATGCAGAAGCCCGGTGGGATGAGGAGCTTATCCATCACTCATTAGTGGCAGAGACAAAGTTAGAGTCCAGATCTCAAATCCAGACCTACTTTGCTCTACCACCTGGTCTTTCATAAGGGAAGACACAGTATCATCAAGTGGGAGGCTCAAACAAATACTTCTGGATGCACATACACCCTTGCTTACTAGTCTGTATTTTTAAGGAGTATAGTTGCTGACTGACAGGGAAGGATCTATTGAGAAGTGTATAATTCACAGGATTTTCGTTCCTGTGACTCTCTGCTGGCCCACTCATAAATCTCACTGGATAACTGCCTTATTAGCACCAACAGTGTTGGTTGTTGCTTCTGGATGTGATGGTGATGATATTGATGATGCTGATGAGAGCTTACATTTCTTGACTACCTTCGGTGTGCCAAGTACTGTGCCAGGTGCTTTATATACATCGACTCATTTATCCCTTACAATAGCCTTATAAGGCATGTACCACAAGAAAAGTGAGAATTTGGAGTGTTAAGGAGATAGCCCAGGATCACATGTGTGGCAGGCAGGGATTAGATGTAAAAATCGATCACGGTCTTCATTCACTTATCTGCTGTGTTCTCAAATATCTGTGTCTATAGAAAATAAGATCAAGATAAATTAAAACAGAGAAAGACTTGAGGTAGTAGAGGTATGGCAGTTAGACCAATTTTCTTTCTTTTGTGCTGCCAAATCAAATAAGGCAAACTCCTAATGTGTTTGGTTCATGTTCTAGTTAGGAAGACGGGATGGGAGAGTTGCTTCAAAGTTGGAGGTAGCACTTGGAAGAGGTTGAGGATACTGCCCATACTCAGGAAAGATCAGAAGAAAAATATATGAACTGTGGAGAGGGGGAAGAGAGAAATATCCTTTACCTGTGTTTCATTTACTTCCTGAGGACAGTTCCCTCACCTGTCGGCACATGGCACCAGGGTAAGGCAGAGAAGCTCTCTGTACATAACTTGCATAGGGCATCATAATTGTGACTACATGCTTAGAGGGAGTGGCAGCCCATCCTTCAGTTCCTAGACTCACGGGGTGATGGTTCAGCCCACTATGTGCAGTGCTCCCTGCTGGGTGCTACGGGGAAGGCAAAGCTAAATAAGACAACATTGCCTACATTGATCTGCTTGTGTTCTGGCTGAGAGAAGAGGCATCCCCAACTAAAACAGTGGGGGCAAAATTGTGCGTGATGTCTGTATTGAGTGTTGCCCAAATCCAAAAGCAGACATAAGTACAATAAACTGTCATTCCTGGAATGCCACTTAGGGTTCCTTTCCTTGCAAAATGCAAAAGGAATTCCTTGCTATGGCTGAAGTCTTTTTGATCAATAAAAAAAAAGCAAACATCCTGATAGAAATCATCACCTCAAGCCATATTTATATCTTGGCATGACTGCACTTGCCAGACTCTTTTCCAAGAGTAATCCTTGAAGAAAGAGCAAAAAGAAGGCAAGAGAGGAGAGATAGGAAGTAGGTATAGGGGAACTGTGGCTTCTAGAAGACAGTTTTACCTGTATTATCACTGTGTTCAGGAGGAAGTTTTGGGATCCCTGGGTTGCTCAGCAGTTTAGCACCTGCCTTCAGCCCAGGGTGTGATCCTGGAGTCCTGGGATTGAGTCCCACATCAGGCTCCCTGCGTGGAGCCCGCTTCTCCCTCTGCCTATGTCTCTGCCTCTCTCTGTGTGTCTGTCCTTAATAAATAAATTTTTTTTAAAAGAGGAAGCTTCCTCAGAAATTTACATAAATTTGGAAATTTTATGCTGTGGTTCTGAATTCTTTTCCTTTCGTTATGATGATGAGCTTTCGTGGCAAAGGTAAAACGTAAATGGAGCCTTGGTGATCTTTTGCGTCACATACGAACAGACCTATCTGTCAGTGCCCAGGGATCTAGATTTCTTTAGGTGAGCCTGGATAAAAATATTTTGGGGAATTTGATTCTTTCATTAAACAGTTATCTGTTTCTATCATCTGGTTTGTCTTTGGGAGACCGTAAAGTTACTAAAGCTATAAAAATGCATAGCTGGGGATTCCTAGGATTACAGTGCAATTAATGAAAGCTCCCATCTAAACTTTATCCAACTGAAGCCAAAGAAAGTGGTAGATCAATAGCTTGAATTCAAAATATAACTTGAAAAATCACTGACAATGAAAACCGAATTCAAAACTCTCTTATAAATCATCAGGGATGGGGAGATTCATCTGCTGGGTTTAAGTACTTCATTCTTGGGCACGTTGCTTCCCAGAGCCCTGCTGACACCTAGCCCACTTTCCATAAATAAATAATTCTTAATTTGCTGACCTGGAGCAGTGACTACACAGCCCCCTCCACCCCCGCTCTCCTCTGAGAGTAAAATGCCCTCTTGCATTTTTAATGCAACTCCCAAGGCTCTGTGTCAAGTTTCCACAAAGTTTGCCAGAGGAATTAGCTGCCCCTTTCTAAGAGGCAGTTCCAAGAGGTCAGAGAATAAACCTTTTTTTTCCCCAAAAAATGACAGTTTTTGAAAAATTAAGAAAACAAAACACTCAATCCAGCGTACTGCATTTTACATTTTCACAAAGATAGGTTGTTATAATTTTACATCTGGCCCAGCACACTGAAGTTTACTTTATTTCATACAATAACAACCAAGTTATTATTATTTTTCTTGCTTCCTTCCCTTCCTTCCGCTGCAGATGTGGGAAGCATGACTCACCCTGGACTGACTCACAGCAAGTATGACTCCATGAAACACTCGCAGAGTTGGGGACTCGAGGGGCTCAGCCTCCACGATACTGGCCATCAAGAAAACACTGGCCTTCTGGGCAGCAAGATGGTTCACTTCTATATTTGGGGATCTCTTATGGAAATTTACTGACTGCCCTTGGGTCTACGATCCCTGTTTCTAAAACCAGACACCTGAATCAAAGCACTAAACCAGATAAAAATGCATTTAATTATTATTCAAAATCAAGGTAATTTTATTTTCTTAAAAAAACACTGTATCTAATTTTTTTAAATTTAGTAAGTGTCTATGAATTGAAACTGGTATAAAAATAGATTTACAGAAGAAAAAAATGACACGCACTTGTAAGGTGACAACACAAATGTGACTGCTATTAACAAGTTCATCTATCTCCTCCCTATCTGTGTTCTATGCAGGCTTTTTGTTTTTCATATCATCCAAAGTTGAAATTATATTCTATTACCAGTTGGTATTTATCAAAGTACTACTATCTTCCACATCTTATTCTTCTTTCCTAATAAATAGTACCCACAAAATTTCCAACATGCCCTAGTCCTTAGAAGCCCTGGGTAAGTGATCTCCAATGAATATAAATGTTTGGTATTGTTACCTTACAAATACAAGTTTGAACAATCACCTGAACTGTGTCAAGGCAGGTAGAGACACTCTGGGGAAGGAAGAGGGGCAGTGGGTATGGGGGCTGAGGAGAGGGTACCCGAATTACCCCTTGATTTCCTGAACTATCTTCTCCACTAGGATTTCAAGAAAATCACAGTTTGCATTGAAGGTAAAGAAGCAAAGTAGACTTGGCTTCCATAGATGAATCTTGGCTCTGTTACCTGAGTCTACCAATGTCCTTAACTCTGATGTGTCATTTTGCCTGTTGGGACTTTATTTCCCTTGACAATGCATCTCTAAGGCTACTTCTTTTTCCTCTGATGTCCTCTGCTGTTCTCTTGTCTAGCTCGCCTGAAGATCTTCCCAGTCAGAGTAAAACTCTTGGCAAGACAAGCTCACAAATTCTACCTCAACAGAAACAAAAGAAACATGGTGAAGGACTTGCACAGTTTTGCCAGACAACCTGGCTACTAACTAGGAGTACTAAAAGGGTAAAGGAGGTCAAAAGTCTCTTTAATGTCTGATTGCCCAGTATTCCTGTCCTGGAAGTAGAAATTTACTTAAGACTGGACGGTCATCTTCCAATTGGGTACCCCATGATAATTTTTGACAAAGGCCATTTGAAACAGAGTCCATTTAGAGTAGTTACAATGTCTGTCTGTTAACTGTAGTTTCCTTGTGTGGAAGCATGTGGCAGTGAAGTTTAACACACAGGAGGGGTTTGTTCCTGAGAGATAACACAGAGCCTGACACCATTCCTTACCGCATGACATGATGGCTCAGCCTTCGTGGGTAAGATTGGTGAAAGATCAGGACTGATCCATCTGTGTCTAAATAACCAGTTGGGGGGCACCTGGATGGCTCAGTGGTTGAGCATCTGCCTTTGGTTCAGGTCATGATCCCAGGGTCCTGGAATCGAGTCCCACATCAGGCTTCCTACAGGGAGCCTGCTTTTCCTCTGCCTGTCTCTGCCTCTCTCTCTCTGTGTCTCTCATGAATAAACAAATAAAATCTTTAAATAAATAAATACCCAGTTGGTAGGGGAAGATGCTTGAAATTCTCTAACCTAACCCAAGCAAGATTGATTGCAACATTAATAAAATTCAAAATCCTTAATCCCCTCTCTTGCATTGGTTCCTTCCAAGTCTCAGAAAGGGACCTATGATAGAGTTCATATAAATATTTGTTCTTGTAAAATTTGCAAGCACAAGATACTCAAGCAGCAATGGTTAAGAACAGAGTCTCTATTGCAACTTGGCCTCCATTATATTTTCTTTGGTTTTATATTGGAGTGGCCATGGGCATTTGAGGGCTCCACGAAGTGGGAAGTTAAATTGAAGAATATATTTTGTTTGGGTTTAGCGGGATATATTTGTGTGGTTCTAAGTCATTTCTGATTGTAGTTATGTTATGTTAGATGTCCTCATGAAGGACTAGCTTCTGGTAATACTCATGCCATCCATGGTGCTGACTTACCCAGGTCATGACCTAAAGGCGCAACATCAGAGATCATAGTACAGTATAAATGTGTGCACCAGATGTATGTGTGTAGTGGCGGAGAGTCAAGATTTGAAATGTGCAGAGCCAGAAGCTAGTCTGCAGAGAGTCCTCTCAGTTATCAGATATGGAAAATCATAAGCAGTAAGTTTAGTTCTTACCAAAGCTTAGTCAAAACAGAAAATCTTTTTAGGCAGGAATATACCCAATAAAGCAGCATATATAATAATAAGGTACACATTGTACATTTTAAGGGGAAGTATCCCCAAAAGACTTTGTGTATCTGTGTTATATCAACCCATAGTAGTTTTATAAATAATTGCATTTTTGCACCCCAACTATCAATCCTAAAAATCAAATGTTGATCAGTTATCCTAGTGGAGGAATTCTCTTTTTCCTCTCCTATAAAAAAGAACATTACAGGGGATCCCTGGGTGGCTCAGTGGTTTAGCGCCTGCCTTTGGCCCAGGGCCTGATCCTGGAGACCTGGGATTGAGTCCCACATCTGGCTCCCTGCATGGAGCCTGCTTCTCCCTCTGCCTGTGTCTTTACCTTTCTCTTTCTCTCTGTGTCTCTCATGAATAAATAAATAAAATCTTAAAAAAATAAAAATAAAAAAGAACATTACACAATTATTATAAAATGGAGAAGCAACCAAAGTGTACACAGCCAAAACAAACAAACAAACAAAAAACAAGGGAAAAAGGTATTGGAAATGTGTGGTAGGAACTTAATAAAACAGTAAGTTACTTTCCTGGATTTTTGATGTTTAATATTTGACAACTATTTTAAGTTGATGGTTTGATTCATTTTCTCATTGCAAATGAATATTCACTTCTGGATTTAATTTTATATTCACAATTTTGTAACCATCTGTTGAGGACGGCTCTTTGATTACAGAAGCTTCAGGCCCCAAGAAACCTAGAGCTGCCCCTGCTCCTCACCTAACCCTTGGCACGAGAATACTTTTGTACTCTGCCTAATTCTCCATCCTTCCAACTTCAAATGCCCCCTCTGCAGGTTCCTTGGCCTCCTTACATCTCCTTCCCAGACTCTGCCTCCTACACCAAATCCCACCTTTGCTGCTACCTGCTGTGCCCCAGCCTGCATCACCTCAACTCCATTCTCCTCCCCTGTTTTTCCACTCCATCTCCCAGAACTCAAGCCCAAATCAGGGCCCTGGCCTTCCTCCTTGCTTGGGAGAGGAGTTCAGATGGGCAGTGGAGACAGCTCAGGAGAGTTTGACCAATTCCTCCATCAGATATTCTTTGCCTTGTGGGGGAAGAATAGGCAGAGAGCCTGAAGCGCTCAGTCACACAGCAGTGGCTTAGCCATCAGAATTCATGCTCCAGACCACGGCGACAGCAGGAAAAATGAGCTCTTCTCAGTTGGTAAAGGGCATACATAATCTGAGAATTCAAATTTGAGAATTTAAAAACCAGAGTAGAGTGGTCAGAGGCAAGGGAGGCAAACAAAGGAGGTTGCTGTTCAAAAGCCCTTTCCTAAAGGCCACCTGTATTAATAACCCTGCGACCCCTAGGCTAAGTAGGGCTCTTGGTAAAGATAAGCCAGTTACACTCATGCTATTTTGCTTTGCAAATGCCAGCTGAGAAGAGTAGCTTAGAGGCTGCTCCACCGGGAAATCTTTGGAGACTAACCCTGGACCACCTCATTCACAGTCACCTTGCCATCCTTTCCCCATCCTGTGAAGATACAAGTTTTTCATCCTTCAAATAATGATGTCCTAAACTTGTGTCCAAGCATAACATTTCCCAGGGAGTTGTGACAGTGATAAGGAAACAAATATTTCTTTTTTTTAAGACTTTATTTATTCATTCATGAGAGACAGAGAGAGCCAGAGGAGGTTCCTCGTGGGTAGCCCGATGCAGGACTCAATCTCAGGACCCCAGGATCACGACCTGAGCCGAAGGCAGACGCTCAACCACAAGTGCCCCACAACCACCCAAGAGCCTCAGAAACAAGTATTTCAAATGCTCAAAAGTATTCCTGTTGCTAAATCTTACCTATGCGTCTGCAAGAACTAACTGCTCCCTCCTTCCCTCTTTTCTTCCATCTCTCTCTTTTCTTTTTTCATTTCTATAAAGGGGACATTGGGTAGCATAGGAGACAGTGAAAGCCTCCAACTATTGAATTATCTTCAGAGAGGAGTTTATTTTGTTTATTTATTTTTAAAGATTTTATTTAATTGTGAGAGTGAGAGTGTGTGTACAAGCATGGAGGTGGGGGAGGGAGAAGGAACGGGGGAAAGGGGAGAAAGATAAGCAGACTCCTCACTGAGCAGGGAGTCAGACTTGGAGTCTCAATCCCAAGACCCCAGGATCATGATCTGAGCCAAAGCTTAACTGATTGAGCCTCCTGGGCACCCCCAAAGAAGAGTTTAAATATGCTCACATACCAAACAGAATGACACACAGTTAAAAATCTGAGCTTTGGAGGCCAACAGGCACAGATATGAGTCCTGGTTTCAATATAGCCTCAGGTCCAGGCAAGAGCCATCCAACTGGTTGTAGGAATAGGTGCAACTTCAACAAGTGGCAAACATCGGGTTGGCTAAGTTATCTTAGGGGCAAATATGTACTGCAAATCTGTAAGAGGAGGAAGTAGTAGGTAATTTTTCTCAAATTTCTTTAGCCATACAATCCAGTTTTTGTGAAGTGCATCAAGGGACTGGTGTTGTGCGGGATATAGCTTTGGAAATAATCACCAGGCATAGAAGATCACACCGTGGCTAGTGCCTGTGCATATCCTTAATGGCAAAACATTTTTGAGCCACATGAATGTCAGAAGGCTGGTTACTAAGTTGCCTTTTGATCCCTCTCTATGTTCCTCTGGATCCCTGTGAGACCTGGGATCACACCTCCGTGCAGAGACACCACAGTTAATCCTCTCCTCTGAAAGCAACTGTCCTCGCATTGTGGACAGAGTACAGAAGAGCGGTCCACCCAGCCTTCACACTGTTGAATGCCCTGTGCTCTGGTTCTGGTTAAATTGAATTTTCCAACATAAATTAAAAAGGGGAGACTTTTTAAAAAGATCTTCTGAGGCACCTGGGTGGCTCCATTGGGTGAGCGTCTGACTCTTGATTTTGGCTCAGGTCATGATCCCAGGGTCATGACCTTGAGCCCCACATTGGGTTCTCCATTGGGTGTGGAATCTGCTGAAGATTCTCTCCATTCCTCTGCCACGCCAGCACCCCCTCTTTATCTCAAAAAACAAAAACAAAAACAAAAAAGACTTAAGAAATGGAAACCAAGACAAAAATGCCATTTGTCCACACACAAAATAAACTTGGCATCCTGAAATATTCAACCACATTATTTTGTTACTCTTGCTAATGGGAGACAGTGCCCACTAATTGCCAAGATTGAATCATTCCATCTGAGGGCAGAGTTACTAACAGACGCCAAACCAATTTGCTGCTCTATAAACTTTAGAAATTAAAATATTGATAGATGCATCAGCCTTCCCAACACAGGCATAATATTTCAATAGTAAATAAACATCGTTGCCAGGAAAATGGGTGTTTTCTACTTCCTTGCCATGAAAGGAATGTGGGCTCTGAGGTACTTTGGCTTCAGTGGAGCAAATATATTTCAGGCAAAATGCACTCCACTAGCAGGTCCCCTTTTCTCCTGAAGTTTTTAAGGTCAAGAAACTGCCCTTGACATTTACAGTAGATTCTTCTGCTTGCATCTGTATATATCTCAAAGTATTCTAAAGATAACCAGAAAGAAGAAATAGGGAAAGAGTAATAGCCTCCACAAATCATATATATACTATATATGTATATACAAATAAAAAGTATATATATTTTATATATAAATGTGTCCATTATATACATAGTATGTGTGTATTTTATATATATCTATGTGGGTATATTATATATACAGTAGGTGTGTATAACATACATCTATCTGTGTGTGTGTTCGTGTAGTATATATCACTTCATTAAACAATCTTTGAGGTGCAGGGGTAGAATTTCTGGCAACAGCAGGTATCAACTACCAAAAACGTTTCTATCTCAGTGATCAACCAAGGCTCTTTCTCTGAACTCCCAGAGCATGTAAGTGAATGACTCACTCTGTAGTTATCAACTTTCTACCAGTGTTTGCTGAGCACTTGTGAGCTTCTTCAGGGGCAGTGGCAAACCCGGGCTGGAGACTCAGTGAATATTTCTTGGGTTGAGTTATGTTGACCTTGGAGACCTGCCTGCTAGCTCTGCCTCTACCTTAACCTTAATATTGATATGATTGGGGGCAAATTATTTAACCTCTCTGGGTCATAGTTTCTATGTATCTAAAGCAAGCAAACTGGATCAAACATCCATGATCCTCTGCAGACCTAAAGATCTTGGAGTCTCTGTTTCTGTACCTCAGAGTCGTCACTTGCAAAATAAGGATAAAGTCTTGATTTAGCTCTACATACAGGCCTAAGTGCTCTGCCCTGTGACCTGTGGCTGGGGCCATCTATAAATGCAGAATGACAAGGTAACCAGCCATATGATATGTTTAGGGAATGCTTAAATATCTTTCCCTTTCATGTTCTAACTCCTGTGACATGGTAACTGAATTTTGACACAATGATTCCTTGTATTTGTTTAGTGTTTTACATTTTATACAATACAGCAATACAGTCAAATATAGTTTCTTTTTTTTTCACATATAGTTTCTTTTGATATGCAGGACTGCTTTACCAAGTAGGAAGAGTAAATACTGTTCCATGTCATAGATATGGAAGTTGGGATTCACATACATTAATTACGAATTCAGCCTGTGTGTTGTACTCATGTCTAAGCTTAGGGATCATGGCTATGAAGTAAGTCTGTTCCTAGGGTGTGGTATTGAGTAGGGGTGGTATTGAGAACTCACGTATCCAGCAAACATTGCTAAAATCTCACACATTTAGGTCCCAGTGCTAGCAGGATACCAGTAAATTAAAACAGTATTTTCCATTAATGTACTTCATGAAACACTAGCATAATGAGATTTCCTTGAAAGAAGTAAATCTTGCAGTTAAACCCATTATATTATATTTATATTTAGAACCCTTTGTACATGAAGTATTATTGACAGGTTTCTGCCCACAGACCTTCCTGAGATCCTGCTGAAAAGCAGTAAAGAAGTATGAAAAAGAATAACCTCACAAGAATAAGAAAATGAGACAGGGTCACCAATAGGGGATTTAGACAAACTTCTGGAGGAGAGAAGGCAGCTAGAAGCATATTGACTGATGATAGAGGACACAGAAACCCCAGAATGGGATTGGCCCAGAATAAATCCCAAGGCAGCTGCAGAGAAGGTGGAGGCCATGTTCCCTTCTAGGACCCTGGAGAAGCTGTGGGCTCGGACTTGGCCAGTGGGTGGGAGGTGCAATGTGGGGTTCAAGCAGAGTGACTCACTTGGAACAGCTATACCAGATGACAGCCAACTGTCACCTCCAGCTGGAGCTGGTGGCATTTACCTCCAGGCTCTAGAGGGAAGATTCTTCTCCACAGGAAGACATCTGATGAGCTAGGGGAGAGCTTATGCTTCCACTGTGGGTATGACAACACCAGGGTAAAGCCTTGCTCACTCTGGCATTTGGAGATCCACTTCCTTCCTGCTTACCCCGAAGGGAGAATGGTTGATTTGACTTCTGTCTCTGCCTTCATTGGGTAGCATGGGAAGCTTTGTTCCTAAAAAGGAACAATTAGAAAATAAGACCAGAAATATTAGGAATTTAAAAATGTACCTGCCGGGACGCCTGGGTGGCTCAGTGGTTGAGCATCTGCTTTCAGCTCAGGGCGTGATCCTGGGGTCCTGAGATCGAGTCCCACCCACATCAGGCTCCTTGCAGGGAGCCTGCTTCTCCTTCTGCCTGTGTCTCTGCCTCTCTCTGTGTGTCTCTCATGATTAAATAAATAAAATCTTTAAAAAAAAACAGTATCTGCCAAAAATGAAAAATCTAATCGAAGAGCTGGAGAATAAAGAGTATATTTCAGAACACAGAGAAAAAAGAGAGAGACAGATAATGTGAGAGAAATAATAGGAAGCAGAAGCCAAACCTGGAATGGACAATATCCGACTAATTAGGGTTACGAAGAGAAAGGCCAGAGAGCAGGGCCATGCATGACACACCACATGCTCAGTACCAGCATTCCTGAGCCAGACCCCAGGCAGGCAGAGTGCCTGGCCCTGGAGCTGGCTGCCATTCTAGTAGCACAGAGAAAACCCATCAAGTGCAATGCCAGGTGTTTAAAGGAAATAGGAGGATAAGGGAATAGAGCAACGGAAGGTGCTGCTTGGGTTGTGAGGAGGTGACAGCTGACACAGAATCAAGTGAGCAATCAGTCATGTTCCATCAGTGTTTGTGAACAAATCAAGGGAGGAAAGTATGCAGATGGAAGAGTGATGGGGGGCTAATATAATCTCCCAGTCTGGCATAGTTAGAAAAGGGCCTCCGATCCCACCCAGTAAATCCACTTTAATCGCTGGGGTTGGCATTAGCGATTTCAAGGCACACATCTGATGATGTGTTGGGAAACACCAGGCAACGCTTGATCGCAGTCTGTGTTTCTCTTCTTCTAGAACTGTTTCCTCCAACGCTCCTGGGACTGGAGTTTTATACTGTGGCTATTTTTAGTTGCTTATCCGCAGTGGCTGCTGGGACCTATTGCCTCAAGAGGTTGACGAGAACTTTCCCCTGGGGGAGAGGCATTCCATTCTGTAATCTTGCCCTGAAGAGCTCTCTAATTGAGATTTGACAGTTTGAGACTGAGAACTGGACACCTCCTTCATGAAATGCGAGATCGGGTAGTTGTGCTGTGTACTCAGCAGTCAGCAAGAAGCTGGCCAGATTGTTTTGGTCGGTAGATTCATAGTTGCCATCCAGGACCTTTCCTGAGATAAGGAGACTGTTTTGCTTTCAGGTTGATTGATGCTTAGAAAGTCTTGGTTGGGGGAGGTCCAGGGAGGATGCCCCTCATTGATTTTTCACAAAGGTCTCTCAGAGCCTGTGCTTCAAACCACATGTCCCTTCCTTACCAGCCAAACAGGACACTGACTGGCATTCAGGAAAGCCACTTGAAAGGTCTGGTTGGGAGATTCTGAGCTAGGTACTTAATCTGGGAATGCTGACACTTCCTTCTATGCTCCATGAAAATAGAGGCAGAAGTAGCCATAAACCCCCCTCCCAAAGCACATTTCTGACCTTGCAATTTCCTAGTTCAAAACCCTTGGGAACTCCTTGCTGTAAACAAAATATACTCTATAAATCTTAGTTGCAATTCTAGGCCTTCTGCAGTCCAAAACAATCCCCTGGGATAATTTTGTTTCTCCATGTCTCTACCTTCAGTCCTTTCTGCTCTGTCCAAAGGAATATTTCTTTGGATATTTGAATATTCCCTAAAAACGTATATTCCCATCTCCACGCCTATTATGGACTGAATGTTTGTGTCCTCTCAAAAGTCATATGTTGAAGCCCTGAGTTCCAGTGTGGTTGTATTTAGAGATGGGGTCTATAACGAAATAATTAAGGTAAAAGGAGGTCATAAAGGTGGGGTCTTGAACCAATAAGAGGGGTCCTTGTAGTATAGAAAAGACACCACAGAGCTCACTCTTCTCCCTGTGAGGACACAGAGAAAAAGGCTGCCATCCAAAAGAGATGAAGGAAGCTATCACCAGGACCTTAGATTTCTAGGCTCCAGGACTGTGAGAACATAAATGGCTGTTGTAAAACCTCCTAGTCTGTGATATTTTGTTACATAGCCCAAGCCAACTGATACAGTGCCCTTGTGTGTACAGTCCCTCTTCGCAGAGTGTCCCTTTCACTATTTCCATTAGACCAAATCTTTCAAAGTTCCTGCGTAGGATTTTTTTCACTTTCTGTCTGAGTCTGAGTAATAGTGACTTATAAATATGAAATCCTTCCTACTGAGCTGAAAGTTCTTGAAGTCCTGGATGTTACTCATCTATGTGTGTCACCCATAACTATCCAACCAGCATCTCTATCATGTAAAAAATGATAGTTATCCTTTTATTGAGTGCCTTCTCTGGGTATGTGTGTAATGCCTTCTATACATACTTGGAACCTTCACAATCACCACACGAGGAAGGTATTTTGATTCTCATTTTTTTTAAATGGTGAAACTTACTGTAAAATTCTATTTATATGAGGTCTCTAGAATAGCCAAACTCATCAAGACAAAAATCAGGATGGTAATTGTCAAGGGCTAGCAGGGAGAGGAAAGGAGAGTTAGGATATTACAGGTACTGAATTTCTGTTTTGCAAGATAATGAGAATTCTGTGGATATATAGCAGTGGTGATAAACCATGACAATGTGGAATGTATTTAATGCCACTGAACAATACATTTAAAAAATGGTTAAGACATTAAATTTTATGTTACGTGCGTTTTCCCACAGTTTTTTAAAAATGGTGAAACTGAGACTAAAGTAATTTACCCAAGCCATCCAGTTAAAAAGGAGAAATGCTTGGATTTGAGCCTTCTCTGCCCACTCTGTTTTGTGTCATGTTGGTGCATCTTCTTTCCCCCTTGCATAAATGTTGGTGTTCCTCAATGCTTTATCCTTAGCTTTCTTGGATTTGGGGTACAAAATTAGATAAAGATGGCATCTTTAGGTAAACAAAGTAGAATAATGTGCTCCCTTTCTTCAGAAGCAGCCCTACAGACACCTGGTTTCTTGGGTAGACTTGGTTGGATACCAGCCCTACCTCCCTTAGACAAGCACCCTTGCATGTGGTACAAGCTATACAATTAGTGCTGGGTGGAGTGGGTTGTTCCAGCTTATGAGAGCCAACTGTGTACACCTCTTCCCAACTTGCTGTTCAGTGATGCCACACTGGCAGCTTGCAATTGGCTTTGGTGGGAATATTTACACTATTGAAACCAGCAAATACTAAAAATTGAGACTTTTCTCCTTAAAGAAATTGTTTCTAATCATTTACTAGCACACCACTGTGCACAATGTGTACACTGGCTTCATTGAGGTCTTTACTCTCTTCTGGTATGAACTTCTTTACATCAATTACTACAACTTTTATTTCTACATACCAGTGAGATGTCTATAGCTAATCTTGTCCCTCTTTCTACTTTTACACCCATATGTCTGCCTGCCTATTGGGCACATCAACTGGTATAGGCCAGGGCACATTAAAATGTTGAAAACAACACCCTTTACCTAAATCTTCTCCTCCCTAATCTGTCATATCATAATACACATGGTCTCCCATATCCTTTTTTTTTTAAAGATTCTTTATTTATTTATTCATGATAGACATAGAGAGAGGCAGAGACACAGGCAAAAGGAGAAGCAGGCTCCTTCCAGGGAGCCTGATGTGGGACTTGATCCCAGGACCCTGGGATCATACCCTGAGCTGAAGGCAGACCTTTTAACCGCTGAGCCACCCCGGAGTCCCTGGTCTTCCATATCCAAGTATATACTCAGTCTCAGATGTTCTAGATTCTAAATAATTTTCACTGACTGTGTGTTTTTCATTGCTCTTTATATTAGTCCAGACTCTCATAGCCTCTCACCTGTGATATAATGTTGACTGTTCATCGTAGCCAGCTAACTGGTCTACCAGCTTCCATACACCTTATTGTATCAAAGTTTTATAGCTGTAGAAATGTGATCAGTCCTGATTCTGCTTTATTTTTCATTACTCCCCATTAACAACAAGGTAAAATCTAGCTTCCCTAGTTCAGCACACAAAACCTTCCACTAAAAGGGAGCTAAACCTCATTTTCGGTATCATTTACTCACTGCAGTCATCATTTACTCCTGCAACACAGTCTCTGAACCACTTGCTGATTCTAAATGCCCTCAGATTATTGCCATTGATACCTGATTTGCATACCTCTCCTCTGCTCTATCTGGGTTCCTACATGACCTTTAGAATCCAACTCACGTGTTAAATTGTGAAATCCTCCTGGGCCTCCTGTCTCCTCCTGAAAAATCAATCACTCCTTTGCCACACATTATCATCGTGCACGGTCAAAGAGTGTTTGTGTGTGCATGAGTGTACATGCATATGTGTGTGTGTGTGTCTTTTTCCACATATGTTGAGTGTTTGTGAGATTCTTGTTCATTTTTATCATTTTAGTACCTCACAGAATCCCTGGCCTATAGCAGGCACTAAATATAAACTACTTGGAGATACAAACTTAAGTTAAAATAAAATGATTTCTGTTCTTAATGATTAGAAAATTTAGAAAGAATTTTCCATCTATTGAGCTCATGGCATGTATCAGTGATCCAGTTAAGCACTTCACTCTCCATAACAAGCTACTGCGGTAGATACCATACCATATTCTCCAAATAGAGATATTAGTGATCAGGGATGTCAATCAGCTTCCTTCAAAGTTAAATAGTTAGTAAATAGTAAATCTGATATTTGAACTCCATTCTAACTTTAAATTCAGTGCTTTTCCCACTATGTCATGATTCAGTTTAACAAGGAAAACCTTTGTGGGAACAAGTAGTGATGATCGAATGTCATAGGGGCACTATCTAGAATATGTGTGAAGTGCCATAGGCACAATCTGAAGGGAGCCACCGGGTATGAGAGGGAGAGGACCAGGGAAGTCTTTTATACTGTGGAAGTGAGCTTGTGCTCTGTGGTAGATATTGCAGAGAGGCTCACTCAAATCTTTCTAAACTCTCCTGGCATGGCTTCCTATACTGTAGAGATCCCTTCACACCCCTCCCTCCAAAAGTTATATTTCTTAGACTCTTTTGCAGCTAGGGTCTAGATGTCCTCAATTGCACTAAACAATTGCATTATGTGTGAGAAAGGATTGGCAGAAGGGAGCATCACATAGCAGCAGTGTGCATGACATATGAGATCTAATGACAAGCACCGTGGCAGAGGTATTGGGTTCTCTGGGTTGCAGATCTGGTGGGAAGTTTAGTGCCTAACCCTTGTGTCACAGAGGCCAGCAGCAAGCAGTGGGGTTTCCTCTAGAATCACCCCTAATATGGTTCAGTGTTTCCCTAGGCTGCTCTGTCCTTGGGTGTATAGCACTTAAGCCTGGCCCCTGACTATCCCAGAAAAATCTGTGAATTTCCTAACACCCTGAATAAATCCCTCTCTGCTTAAACTACTAGAGGGGATTCTGTTGTCTGCAACTAAGACCACTTACCAATACAAGAACTGTTGTGGGCAATGATGGGCTTGCTCCCCATCCTCATGGAGAGATTATTGTAGAAGTGTACAGCCTGTCTTAGCTATTTCAAGAACAAGACCACACTGTACATTACTTAGCAATTTGAGCTCAGTGTTAGGGTTTAAAACAGATACACAATCGTGTTTTATTTGTATAGTTTCTGTTTGGTTTTGTGTTTAAATTAATTCAAAAGGTATGTTATTCTCTCTATAGCTAGAACCTGTTCAGGCTGGAGGAAATGTTGCTTCCTTCTTAATGTGAAATTAACCTGAGGAATTGAGTAGCAGCAATGTGGCTCCTTCTCAGACAGGGTGATAACAAACCTAACTTGTCTATATTTGAGTGAGCTCCCACTGAGTTAGATAACCACAGTTTAATCTTCCAAGCAAGTCTGTGACATGGGCATGGATGGAAATTGGGGCTCCAAGAGGTGAGGAGATTTGCCCTAGTTCAACTGGTTTATAAATATCCTCACTGGGACAAGAACCCAGGTTTAACTCAGAAACCCATGTTGCCAGTCTGCTTACAGCAGGAAAGAGGAAGAAAAGCAGGATCCTCAGCACTAAAACAAGACGCTCATTGGAAAGAAAAGCCCCAGCAACATGGGAGATGGGGAATTGAGGGCAGGTGGCAGGCATAGTTTGTTGCCTATGCAAGAGCACTACCCTTCAACCTTCCTTAACATATCCCTGCTTTTTCCAGATGCTAGGGGAACAGCTTTACCTTGTGGAAGGTTGATCCAGCCCCTGATCTACAGTATGGCCCCCTGTGTGACTGAGAAGAGTAGAGGGCTACTATGTAGCTCATCATGGAGTCAGCTGAGCTCACCCCAATAGCCAGGCTCCAAGCTCTCATCACACATGAAAAATAAGCCTTACTTTTGAAGCCATCATCACATTCCTATAATGAGCAAACAGAAGCCCTTCTAGCTCATATGGGGGTTTGCACATCCACAGGTAATCTTATAAGTGTTGTGATGAGGTCACAGTAAGACATGAACAGAAGCCCACCCAGAAGGCAAGGTTTGGAAGTAGAATTCCTTCCTCATCTCAAGCTATGAAATCACTAAGAGCCTGGGTAAATCAGAATTATCTCATCAGCACAGCCTGCCTGGTCCATACACTCTCCAGAATCATTACCAGGCACAGTTCCATCACATCTGGGAGTGGCAACTCTTCTTGCCGACCATAATTCAGATGGTGTTCAAGGGGTTTTTTTGTGCGTGGTTTTTGTTTGTTTGTTTGTTTGTTTGTTTGTTTGCCAGAGATTATAAGGATGGAACAAGGTTCCATAAGATTCTTCTGCATCTCCTAAGGTCTTGTTCTCTTAGGAGAGATGATAGACTGGCCTTTAACTCCATGGCAGCAGAAACTGCCCCTTAGGTGGGCAGTTTGTCTAATGGATATCCATCATCTGGCACTAAACCAGACACAGAGGATATGCTCACTAAGTGTCATTTGAATTGAATGGAATTGAATTACTTTACCCTAGAGGAGCCAGTGGGAGTTAAGCATCACTAGCCCATTTTACAAAGAGAGGCCAGTTTCATTAGGGAGGCATGGACCAATGAGAAAGTGGCATGTACTCTTCAGGATGCTGGCTGGGCACACACAGATGAACAAGGCCCAGTTTTTGCCTTCAGAGAACTTGGAGTCCACTAGGGAAGAACACTGACACAACAGAAGGCCTTCCTAAACCAATTAGTCTCTTGAATAATTTAGATATGGCCCTGGGAAACACATTAAGACCCAGCCTCAAGTTTGGTGATTAAGTGGACCCTGCTCAGGGCTTTACAGACTAAGTATTTTTCTTTCTTTCTTTCTTTCTTTCTTTCTTTCTTTCTTTCTTTCTTTCTTTCTTTCTTTCTTTCTTTCTTTCTTTCTTCTTCCTTCCTTCCTTCCTTCTTTCTTCTTTCTTTCTTTCTTTCTTTCTTTCTTTCTTTCTTTCTTTCTTCTTTCTTTCTTTCTTTCTTTCTTTCTTTCTTTCTTTCTTTCTTCTTTTTTTATAGAGAGAGAGAAGAGAGCATGCACAAGTGTAGGGGAAGGGCAGAGAGTGAGAGAGAATCTCACACAGGCTCCCCGCTCAGTGCAGAGCCCTACATGGGGCTTGATCTCAAGACTCTGAGATCATGACCTGAGCAGAAATCAAGAGTCAGACACTTAACTGACTGAGGAACTCAGGTGTCCCAGGACATGAGTATTTTGATAAGAAAAACTGAGGTATTCTTAAAAAAAAGAGGGGAGGCATCTGGATGGTTCAGTTGGTTAAGCGTCCAACTCATGTCTTTAGCTCAGGTCATGATCTCATGGGTCGTGGGTTGGAGCTCTGCCAGGAGCTCCACAGTCAGTAGGAAATCTGCTTGAGAGTCTCTCTCTCTCTGCCCCTTCCCCCTTTCATGTTCTCACTTCTCTTAACTAAATAAATAAATCTTTAAAAACAAACAACCCACCCACCCACCCACCCCCCCCCAAAAAAAAACCCTGAGGTATTCATGAAGACAAATCTGCAGACTGGTTTGACTTAAACAGGGTATATTTACTAACTGCAAAAGTTAAGTCAGGAAAACCAAACTGACGAAATCATGGAAAGATCAGGTTAATACAAATTACTGAGGCTACTATTAAAAGAAGAAGCTTCAATGTAAATGTAAGTAAAAACAAATAGGCTCTGAGAAAAAGAGATTGGAGGGTGCAGTAATGGTTGTATGGTGACTAATTTATACCTAAGACTTTAACATATATGAACTCGTTTCATCCCCACATCAATCCCGTGAAAGGTTAAATAAATCGCCCAACACTGCATAGCTAATAAGCACTGGGACCAGGATTTGAATCACATTGTCCAACTCCATGGTTTCTACTATAAAATATCTTGTTAGAGGTGCCTGGGTGGCTCAGTTGGTTAAGTGTCTGAATTATCTTTTTTTAAGATTTTATTTATTTATTCATGAGACACACAGAGAGAGAGGCAGAGATATAGGGAGAGGGAGAAGCAGGCTCCCTGCTCGGAGCCTGATGCAGGACTTGATCCCGGGGTCACATCCTGAGCAGAAGGCAGATGCTTAGCCGCTGAGCCACCCAGGCACTCTTAAGTATGTGACTCTTGATTTTGGCTCAGGTCACAGTCTCAGCATTGTGAGGCCTGTGTAGGGCTCCACACTCAGCAGGGAGTCTGCTTGAAGATTCTCTCTTTCTCCCTCTTCCCCTGCACCTCCCCACTTAAATAAATAAATAAAATATTTTAAAAAAACAAACAAAAAAAACAAAACACCTTGCCAAACTGCCTTCCAAGATGACATGGGATTGAGAAAGACACTGAATTGCTGAGGCCTGGAATCTACTCCTTAATTCCTACCTGCAACCCAGTGCTTGCATTTCCTTCAAAGTTTAAAACCTGCTTCCTCCATGAAGCCTTCCCTGATATATCCAATTCTCTTTCATCTCTGAATGCCTTTAGTGTTCATTTGGTATGATGTGTCATATATTCTAGAAACTGTTTCTCTATTAATTCCTAAATGGTTCACAGTGTTAATCCTTCTTCCTGAGCCAGCTGGTCACAGTCACAGAAAGAAACCCATCTTAGACTGCTTTTCTAACTCTCACAGTATCAGCACGTGAAGTACAGAGTACAGGCTCAATAAAGATTAATTGACCTTTGATTTGAAAGATGAAAGTGACACACAGGAAGGTGAAGACAATTAACTGGAGCTCATTCTCACAGCTATTACATTTTTTATTATAGAATCAGAACTTACCTTACTTGCCAGATAATTGTTCAACCTTCACCCTCACATTTCCTCAATAAACAACCCCCTTCCCTCACTCCAGGTAACTTTCCCTGCTTTAACCTGACAAGTTATTTTGAATATGGAGAAGGACCCTGATCTATGTGGCTTGGTTTCAGGATTAATGTTCCATTCGGCCCTAGTTGCTGAAGGGGCAGCTTCTTCGATCCTCAAAGTTACTGTGGCTTTGATGGATAGCACTTGCCACAGAGAGACTCTGTGAGCCTGGGCTTCGCCCATGGATATTGATAGCTTTATTGAGACTCACAAGAGCTGATTATTAGTTGAAGACCTTTGCCTAAATAGTTGCCATTTTAAGCCAATTGATTTCGATGAACTTGTAGCACAGGTATTGTTTATTTTGTGAATAATTTTCATTGTTGATTTCTTCATTTTGTGGGCATACCCATTATCTTGTCTCCCTAAAGTCAATCACCCAATCTCTTATGTTCAGACAAAAGAGTAAAGGTTCAGAAAGTGACCTGTGACCGCACAGCTGATTGATGTTCATGCCAGATCTGAACCCTGCTCACCCTATGATAGCACTGTCCTATAGAACATTCTGCAGTAGTAGAAATATTCCATATCTGAACTTTTCAATACAGTGGCCATTAGCCACATGTGGCTGTTGAGCATTTGAAATGTGGATGTCATGACTGAGGAATCAAATTTTCAATATTTTTTCATTGAAAGTAATTTAAATTTAAATAGCCATATGTGGCTAATGTCTATTGTTTCAAATAGCACAGTTCTATAAAAACCAAACCAGTTTATAGGCGGTTGCTACTGAAATATAAAAAGACTATCTACCCAGTGCCTGCCTTTCCTGCCAGTACAGAAGAACAGGGCTAGAATATTTCTGAAGGGGAAATCTCACACTGTTGTAGTGAAGTCAACGAGAAGCACTGATGTCCATTACTCATCATCACCCCACATATTTGCTATGCAGTTGTTATCATTGAAACCTCAGAACATTAGTGGTTTCCTAAACAATACATTTTCTTATTTATTTTGGCTGTTGCCATGTTACTGCTATGCACCAAGCCTTGGCAATAATGGGAGGCTGATGGCTTGTGACAGGTCTAGAACTTCTGTTGACCCACAGGCTCATGAAGGGATGTGGAAGGCTCTGCTATAAAGCATAAAAGTGAGGCATGGCTTAAAGCCCAGAATTTTAATCTTTGTCTTCACAAGGTGTTTGTCTTGCACAAAACACTTGGTTTCAAGCCTCACTCACATGGGGGGTCATCTCATATTTTTGAGGGAGTATCATCTGAGAGCAGAGCTACCACTTAGCACACTTTCCCTTGTATACAATACAGTTGGCCCATAAATTCATTCTGGACACTTGGGGCCTGGGTACTGGAAGGTAGCTTGAGAATAGGATTCCCTTTTGGGAGTAGGAAAGCTCACTCCTCCTAGAATTTTCCAGAGGAATTGATGGAATCACCAGAATTTGAATGGTAAGAGGTTAATATATGGCATTGCATTCTGGCTTGTGCTGGTGAGTGAGCTGGGACATTTGTTTTCCTGTCTCTTCAAAGATACAAAATAAAGACTTTGCATGTGACAACATACTCTTAAAAGAGAATGGAAAGAAGGAAGGTCAGCAAGCAACCTTTGTCCGAAGGCCAAAATATTTGCTATAGTTGTCTCCCACAAAATCACTTTAGTGTCATTATCATTAGATTTTAGTACAGTTGGACTTTATGACTACATTCCAAACTGTGATTCAAGTTTGAATTCAAGGGGCCAATGTTTCGAAAGAAAGGAGAAGCAATTCAAAAGAAATGGAAAACTTAAAGTCAATTAGGACAACCTCCCCTTCTGGCCAGAATGGAGGAAAAGGATCCAGACTTACACTTAATAATGAGAAATTTACTTTAAACAACTAGTTATGCAAACCAACTATATGAAGTGATGGTTTTTGAACATTGTAGATAGGCAGCTTGGAACCCAAATAGAGCCTGATTGTCTCTCTCATCTGAATACTAGAGGGGATAGAGCTGTAGAGAGAGAGAATGAGAGAGAGGGAGGGAGAAACTACCAAGTATGGGGAAAGAACTGGAAATGAGTAGGAGAAACAATCTTAGGATCTCACATAGGACTTGTAGTAGTTTGGTTCCCAGCTATCAGAGTGGAAAGACCTCCTCGAACACATTAGATAGAATCCTCAGGAGGATATTGCTTTAGTAATGGAGCTAAATTAGCTCTAAACCATTTCTAGGATGGGACTTAAGGACTCACCTTTACAAAAATTGTAAGTCAGCTCCAAAAGGATCAAATTAATTCCAAGTAACTTAGCTGCATCTCAAAATAAAGCCTAACATTACTTAAAGACACACAACAAAATCCAGTATCAAACAGCATAAAACTCATAGGTCTGGCAGCCAAAATCTATTACTAGACTTTGCAAATAACTAGGAAAACATAATTCATAATTAAAGAAAAAGCCAATCAATAAAAATAAACTCCATATCATATATATGGATATATAGAGATAAGATGATAGAATTAGTGTACAAGGATATTAAAATTATCATTAAGAATAGACTATATTTAAGAAGGTAGAAGAAAACATGAATATGATAAGGAAAGAATTGGCAGTAAATTCAATACTTAGATTAAATCAACAAATACCTTGAGGGGCAAGATTGACCAAATTCATCCACAAAGAAAAATATCCCTGGATATCTCTGTATCTATTAAGTACACTGAATTTTAAGGGAGGGAAAAACCTTCCCACCAAGAAATCTTTAGTGAAGATGCCTCCACTGACAAATTCTATGAAACTATTAAAGAAAACAGTATCAATTCTACAAAAGCTCTTCCAGAAAACAGGAGAGGAGGAAACACATTCTCAACTCATTCTATAAGGTCTGCATTATCCCTATAACAAAACCTGACAAGTAAATTAAAAGAAAACTACAAAGAAAAGAGAAAACTACAGACTAATTAATATTCCTTATGAACATAGACGAAAACATTTTAACTAAATTGTAGTAAGTCAAATCTAGCAATCTATAATGATAATAATAAATCATGATGAAGTAAGGTTGACCCTAGTAAGGTTGGTTTAGCACCTGAAAAATCAAAGAATTTATTTCACAGTAACAGAGAAATCACACGATTATGTGCCTGGGTGGTTCAGTCAGTTAGGCAAAAGACTCTTGATTTTGTCTGGGGTCATGGTCTCAGGGCTCATCATGGAGTCTTCTTGAGACTCTCCCTCTCTTTCTGCATCTCCCCCTGCTTACCCATTCTTGCTCACTCATGCTTGCTCTCTCTCTCTAAAATAAAATCTTAAAAAAAAAAAAAAGAAAAGAAAAACCGCATGATAACCTCAAGTTTGGCAAAATTCAATAGGCATTCATGCCTTTAAAAACTTTCAAAAAAACTAGGAGTAGAAAGGAACTTAAGACATCTGTGAGGGATACCTGGGTGACTCAGTTGGTTAAGCATCTGCCTTTGGCTCAGGTCAGGATCTCAGGGTCCTGGGATCGAGTCCCACATGGGGCTCCCTGCTTAGTGGGAAGTCTGCTTCTCCCTCTGCCCCTCCCCTTCTGCTTTCTCAAATAAATAAATAAAATCTTTAAAAAATACATCTGTGAAAAGCATATAGTTAACATCAACCTTAATGAGGAAAGATTGAATGTTTTCCTTCTAAGAATGGAAAGCAAGGAAGGAAGGAGTAAAAGAAAGAGTACAGATTGGACCAAGGAATAATAAAGATGTCCTTTTTTTACAGATGACATGAAAATATAGAAGAAAATCTTTGTGATTTTGGGATAGACAATTATGTCTTAGAAAGGACAGAAAAAGCAGAAACCATAGAGGAAAAACATTGAAAAGTGGACTTCTTCAAGATCAAAAACTTCTCTGTTCAAAAGACACAGACTTGTAAACTATTTGTAAAACACTTATCTAATAAAGAAATTGTATTGTTACTATATAAAAAACTCTTAAAATTCAATATAAGAAGATACCATATAAAGTAATAAAAACTGAACATCACTCATAATCAGGGAAATGCCAATCAAAACTACAATGAGATGTCACTTCCCATCTGTCAGACTAGCTAAAATCAAAAACACAAGAAACAATAGGTGTTGGCAAGAATGTGAAGAAAAAAGGAATAGTTTATACTGTTGATGTGAATAAAAGGCAATACCATCACTGTGGAGGACAGTGTAGAGGTTCCTCAAAAAGTTAAAAATAGAGCTACCTTGCAATCCAGTAATTGCACTACTGGGTATTTACCCCCAAATACAAAAACACTAATTCAAAGGGATACATGCACTCTTATAATTAGAGTGGCATTATTTACAATAGCCAAATTGTGGAAGTAGCCCAAGAGTCCATCGATTGATGAATGAATGAAGTAGAGGTGGTGGATATATACAATGGAATATTATTCAGTCTTAAACAAGAATGGGATCTTGCCATTTGCAATAACATGGGTGGAGCCTGAGAATATAATGCTAAGTGATATAATTCATTCATATGTGTAAATTAGGAAACAAAACAAATGAACATAGGAGGAAGAAAGAGAGACAGACAAACCAAGAAACCAACTCTTAACTATGGAGAACAAACTGATGGTTCCAGAGGGGAGGTTGGAGGGGGGATAGGGAAATAGGAGATGAGGATGAAGGAGGGCATTTGTTGTGATGAGTACTGCATGTTGTATAGAACTGTTTAATCACTATATTGTATACTTGAAACTAATATAACACTGTATAAGGATGCCCAAGTGGCTCAGTGGTTGAGCATCTGTCTTTGGTTCAGGGTATGATCCTTGTCACGAGATTGAGTCCTGCATTGAGCTCCCTTTGAGGAGCCACTTCTCCCTCTGTTTATGTCTCTGTGTCTCTCATGAATAAATACATAAAATCTTAAAAAAAATAACACTGTATGTTAACATACTGGGATTAAATGTTTTTAATGTAAATTAAAGCTGTAAGGAAACACCACTATACATTTACCAATATGCCTAAAACTTAAAAGATTGAAATACTAAGTATTTCAATACTATGGAAAGAAAGTGACTAGAAATCTCATACAAATTATGGCAGTCATTTGGAAAATAATTTGAAAGTTTTTAATAAGGATAAATACCCACTGACCATATGAGCCAATAATTCTGCTCCTAAGTATTTGCCCAAGAGAAATGAAAACATAGTCAATACAAAAGCTTATGTGTTCATGTTTACAGTCACTTTATTATTATAGCCCCAAAGGAGAAAGAACCCAAGTGTCCATCAACTGATGAATATATGAACAAATTGTGGTGTATTCATACAATGGAATACTACTTAGTAATAAAAGGGAGCTATATATATAAACATGGATGAGTTCAAAAGCATAATGCTAAGTGAAAAAACCACACACAAAAGATTATACAGAGTTTAACTCCATTTATATGATATATTTTTTTAAGATTTTATTTTATTTATTCATGAGGCACAGAGAGAGAGAGAGAGAGAGAGAGGCAGAGACACAGGCAGAGGGAGAAGCAGGATCCCTGCGGGGAGCCCGATGTGGGATTCAATCACAGGTCTCCAGGATCACGCCCTGGGCTGAAGGCCTCGCTAAACCACTGAGCCACCCGGGCCGCACTTATATGATACTTTTTAAAAAGCAAAACTACAGCAATAGAAAAGGATCAGTGGTTTCCAGGAGTCAGAGGATGGCTGGGAGGAGATTCATGGCAAATGAACAGGAGGGAACGTTTTGAGATGATGGAAATGTTTTACATGGTGAGTGTGGTGGTTGCTACACAATTATATACACTTGTCAAAACTTATTGAAGTGTACACTTAAAGTTGCTAGATGTATGCAAATTATACCCCAATAAATTTGCCCCAAGGAAGGAAGGTACGGAATAGGGTATATGGTAATATCATAAGTATTAAATAAAATGGAAAAAAAGGAGAGAATTTCAAATATTGGACATACATATATATGCTGGAATGTGCACAGCATATCTCAAGAAGTATATACATGAAATTTTTAGAATGAATTGCTTCAGAAATGGAAATGGGGTATCTGAGTGGGTATGATGGAGGAGAGATTCCATTTTTTCCATCCTCAGATTTTGAATCATGCAAATAACAAACCTATTTAAGGGGGAGAAAAGTTCCAAAACCTAATATTATTCAGTATGATTTGAGTCAAAATCCTGTTTCTATGTGAGAACATCTTTCTTTGTTACTCATCATTTCCTCCTTCCCTTATTTTAAAAATCACAGGACTGCCTAAGAGTAGGTTCAATATATACTTCAAAGTATGGCAAAAATATAAACTCAAGACGTGACAGATGGAGGGTCCCCATGGGTTGGAGACAATTTTACTGTAGGGTAGAACAGAGTTCTGGGCATGGCAGGTTAGAACCAGTGGGGCTTCTTGGGCTCATCTCATACAACCGTCCTTTCTACAGGTGAGATATCTAAGGCCCAGAGAGTGCATGTGACTTCCCCAATGTTGCACAGCTAGTCAATGTCAGAATCCAGATGGGAATCTAGCTCCTCATTCTTATTACAGAAATAATACCAGGAGATCAGGTATTTGAACCACACCATGGTTCAAAGTAAACGTTCAGTAAATAAGAATTTCCCCTTTGGTTCTTCCCTCTATATCAGCTGGTTTCTCATCAGAACTCACCATCCACCCACCCCTACCTCAAAGTGAAATATCAATGGAGGCAGCGTCATAAGAGCCTTTGCTTTAACGCTGAGCACATTTCCCAGAAAAATACAAATAAGGTTTTTCTTCAGAAAATAACTTAACTGCTCTCCCCATATCCTGTTCAATTTCAGTCAATTTGACAAATATTTAAGAGACTCAACTATGGGCCAGGATCCATGCTAACAGTGAGTGTACCTACACAGGTGAGTAAGATGCGGCCCAGAGCACTTTCTCTGTGGAGCTTTCAGACCAATGAAGAGCAGCCTGGATGACTGCAATATTAGGTGACACCTGCTAAGATGGAGGTAAGCACTAAGGGAGTATCACACAGAACAGCCTGGAGGTTTAGAATTGGCTTCCCAAGGTATTCAAGGCCAGAAAGATGAATGGAAGTTGGTCAGTTGACAGAGGGGAGGAAATGCTATAGACAGAGGAGTCCGTATAGGCAAAGCCAGCTAGGGCAAAACAGCATCCAATTCGCAGGGAGCTCGGCATTCCTGGAGCATAATGAATGAGGCACAATGTGGAGGGTGCTGGGACCAGAGAGACCATTAGGCTGTTGGGTCAGGGCTGGGGTCCTGCTCCAGGGTGGACTTGATCACGTTGGCAAGGGGCAGAGCTTAATGCAGAGAAGTTAAGTGTCCAGTATGCAATTTTGTTCCAAGAAATGATCTTAACTCCATTTGGTGAGTGAAAGATACCTGAGAGTTCACTTTACTCTGACCAACATTTAAGGAATCCCTATGACAAGTCCAGCAGCCCACAGGACACTGTGCTGCAGAGATAAAGGAAAATGTGGCCCCTTCCTCAAAGACCTAACAATCTGGCCAGCTACTCTTTAGAAAATGGGAGCCCAGAAAAGGATCCAGCATCCACTAGTCCAGCATTGTGCCCCTCCCCCCAATATTCTGATTGGCAGCCCCTTCCTGGCCAGTTGGTGTTCTCTCCCCCAGTGTTGACACTACTCACTTTCTCCTGGTTAATGTGTTTGGTTTGGCTTCTATGTCTATTGACAGACTGTGTTTGGTCAATTATATGGATGCAGAAGCATAAAGGCAGACCCAGGAACAAGGACACATTGCATTAGCTATGGTGACATTGTTACCACAGGGGGCTCCTTGTACTGTTTAACACTGACAGCTGCGGGAATCCTCAAGTCCCTTGATTCTAATGTTCCTTCAGAGCTCAACAAATCAAATTAAGCACTCAGAATATTGGCTTTCTGCCCAGCTTCAGAATGATGTTAAGAACGTGCCAGGCATTCTCATCCATGTCTGGGATCTAATGAGATGAAGGTGCAAACAGTCCACTGACTTCTCACAGAACCCCTTGCATTTGGTGCAAATATGGATCCCAGGAGTGGCTGTCCGTGTTCCCATGCTTCAACTCAACTAATTCCTACCTGCAGGGGCTGTAGTGAGTTAGAGTGCCTCCCTACCCAAAGATAGGTCCAACCAGAACCTATAAATGTGACCTTGTTTGGAAAAAGGGTCATTGTGGCTGTAATTAAATTAAGGATCCTGAGATGAGATCATCCTGGATTAGGAAGGGTCTTAAATCCATTGACAAGTCTTTATAAGAGAAGAGAGGCGAGAGATGCCTGGGTAGTTTAGTCAGTTAAGTGTCTGCCTTCGGCTCAGGTCATGGTCTCAGGGTCCTGAGATCAAGCCCTGTGTCATTGTCAACTCCCTGCTCAGTGTTAGCTCCCTACTCAGTGAGGAACCTGCTTCTCCCTCTCCCTCTGCCACTTCCCCTGCTCATGCTCTCTCTTGAGCATTCTCTCTCTCTCTCAAATAAATAAATAAAATCTTTAGAGGAGAAAGCAGAGACAGACACCAGATAGAAGTCCATGCGATGATGGAGCAGAGCCTGGAGAGATGCAGGCCCAAGCCATGGGATGCCAAGAGCCACCAGAGGCTAGAACAAGCAAGGAAGGACCCTCCCCTAGAGCTGTCAGAAGGAATAGGACTCTGCCAATACCTTGACTGCAGACTTCTGACCTCTAGTGTTGTGAAAGAATAAATTCCTATTGTTTTAAGCCTCCTGGTTTATGGTCACAGAGTCTCTATGAAACTAATACAGGTGCTTGGAGCACCACTGGGCCAGTCTTCCTCCTGCTGCATTGCCCTGAGCATCCTGGGGGTAACTCATTTCCTTCCTTCCTTCCTTCCTTCCTTCCTTCCTTCCTTCCTTCCTTCCTTCCTCCCTCCATTCCTTCCTTCAACCATCATTTAAGTAGCCATGGATTGGGTATATGAGTATATATAAAAGGCAGATCTTCCTTCAGGGATTCACAGCTAAAGAGACAGATGCAGACACAAAGAGGTTATCCTAACATTCAGTGTTACAGGCTGAATTATGTTCTCCCAAAATGTGTATGATTAATACTAATCCCTAGTATCTCAGAATGTGACTGTATTTGGAAACAGGGTCTTTAACAAGGTAATGAAGTTAAAATGAGATCATTAGGAAAGGTCTGGTCCCATATGACTGGTTATCCTTATAAAAAGAGGAAATCAAAAAAAAAAAAAAAAAAGAGGAAATCAGGACACAGACACACACACAGAAAGGACCATGTGAAGACACTGGAGGAAAATGACCATCTACAAGCCAGGGAGAGAGGCCTTGAAAAAAGCCAACTCTTTCGACACCTTGATTAAAAAAATGAATTTCTTTTGTTTAGGCCATGCAGTAGAGGTACTTTGTTATAAGAACCCTGGAAAACTGATATGTTGAGGTAAGAGCAATGAACAGCACCAGAGGAGACTCAGTCCAGCCCTACCTGGAGGGGCCAGGAGATGCACCTGCAAAATATGACTTCTGGGACAGTGGGTTACCTCCAGAAAGGATAGCATTAAAAGGGACAGCTTGAGCAAAAGCCCAGGCTTTACACGGTATGAAGGGTGCAGTAAAATACAAGTCAACATTTTTTGAGGCAAAGAGTGAGTGGGGAGTAGCACCTGATGAGGTAGGTCTTGGCTGCAAGCCTGACGGAACACGAACACCTTCATAACATATTGTCTTCCTTCTGGCCTTTTTCCTGGAGACAGTGGGGAGCCACTGCAGAGCTAGAAAAAGGCATGGGCAGATGTGCTCTTTATGTGGACCATTCTGGTCACTATGTGGGGGCTTCTTGAGAGGGAGATGAGCCTAGAGACAGAGTGACCAGTTGAATAACTGTGGCCAGAATGACGGTGGCCAGTGGTAGCCAAGCTGGAGAGACGAGAACATTCAGGAGGTGAAATTGACTAGACCGTTGGGAAGTGAAGATGTGGAAACCTACGTTAGTCAAAAGTTTTAGTTTGTATAAGTGGTGATACTGCACACTAAGGTAGTTGTGGCTATGTTGACGTGAAGCTTGCAAGGGAAAAATGTCCAAAAATGTCCCCTAGAAAACAGGTGGATCCTAGTATGGAAGTTATGTTAGAATATACTACATTGCCTTCATTTTCAGAGGTGACATAGTCCCCACATGATGAATCAGGGACTGCTCCTTCATTACTCTTTCAGGAGGGTTTCTTCACATAGTTTCTCAAGATACTAAAAGGCTTAGAGCAAGGAGCTGGTTGGAAAGAAAAGGCATTAATTGGGTCACTCATCACACATTCTACTTCCTCCCACATGGACGTACAAGACATGAATACCTAGGTAGGGCAAGTGGAATCCATCACAATGATAAATAATGTTGAGGGTTCATGAACCCTGTTGAGATTACCTTCCACAAAAAAATTTGCATAGACTTTTAGAATGTTCCAGAACCTCCTGAAGCACTTCTGTGAATATCCAGCATCCGAGGCTAGGAATGCCGATATAAAGGGAAGTGCCCTGGATTTAGAGGCCAAAGTCCCAGGCTGCTACTAATTTGCAGGCAGCCATGGGCAAGTTTGTGGGCCCCGCTGGGTTTTAATTTTCTTGTCATAGCACCAGAATTCTGTGACCTCTTTGACTGATGGCATTGGTTCACAAAGCAAACTAATTCATATGGCACCCAGAAAAATATTTTGAATAAAATTGGGATTTGACTGTGTTCCCAGCACCCTAATTAAGAGGAAATTATGATAAGAATAGAAATCTTTGTTCAAACCTGCTCATTGCTCCATTTTTTATATATGCTTCATTTGCCCCATGAAAGATTGGGCCTATGCAACAGGCTCAGACTTGTCTCTTCTCACGGTGTTACCAACTTGACATGCCTTATTATTGACACCAGGGATCATAGAATAGGAAGACCTTTACAGGGCTCCAGCCATTTCTAGACATGTAAGTGCTAGCTACAACTTTTAAGTAGTTCAGATCGCTGCGACAGATCACACAAACACATTTTTTTTTATTGGAAACTATGCTAAAACAATATCAATAAAAACTTTGTGCTGAATCTATATACTCTCCAGACCAAATATAACCAAACTAGATATACACATAGATAATATACAAATCAACATCACACTGACTAGCTTTTTCCAGAAATTTATGTGTGCGTAGCCAGGTATCTAAATATTGGACATACCCAGATGCTTAGTTGAATGAATAAATTAACAAAAAAATATATAGCTAATCATTATACGCAATGGGTTTACATCTAAATGCTTGAACTCGTTTTAGAAATGAAGCTTGCAAAAACAAAACACAAAAACAAACAAAAAGAAATGAAGCTTGCTACACGTCTGTTTGGTCCTGATCCACACAATAAGTGACAATGCTATTTAATTTGCTTAACCGTCACTGTAAACATTGCTTTACTCTTGATCTCACTCTCAGTTGCTTTCAAAATAAACTGCAAGCCCCCCAGTTTGCCATGCAAACTACTTTCCTAGGCCTTCAATCTCATCATCTGCTTGAACCTATGCATACCTCTCTGCTCCAGCCAAACAGATGGAGTCATACACATGTTGGTATTTGCTGTGCCTTTGCTTATGCTGAACCCACTGCCCACAATGTCCTCATTGGCTCCTCAACTGAGCCACATAACAATATCCCAATCCAGCCAAATTTCCCTCTTTTCCTCAATAGGATTTTATAGTTTCTCACCTGCAATGATGAATTTTTATTTGCCCCCCAAAAAACTTTAGCTTTTGAAAACCCAGGAAGTTTATGGAAGGTGGACTGCAACTCTCACTAGAGACCTTTTTCCCCCACTGGATCTCAGTAAATGACCAAGAAGCAACTATTTATTTCCTTTTATTATCTTTAAGAATTGTGTTTCTCTGTCTTCCCTTACAGGACAGTTGGCATTAAGACGTGGTGTGTTCATCTCTTATCCAGTACCTGGCATGTAGTTAGTATGTTGTAAATGTTGAATGGATGGATAGATGGCTGGATGGTAGGAAGGATGGAAGGAAGGAAGAAAGGAAGGATGGAGGGAGGGAGAGAGGAGAGAGGGAGGAAAGATAGTGTATGAGTGATACGAGCACATTTTCTTGCTCATGTGGTCCTGGAGAAGAGGTCCATAGGTGAAATGGGAATAACATCTCCATTCACTCAGTGGCTCTGGTCAAAACCCTTAGAGTCAGCCTTGGCTTTTCTCTTTTTTTATGTCACATCAGCAGAACCTCTGGGGTCACTCTTCAAAGCCATTGTAGTCCTACTTTGTGCTACCTCCATTGTGGTCACCATTGGCCAATCCACTATCATCTCTTGCCTAGTTTTTCACCTGCCTCCAAACTGTCCTTTCTGCTTCTATTTTTTCTTTGTTACAGTCTGCCATCAAAAGGGCAGCCACAGGGTGCCTGGGTGGCTCAGTTGGTTCAGTGACTGACCTTGATTTCATCTCAGGTCATGGTCTTAAGGTCATGGGATCAAGCCCTGATTCGGGCTATGCACTCAGTGGGAAGTCTTCTTGAGATTCTCTTTCTTCCTCTTCTTCTGTTCCTTCCCCAATGCTGTATCTCTGTCTGTCTGTCTGTCTCTCTCTCCCTCTCAAATAAATAAATCTTAAAAAAAAGAAAGCCAGCTCCAATGACTCCCCATATCACTCTGAGTGAAAGTGAAAGATCCTCTTCCACATGCTCTGTGCCCATCTCCATCTCTCTGGCCTTACCTGCTGCTACCTTACCTCTCTCACTCCCCCACTCCGGCCACCCTGCCTCCTTGGCTTCCCTCCTCACTGTCACTCTGTCCCACTGTGGGAAGCTGAATAATGACTCCCAAGTATGTCCATGTCCTAATTTCCAGAACCCATGAGTGTTGCTTTCTGTGGCAATAGGGACTTTGCAGATGTGATTAAGTTAAGGATCTTAAAATAGAGATTATTCTGTATTATCCAGATGGACCCAAACTAATCACAAGTCTTTTTATGAGATGCAAGAGGAATCAGATCAGAAGAAGGCAGGATGAGGAGAAAAGCAGGAAGGGCCACTGTGATATGATGTGAGCCATGAGCCAAGAATGAGGACAGCCTCTAGAAACTAGAAGAGGGAAAGAAATACATTGTTCCCTGAGCCCCCAGAAAGAACACAGCCCTGCTGACAACTTACTGTTAGCTCCATAAGACTTATTTCAGATTTCTGATCCCCAGAACTAGAAGAGAATAAATTTGTGTTGTTTCAAGCCACAAAGTGTGACAGCAATAGGACATGCTCACACCCATTATGCCATTTTATATTTCTTAAAGGCACTATCACCACCAGGCATATTTTGTAGTTACCTATTTGTCCATCAGTTGTTTTTCAACTACAATGCAAAGTGCAGGCGAGCCAGGACTTTGTTTTCTTCATTGCTGTAAACCAAAGCCTGGCACAATATCTGTTTAATTAAATAAATAAATGATATCTTTTAATTAGGTAATCACCCAACACCCTGAAATGGCTGCACCTCAGTAAAATGTTAGGCAAACCTGCATGATATTTTCACTGGTTTGCCTAGAACAGCTGAAAATGCATGCAAGTGAGTATGGACTTAGATGCAGCCAAAGTGGTCTACACTGAAACAGCTCAGGGAAAGAATAAACCCCAGGACTCCATGGCAACAAGCCCTGCTAAAAAGATGGCGAGCCATAAAGCCCACTCGAGCTCCATCCAAGGTGGGGCATCCAGCATTTTGCCATCCCCCCACCCCAAAGCTGGAAGGAGGAAGGAGCCTGAACAGGTTACACTCAGACTCTCCACTCCCAAGTAAGCAGAGAAGCCCCTGTACTCCCTGCCTTCGTGTATAATTTCCATTCAACACTGAATAAAGAACGGCAGTGGGGATGGGTGGAGGATTGGGAAGCAGGGATTATGACTGCCATTCTTCTTACTGAGTGCTGCTGAGTATCTTTTAAAAGAGTTCACACATAGGAGCTGAGGTCTATTAGTTAACAATTATGAAAAAAGAATGTAAACCTAAAGAGTTAATTAGCTCCAATATTTGCTTTCGGGAACTACAGATCTTAAATAACATAGGACCGCACATTACTACCAAACAGTTTTTCCTGTTGCTAATACCAGCTGGAGACGCCAATATTTCTGTTCCCCCCCAACAAACACACTTCTGTTTTGTTCAACACCAGTGGCAAGCTAATTTCTGGTGAAATCAATGCTTTGTCAAATTTACAAATGTCTTGATGTGTCCATAGTGATGACGATGATCATAATGACGACCCACCTTGTCTGTTGCATAAAGTTGCATGGACGATTCTGTCCTGAAAAAGATACGCCTACCAGTCCTCACCGGGTGTGGGATTTTGTGGGTTATTTTGTTTGTTTGTTTGTTTGTTTGTTTGTTACTAATATAACAGTGATGTGGATTTGGAAGTGGAAGGCTGCTTGAATGCACCTGCTTGAATGTCAGTGAGCTCCTCAGTAGAACCTCTCCTGATTCCTTCCTGCACACTTGAGCACTCCCTCCCAGAATACCCACAGCACTGAGCTCCAGCCTCGAGTTCACCAAAATTAACCATGAGCAAGTCTGTCTCCTGCACCACATCGCTGATTTCTTGATATAAAATCCTGCCCTGTCTTCCATACCCCTTTTCCCCACCAAATGCTCAACATAATATCAGGCAAGTTTTGTCGGGTATCTAAGTATGAGTCAAACACTCTGCTAGGTGCTTTTTAAAGACTTCATGATAGAAGAAAGGAGACACAATTCACACACAAAACATCTAGGGAAAATTACAAAGTAAAAAAATCAATATATTAAATTAGCAAATAAAGTATATTTTATTGGAGTTATTGGAAACCACAAAGGAGAGAAATAAGCGTGAACTGAGTGTTTTGTAGGTTTATTTTTATCAAGGAATAGCAGTATTTACTAATATGCCATCTTCATACTAAGAAATGTGTAAATATGAATATTGTCAGGGAGTGGATGTTGGGGAAAAGTGTTCTGCATTCTTGGTTCATAAAGATGATTTGTCTAGCCCTGAAATGCTTTTTTATGTTTTGATAATATTGTAATAAATAGTCTTTATCACGATGTCAGTATAAAACCAAGATTACCAAAGTTCTGAGTTTATATACCATAAGCATTAAACTTTAACACTGGCTATTAGTATCTTACTACTACTACAACCAAGATCATATTACTTCATCAGATATTTTAGTTATATTGGTGCCAAAAGGGCAGACTCAGTGACAGAGGTAACGTTTATTAACCATGTATCTGAAGTATCTGTGACCTTGGAAATGCTAAGAAGGAAACCCCAGTGCCTGGCCGACTACTGATTTGACTTCCTCTCACAAGACTTGGTTTCATTTTTGAAAATCAAATTGACAAAAAAAGTTTAACCAGACAGGAATGTACTTAACGTCTGTCACACTGTCACAAAGGTAAGGATTTGAACCGCATTTTCTGCTCACTTGTAAGTAAACTCTTAAAAACATGCTTTGCCCGTGGTATATAAAGGTCAGTGATTTGACACACAATTTAAATGTGCTTTCCAATTCTTATACCTTTGAGCAGTCCTGAGTGAACTCTGGCATTGACTATTTAACCAGCCTCACTCTTAAATATGTCTTAAGATGACATCATTCATCTTTCCCTGGATGCTCGGAGCAAAAGAAAACCCCAGTTATGCCATCTACACATGCAAGTGTGCCTATGTAGAGATAGCCCTTACCTTCACAAACAGGCTTATCTCAGGGTCCATGGAAGTTGATTGATTTTCTTCCAAACCCTCATTAGCAGAATTCCTGGCGACGAAGGCTCTGCCCTCCTGGATGGTGAAGTTTGCAGGGGAAGGAAGATCTTCCCCCATCATGCCTCCATCCTCTTGGGACTCCTCTGGGCCAGTCTCCTGGTCCTGGGTTGCTGAATGTAATTCTTCCATTGAGATGTCGTGGTCTTCCTGCAGCTCACCTGGTTGAAGACCCTGGGACTCAGGACATACCTCATCAGGCAGGAGGTAGTCTGCTGCTTCTGGTTGGGAAGAAGGCAAGCTGTCCTCCTTGCCCCCAGCAATGTAAACTGACACAGAGTCATACTCATGGGTTTCCAGCTCGCTGGCATATACGTGGTTTTCTGTCAGGCATTCATTGATGTTATCATAAGAAGGAACCTCATTTTCTTCTGGATCATCTGGAAGCTCATAGATGCCTATTCTTTGGACTGTGTCATAGATGTTGTTACTATCTTCATCATTCATGTTCCTGAATCTGATAGATCTTTTGCAGGCAGACCTGAATGAACCAGAAATGAATAAAGGGATAGATGATACTCCAGCCCCTTGCAGAGGAATCAACAGGCTTTTGAAACACAGCAACTAGCAACAGCTACCAATGATACGTCTCTAACAATCATTTACCAGAGACTTTCATCGGCAAACCACAAGTCCATTGGATACAAGATAAAGCTTACACACTCAGTTAACTCCTTCACTCCTAAGGATAGTTTCAAGCAGACTCTGGGTTTTCCTCACTGCCAGTCACTCTGAGATTCTTTGGTCTGGCAAGAGGTTGAATCATCTTCCTGGTACACATTGAAATTCTGAATATTTAGCCATTTGTCACTAATAGGGCTCCCTCTTCCAATTGTCTCTAAATGTTGACAACATTCAAGAAGTCCCTGCAGTTGGGCGGAGAACAGTTCTACACAATGGTAGCTCATCTATTACTAGGCTGAATTTATTACATAAAATAATTCTGAGAGTACTGATACATGAGTTGTATATGCTCCAGTTAGGTAATAAATTCCCTTTGCATTTCTTATCTGGAAACACCACCTGGTGATTAAATGGCAGAAGGAAAGAGAGATAAAAGTACTGGTCTATAGTCACATCAGTACAAAGAGCCCAAAATAAAGAACTCAAAGGTTTATGGCTTTGGGTTTTATTTTCCCTCTTAAATCCATGTGATCATCACAGTCAACAAACCTTCTCCAAGATTCTGTTTTGTACAGGATACCAAATAGAGCACAAATCATACATGTTAGAAGATACATTCTCTGTGGTCAAGAGACTTCTATACATGAAAGGCAAGGAAGAAAAACTAAACCCTAATGGGCACAGAATGAACTATTCAAGATGTCCTTAGTGCAACTGCCTCACGTCTGGGATAAGCAGTAAGGAGCTACATACATAAGATTGCCTATTTGATGTCATCTATGGGTGCCACAAATATACAAGTTCTTTGTTTTTAATCTGGTACTCTGTTCTGCTAATTCCTATTTGCCTTCATCACACCATGCACACAGTTCTCTTTGAAGTGACACCCCATATAAATTGTAAAGGGACTTCAATGTCTAGAAATCATGTACAAATTAAGAAGCAATGTGACTGTGGACAAAGCATTCAATGAACATCTTATCAACAAAACTCCATTGTACCCTTAGCTCCCCTATTGTATCCAGGAATCTTCTGGAGCAAAGGAGAGCAGAATTTCTACATTCTAGCTTCAGGGATGGCTCAAAGAATAGATGAGTGCAAAGCTGCTAGAGACAGACATTGAAGGCTATTGATGTTAGCCTTTTACCTTTCGTTGAAATATGAGATTTGATGGGTCCAAATCCCTGATACATTACCATAGGTTCCATAATCAGGTGTGCATAACTCAGGGGAGCCCCACAGCTCAAATCCCACTCATAATGTAAGCTCTGGAGAAAACCTAAAATGACATTTAGTCTAACATTTATTTTATGTCAGGGAAAAGCCTGAAATCTAGAAAGGCTTCACACAAAGAGTGAATGACAGAGCTGATTTCAGTGATGATTTCCTAACCTCCAGCTCAGTGAACTCAGGTACTTGCTCACTCCTAAAGTCATGTTTTCCAACCCATTTTCTTGATCCCTCTTGCCAGTCCCTCACCTGGAGAACCTTCTTAGATATTCCTTCCCATGAAATGAAAATACTGCTGGTATATTACATATCTGCTTGCATACTGTATGTATATCTGTGTTTCATATGCAGAAAAAGAATAAGCTTTTGGTGTCTTAAGAATGTTCATTCTTTTAGGGTCGTCTTGCTCCTTCCAAGAATGCATGCTTTAACTGCTGAAGTACTTCTGGAGTGTAACTCATAATCTGGCACTGGATTACATTCCATTCTGTATTACTATTACCAAGGAATAATACCCTACAACATGGGAATATATACGCAGCATGCTACTGGGTCCTCACCACGATGACCCAGCCAGGCAGTGGAGACTGGTTAAGCTTAGGGCCTAAGATCATGCAGATATTTTATAAATTTGGTCCCCTGTGTCCCACCTCCCTGCATACCTATCATGTTTTGGTTACTGATTATGATATGAAGCCAATCATATTGGCTGTTAAAATATCAGCCAGCTCTGTTCAAACTCCTGTAATGGCTCCCCATTTCTTTCAATAAAAGTCAAAGTCCTTATGATGACCCACAAGATCCTACAAAATCTGCACCACCTTTCCTGTAACTGCTCCCCACCCTCCTACTCCAGCTTACTGTGTTTCAGATAGTCTGGCTTTGTTGCTGTGCCAGGAACATTCCAGAATGCTCTCTGTATTAGGATCTTTGCATTGGCTGTTTCCTTGGCCTGAAATACATTTCCCCTGGGTGTCTACATAATCAATTTTCCAAACTCTCCTTCTAAATCTTGGCTTATACATCATCTCCTTGCCAATGAGGCCACTCTGCTGCCTATTTCAAATGTCAACACATCCAAATCCTATCTGTAACCCCCACATTACTAAAAACCTCACCTGACTTTTAATTTCTTTTTGCATAATACCTATCACCTAATAAGATGTATACATGATGTATTTTTGTCTCAAGTTTCTTTTCTGTTTTTCCCCGCTAGAATGTAAACCCTGTATGGTCACAGCTCTCTACCTGCTTCTTCATCATTACCTCAAACATCTAGAACAGTGGCTGGTATATATTAGATATATTAATATATATCTGTTGAATAAATTTTGATGATCTTCATCCTTTGCTGAACACAAGTTCCATTAGAACAGAGCCCAGGACTATTTTGCCCATCAGTATACATCTAAAATTCAGCAGATGACTGACACACCATTGATGCTTATTAAATATTTGTCTTATAAACAACTAAAGTGGAGGAGATGTATCTAGAATTCATATCCTTTTATTCATGGTCTATTTTTCTTTCTGTATTATGTGTATAAACATTATATCCTCACTATATTTAAATTCTTATAGAAAGAAAACTAACATCTGGGTATTCCACAGCACTTTGTATAAAGTAAGTTGGTGGGACACCTGGGTGGCTCAGCGGTTGAACATCTGCCTTCAGCTCAGGGTATGATCCTGGACTCCTGGGATGGAGTTCCACATCAGGCTCCTGGCATGGAGTTTGCTTCTCCCTCTGCCTATGTCCCTACCTCTCTGTGTGTGTGTCTCTTAGGAATAAATAAATAAAATCTTAAAAAAAAAAAAAAGGCAACTTGGTTGCTTACTTGTAAAAGAGAGTATATCAATCAATTAATCAGTCAAAAATATTTCAAGGAAAAAAAATATTTCGAGGGCTTCATATATATGTTACTTATAACCTAGGAAAGAAAACACATTATTTTCTTTCTTTTCTTCTCTTTGGTTTTACTTTGCTTTTTTTTTTACCTCAAGATAATTACGATGGATAAATTGGTATTCAGTTTTCTTTCCTAATATATGCATTTAAGACTATTAATTTTCCTCTGTGTACAGCTTTTTCTGCATTCAACAAGATTGTAAATGTTTTATTTTTATGATCATCCATGTCAAAAGGATTTAATTCTTATTTTGGTTCTCTTGATTTTTGTTTTATGTTTTTAAGGTTATTTTATTAGGTGCACACAGATTCAGAACTGTTATATCATCTTGGTAAATGGGCTGTTTCTTCATAGAAAATGCCCTCTTTACCTCTAGTAATATTTTTTGCCTTCTTCTGATATCAACTTTCTTTTAGTTAGTGTTTATGGATATATTTTCTCAAGTTTTTACTTTCAACTTTTGTGTGTCCTTATATAATAAGCATTAGATAGTTATATTTTATTCAGTCTGTCAGTCTTAGCCTTTAATTTGAGTAGTTGGTCTATATATATTTAATCCAATTGCAATGCATTTAGGTTAGATATATTATAATTTCTATCTTTAAAAATGAGCAAAAAACTTGAATAGAAATTCCCCCATAGGGGCAACTGGGTGACTCAGTGGTTGAGCATCTGCCTTTGGCTCAGTCATAATCCTTGGGTCCTGGGATAGAGTCCTGCATAGTCTCCCTCTGCCTATGTCCCTGCCTCTCTCATGAATAAATAAATAAAATCTTTTTTGAAAAAAGAAATTTCACCAGAAAGTAACATAGGAATGTTATTAAATAAGGTCTTTAAAGAGAGATCAACGTTATTGATCTTATGAGGGAAATGCAGTTAAATGAAATCACTTCATACCACTAGAACAGCTAAAATTAAAAGGACTCATAATACCAAGTGTCAATGAGGACGTGCAGCAACCAGAATTCTCATACACTGATGGTGAGAGTATAAATGGTACAACCACTTTGTAAAATTGTTTAGCAGTTTATTATAAAATTAAATATACACTTACCCTATGACTCCGAAATTCCAGAAAATCTTAGAAATGTATCCAGGAAAAGAATTAATGTGAAAATCATCATAACGGCTTGCATGAGAATGCTTAGAGAACTCTGATTTGTAATCCAAAACACTGAAAGGTTCTAGCAAGAGGAGAATGGACAAACTGTGGTATATTTATGTAATGAATATTACTCAGCAATAACAAAGGAATGAATTACTGATACAGACAACCAAATGGATGAATCTCAGAGACACTATGTTGAACAAAATATGCCAGACATAAAGGAGTATACTACATGTTTCCATATAATTATGCCAACTTAAAAACATACCAAGGGTTACAAGATTTCTAAGAACTCTTTTAATGGGTACCTGAGCAAAATATTTTAAGGATCACTTCCATATGAGACACCGGGGTGGCTCAGTGGTTGAGCATCTGCCTTCGGCTCAAGACGTGATCCTGGAGTCCTGGGATCAAGTCCACATCGGGCTGCCTGCATGGAGCCTACATCTCCCCCTGCTTATGTCTCTGACTCTCTCTTTCTGTGTCTTTCATGAATAAATAAATAAAATCTTAAAAAAAAAAGGATCACTTCCATAGCTAATGAATAAGAAATGCTCCATGTTAACAATTATCTTAGACTTCTTCCTCTGGGAGTGGAATTTCTTGAGTTACCATCATTAAGTAATGGGAGTTAAAATCACCACCTCCCTGGAATATAGCCAATCAGGTGGAGCAAGTCAGGCAAAGGAATTTGCATGAAGCCCCTGGTGCCAGCAACAACCTAACTACTGGTGCTTCTAGGTAACTATCAACAGTGCCATTACAAAACTCTCAGGGTATGTTAAACCAGTTTATATAACCCAGGCATCAGTTAAGAATACCTCAATCCTTACACACTTGAGGAAATAGGTCTTAAAATTCCCAGTTTCAAAAAAAAAAAAAAAATCCCAGTTTCATAGTTTCCTTCCTCATCCTTTTCTCTGAATCTAGGTCCATCTTTGTATCACTCAGACCCAAAATGCCATCTTTTCATCAGTTTCTATATAAAAAAAAAATCCATTCACATCCAAGAATTTCATGGAATTCTGGGGTCACAGGGAATAGTGTCACACATCAGTGGCACCATTTCACTGGCCCACCCCTATCCCACTCCCTTCCTCACTCCCTTCCTCCACTCCCAGGGGAACCATCAATTCTTTCAGTTTCTCCCACAGATTATTCTTCAGACTAATTCCACTCACATCTGGCTTGAGGGACAGGTCTCTTCACCTTCCTTCTCAAAAAATGTCTTCAGATCTTCATGTTTTCAGTACCCTCTCTAAAGAGAATCTTCATGAATATGATATCCTCCATCTTATTGCATTTACATTCAGATTTTGCAACATCCTCATGAGATTTGGGGGGATACTGAAGACCCAGTGGCCATGACTTTCCAAACAGAAGCAGTATTTCTGAATTGTTTGATCTTTAGAACAGTGAAATGGCTCAGCTCCGGGGAGAAAATGGGAATGGCCAGGGCACTTCACACTGAGGGAGCAAACCTTGAGCACTGCCTGCCTTACTCTCCCTCCTCCCAGTTGTTCTTATCAGTGGTTTGCAGATGATGGGGAAGGGAAAATGAGGATCTGTTAGAAATGGCTGTTTGAAAAGGGCTTAGAATTTGTTCAACATTTTGAGATGGAGGGGATGAGGACAGTTTATAGGCCTAAATTTCCTGCAGAGCTAAAATATTTGACTTTCACTAGGAACACTTATTTGGGTTTAATATCAGTTTGTTCCAGCCAATTCTGAAAATTATCGAACCATAGACTCCTAAAATAGGCAGAGATACTGAAATCAGATCCTACAACAGGTCCTGGAATGATTGATTGGGCCCTGCTACATGTGGCAAACCTATGACTTAAAACATGACCCTGTAGCTGGAGGTAGCTGAGTTAGCAGGTGGGTTTCAGGAAAGTTGGCGCAGAAGGTTGGCCTCAGACGAGCTGGAAAAAAAGAGAGGGAAAGATAAATGAGTTATTTTAAGAAGGGCAAGTTTATCTCCAATGCCAGTACCTCCACTTGCTTTTCTGCCTTCTTCTCTTTACCTTAGCCATCCCCTCATCACTGCCTTTTCCCTCCAAAGAACCACATACTCTCAACAAGCCACTGGCTTACACTCAGTAATTTTTTCATTTCAAAAAATGCAATCTAAGCCAGAGGAATGAATAGCTAATGGTTAAGTTTTCCATTTTCACTCTTTAGGGAAGATCCATTTCTCACTTCTTGGGTTCTCTACTAGTTCTCAGTTGTACCATATGTAAAATGAGAGTGATAGCATGTGTTATTGAAGGATTTACTTAAATAATGTCAGTAAGAAGCTTATTGCTGTGCCTGAATGGCTCTTACTTGGCACTATTACTACTAGTAAGCTTTATTCCTTAGATAACAATATGAATTCTGTTGTCTGTTTTTTAGAGGAATAAGCAAACATTGGGGATCCATCTAAAGACAGGAAATCTGACACTATGAAGGTTATGAAATGGCTATAAAATATAGCATATGGCCTTAAGAGTTTAAAATCTAATTGAGTGTAGGATATAATGTGCCAGCTTAAGAGTTAACTGGCAATAGGAGGTATCGTGTGTAGTGATAAATAAGTGAGACTGATCTTTGGGACTGTAGGATTTCAGAAGAGGGTGATTTCACCCTAGACTAGGAGTGAGGGCCCAGAAAAGTGAGTATCTTGGGTGGTAGATGAGACTTGGATGAGCGGAGTGGAGAAGGGAGGGAAAGATGTGAGAGATATGCTGCAGAGTTGAGAATTTACAATGATAGAAAGTAAATCAGATTGAATGGAGCATGTAGACGATAGAAAAACTAGAGATGATGGGCGGGACTGCATTAGACTGTGGACAACCTGGAATGCTAGGCTCAGAAATCCGAATTTTATGCTCATAGGATGATATTGAGGATGAGCAGACACATAACACAGAAATAAGTTCAATCCCATTGGCGCCTGGGTGACTCAGTTCATCAAGCAACAGCATTTGGCTCAGGTCATGATCTCAGAGTCCTGGGATCCAGTCCTGCATTAGGCTCCCTGCTCAGTGGGGAGTCTGCTTCTGCCTCTGCCCTTCCCCCCTGCTCATGATCTTTCTTTCTCTTACTCTCTCTCTCTCTCAAATAAATAAATAAAATCTTTAAAAAAGAGAAAGAAGAAGAAGAAGAAGAAGAAGAAGAAGAAGAAGAAGAAGAAGAAGAAGCTGAATTCCAGAACCATTTAAATTCCAGCTAGGTTCAAGGCCAAGACAGGTGCTCAGCAAAAACTATTTTCAGTAGCTATTACTGCTTATTGGCAACTCGTTCTACTGGCACATCACAGCATGACATCCACAGTTCAATATGGGCACAGAGAGGAAATCATGTATAAGCCACCTGAGAACTTCTGATGGTTCTGCTGTATCATTCCCATCACTGTAAATATGCCCCTCTCCTGGCACTCTCTCCTCCTTGGTGCTCTACCAAATACTGTTCCCAGCCAGTCAATGCATAGACTTCATCTAGTGGTTCCAACCTGCTGAATTTCATGCCTCATGATACTGACTCTGGCATATACCCCACCATAGGTTTCTCTTTGCAAATGTTTTTTTTTTTCTCTTTGCAAATGTTTACATCCATAGGAACCCCCAATTTTACTGCACTTTATTACTTTCCAAACTATACAGTTATCCATATCTTGACTCATCATTACATTTTGGTCCACCTTGGCGCTGTCTATTTTAGAGTATCCAATCTGGAAGAACTCAGTAGAAGTCATTTATGATGTGTCATTACTTAGAGAATATGAGTAAAGAAAATAGGGGGGGAAGGGACTATTAAATATTAGAGGGATGATGAGACCGATGGGATCCTCTTCACTGAAATAATCTAACATGAATGGGAAGGGACAAGAAGTTATTTAAATAATTTAATAAAGAAATTGAGTACCCAAAACAACATCATGTATTAAACCAAATGAACTCCATGCCCTCAAACTATATGTCTCAGGCAGGGCAATCTTTGCTTCCTCTCTCCCTAACCATGGCACTGCCATCTTACTCAGGCTGGGACAACACACTCAAGCCCAGAGCCCCACTCCCAGGGATGCCCTCCAGCTGTCCCCTTGTCCTTCTTCCTTGATCAGAGTGTGTCTAGTTTCCTCCCTCTCCTGTTTCCAACATGACCAAAGCCTCCTTGTCTGACCTTTTAGTAGTTCTCTGTCACTTCTCTGGAATCTCCTATACAGGGAAAATGCAAATCACTGCAGGTTAACTTACAGATGCCCAAAGACTGAGGTGTCTACATAGCCGACTTGAAAGAAGAGAAAGAGAAGTGGGCGTCCTGTAAGCCAGGCTTCTGCAGACAAGGATAAAGTCACACTGCAGGAGCAATGAAGAACTTGCAGAAATACTAATGGGCTTAATGGGCTGAGTATTTTTCATCTCCATTGTTCTGCCCAAAGGGAATGTGCTTTCCTTCTGCCATGGACAGCTTGACTCCATGGATCTCTCTCACCCTGTTACTTCCTCCTGTATGTCTTTCCATCTCCAGGGATTTTATTTTGTGGTTTGAGAAGTTTCAGGGTGTTAGTGTTTAGGGATTTTTGTTTTCCCCAGAGACATCTAGGAAGTTTGGTTCTGTATTATAAAGCCAAAAGCGATCTGTCTCAGGAATGTTCTGAGTAAGCCCACTGCATATTACATACTTCCCTATACAACAAACATAATGCAAATTGTTACCTGAACCATCCAGGAAAGATGGTGATAGGTCTGTGGGTTTTGAAAATGCAACTTGACTCCTATAATTCCACTGGGTGGGGGACACACGCCCGAGTAAGCTGTCCTTTTGTATTTGCATTTTACATTTTCTAAATAGTATTGCCCAAAATTGCTGCCCTCACCTTATTCCACCCACACACAAAAAATGCACTAACCTTGAAATATGAGCTGTCATTTGGGGTTGGGTTGATGCTGTGGCATCAAACTTACATATATTTTTATATTAAGAAGATTTCTTTCAGATTAGAAATGTAGTTCATGCTCATTATAGAAAAAGAGAATAAAAATCATCTGTAACTGCACTACTCAAAGATAATCATGTTTAACATTCACTTACTTCTTTTCTACCCATATGTATATAGTTTTAATTGGAATCATGTTTTATCTCTGTATTGTCCTTTTTAAAAATTTGACATTATATAGCACATATACATGAAATGGAGGCATCTTTATATATGACCATCAAAGTATTTTTCAAACAGTAAGCTCAAATATTAGCAGATGTAATTTGTGAATTTAGAAGACTCAAAGAAGTCTTTCTTTATCATGGAGCCAAATGACTTTTTAAAAGGCAAAGGGTGTTGTTTCAATAAGTGACTGGCCCAACCAACCAGATAATAAAATGAAAAATTCTCATGTTCTCACCTCTATGCACTTCTCAGGCTGTCACCCTGTGTTCCTGCAGCCAACAGTAGGTAATGCTCACTGCAGGGCAGGGTTCACTGAATGTTCTGTAAGGGTCTTAAGACTGCCTACGACTACCTTGAAGTCTCCCGATCTGCAGAGAGTATATGCAATTTATCTACATACATTGAGATTCTGTTTTGGTTTTGGTTTTGCTTTACATTTGAGTGCACAGGGGGCAGACCTGGAGAGCAGAGAAGAGAAATTTTAGAACTGTGGGATGAAAACAACCCCAATAACACCTTGAGTTTCATTGAGGTGTTTCTTGTGTAACAAAAATCACTGAAGATGAAGGGAGAATGAACCATGTATTGTTTTAGTGACAGGCAACACGGAGAACAGGAAACTTCTGCGCCAAACAGACCCAAGTTCAATTGCTGACCTTGCCACTCACCTTTTCTGAGCCCTGGTTTCCTTATTTGTAAAAATGGAAACAACACCTTCCTCAGTACACTGGTGGGAAGTTTAAAGGAAAAAGTATGTGTGAAACCTCAAAGCATGGTAGATAAGATAGGTGTGTTCAGTGCTAGTTTTCAACCCTTCTCTCAAGACTAAGCAGCATTGGTCTGAGAGCTCAGAATGAAGACCTTCTGGAGGGAAAAAAAAGTTATGTATCAGTCACATATGGAATCAAGACATGCTAGTCTCTTAATGGGACTTAGCTCTACTCCACGTTGCATTTATTACTATGAATTGTTGGAGTTCTTTTCTTTCAGTAGCCCTAATTTATTTATTTTTTTTAGTAGCCCTAATTTAAATCGTGATAATTACATTTTGCATTTTGCAGTAATTGTAACCTTCAAAAGACGTTTACTGATACTGTTTTGTAGGATTTGCCCAAGAACATCGTAAGACAGGTGATTATCAAGTCTATTTTACAGATATGAAAGCTGTGGCTCAGGCTGTTTTCCTGATGAGTGTTTATTTTCCTGAGATTAGGGCTCAGAAACTAAGGGTCCCCTAACAGCTAACACTCAGCTGCCACTGAGCTAAAAACTGTTGTGATCATTGGGGCACCTGGGTGGCTCAGTGGTTGAACATCTGCCTATGGCTCAGGTGGTGATCCTGGGGTCTTGGGATCGAGTCCTGCATCGGGTTCCCCGCAGGGAGCCTGCTTCTCATTCTGCCTCTGTCTCTGCCTCTCCCTCTGTGTCTCTCATGAATAAATAAAATCTTTAAAAAAAAAAATTGCTGTGATCATTAAATGTTTAAAATTTATGCCCTGTAAAAGTAGGTCCGTAAAATCAAGGAAAATATGAGATGCCTATAATTGAGCCAGAATGATAGATAATGCAATAAAAACGAGCATACTTTTACCAAGTGCCGGCACAGTATGCGAGCAAGAACCCAGTTTAGAAATCACCGTAGGGGATGGGAAAGTCGGAGCGCATTCTGCATTCGCAGTCCACCAGGGGGCACTGTCCCCCGCCCTCGGCTCCGACTCCGTGCAGCATCCCTGGTTTCCCGCCAGGCCAAGAAGCTAGGTGACAAATGCAGTTTACAGATTCCCGGTCTGGTGGCTTTTCTCCATCTCTCAGTTATTTTGCTTTGAGAATAAGGCGCCTCCTATTCAACACATCTGTAAATTTTTTAAGTTCCTTACAGTCCTTTTAATGAGTCTTATGTTTTTAAATAAAGGAGGGGGAAGGGGGTTGTGAGGACCACTTGATCTTCACGACAACCCTATAGGAGGATTCATTGTATCTTTCAACCGAGGGAACCGCATTTCAGAGAACATAATTTGCCCAAGTTCAGGCGGACAGTAAGCAGAGAAGCCAGACTCCAACCCAAGTCTGTTAGAATCCCAGCCCAAACTCCTTTTCACTGCACTCTATAATAACTCCATTTCCCAGGGGAAACTATTATCAAATTCAAATGATATCTTCTTAGACTTCTTAGACAGACAGTAACAAAGGGGCAGCATGTTTTAAGAATGCCAATCACAAAAATCCTTCTCAGCCTTTTAAAAGTTTTTCTCTCTGTAATTATCTCTTTTCTCCCCCTAGAGTTCATCTACAAAGTAGCTTTGAATATGTTTTATTCCTGCCCTAGTTTACCTTATTACCTAAGTAATTAAATACCCATAAGACTTCACCCCAAATCTCAGCTCCTAGCACTCATAATGTTCAACCAAGCAGAAAATACAGAGTGGCATCTATCTAAGTGCTAAAACCAGAATTGTTCCATTTTCTGTATGAGTACACATGTCTGTGTGTAAACACATAAAATTATCTTTGGGTTTTTAAAAATTATTTATTTGTTTATGTAATCTCTACACCCAACGTGGAGCTCAAACTCACAATCCCAAGATCAAGAGTCTCATGCTCTTCCGACTGAGCCAGCCAGAGGCCGATAAGATTTTATTTATACCCAATTTCCATACCAGTATTTTGTGGCACTGTTGGTGTCTTATGTCTTGATGTTTATGGTTTCTTTACTATCACTAAAGAAAATCTGATGTCACTGCTAATAAGCATCTGTCCTTAGGACACAATATCTGTCCTATTCATTTTATGTCCCGAGATCTCAAACTAAAATAAGACCTCTCCTTGAATGGATGAAGTCATGTCAAAAGCAAGAGCAAAATGCAAATACAATGAGACAGCACTGTACCAATATGACAACTCCTAATGTTGGTGGGGATGTCTGAGTACCTGGATTCTCATCAAATGTGTGTGGGAATGTGAAATAGTACACCTACTTTGGAAAAAGAGCTGGCTGCCTTTTTTTTTTTTTTAACCAAATTAACATATGCTTACCCTAGGATCTAGCAGCTCGTCTCCTAAATATTTACATGTCCACAAAAAGACCCCTATGAGCATGTTCAAAACAACTTCATTCATAATAGCCCAAATCCCAAAATACCCCAAGTGTCCATTCACTCACAAGTGGCTAAGTAAACTGTGGTATGTCCATACTGTGCAATGTTGACATCTATTTCCATGCAATTGGATCCTGGCTTAGGTTCTGTCATGAGGCTGCAATCATCTGAAGCCTTGTCTGGGGCTGCAGAAACTGCTGTCAAGATGGCGCACTCACATGGCTGTTGGCATGAGGTCTCAGTTACTTCTCATGTGGTCTTCTCAGTGAGCTGCTGGAGTGTCCTCATGACATGGCCACTGACTTCAATCATGTGAATAATCCAAGAGAGGGACCTGCTATGGCCTAGCCTGGCTCCAAGCAGCTGCCAGACCTGTCATGAGGCTTTCTTGGTCAATGTTGGCCCAAGGCTCCTAATGAAAAGGTATGAACTACTGACACACAAAAATATGGGTGAATCTCAAATGTGTTATATTGAGTGAAACAATCAGATGTGAAAGACTACTTATATATGATTTTATTCATTTTATATGAAGCTGTAGAAGGCAAAACAGATCTATAATTTTAAAAAGAGTCAGAACTATTGTTGCCTAGAAACAGGGAAGGGGCAGCCCAAGGTGGCTCAGCAGTTTAGCACCGCCTTCGGCCCAGGGCGTGATCCTGGAGACCCGGGATCAAGTCCCAGGTCAGGCTCCCTGCATGGAGCCTGCTTCTCCCTCTGCCTGTGTCTCTGCCTCTCTCTCTCACTCTCATGAATAAATAAATAAAATCTTTAAAAAAAAGAAAAAGAAACGGGGAAGGCAGGACAGGTTATTAGGGCACTTTCTGGGAGAATAGAACGTTGTATATTTTGTAGGATTTTGAGTTACACAGGTGTATGCATTTGTCAGAACTCTGTATCCTTAAGATTTGTATATTTCAGTCTTAGTAAATGTTTTTTTAAAGAAAAAGAAGCCTAAACAAATTCTGAACTATAATGACATGCTGAGATGTTTCAAGGTGAGGTGTCCTGATGTGGCAACTGGAGTGGCTAGAACAGGAGAGCTAGTTGGAGAGCTGAGCTTCATCCCTCTAGGCTATACATGATTCACCACAACCCTAATAAAATGTCTCAATGGTTAAAAGTCAATAGATGTTGACATCATTTACTTAAAATGCCTGCTCGTCTATGTATAAATCTAACTCTTCAGCATATTTTGTGATATTTAATCCATGTTTTTTCTGCTGAGTAAATCCAAAATGGTATATTTGTTCATCCATTTCAGGTGGAAACCAATGATGAGTCAGTCATCGTACTAAATAGTGCTGAACCACTTGATGGGGTGTAGGCATGTCTGCTTCTGGGTGGAACACTGGTTCCCCAAACTGGCTTCCTATTAGAGTCCTCTGAGTAGCTTTCAAAGCAATCTCAATGCCAGGACACCCTAGGACAGTTGAATCAACATAGGAGCGTGGGTAGGAGGGGGGCCTGGCCATCATACTTTTTAAATGCTCTTTTGGTTTTTTTAGTATTTTATCACTTAACTAGACCTTAAATTTATTTATTTATTTATTTATTTATTTATTTATTTATTTATTTATGAGAGAGAGGACGAGCGAGCATGAGAGAGAGAGAGCATGAGCAGGGGGAGGGGTAGAGGGAAAAGCAGGCTCCTCGCAGAGCAGGGAGCCCAATGTGGAGCTCAATCCCAGGACCCCAGGGTTAACTGAGCCAAAGGCAAATGCTTAACTGACTGAGCCACTCACATGCCCAAGACCTTAAATTTTTTAAGTTAAAAAAAAATCTTCAAAGAGACTGCAAAGAAAATATGATGCTACTTAAAAAGAAATATTGTGGGATCCCTGGGTGGTGCAGCGGTTTGGCGCCTGCCTTTGGCCTGGGGCGTGATCCTGGAGACCCGGGACCGAATCCCATGTCGGGCTCCCGGTGCATGGAGCCTGCTTCTCCCTCTGCCTGTGTCTCTGCCTCTCTCTCTCTCTCTGTGTGTGACTATCATAAATTAAAAAAAAAAAAAAGAAATATTGTTTACAATAGAGGTTCTTAAGGTTTTGGGCTCTTTGAGATATGTATCAAAGTGTGACAGATAAATGAGTTTAAAATAGAACAAACTTCAGGTTTGTATTCCCAGGAATAATAAGATCTCATTGGCAGAAGTTATTTTAATATTCCTGAAACTGATCCCTATAAAAAGGGGTACTAGTTTCCCAAGTTCTAATGTGTGTATGTCCTGTCAGCATAACTGGATCACTTTATAGGTGAGCTGAGCATGTGTTTAGGACAGGCAGCAAAGTATTTGGGAAAAAAATTGTATATCTGATATTTTAAAAATAGTGTTGAAGGAGTCATTATGGCTTTTAAAAAGGAAATTAGGGATCCCTGGGTGGCGCAGCGGTTTAGCGCCTGCCTTTGGCCCAGGGCGCGATCCTGGAGACCGGGATCGAATCCCACGTCGGGCTCCCGGTGCATGGAGCCTGCTTCTCCCTCTCTCTCTCTCTCTCTCTCTCTCTCTCTCTGTGACTATCATAAATAAATAAAAATTAAAAAAATAAAAATAAAAAAATAAAAAGGAAATTAGAATAATCCTGGCATCCCTCACACTTATTCTCTCTATGGGATGTGGGGAGCAGCGATGGCCTTTGCAAGGATGACCATCATGAAAGGTGCTACCAGCCTGATTGGGGGAGCTGATGGTGCTTCTCAACCAAAAGCACAGCCAGAGCTTCCTGCCCTCTCTCCTCTCACCCTTCTCCCCTGCCAGGTGTCATCAGTAGTCAATTAGAAAGTCAAAGTATGAGAGGGGAGTGGAGGGAGCTTGTGCCTGGCCCAGAGGGTTTTTCACTGTGAACTAGATTGAGAACAATGTGTTAATTGTTCTTTGTTTGCTGCACAGGGCCTGGTGCCAGCAATAGAACTGGCCCTGAGAAGCTTCCAGAGCCTAGTGACCAGGTGTGGGGAACCGCCACTGATGGCCTGCCACCCTGCTGCCTGCTGGGAGTGGTGGCGGCAGTAGTGGGGCACACAACAGGTGCATAGTGGATGGATTAGAAATTCCACAGAACTTACAGGTTTCAGAGTCTCTCTTATTCGAGAAAAGGACAGAAAATGGGAAAAAAACCTCAGGCCAGCAACAATCATATCAACACAGTAAGCTCCAGGAAGGTGGGGAGTTTATCCCACTGAACTATAAAATACTCAGAGAAGTTCCCAGAAGGGAGTCTTGCCCAAATGTCAAAACTCTTCTTGCCTTCAGGTTGTTTTGACCTGCAGCACAGAAAGAGAAAAAAAAATGACCAGACTGAGTTGTCAGGGACACTGTGGAATAATTATTTCTTTCTTTTTTTTTAAAGATTTTATTTATTCATGAGAGACACAGAGAGAGAGAGGCAGACACAGGCAGAGGGAGAAGCAGGCTCCATGCAGGGAGCCCGACATGGGACTGGATCCCGGGTCTCCAGGACCAGGCCGTGGGCCAAAGGCAGGCGCTAAATCACTGAGCCACGCAGGGATTCCCGGAATAATTCTTTCAACTGCAGTGCAGCCCCCAGATTTTGAATAGGAGAACAGCCCAGGGAAGGAGCCTTCCCTAGGAAGCAGGGCTTTCTGGAAAGGGGAACATAAGGATTTTGTGACATTATCACTGTACATTGAGAGGATAAAAACTCAACAGCTATAGTTTGGTTACTGGTCTTCCAGTTGTATCTATACAGGAAAAAAACGTAAATATGTGCAAAAGAAAATATACTTTTCAAAAATACACACAAAACTATCATGAGCAATTAAATCTGGGCAGTAAGATTGTGGAAGAATTTTCCCCTCTTTTTTCCTGTATTTCTAGACCATCTTTCTTTATGTATGCGTTTGTACAAAGACCATGCAGGTCTAAAACTCAGGAAAAGCATGAGGCTAGGGGTCCCTGGGTGGTTCAGCGGTTGAGCACCTACCCAGGGGGTCATCCTGGAGTCCCAGAATCGAGTCCCACATTGGGCTCCCTGCAGGGAGCCTGCTTCTCCCTCCGCCTGTGTCTCTACCTCTCTCTCTCTCTCTCTCTCTCTCTCTCTCTGGTCTCTCATGAATAAGTAAAATCTTAAAAAAAAAAAAGTGTGAAGCTAGCTCTACAGGAAAATCAGCTTAAAATTGCAGATGTATGCTGTTACCCATGCTTTTAATTTTCGATGGATGTGTCGATACATTGGCCTTTGAGCTTCTCTGTGCCATATCTCTAGGAGGAGACGGAAGGGGAAATTTTTTAGATGCACATTTCCTCAGGGCACCCAGGTGACTCAGTCTGTTAAGTGGCTACCTTTGACTCAGGTCATGATTCCAGGGTCCTGGGATCAAGCCCCACATGGGGGAGTCCTGCTCGATGAGGAGCCTGCTTCTTCTGCCTCTGCTGATCCCCCCCACCCCCCACCCCGGCTTGTGCTCTCTCACTCTTTCTCTGTGTCAGATAAATAAATAAAACCTTTTTTAAAAAACTAAGGTAAAATGTACATTTCCTCATTAACATGGCTTGCAGGATAGTGATCATTTTGAGAGTATTCTTATGGGGCCTTCTAAAAGGATAGAAGGAGAGATTTATATCTCTGGAAAAGTCTCCAGTGTTTTCCTATGGTAACTGAAAATTCGTAAGACCATCAAGAACAGGGCAAGACCACTCTTCTGCCACTCTGACCACATGTCACTAGGGTTTTTTTTTCCCTTGGGAATGGTGGAATGTAAGGTCTGTAATTGGCTCTTCAAGGATGTCAGGCGAAAGGAGGTCATTACAACGTGTATCCATTAACTCATCCCAATGTGGGTCCACTCATTTTGTCTGCCTTTGACCCTTCACTGTGTCTCTCTCTCTCTCTCTCTCTCTCTCTTTTTTGTATCTTTTTATTGGAGTTCCATTAGCCAACATAGTATAACACCCCCTGCTCATCCTGCCAAATGCCCCCCTCAATGCCTGTCACCCGTCACCCCATCCCCCCGCCCACCTCTCCTTCCACTACCCCTTGTTCATTTCCCAGAGTTAGGAGTCTCTCATGTTTTGTCTCCCTCTCCGATATTTCCCACTCATTTTCTCTCCTTTTCCCTTTAATCCCTTTCATTATTTTTTATATTCCTCATATGAGTAAAACCATATGATTGTCCTTCTCCGATTGACTTACTTCACTCAGCATAAAACCCTCCAGCTCCATCCACGTTGAAGCAAATGGTGGGTATTTGTCATTTCTAATGGCTGAGTAATATTCCATTGTATACATAAACCACATCTTCTTTATCCATTCATCTTTCCATGGACACCGAGGCTCCTTCCACAGTTTGGCTATCTTGGCCATTGCTGCTATAAACATCGGGGTTCAGTTGTCCCGGCGTTTCATTGCATTTGTATCTTTGGGGTAAATCCCCAACAGTGCAATTGCTGGGTCGTAGGGCAGGTATATTTTTAACTGTTTGAGGAACCTCCACACAGTTTTCCAGAGTGGCTGCACCAGTTCACATTCCCACCAACAGTGCAAGAGGGTTCCCCTTTCTCCACATCCTCTCCAACATTTGTTGTTTCCTATCTTGTTAATTTTCACCATTCTCACTGGTGTGAGGCCTTCACCGTATCTCAATTTCTAGTCACTAGATCACATCTACAATACATGGCAATATCAAGTAGCCAGGAAAAAGCAAAACCAAAGAAGAAAACAACACAAAACCCAAATCCTGTGAGTTAGCTGGGACTCGTATCACTGCCCCTACTCTCACTTTATAGATGAAACAACAGACTTGGATTGCTCTGGGATTTTCCGCAAGTTAGAGAGCTTCCTAACTTTGCTCCAGTGCCTTCTACACCACAGTGGTGACAGAGGCTGACCTGTGATGCCACTGGCATTGGCACAGACTGCAGGAGCTACTCGACCCATGCGATCAGTTTACACCCACCCTCTCATCTGACCAGCCCCTCCTCAGTATTCCAGCCCACACTGCTAAGTGGCATCCATTTATTGGGGCCCAAGTAGACTGGTACCATTCACGAATTCCATTTTATTCTAATTTTATTTTATTTTTTATTCTAATTTTAAAAGTCATTTTATATACTTTCTATTTTAAATGACGCAAAAAACATGTGAATACATAAACAATATAAGAAATCCAAATAACATAAAAGAATATAAAATAAAAGGTGAAAATTCTTTTTTTAAGAGTTGATACTTTATTTTTTTTTTATTTAAATTCAAGTTAGTTAACATAGAATGTATTATTAGTTTCAGGGTAGAGTTTAGTGATTCATCAGTTGCATACAATACCCAGTGCTCATGACATCACATACCCTCCTTAATGCCCAACACCCAGTTACCCCATCCCCCACCTACCTCCCCTACAGCAATCCTCAGTTTGTTTCCTAGAGTTAAAAGTCTCTTACGGTTTGCCTCCTTCTCTGTTTATACCTTATTTTATTTTCCTTTCCCTCCTCTATGTTCATCTGTTTTGTTTCTTAAATTCTACATAGGAGGGCAGCCCGGGTGGCTCAGCAGTCTAGTGCCACCTTCAGTCCAGGGCATGCATGATCCTGGAGACCCAGAATCGAGTCCCACGTCGGGCTCCCTGCATGGAGTCTGCTTCTCCCTCTGCCTGTGTCTCTGCCTCTCTCTCTCTCTCTCTCTCTCTCTGTGTGTCTCTCATGAATAAATAAATAAAATCTTTAAAAAAAGTTTAAATTCTACATAGGAGTGAAATCAAAAAGTATTTGTCTTTCTCTGACCTATTTCATTTAGCATAATACCCTCTAGTTCTATTCACATCATTGCAAATGGGAAGATTTCATTCTTTTTGATGGCTGAGTAATGTGAAATTCTTCTTAACAATCTCACTGTTCTCCTCTACCTCCTGCCTCAAGACACAAACTCTTAGCCTCACTCACCTCGTTGGAGGTAACCACCAAGATCACTGGTACATATTATCCAGTAAAGCAATTGTTAAAGTTGTTGCTATGGACTAGTGATTGCTATATGCTTCCTGTTCTCCTAGCTCTTTCTAGTTGAATGTTATATAAATATAAGGGCCTAAGCTAGGCTAGCTTATTTGGATGACAGTTCCAGGTAAATGGATGGCAGTGTGGGTTCGATCAAGAGTAGTGGCCATGGAAATAGCTCAGAGGGCACAGTTGTGAACAGACTTTATTCAAGCACAGTGTATCTACAATCACCTCATGCCCTGCCTAATCTTCCATCTCTCATCCCTTCCTTTACCACAGATGGACCTTAAACACCTCCTTTCTCATCTCTAGAACCAAAGCTGGCCTTAAGAAGGAGAGTTGTAGGGGTGCCTGGGTATCTCAGTCAGTTAAGCATCCACCTTCAGCTCAGGCCTTGATCCCAGAGCCCTGTGTTGGGCTCCCTGCTCAGCAGGGAGTCTGCTTTGCCCTCTGCCCCCTCCCTGTTCATTCTCTCTCTCTCTCAAATCAATAAGTAAATAAATCTTTTTTAAAAAGGAGAGCTTTTTTTTTTTTTAAAGGAGAGTTTTTTTTTTTTTTAAAGGAGAGTTTTAATAAGCTTTTCCCCAGCACTCTGTCACTCAGCATCAAATCAACTTTGCTTTTCGTCTCTGTCAAGCCTTGTTCTTGGCTTTTACAGTGTGTCTCTTGGGCCCAATCCTGATTTTATACCCTACATTTGATCAGTGGATCCATGGTATGTCTCTTTCTTGGTAACATGCCCAGCATGTCAGACCCTTTTAATTTGGTCCCCTGCCCTTGCCCAGTTCAAGAGTAGAGCCTGAGAGTCTACAGTAGACCTCCCCAATACAGGACTCTGTATGCCAGAATGAGCTTCCTTCTGCGTCCACAACCCTACTCATCTCTTTAGCACCTCCCACCCCCTTGTGAATGGGTCCAGCTAACTAGTTATGTCTGAAGATACAGCAGGTCACAAAAACAGGAGAGAAATGGGTGACAAAGATGTGCTGCCAGTTTCCATGGCCACATCAATTGACATCTTAGGCAGGAATGGCAGAGATGCCCAGTCCAGAACACTTGTATAAAAGCTGGGGAAGGAGTTTAGGTCATTTGCAACCTCCCAGGTATTTCTGTACACACACTCTACAACCACTGGGCATCAACCACGTAGAAAGTGCCAGCTGACCACCAGTATTGCTGGTAGTATTTTTCTTCTCCAACCACCTGTATTCTATGGTCCATGTGAAGCAGAAGAGCAAGGTTCTTGTCTCACAGAGTTGAAGAATGAATCTCAAAAACAAAGGAGAGTGGGTAAGGTGATAGTTTTATAAGCAAGGATAGAGGGGGGGAAAAGCTCTCAGGAGTGAGAGGGGTCCCGACAGGGTTGCCAAAATGGGCCTCCACTGATAAGTGTTTTATTTAGAACTGACCAGGGAGGTTGTGGCCTTATCATTCTTGTCATGTCTTGGTTTGAGTAAGGGCTGGTGATAATATTTTTAATGACTTATTTCTTCTTTGGGGTCTGGTTATTCTTTGTTGGTCAAAAGGTGACTGCCATAAAAAGACCTCTGATGCCCAGAGCAGAATGGTCTGGTTTGTTCCCTTATCTCTATTTTTGTTGTGCTTCAGCATTTCTGGGATTTCTGTGAGCCTGATCCCTAGCCCCCTACCTATCTCTCTTTACCTAGCCCTGCCTGGTCCTTAATCACATGCACAGTATTGCAAAACAAGTGGGGCCTGATGTGCTAGGACCAATGTGAGCTATCTACTGGGGTGCTTCCACCCTAAACTTTGCCTTAAGATGACAAATACAACCCTGTTAGTGAGTAAAACAAGGAAATCTGCCCTATGCTTTCCTGGGCTACCTTAATATTGCTGGGAATCCCCCAAACAACTGCCCTCTGGACCTCAACTTTAGCTGTACCAGCACAATTACCCCAGAGCACTGAGCTATTGCCTGAAGGCAGATGGAGTTAAGAGGAAGTGAAGAGAGAACTCAGGACTTGCAGTGGAAGCCCAGTCTGACAGTAGCAAGCTGTGGTCTTGAACATGCCCCACTCTGGGCCTCAGCCTCCTTACCTGTCAGCAAACAGGGTGGACTCACATATTTTCTAAGGTACTTTCCAGCTTTCACATTTGATGAGTCTGTGCTTTTCTCCATTACTGAAACATGAGAAACCACTTAGTTTCGTTCTCACCCAAGCCACTCCATCAGGTCCTCAAGACCAGGAAATAGCCTATTTATATGTGTAATCAAGATGATGCATTGGACCACCACCATTCAGGCATTGGCTTGGTGATATTTTCCTAGTTAGGGTGATGGATAGCTAGATTACAAGGTCTTGTAGAAGCAGATTTTTGACTATTCTTTCCTGGGTTAGCACAGAATTATGCACACAGTAGGCCCTCAATCATGTATTGAATGAAAAGATTTAGATCAAGACATCCAATCTTTCCCACCTAATCCATCATAGAACAAAGAATGTCCCAAGGAAACTTGGGGGTTGGAAATACATCTCGTAAAAAAGAAAAATCTCTGTGTTCATCTAATCAAACCTGGCTTGACATGCATCCTGTACCAACCTGCTAAGTGAACAAATCCAGATACATGAATCTGTTCAGATGGAAATACTCAGTGTATAAGGCAGCTCCACTGCTTGGATAGTTTCTAAAGTACCCAAGAAGCATGCACAAATGTGCCTCAGAAGACAGTTTAAAGGAGCACAGTATAACCTGACAATCTCATAATGTCCTCAAGGAAGGAATGGGTGTTTCAAATATGCTGGTTAGAGCTAAACAGGTAATTAAAGCTTCTTACATGCAAAATGCAAGTTTGAGTTCAATAATTTCTGAAGTTTCTTTGGCTTTCTTTGATCATTCCTAATCTTAAATACCATAGAAATAATCATTTCATAGATGATATGCCATTCTTAGGGAAGAAATACTTTTAGGTTCATTGCAGGTGCATTCTGCACATATTGAGAAATCAAAAAGAAAAAAAAGTGTGTGCAGGGGGTGAAGGATGAAGTAACAGTAGGAGAAACTCACGTCTGAAACCATTTAAAAATGTTCTACATCCTTATTTGCAAAATGACTTCAGTCATCTTCAAATTATAGGTTGAAAAGAAAAGACTAATAAAATACACATCACAGAGCTTAAAGTGTAGTTGAATTTTTAAATTAAGTTTTTATTTTTATTTTTATTTCTTTAATTTTTTTTTAAATTTTTATTTATTTATGATAGTCATATCACAGAGAGAGAGAGAGGCAGAGGGAGAAGCAGGCTCCACGCACCGGGAGCCCGACGTGGGATTCGATCCCAGGTCTCCAGGATCACGCCCTGGGCCAAAGGCAGGCACTAAACCACTGCGCCACCCAGGGATCCCTAAATTAAGTTTTTAAAGCATGAGTCAAGTGTACAAAGGATGAGTGCTTTTTAAAAATGTGTTTATATGCAACTTCACCCTGTTCCAGAAAGGATTCAAGATGGCATAATACCAACTATAGGTAAAAATCAAAGGAGGAAAAAAACAAGGTTGGGTTGGGACGAATTCCAACAAAGAATACCTTGGATCAGTAATAATGTTCTACATCTCCTCCTTGTGGAGGGGCACATATTCATATTACACACGAAATATACCTGAGTTTTTTTTTTAATATCTCTCTTCCTTGCCTTGCCCAATACTTTCTGAAAGGATTCTCTCATTTGAGCATGTCCTGTGTGAACATCGCACAGCTTTTTGAGGATGGAAAGCAAGAGACTTTCCTTTTTACAAGGGACCTGAAAAGATTAAGTAACATGCTGGTAGGCACATAACTAGTTTTGACAAAACTCATAATTAAGATCTTTAACAAGGGCACCTGGGTGGCTCAGTGGTTGATCGTCTGCCTTTGGCTCAGGTCATGATCCCAGAATCTCAGGATCAAGTCCTGCCTCAGGATCTCCACAGGAAGTTTACTCCTCCCTCTGCCTATGTCTCTGCCTCTGTGTGTGTGTGTCATCCATCTGTCATGGATAAATAAATAAAAATCTTTAAAAAAAAGTCTTTCAACAAAAGAATGGGCCTCTGAAAAATTATATATAATTCCCTTTCCTGTGGGACTTTGAGAAATAAGTTTAAAACAAGACAAAACAGGGATCCCTGGGTGGCGCAGCGGTTTGGCGCCTGCCTTTGGCCCAGGGTGCGATCCTGGAGACCGGGGATCGAATCCCACGTCGGGCTCCCGGTGCATGGAGCCTGCTTCTCCCTCTGCCTGTGTCTCTGCCTCTCTCTCTCTCTCTCTCTGTGTGACTGTCATAAATTAAAAAAAAATAAAATAAATTAAAAAAAAAAAACAAGAAAAAAAACACAAAACCCTAGGGTAACTTGGATATGGTTCTTCCTGAAAAGAACATTAATAAGTGTAAATGTTATTCCTCTAACTTAAAGTTTTGACAAAACTGCAGTTTTCAAATCATTTGGAATTACTGACAGTTGTAGAAACTATATTAAGCAAGAGAACTTCAGTTTAAGCAGAGATCTATGAAGTCCTGGGAGTGGGACCCGAAAAGCTGGTGTGGAGGGTGACTTGGGCAGTGAGAAAGGGCAGAGGTTCTGGGGCGGGCAGGAGCTCGGTGTCTTTGAGAAGTGGAGAGGCCAGTTTGTCAGGAATGAGGTGTGTGATGCAGTGGGTTAGAGGGAAATAAGGTCCAGGAAATATTCAGGGGTCAGGTGACATGGGACCTTAACAGCAACAGCGGAGAGCCTGGATGAATTCTGAATATGAGGATATACCATTTGTGTGGTGTGAGCAGAGGAGCCACGGGCAGTGATTTTCGAAATAAAAAAGCTCCATCCGGCTGCTGAGTGAGGGCTAGATAGCAAAGGGCAGGAAAAGAGGCAAGGAGCTCAGGAGGTAGGCGTAGCAGGGTCCAGGGAAGAGGAGGAGGCAGCCTGAGGTATTGCTGAAGGAGATAAGAAGCAAGTAGTGGTGCAGCTTTGCAGCAGGGGATGTCGGGAGTCACGCTGGATGACTAGCAGACTGGTGGTTTCTTTAGCACAAAGGCTAGTCACCCAGATAGATAAAGTAGGTGGTTTCTGTCAGCAGGAAGGGGGGGTGGTATTGGCAAGCAGTTGTAGGACCCTGGCCAGCAGGCAGGGCTTACCTGCAGGCAGTTAAATCGTACTGCAAGTGGACCCCCCGCCTTTGACTAGGTGGTGTTATGGGCTGGTTGGTACCCCCCATTCCATCTCCCCATTCCTATGTTGAAGTCCTAACTCCCAGTATCTCTGAATGTGTCTGCTTTTGGAGAAAGGGCCTTTAAAGAGGTAACTGAGGTAAAATGAGGTCATACAGCTGGGCCCAAATCCAATGTGACTGGGTCCTGATAAAAAGATTAGAATACAGACGTGCATGGGGGGACGACTGTCTAAGACAGACGCCCTCAGGAAATAAACAGCCTAGCTGACACCTCAATCTTGGACCTTCAGAATTGTGAGAATATAAATATGTATAAATATAAATTTCTGTTGTTTAAGCCACCCCAGTCTGTGGCACTTTGTTATGACAGCCCTAACTAAACTAATACAGGTGGACGACTTCCATAAGTCTCTGGGAGGTCCCGCATGGTTGAAGTTCAACATGTAAATAGCTGAGGGAGGCTGCTGAGTCCATGGGAGACGTGGGGTAGTGACACAAGGTTCATGAGTTTCTGGGGGGTGTTCTGCAAATTACCAGGTGGCCTTGGCAAAAATCTAGATGATAGCTAAACAGTTGATTGGCCCAAGAATAGCAGGGTGCTGCAGATGAGTTAGGTGGAGGGGAAACGAGCCCGCATGGGACTTTGGTGAGCAGCTTGGTGACTCCGTTGAATCCTCAGAGGCTGGCCCATAGCAGGTGATCCTGGAGGGCATCTGTGACTGTGGTTGAGAAGCTAGGGAGGGAGGCTGGAAACCACGATGCTGACTGTCACTTGGGGAGTTAGGCCTGGATGTTGTGGGTGGAGCCAGTAATGATACCACTATCATCTAAAACAGCAATGATGAGAAGTCAGGACACCACCAACTCCTGGAAAAGAGGCCAGAAATCCACCTCCTTCTTCACTGAGGCAGTACCTGAGTGCAGAAGCTGACTTTCTCTTCTTACCAAGTATTTGGCTTTACTAAAGTTTTTGCCACCTACTTTGTTTCTGTGTCTGCAGAATCTGTTAGGACCTGGCTGAAGCTGGGCGGGCAGGCTGGGTGAACCACTCCAAACCTGGTGCTTTCATCTAGCCCTATAATTTTGTAATGATCTTTTTTTTTTTAACTTTCAAGTTTTCCTGTAAAGAATCACATTTATTAAAAGTTTCCATTTTGGGAAAGGAGAGAAAATGAGTGGGAAATATCAGAGAGGGAAACAGAACATGAGAGACTCCTAACTCTGGGAAACGAACAAGGGGTGGTGGGAAGGGAGGTGGGCGGGGGGTGGGGGTGACTGGGTGACGGGCACTGAGGGGGGGCACTTGATGGGATGAGTACTGGGTGTTATGCTATATGTTGGCAAATTGAACACCAATAAAAAATATACAGAAAAAGTTTCCATTTTGTTCATATGATTTTACTTTCATGAAGCACTAAAACAATTAAGGTAATGCTAACTAATTTTGTAATCCTTCTGGAAAAGGAACTTTTGGGAGACATAAACAACCTTCTGTTTATCTCTGAAAGTTAATGACAATGAAAAAATGAAAGAAATATCTCTTTTACTTATAATGGATGTCAGAAAGTATCACAACACCCGGAGCTCCTGTACCTTGAGCAAAGATATTTACATATGTCTAACAAAACCAGTTACATAACTGACCCAGATGCCTTAGGCTAAGTAAGCCAGATTGCATTCATGGCAGGTCAGAAATGGGAGAAGGAAAAAAAATTAAAAAAAAAAAAAAAAAAAAAAGAAAGAAATGGGAGAAGACCCAGCCAGTTTTGCTCATGGCAAAGAAGAGGGGAACAGGTATCTTCAAGATGGGTATCAGCCTAAAACAATCCAAGCCAGTTCAAAGCAAATATAAAATTATCTTGGAAGTCTTGGGTACAATTATAAAAAGCCACGCTCTTTTTTATCATCTTCTGTAATATATCTGTATTGTTTTATTAGATTGTATGCCTCAGCATTTAAGAGAACTGGTCCCTGACCCTATTGGTCTGAGCTTCAGAGTAGAGCCATTACGAAAACCCCAGAGTCTGCAAGCAGCCGCAGAGACAATTTGGGGCGGGCTATATCCTACTGATTATTAGTTTGTACCTTCATAGGTTAATTCCAGTTGCAAACCTTAGGGCTGGCCTGTGCATTGGTGAATTGGGCATCCCAGATCTGTGGGTTGTCAAAGCTGAAAGGAGTGGCAGAAGCCAGGGTAATTCAGTCCCTAAAATCTGCAGACCTGAAAGGTTTTTTTTTTTGGGGGGGGGGGTATTTATTTATTTATTATTTACTTAGGGGCACCTGGGTGGCTCAGTCAGTTAAGCTTTTGCCTTTGGCTCAGATCATGATCCCAGGGTCTTGGAATTAAGGCCTGTGTCGGGCTCCTTGCTCAGCGGGAGCTTGCTTTTCCCCTTCCCTGTCCCTTGCTCTTGCTCTTTCTCTCTCATCTTAAGATTTTATTTATTTATTCAAGAAAGAGAGAGAGAGAGAATGCACACATACATAGGAGCAGGGTGGGGGGGAGGGGCAGAGGAAGAGGGAAAAGCAGACTCTCCACTGAGCAGGGAGCCTGATGGAGGGCTTGATCCCCGGACCCTGGGATCATGACCTGAGCTGAAGGCAGACTGAGCCACCCAGGCACCCTCACACCCACCTGAATTTTAATGCCTGCTCTGACACTCAGTAGCTCAGACATCTAGGATCAGTGTCTCAACCTAGTTGAGCCTGCAATTCTTCATCTGCAAAACCAGCCCTCTTATAGTACCAGCCTCTTAGGATTATTGTCAAATAAATGAGACAAAGCAAGTCAAGTACCCAGGGCAGTGTCTGACACATGGTGTTAGTGATTATCATCACCATGACCAGAACAACCATTCCTCAACCTGAATAGTAGTCAGCAGAAGTCTGAGTTCCGAGGGAATTTATATAATGTCTAATTTAGTGGAACTTCAATTTTCTGGCATCTGGAGCACATGGTTATATGCCCCCACGAGGTGCATGATTGCTTAGAATAGACAAAATTGACTTCCACAAAGGTCAGGTGTATAATGGAGGCAGCAGCTGGATGGGCATAGAAGAGAAGGGCTCCCTTCATCCACAGCCACTGCCCACGTGGGTAAGTCAGATCAGGGATTAGAGCTTAGCTTTGACATTCCCACAGAATCTCAGAGAAGCACCTTAACCTCTGTGATTTACGAATAACACCGGTATAGAAGGCATGCTTACTTGTTGGCTAGATGGGAAAGCCAAATAAGACCCTATGTAAAAGCACTTTGCAGACTGTATAGCCATAAACCATCAAAGTTCAGTTATTATCCTAGACCTCCTTCCCCACTATAAGCATTGATTGACCTCAAATTGCTCCTTGCCAATTTGAGATTTTTCTATATTTAGTGCAGAAGTCCCCCCTTAGGGACTTCAGTATCCTATCATACAATAGCCTCTTTCCAGATCCAAGGTTCCCCTTGGTGGCTGGCCTGTTAGCTACACTCCACTGTGTAACACAGCAGCATACCAAGCTACTAACTACTACCTAACCCAATATTTTCTGAATATGTCTCATTGTGAAACATCCAGTGTTTATTAAAAATAGAGTTCTCAGATGCCCCATAAGATTTACCGGACCCAAGTCTAAAAATGGACCTTAGGACATTTTTAACAAAAGCCACAGGTGATTTTGTGATTTGGCGAGTTTGGGAAACAGTAAACTAATGAATGTAAATGTGTTAGTTAACTAATACACTACTCTATCTGGGCTTAACCCAATGAAAATATTCAGCTTCTTAAAATATCCTAAAAGAGTTATACTAATTCTGGAAATTCCAGGAAGAACCCTAGAGAGGATTTATGTATGACTAAAGAGAATTCTTTAAATCACACTGTTAGGAGAGATGTTTATTAAATTCTACACACATTGTTTCATAGTTCCATAGTTTAAGAGAGATTCTGAATATCCTTGGTAGAAAAGCTGTAAAATGATCAAATGATTGGAAACACCAAACAACAAAAAGTTGTAAAGTAATTAAACCTATATAAATCCAGAGATATACCACGTTAGCAAAAGTCTTCACCTTTGAGCAGAGATATTATCTTGGTGATTTCAATATGCACATTCCCCTCTACATTTTAACATCTCTGAAACCAGAATGTACCTTACAGCTGATTGGCTACAATTTTTCTTAGTGATACATCAAATAATAGGGCTTCTTAACACAGTATTTTGTATTCAAAGAAATTGAATTCAATGAAATTCAATGAAATATGGGAATGAAACATAAGACAATGATGTTTTCCTCCATCCCTACTGACAAACAAGTGATCGAGGTTCAGTCTACCCTCTTGCCTATCTCCACAAGCTTGACCACACTTGCAGGTCCACCAGCCAACCAGTCTATCCCACCTGCAGGGATATCTCTCTTCCTATCGCTCTTATTATCTGAAGAACCTATTTTCTTCTGTTTCTCTTGCATCGCCCTTACATTGCTGCCTGCTTGACCAATTAATTTTGGTGCTACCTTATCACTTTACAAACATCTTTGGACTGTAAAACTAGGTGATAAACAACATGAACACAGAAATTTGCCCTTGTCTCTTGTTTTTCTCCAGAGCCTCACACAGAGCAGCTACCTGGCAATATTCAATAAATACTGAGGATGATGGTGCTTAAGGAGGGTGACCATATATACAGTTCATCATCCAGGCCAGGACAGTTTGGAAAGTGAAAGGGGGAATATTTATGAATATTTATGTGAGAAAACAGAAACAGGAACTATCAGAGCAAATGTGGTGCCTCTATAATTGGAGGTCTTCCCTAGTCTATTTGAGGGCAGGGATAATGTGATACTCACTCCCATTCCCACAATACAAATAGCACAGTGCTTCATACCCCTTTACCAAATTAGGTATAACTCCCTTGTTATGTACAAAATAATGTAGTTTTAATCAACCTGTACCATCTTCATCCCGATGGCTCCCCAAATATGTATCATTGTTTTCCAGGAAAATGGAATTATTTTCAAGGACCAACAGTTATCTTAGCGCCCCTGCTGATATTAACAATTTCCCAAAGATGTCAACATGCTAACCCCCAGAATATGTGACTTTGTTACCAGCAGAGTAAAATGAATTTTGCAGGTGTGATTAAGGTAAGGATCTTGAGATGGGGAGATATTGTCCTCGGTTACCTGTGTGGGCCTAACTTACTGGTAATCAGAAGGTTCCTTATAAGGAAAAATAAAGGAGACAGAGAGTTGGAGTCAGAGAGAGATGAGAAGATGCTGCATTGCTAGCCGTGGAGACAGAGAACACGGCCACAAGTCAAGGGATGTATTTGGTCTTGAGAAGCTGGAAAAAGCAAGGAAATGGCTTCTTCCTGAGAATTGCCTGAAGGATCACAGCTCTGCCAATGTGTTCTAAACTTCTGGCTTCCAAAACCATAAGATAAAACATTTGTAGTAATCTGTTATAGCAGCCATAGAAAACTGCTTCACCATCTTAACTGTGCGAACTAATCAAAACCCAGCTCATTCTTCATCCATTTCCAGATTCATGCACCTGAATGTAACCTCTGCATGATTTAACCGCTCCCTGTTTTGGGCTTCCCTTATAGCATTTACTTTATTTGACAGTAATGTAAGCAAATATTTGCTTTTCTTATCTGCCCCTTTAGATGTAAGTGATAGAAACCCAATTAAAACTAACTTAAACAAAAGAAGAATTTACTGAATCATGTGACTGGAAAAACCCAGCCATGGAGCTTTAGGTAAACTTGGATCCAAGTGCTTGAAGTCATCAAGTATCACGCTCTCTGTGTTGGCTTTATTCCCAGGTAGACTTTCCATTTACGGTGACAACAATGATCACCAGCACCTGGGGTAGGTTTATAGTCTACCTATTTAGCAGTGGCTGCTGAAAGACTAGTTCTAAATTGTTTCAACAAAAGTTTCAGGACTGAGTCTTTTTGGTCTGGTCTTGGACATGTCCCCATCATCGAACCAATTCCTGTGGTCAAGGGAGTGGAGTTGGCTCTAATAGGCCAGGCTTGGGTCAAAGAGCGACTAACTCATCCCAATTTGCCTGGGATTCTTCTGGTTTCCCATGCCCCAGGAACCCCATTGGTTCAGGGCAAACTGGGATAGTTGGTTACCCTGGGCCTCCATGCTGGGGATGAGGAAAGATGTGGTCAGCCCCAAATGACTCTCACAGACTAAAATTGAAAATGAAGTGGTTCCTGGAGGAACCCCCAGAAGAAAAGGAAATGAATGCCACGTGGGCAAAAGCAACAGAGAGGTATCTTCTCCATTCACCTTTCTAGATGAGAGCTACCTTGAAGGAAGGCAGGAACTGAATCTTACCCATTTTTATATCTTTTTTAAAAATTAGTACTTTGCTTTCTACCTAGAAAAGCCTCAAAAGAATTTATACTGTTTCTTGGACCACTTTATTAAATTCTTGAAAAAATTCCTTGAGAGTGAGAAATATCTAATACTTGTTCATGATGGATAATATAGAATCACATTTAACAGAAGTATTTAACAATAGTTTACAATCTTACTTGATTGAGATTGTTAAAATGTAATCTTGCAGAAAATGGGGTGGGTGGAAAGTTTTAGTTAAACTTTCAAAATCACTGAAGTACTATGACCCACCCCCAGTCCTTTCCACTCCCCTTTATATATATATATTTTTTAAAGATTTTATTTATTTATTCATGATAGTCACAGAGAGAGAGAGAGAGGCAGAGACACAGGCAGAGGGAGAAGCAGGCTCCATGCACCGGGAGCCCGATGTGGGATTCGATCCCGGGTCTCCAGGATCGCGCCCTGGGCCAAAGGCAGGCGCCAAACCGCTGCGCCACCCAGGGATCCCCACTCCCCTTTATATTAAAGATAAAACTTGTATTGTGTTTACAGTAACATCTAATATGTATTAAAAAGTGGAACTTAAAATACCCTTCTAGTGATTTGAAATTCTATTCACTAGTTTCGGTTTTGTTATTTAAGGAGACTGAGCAGTGGATAGGAATTGTTTTTCTTTGGGAAGGGTGTGGCTTTTCCTCTGAAACTTTTTTTTCTGTAACTTCTAATTTCTGACCCATCCCTTCCAGCAATGAGTTATGCACCCCAATTAGGAGTTTAAAAAAAAAAAAGTAGCTTCTTAAAGAGCTCTGTCTTTGATCACAAAAGCAGGATACAAATTTTAAAGTATGTTACGCTAATGCTAAATCTTGAGGCTAATAAATGGGAGGAAAAAGAAGAGACTGCCTTCAACATACTGCTTCCCAACTTGACATTGGCCAGGGGTCAAAGGTTCTTAATTACAATTAAATTTTGTATATTTAGCCAAGTCAATTCTCTGAGGCACAACATTCATTTGTAAATGATGAGTTTAGATCATTGTTCCTAGCTCCCATTTTAATCTCTAACACAAAATACGTTTAAACTTTCTCCATATTTCTAAGATGCATATAAGATTTCTTTTTCAAGAAAATTATAAATGTCATCATTTTGCCTGTTAAATAAAACATTATGTATGTTTCAAATCACTTTGGAAAAGAAGAATTTAAGATATTGTTATATTTTGTTTTATTATCAGTAAGTTCCTCCAGTAACTCTATAATGTGGTTTGTGGGAGAGTTACCTGCACTTATTCCCCTTCATTCTCATTGAGAAAAACGGCACAGTTTGGGAAAGATCTCGGCTCAGGGTTTGGACTGAATTGATCCCCTGGTAATTCTACATTCTTTGCTGGCTTAAATTTGGGCATATGACACAGTTCTAGTCAAAGTAAGAGAAAGAGATGGTGGCTGGAGACTTCTGAGAAGGAGAAAAGAAACCTAGAATTCACTTTATTGTCCAGAGGAAGTGAAAAATGAATCATACAGATCCTGTTGCTACTTTTATGTTTACCACTAGAGGAACCAGAAGCCAAGTCTGTTAGTAGCTCAGTGGAGAGTTAGAAACAATCTAGTACTGTGGTGACATTGTTGAGGTGCTAATTCAATCAGTCCCAAAGCCTATCCTACCTATGGACTTCTATTTCATGAGATTATAAATACCCTTATTATTTATGTTCATCTGAAACAAGTTTTCAGTTATGGTTAAAATAGTAAATATTTGAAGGATAACAGAAGCTCGGTGCCAAAAGATCCTTATGAATCATTTTGTCCCCCTGTCTTCAACCACATCATCTATAAGACAGACACCAGGCTGCGTAGGATTCCCTGATCTCACCCAGCTATGCAGGCAGTGGCCTGGATGAAGGGAGCCTTTCTCCCCAATGCCTAACCAGTTGCTGTCTCCACTACACATCTAACTTTTGTGAAAGTCAGTTTTGTCTACTCTTCAAGCAATCGTGTGCACCAGATGCCAGAAAATTTAAGTGCCACTAAATTGGACATTACATAAATTCCTCTGGAACTCAGACTTTTGCGGACTACTGTTCAGGTTGGGGAATGGTTTTTCTGGTCATGGTGATAATAATCACTAACACTTACCATGTGTCAGACATTGCACTGGGTACTTGACTTGCTTTGTCTCATTTATTTGACAATAATCCTAAGAGGCTGGTACTATAAAAGGGCTGGTTCTGCAGATGAGGAATTGGAGGCTCAACTAGGTCGAGCGAGACACTGACCCTAGATGGCTGAGCTACTGAGTGTCAGAGTGGGTATTAAAAATTAGGTCTGGGGACACTTGGGTGGCTCAGTGGTTGAGCGCCTACCTTTGGCTCAGGGCATGGTCCTGGAGTCCCGGGATCGAGTCTCACATCCGGTTCCCTTCAGGGAGCCTGCTTCTCCCTCTGCCTGTGTCTCTGCCTCTCTCTCTCTCTCTCTCTATCTATCTCTGTGTGTGTGTCTCTCATGAATAAATAAAAAAAATCTTAAAAAAAATGAGTTGATGCCCAACTGACTGAGTCACATAGGCTCCCCTTAAAGAATATATATATATATTTTAAGATTTTATTTATTTATCCATGAGAGACACACAAAGAAAGAGGCAGAGACACAGGCAGAAAGAGAAGCAGGCTCCTCGCAGGGAGCCCAATATGGGACTTGATCCCAGGGCCCCAGGATCACACCCTGAGCCAAAGGCAGCTGCTCAACTTCTGAGCCACCCAGGTGTCCCTAAAGATGATATTTTTTAAGTGACTGTTATGCCCAATATGGTGCTCAAACCCACAACCTCGAAACTGAGTCACATGCTCTACCAACTGAGTCAGCCAGGTGCCCCAATGGTTTCTCTTTTATGATTATAATAACAGCTCTCTCCCTCCCTCCATCCCTGCCCCCTCATAAATAGAAGAGCATGCTATACTTGCTATTCTAAAACATATTTTTTCTCCCTCTGCCTATGTCTCTGCCTCTCTCTGTGTCTCTTATGAATAAATAAAATCTTTTTTAAAATAAAAACTTTATTTAAAAAATCTTTTTAAAAAAGGGGTGAGGGGATGCCTGGGTAGCTCAGGGGTTTAGCGCCTGCCTTCGGTCCAGGGCGTGATCCTGGAGACCCGGGATCGAGTCCCACGTCGGGTTCCCTGCAGGGAGCTTGCTTCTCCCTCTGCCTGTGCCTCTGCCTCTCTGTGTGTCTCTATGAATAAATAAATAAAATCTTAAAAAAAAAAAAAAGGCTCTCAGGGCTTGCATTTTAAAGTGAGGGGAGGCACGACCCCAGAGCAACTTAAAAGTTCCATTATATTCGATAAACATTTAGTGAGTTCCTTTTCGACTCTGCATTCAGCACCGCAAATTACAAAGAGCAAAGGGATACCATCTACTTTACCAATTATGCCTGGGTAACTCAAGCGTTAACAAAGAAATGTTTGGCTCATTTCTCTTTCTACTAGTAAGCTTACAGATGCATTCTGTTCAACTAAGCCTCCACTTACAGGCAGGGGCACAAGCCCATATGCAAGTCAAAAGACGTGCGCGTTTCTCAGCGGGCTCCCCATTGCAAAGATGGTGTTTCTGTGTTTCTTGTGACCTTATTTGTAAACTGCCTACAATTAACTTCGCAAGGAAAGGTGCTCCGTTTTCCAGTCAAACAGGTACTTTGGGTAGAATCACACCGCGTTTATCTCCATTCACCGGAACGAGCTGACGCGGCTCCACACCTGTGCTGGACCCTAGTGCACGCAGCCACAGTTATTTTTCCTGCGGACGCCGAAGTGCCCAGGGGCCCACTACTTAGGAGCGGACTGCGCTTGGCAGCGGCCAGGGGCCTTTCCGGGAGTCGCCGGGTGTCACGTCTCCTGAAGGGCGCCCAGCCCAGGGTGACACGAGAGGGGCGTGCTGGAGGACAGGCTCTAGCCCACGCCAGGTCCCACGCAACCCTCCGAGGCAGCTGTCGCCAGGTGGTACCTGCCTCTAGCCAATCGCCATGGCGGTTACATTTAACGCGGCTGCGGCAGCCAATCCGAGGCCACGTCTCAGCCTGCGCCCCGCCCCCTCCCCCGCCCCGCGCCGCGCTGGGTCCCGGGCGGCGGGCGGCTGCGCACACCCAGAGCGCACCCGGCCGCGCGGTCCTCGGGGCGGAGGGGCTGCTAACCGCGGCGCGGGGCGGGCGGGCCGCTACTGCGCAGGCGCCGCAGGAAGGTCTCGGCTCGCGCGTGTCCCTTGGGGTCGGCTGGCCCCGCGGCCCACGAGCGCCGAGGTCCGCGCCGGCCGCAGCTGGTGAGTGCGCGTGGGGCGCCGGCCTTCCGCAGGGAGGTGCCGCCCCCTCCTCGGTCGGTCGCCCGGGGCTTTGACGCCCGAGGTCCTGGGGCTCAGCAGCCGGGCCCCGGGGCGCGGGCGGGGCCGCCGGGAGGGGGCGCCCTGCGCCGGGCGAGGTGGACGGCGGGGTGCGGGGCGGTCGGCAGGTGCCCGGGGGGCGGGGGGCGGGGGGCGGGGCATTGGATCGGAGTTGATGGCCATTACGTCATCACACTGGAGAACGGATTTCCTAGAAAACCAGAAAGCGAAGATGACCCTTTAGGTGCTTTTGATTGGCTGGACAGCGCGCGAAGCACATGCTGCCCCTCTCGGCGTAGCTACCCCGTGGGGTAAGAGTGTCCCCATTCTGCAGATGCGGAAACTGAGGCTCAGACAGGTAACGTCGCACACGGTACGGCTGCAGACAGGCTTGACCAGGTCTGACCCCGCAGGGCGGTTGCCGTTGCCCATCCACCAGGTGATCTGCAGGGTGGGACCTCAGCCTGAAAACTTGCCAGTGTCCTAGGCAGGCAGATGCTCCGTTGGTGAATGTTACGGTTTTCTTTTGTTTCCGCCACCCCCCCCCCCAAAAAAAAAGTGGAGGGAAGAAAAAAAAATAAAACTGCCCGCCCCGCTCGCCCCCAAGCCGTTCCAGGCCCTTTCAAGGCAGTGAAGCTCATTTGCAAGCAAAGAGGAGATATTTTCTGTAGTTTAGATTAGCTACTGAATAGAACTTGGGAGAAATGTCGGTGACGACACAAGCACCGTGACGGATTATTTTACTCCGTAGGAAGGAAGTGTAGCTGTTCTGGAGATACTAGAGAATTTTGTGTGCCCTGAAAATGGCAGAATTATTTAGAATCCTAGAATTTTTAAGATTGAGAAAGTCCTGCAGAGGGTAGTTTGTTTTTTTTTTTTTTTCCTTAGAACGCTAAGAAAATAATAACCTAGAGGGAACCACCAAAGTTTCCCATGTCCATAGACAATGCTATTTTATTTTAAAGCAGTATAAAAAGTCTTTAGAATAGGGCTTTCGTATTATAAAGCTGATGCTGACAGTGTCTTTCACCATTTCCTGTAACCGCTCTATTCTCACCACTTAACTTGGGCTGAGAATGCCGGTAGGGATTGCCTGACATGCATTCCATCCAGGTAAAAAAGTCATCCCACGGGAGATCCAGCACATTTCACCTCCTGAACTAAAGATGACTACCTACTAGTTCTAGTTACTGTTGGGATGTTTGGGTATAGTCCAGATGAGTCTGCTTTTTTTTTTTTTTCTTCCCTCCACTATTTTTTTTTTTTTAATTACAGAGTTTTTCTCAAAGTTTAGTGATCTAACAGTGATTTTGATCCCTTGAAAACTACTTGAGAACGTTCCACTGGCATTTTGTTTATAGATTAACACCTGCTGTTAGAATGAAAATGCAGTAGACCTAGATAGAGGCACTGCTGATGAACACGTTCTGGCAGGAAAAGTCCTGGTAATCATTTGGAATTTATGACTAGTCTTGTTAGCTTGGTGTCACTAGACTTGTAGACTTGTTGAGGGCATGAATTAGTAAGTGCATAGTAAAGCTACTAAATTGCTCTCTGAGCTTGGCCAGTCACCGGACTTCGGCTCTATCACAAGTAAGAAAAAAAGCATTGAGCTAAATTACTTCTAATTATTTTAGGGTTGCACAGTTGTATTATTCTGCCTGTGGCAGTACAGACTTTTTCCTAACCTAATGGCTTTGTAACTAGAATGGATAAAAAGAAACTAAATTTGAGGGCCTGTTCTAGAACAGAATATGCCTCCCCATTTCACAAACGCCAAAACTGAGTCTGGGGAAGTTAGATTTGCTCACAGTTGTGCATCTAGTAAATGTGAGCTCAAGTTACAGGATCATTCTGATTTCAGAGCCTATAATCTTTCTTTTTTTTTTTTTTAAGATTTTATTTATTTATCCGTGAGAGACACAAAGGGAGAGAGAGAGAGAGAGGCAGAGACACAGGCAGAGGGAGAAGCAGTCTCCATGCAGAGAGCCCGACATGAGACTCGATCCTGGGACCCCAGGATCACACCCTGGGCTGAAGGCGGCGCTAAGCCGCTGAACCATCTGGGGCTGCCCCAATCTTTCCTCTCTGCTTCTAAGCCTGGGGACAAGGATCCTAACAGTGTGCTAATGTATTCCTGAACCCCAGAATAAATAGCACATGTACTTTGAGCATCATTTTTTTTTTCCTTCAAGATTTAGGGAAGAAGGATTTTATATGTATTTTGAGAGAGGTCAGACAAAGGTTTTTATTTTGCTGTTGTTTTTGCATTTGGAAGGTGTTATAAAACATTTTCATGTTAAAAAACCCAAGTCTGTTATGGAGTACAAATTTCACATAATTTGAGGCATAAAATGAGACCACAAAGATGTTTACTGTTTTTTGGCAGGGCATTTCAGATGCTTTTTAAAAAGGATTACAATTTCATTCCCTCTTTTTTTGTTGTTAATATAATAGTTTTATTGAGATATAATTCACACACTATCCACTTTATTTGAAGTGTACAGTTTAATGGAGTCGTGGGATCATCACCACAGTCAATATGAGAACATGTCATCACCTCAAAAAGACACCTCATACCATTGTAATTTACTCCCCATTTCTCCCCAACCCCTTGCCACAAACACTATCAATGTACTTCCATCTCTAATAGATTTGCCTGACTTAGGCATTTCATCTAAAGAGTCATATATTAAGAGATCTTTTATGATTGCCTTCTTTCCCTTAGTGTGTCAAGGTTTATCCACTTGTAGTGTATGTTAGCACTTCCTTCCTTTTTATTGTCAAATAATATTTCATGGTATGGATAGACCACATTTTATTATCCATTTATCAGGACGCCCGATTGGCTTAGCAGTTGGACATCTGCCTCCGGCTCAGGGAGTGATCCCGGGATCCAGGATCAAGTCCCACATCAGGCTCCTTGCAGGGAACCTGCTTCTCCCTCTGTCTGTGTCTCTGCCTCTCTCTCTCTCTCTCTCTCTCTGTCGCTCATGAATAAATAAATAAAATCTTAAAAAAAAGTTATGTATCCATTTATCATCACCTGATGGCCTATTTGAGTTGTTTCCACTTCTTGGCCATTAAAGATAATGCTGTTGTGAACATTTATGTTTTAGTGTGAGCATCTGTTTTAATTTCTTTAGGGCGTATACTGGATAATATGGTGACTCTGGTTAAAGAACTGCCACAGTGTTTTCCAGGTGGCTCTCTCACTTTATGTTCTCACCAGCACTGTATAAAAGTTCCAGTTTCTTTGTATCCTTACTAACTCTTGTTCTGTGTCTTTTTGATTCTCTCCATCCTAGTGGGTCTGAAATGCTATTTCATTGTGGTTTTGATTTGCATTTCCCTGATGACTAATGATGTTGAACATCATTTCATGTGCTTATTTGCCACCTGTATATCTTTGGAAAAATATCTTTGAGATCCTTTGCTCATTTTTTAATTGGATTATTTGACTTTATTTTTAAGTTATAATATTTACATATTCTAAGTACAGATCACTTAGAGATGATTTGCAAATATTTTCTCCCATTCTGTGGGTTGTCTTTTCTCTTCATGGTATTCCTTAGAGCACAAAAGTCAAGTCTTATTTATTTATTTATTTATTTATTTATCACTTGTTCTTTTGGTGTTGTACCTAAGAAGGTTTTGCCTAACTCAAGGTCATGAAGATATACTTCTGTATTTTCTTTTAAGAGTTTTATAGTTTTAGCTCTAAATTTTGGTCCATGAACCATTTATGGTTAATTTTGGTGTATAGGATAAGATGAGGGTTCCAGATTCATTCTCTAGCATAATGGATATCCAGCTGTCCAGGCACCATTTGTTGAATTGCTTTGATACCTCTCTGTTCTTAGAGATGACTCTGTTGAAGAAGGTTTGGACATACTATAATATTCCAGTTGTAGTAATTCATCAAAGGGCTTAGTGTTAAAAACAACTTTAGGATGTATGGCTCTCAAGCACAGCATTACAAAGAAGTTTTGGTATTATAGAACAGAGTTCATTCACCCTTGTCTTTGTTCTTTCAGGATGACAGCCTGATTCATTACTTTGATTATTTATGCCCCTATTGTATTATAGATTTGAAAAGTATAAAGCCCATATTCCCTGATACATGGCACATACATACATTTTTGTTGTATAGTCTTCATTATATTAGATATGTATTGAGTGATTAAAAAAAAATAACCTAAAAGAGTGTTTAGGCAAGACTTCATGTTGCAGGAGGTAACTTCAGGACGTTTGGGAGCACAGCTGTCACTGAAGAGCTATTATAGGTCACCTCTAGGTCGCCTAGAAAAATGGCTGTTATAGTTTACATGACTTTGTAATACATTTGAACAAGATGGGATGGTGAAATATGGTGAAAGGAAAGTATGGTTGGCAATGATTTCTGTAACTGTTTCACAGTAATTTGCATGTGGGTTGGGCCTGGATGCTGTAGGGCTTGAATTCTTTCCGGGCTGAAGTGTTTGTATAGACAGGGGAAGTCCTTGGACTTTTTTTAGGGGAGTGCTATGAACAGAGCTACGCCCAGGAAGATTAAGTTGGGAGTAGACGTGAGGTGAGAAAGGGGAGGGTGAAGAAGGTAGGAAGGTCACATAAGAGAGAGAAGTGCTCCCACAGGAAGTAATATGGGCTTTAAGAGGTACGCCACACTAAAGATGGAAAAGAATGGGTAGCTGTTGAGAATGCACGTTCCTGGCTTCTACACTGGCCTGACTGAATTGGACTTTCCTAGGTGTAAAGACTGGGCAGCTGCACTTGTAAGAAGTCCCCTCTGAATTTTAGGTCTACTCTGCTGTAGTGGATGGTATGTGAATAGAATCAACACTAGGCTGGCACCTATGGTTTACTCAGAGCAGTTCTGTCGAGAGAATGAGGAAGCTGTTTTAAAGGATGGGGAACTAAGGAAAGGAAAAAGACTTGGAGGTGCAGAGAATGCATGCAGTTTGACATATATCAGAACTTGACTTGCCAGCAGAATAGTTTGTTCGGTGGACTTGGTGTGGTATGTAAACTGGTTACTGAGGGAAAGAGCCAGGGCAGTAAATAAAGACAGTTTTGTTTTTTAATTGATTTATGAGCATCTTTAAGATACTGTACAACCTATTTGCTCTTCCAACTCCTACTGGAAACAAATATTATGTATGGGAAAGTATCTATTCTCAGAGAAAACAGGGAATCTGCTCAATCCAAGCTTTCATGGAGACCAGCATGACCTCCACACAAGTTCTCAGGTTGCTGGAACCTAGGGCAGCAGCCTGCATGATATTGGTGTGTGACTGAACTTGTACTGACTGTCTGAGGGAGGGGGTGAGTTGTGCATGAGCACTAGGTTGGGGACACCAAATAATGAATGAAAAGAGAAATGCCATTCTCTCAATTCTTAAGAGTTGTTATTACTGAGCTGTGGCTGAGGCTGTGTCTGTACAGTGTGTCTCCTATACCAAACATGATTGTTCGTTACCCTTCTCTTTGGAGAGGTGATTTGATTTTGTTATTCGTACTATTTTTGGTTTCATGGATGGCACTAGCAACAGATGATCCATACCCGACAGGCAGAAGGCAGCCCATCTCAGGTGAAAATCGTAGACTTTACGGACCCAGAGTCCTTCCCAGACAAGATCCTGTGCCTTTGGTCTTCACAATTTTAAGTCCCTGGTTCTGAGACGGTCACAGCTTCAGTCAACAAATGTTTGAATGCGTACACACACAGATCACCTAGCTGGTATGTTTGAAGGAAAAGTCTTTGCCTTCAAGTAATTGCGGTTTAGTTGGGAGAAAGAACATACAATAAATGGCTCATGAACTTAATCATCATGTCAGCACGTCGCTGCCTCTCCCCAGGACCTCCAGGTGCACACACCTGCGGCCAAACCTTGGGTCTTCTTACTCTGAAATACGGAATTCACTCTCCTCTTTCTGACTACAGCCTCACATCCCTGCAGCTTCCCTCAGAACCTGTAGTCCAGAAGCCTTCTCCTTCACGCATCTATATCCGTTTCAGCGTAGATGCTGCAGTTCAGATTTTAACCGCTCCTAAGTCAGGATCTTCAACTTTCTTCGTTATACTTCAGTTTCTGGCAGAGTCTTAAGTACAGGCAGCATCAGCTGCCGGTATTGTTCAGGCCTGTGCCAGGGCCCCTGAGTAGCTAGAGAAAAACCTGTCAACAGTGTCACTAAAAACTCATGACCCCCGCTGTCAGCCTCGACCACCAGTCCTCCTGTTGCCCTGTACTCTCCCATCCTCCCTGTTGGCCATTTCAGACATTCTCTGTTTCTCAAACCCTCGAACCTTTTGCCATCCTACTTCCTCTGAGTAGTTGCCCCTACCTTTTGTAGCAAGAGAATATGGCTCCCTTCAGCCCCAACCCTCAGACTTGTTAGCTTACCCAGCCTTAGCTGCTTCTCTCCTATTACTATGAAAGAGATACCCTGTCCTATCTAAGTCCCCTGTGCTGTTTTCTGAAGGACCAAAGATGATAGAGACTGAAGGCAGGGAGATTTATTATGGGAAACTTGTTTTTATAAACAGTGGATTATCTAAGTAAATAAGCAGAGAGAGCTGCGAGCCTCGGGTATTAGGCAGATACTTATATCCTTGATAGTAAAAAGGAAGTTTAAGGGATTTGGTGAAGTTCATCTCAACAGCTCTTGGATTTCTTCAGAAGTCACTGTGGCAGTCAGGTCCCTATAGGCTTTGTCAGTTTGTTAACCTTATGTAAATACTGGGAATGTATAGACAAGTGGAGTCTTTTTCCTCATATAATATTTCTTTCTTTGTTCCCCCCCCCCCTTTTTAAGGATTTTATTTATTTATTCATGAGAGACACACAGAGAAAGAGGCAGAGACATAGAGGGAGAAGCAGGCTCCATGCAAGGAGCCCGATGTGGGACTTGATCCCGGGACTCCAGGATCACACCTGGGCTGAAGGCAGGCACTAAACTGCTGAGCCACCCGGGCTGCCCTCTTTGCCCTTTTTTAATGCCAATATCTTCAGCAGGAACTGGCAGTGAGCCCATATGGTAGAATTTCTACCTATTTCTGTGGCTTAAAAGGAACAGAGGTTACCAGTTACTAAACTAGAAACATAATCTCCCTCTCTGGAGCCTCTAAAGACTTGGTATTATTTCTGTTTTGTGCAAAAGGATCATTTTTCTTTTTTCATCCGTTCTTACTAAGTTTTTTGAAAGATTTTATTTTTAAGTAATCTCTATACCTAACACGGGGTGTGAACTTACACCCCAAGAACAAGAGTCCCTGGCTACCCTGACTGAGCCAGCCAGGCGCCCCTGACCTTATTAGGTCTTTAGAATAATTTCTGCTACTACAGACAAGCAAGACAACCAAACGGGAGTATTTCTGTGGAGTATAAGAATGGCCCATACCCCCTGCAGAGTGTGAAGGCTGGGGTAGGACATACATAAATAGGAAATTGGACAAGTAAAGGCAATTTTTGTTTTTCTTTCCAATTTTAGCTTTATTCAGTTAACTTTCAGTAAATGACATTATTTGATTTTAAGTTGATATGAAAGCATATAGAAAGTTAATAAATTGTGGTTCTCTTTGCCTAGTGGCTAAATTTCTGAAACTTAATCCAGGTCACAACAGCACTACCACTTATGAACTGTGTTTTTATATTTTAGGAACCCTGATTGCTTTCCTTCAACACATTCATTATGAAGTTACTAGTAATACTTTTATTTTCTGGACTTATAACTGGTTATAGAGGTAACTCTTCCCATAGCTTGCCATCCAAGTTACTACTGGTGTCCTTTGATGGTTTCAGAGCTGACTATCTACAGGACTATGAATTTCCTCATCTCCAGAATTTTATCAAAGAAGGAGTCCTGGTAGAGCATGTTAAAAATGTTTTTATCACAAAAACATTTCCAAACCACTACAGTATTGTGACAGGCTTGTATGAAGAAAGCCATGGCATCGTGGCTAATTCCATGTATGATGCAAGCACAAAGAAACGTTTTTCTGACTTTGATGACAAGGATCCTTTTTGGTGGAATGAAGCAGAACCTATTTGGGTGACCAACCAGCTTCAGGAAAACAGATCAAGTGCTGCTGCTATGTGGCCTGGCACTGATGTACCCATTCACAATACCACACCTTCCTATTTTATGAATTATAGCTCTTCAGTGTCATTTGAGGAGAGACTAAATAACATTACCATGTGGCTGATGAATTCGAACCCACCGGTCACTTTTGCAACACTTTACTGGGAAGAACCAGATGCAAGTGGCCACAAATACGGACCTGAAGATAAAGAAAACATGTACAGAGTGTTGAAAGGAATAGATGATCTCATTGGTGAGCTAGTCCACAGACTCAAGGTGCTAGGATTGTGGGAAAATCTCAACGTGATCATTACAAGTGATCATGGGATGACCCAGTGCTCAAAGGAGAGACTGATAAACTTGGATCTCTGCATTGATAATTCAAGCTACACTCTTGTAGATTTGACTCCAGTTGCTGCCCTACTTCCCAAGATAAGTAAGTAACCTTTCAGCTGAGGGATATTTGAAGGGAGCAACTGAATGAGGAGGGAGGGTTTTGTAAAAGAATACAACTCTGGCTTTTTGTAGGGCAGTACCATCTATTCTTCCTCAGAGTGGGAATTATATGTTTTTCCCCTTAATTTACAAGTCTTTAAGCAGTTAGCTTAAGGTTCATGTTCAAAGAGATTACTTCTTTGCTTTTTGATACATTTCTTAATTATTCACCCTAACGGAAAAAGAAGATTTTTATCCTTAAGAAAGATCTTGGATTTTTGTGTGAGATATGCTATTTATCTATTGATCTTAGAATTAGTAATTAGCTGTAATATATAACTACTTTCTATTTACTTAGGAAGCTATACGTGAAAATTGTCCCCTTTTGTATAAAAGTCCACCAGAGAGAATCACAAAATGAAAAAAGAGATACTAGAATGCCTGGAAAGATAAAGGGAGGGGTGTGTGTGTGTGTGTGTGTGTGTGTGTGTGTCTCTCCCCAACAATGTCACATAATTATTATTGCACTGCTTTTTTAAGAAGTAAAAATGATTTAATAGATGACATTGTTCAGGATTTATTTCCAGTTATTCTAGTTAGAAATTTTTTTTTCTTCATCAACCAATCATGACTTTTTTTCCTTGACTGTTTTCCTTTTTCTTCCAGATATCACGGAGGTTTATAACAAACTGAAAGTCTGTGACCCTCACATGAACGTTTATCTCAAAGAAGAGATTCCTGCCAGATTTCATTACCAACATAATGATCGAATTCAGCCTATTATTTTGGTTGCTGATGAAGGCTGGACAATTGTGTTAAATAAATCATTATCAAAATGTAAGTATTCATTTCAGACATTTCTGTTGTACTCTGGGGATAAATCACAGGTTGTGACATTGTTCTGTTAACAAGGTACTTTAATTTAGAGATATTAACAGTGTATAACCAGTTCACTTTTTGACTGGGTAATTCTCAGGTTTTCATTCAATAGAAATTTATAACCACAGTTTGACCCCTAGATGAGGAGGCTGGGTGGCCTTAGGGCAGAGGTGTAGTTTTACTTTCTTACCCACACTGCAGTTACTGTTAGTAACTTTCAAGGTTGGTTCTCTTGATTTGTAGAAAATGAGAGAGAAGTAAAGCAACAAAGTAAAAAGGGAGAGATTCCAGGGGAATCTCTGAGTTCAAATGCTTTTTTAAATTGTTTGTGTGTGTTAAACATTGTCCAAGTACCTGAGCGCTGTAGCTGTTTCACTGGAGGAGAACTAGAAGGTGAACAAACAGAAATCTACCCAGTAAACAAACAAGGTGTATCAAAATCTCTCCTCCAGCTGAGGAGATATAGAGGGGTGAGTTACAGGTCTTTCCTGAACCCAAGTTTATTTATCCAGCTATTTATCCATATGTTAGATTTGGTTTGAATACTTCTTTTAAAAACTGGCTTTGTAGTCTGTAGCAAGAGTCAGAATACTTTTTCTGTAAAAGGCCAGATAGTAAATATGTTAGACTTTATAGGCCAGCTGGTCTTTCTCACTCAATTCTGCCTTTGTAGTAGGAAAGCAGCCTGGACATTCTGTAAACAGACCAATTTGGGGTGTTGAAATGAAACTTTGTTTACAGAAGCAGGTGGAAGGCTGATTTTGGCCAGGGGCTGTCTTGAGCAGTGTGCAGATCCTTGATCTATAGCAAATCAGAAGCTTCAGAGAAGGATATAAGACTAAAGGTTAAGGGAGTTTATAAGTTATTTATATTTATGTACTCACTGTTGAAAACTGAGAAAACATGGAAAAACTTAGAAAAGAAAAAACAAACTATCCATACAGAGGTACAGAGTTTTTTTCTATTACATATACATATGTATGTATATGTCTATAGTGTCTTCTGTTGATCACATTCATTATTTTTATTATGAAATATTTCAAACAAGGGATCCCTGGGTGGCTCAGTGGTTTAGCGCCGCCTTTAGCCCAGGACGTGATCCTGGAGTCCCGGGATCGAGTCCCATATCCAGCTCTCTGCATGAAGCCTGCTTCTCCCTCTGTCTATGTCTCTGCCTCTTTCTGTGTGTCTCTCATGAATAAATAAATAAAATCTTTTTTAAAATATTTTAAACATGAAATTAAAGGATAATATAACACAAACTGATATATTTATTCACCACTCAGTCATTTGCACTTCTTAAGAAAGCAGGAGCTTATCAGTGCAACAGGTGTACACTAAAAGTCAGTATTTGCCAAAATAAAGCTAAAAACTGAGAATGTGGTATTGCGGTTCTATCCAGGACTGTCATGTTTTTCTGAGTTCGATTTGGAGTTAAAGGTGAACTGGTTAGACTTCGCATTCAGTGTAAGAACCCTTTCTACAACATTCTCACCTGGCCTTCCAGAGGTTGAGGCATTCATTCATTATCGATAAACCAGGAGTGTATTACATAATCCTCTTATCACAGGAGCAATTGATGTAGGTAGGCTGCAGATTCACTTCTTCCCTCTTCATGGGTTTTACTCGCCTCTGTTCTCCCTAGTTATTCAGGACCCTCCACCCAGCCACTCTTATTCTCTCTCTTTTTTTATACAATCATTAGTGCTCTTTGCATGCACACACTGCTGGAAATGGAGGGGTGAAATGAGTGGGGATAGCACTGAAAGGTGCATCAGGCTGAGAAATAGTTGTGTTTTTGTTTTTGTTTTTGTTTTTTTTAAGATTTATTTATTCATGCGAGACACAGAGAGAGAGAGAGAGGCAGAGACACAGGCGGAGGAAGCAGCAAGCTCCTTGCAGGGAGCCCAATGAGGGACTTGATCCCTGATCCTGGGATCAGGCCCTGAGCTGAAGGTAGAAGTTCAACCGCTCAGGTACCCAAGTGTCCCAAGAAATAGTTTTTAAAGACTCAGGTCATGATCACTTGGAAAAGGGGTGTGTGTGTGAAATAGGGGACATGGCTGAGTTGAAAAACACAGAAAATTTCATTTCTAACCCTCACCTGTTTTAAGTGATCAGAATTTTTAAAGATTCTATTTAATTATTTGAGAGCAAGAACAGAAACAGGGGCAGGGTCAGAGCAGAGCTCGGAGAGGGAGAAGCAGACTTTCCACTAAACAGATCACCCGATGCAGGGGCTCTATCCCAGGACCCTGGGATCAGCTTAACCCCTGAGCCACCCAGGCATCCCACTAATTACAATTTTAATGGATGAGAGTTACACTGGCAAGAATCAATATATTTACACTAGAAGCAAGTTATTTTGTAATAGAAAAATCAGTCTTTCTGTTAAGAACTAACATACTTTCTGTTCTTTTTTCAGTAGGTGACCATGGCTATGATAATTCTTTGTCTAGTATGCATCCATTTCTAGCTGCCCACGGTCCTGCATTTCACAAAGGCTACAAACAAAGCACAATTAACAGTGTGGATATTTATCCAATGATGTGCCACATCCTGGGATTAAAACCACATCCCAATAATGGAACCTTTGGTCATACGAAGTGTTTGTTAGTTGACCAGTGGTGCATTAATCTCCCAGAAGCCATCGGAATTGTTATTGGTGCGCTCTTGGTCTTAACCACACTAACATGCCTCATAATAATCATGCAGAATAGACTGTCTGTACCCCGTCCATTTTCCCGACTTCAGCTGCAAGAAGATGATGATGATCCTTTAATTGAGTAACATGCTGGAGTTTATACGGAATATCTTTGATTAGTCACAAAACCAAGGATACACTCAAAAAATGGTGTTCTAAGGATGAAAAATATACCTTGAAAGACAAAAAACTTAGACTAAGCATGCTAGAATTACTTTGTTTTTCCTTGTGCTTTGTTTTGGTGTATCAGCTAATTAACAAAAAACCCTGACCATAGTAAAAATTTCTAGTAAGTCAACATAAACTATTTCTCTAACTAGAAACTTTAAGAAAAATGATTGCCTCTGGTTTTTTTTGCTATGAAGATGACACATTTTTAAATAAAAATATACCAAAATTTAGTAGGCATGCTTTTCTAATAAATTTTTATATTTGTAACTGAAACAACAGAAATCTTTATGCAATTAGTGGATTTTGGATTTTGTGTATCAGGAAGGAAAAGTTTTCTATATTTTTATATTTCATGACTTTAATAGAGTTTGTATCCCAAGTAAACCTGTGACATAGGAAGACCTCTGTGGTGGTTAATAAAATTGGTTATCCAGGCAGAACAGATCTAGCATAGGAAGAAATTATTTTAAGAAAAGCTGTTATAAAAAAACACAACAAAGACTATGTGATACAAAGCCTGAGTCTTCACCATTGTGTCGTTGTTAAGGTTTGTAAGCTATTGAAGCCACAAAAGATACCTTTTGAAGATTGTTGCTGATAAGAAATTAAGAAAATAGAATTGCTTTTCTCAATCTGTGCTTAATGCCTTTGTGTAAGTCATTTGTATGTGTGTATGTGTGTGCACAAGTGCGTTTGCACTTATGAATGTGTAGACTTCCTGTGACTGACGGAAGGTGGTCAGAGGCAGCTGGTCTGCGGGCTGACTTCCACATTCCCACGGAATGTGGCTCTCAGCAAAGAGTATATTTGCACTTCATATTTGTTTACTTTCTTCTGACTCACAAGCTAAAGTTGTAACTTAAGAAAGTTCGTTAGTTTTTGTTAGCTATTTAGCTTCCTCATGTTGTATGTTGTAGCCAGAGGTATCCAAGTGGTGTAAAAAAAATTCATGACCAAATACAAGTCTGGCTTCAATTGGGTCAGAATGGGGAGGAGATTTTGCTATCTACCTTTGAGATATTTATGCCTTACTTTTTAGGCAATAGAGTAGTTAAATTTAAAATGGAACCTGATATCTTTTGATCCTTCCCACTGTTCATATGTTAAGTGGCAGAGTAAACTCTTAAGCACTGTTAACATTCTGTAGGCCTGAGTCCTGCCTCTGCTTTTTCTCCAGTGTTTGGTTCACAGAAATAATTGCTCCGATTTTTTTTTTAACATACATGTTCAAAGCTAAGGAATTGTTTTGAAGAACTACCATCCTACCTTTGCTAGGTGGTACTTTCTAATTGAATCAGCTAATATGCAGAAACCGAGTTGTGGCAGACTAGATTGTATCTAGTAAAGCAAAAATTGGCTTCAAGAACCGTATCAGGACCTGAGACAAGCAATTAATAGTGTGATGTTTAAAGTTTTGACGATATAAAATAATCTAAGTAACTGTTTTACAGATTTTTAAAAATCTGTAGTAAATATGCAACGGAGTTAAATGCTGATTACCTGTGGTGGTCAAGAACGATGGTGCCAGTCATCAAACATATAATTCATCCTATTTGGTCTCTGCTAATTTTGTGATCATAGTATTCATTCAGCATCTGTTGTTCTTGAGAATCATTTCTACAGCCTGCATAAGTAGTTCATGCTATTGGTCATAAGCTGACTATTAAGAACAGCACAATAAATAAATGAAGTAAAGCCAATAGCGCTAATTTTGCTTTTTGACCACGTTTATTTCATTTTTTTCCTTCCGTAAAAGTTATCCTAGAGGTTGTTTTTCTGAACAAAATAATAGAAAAATTTCTTCCTGTTTCAATTTCCATTTAAAAGAAAAACAACAGTCACATTTAATACAGTAGACACTTTTTGAAGTATCTACAATAGTTGCAGGATATTTTATACTAGATCAGTAGAGCTTGGTCCTTGCATTGCTGTGAGTTTTAGTGAGCATCTAGCCTGTGAGTGCATTTCATATAGGATGGAATAGGAAGGGATGTCCTGTCAATGTCTTAACACTTTGAACAAGACACTTAACCTATTTTCTTGTCTTTCATTCCATTCTCAAAATACTAACTTTAATTAAAATTATAAACTTTTTTGTATATATGCTGATGGGACAAAACCATATTTATTTAATCAAAGAGATGTTTATATATTATTTTGAACTTTGTGTTAATTCATTTGTATCTTTAAAAAATTATCACCATTAAAGCCAATGACTCCTCTAGTGCACTGAGAAAATCTTTCTAGTAAGCTAGCCTTTTGCAATAAGGTTCTGGTCTGTATTTTGTTAAGTAATTGACTAATATCTTGACATGTTTTTCTGGGTGAAAGTATTTGGCTACAGGAAACATTTAACTGTTTATGACAGTAATACTCAAACGCAGTAGGAAAATGTATTGAGTGGTTTTTGTTAATTTAGTGAGTGAATTCAGAATAACTGCATTTACTTACATGGACAGTTCTGTTGTTATTAATGTGCAAGTTCTTGTAAACAGCAATAGAATTCTAATATAAATTATTTCAATGCTGTGTACTATAGACTTTGTGTTCTTTCATTAAGCTTGGTATAAGAATTTAAATATAAGTTCTTGGAACATTAAAGGATTAAAAATACTTTTGTATTGTTCTTGGGTGTCTCCCTCTCTTATCCATATCTGGTAAGCTTTAAGGATGATGGCATTTAATTCCTTTTACTTAGGGGTTTTCACTTCATTGTGAATGCATAAAGTTACAAATGAAGGACAAAGATGGGATGGAAAGTGTGTTTTTTTTATTGTCATTCTTAAAATAGTGTGTAAATAAAACGACATGAGTATGCTTTAAAAAAAATCTGTAGTGCCTTAAGTTGAAGTAAAATATATTTTGACTATATTGTCTGAGTTCATAATGACTTTGTTTATGATTAAAACATGTGAATAAAATCTACCAAAAACATTTTTACTATAATTATTAAATACAGGATGCAATATTACTGATTTTTTTAAATTTGTCACCCTGCAAAATACACATACTGTGATAGATGTTGATATGAGCCAGTAATACTGCAAAAATCCATATAGGCATTCATTACAGATTATTTTAAAACATTTTTTTTTAATTTTTATTTATTATGATAGTCACAAAGAGAGAGAGAGAGGGGCAGAGACACAGGCAGAGGGAGAAGCAGGCTCCATGCACCGGGAGCCTGACGTGGGATTCGATCCCGGGTCTTCAGGATCGCGCCCTGGGCCAAAGACAGGCGCCAAACCGCTGCGCCACCCAGGGATCCCTACAGATTATTTTAAAACCAAGATCAACTATAAAACATTTAACCAAATTTTAAAGATAATGTATCAATACGTATTTTAGCATGAGGACATCACTGGAAAGAAAGCCAAGATTAAGTGTTTTGTAAATAGCCATACTCATTGAGTATAGATTGAACAAAGTTTCGTCTAGTGGTTCAGCGTGATAAATTCATTTCCTGTATTCCTCCTCCATGAACACTGCTAGGAACTCTGGGAGAAAATAAGAAAAGGTACTTTCTTTACTCTAGAAGAGAGTTCTGTAGCATCTCAGAAATGGTGAAACTTTATACCAACATATTACTTCTGTCTACTCATGGTTAGACTCTTGCTGCTGAGATCTTGGGATACAGAACCATTTGCCAGGCCATGTGCTTCCTGAAGTTAAGATGCTAGCTTCTTTTTCCCCCCTGCCTCCCTGCTTCCTTGGTGCCTGTACTTGGATACCATTACAATCCTCCCTTCCCCAGCACACACACTGAGGGAGCATGTGAATCTAAATGAGCCTGTTGGGTCCAATTGAATTAGGCTGCAGAAGACCGGTTTGCTTTTTGGCATAAACCCTTTGGATTTTCATTTTTCATTGTTCTGTAAACATTTTCTTTTTTCCTTGAATGGTTTAGTTAACATTTTTCAAGAAGTAGATATTAAGGCAAAAAAAAAAAAAAAACCCACAAACATGCTGATCATCATAGTATAATACAGTTCTGTATCCTAACGTGTGCAGGTGGTGACTGGTGTTGAAACTGCTCAGTCCTGTGACTCATGTCTCACGGCCGCATTACTGGCAAAAGCAGTCTTACCCAAAAATCAAGCTAAACTGTCTGGCAAGCTGCCTACTTTTCCACTTAACTTCTACCCCTTGACTGCAGAAACCTGAATTTCACCATCAATAAACAATCTGAAAAATAAAAAAATAAAAATAAATAAATAAACAATCTGGTGAGCTCCTCCAGCCCTAGAATGATGGTTTACAGAGGCCTCCCGTGCAGACTGCCCTCGCATGTTAATACAATGAATTGTCAGGGACCCTATCAGCATGTTTTTCCTCTCTGCCTTGCTTACTTCACTTTCATAGGTGGGGGTGGTGGAAAGGATCAAAAGAAACCCCAAAGCAAATCCAAACAACCGCACTATACAAACGTTTTAGAAGATTGTTCCTACTGGCAAGACCCAGACTATTACAGACTTAAACATTGTTCGAATTTTCTATTGAGGAGAGACACACAAAATTTTTGTGAAACCTTTTTTTTCTAAATAGTAAAAGTTCTGTTTCCAGTAAAATGGTGGAGCATATTACTCAAACCAGCGCTCTTGCCGAGGACTAGAAAATCTGGACAAAGTATGAAACATCTGTCCTAAAGCATTGAGAAATTACCAAAAAAGTGAAGGATCAAGAGGCTAGGAATCAGAACAGGGAAATATATAAAAGGAGCCCCTGATGGCATCTGTAAATTCTGGAAGCCAACATAATCAAAAGAGGGGTGGAGGTGTAGAAGGAGAGAAAACACGATGTGAAAAAGAGCAGAACACTTAATAACCTACTTTATACTATTTGGCACAAATAAGTTTGAAAATACAGATCAAATGGGTAATTTCCCAGGAAAAAGTTGAACAAAACTTATTTCAGTAGAGAAAGGAAATGATCAATTTCTAATTAGAGATTGGACAAATTATAAACTATTATACAGAAAAAGCCCAGACCCAAAATTTGATAATCCTTTTTAGTGTGTCTTTATTAGGTTTGATTATCAGTGTTACATTTGCCTCATAAAACATGTTTTAGAAATAAATACGTGGGTTTTTGAGGTGACTATACTATGGATATCATGGATACCATGGTTTTTGAGATGACTATACCAGGGATAAAAGTAGCATCCCCAAAGTGGAACTATAGACCAATATAGTATAGTGGAGGGGGGTAGCAAAATGGAAAATCATCCATATCTGCAAGCTAAAGGTAAATAGGCAACATCCAATTAAATGGCAGAGATTGTCAGATTGGATGAAAAAACGAGCCAGCTATTTGTAGTCTGCCCTTTAAATACAAAGGCAGGTTGAAAGTAAAAGGACAGAAAATGATATATACCATGCAAACATCTCACAGAGTATGTTTTCTGACCACAATGGAATTAAAATTGATTCAATAACGGATCCAGAGAAGCCCTGAATATTTGTCCATTAAACAATACACTTCTAAAATGGCATACCAAATTCTGTAGAATGCAGCTAATGCTGTATTTAGATGGAAATTTATAACCTTGAATGCTTGTCTTTGAGAAAAGATTCAATATCAATGATTTCAGCTTCCACTTTAGAAAGCTAGTAAGATGAAAATAATCCAAAGTGAGTGGAAGAAAGGAAATAATATAGAATCAATGAAATAGGAAAGACAAAATTAATAAAGTCACATTTTGGTATTGTGTTTAATAAAATTGATAAGCCCCTAACAAGATTAACTTAGGAAAAAAAGGGAGATAGCACAAATTGGCAAGATCAGTAATAAAAGAGGGGCCATCACTTACAGATCCTATATATATCAAAAGAATACCAAGGGAATATTATGCCAATAACTTTGACAATTTAGATAAAATAAATTCCTTGAAAAATACAACTTAAGCAAAACTGATACAAAATCAAATAGAAAATCTAGGGCAGCCTGGGTAGCTCAGCAGTTTCGCACTGCCTTCGGCTCAGGGCATGATCCTGGAGCCCCGGGATCGAGTCCCACATTGGGCTCCCTGCATGGAGCCTGCTTCTCCCTCTGCCTGTGTCTCTACCTTTCTCTCTGTTTCTCATGAATAAATAAATAAAATCTAAAAAAAAAAAAATCTAAATAGCCTTATTTTACATCTATCACAAAAAATAAGTTGTTATCAAAAACATCCCCACAGAGAAAACTTGCAACTTGCAATCAGGTTTCACTGATTAATTGTATCACACATTTAAGGAGGAAATGATTTTACCCAAAGTCTTAAAAAGAAGAAAGGAACATATCCAAACTGGTTTTATGAGGCCAGTATAACACTGGTACCAAAATCTGACAAAGATCTTAAAACTATGGAAAAAATTCTCTATGAACAAAAATTCTTTAACTAAATACCTAATTGAGTTTAGCAGCATTTCAAAAGGAAAATACACATAAACAAGTGGAATTAATCTCAGAAGTGCAACCTTAGTTTGATATTTGAAAATCAGTTTTATCCTTTGCATTAGTAAGAAAAAAAGGAAAACAAATTCATGTTAATAAATGTGGAAAAGCATTTACCAAAATTCAACACCTATTTATTATTAAAAAAAAAAAACCCACCTCACCAAATCTGGAAGAGAAGAGAACTTCAAACCAATATGTATGCCATAAGCCTCCAGAAACTATCCTACTGAATCATAATATAATATCACAATATTGTGAACATACAGCTAAAATACTGAAAGATGAAATAATGTTTTTCACCTAAAGTCAGGAACAAGGCAACGCTGTCTACTATGATCACTTTCTTTTTTAATTTCTTTTTTTTTTCATTTTTTATTTATTTATGATAGTCACACAGAGAGAGAGAGAGAGAGAGGCAGAGACATAGGCAGAGGGAGAAGCAGGCTCCATGCACCTGGAGCCCAACGTGGGATTCGATCCCGGGTCTCCAGGATCGCACCCTGGGCCAAAGGTAGGCGCCAAACCGCTGCGCCACCCAGGGATCCCATCTTTTTTTTAATTTCTTTTTTTTTTTTAATTTTTATTTGATCACTTTCATTTAACATTGCACTGGGGGTGCCAGCAACTCAATAAGCAAGAAAAATGAATCGTATAAGAATAAAAAAAATGTTAAAACTGTCATATCCACAGATGACATGATTACATGCAGAGGAAAGCCAAAGGAATCAGACAAACTAGAAGCTTACCAAAATTGCTGGATATATATGGTCAATATATAAAAGTCAAGTGTATTTCTATATATCATCAGAAAATTTATAACTGGTATCATACTGGTATCAACAAGCATGAAATATCTTGGCATAAGTCTAACAAAATTCATAAAGAATTTTGCACAGGAAATTATAGCATTGAGAAGACTTAAGAAAGATCAAAATAGAAGGCTGTATCATATTTATAAGTTGAAAGATTCAACATTGTAAAGACATCAATTCTCCTCAAATTGGTCATTGCATCCAAGTGATTCCAGCAGAGATTTATTTATTTATTATGGAATTGTATAAGTTGACCCAAATTCATGCAAAAGTGCAAAGGGCCAAGAATATCTTAAAAAAGAGAAAACGATAGGAGTTACTCTATCAGAAGTCAAGAACTATCATAAAGTTGTAATGATTAAGTCAGCATGGTGTTGACACAAGGATTGACAAATAGATGAACGGAATTGCTGACCTTGGCTAAAATGAAGGATCCATACACATGTAGGTGTATCTGACATCTCTCGTGTCTCAAATCCACTCAGCTCACTCCTTACCTCCAATTTCATCCTGGCACAGACATAAGGCATTGGGTGCCTATGAAGTCATATTTGGCACTTGCACATGCAGTATCCAGAAGTTCGTAGAGTTAATACCTATGCAACCACCCTTAACGGGGGCTGGGTTTGGGGGCATGGATAAATGTTTTGCTTCCCTCTTGCATTCCTCAGGCAGACAGTTCTGAGATTTATAAGTCTTCTTTGAAGATGCTGCAGGATTGAGTGACAATCAATCATGATGGTGGCCAAACCTCTGACTTATGTCTGTATAGGCTCTTCTGCATCTCTTTCACTCCCTGTTCTTCACTCTCATTTCTTGTAATCAATTCATGCAAAAGTTGCCTGTGTCTCAGACTCTGCTTTTGGGAAAGCCTAGCCTAACTAGTAGATTTAAAGAATATATCCAACAAAAATGTGTACATATATATGCCAAAAGACATGTAAAAGAATACTGATAGCAGCATTATTCATAGTAACATCTAACTGGAAATGACCCAAATATCCAAAATTCCAAAAATGAGAATACATAAATAAGACTGTGGTATATTCATATAGTGTCATTCCATCAAGCAATGAAAATAAAGCAGTGATACACACAAGAACATGGATGAATCTCATATAATCTTGAGTGAAAAAAAACAAACATAAAAGTGTATCATATTGGCACATCCGGGTGGCTCAGTTGGCTAGGCATCTGCCTTTGGCTCTGACCATGATCGGAGAGTCCGGAGATGGAGCCCTGTGCCTCCCATTGGGCTCCCTGCTCAGCGGGGAATCTGCTTCTCCCTCCTTTCCCTCCTTCCCCCTTTCCGCTAGGACACACTCTCTCTTTCTCAAATAAATAAATGAAATCTTAAAAAAAAAAAGTATATCATTTGATCATTTAGATAATTTAAAATAGGGGAAGCTATTCTATTGCATTCCAAGTGAGGATAGGATTGCCTTCAGCAGGAGGGAGACAGGAACGATTGGGAAGAGAACTGAGCATCTTTCTGGAGTGCTGGTTATATTTTTTCTCTCTCCTCTAAAGTGACAGGTACATGGATTTATTCACTTTCTGATAATTGGCCGCATTTACGCTTTGTACACCTTTGAGTACGTTTTACTTCAACGAAATTAAAATAACTACCAATATATTATTACAAAGCAATGAACAAGCAAGAACTTGGGAAAATTAGAAAATAGGACTTTTAACATGTAAAAAATTAAAAGAGCTATGGCTCAGAAGATGAAGTATCTCGAGTGGTCTAACGGCCACAGAGTTGGAAAATATTAAAGGAGACAAAAAATCAACCAAGTCAGAGGTTTCAGCATTCAACTGACATGGATGCCGAAGAGGGTAAACAGAAATCGGACAAAAGGAAGTTACAACTAAAATGAACTAGGAGAATTGGCTTTAATGAAAAAGGGATATGAACCTTTCAAATAAAAAGGCCTTTGAATGACAAGGGGAATATCTTAGCGACTGTAAAGTTTCAGAGAACTGAGAGTTTTAAAACAAATGTTATGGAGGTGGAAGGGGAGTGGGCATAAATTGGCATAAGACTTCTCAATAGCAATCCTGAAGGAAGAAATGGAATGCTATCAAGAGAGATACGAATCTATTTTCTTGTACAGCTTCTCACTTTTCCAGGAGCCTAATGTTTTTGTTTTGCATCCCCTGCCTATCTTGGACTGAATTGTGTCCCCTTAACATTCATTATGTTGAAGTCCTGTCCCCCAGGGTGCATCAGGATAACTGATCCTGGGCCTTGCTTCCAGCTGGCATTTATGAGTGCAATGCATGTCATTTCACAGCTGTCAAGGGACCCTGTTAAGTCGGGGGTAGAAGGGTCCCTAAGATCCTTCCTGGCTCTAGGATTCTCTGGTCTGTCCCCCTTAGTCCATGAACAGCTGGAAAAACTTAACAACTCAAAAACCTAGTATCTTCACGAGACTTTCTAGAGATAATAGATTCTTGTAAGAAACTGAAGTTAATAGGATCCTAGTTTTACCTGAAGAGGTCAAAGAGCATTTTGAAAACAGTTTTAGATTTACATGCCAGGTGGCAAAGGGAGAAGAAATCTCAAAACATTCACTGAAGGCGACAAATCTTATCAATTAATAGATTGTACAAAACAGTTGATGTTGTTCAGCAAAAATGGCAGCGTGAGGTGGGGACTCCATTCTTCAGACCTTTAAAAAATTTTCACCTACCATTAGCAAGATTAGCTAGCCTAAATTTTATTTCTATTTGCTAATTTGCATTCAGTGCATACAAAGTTTGACCATGCAGATATGCAGGTAAAACAACAAAAAAGCTATCAAGGTATGATGAATGACTAGATTTCCCAGCAAAGTTTAAAATTTTACTTTCCTTCAGGTAAACTCTCCTGCTGACATTTTACAGGAGAAGTATGTGTAAATAAAAGAAACCATTCAATAATCCAATATTCAGATCAGAATTTTAATGATTTCATCAATGGTACAGCATTTACTTTCTTCTTACCACTAAGGCAATTCTAAAATGAACTTAATGCAACAATTTTTAAATGTACAGACAGCATGTGAACAACTCTGCTTTTAAACAGACCAATTTCGTCTTTCAGTGATTATATTGGCATCTCAGTCATGCTGCTAAGTTCACAGCTACACAGCAAGCCAACGTGAATGGCTGCCGATTCTAAAATGTCTAATTCAGAGTTCAGACTTCTGGGGGAGTTTGCCATCTACCATCTAATTTCTCAGCTCTTTAATGTCAGTACACGTCCAGGGATCCCATTCTATTTGATTAAGAGGCTTTGTAATGAAATGAGAATTAAGTGCTAATCTTCTTTATTGCTATTACCATTTTAAAAATAATTCATTCACTTTATTTTAGGAAGTCCTTAAGTTCAACTATATTTTTGAAGGTAAAAATAGTTTTGTTCTTTATATCTGCTTTATCCTATCCCTATAGAATACTTATACCGTTTTACCTACTCATTAGCCCGTGGATGCATTCATATACACAAAATCACAGTATCATCTGTGGGCCATCTCTCTATAAACTGGTTTTGTTTTGTTTCTTCAAAGAAAGCTTTTCTTTCCAGGATTTTCTCTTTTCCTTTAATAAATGACAGGTAAATCCTAGGTCTCCCCAACCTGACTACTTCAAAGATCTGAAGCACAGCTTTGGTGGTTGAAATAAAGGAGACCAAGCAGATGTGTTTGTGAACCTGATTTCACTGAGCAGCCAGTGAGTGGGTATCCAAATATTTCATGAAATGAGGCTAGGATCTCAGCTCCTCTTGTTTCAATCCTGTCCAGATCCTGAACATTTGTTCCCCCTGAGAACTATTTCCCTGGTTTCTGCCATCAAGCACCCTTTAGCACTGCTCTGGGGACAGTATGAACGTACCAGACATTGTCCCACCTAATTTTCTTTCCCTAGCTCTGCACAGCCCTTGCGGATTGAGTGGCCTGTGTTTTACCTAACACAGCTTGTTATCCCTTGCAACTCTGGATCTGGAAACACTCAAGTCTTAGGGATGCTTGTGCTCTTACTACATGTTACCAGAAAGAAAACCAACGTTGATGTACCTAATGTGATTTTTAATGTGATTAAAAGTGATTTAGTTTTCAAAGAAGCAAATAATTACAGAACAAGAACAAAAACTTATTGCTGGGATGGTCTCCAATCTCTTCTGTTCAGAGCAGGCCAGTGCTGGACTACGTGGGAAGGACACAGATATTTCGGGGTCTTCATTATTATAGGATCAGAATGACTCGTCAGAAAATAGCAATAATGAATTTCATGACAGAAATGAAATGTTTAGATGGAATGTATGTTTAGATGGAATCTGTCAGTATTGAATTTTTTTTTTTTTTTTTTTTTTAGGAAAAATAAAACAAAAACTCATGTCTTTTAAAAAGAAGCACAGAAAGGAATGCCCAGATACATCTGCTTTTGGGAATGCATCTCTCACAATTCAATGGACAAGGGTTGTTGCATTTAATCTCCAACAGTTTTGACTTTCTTTTTGCACTCCTGGTTTAAGGAGAGATATTTCTACATTTTTCAGGAATTATTAGAAAATTCACCCAGTTCAAATAAGTAACAAGTATTCTGGGATGTGGGCAGAGAAAAATTGGTCTTTTTCAACCAAAGTAGAAGATATAATTGTCAGTAAAGTGCATTTCACATAAAGATACCCATTAGAAGAGTAATTTAAAGTGCAATATATATGATATTTTAAATAGTGCAAAGTTGCTAAATATATACATTATATGCGCCATATCCAAATAAAGCAGGATTTTATCTACCCCTAAGAGAGAATAACAGAATCATACTTCCCCATTTTAATCCTTTGTAGGTAAGTATATTTGGTCCATGTGTATGCTTTTGGTGTGTGTGTGTGTGTGTGTGTATATGTGTGTGGCTGTGCCTGTATATAACTCCTTAAAGATCTGTGCAAATGTCTAAAACTGGTTTCCTAGAATTTGAAACCTTTAAACACTGAAATAAATACACAATCTCCAAAGTAGCATTAGGCTTGTAATAATGGTTGAGCTATTTCAGCCTGTATATCTGGTAAGGCAGGTATCTGACTGCGAATTAAATGTTTAATGAAGATTATAAAAAATACAATCACCAAAATGCTGCCAAGAGACACCCCTAGGAAATAAGCATATGACTCCTCGTGCTCATCTTCTCCGGGCTTGACACTACTATGGAGGAGTGTAGGATTTGGTGTGTAAGGAGTTGGTCTTGGGGTTGCTGAAGTGAGCAGATCCTGGACATTCCTGAATGATCCATTGTGTGGCATGCCCGTGACATTGAGGAGGTGACAGAGAAGTGGGTACAGATCTGTGGAGTTCATGGCTTCTTTTGTGAAATTCTTTCTGAAGGCAGGACCGTGGGCTAAAAATATTGGATGCATTTCGGCTAACGCATTATCATAACCGTGGTTGCCTACTGGAAAGATAAAATGAATAAATAAGTTAGCCAACCAGATGGCATTAAGATGAAAATAACTGTTGGATCATCCAATTCTGAATTTAAATGCAAAGTTTAACAAAGTCATCTTTATAATTTTTTTAAAAGATTTTATTTATTTATGTATGATAGTCACAGAGAGAGAAAGAGGCACAGAGACACAGGCAGAGGGAGAAGCAGGCTCCATACAGGGAGCCCGATGCGGGACTCGATCCCGGGTCTCCAGGATCGCACCCTAGGCCAAAGGCAGGCGACAAACTGCTGCGCCACCCAGGGATCCCTAACAAAGTCATCTTTTAAAAGAAAACAATCTTTTATGAGCAATCTTTGTTGTTGTCAACATCACTATTCATTTTAGAAAGTGAAAAGGCAAATTGATCACAAATCTTTCTAACAGCAGAGGAGGAGGGGTAGAGAGTAGTGCTGAACCAAGTCAGGGGAAAATGAAAGTGGGTATTTTGGATTTTTTTTTTTTTGTTTTGTTTTTTTTTTGGATTTTATTTTTTTTTTATTTTTTTGGTGGCAGGTAAACTAATAATCAGCAAATATTTTAGGTACCTACTTTGTTACAATTATGTTCTTTTTTAAAAAAGATTTTTATTTATTTATTTATTCATGAGAGACACACAGAGAGAGTCAGAGACACAGGCAGAGGGAGGAGAAGCAGGCTCTCCGCGGGGAGCCTGATGCAAGACTCGATCCCAGGATTCCAGGATCATGATCTGAGCCAAAGGCAGATGCTCAACCACTGAGCCACCCAGGCATCCCATTATGTTCTAATGATAAAGGGATAAAGGTGGTCTGTCAAAAAGACAATAAATTCATAATTACCAATAAAAGGGGAGACACAGTAAAGACGAAAGATCCCATAAAAATCAAACTCCTAGCAACAGCTACAATCCACTATAGAAAGATAAAGGTCAGGACTTTGGGGTAAAATCTTACACTGGTGGTTCAGATCAAAATAAATTTAGCACTTTGTGCTAAAAATAAAGTAAAAGGTTTAGAAGTCTTCTGATTTATCAAGAGATATAATATTGAAGGATGAAAACTCCTGTAAAAAATTGCATTTTATTTTATTATTATTATTATTTTAAAGATTTTATTTATTTATTCATGAGAGACAGAGAGAGACAGGCAAAGGGAGAAGCAGGCTCCATGCAGGCGCCCATTGTGGGATTTGATCCCAGACCCTGGAATCATGCCCTGAGTCAAAGGCAGATGCTCAACCGCTTAGCCACCCAGGCATCCCTATTTTATTATTTTTTAAGTAGGCTCTGTGTCCAGTGTGGAGCCCAGTGTAGGACTCTAACAAATGAACCTGAGATCAAGATCTGAGTTCAAGAGTCAAGTCACTTAACTGACGACTGTACCACCCAGGCACCCTACAGGGAACATATTTTGAGAACCACTGCTTTTGGACATTAGGACTTCATTCTTTTTTGAAAGTCAGATTGAGAAGGAACATACTGGCCAATACTTAACTATTTGTTGAAGAAATAATTATTTCATATATTTATTTGTTGAATAAATAATTATTACTATTTTTTTGAATAAATAATTATGTTGAATATAACATAAATAGGAGCATTAAGGTTTTCTTTCTTTCTTTTTTTTTTTTTTTTGCATTAAGGTTTTCTATCAAAAACAGGTGTGACCAATCTCTTGTGTAATTGTGGTTCACCAGACCAAAATTTCAAGAGACCCTCTTAGATTTACATTAACTGTAAAGTACAAATCTCCTCAGAGATAGCAGTCCTTTTTTGAGCAACCCCTCTAACATAAGAGCTATCCGGACGATACAAGAGAATCTGAACATATGAAGGCAGCAATTATTCTCATGGCCAAAGAAATTATCTTTGAAAGAAATTACTTTTAAAGGCTTTCATAAAACAACTCCCCTGGTGTGAGTAAATATTGGCTGACAGATCATTATCTGTATGTAAAACTGGTTTTAAGAACCAGAAACCATGCTGGTATACATCTGCCACTATGACTCCTGTATGTACTACAAATGCCATGGTCAGGCAATTGGTTTTCTTTTGGTCAACAAATATGATAGGAACCCAATTCTACCTGAAGGGACATTTCTGCACATCTCTTACATAGATCAAGGGTCAAGGACGAAAAAAGCATTCCTAAGTAGTTTTGGTACAATGTGGTTCCTTCACTATCCAAGTAACAGAGGAGAAACAACTTCCAGCTGAACTGATCAGTAGTCATATCAATATCTATGTCAACCAGAAAAGCAGAATCCATGTAAGGTGGTCCAACAGAGGGAATTTTATATGGGGACTGGTTATAAAAGTGCTAAGGGATGAGAAGCACCATGGGATGGCAAGGTTACCCAGTGATTAGGAACAATGGGAACCTCGTGTGGCCCCTTGGCTCCCTACAGCTGGATGGACAGAAGGGAAGAGGTGGTGTTACCAGAGCCCCAAAACCAGGGCTTCCCAGTAGGAGCTGAGACTGTAGAGAGAGAACGTCCAGAGGGAGCTGGGATCGCAGAGGAAATGAAGTCACCATCAAAGACACAGCCTAAGATAGAGAATGAGTGGGACAAATCTCCTGGCTTCTTCCAAACTCCTGCAAGTCTCTTCTATTGGCCAAACCTAACTAGAAACCAGCTCACAAAGGAGCCTAGGAAATTTAGTCTGTGGAAGTCAGTCCATGGGAATGCAGAGCAGAACAGGGAATGGGTGGGGAGTTGAAGAGCAAGTATACACGTGACGAGCCCGTTAAAGATGAAGAAAACCCTGTGGATGGCTTTTCCATTTGACTAACTTGTTAGAAGCTACATAAGAGGTAATTATACATTTAAGGATAGCAGAAAGCTCCTTATTTTTTTTTTTAAGATTTTATTTATTTATTCGAGAGAGAGAGAGAGAGAGAGAGAGGCAGAGACACAGGCAGAGTGAGAAGCAGGCTCCATGCAGGAAGCCTGACGTGGGACTCGATCCCGGGCCTCCAGGATCACGTCCTGGGCTGAAGGCAGGCGCTTAACCACTGAGCCACCCAGGGATCCCAGAAAGCTCCTTATGTTGCATGTCTGAATTTCAAATGGGATTTCCATTATATTTATAATGAATTTGGTGGCAATATCTTCAAAATTATGTCACTAGGCATTAAAAAAATACATTTTGATATATGATCATCCAAGCCATGTGTAGTTCTCTTTGGAAATATTTCCAAGGTATAAAACAAAGTCGGCCTATATTTGGTAGAGCCAGAAGGGCAGAAGAACCTAGAAAGCTAGCAATTTTAAATAAAAATAGAGATTAAGTTAATATGAAATCAGAACATAAAACAGATGCAGAAAATCATTCAATTTACAAATTTCCAATTATGTTTTTCTCAGGAGCATGATGGCTGTTAATTAGCAGTATATGTATACTTTGCATATCTTTGGTCTGATAACTTCCAGAAAAATAAAGGTTTAGGGGCTAACCTCTTTTTAAAGTCCCAAGGATCCCTGATTTGCTATTACTGTAGGTCACCAGTTAGTTATTTGATTAGTCACTACACTGCTGTATTACCCACAGCCTCCACTCTAACAAACAATGACGCAGAATGGGAAGAAACAGTGTAACGTACTCACACAGAAAATTATCTGTCTTATTCTGTAAAATATACCACCCTTCGTCAGCCACTGCTAGGATGGGTTGAATTCGATGGTTGTACTTGTAATGCCATCTTTCTGGAATCTCTTCTTTTTTGTAAACAGTAAGATTAGGATGAGCACGAGCTAGTGCTTCATAGACTTCATCAAATTTACCTAAAAGAGGAGCGATACGGAGATATGCTCAGAACAAGGCACTCACTGTTGACAATCAAAAAACCATCCTGGCAAAAGAGGCCAATGAATATTTCTTCCTTCCTGACACCCCACTGAGGTAAGGCACCAGGGGGCAAGCATAGGGAAATATAGCCAGATACTTGAAAACTTACCCCGCGCCCCCCAGGAAAGAATCTTGAGGGGGAAACAGAAATGATTAATCCTCTGCTGCAAGTAAATTCACTTTACAGAATTGAGCAGACATTATATGGAACTAGAAATCTCTATTCTAAAGACTTAACTACATACACTTCAACACACACACACACACACACATGCACGCACACATGCACACACCCCAATTGGTGGCACTAAGTAAAACGTCTCCCCAAAGGAAAACAAAGAGCTAAGTTCTGACAGTTGTGAGTGCAGAGAGAGAATCTCTGGAGGGTGACGCAGCCCTTGAGAGAGGACATCCTGGTGATGGAATGCAGCTTGTAAAACGGAAAGTTTTTCTAAAGCCCTGGAGGTGTGGCAAAAGTACTCCCTGTAATTTCAAATGCAGTGAACCTGGGCACTGTCTTTAATCCTTTTCTTGTTTTTCAAATCCATTTGTTGGGACTTCCTCCCTGCCTCCCAACCCCCAACACGGGACATATTCCAATTTTATAAGGAAAAGTTAATGTGATTTTCTCAAACAACAAAAAACTTGTTATTTTATACTGAATTTGTTCAAAAGTTTGTGTTCAGGTGCACAGTTTCATATGATCTTCTTAATTCCCTTGTGAGGGATATAAGGTTCTTTTGTGAGGTATTCAGCTTTTCAAAATCTGTTCTCTCATTTGATATCCAAATTAACAGTAAACACTGATAAAATAGAAGTCAGAAGTCTGAGTATTGCTCTGTGCTTCCTTTGTGATCTGGGGAGGTTAAACCTGAGCTTGCTCACCTGTCTTTAAAACAGAAGTAACACTTAGGTGACCAGGTTGTTATGAGGCTTTGAGGAAAGGTTTGTAAGAAGTTCAACATATTATTACTTCCTCTATTTATAGACAAGAAAAATAAATCTTCAGATTGATCAATGCTTTCTCCTTCCTATACTGCTTAATAGGGATTAAGCAGGTCCTACAAAAGGAACCACAGAAGGCTAAATTTCAGGTTTCCATAAAATCACTGGAATTGCATGCAAATTCTGTATTTTTCTTTCCATCTCAATTTTTCTAGAAAGGAGGCTGTAGCTTTCATCATATTTGGTGGTTCCAAAATGGTTAAATCCATCTGCCATAGATATAGAAAGAGCATCAATTTCAATATTCTTGGGAAAAGTGAAAAATTATATGCTGAGAAATGAGATTTTCTCTTTTCAAAGTCTAAGGATTAAACCCTAGAATATTACCATGACACAGGCAAGCATACTCTGAAGGCACAGAAGCAAAAACTCCCACTGAATTGTGTTGGGCACACCCGGCCCCAGCCCCAAACCAACACTCAGTTCAGACTTACCTTCTTTTGGCAAGATGGCTGCTACTGGAGATTGGTCAATCAGGATATAGTGGTCTTTATCCACATACTGATCAAGTTCTATTATCCTTTCCTCAGAACACTGGGTCATTCCATGATCACTTGTGATGATTAGGTTCAGGATGTTCCACAGCTTTTCCTTTTTCAGCATTTGTATGAGATATCCCAACTTGTTGTCAATATCCGAAATGACAGGCCCCATGAGTGGACTCTCAGGTCCCAAATGGTGGCCCATATCATCGGGATCTTCCCAGTAAAGAAGACCGAGATTTATGGGCTCTTTGGACGTAAACCATTCAATAATCTTGGCAACTCTATCTTCAAATGAAACAGACTCATTGTAAGGCATATAGTGCGTAGGAAAGCTATTATGTATTTTTACATCTGCTCCAGGCCACATGGCTGCACCACTAGAATGTCCTGCCCTCTGATTTGTGATCCATATTGGCGTTGCTTCTTCCCAAAACTCAGAATCATAAATAGTCATGTTATCCAAGGAGAAAGATTTATTCAAAATAGGGTCAAACATGTCATTTGCAACAATCCCATGATTCTCTGCAAAGAGGCCAGTTACCAAAGTATAATGGTTAGGGTAGGTCTTTGTAATAAAAATATTAGTGACTTGCTTCACATGAACACCATACTTCATAACATAATGAAAATGGGGTGTTGGAACTCTGTATAAATAATCCCAACGGAATCCATCAAATGAAACCAGTAGAACCTTTTGCTGGTCTGGTTGGAGAGAAAATGTAATCGAGAGTATTAATGCAGCAAGTATGAAGGATACCCAGAGGAGTTTTGAAGTCATTTTCAAAGTATTTGATCAGCTCAGTGTAAGATAATCTGTATAAAAAACATGTAGAAATTATTGACAATTTTGTGTGTGCATCTTACACAAAACTGACAGTGATTGTACAGTAATCCCAGTTATATCATAAATCATAGCCTGGAAGAATTATGTTGCTCCATCTTAAACAAGAGACCCGGGGCTACTTGCACAATAAAGCTAAACAGTTTTGTTGCATTTTAGAAACTGTTACTCTCCAAGAATTTATCAAAACATTTCTCAAAGTAATTATTTAACCCCTCAAATATCACTTTAAAATATGATATAATTTACTTTTAAGAAAAACAAAAACTTTTCAGAAACTTTTGCAGGAAACTCAGACTTCTGACTTCTCTCAATAAAGTTGATATAGTCAAGTTAGTATCTATGAATGTTTTGTCATTATGATTAGACCAACTACAGGAATCTAGAAACAAGGAATACCATTAGCTAATCCAATAATAATGCTTTAAAAAAACCCATATACACCTCTATTTTTCTTTTTTTTTAAAGATTTTATTTATTTATTCATGACAGACAGAGAGAGACAGGCAGAGGGAGAAGCAGGCTCCATGCAGTGAGCCTGATGTGGGACTCGATCCCAGGTCTCCAGGATCACGCCTTGGGGTGAAGGCAGGTGCTCAACCGCTGAGCCACCCAGGGATCCCCATACACCTCTATTTTTCAAAGCCAAGGCTTATATTTGGTTCATCACAGTTAGGGATGTTATTCAAGAAAAGAGAAAACAGATGAACTTCGTTTTCTGAAGTGACATAAAATTTGACACTCAAATATAAATGTGAAATGTACTCTACATTCACTTATTTCATAATTCAAGCACAGCCTTCCTAAGCTAAGACAAGTTTCTGTATAAACAGCAACATAATCCTGAAATTTGGTGTTGGCTTTCTTTCTGAAAAATGAAATTTGTCCATATTTAATCTTAGTGATATGTGTGGGAAAAGCACCTGCCAGGATTAAACACTTCTTTTCGATCAAGGCTGTTGGTTGGTTGGTTGGTTGGTTGGTTGGTTGTTTTTTTTAAAATCTGCACATACTTTTTTTTTTTTGCACATACTTTTAAAAAGCTTTTATTCTATTCAAGAAAGCTAACAAAAGGCAATATGGATAAACAACATATATGTAAATTTTGTGAGCTCTCATTGGGCTTGCAAATCAAGCAAGGATTTTTGGTTCTCTCTTTTTCTTGTCCATTCTTGCATGCAGGTATTTATAAGCCCACCAAAACTTGGATCTAGCCACACTTCTGTGCCAAGAAATCTCCTGAATTCAGCTTTTGACACCTTTCTATTTTGAATATGCTGAAGATATATTTCAAACCTCAAAACCAGATACTTGCTCTATTATAGGTACAGGTAAGTAAAAACTGCTTGGCGTGCTTGCTTGGCTTTCAGATGCAGTAATTTTTAACTATGATTTCACCATACCTAGAACGTTACTTAAACTGAAATTGGGTTAGGTACTGGCCTCCAGAGAATGGTTCAAAAATCAAATTCAAAAACTATTTCTCGGGGATCCCTGGGTGGCTCAGCGGTTAAGCGCCTGCCTTCGGCCCAGGGCGTGATCCTGGAGGCTGGGGATCGAGTCCCATGTCAGGCTTCCTGCGTGGAGCCTGCTTCTCCCTCTGCCTGTGTCTCTGCCTCTGTCTCTCTCTGTGTCTCTCATGAATAAGTCTTTAAAAAAAAAAACCAAAACTATTTCTCAAGCCGCAATAACGTTTCCAATTCTGGAAGGAACATTTAAAAATCAGTTCCTATAAGGAACTCCAGCTATATTTACTAACATCTGGCTGAGGATGCTAACAGCATGTTTCCCCTTTATCCCCCCTCTCCTTCACCTTCCTAACACAAGGAAAGCTGCTATGAAACGACTATCATTTAAGGCTATAAATAAATAAATAAATAAATAACTAAATAAATAAATGCAACTACACGAAACACCTGATTGGCCTCTAAGTAAATCAATTTAGCAACTGTGGTAAGTTAGGAAGGAACTGCTTTCCCGGACAAAAGAAAAGAAACGTAAGCTAGGTGTGCTGTCTACAGCTTTGGAATGTTTGGTTAAGAAGAATCAGCATTAAAAAAAAAAAAGAAGAAGAAGAAGAAGAGGAAGAGGAAGCATCAGCATTATCACAGCGATGACAGGAAGCAACCAACCGCGAGGTGGGGGTGGGGATGGAGGAAAGATCCGCTCCCGCTGTTCCCCAGGCACAAAGCGCTGCACAGCGCGGAGGCACCCCGGTCCCGCCCAGACCCAGCCCAGACCCCCGCGCTGCCTGCCGGCTTCCCCGCCCCTCCGCCCCGGCCGCCTCGGGAACCCGGAGGGGCGCCAAGGAGCAGTCGGGCGCCCCGAGGCCCAGACGTCGAGGTCGAAGGGGCTTGGGGCCCACGTCCCGTCGCCATCCGCGCCCGCCCCTGGGAAGGGTCCGCGGGTCGCAGCCCTCCCGCCCGCCGCCGCCGGCAGGTGCCCGCACCCAGTGCGCGGCGCGCGTGTGCCAAGGGTCCGATGGGTCCCCGGGAGGCAAGCACCCGCGCCCCGGCTCTTACCCTCGCAGCGATCCGGACGGCCCGCAGGGGCTTCGGACCACAGGTCGGAGAGTCGGGAGGGGGCAGCCGGGGAGGCGGCGGAGGCGCGGGCGGCTCACCTGCACGGGGCCCGGGCGCCGAGCACCTGACCGGCACCGCCCCCGGCCGCAGGGCCCGCCTCTGGCCGCCTATGGGCCGGGCGGGGCCTGCCGAACCCGAGCCCGGCTCCAGGAGTCGCCGCAGCGCCTGCCAGTCAGGGGCCGGCGGGGGGCGGGGGGCGGGAGGGCGCAGGGGCCCGTCGGTGGGAGCAGAGGGTCGCGGGTGACCCCGGGGCGCCGAGGTCCCCGCTCTGCGGGCTCACGCTCCCCCCTGCCGTGTGGCCTTTCCTGGCCAGGCGGTTGCGTTGCAGTCGGTGATGCAGAAACATTATAAAGCGCTACCCCCCGTGGTTTGGCAACACTCCCCTGTTTTGAGTCAAAGTATTTTTATTTTCTTATCTGATTTCTCAAGGTTTTGTTTTTGTTATTCTGTTGTGGGTTTTTTTGTTTGTTTGTTTTTTGGGTTTTTTTGGATCAAACATCGGTGACTCCATACCCTGGGCTTTGCTCTGAGGGACGCTTGAGCGCCCCCCCAGAAAGTCGATGGGACAATGACATTTTAACTCTTTTATTGGTTGGCGTGATCTGCTTTATCTCAGAAAAATCTGATTCGGAAGGGTTCCGCAGCCCCGATGTTGCAGGTTCTGCAGCACAAGCCCCCGGTTGTTGCAGCATGAGGTCTCTGCGGCACCTGAAACTGCTCCAAGTCAACCAAGCCAGGTTCAGCGTTAGGTTACTTTGCACAGGGCCAGAGGCTGGCCAGCTACTCTGATGGTTTCACCTAGACTACAGACTGCTTCCAGTCGTTTCCACATGTGCAATCCGACCACCAACATCAGGTCTCATTTCTCTCTCAGGAGGGCATGTTTGTCAATTTGATCGCAACTACATTTACCATAGATTGTAACAGTGACCTTGAGCTCCTCTGGAGAGATTTGTCCATCTACAGCGTCCCCTGACCTAATTTTGACCACCCTCAATGGAAAACAATATGTGCTTGGTTTAGTTCACAATTTAAGTATCAACGTTTGATTAGCCCATAAAACAAAGCAAAACCAGTGGCTTTGACTCCTCCCTGGAGCTCCTGTTCCCTAGCTCCCTGTCTAGTGTACTGGAACTGTAATTTGAATAGACATTCTTGCTGATATTTAAACAAGGCAAACATTTTGGTCATCATTTTTTTTCCCTCTCTCTCAAGTTCTTGTGGAAGGACAGCCCCTACCCCAATCTCTCCCTTCTGATTGCATTGTACCACCCCAAAGGGCATCTGGGCACTCTTCCATGACCTTTTATTTGTGGTACTTGAGTTTATGGTTTCCCACACATGTGGGGTAGGGATGAGAGAGGCTGGTTTCTGTGTTTAGCCAGACCCAGTGATAGTAAAGTTGTACAGTTTGTTCTAAGTTCCTTAAGCTCTGTCCTTTGAAATTGCCAAAGCCTGGAACGGGGTAGTCCAATATTATAAGTCCTTGTCCCCCCAAATAGGCCAACCCTGTGTTCTCCCAGACACTCAAAGAACAGTGCATGCTGACTAGCAAGCAGGTGGAGTGAAAACAAGACTTATGCGGGTCACTGAGCAATTTTGGACTCTGTTCAGGTGATGACCCCGGGACTTACTCTGCAAACATTTTTATAGAATGCATGATTGTGTTTACCAGCTACCCCAGTGAAGTAGGTACGGTATAGCAGTGAACCATAGCACACAGTGTGGAAAATGACTCAGGAGGGGCTCGGTGAGTGCTAGAGACTCTTCCCAGATCTCCATATAATGACATGTAGGTTTTGACTGATAAGCTTGTTGTATATCTCATGTCACTAATGGAGAAAAAAATCAAGCTCTAATAGTACAGATAAAGGAATGATTGTAAAAACATGGAATTCCTGCTTAAACATCTGTACCAGGTCTTGTGCCCTATTGCCTCAACTTCTGTCCTGTTGTACGAACTACTCAGCAAATCAAGGTAGCGTAAGCCACAACCTGTTATTGACTGATTATTCCTTTATTTTATGTAATTGAATCAATATAATCATTATTGTGCTAGTAATATATTTCTGAGTAATGGGAGTACCAGAAAAAGCAACCTCTTTCATGAGGTTTGGAGTGGGGATGGGGTCCCTCTGCCTACCTAAGGAAGTCTAATAGGGGTTTGAGGGCTGGATTCTTTTCTCTGTCTTTTTTTTTTTTTACAGATTTTATTTATTTATTCATGATAGACACACACAGAGAGAGGCAGAGACACAGGCAGAGGGAGAAGCAGGCTCCATGCAGGCAGCCTGATGCAGGACTTGATCCCAGGACCCCAGAATCACACCCTGAGCCAAAGGCAGATGCTCAACCGCTGAGCCACCCAGGCGTCCTGAGGGATGGATTATTTTCTTCCTCAGGAGCTAGAAGAGGCTTGTGCTAAAACTGAAATATGATGTGTACTTTATGAAATAGCCAAGACCGGCTCTGCCAGTTTTGTTTTCAAAACTAGTCTCTATCCCGTGGCAGGGGAAATGAACAAGTTACTTTACAATTATTAAAAAAAAAAACCTGTTAGGTTGCAATACATTATATACCACAAACTACCAAACTGAAGGAAAATCTATCTCATGATCATGTTCTATAACATGTTATAAAACATGTTATAGTTCATGTTATAGAACAGTCTGCAAAATGTGGGTCTCACATACTCAATAGCCATAGATTGGGAACCACTGGGACTCTGGTTCCAGACTGACCTTGATTCTGGATTAAAAAAAAAAAAAAAGGTCTTCACTAATTTGGACTTACTAACTGAAGTTCGCCTGATGAGTGAAAAGTTGAATTGTAGATTATTCAAGACTAAGCCCAAGACTTAGTCCAAGTCCAAGCTATTAGTAATTTAGGCTGCTAATGATATATTTGTACTTTTTTTCACACAAGCATTATATTTTTATCCTCAGAAAGCTTTATGTAAGCTAAATATAACCTTATAAAGTTCTTTGCATTCTTGTATTTTGTAAATTGTATCCATAGAGTATCATTTTCATGGGGCTACTGTAACAAGCTATGATAAACTAGGTGGCTGACAACAGAACTTTTATTCTCCCATAGTTTTGGAGACTAGAAGTCTGACATCAAGGTGTTGGCAAGGCTACAGTTCCTCCAGAGGCTCTAAGAATCCTCCTTTGTCTCTTCCAGCTGCTGGTGGCTTCTGGTGTTCATTGGCTTGTGGAATCTAGCTCCATTCGCTGCCTCCAGGGCCAGGTGGTGGTCTCCTCTGTGTGTCTGTCTTCTTACGGCCTCATATAGCGACACCAGCCATTGAAATCAAGGCCCACTTCCATCCAGGAGGACCTCGTCTAAATATATCTAATTGCATCTGCCAAGATCCTATTTACAGACAAGCTCAGATTCTGAGGTTCCAAAAGAATGCAAATTTGGAGGAGACATATCAACCCAGTATGTGTAGATAGCAGAATGTTTAATTTCATTGTTTTTCAGAATGTTTCATTTTATAGCTCAGCCTCAATCAAAGTTCATGAATAATTATTAAAATGGCTCAGGTCAAAGAAACTGACAGCATCCAGTGCTGCCCAGGATGCAGAGGAACTGCAACTACCATACGTTGCTGATGGGGTGACGTAGCCTCTTTCAAAAATAGTTTGGAAGTTTCTTATAAAGTTAAATATTCAGGTGTCACATAAGCCAGGAATCCTACTCATGGGTATCTAGACAAGAGAAATAGAGTAGATGACCTCTCAAAACTTATAAGGAAATTTTAGAAGCAGCTTTATTCATATTCATTAAAAACTAGAAACACCTGAAATTTTCCTCACCTGTGACTGGGCAGAGGGACACCTGTTTGGTATCTGGTTTGAGGCTTATTATGAACAACACATCCTCAATACAAAACTGCACATGTGGGATCCCTGGGTGGCGCAGCGGTTTAGCGCCTGCCTTTGGCCCAGGGCGCGATCCTGGAGACCCGGGATCAAATCCCACGTCAGGCTCCCGGTGCATGGAGCCTGCTTCTCCCTCTGCCTGTGTCTCTGCCTCTCTCTCTCTCTCTCTGACTATCATAAAAAAAAAAAAAAAAAAAAAAAAAAAAAAAAAACTGCACATGTATTTGTGGTGCATGGGGTGAACACACGTAGTCACAGCCACGCCTTCCATTCTTCATGAAGAATATTGCCCGAGAAAGCCTCAAAGCTCTTTGAGTGTAACCTCACTGTTTACTTGGAAAAGCACTGGCTTATCATGGGTATTATAATCCTGCCAATTTATTGTGAGTGTGGGAGGGCCTAAAATATATTGTCCTACTTCCAGATCAAAAAGACATCTCTTTCTACTCTATATATAATTATATTTAAAATGTAAATGTAGACATCCTTTGCAACTTGAGGGTACATGAGGGTCTTTGATAAGTATTACACATTACTAAGAGACAAAGCAGGCAACAATTGCTCCATAGTTTTATGGCTTTTCTTGGAGTACAGGGTGGGGAAAGTCGAGGGAGCCTTCACCCTGCCCCTTTCCTGCATGGCTCCAATGCCATGATGAGAAATTCATCTCTTTGCCTTATGGCTCTTTTTCCCAGGAACCATGTTAGATCCACCTCTCTTAGCCATTTACTTACACATCTATGTAACTAAGTCTCTCTGAATCACTCAAAGTAGCATGCTTTGCTGGAGAGGAAGTCCAAGAGGAATGGATTAGTAGGTTGGGCGTTCTCTTTTGAGAGATGAGTAAATAGTCCAGCACCTAGAGAAAGGTGAAAAGAGAAAAAGAAAGTAAGGAGTACCAACCCAAAGCTGACACCTCTTATAACTTGCTTTAGGCAAGCTCTGCTCTTTGACCATCATAAAGCAGCAGACCACTGAAAGAAAGTATAAAGTCACAGGTGACAAAAAGGACACTTGGCTTATGGAGATGCTTCAAGTTTTTCCTTCACTTTTTGGAATAGCCTTTGGTCTAGAAAATTCATAGTAAATGTTGGTTCATCAGAAAACTCAGCATCTCATGAATTTCCTCATATAAAATCCTTGAGAGCTTTGCTATTCTTCGAGTCACTTTCATCGTTTTTCATTTACACCTGTTGTCATCTGTTGTCAGATTTCACAAAAGACTCCATCCCCACCTCACGGAGGTATGAGCCATCTGCTGGCCTACTTCCTTCTTTGCTCTCTACTGGGGACCCTGCTACATAGAAGGATCCTTCCAGGGCAGCCCCAGTGGCCCATCGGTTTGGTGTAGCCTTGGGCCTGGCGTGTGATCCTGGAGGCCCAGGATCGAGTCCCACCTCGGGCTCCCTGCATGGAGCCTGCTTCTCCCTCTGCCTGTGTCTCTGCTTCTCTCTCTCTCTCTGTGTCTGTCATGAATAAATAAATAAAATATTAAAAAAAAAAAGGATCCTTCCAGTGTGAATGGATTTTTGCTGATTTACTCGTCTATTCTGGCTTAGAACGAAAGACGTATGCATGTCTGGGTTCACTGGTCAGAGTGAGCTCTGGTGCTCACAGTAATGGGGCACAGTAAACTTGCTGACCCATCTATACAGAGATTTAACCTATTATTTTCTAAATAGCAGCTTTATTGAGCTATAATCCACATAACATAAAATTCACCCACTTAAAGTATAAAATTCAGCGTTAACCGCCATTTAAGGTCTCGTTGACTTGCTTTAACCAAGTGGTGTAACTAAGAATGATCATTCTGTGGAACTAACCAAATATTCCTTCACAGGACATGAATAGGATAATGAGACTCCTTTACCTTTGTATAGTGGTTGATAGTTTTTGATGTATGTTTTGAACACCTTTGCCAGCATTGAGTTTGCTTCTCACGGCCATTCTCCATTTCAGTGGGAATGAGTGACTTAACCAAAGCTACATATTTAAACATTTTAATATAGGGAAAAATATAGTAATTTCTATAGGAGAGGAATAAACAGAAGTGATACAGAAATACATAGGGCTGAGAAATTAGCTGTGACTGGAGAAGACATTGGGACTTCATAGCAGTAGTGGACATGAAGAGGCTAGTATTCAAGCAATGTCCTGAACGGCAGGATTTCAATGGAAGAGTTGGAACAGAGAAGACTGTAAGCAAAATCATGAGGTGAGAAAGTCCAAGGTATATTCAGGGGTAGTGAATAGAGACCTCCTTACTAAAAGGCTTTGGAAACTGAACTAGCAGTTTGGAGTTGCCCTTGTGGACAGTAGGGGCAGTCTGAAGTTTTCTGTGGAAGGGCACATTGTGACCAAAGCAGTGAAAATCATTTTTGTATCACTAGTGGTGCTAGGTGGCACAGTGGCCTGGCACACTGACATTTAACTAATGTCAATGTTTAATTGACATTGAAATGAACATTGTTTCTTGAACTTCCGTTTGGCAGGAATTGCCAGTTCTCATGCCATGGCTCAGTTTAACCCATTCTTTGAACTCTTCTCCTGAAAAATGTAAAGAACTTTGGCTTTTTGTTGAGCACTTACTGAGAATCGATATGCTTTTCTGTTCTTATTTTTTTCCTTGGTGACATTTATTGGCCTATTCCTAGTGTACTATGTGGCACATGTTGTCATGCCATGTATTTTCAGTGCCACCCCAGTTTTAGGATATGAACCCATCATTAAATCACAGCCTTGTGAGTCAGAAGACACAGGCATGTCAGCACAAATGGATATGTGCTTTCTAGTCATTTGTGAAAGCCACTTCATTGGCATATGTCATAAGTTCGCACATTTTTATTAATCTTAAAGTCAATAGAAAAGGATATAGTGTATAAGGCAAGGAGAAAAGTAGGAGGACCATTTAAAAAGTTGCCAGAAGGGCACTATAGCCTCATTAAAAAAACAGCAAAGTCCATCTGCCAGCTGTATGTAGGACTGGGAGGAACACAGAAGAGCTGGGGACAGTAGGACAGTTATAAAGCTGGAATAAAGGTCTCCTGCACTGGAGGGCAAGTGAGCATGAAACGACGTAAATAACAATATTACTAAAATTATAATAACAGTATCTATTATTTAGCAGAAACCAGATACTAGGCACTGTGCCAAGCAACACGACAGTCTTGTGAAAGGCCAATGAATCTTTTTCTATGCCAGATCAGGAAAAGGGATCTTGGGGACGCTGAGTAAGTCATTTAAGATCATGCAACTAGGGGACGCCTGGGTGGCTCAGCGGTTGAGCGTCTGCCTTTGGCTCAGAGTGTGATCCCTGGGTCTGGAATCGAGTCCCGAATCGGGCTCCCTGTGTGGAGCCTACTTCTCCCTCTGACTGTGTTTCTGCCTCTCTCTCCCTGCGTCTCTCATGAATAAATAAATAAAATTAAAAAAAATATATCATGCAACTAGTAAGTGGCAGAACCAGGCTATTAATTCAGCTCAGTAAGACCCCCAAAGTGTGGACATGTGAGAGATATTCTGAGGACATACTTGATCTTCAGACTGACAAGACCTTAGCTCTGTAGGAACCGAGACTATGTGTATGCTGACAAGGAGTCTGTGGTCTTCACATCAGAGTTAGAGGTTCTGGATTTCCTGCTCAGCCTGGAGGTCTTCAATGGTATGAATCTGAGGGGAAGTAGAGGGGTGCCAGGGCCCAGTCCTGCATCTATGGAACAAGGATTTAGTATTTTGCTAGCCTGTTGAATAACTCAGTTCCCTTATCAGGCGATACAGAAACAAAGAGTTCTCACAATCTCTTCTTCAGCAGCCAGCACAAAGACATTGTGAGAGGCTAAGTGAACAGGACTGGACTGGTCACCCAGAGAGGAGCTGTCTTTAGAATGCAAATGACATTGGGTTAAGGATGGTCACTTTATATTGAAATAGAAGGTAGAGTAGGGCTTTGAAAACCTTGGCATCTAATCAAATGGAATTCAGCTCCCCGAGTTTCATCCAGCCCCTGCTAAACATGAGCACCAGAGATAAATGCTAAGCCCTCAAATGAGGAAAACAGCAGCAGTTTGTCCTTACCAGAATTTATATCTTTACTAGTTACAGATCGGTATCTCCATCAAAAAGCATCTGAATGGTATCCTGCAACATTTTACTGCAAAGGAGGTATAGCAGAGGTCACAGGATCCACTGGTTTCACCATATATCCCTTCAGCCAGAAGTGGCTGGACAATTGAACGGCACAGTGCCCTCTCAGAGAACACACTGTGAGGGTTAGAGTTTAGTCCTCTGTTTTGGTATTTATTTATTTTTTCCAATGTGGATATACACTTGTTCCAGTACCATTTGTTGAAAAGTATTCCCTTTGACTTTGAAGTTCTTGGATTCCTTTGTCAAAAACCTTACCATATACATATGTATTTCTGGACACTCCATTCTGGCCCATCGATCTGTCTGTCAATCCTTACACCAATACTAGATATTGATAGTATGAGTCCCCCAACATTGTTCTTCTTTTCTTTCTTGATTTTATTTATTTATTTATTTGAGAGAGAGAGCACACATAGAAGGAGGGACAGAGTGAGAAGCAGACTCCCCATTGAGCAGGGAGCCCCATGCAGGGGGCTGGATCCCAGGACCCTGAGATCATGACCTGAGTCAAAGGCAGATGTTTAACCAACTGAGCCACCCAGGCACTCCTTTTCTTCTTTTTCAAAATTGTTTTGGCTATTTTAGTTCCTTTCTTTGCATATAAAGTTTAAGAACAACTTGTCTAGGGGATCCCTGGGTGGCGCAGCAGTTTAGCGCCTGCCTTTGGCCCAGGGTGCGATCCTGGAGACCTGGGATCGAATCCCACGTCGGGCTCCCGGTGCATGGAGCCTGCTTCTCCCTCTGCCTATGTCTCTGCCTCTCTCTCTCTCTCTCTGTGTGACTATCATAAATAAATAAAAATTAACAAAAAAGAACAGCTTGTCTATTTCTATAGAAATGCTGGCCTAGATTGTGATTAAGATTACATCAAATCTATATGTAATTTTGAAAGAAAATTTAACTTAACAAAAGTAAGTATTCTAACCTATGAAGGCAGTAAATACCCACCAAGTTTCAAAATGAGCAAACTGAAATTTAGAGAGCCTAAGTAACTTGCCAGGGTTATAAACATAAAGCAGCAAAAATTCTTTCATCTATTTACACCTAACTGACTCACCAGAATGGCCTACATTCTTACTTCCTTCTGCAAATCATATTGACTGCTACCCCATGGCTATCCCATGGGATTTTAAACCGTGTTGGCTGCTATTTTTGTCTAACATTTCTGCTTCTGCTAGGTGATTCGTAGGCTTATCAAGAGTCAGCTGTGTTTTTTGCAGTATCAATTTTTGCCCATAGTCCTTGTTGTCATAATTAAATAATTTAAGGACAAATATAAATTCTGCCAAGTAAGTCTATTTTTAAAAAATTTGTCCTGTAAGGGCACCTGGGTGCCTCAGTCAGTTAAGTGGCCTGACTCTTGGATTCAGCTCAGGTCATGATCTCAGGGTTGTGGGATGGAGCCCTGCATTGGACTCTGTGCTCAGCAGGGAGTCTACTTGAGATTCTTTCATTCCCTGCCCCCTGCTCACTCTCACATGTGTGGCACGCTCTCTCTTTAAAATAAATAAATAAAATATTTTTGAAAATGAATTTAAAAGATTTTGGCATGATGATATTCACCAAAATCTTAGTACTGATACTACCCAGTGAGAAATCACCCAAGTATCTCATAAAAAGAAATAATTGAGAATAGTTTCATATTTTCATATGATGGCTACTATTCAGTCATTAAAAACATATTTTTGAAGAATATTTAATTAGGGAAAATTCTTATGACAAAAGAGAATAGCAGTTTAGAAAACTATCTGTATAGAAGGATCCTGATATTCATAGTATTTCTATTCCTGGTTTTCCAATGACCCTTTGCTGAACTTTAGGTGCTCTTTGTTGTTATTTAGGGGCATATTTCCACTATCATCTTGGTTCTCTGGGTGAGGCACTCATGTGGCAAAACTGACACAGCAACACTGACTTCTTACTCCCCCAACCCCAGTGACTTTATTTCCAGGCAACTCCATTTCACCACTGTCCTCCCCACCAACTGTGCACTCTGGATACATCTCTTTGTGTCCTGCACCAGCCAGGGTGGTGTTCAAATCTATGAGCTCCTGGAAAAGCCAGTGAGGATGAACAGGACAAACTGCCAAAAGCTGAAGCAAAGAATATCCTTTTGGGAATTGCCTTGATTTGCATACGTAGTCCCTTTTCTAGTAGAGGGACTAGCAAAATAAAATATTCTCTCTCTCTCAGAACAGTTCAATACTGGAGACTCAAGTCATCTTCAAATGTCCTGCCAGAACTCTAGCTCCATATTCTGTCCTTTATGTGCTCTTCTCTCTCCCTCATACGATGTGCTTTATGTTGCGTGTACTCTGTGAAGAACAATTTTGCCTTCTGCCATGACAAAGGGCATTTTATAACATTTAATTTCCTCTATAGGATCTTAGCATTATTGTGTAGAACATCCAGTGATGTGTTTTGCACCCCAGAGCTGGCCATATAAATTTTTATAAATGATGTTAGATGAATCCCCTGGCACTCTACATTAATGGTTGTGTCACTCTACTGGGAGCACTGTTTATAGTCACATGATAAATTATCTTCCTCTTTATAAAACTGGGCAGAAAACAAAATAAACAGGACCAACCGTACTTCAAGATTGTCATATCTTCTATTCGTTTGTCCATAATTTCCCTGAGAAATTTTGAGATGTGGTACATTAGACTCATTATCTAATGCCTGTGACATTGGAGTTAGAGAGAAGAGTGCTACATGCCTGGAGGAAGGTAGAAACGAAATCAGGAGGTCAGTGGTGCTCACACATTGGTACTTTCATTTTTTTAAGATTTATTTATTTATTTATTTATTTATTTATTTATTTATTTATTTATTCATGGGAGAGAATAATCTTCAAATCTTTTCTCAGAGAGAAAGAGAGGCAGAGACACAGGCAGAGGGAGAAGCAGGCTCCGTGCAGGGAGCCCGATGTGGAACTCCATCCCGGATCTCCAGGATCATGCCCTGGGCTGAAGGCCACGCTAAACCGCTGAGCCACCCGGGCTGCCCCACACATTCCTACTTAAAAAAAGAGTTAGCCCATGCTATCACTGGCTCAGTAAAATACAGGAAACCCTATGGGTAATACCAGACAAGGAGTAAGTAGAGACTGGCCAAGTTACATTTTTCTATTTACTGTTCTTATGAAGTAAAACAAAAAACAAAACAGGAATGTAACTTTCTCCTTGACATGAGGAAGTAAATTCATTGACCTCAACTTTTTGGAGGATGTTCTGAGCAAGAGAGAAAGTATTTTTTGCTAATACCTTGATGCCTCTTCTTGGATCGGCTGTTTAAAGAACCTAAATAAGCATCTCGTGCTGTGTCTCATCAACACATTGGTTGACACTGTGGAGACACCAAGACATCAAGGCATTGTGGAGCCGGGCCCTTCCCTTATCCTATTTTGAATGTCCTCATGGAATTTCCAGGTTTGGTTGACCCTTCAGATGGTGTTGATGCTTTAGAGTTTCTCTGGCCTGAGGGCCAAAACAAATGAGGAATGAGACAGTGAAATGATCCAGAAGAAGGATGTCTTCAGGAAGAGGGGTGACTGTGTCCTTGAATGGGTTCAAGTTTCAAAGCCCTCACTGGGTTCTCGGTTACATTTGAAAAGTCTTAAGAGGAGTGCAGAAGAAATTTCTACAAGCATACAGCTTGAAGGACAGGCTTTCACAATCACAAGGCCTGTGGAAGAAAAGAGTGCAGAAGAGTTTGAAGAAAAGAAGCATCGTCCTGCTTACAGCATGCTCCATGCTCCGGACTAAGTTCACTTTTCAGGGTGCTTGGATGGCTTAGTCAGTTAAAGTGTTTGACTCTTGGTTTCAGCTCAGGTCATGATCTCAGTGTCGTGAGATCGAGCCCCACATCAGGGAGTCTGCTTGAGATTCTCCTTCTTCCTCTGTCCCTTCTCTTCCTCTCTTTCTCTAAAATCAATACATAAATCTTAAAAAAAAAAAAAATTCCTGGTTGTGATCCAGCTACCCTCTTGCTCATTCAAGAGACTGAATTTTACAGTATTTCTTTAAATCATGAAGAAATTCAAGAATCTGACTTCTCATCTGTTCTTGAACAATCTGAGCACAGGTTGTTATTCTAAAATTCCCTTAAACAGAGAGAAGCTATAAATACTTTATCATAACATCTCTTAAGAAAAATAGCAGAGGATCATATTGAGGGTGTTAGAGATATAAATCTTGAATAGAAAGGAAAGATTGGAAAAAAAACCCATAAAAATAGAAAAGCCAAAGTCACAGAAGAGATTGCTAGTGATGGTCCTCCCTGGCTCTGCCTCTTTCCTGCCCCTCCCGCCCTTTCTCCAGGAGCATCCCAGGATGGGCCATGCTTCTATGTTGCACATCTTGTATATGAATTTTAGATCATACTGGATTGAGCCAAGTAAGCCAGTCTGAAACTGAGATACAGAGTCCAAAGGAAATAATAACTAGAAATTCATGAAACTCAGAGTGATCTTCCTAGAAGCTATATAGGACTTAGAAAGAGTGGGTGTCAGCAGTTGATTACTCCTGATTTGGGGGGAAATATGCTTTAGGACTCACATACATATTAAAATATACTGCTTACTGTATTCTAGCTAGGTATCAATGTGAACTCAGTAAGTTTTCTTAAGTGCTCCATTACAAATGAGGTAAATTAGACACAGAAAGGTTCAGTGACTTGCCGAAAGTTATCCAGCTAGTAAGTGGCAGCACCAGAATTCATACTGTGGAGGCACACTTGGAACCTCAAAGTTGGTACAGTTTTTAAGCTGAAGACATTTGAAATTCAACAGACATAGAAAGAAGCCTTCTCAGAGTTTCCCTTATCCGACCCAAGGCGGAAACTTCTGTGTGAGGACTGCCTTAAGTTCCACCTGAGGCACAACTTCTACTCCCAAGAGGGCGACCAAGAGTAAACCTGCCATAAATCCCCTCTGGCGGAGAAGTACAGTCCTGAAGAAGATAGAAAGACCACTGACTCTCCTGAACTTTGTCTCCTATTCTTCTAAAATCCATTCGTCTTTCCTAAAGGAACCTATCGGCTCTTCCCATGGAAGCCTCTCTCCCTTCTCCCTCTCCTCTACTAAGTTAGCTATATAAGCTTTGAACTTGAATTATTTAATGAGCCAGTGATGCCGTCTGTAGGCCCCCGGGTGCAAACCAATATACCATTTTGTCCTGTTAGAATTGCCTGTTACCAGCTTCATTGGCAGGCTCGTCATCAAACCTGAGAACAGAGGAAAAAGCATTTCCTCCCTATAAAACCCGGGCATTCTGGCTACAGAACCTATGCTTTAAACCAGGATTTCTCAACCTCACACTACAGACATTTTGGGACTGGACAATTGTGTTACTGCGGAGCTGCCCTGTGCATTGTAGCATGTTAGCATCTCCCTGCTCACTAGATGCCATTAGCATCCACCCCTCCTCAGGAGAGCCAGAAATGTCTCCAGAATCGCTAAATGTCCCCTGGGGGGCAAAGGGATGGGCAACATCTGGCCCTCTGCTTGAGAACCCCTGCTCATCAGGTTGCCACTTTTTGCTCTACTGTCCCCTATCTGGGGAGGGCTTTCCTGCTTCTCATCTGTCAAGGCTTAGTGCTCAGGCCGGTGCTCGGTGATTTACTGATGCTAACGCTAGTGATTACAGACACCTCCCGAGATCTTACTATGTTCTAGGAGACACCAGTTCTTACGCCTATTTGCTAATTAATCCTCACAAGAAACCTATGTGGAAGGACTTATTTGTGGGATGTGTGAAGTCTGGGGACACAAAGAGATTCCGTTTTGGAACTCCAGTATCCTTTCCAACTAATGAACTCCTGAGCTGCGCCCAAGGTGCCAACTGTTTTACAAGCAGGTGCTCGGGAAGTTTCAACAGAGCAGCTGGCATTCAGATCCGATGAGACAGTAAAGTTAATCAATACCTACCAGGGACTGTTTCAATTGACAGCACCAATAAAATAGCCAGTAAGACCGTAAGCAGAAGTGGCTCATCTGCTCAGCACCAGATTAGCAGGTTTTTTCTTCTCTTCATTATCTACATCATGTAGCTACCCCTTCTTGCTTTCTCATAAAAGCTCCTCTACTTTACCTGCCTGAGCAGGACACTTCTCTGGTTACTCCAGAATTTGTGCTCCTCCAATTGCAATTCTGACACCCCAAATAATTTTGGGTGAGAATTTTGTTCTCTTTTAGTGTTGCCTCCTTTTCTCAGTTGACATATTGTTACTTGCTTCTATAAATGAGGAAATGGACTTAGCAAGGTTGGGATCTTGCCTAAAGGGCAAGAACCAGGAGCGCTGATGCTGGGCCCACACAAATCCGTTGCTTTCCATCACATGTGCTCTGAACTAGCCTGTCTTACACTGTCAGGCCCTGTTTCCGTCTTGGGCTCCTCCACTTATCAGTGGGGTTTTTGACAGCAGACACCAGTGTGTGCCCAACACCAACCAGGTAGCACTCAGCTCAATATTTCTGAAGTCTAAACCATGAAGCAGAATGTCCAAGACCTACTCTGGTATTGAAATACTCTGCATTAGAGAGCGCCTGGGGGGCTCAGTGGCGCATTAGAGAGTGCCAGGGGACTCAGTGGTTGAGCATCTGCCTTTGGGTCATGACATGATCCTGGGGTCCTGGGGTCGAGTCCCACATCGGGCTCTCCACAGGGAGCCTGCTTCTCCCTCTGCCTATGTCTCTGCCTCTCTCTCTCTCTGTCTCTCATGAACAAATAAATAAAATCTTAAAAAAAAAGAGAGAGAAATACTCTGCATTAGAAAAACTTTGAGAATAATGTGGGATGTGTGTCTGGTGTTTCTCTGTTTCAAAGCATATCTTTAGGGCATCCCAGGTAGCTCAGTGGTTTAGCGCCGCCTTCAGCCCAGGGCGTGATCCTGGAGACCCAGGATGGAGTCCCACATGGAGCTCCCTGCGTGGAGCCTGCTTCTCCCTCTGCCTGTGTCTCTGCCCCTCTCTCTGTGTCTCTCATGAATAAATAAATAATTAAAAAATAAATAAATAAAACATATCTTTAAAATTAATTCACAGGACCCGTGAAAGAATTAAAATGAACTACACATTCTCCCTCAAAATAAAAAAAAAAAAAGAAAGAAAGAAAGAAAGAAAGAAAGAAAGAAAGAAAGAAAGAAAAAAGAAAGAAAGAAAGAAAGAAAACACAAAAACCATACATTCCTTCAGGATTAAATTGCTTCATTCCAAAATTGTTTGACAAATTATTTCATCCCAAATAGAGTTTTTTTTTTCCCCAAAAAGAGTTTTACAGGTAAATATGTTTAATAAAATGCAAGGTGGAGTTAATGTAAATTCCTCTTTCCCAAAATGAAATATTTTCTAGAATCTCAGAAACTCTATCCCAGAAGGGATGCTGAGCTGACATCTAGGTCTCAAGGGCAGGCCACTCAAAGCTTCACCACACATTTTACCTCATTACTCCTGTCCCATTGAGTCCATCTGCCCCCTCTTCACTCAAGAAGCCCTAGGAGAAAACATTGACTTTGGTGTTATACCTGGCTTGAGTCTCAGCTCGGCCACTTACTAGACTAAGTAACATTAGGAAAATCTCTACTTCTCTGGTTGGTTTCTTTATCTGTAGAATGGAGACATTTCCCTGATCTTTTTCTTGCTTTTTTCCTAGTGCCATCATAAGGTTAAATAATAAAGGGATATATTTGTTACGTTTTATTTATTTATTTATTTATTTATTTAATTTTTATTATTTTTTAAAGATTTTATTTATTTATTCATGAGAGACATAGAGAGACAGAGACACAGGCAGAGGGAGAAGCAGGCTCCACTCAGGGAGCCCGACGTGGGACTTGATCCAGGGACTCCAGGATCATGCCCTGGGCCAAAGACAGATGCTCAACCACTGAGCCACCCAGGTGTCCCGTCGTTACGTTTTTTTTTTTTTTTTAAATATTATTGCCTCTACCTTAGCAGAGAGCTGAACTGCGTCAGGGTTGTGGGAAGTGGCTACTGGAGAGAATGTTTTCCTGGCAGCTGTGTGAGGGCCTTTGTGTGCTCCCTCTTCCTTTCTGGGTGGTTCTATTTTTGTGTTTGTCACTCGCCCTCCCAGACACTATCAGCATTGCGAAAGAAGTCACAGAACTGCTCTTGGGGGCATTAATCCGGGGAGAGTTACATAGTGTTCTCTCCTGTCCCCAGCACCCACCAGTTCCCAGCCTAAGAGAAATGTGGTTGGTGGCCTTGAGGGAATAAAGGAGCCATAAAGTATGTGACCAGCGGGGGTGTTTGTGGGGCAGCAGGGAGGGACAGTCCACTGATGCTCCCTGTGAGGGTTTGGATCCTGTGGTGGTTTCTGAGCCAAATGTATGCAAATATCCCTTCAGGGTTTTTCATGCTTAGGTTCTCCGGGTAACTTCTTTCTCCATAAGTAAACTTGATTTCTGAGTCAAAATGCTCTTGCTTGAGCAAGGTCGGATTTGCCAAATGGAGGAACAGTTAACATATTTCATTTCTCTTATCCAGTCCTGACTTTCTGGCTTAAGTCATTCAGTGTGAGCTAAGAGTCTTTTCGATCTTTATAAAAATGAGATTTTACAACTTCTGTTAATGTCTGACTCTAAATGTGGCATTCTATTTCGGTGGGAGGGGTTCGATTAGCATCTTCTGTCTCTGAAGAAATGGGGAAAAAAGCTTCCCTATATAGTTTCATTATAGAATAATGAAAGTTATTTTTCTGATTTTTACATATACAGCTATTTTTCATACCAGAAGTCAGAGGATGTGCTTACAATATTGCTTCACTCTCATTAGTAGGGCTTTTAGAATTTTAAACAATTTCTACCCTGTGGTTTCTCAATATAGAGAAAGGTCTTTCTTTTCTGGAAGATAATAATAAAAGCTGTGTACATTCACATACATGCACATACCCAGGAAAAATCACGCAGTGGCTAGCCAGGCCATAGAATGGAGCCACTTCTTCCCAAGCAAAGAATATTTCTTCCCAACAGGGCCTTTGTTGTTACTGTCCTCAACTGGGGATTGAGAGAGCCATTTCTTCTCCAGTTACCAGGAGACTTCGGACAAATTTTCTTTTTATGTGCACACCCTGGATTCTAGGATCACCATCCACAGAAGAAAGGAGAGAAGAAGAGAACATTGTGAGAAATTGTGTCTCAAGGATTAACTGGCTCTGCCTGAGCCATCCAGAGAGGCTGGATGGATCTTGTTTCTCTCAACCCTATCTAAAAGCCCTAATACTGTCCAAATGAAGTCTAAGAAACAACCTGGGTTTGTTATTGTTTTCTGTTCCATGGGTTGTGACCCATGAGCGAGCCCTGAAGTCAATTCAGCCTGACTCACTTTGGCTCCATGAATTCTTTGGGGGGAGATTCCAAAGTCAAAGCTGAGATTCTCAACACCCAGCTGGGACTGAGGTGCTGGCCACCATTTCATTAGGCACCTCAATTTCTACAGGTGTATCTCCAAGATTGCTTTTCAACCTGAGTTTTGTGGTTCTTTGGTTATCAAATTCATTTCGTGGTTGGCAGCTACATTTTAGAAATAATAAAATCAAATACAATGAATCAGAATGGAAAATATTAGAATGTTATCGCATGTAACATGGACAGGTATTATTTTGTAAAAACTCTATTTCAGTTTATACACACCCAAACACACATATATGTATTTATGCATTGAGTCTTAATGTCAAATGTATTTTATTTTTACAAATTTATTTGGTTTTCTTACTTCTAATATAGTTAACATAGTGTTATACTAGTTTTAGGTATACAATATAGTGATTCAGCAATTCTACACCTTACTCAGTGCTCATCACAGTAAATGTACTCTTAATTTCCTTCACTTATTTCACTCATTCCCCACTCACTTTCCCTTCTGGTAACCATTAGTTTGTTCTATTTCAGAGTCTATTTTTTGTTTGTCTCTTTTTTCTTTGATATGTTTCTTGAATTCCACAAATGAATGAAATCATATAATGTTATGTTATTGCAAATGGCAAGATTCATTCTTTTTTATGGCTGAATAATATTCCATCTATCTATCTATCTATCTATCTATCTATCTATCTCATCTTTATCCATTCATCAGTCGATGGACACTTGGGTTGCTTCCATATTTTGGCTATTATAAAAAATGCTGCAATAATAATAGGAGTGCATACATTTCTTTGAGTTAGTGTTTTCATATCCTTTGGGTAAATATCCAGTAATGCAATTATTGAATCACATGGTAATTCTATTTTTAATTTTTTGAGGAAACTCCATACTGTTTTCCACAGTGGCTACACCAGCTTACTTTCCCATCGACAGTGCATGAGGGCTACTTTTTCTCCATATCCTCACCAGTCCTTATTGTTACTTGTGTTTTTGATTTTAGCCATTATAACAGGTGTGAGGTGATATCTCATTGTGGTTTTGATTTGCATTTCTCTGGTAATGAATGATATTGAGTATCTTTTCATGTGCCTGTTGACCATCTGTATGTCTTCTGTGGAGAAATATCTGTTCATGACTTCAGCCCATTTTTTCATTGAATTATTTGTCTTTTGGGTGTTGAGTTGTATCAGTTCTTTTTTTTTTAAGATTTTATTTTTATTTATTCATGAGAGACAGAGAGAGAGAGAGAGAGAGAGAGAGAGAGGCAGAGGGAGAAGCAGGCTCCATGCAGGGAGCCTGACATGGGACTCAATCTCGGGTCTTCAGGATCATGCCCTGGGCTGAAGGCAGGCGCCAAACCACTGAGCCACCTGGGCTGCCCTCTATCAGTTCTTTATATATTTTGGATACTAACCCCTTATTGGATATGCTATTTGCAAATATCTTCTCCCATTCAACAGGTTGTCTTTTAGTTTTGTTGATTGTTTCCTTTTCTGTGCAGAAGCTTTTTATTTTGATGGTCCCAATAGTTCATTTTTGCTTTTGTTTCTCTTGCCTCAGGAGACATATGTAGAAAAATACTGCTGTAGCCAGGGTCATTGAAAATATATTTTTAATGATGGGTCCCAATATAAAGTGATTTAAAAACCAAGGTGGGGCAGGGAAGGAAATGCAAGAGCCACACTTAATAGGCTCACAACTCTACGGTGATGGTGCTCCCCAAGCCCACTTTCAGACAGTCTTCTCTTTTGTAGACTGGAGGTGGGTGATGGAGTAGAGGTTACAGGCCTAGTTGTGCTATTTGTAACCAGAGCCCATGAGTAGTGGGCCTAGTGCCTTTAGAATGGAGGGGTACTTGTCTCCTGTCATGCTCAGAGTCAGAGCCTCAACTGCACATCAGAGAGAACTAGAAAATAGGTACTATGCCAGACATCAGGAATACAAAAGCAAACAGGACTCCCAGCGTAGCTACCTGGAGGAGCAGTTCTCTAGCCTCCCGATAATTCCCTGTAGTGGGAAGAGCCTCTCTTTGAGATAGATGGGAGCAGGAAACCGCAGGGTGGCTTCTGGGAAGCTGAAAAGGAAAATATCAGATGAGAACAAGCAATCCTTTGTGATCCCTCACCTATAATTGTAGCCCCCATATGGACCAGACCAGAGTTTGGAACTTAATGAATCCTATTTAAGGAAACAAATGTAATGCACAGACTGGTAGAGGTGTTGACTGCCAACTTCCCAGAAGACCACTAGAAAACCTATCGATCAAACAAAGCTAAGTTTATTAGACCTCACTGCAGTGAAGTAGAACTCCACTTTAACAGAGTCTTAATGTGCCCCAGAGGGGTGGTCAGAGAAATTACTTGTTGGGTTTTGTTCCTTGCAGTCAAGTGGGGGTTGAGGGGGTTCTTTCAAGGCAGAAAACTGATTGAGAATTGGATAAAATTTATGACATCATGTATTTTGGATTGGTGGATGTAACAAAGCATAGGTCTGGAAGTGAGTCTAGGTAAGTGCCCCGCTGTCTGCCCAGGTGAGTATCCAATTGTTTTGATAGGAGAACTGCTTCTCCATTTAAGGAAATGCTTTCTGGTCACATGTACTTGCAAGGATTTCCTGACACAAACAATCAAGTTATTTATTGGTTAACAATTTTCTTGAGAAAGGATTTTCTGGAGTAAAAACAGTTATGTCATGTTGACCCATGAATAAGATGTTTACTTATCTTGGCTGTTGAGAAGTTGCTGAAACAGTCAGAATCTCTAGACAAAAAGATTTCTACAATTTTTAAATAGTTAATTTCCATCCTGTTTAGTGTTTTTGGAGAGTTGGGGTCATTAATGATACACTTATCAGATACCATGGTTGTGTTTAAAAACTGTGGAAGTGGTAAATGTGAAAGAAAAGGAATGGGGGATCCCTGGGTGGCGCAGCGGTTTGGCGCCTGCCTTTGGCCCAGGGCGCGATTCTGGAGACCCGGGATCGAATCCCACGTCGGGCTCCCGGTGCATGGAGCCTGCTTCTCCCTCTGCCTGTGTCTCTGCCTCTCTCTCTCTCACTGTGTGCCTATCATAAAATAAATAAAATTAAAAAAAAAAAAGAAAAGAAAAGGAATGCTTGGAGTTGGGATTAGGTTGTTGAATTTTATTGGAATTTTCAAATCCTGAAAATTTCCAAGATAGAATAAGGAAAGTTAAAATAAGAATACTCTAGACTTGTTGGTTTGTTCTTTTTTTTTTTTAACATAAGTGGCATTTATGTTGTATGCATTATTCTTTTTATCAGTTAATAATATGTCTTGGGAAATATATAAACATATACACAATTATATGCAGTTACTTATATATAAATATAAAACCCTATCGTATATGCAATATATACCTTTTTTAAAAAAGATTTTATTTATTTATTCATGACAGACACAGAGAAAAAGTGAGAGACACAGGCAGAGGGAGAAGCAGGCTTCATGCAGGGAGCCTGACGTGGAACTTGATCCCGGGTCTCCAGGATCACACCCTGGGCTGAAGGCAGGCGCTAAACTGCTAAGCCACTGGGGCTGCCCAATATATGTCTTTTGAATAGGCAGGATTGTGTCTTATTTCCTGCTATCTCTTTAAACTTTATCACGGGGGGAAAATCCTGGTCCTTTGGATGACTGGATGACTGCATTGCTTGGTCTTAGGCAATGACATTTCTGTGGTGACTTTAAGGGGCAAATTCAACCTTAGTTCTGAAATGCTGGTGACTGAGGCATGTTCAGTTACAATAAATTATTGCAGGTAGAAACTGGTGATTTCACTAAAGTAGGTGGCCAGAGTTCCCATGGTTATCATTTTAAAGAGGGCAGGTCTCCAAAGAGCTGAGACCTTCTTCCTATTTCTTTTTCTGCTTTTCCCCAATTTTCTTTGTTCTTCTCACAGTGTCTTTCCCACTTTTCTTATTAATCCAGGCATGAAGTGTGGACCAGGGAAATCAACCCAATTGGTATGTATGTATGTATTTATATTTTCTTTTCCTTAAATCCTCTTCTCCCAAATCTTTTTTTTTTAAATTTTATTTATTTATGACAGTCACACACACAGAGAGAGAGGCAGAGACACAGGCAGAGGGAGAAGCAGGCTCCATGCACCAGGAGCCCGATGTGGGATTCAATCCCGGGTCTCTAGGATCACGCCCTGGGCCAAAGGCAGGCGCCAAACCGCTGCGCCACCCAGGGATCCCCTCTCTTCTCTCAAATCTTTGTGAGAAAAATCTTGGATCACTTTATGGAAATAGTATAGAATGTGGGGATGCAGCACATAAGAGAGAGCTCATAGTATTTGGAATCAGTCAGATGTTGGTTTGAATCTAGGCTCTGGTCCTTACTAGTTTCGTGATTCTGGGTGAGTTATTTAGCCAACTGGCGCTTCAGTTTCTTCATTTGTAAGCTGGAAATTATTTTTTAGAAGAATGTTATGAGAATTAAATAAGAAATGTGTATGTGAATGAGAGAGACAGAGATACAGAGACAGAGACAGAAACAGGGAATGTTCTTTACCTGGCATAATACTTGGAGCAATATGAATCCTCAAGAAAAAAATGGAAACTATATACTGCATATGAAATGTGAAGACAGTGTAGTTATTAATTCTTATAGGAAACTAAGATATTATAACTTGCATTGGAAATCCACAGATAATCCAAATATAATCAATCCTACTGAAGGACCTAATATTCAAATTGATTGAATAGCTGATAATAAGTATTTCCTTTCCTTAATAAGTTCCAGCAGTGTGTCACAGGTAAGAGTCAAATGATTTAGCATCCCTGTTCCTATAATGTTCTCTGTTTTGTGAGGGTGATAATACAGATGCATAAAAGCAATTAGAATATTATAAAAAGGAAGAACATCAAAAGATTATGTGAATCACAAAATCTTTTATAAGAATAATGGCAAAAGTGACTCCTTTATCTTAGGCTTATCATCATTTTTTAAAAAAAATTTAGTTGGTTAACATACAGTGCAATATTGGTTTCATGAGTAGAATTTACTGGTTCATCACTCACATACAACATCCAGTGCTCATCATAACAAGTGTCCTCTTTAATACCCATCACCCATCTAGCCCATCCTCCACCCAGCTCCCTCCATCACCCCTCAGTTTACTCTCTGTCATTAAAAGTCTCTTATGGCTTGCTTCCCTCTCTCCTTTTTTTCTTTTCCCCTTCCCATATGTTCATCTGTTTTCTTTCTTAAATTCCATATAGGAGTGAGATCATATGGTATTTGTCTTTCTCTAACTGACTTGTTTCACTTAGCATAATACACTCTAGCTCCATCTATGTCATTGCAAATGTCAAGATTCTATTCCTTTGGATGGCCGAGTAATATTCCATTGTGTGTGTGTGTGTGTGTGTGTGTGTGTGTATCACATCTTCTTTATCAGTTGATGAACATTTGGACTCTCTCCATAGTTTGGCTATTGTTGATAATGCTGTTATAAACATTGGGGTGCCATGTGTCCCTTTGAATCTGTAGTTTTTGTATCCTTTGGGTAAATACATAATATTGAAGTTGCTAGGTCATAGAGCAGTTATATTTTTATTTTTTTGAGATTTTATTTATTTGACAGAGAAAGAGAGAGAGATAGAGCACAAGTAGGGGGAAGAGCAGGTATAGGGAGAAGGAGAAGCAGGCTCCCAATTGAGCAGGGAGCCCCATGGGAGTTAATCTCTGCCTTCCGCTGGGATCATGACCCGAGTTGAAGGCAGATGCTTAACAAACCAAACCACCAGGTGTCCCAGGGCAGTTCTATTTTTAACTTTTTGAGGAACCTCCATACTGTTATCCAGGGTGGCTGTGCCAGTTTGCATTCCCACCAACAGTGCACGAGTGTTCTTTTTTCTCCACATCCTCACTAATACCTGTTGTTTCTTGTGTTGATAATTTTAGCCATTCCTACTGGTGTGAGGTGATAACTCATCATGGTTTTGATTTGTATTTCCCTGATGATGAGTGACATTGAGCATCTTTTCATGAGTCTCTTAGCCAACATTTAGCCCATCATCTTTTTCCTTATCATCTTCATAGATAGAAAGAAAGTCAATAACTGTGTCCATTAGAAACTAAGCTGCAGATAACATTACTCTCAGATCCAGGTAGCTCCAACAGTGGGATTTGTTATCTCAGTTAAATGCAAGCCCAGGAGAGATGATTCCAGGTTTGGCTATGTCAGGAGCATAACCAGGTCAGGCACCCAGGTGCCTTCCTTCTTTCTGCTCTGGCTCCTCAGGCCTGTACCTCTGTGATCATTAGTTGGCATCCATAGCTCCAAATATCTCATCCTTCTTGCATTTCCACAGGGAATGTGTTAGGCTGAATGATGGCCCTCTAGAAAATATCTTCATTCTAATCCCTAATCCCTGGAACCTGTGCATGTAATTTTTATATGGCAAAAAAAAGGACTTTGAGTTGGGGAGATCTTTCCCGATTATCTGAGTGGGCCCTGAATACCATCTCAGGTGTCCCTATAAGAAGAAAGCAGATGGAGACTTGACATCACCCAGAAGAAGAGAAGGCAATGTGACTACAGAAGCAGAGACTGGAATGGCACAGCCACACAAAAGAATGCCAACAGCCACCAGAGGCCGAGAGAGTAAAAAACGTATGCTCCTCTAGAGCCTCTGTAGGGTATGTCACCATACAGACACCTTGCTTTTTTTTAATAATAAATTTATTTTTTATTGGTGTTCAATTTGCCAACATACAGAATAACACCTGGTGCTCATCCTGTCAAGTGCCCCCCTCAGTGCCCATCACCCATTCACCCCCACCCCCAGCTCTCCTCTCCTTCCACCACCCCTAGTTCATTTCCCAGAGTTAGGAGTCTTCATGTTCTGTCTCCCTTTCTGATATTTCCTACCCATTTCTTCTCCCTCCCCTTCTATTCCCTTTCACTATTATTTATATTCCCCAAATGAATGAGAACATAATGTTTGTCCTTCTCCGACTGACTTACTTCACTCAGCATAATACCCTCCATTTCCATCCACGTCGAAGCAAATGGTGGGTATTTGTCGTTTCTAGTGGCTGAGTAATATTCCATTGTATACATAAACCACATCTTCTTTATCCATTCATCTTTCGATGGACACCGAGGCTCCTTCCACAGTTTGGCTATTGTGGACATTGCTGCTAGAAACATCGGGGTGCAGGTGTCCCAGCGTGAAACGGAATTCTTGTGGGAGTTTTCTGGGTCAAAGTGCACACGTTCACTGGCTTTGGAGTGATAGCTGAGACTGGGGTAAGATGGGACAGCGTCATTCGTGGCCGCAGTGAAATGGACTATTTGCAACTGAGGGATGGAAGGTTTGGCCAACGTTCTCAAGAAAGTCTTAGACTGGGAACTCCACCCTGTCCCCTGCCACCATGACACCTTGCTTTTGACTCATGATACAGATTTTGGACTTCTGTCCTCCAGAACTATGAGAGAATACATTTCTGTTGTTTTAAACCACCAAGTTTGTGGTTATTTGTTACAGCAGCCACTGAAAACTAATATAGGGGATGCAAAGGAGTATTTCTTCTCATAGGTTTCCTTTTCCAGAGAGAAATCCTTCCCAGAAAACCCACTCAGATTTCCCTTTGGGTCCTATGGACTAAATTCTACCTTCAAGGATGCTGGAAAATAAATGTCTGGCATTTTTAGCTTTTATAAACCTCTGTCAGCAAGGACAAAATATAGTGTCATGGTTTGGGAAAAGCAACCAATAGGATCTGCCATGGAAGTAAAGTGACCACTTCATGGACAGTAGAAGAGAGATGGAAGTGAACATAGTGTACTGGCCAAAACCCAATGTCAAGTGTTGGTACTGAAAATGGGGGCATCAGACTCTCTTTGTCTCTCAGCAAACCAACGGATTCCCACATTCTTCTGTGAGGGAGTAATAGAGACACTGTTAAAGAAACTGGCCACTTTTCCCAGGGCGAACTTTTACCCAACCATGATTTGACTGACTTTCCCGAGTAAGCACACAGCAAGGAAAATCCTTCCTGAGGTAGGTGAGTTTCCTTAGCAACTTCAGCCAACATATTCTGTCTTCTAGTTCCGTCTTCCTTGGATGCTGTCCACAGGCAAGTGACGTATGGTCTCAGCTTCACACTCCAGTATAGATGGTTTCCATTTCCAGCTCTCTAAATCATACATGATATATGATTTTCCTGGTGGCTGTTGAACCAACTGATTTGGGACAAGGGGAGGGGAAACCTTCTCAGAAGAAAGCTTGGTTGGTCCTCACCGAATATGTGCCTCCCTTCCATGCCAACCAAGTTGACTGAAGGCTTGAGGCCCTGGAATAGCTTGGCTTCTACTACAAAGATAAAGAGAAGCACTTGCCAAGAGATCCCCTATACATATGGCATTTATTGGAGTTAAACATCCTTCAAATCTGACTAGTAACTCCACCCCCAAGTAAATGTATTTTCTTTTTGCTTCATTAATTTTAAAAATGTGGATGGTTTGGGGTTTGGCTCACAGAGTGTTATAAAACAAAAGTCTTGTCATCTGGAAAATGCCTTTTTTGTGAATACTCTCAAATAGGAGTAAATCTGAAAGGAACCCACTGAGACCACCAGGTAATGTAATGGCTTTTTGCCTAAAAATCATTTGGAGGCAAACACTTCTGCTGACCCACACCTTGGGCATAGTGAGGTTTTAAATCTAACACTTATGGGATTGTAACTCTCCTCCTGGGCCGTTAATCTGATTGTTTATTAAAGCTCCACTGACTTGTTCATTTAATGAGTTTCTCTAGCACAGTCAATGCTCTTCAGAGAGAAACTGCTATGGGACTCCAGGCTCGTAATGGAAACTGACAATATATCACAGGGGATGCAAGCCTTGAAGGCTTCAAGCAGAAGATGGATGAGGTTCTCTACCTGTAGCTCATTTCAAGAATAGTTCAGCCTGACTTAACGGCCTGGGTCTCTGCTGTGCAGAAAAACATTTGTCACTTTGGTTCCATCTGCTCACCTTGCAACTAGAATCCTGTAGCAGTGGCCCCAGGACATTAAAAATCCTTCATCATGCTGGGAGGCATAGAAGGGACTAGAAGAAGCAGCCATATGAAATTGCTCATGGAGATCAAACGTCCCTGGGAAGGTGACCAAGGTGGACAATAGTACAAGAAGCAGGGAACAGCCCAAGGTGGAAGGAATGAGCCCCAGATGGGATTGTACCATGACCTGAACACAATTTTTCAGCCAATGATCATAAGAATTTTCCCTTTTCCTCCATACCCTACAGCCTCTCATCAACCTAATTAAGGCTCTCCATTTGTCAGAATCATAACCCTCTTCTGCTTAAACCTATCTGCCCTGCACATGGAAATGTCCACACTCAGTGGCTTGTCCGTTGAGAGCTCAGTTCTTTTAATCTGGTAAATGAAGTTCAATCACTGTTCTGAGAGGCATGTTGAGAGCAGTACTCTCTCATACAAATGTAGTAAGAAGCACGTGGCTAAATTAAAATTTTCTAGTGGCCGTGTTAAAATAAAGGACACGGGTTAAATTAATTTTAGAACATGTTTTATTTTATGTTCTAAAATTTATATAAAATATTTTCATTTCAACATGGGAGCACTGGCCACATTTCAAGTGCTTCATAGCCAGTGGCCACTGTAGATCCAGAGCAAGTCTCTTTGTTGTGTCATCTGCACTGCAGGAATTCTCATGGTAGCATTTTCAGGCATATATTGGCATTTCTAGGCAGGACTGTGGACTGGATATTTTGCAGCAGGCAAGTCCTCACTTGGCCCTGAATTTACATTGGTTAAGCACAAACCAACTTTGCATATTGCCCATTTGATATCTCTAGCTCTCTCTCTTTCACGATCCTAAAATTCCATTCTTGAGAATTCTTCTTAGATTGTGAGTCCAAGAAGAGATGAAATGAGGAGAAAGTCTCATAGTACATAAACCCCTGGAAACAAAGTTTAAGATCAATTCTCTAAAAACATTGGAAATTAAGGGCTGATGCTTGTCTATGATTATATGAATATAATTCACTTCTTCCTCTTTTGTTTGTTATCTTGTAGGTTCTGCCTCCTTTTACCACTCAAGCCTTTTCTCTTTGCTGCTCCTTTGAAATAATGTTGGAACCTTGAATATGTGGAACTCTTTTACTGTCAGGAATATAGTGGTTAAATAAATGTAACAAGTTAATAAGAAGAAGTACAAATAGAGCAGATTATAAAGATCACACAATAGTCCTGTGTTTACCATCTATAAGAAGTCACCTAATGTGGAAAAAGATAGAATTTCAAAATTGCATTGATTGAGGTTGTGACCTTGATCCAAATTTCTGGCCTAAAATTTCAGATATTTGAACTGTGGTATATTGACACATGTATCTCTGTCAAGAGCTTTCAACTGCAAATAACACAATAGTGGCTTTCACATGCAGATGTTGCTTTTCCTTCCATGGCAAGAAACCTGAAGGCAGCTGGAGGTTGGTATTGGTTCTGCTGTTTGACGATGTCATCAGAGACACAATGTCTTTCTGCTCCACCGTCCTTGGTGTGTGGCTATTCAACCACATGCTTGTTATCTCATGGATGCAAATGGCTGCTAAAGTTGCAGACACTGAATCTATGTTCGAGGAAGGAAGAGGGTCTTCTCAGAAGAACAAAACATGTCTGAAAACTGTGTCCCTAGATATCCACAGCTACAAAGGGGTTGGGAAAAATGTGTGGTTAGCCTCCTAGCTTCTAAAGTGGAGGTTTTGAGAAGAGGATGTTGAAGTAGTGAGCAACTAAGATGGCCACGGTATGACTCCCTAATAGCTGGCAGCAAACATATACTGAGGGCTCATAAGAGATAAGATAATACACTAAGCTTTCTACAGGTGTCTTTTTATTTTATCCTCACAACAGCTCTGACATATGCCTCCTATTATTTTCCACTTTTTTTTTAGTTAAAAAAAAAAAACTAGACTTAGAGAAATTAAATTAATTTACCCAAATCACTTGAGAATCCCTTGTTGCTCTATCATTACCAAATAACTACCCCTATCACCATGTAGGTCCCCTGCCACATAACTTGTCATACATTGTCCAACTACTTGTTCAATATTTTACTCTACAAAGGTAATGAGAGAGAAGAAGGAAGGAGTCAGGGTAACTTTTTGTGATTTCTGGATTAAGAAACTGCTATAGGATGGTCTGTCTCCTGGGGGAGGAGGAGTAGTTTTTGGCAGACATTATGTAAGTTTTGTCCAGGATGCATTTAGTAGGTAGTACCTGTTGGTCAGCCACATGGCCAAGGGTAATGGGTGTGGGAAGTACAGGAGAAATCGCATAGTTAGAATTTCTGACTTCTGAGAGGTTGACGATCACAATGAAACCAATATTACCTTCTTAGATGTCATTTCCATGATAAGATTACAAGTGATCATAACTTCTGTCTTGCTAGCATATTCTCTCTACGTGCCCTCTTGGGTATCATGCTCTGCTGAAGTAATAATGAACATGTTGGAGAGGCCCATGTGGCAAGGAAGTGAGTGGTCTTGGCCAATAGCCAGCAGGAACCTGAGGCCCTCAGTCTAGCAGCCTTTAAGAAATATAATTCTGCTAACAATCTCAGTGAACTGGAAAATGGATCGTTACCCAGTCAGACTTTCAGATGAGAGCTCAGCCCTGCCAATAATTTGATGTAGTCTGTGAGAGACCAGAAGTAGAGGACCCAGCTAGGCAGCATCCCTAACCCACAAATATGGAGATAATAAATCTGTGTTGTTCTAACCACTAACTTTGTGGTAATTTTTTAAGTGGCAATAGATAGAAGCACCCCAAGTTTAGCTGTGGGAGGAGAGACCAGGCCCACGTAGCAGTTAGCTGGGGCATATGCTTACCTAATTGCAAGAGCCAAGGGAAGGTAGATTGTTTTTGGTGATTCAGAAATACTGCTGAGAGATAGCTTATAAGTGAAAATAAATTACCCAGTTGACCAATTAAAACCCAAGCTGAGAATCAAAGAATTTGGTTCACAGGAGAAATGAGGAAGCCCTGGGAGGAATGCAGCTATATTTAGGCCAGACTCTGAGCAGCAGTAGCTGGCATATGAACCAGGCTGAGACTTGCTTTGGGAGTAGGCTATGAGCCTCAGGAGGTAGATAAACATTAAACATAACCATACAGTGAAAGCCTTTAGACAGGGTTGAGGAAGCTAAGTGATCTTCAAGGGGGAATATCAAGAGAAGTTGTAGATTTTCCTTTACGGGAATCCATAAAAAATAGGAGTGATCTCAACTCGTTAATAAATGACAAGAACTTTAATCGATGATCAAAATCAATCAGTATCCTTGTTCCATAAGCAATCTCCTTTCTTGCCTCTCTCCTCACCTCTCTTCTTACACAGACACTCTCTGTATTGGTCTGCTTGGGCTGCTATACCAAAATACCATAGGTTGAGTGGCTCAAACACAGAAATGTATTTTCGCAAAAGAGAGAGATCTCTGGTGTCTCTTCCTCTGATAACACCTCCTGGTTAGGTGACAGGATACCAATCCTATCAGATTAGGGCCCTGACACTTATGAAGTCATTTAATATTAATTACCTCCTTGAAGGTCCTATCTCCAAATACAGTCACATTGGGTGTTAGGCTTCAACATACGGATTTTGGGCGATACAGTTCAATCCATAACGCTTTCCAACCACTAACTGCTATAAAAGTAAGCTCAGTTAGGGCACGAGCTTGGATTGTCTTTTCACCAAGATATCTTGTTTCTCAAAGCCCTATTTCAGTGTCTAGAGCATAGTAAGTCCTCAATAAATGTTTGTTGAGTGAATGAAAAATGGCCTTGTTTTTTTCCATCAAACTGAGATTGCAATTGAAGAAGTCTATGAGAATTGGTCAAATAACAGGTATTTATTTTTTCATGGACTGTTTTCATGTAATCTTGTATGAAGTTTTTTTCAGTCTCATTATGATTTTTATATATCATTGGGATTTCATACCATCTAATTTATTTACCCATTTTACTGATTAAAGATTTATTGAACACTTACTAGATGCTCATCATAGGACCAGGTGCTATCAGTCAAGCTAAGCAGAATAAGGCACCATCCTTGCTCTCAAAGCACTTGCCATGTGCTTATTGACAGATGTGGCCAGTACAGGAAGCAGTTATGTAACCACACAATTAGAATATACATAACAGAACTGTGGAAAAGATTACACTTCTCTTCCCTGAAGATTAGTAAGAGAATACAGTTCTATATAAAACGCAAAGGGTATCTGCTAGCTAATGGTAGAGATTTCTTTATGGTATAGCTATTTAAGAATTGATGGAAGTGGCTCAGGTAAGCTCAAGAAATGCCTTAAAGGGGCACCTGGGTGGCTCAGTGGTTGAGTGTCTGCCTTTGGCTCAGGTCGTGATCCCGGGGTCCTGGGATCGAGTCCTGCATCAGGCTCACCAAGGGGAGCCTGCTTCTTCCTCTACCTGTGTCTCTGCCTCTCTCTGTGTGTCTCTTATGAATGAATAAATAAAATCTTTAAAAAAAAGAAGAAATGCCTTAAAACTCCCTTGTATAAGTCTCTACTATAAGGCAGCTGAGAAAATTCAAAATGAGCCTTTGGTGATGGGCTCCCATCCTCTGCCATACTTGCATACATAAATAGGAGCAGGTTCAAATGTTTATCTTAAAAGTTTCAGAAGGGGAGAAAGGAGGACATGGAAGGGAGAGATGGTCCTGGCAGGGCTGGATGGGCAACCTGTCTCCAGAGATAGACAGGGGGTGGGAGCGTCTCCATGTTCTTTGGATCCACTTTGCCTGATATTCCCAGACTTGGCCAATATCTACAGTGAGGTCATTTGAATTTTTGCTGTTGTTCTGGGAATCTCAGGCAGCCACAGAACCCAGAATTGTCCCTACTGATATTTAAGCTAGACAGGATGATCACTACTGGGTGGTATCACATCACAGCCAGACCCCCAGAGTCCAAGGCTGGCCAGCTGCTCAGACCTCCCCAATCACTCATTAATTTCAAAATAATGTGACTCAGATTTTACATCTTTGCATTTTTGAGTCCATTTATTTTGTTATGATTTTTCCCAGGTTTTATGACTTGGTAAGCTACCCATGGTCCCTGAAAATATCTGATACAATCTTGTCCAAGCATAGGAGACTGATCCCCAGCTTTTCTCACATTTCTTTCTGCTCTTGGATCTATGAATCACAGGACCCATTTCCACTGTCCAATTTCAGCAAGAAAGAGTGATAGGGAGAAGGAACAAGGATCCGAGTTCTCCTTGCTTGAGCATGCCACTCCTGGAAAAGTCTGCCTCTTTCCGGGACCAAAAACAATGTTCGTTAGACACAAATCAGGGCTGTGTGCTCTTCTGGAAATCACTGAGTTGGTACCAGACCCAGAGTGGGGCTAGAGCAGATCCAAGAACATGAGTGATAGTAATGTTTGAGCACAGCTCCCATTCTCTCTAGAGATTGCACACTCTGTGTTATCTCTGCCAAGGGTTTTCCACCCATGGCACTGGCTAGTTTCTTGGGCATTCATTGAGGTCAAATAATACATGATGAGGGCGCTTTAAAACCCAAAGGTACGATGAGAACGTATGGATGGGTTAGTGGTCATAGCTGCCACTGTGCCATCAGAAGCACACCTCCCACTAGGGAGGAGTACAGTGTCTTGTTTAAAACTGTGGGCTTCAGCCTCGGACCACCTGAGCTCGAAGACTAGTGCTTTGCTAATCCAAGCTTCCTCATCTCCAAAGTGGAGGAATAAGAATGAGGATCAACTTTGTAGTCTGTCATGAGGGGTAAGTGAGGACAACTATATAAAGGATGGGACCAGGAACAAAGTAGTCATATGTGTTCATTATTTTTCCTCTCATGAGCAGAGCTGGGTGCTAACTTGTCTTTGGTCTCTTTTTCCTTTATGCTATCTTTCGAGTTAGCGCCATCACACAGCATACAATGGTCCAGCTAAGGGTCAGAATGAGATATGTTTAGATATTAGGATTTGTAACAGAACAACAAAAAGAGATAATGCACTTTTGTAGGTGAGGGGAGATCATCGCCCTGAAGGGAACTGTGTATAAGGCCTTGGGAAAAAGCACAGGCTGTTAGAAAGCTTTTGTCCAGTGCTGTTACCATCTGTGGGAAACTGATGGAGGTTTAGCATCTACATTTGCTTCTTTCTTCTCTGGTTTCACTTAGCTAACTCGGTGACACATTTCTCCTTGTGACATGTCCAATAGACAGAAGAGCCTCCAGTCCCATTTTCAGAAATTCTGTAATCCCACAGAGATGAGAGGGTATGCAAGACCAGGAGCTAGAACATTCCTTTCCAGAGGACCCCATGCCTCGCTCATGAGCCTTTGGCAGTCTAAGGGATAGCAAGATGTTTGGGTCAAAAAGATGCCTATGAAAGTCAGTCACTCCAATTTCTGGCTACATGTGGTGAATTGAACTCATGGGTTCATTTTTACTTTCTTTGAAATCTTAATTTTAAAAAGGATACCTATCTGCCCATAAGGACAAAGGGATAGGAAAGGAGAAGAGCAACATTTTGGAAGCTAGACAACTGAAGAAAGCATGGTTGCTTCCTTCCCAGACTCAAGAGAGCTAAAATCTCAGCAGGTGCTATAGGCAAGCTGAGACTAGGGTATAGGGAAAGACCTCAGTAATATGAAGCACCAGGTTCCTCTAAAAGTGGGGGTGCAGGTGGGTTAGAAAAAGGAAGAGGGGCTCAGTGGTTGAGCATCTGCCCTCTGCTCAAGTCGTGATCCTGGGGTCCTGGGATCGAGTTCTGCATTGGGCTCCCCACAGGGAGCCTGCTTCTCCCTCTGCCTATGTCTCTGCCTCTCTCTGTGTCTCTCATGAATAAATAAATAAAATCCTTTAAAAAAAAAGAAAAAGGAAGATTATTTGAAACATGTAATAAATAACAGTTAGAATCCTCACTCAGTCTCCCTGCCCAGCCAAGCATAGGATTTCATTTGATAGACTAAGGTCATTTTTGGCTATAAAGATTCCTACTTCTTCTGGTGATATAATTTGATGTTTTCTGTTGTAGCTTCTCTTTTCAGACTCCCTGGAAGCCAGAGTCCCTGGGAGATTCTAATAGAAACAGGGTCCAGTAGGAGGGTGTGGGGGGGGGGGGCTGGCAGTGGATGTTGTGAGCTTCTGCAGTGAAAACTATCCACAGACTGAATGGCCACCTCTCTGTTGACTCCTGGAATACAGGTTGCCAGACCTCAGCCCTCTAAGCAGGAGGTTGGACAATTCTCTGGATGAACTGATCTCTGTAAACCTTAGTCAATGGTAGTGTATTAATCTTGGTCCCGGTTCACCAGGGCTGGTGGGATAGCTCAACCTGGCTTCCCATATTACCTGCATGGTATCTGAGAACAAGAACAAAGACAGTGGTTTGCTTGGTGACTCACCTACCATACTGAGTGGAGAGGAGTTTAGTTTTGTGCTAGCCCAGCATATGCAGTACTGGCGTGCTTGCCTGAGACCATCCTGTTGTTTCCAGCAGTTCCAGGAGTGGCCGTTTCCCAGAACTCTGGTGTGCCCCTAGGCTTTAACTTCCTTTCTGGAAATCACACTATAATTTATTCAGAAGCATATTTCCTGGAAATCATTGGAATGGCCTTTGGCAAAACTTTATCTGAGCCTGGAGCATGGCAGCGATACCTGGGCACTTTAATCAAAACACCAAGGTCAGCAAGATGTAAGGAATGGCTTGTGGACAGGTATAGAGAAGGCAGCTTGGCCAAATAAATAATTACTGGAGGAAGGGAAATTATACAGTTGGAGCACTTTCTTTGATGAGCACTCTACACGTTGAGACAGTTTAGTATCTGCTCTACAGTCAGCTTGGCTGTGGGTTTGACTGGCCCTTGGGATCTTGGGTGTTCTTTAAACTGTTTATGTGAATGGGAATCACAGGAGGGAGGATCTTGTTAGAATGAAGTTTCTGATTCAGTAGATCGTGATGGGGCTGAGACTCTGCATCTCTCGCCAACTTGCGGGGAAGCCGATGTGGATGCAGGCAGTGCATGGGACGCCATCTGAGGATAAAGGACGTAACACTTCCAGGTTTGGATTGTCTCACTTATAAAGTGGGACATGAGTCCCTTCCTCCTAGGATCGTGGAGAGAATTAAATAAGAATGTAAAAAACTTAGAAGAGAGCACCTGCTGCAGAGTTAGCACGCGATAAACTGCTTTTTATGAAAAACGGGGGCAATGAAAGCATCACCTTGAAGATTATGTGAGGCTGTGAAGGTCAAGTGCTCCACGTGAGGCCTGATGCATAGAAAGCATTGGCTGTGGACTTCCTTTGTGCCCCGCCTTGGTGTGTTTTCTCGTTTAGTTCCTCTCACTCTCTGAGGTGGGTACTAATATCCTGCCCTCTTAGCACATGTGCAAACCAAGACCTAGCTTAGGAAAGTTGCAGAAGACCACAAGTTTACTAAGTGGCAGAGCTGGGATTTATACCCAGATCATCTGGCCCCAAATTCTGTGAACTTAGTCACCAGTTGTAATTGTTACTGTTACTTGTATTGTCTTATTAAGTCCTCATGACCAAGGTGGGTTTTAATACCCATTTTATAGGAGAGAAAACAAGGGACTTCAGTAAACTTATGTAATGTCATATATACAATCTCTACCCCTTTCTCACATATGTGGCACATAGGTCAGGACTGGTGTCTTCCTCTCCTTGCCACAGACCCGTGTGTTTTTCATGAGGGTCTCTGACAATAGCTGAACAGCTATTCACTGTGCTTCTCACACCATGGGGGCAATTGGGAGACACCCACCTTTCTCACCAAGGGACTTCGTGCCATGTTACTTGCACTTTTACTTCCTGCCCCCTGAACTCAGCAGAAAGAAAGCACAGAGTGGAACTTTGCTGGGCTGCTTTTGGAAAAGCTAGTGACCCCTGGTATAACTGATCCATGTCAGGCATTCACTGGCAATGGCATGGATGGAGGAAGGTAGTACGATTCTAGAGAGCTGGAAGCAATGGGGAGAAGGCTATTGAGATTGTGTTAGGCTTGTTTCTTTGGAACACGGACTCTGAGAGGGAGATTGCATACAGGAAGTTTGGCGGAGAGCCCTTAGTGTCCACACCAGTGGTGAAGTGAGGAAGTAAATTCTGGCAGAGGGAAGAGTTGAATTGAGATGCAGAGACCTCAGGTGACCCCATAGACATATCTGGCGCTGGGGTGGCCCTTCAGAGCCATAGGATGGGCCTGCCCACTCCCACATGACTGGTCACTGCGTGCAGATCGGCCCTGGGGCAGGGCATGTGACTGTGGGCGGGGGAGGGTGGTGCTGTCCAGCTGAGGGCAGTCTGGCCAGTCAGTGGAGGGTTGTGAGCCACCACCTCCCCAGCATCCAGGGGCACCAGTGACTCCACTCTGAAGGGGGAGCTGGGCCTCACACCACAGCACCGACTCAGAGCACATCATGTGGGCTATCCGGTGCTGAGCTTGGCAGCATTATAAAAACAGCTATAACCTTGCTTTAAGAAAAAAATGACCTCATAGGCAAATGCAAAATCTGTTTGGGAAGTGATAATGATTTCACTAATGATGGCAACTAACCAAGGAGGCCCCACGCTCCTGCCCAGCCCTAAGAGTCTTCAAGCTCAATTATGGGGTGAGGATAGAAAATAATGCAAAAGAGCCAAGGAGGTCTTGTGCATGCAAATTGTCAGCACAAAGTATTTCAGCCATTTCGGTCTCATCTGGGTTTTCTCTTTTCAACTTATATCAAATACACTTGGGTACACTCACACACACACACACACACACACACACACACACACACACACACAGTTAACCTTGGATAGGGCTTCCTTTTAGAAACATAAAAAGCTCCTGAATTAACTCCAATAACATCCCCCTAGACCATCTTTGAAAGGAACAGATGAATGAGTTTGACAGAAAACTTTTGCTTGAAATTTTCCCCTTTCTCAGATTACATAAATTTGAAGGGAAAGTCTGCCAAGTGTTCAATGATGCTCTGCATGGTGGCTTCTGGCAGGGACACTCTGTACCAGCAGCTGAAACGAATGTTTTCCTGAAACACTGACTTATCATTCTTTATCACTTGCTCTGTCCCCCTCTTTCCTGTGCCACAGCCTTCTAGATGACCTGGGTAGGGATAGAAAAAAAAAACCCAAACTTTTCTAGAACCCTGAAAGATACTGCATGTTGAGCTTGGTTGCTGAGACTTCACTTGGCAGATCAGACCAGTTCAGGCAGGGATGATGAACACATTGATATTGAAAGCCATCTTTTCAAGCCTAAGGTGGGTACTAGGGGGTCAGGTCCTCACACTAGAGTACCTGAACTTTAAGGGCAGTTGCTTTGTATGAGGAAGTTTCTCTCTGGGCAGAATGTTTCACAAGAAGAATTGAGTCACATTATTCCCCTGCCGAAAACCCTTCTCTTGTGCTTAAGATGAATCCCAAGCCTCTGGCTCGACCTGCCAAGTTCCAGAGAGCCACGCCCTGCCCTCCTTTCCCTACCTCATTTGGGGCATGCTCACCTCCAGTCTCTGTACTCTGCTATGTTGATGACACCCTGGAGGTCCTTCCCACATGAAGAGGACTTTCCAAATCCATGGCCTCCACCCCTGTTGCTAGGAGAATATTCTCCTAGCTCTGCAACGGCACATTTCTTCCACAGTTCAGCCTTCGAGGTCATCTCTTCAGAAATGCTGTCCCTGACCATGACCTTCCAGTTATACTCTCTATCTTCCTAGTGTGCTCTTGCTTGTCCTCACTGCCCTTGCCAACCAGAACTTGCAATTATTTATTTGCTTATTTCTTTATTATCTCTTTCCCACATTGGACCCTCCTTCCTGAAATGGCAGGGACATGGTCACCACTGTTTCCAGCGTCAGGCACACAGTCATTCTTTGGTAAATATTTGTCCCCTTACCCAGGGCTTAAGTCCTATGCTCTCTCTTTTATTAAATACTTAGAGATTTTAAAGGAAGGTTATGTATATGTAGAAGTTATCTCAGAGATATAAGATGGATGAGATGTGTTTTTAGGCAGAGGACATTCTAACCCCTTTTTTGCCACTGATGGCTCCTTCCTCCTTTTCTCATAGTGGTTTTGTTTCATGATTTACACGCAGTATATCGGGCACATTTTAAATGACTTTTACATATGTGCACATCCGTGGAGATCTAGATGGAATGTTTATAGCTTCCCTTGTGGGAAAGCTGGCAGGCGCACTCTCTCAGTCAATACCTTCCAGAAGGTAACCACTATTATCATTTCTATCAATAGATGTCAGTTTTGACTATTTCTTTACACCATGAATGGAGTCATACCTCATGAATTCTTTCACGTCTATCTTTTTTTGCTCAAAAAGTGTGATTTCGAGATCCATCCCTGTTGCTCTGCATCTCAGCCATTGCTTTGTGGTATTCCTTTATGTGAATGTACCAGTTTATTTATTCATTCTACAGTTGAAGGACACTTGGGTTGTATCCAGTTACTGGCTCTTATAAGCAATGCTCTTGGGGACATTCCTGTACAGGTATTTTGGTAGATGTGAGAACGCTTATCTGCTGGTTGCATGTCCTGGAGTGGAACTGCTTCCAGATAGGAGTGTGTGTGGCCTGCACAGATACTATCAGACAATGTTCCTATGTAGCAATACCAGTTTACTCCACCTTGCTCCGTATTGGCACCAGCCTTTATATTTTCCCATACTCGATTTTGGCCATTCTGATAGGTGTGTGGTATACCTCTTTGAGATTTTGATTTGCATTTCTCTGATGTAAAATGATGAATACTTTTTTGAATGCCTGTGGGTCAAATGGGTATTTCAGGTACGTGTGTGTATATGTGAATTGCCTGTGTAAGTGGAGTCCCAATTTAAGCATTTCGACCATTTTTAAAGGATGGATTGTCTGTCTCTTTCTTATTGACTTGTAGGAGTTTGTCATGTTTTGGATAGGAGTTATTTGACAACTATATTGCAAAGATCCTCTCTCATTTTGAGAGTTTCCTTTTCACTCTCTTAATGGTATAATTTGATAAACAGATGCTGTTAATGAAATACAATGTACCCATTATGATAGTTTTTTTTTTTGCATTCTCCATAACAAAATTTTTCTTATTTTGGGTCTCTTATGGTGTTTTAAACTAAAGAATAGTGTGGGAGCAATGTTTAAAGAGGGTCCTTGGGGGGCAGCCCGGGTGGCTCAGCAGTTTAGCGCCGCCTTCAGCCCAGGGTGTGATCCTGGAGACCCAGTATCGAGTCCCACGTCGGGCTCCCTGCATGGAGCCTGCTTCTCCCTCTGCCTGTATCTCTGCCTCTTTCTCTATTTCTCATGAATAAATAAATAAAATCTTTTAAAAAAACAGGGGTCCTTGGGGCACCTGGGTGGCTCAGTGGTTGTGTGTCTGCTCAGGTAGTGATCCTGGGGTCCTGGGACTGAGTCCCGCACTGGGGTCTCCACAGGGAGGCTTCTCCCTCTGCCTGTGTCTCTGCCTCTCTCTGTGTGTCTCTTATGAATAAATAAAATCTAAATAAATAAATAAATAAATAAATAAATAAATAAATAGGGTCCTTTGTATATCTGAATGGGCCTCTCAGACCAAGATGTTTGAAGCATGAAAATGAAAGTTCCCCTTCTCAGAGCCCAACCCATCCCTTCAGGCCTTGTTCAAATTCCTGTTCCTTTGTGAGATGGCTGCCAACCAGCTTACCCCTTGGCTCCTTTCATAAGAGCTCAGCTAAGTCAATCTCATGTGTTGGTGACTTTTTGTAACGACTATCAGCTGAATTGCACTCTTCCACAATTACCACTCAAGAATAGTCAGCTCAGACAGACAACACACAAATTATGCTACGTGGACAAAGAGTCATTCACCAGGTATATTTGAAGCCTAAGCTCTTTGAGCTATACACGTGCACAAATGATTCAATTGGTGGAAACCTCCCCTTTCCCCTCCATATTTCAACTTTCAAACTGAAAATCGTGCTAAAGAGGTTTGCATAATGTGCGTCATGGAAATGCTGAGGCAATTCTGACTTCTTTTCGCAGTGCAGGAGGCTCCGCTGACACCCTTCGAGGAGTCTTTCCCATGTCTGTCCGCTCTCCTCGGAAAAGTTCCTCTTTCCCCCCTCCCCAGACCCAACCTAATGAAAGAATTACTTGATCTGAGACAGAGTCACATGGCAACTTCACAATAAATTTCACCAAGACTAACCACTTAGGTCATACACTCCACTGTGGTTTTATTTTGTGATGACAGCATGGTCATTTTAACTTTTGCTTAACTTGGCTGGAAATGACTGATGGTATCAGCTTCAAAACACTTAAAAAATTATTTCCAAATATTTGTTTCTCATCCAGCTGTCTTTAGAATCTGCATTCTGAAAATTCTGAGTAGCTTGAAAAGTCAAATGACCCTCAGAAGGCTGAGAAGAGACTCAGCACAAAATGGCTGATGGCTGCTGTTCTTTCTTAGTCTCAAGAGCCCAGAAAATATTTCTTCCACTAGAGGGAAGCATTTCTCCACTAGACTAGCTTTCATTTGTGACTGAAAAACCAAAAACTTCCACAGCAAAGGAAAGTCAAAGCATTTGCTTATTATACACTCCTCAGATTTTATTTTTAAAAGGAGCCTTCATTTTTCTTATGGAAACTCAGGGTTTTACAAGCAATGCTGTCCTCAGTTTCACCTGTACTGTGTCCAGTACTATATTGCTATATTCACAGTAGAACGGACTTTAATTTCTGAGTGATCAGTCTGTTTTAAGTTTCTCATGAAACTAGCATACACCTTAGTCAAAAACCACAACAATCCTTCCATAAGTTGGCTGTGTTATTGTTCTCGTGTGTTTTTCTGAGGCTTGGGTAATGAAAGTATTTCCCCACTCCCTTGTAACTGGCATTTGCATTTAAAGTAATTCATTAATGTACAGGAGTAGATGAGGCCTTGCACATATAGCAGAAGGTAATGGTCTTATAGGTGTATTTTCTGTAATGCACTTCGGGCTACAGAAATAGAAATATCACATGTGACGAAAACAAATATTTTTGAGCAACATGGCCATTGCATGAGTAGGATTGGTATATGTTTGTTTATCTACCATCCTTTCCTTTTTCAAATCCTCAGTGGCCGCTATGTTCTGGAGATTTAGCTTCATCCAAGTTGTCTATGATGGACATTTGCATCTTCACTTTATTTAAAAACAAGTATTCTTGATAGCAAAGATGTTGGCTAATCATTTATATATTGGCATGAGAAGTTTGTGCCCTTTCAAAATTCAGCATTATCCATAATAGAGTGTAATATTATCAGATTATCTGCATTAGTATATGAATGCATTCATAAGCAATGCACATATTATGTTTTTAAGCAGCTAATGGCTGAACAATCACTAAATAAAAAACATCCAGATTTTAAAAGCACAGCTGAAACATTTGTACAAATATACAAAGAGAAAAAAACAATCATTCAGACACCATGAAACTTTTGTAATAAATAGGTTTGTCTGAAATCGGTCTATATCACCCTGGACAAGCCTCCCCAGTGAGGCTGGGAAAGTACTATACGGAAGTGGTGTTCAAAATCTACTGAGGAATATCTTTGGGGCCAAGCTCAGTGTCACCTCCAGGAATTTTAACAGAGCTATGAAGTACTGACTCAAAATGGTGGATATACCCAGACGTGTTGAGCTGGATGGTGCTGATAATTTTTCTAGTCTAGATAGGACATGGCTGGATGCTGACAATCTGTGAATTATAGTATATCCTCGAATCATGAAAATAAATGCTGGTGATCATGCATGTCCTGGGAATGTCGGGATGCAGAGGACTGAGTGAGACCAGATAGGGATATCTCATGCAGTCAAAGTCAAGTTTACTTATGGTCCTACTTACGTGGCCAGGAAGAAACAACGCACACACGTCAGGACTGGGACTGAAACAGATCACAAACAACACGGGTGCTATTTGTTACTGGTGTCTCTGGCTTGGATCAGCATGAGAGAATAAAGATACAGGCTGTGCTGATTCTTTAATAAGAAAATACTACCTTTTTTTCCTAGAACCTTCTAAATAATGGATTACACTCGATGGGTATGATATGATCAGGAAACATATCACCTTTTCCTAGCCCTTTTGTCCGAGAGGCTTGATTACAAGGAAGGAGTCTCAAACAACCAAACACCCAGGGATTGAAAGGCAATTATTTTTTTTTTTCGACAAACAAACAACAGAGGGAAAAAAAGCATGATAAAGAGGAGACAGATATTATTGTTGAGGCGGAGCGGTGAGCTCAGTTGGACACGGAGGGTGGCAGGCCAGGACGCCGGGTTTGGATGATTTTTGGCTTTGGGGAAGTCTTTGGATCCTCCTCTTCCTCTATGTCACTGTCACACACGTGCACGACGACACTTGGGGTGGACTCAGTCCCTGCATGGAGCTCATACTTCTCTCCTGAAAGGCAAGAAAAATGGGGGTGATAAAGGGGAAGGGAGCTCAAAGCAGATTCTTTGGCAATGTTTCTGCTGGAAGTAAGGCCATTTTACAGTGTCTTGGGAAACCTGTATCTTATCCAGGAATGGCATGGGGCATCACAAAATGGAAGGAGATTGCTCTGTTACTGTGTCCCTGCTCTACCACCTATCGATCATACAACCCTGCTCGGGCACTCACCCTCTCATAGCCTCAGCATCCTCAACTGTAAACTTCAGTGTGGTCATAACTACAGCCCACCGAATCGTGGTGATGACCGAGCTAGTTCTCGGTTTCTCTTCTGTTTCCCATCATCGTTGCTAATTGCTGAGTGACCTTGAGCCAATCGCTTTATTTTTTCACCTTCTTGATAGCGCAGTCTCTAAAGCACACTTTTATCGCAAGAGCTGTCACAGGATGGAATAAAGCGAGATCATCACTTGTCTGGGATTTGTGGTGGTTCCTGGGGGGACAGGGTTAGATAGAGGACTGTCAAGGTGCCCTCAAGTTCTAAGAATCTATCCTTGATTGGCTCATCTTACAGCCAAATGGCTGTTAGGCGACTGGCTTCCTGTCTTTGTTTCACTTCAGGAGGTATTACAAGAGCACAGTCCAGTGGCCACGTGCAGAAACAGGAAGTATCGCAACATACCATGGGAAGCACCAGGGTGACAGTGTATGTCAAGGACTATGGTACCAAATTGTAAGGAGAAAGTCATCCTGAAAGGCTTCCCAGGGGAGGTGACAATTGACTTAGGTCTAAAGACAAGTAGAAGACCTCCAGGTGGTCGGGCAGAAGGAGGGGGCATCCTCCATCTGCATGCTTTTATTATTTTATTTTATTTTATTTTATTTATTTTATTTTATTTATTTTATTTTTTAAAGATTTTATTTATTCATGAGAGACGCAGAGAGAGGCAGAGACATAGAGGGAGAAGCAGGCTCCTCGAAGGAAGCCTGATGTGAGACTCGATCCTGGAGTATGGGATCACTCCCTGAACCGCTGAGCCACCCAGGCATCCCATCTGCATGCTTTTAACTTCTCAGCTTAACTGTTCACATACTCATCTTAATCTTCTCCTGACATCCCGCCCTTTGCTCTCCATCCTTCATGAATGGGGAAAATCTCAAAATAATGTCTCCCAGACATCCTCCTGGTCAGCGGCTTTCCAGGTCTCACTAGATCAAGTCCTCTTAGACCAGGACAGAAGACCCAGCACAATCTTTTACCAGTTACAACAGCCACATCCTCATACCTACTGATAAAGGACATTTTCAACTTTAATGTTTGTGGGGAGGCTCTGCTCCTGGCCTCCCAAGGAGGCTATACATGAACATTTACCAAGGTCAAAATGACTAGGCAAAATGTCAAAGTATGGGCTGTATTTCTGCCCCAGCACACATTGTAAGTCGGCTTCATTAAGGAGGGCACACGATGAGATGAGCACTGGGTGTTATATGTTGGGAAACTAAATTTAAATAAAATTTTAAAAAATTAGCATGAAGAGGAAAGAAAACAAACAAAACCAAAAAGAAGCATTCCAAATATAAACATAAGAGAAACAATAGCAAAAAAAAAACCCCTCCCTGCTTCCCATAAGATTAAAGTCAGACAGCCTTGCACATACTAAAAACATAAGATAAAGTCTGTTGCCCTTTGTTGTGATGATTCGTAACTCTTTATGCAAAAACCACATATAACCCTACTCCAAATGTTCCTTCCCCGGAGCACTCTCTGCTTTGTAAAGATTGTGTATCCTGGGCAGCTGTCCTAACTTGGGCTCAAATAAAACTCTTTTCCTTTCCCTTTAAAATTTTAAAAAGGTTTGTTCAGTTTTGCCTTGACACTACCAACGCAGCAACTTTTATGTGGCATAGGCTCACCTCGTTTGAGAGTTCCACTAAAACCTGCCTGCCTTCCAGAACGAAAGGTGGACAGTACCCAATCCAGTAGGCTTGCCTCTTCTTTCTACTCCCCTTCCCCCAGTCTGTAGTAGTGGAAGTGTAGTAGTGGAAAGTGGAAAGTGTAGTAGTGGAAAGTGCCCCTCCTGGACAGGCAAGGGAGCTGGTACTGTCATTTCTGGTGCTGGGGGGAGCATCCCTGGTGAAAGTAGCAAATGCTTACAAGATATAGGTTTAAATTCTAGGTGCTGATAGTGTGGAGTGAGAGCACTGCTAAAATCATGACAAGCTCTTCTAAGTGATGCTGGGAAGGATGGCTGTGTTCAGAGTCAGCTATTGTTATGGGTTGAATTATGCCCCCTCTTCCAAAGATGTGGAAGTCCTAACCTCCACCACCTGTGAAAGTGATCTTATTTGGAAATAGGGACCCTAATCCAGAATGACTGGTGTCCTTATAAAAAGGGGAATTAGGATGAAGGCACTCATGTGGGGAGAATGCTGTAGTATGAACACTGGCGTTTTGCTGCCACAAGACCAGGAGCTACCAGAAACTGGGAGGGGGGGCCTGGAACAGATCCTTCCCTAGTGCCTTCAGGGGGAGCGAGGCCCTGCTGACACCTTGGTCTTGAACTTGTAACTGCAGAACTTGAGTCAATAAATTTGTTTTTTTAAAAGACTTATTTATTTATTTATTTATTTATTTATTTATTTATATTTATTTATTTATGAGAGAAAGAGAGAGAGAAAGAGGGAGTGTGAGCGCATGGGCTGGGGGGGTAGAGGGAGGGAGAGAAGCAGGCTTCATGCTGAGTGCGGAGCCAGATAGGGGACTTGATCCCAAGACCCTGAGATCAGGACCTGAGCCAAAGTCAGATGCTGAACCAACTGAGCCACCCAGGAGCCCCTACATTTTTTTTTGAAGATATTGTTTTTTAATGCTCTACTTTGTACTTTGCTTTGTGGCAGCCCTACCCAACTAATATAGCAAAGTGCTGCTAAGTGTATTCTCTTTCTGTTAAGAGCCAGAAAGAGAGGTCCAACACAGGTTGGACCGCCTCTGATCCTGGTGTGTAGAACAAAGGCTTTCCTGGGTGAGGGCAAGGGATATTTCATAAAAATGGAGTGTTTCAGCTCCAATATTTCCCTGGATATTGGCAGGATCCAAGAGGGACAGAATTAGCCAGAGAAATATGGCTCATAAAGACTCTGTAATTTGAAGTCTAGATTTGCTGAAACTGTAGGTAGAGAGAATTGTGTCAGCAAGTATGAAATCTTTGGCATAAATGGACCACTTTGGATTCAGGAGAGGACAGTGACAAAGTCAGGGGACATGGAGCAGAACCAGGAAAGAGACACCTGCCTGCGTCATCCATGCTACGCTTTGTTTCCCTGCTGGGGAGCAGGAACTGATAGCAGGAACCTAAGACATGGCAATCCACCCCAAAGTCATTCTAAGGCCAATACTTAGGGCTGTGGTGCACCTATCAATGCTATTTACAGCTTAGCATTATCCTTTAAAGTATTTTGCCATTTTTATCAAAATCTCGAGGTAAAAGGACCACTTCAGATGCTGCTAAGAAAAGGAATCGACATGAAACCAGCTCTTGCATCAAAGGCTCTGCTCTGGGCCACCGATGGGCAGACCTGGTTGGTGGCATCTTTAAGCAGCGCTTCCCAAACCCCTGACACCTTATTGGTAGTGCTTGTTAAGAACAGAATTTACTGGGGGTGCACCTGACAGGCTCACTCAGTTGAATGTCCAATTGTGATTTCAGGTCAGGTCATGATCTCACTCAGGGTGGTGAGATTGAGCCCTGCCTCAGGCTCCATGCTGGGCAGGGAGCCTGCTTGAAATCATCTCTCTCTCTCCCTCTGCCCCACCCCCGATATAAATAAGTAAGTAAATAAAAAAAAAAAAGAGTTTATTGGTATGAGGATGCAACCCTGCAAATTCTGACTTAGCGACATCTCCTTTGGTACCCAGCACGCCCTCCCCTTGTTACCTTGTGTTTCTGGGCGGCCAGTATTACGCGGGGTTGTGTGGCAGGCAGGAGGCTGTGATCCTGCTGGGGTGCTGGCATGCACCTAACGCGCCTCCTCCTTCCCACTGTTCTGCATTTCATGGTAAGTGATAAGGGTGCGGGTAGAGGACAGAAGATAGGGATGCTGAGGATGCATAAAGGAAAAGCAGCAAGGACTCCGCATCAGCGCTGCAGCCACCCCCTGCCCCCAGCCAGCAGCACGATTCCTCTGTGGTCTTCTTCTCATCTTTGCTTTTGGGAGAAAAATGAGCCCCTTGAAGTTCCACAGCAAACAGTGACAAATTCCAGGGTTTCCAAAGGAAATTCCTCTTTCCTTTGGGAATGCTTTGCATTGGGGGAGGGGACATTCCTTTGGGAATGCTCTCCAACGGGAGACAGGGAAAGGAAAGAGTACACCTAGGATGAGGTCATTCTTCTTTCTGCGCACAGGATTTCTTCGAAGTTCTCCCAGTTGGGAGAAGCATTTCTTCAAGAAACACTAATGCCTGCCAGAGTCCTGAGCTGTGTCCTGCTAGTTGTGACGCAGGGTGAGGTGGTGGCAGTCTCAGGATGACGGGAGACAACTTGCCATCCATCACCCAGCGAGAGTGGAGACCTGTGGGGCCCAGGAGGTGAAGGGGTGGCAGCAGGGACCCCAGCCAGGGGGCTGACCAGACATCCTGCCTCTTTCCTTATTGTTGGCAAGAAGCTAGTTACTAGCTTTATATATGTTTATATAAATATATAAATATTTATTTATGTCTAGGTTTACATAGTGTTAAATATACATAATGAAGCTAGCCCTTTAATTAAGCCATTTGTTTGTCCTGGCTTGGATCTTGGATAAAGAACATTCCCTTAGAGATACCTATAGTTGCACTGTGTTTACGGATTCAAACCTGAGCGCTTCCCTTTCAGGCCAGGGGTGCTGGGGGTCCACTGAGGACGGGACAGGAAAGCCCAGGGCAATGTTCTGTGTGGGGCAACTTTCACATCACGCACGTTGAGCTAACAGTCAGATGGCTCGGTAGTAGAGATATTTTATTGCTGTGATCCCATTAACTCTGACATTTCACTGTTCTATTTTTGGAAACTTTCTTACTATCAAAATCCAGTGAAGCTTAACAGCTGCTAAGAGCCCACAAAATAAAAAGAAATTGCTTTAGTGTTGCTGGATTGAATTTTTTTTTTTTTTCCTCTCTTTCCCTTCCGGCTTCAGCTAATTCCTCTACCACGAGGCCTGACGTCAATGCTGTCACCCTGCATGGTGACCAACTGGGCTTGGCAGGGGACAAGGAGCTCAGGGTGGGCCAGTCCTGCCACACTACACTAGGCATGGCTGGTGTAGCATTTCTTTGAAAGGACTAGTGTTGGGTCACCCGTTCATACTCCCAGTCCTCAAATCTGTATTCAAACTGTCCTTTCACCTGTGAGCAGAAAGGAGGGCCAAAAGCCCCCAGAGAGCATGCTGAGCAGGATTTTCCACCTACCCCTGTGAAATGAATTCCCAGCCAAGCAAATACAAAATCCTCTAGCACATGGCCAGAAGTTAAATTGTCATTCAGGCCTTTGGAAGTGACGCAGGTGTGGCCACTGTTCAAAATGGAATGCCATGTCCTGTAGCCTCTTTTCCCGAATGGATGGAGACAGTTTGGTGACAAGGTCCCGATTCCTGCAAGTCTGGGGGAAGTGGAGGGGTCTACGGGCTGCTTCCTGGTCTCAGGTGGGAGAAGGTCACACCCTTGTTCTGAGCAGGGGCTGGTGGACGAGGTGACGTGGTTCTGGAACATTCAGAGAGACAACCAGGTACCCCTGGCAGTTCTCCACCAAAGGCTGCCACCTTTGGCTATGGGCTAGGAGTTGGCCTCTTCTTGAATTCTCTCTAAAATAATCAGTGTGATTATGCACGGTTTCTAAAAATCAGCATCATGAGATGTGTTAAGGGCGGGAGACGTTCCAAAGCTACATTTGCACATATTACGGCAGAGCTGAGACTGTTCAGATTCTTAATAAGAAAACTCTTGGGAGAGAAGGAAAGGGACACCCTTCTATGACTTGAGTGCTTCCTTGGGTGGTCCTTATGTGAACCCTGACAAGGAGATGGAACCCCCGTCCCAGAGGCCTGCAAGACCACAGAGTTGAGCAGGCACGAGGCTAGGGTTTGCTTTATGCCTGCGTTGCTGCCATTCCTTCCTGAAGATTCTCTCTCTGTAACATCAGGAGCTCTCCATTTCTGTCTGTCTGAGATGCTATGTCCTCAGCCAGCATTCGGCCTTGTATGGCAATCTCTCCGAAGATCTCCTACCCTTCTCCAAACTCGCATATCCAAAGTAGAATTATTTATGTTCCCCATCAATCTATGTTTCCTTTCCAGCTATCACAGTTCTCTGGGAGGTTCCATTTTCTAGGTGCCAATCTGTAGAGCTGGTCATCAGAAGCTTCTCTGCCACTCATCCATAGTGGTTAATCCATTCCTGAGCATTACTCAATACTGCTCTGAACATTTTTCCATTTGCTCCCTCACTAGCCCCTGCTTGTAAGGCTCCCTCTCACAGTTCACCTACTTCCACCCCGAGGACTCTCAGCTCATTTCTCCACCACAGGAACTAATCTTCCTGCCAGAATAAGTTTCCTAAAACACCATTTGGGGATGTCACCTCATCCCTCACTCACTCACTTACCTCACTTACTAGCGATGTGACCCTGAGGGGGATACATCACATTCTGTGCCTCAGTTTTCCTCAACAGCAAAGTGGGAATATGACAACCACATCACTGGATGCCACAAGATAAAGAAATATTCACCAGGGAGTTCAGAAAGCCCTCCTGAGATGCACGGCATGATTATTTAAGGTGACGTCGTGGTCATTGCTGCTGCCCAAAATAATCTCCTGTTTTCAATATGATGAACCCCTCTAGTCACACCACAAAGCAGTTAAAGAATTAAGCAGGTGAATAATCACCAAAAAGCTTCTACTCAGTGGGGTCACTGCTGTAAACAGCAAAAGGGGTGAATGGTGACTTGCCAAGCCCCCAGTTCCAATGAACAGGGGAGTGTCGTAAATTCTGACCCTCAAGATGGAATGACCCTTACTGTCTTCACCACAGCCGCCCCTTATTGGTAAGTTCATCTCTTTCCTCTCTCCTCACCTGCTCCATACTTGTGTTCCGATGAAAAAGAAAAGCTTAAGCTGGTTTAAATGAGATATATTTCTTTTTTGGAAAAACTTGTTTAGAATGCCTAATTATATCACCTTTCATATTATACCTTAGTTGTTTCATCTGGTGATGTCTTATATCCCACGCTGCTGAAATGGTGGTTTTGGTGATGGCTGCAGCTTCAGGTACAGAAAATTGCTTAATAAATATGTTACTGATTTATGAAGGGCACCAGCCTTGGTCGTTTATGACACACTTGTACAACGTCCGGTATGTACTCACACGTGAATTTCTCTTCTCTTGTTTAACTCGTGTAAGTTCTAGCTTTTCAGCTAAGCTGAAAACCAAGTCAAGGCAAGTACTTACTCCATTTTCAGGGTACCGGCAGCGCCAGGACACAGGAGGTGTCGTGGAAACGCTGCCATCTGCTTTACACATGGCATCAAGTGTCTACTGCTGAGCCCTTACTAAATGCCAGACACAGCTCTAAGCACTTCACGTACGTAAATGGGATATTTAATGATGACAACAGCTCTGTACTATGGGTGGCATCCTGTCTACTTTATGCAGGAGGAAATGGAGATCACAGAGGATGTAAATGGCAGAGCCAGGATTCAAACTCAGGCCTGTCTGACCTCAGAACATGCTCACGATCACTCTCTGGCACCGCCCGGCTTGACTCCCACGTTTGACAAGAGAGACTGCTGAAAGGGAGTGGAGTTTGATTTTTACTTTTAATACATCCTTAAGGCAACTTATATCTTAGTGAATACTTGTTCTCTTGCTAAAGAGGAACTATTTACTCCTCCTGTATCTTGCCTTTTTTTGTTCTGGCCGATTGGTCGTTATTTTTAGGCATGGTCTCCTTGACAATGAATCGTCTCAACAGATAACACTTATTCAGTTATGACAAGAAAAGGACTGTATCTTATAAATTGATTTGACTTACATCTCTTATGGTGGCTTTGGACTCTGGCAAAAAAGTCTTCTATGTTTCCTTCTGGCTTTAACTTTATCATCTCTCATATTAAAGGTGAATTCTCAGTAAGAAAGTTAGCGTCTCAGCTGATTGGCTGTGTTTCACAATGAAGGTCATACTATTTCTTGCTAAACATTCCTCTTCAATACCTAACCAGTCTCTCATGGGGAACTGTCCTACCGTGTTCCCTTCCCTCAGATCTGGACAGGCCTTTCTCACTGCCTCGACTAATACACTGGGGCAGAGGTAACCAGTGTGGATTCTGAATTAGGTCAAAAAACACCACACTTCTACCTTGCTCTGGCCGATGCGTGTGTCCAGAACCTTGCCTCCATGTTGTAAGGGAGTCCAGGCAGCCCATGAAGAGGCTCACATGGAGAGGAACCAGGGTCCCTGACCTACCACCTGTCTGAGCTTTCAGCCAACATTCACTCCGACGCTCCAGGCATGTGAGTAAGCCACCTCAAAAGTTGACTTGCAGGTCCCTGGCTAAGCTATCCCAGCAATGCGCATGGAGCAGAGATGAGCTGTCCCCCTGAGCCCTGCCTAAATAGAAGATGTGTGAGCAAAATAAATGATTGCTGTTGTTCCAAGGCCTTCATTTTGGGACAGTTTGTGGCAACTGATAAGTTATGGGTCATACAAGTTCTTTTTGTTCAGAGTAAGCAGAGCCACTCTGAGTGGAAATTAATTGCTTGTGCCCTATCCTCTTTTCTCTGCTCAAGTGCTACATTGGACTAGATACCACACCTTCTGTCCTTCCTTCCTTGTGGATGAAGCTCCCTCTACTAACATGCCACTTGGGACCTCTCTCTCTTTTGGGCTGCTTTCTCCTATGGAAGCAGAGTAACAGCACTGGGGAAAAGAACTGAAACTGCTCAGCTCTCCCTCTCCACTTTGATCTTTGGGCATCCCTGCCTGCAAAGGGCCAGTGCCCTGCTCCACTCTTGTCCATGTACTAAGGCCAGCAGCGCAGGAGAGCCCACCCCATATGGGGCCGTTTGCAGCAGGCATGGGGAGTTGAACTGCTCTGTCTGGCTCCAGATTTCAGCATTGGGAAGCCCTGGATAGAGCTCAACTCAGCTACACCCTCGGCTTCAGCACTGCTTGGCATTATTCATTTCCTACCCTATTCCTATCTAACCCTCAATGAGGTCTAAACCGAATAGGGAAAAAGGCATCCGTTATTAATCTGCACTGAATTTTAAGAGTGGATGATGGCTTATGAAGGCAAGTGCTAAGAACATTTCCAACAGGACCCTTGACCACAGAACCATGCTGGATTGCGTGCCACACACTAAACTTTGATTTAAATTAAGAGCCCTCTATATTTGAGTAAGATGAAGAAGGGAGAGTACAGTATTAAAACAGTTTAAAAAAATAGAACAGGGATCCCTGGGTGGCGCAGCGGTTTGGCGCCTGCCTTTGGCCCAGGGCGCAATCCTGGAGACCCGGGATCGAATCCCACATCGGGCTCCCGGTGCATGGAGCCTGCTTCTCCCTCTGCCTGAGTCTCTGCCTCTCTCTCTCTCTCTGTGACTATCATAAATAAATAAAAATTAAAAAAAAATAAAAATAAAAAAATAAAAAAATAGAACAGTTTCAGGCTTCTCATAGTTAGAAGGCATTGCAGACCCCTTTTTTCTTGTGAATGTGCTACTTTCAAGAGGAATTAGGGAGCATCCATCTGATCTATGGAACAAGTAATATGGAACTTCAATGTGTTCGTTTTACTGAGCATGTTGCCTATTGGTGGGATTGAAAATAGGGTCTGAGGGGAGAGTTCAACAGAATTGGAAATGTGCTTGAAAGGTGCTCACACTTAGATTTCCTTTCCTTTCATGTACTAGGTTTAGGACTTAAACGTGGCAGGGTAGGGAAGGCAAACAAGGCTGCCAAGCCCCACTCTATCACGTCATTGTCAACCACAGAGACCGAGGGGCCTGGCACCGATGTAGCTCTCAGAGGACAGAGATGGGGGCCACCTGCAGGAAGCAGGGGTGCAGTGATCTGCACTTCCTTTCTTCCTCCCAGATACTGGCTCGTGTCTGAAGTCACCATGTCTTTTAACCCTCTCTCAATCCTGGCAGAGCTAATGCTGGTTTGCTTTCAGGCCAAAAGTATTCCCCAAGAGGAGGAGGAGTTCTAGTGGAAAACATCAGGAAGTTTCCAAAAGCTGTACCACTCCCCCCCAATGCATGATTTAACAGTATTTTTAGGTTTCTACCAGCAATCTCGTCTTCCACTATGGTTTCAAAGGTAAGGAAAGAGTGTGCGTGTGTGTGCATCTGTAAGGGGGAGGGGAGCTGGTGACAATTCAGTGGACTGCTCCCCCCTCTAACCCTCTTCTGTCTACTTCACGCTGGTACCTCTGACCTCTTCTAGGAACTCCTTGCCTCTGTGTTTTTCCTGCATTTGAGAACCACCTGATAAACAGTGCAAAAGTGTAATTAGTATGTTCTCAAACAAGGGTGCTGAGTTCCCAGTGGTGTCTGGGAATGCAATAGGGACTTCTTTTTTAATTTTAATTTTTTGATTTTCACAGGGACTGCATTGCGTGTGGATACTGGCATTTAGTAGGTGATGCTCAAAGATGCTAAATGGACTGCAATGTGTAGGACTGTCAGTTCCAAAATATCACAGCTTTCACACTGAGAAACATTGAGCTAAGAGCTTAATGTAGACACACTTACATTTTAATAAAAGACTAAGATGTGGTTTAAAAATCAAGTGACAAAAAATAGGTAACACAAACTGAGCATTCACTGAGTCCTGCGTTGGACATATAGATTCATATGGGTTAGCTCATGTGAATCCCGCAACAATATGATTTTACTGTTGAGGAGGCACAGAGGGATTAAGAAAGTTTATCCAGGTCACACTGCCAAAAAAAGATGGTTCTGGATTCAAACTCACATCCCGAGTGTTAGTAATCATCGTACAGTAAGAGAAATATCTTTCTTCATTTTAGAGCCTCACCAACAGCTACAAAATAAAAGAGGAGGTAACCCAGGGCAGAAGGGCTTACTGGAGACTTGTAAAATCACAACTGTCTATTCACAAGGTCAATCTGGGAGTGGAGAAAGAACTGATTTCCTAAGTAGAAGTGGAAAGAGGATTCTCAATTAAAACCAATATTCTAGGGAGGAAGAAACATTCCAGAGAGAGAGAGATGTCCTTTGCAAATTGTTTCTCTCCAATGCCTTTGTGTTTCCAGGAGCTCATCATATTTCATTTTGAACAGTGCTGTGGGTGGTCTTGAGGATGGGGTCAAATCACTGAATGGCAACTCTGTCCCTTGTCCATCTTGGAACAGCTGCTCCTGTGAAAGAATGCTGTCTAAGCTTGGGGGGTAAAGCATATGAGGCAAGGCAGAGACCACCCCAAGCCCATGTAAAGTTCAGAGAATGAGCTCACGTAAATAGCGACCAGCAGTGCCACAAAGGACAGACATATTGTTCTTGCTGGCTGGTAGACACTATTCCAAGTGCTTTCCATACCTTAATGCATATACTGGCTCAGGAAACATCTCTTAGAGGATGTCCTGCTAAACAATACTGCTCAGAGCAGAATGAGCATAGCACCCACCATGGATTTGGTAGTTCCTATGTGCCAGGCACTGGGCTGGGTACCTCAAGTATATTAACCATGACATTGCAAAATGTTAGAAATCATCCTTTCAAAAAAAAGAGGTGCAGAGAAGTGAAGTAAATTGCTGAAGGTCACCTCCAACAAGTGGAGCTAGGACTCCAACTGAGGTATGCTGAGGCCAAAGCATGACCACCATATTGCCTCTGCCGTTGACAATTATGGTTGGTGTGGTGCAGGAAAAACATGAAGGTGGAGGCACACAGGCTTCTCTGCCTCAGCAGGTCTAATATGAGCTCATGTCAGGAAACTATTAGCCATATAAATGATGAGGGTTCTTCCTCCTTACCTCCCATCCTCAGTCCCGACCCACATCAAAAGAGGAAAACAGAAGAGCCCTTGGTAGAATGGAGGGGAGGGAGAGATGGGGGCATGGAAGAGAGGGAGAAGGAAACAGAATGCTTCTATGGTTTTGTTATAAGAGGTGTTCTATTTCAGTAAAAGAAAGTTTGTTTGCCTTTTGGGGGTATCCCTCTAAGACTGGATGAGGGGGGCCATGGATCTTTATTTCTTCCGCAGTCACTTAAGACCTAAAGTTCTTCACGGGGACAACCGATTGCCTGGAAACCTGAATTCATGTCTGAGACAAAGAAGTGGAACCCTACAGGGAACGTGTGGACAAGGGAGACTAGAGAAACCCTGGAGGGAGATGGAAAAAAGGAGCTCTCTGAAGCCTGTGAGGTGGTGCTCATCCAGAAGGGGCCAGAAAAGTAGCAACATAAGGACAGAGAGAGAGACCTGCTTGGTCAGAGAGGTGTGAGGTTTTCCTCTCTGGAAATGACCATCCTATTTGACCTCTCCCGATAGTAGGGGCCTGGCTAAGGGCATAGCGCTGAGCATGGTCATGTGTCATTTCTATTATTCTATCACGTGCATATTTTACCTATGAGAGAAGAAAGAAGTATTTTATATCGCTACTCAACAGTGATTAAAAATAATTGTGGCGTATATGCTGAGAAAAAACCGCTTATTAAACATTTATTTTTCCCTAGGAAAATTCTTAAATCATCAGTTTTTGTTTGTTTTTAAGTAGGCTCCCCAACCAGGGTGGAGCCCCACTTGGGGCTTGAACTCACAACCCTGAGATCAAAGAGTTGAGCTGAGATCAAGAGTCAGACTCTTAACCAGCCAACCAAACAGCCAACCCAGGTACCCCTCCACAGAAAATTCTTCAAAAGGAGATGGAAAATTCTGAGCATGTGGTCTGGGATCACAAATCTACATGCTTCGGATGGGGAATGATGGAAGAGATCACGCAAACGGGAACACTGGAGCCTGACTGTTTTATTTGCTTTTTATATTTGCGATCAGAAAACATCAGTTGTTGAACAAGAACTGAAGCTTATATAATAGTCATACCACACGCACCCAAAATATAGGTGTTCGTCTATATTTAAAAAATGGAATTTTCTCTACCTTTGAATCAATGAGCCTGGAATAGAAACTGTTTCTTCCTTGTAAGTTACATGAATTAATGAAATATATTTTCCATGAGGAGGAACTGCTGTACGCTAGGCAGCAAACCAGCAAAACTGCTCTACTATGGCATGTTTTGATGGAGAAGAATTTGGGGAAAAAAAAAGGCTAAATATAGCAGATGTTCCCAACTTGAAACTTGGGCACCATTTTAAGCCCTCCTCTGCAGTTAACTAAAATTAAAATTGATCTCCCTAACAAGAGCTAAAAATAGCAGGAGGGAAAAAAAAGGGATCGACAATGACTTTTCATATCATTCCCTGCAGGCATTTTCAGTGACAATGAACATGACCTTCCAGAGCCATCCTAGAGAGCAGAATAAAGGCTGGCATTTCACACCCCACCTCTGATTTACCACCCATTTAGTACATCGTAACATCTTTGTGTTTCCATTTTTGCTGATTGGTATAGGTAAGCTGTCTTGCTGGGCTGGGTTTTTGTTCTTCCTATTTTGCTTTATATCTGAAAAGAACAGCACCATCCTCTTTTGGGAGTCAGGGATAATAGCTATAAAATAAACCAAAATAAATATTTGATTCATCCTCCACTTGGTCAAAGCCCATCTTGTTTTGTCTAGATGATGGGGAGATGACTGGCTTCCTTAAATTCTCCAGGAGAAGAATGTCAATGTGGAAGGCCTCCGTTTTATAGAGCTGGTAACTGTCCTTTAAAGAGCAGAAGGCAGACTCTGATCCCGGCGGTCCCACAAGGCGGTTGAGAGAAGCACCGAATGGGTCGTAAAGCCTGACGCGGTGCCTGTGTTTTAGGGCAGTGCCAGTAAGCACAGGAATAAAAGGTGGAGGAACACAGTGTGTAGGTTGCTTTGCATTTTAACATTTTAAAAATTTCCTTTCACATCAATCTTGAATTTCTTCTACAGAAATTAATTTTGCGATTCCAGAGATCTCTCTGGCTGCCCAAACTCTCCACTCTCCGGGTGCCGGCTCCATCAGTTCTTTCTGCTTCTTGCCAGTGGTAGAGGAGCCTATTTTAACTTAGCAGCTGTGCATCCTTGGGCAAGTTACTTAACCACTCTGTGCCTCACAGGCCTCAGCTGCATATATGAGGAGAATAGTAATTCTTGTCTCAAAGATTCACTGTGAGCACTCGAGAAGGTAATATAGTAAGGTATCTAGAACACTGCCTGGCACACTGTAAGCCCTATATATGTTTTAACCGTTGTTCCTGTTTAGAAATTTTCCCCCTGGGGATCCCTGGGTGGCTCAGTGGTTTAGCGCCTGCCTTTGGCCCGGCGTGTAATCCTGGAGTCCCGGGATCGGGTCCCGCGTCGGGCTCCCAGCATGGAGCCTGCTTCTCGCTCCTCCTGTCTCTCTCTCTCTCTCTCTCTCTCTCTCTCTCTGTATCTATCGTGAATAAATAAATAAATAAATCTTTAAAAAAAATTTCCCCCTAATTTTATCTATTTGACTTACTTTGGATCAAGAACAGAGCATACAGTCATGGGGACATAGTGAAGAATGTTTGAAATTGTACCTCTCCCATTTTCCTGGGTATAAACTTGTTCTCACTGCAATCAGTAGAAGCAGACTTGCTCCTGCAGGGTTAGGGGGGTGGTCCCTGTGTCCTCAGAGGTGTTACAACAACCTGTTAAGGATTTGCAAGGAATTCTACAGGCTTGGGTTTGATCATGGCTCCACTGTAACTGTGCTCTCTGTGCTTATTTCAGAGCCTCTCCAGAAGTTCCAGGGAGCACCAGCTGCTCCTGTCTGGAAGAGGGTCATCAGTGTTCCTTTCCTAAAGAAAGGGAGCCCTGTTTTGCTCCTGCTTGTTGGAGCCTCCATGAAAGTGTCTTAGTAATGCACATCCTTGCCCTTTAGGGCTGGACACGTTAGCGTAGCCGTGAGCCAACTGCTTTGCAGAGGTGATCCTCACTCAGCCTGAGCCCTGTCTTGCTCTGGATCCCTGCCCCATGATGCTCTTTCTTCGGACTAACTTTGCTCATTACTTTTCCATTCCCACATATCTTCTCAGTCACTCAGCAATCCCGATTTAGCGGCATTAGTCACTCCTGCGAAGCAAACCCCCTTCCTTTGAGTTGCTTTCTCTGCTCTTATTTTACTGGGTTTCTGCACTCCCGGAACTGAGGCAGCCACCCCTTAACATGGAATGAGTTATAATTCCTTACTGAAATGATTCTGCCAAAGGATTAAAAATGAATTTCACGTAATCTTTTTTTTTCCTCCCAAACGGAAATGCTCAAAGTCCTCTACTTGGAGAAAACATTAATTTAGTGTTGCCTGACTCAGTCTGGCTAAAGCCATAAGCAAGCAATAATTTTCCCAGTGAAGAAATTATCTCTAGGCAGGCTCAAGACTCTTATATTCATTCATTCATGCATGCATGCATTCATTCATTCAATATTTATTGAGCATCTACTACCCGCAAGGTGCTACCAGGTGCTGGGAGTACCAAAGGTCGAGAAGACAGTGAGTTGAACAATAGAGAATTACCACGAGAGGAGTGCATGGGCATTTGTGCAAAGTGCCATGAGAGGAGACTGAAGAAGCAAGTCTCTGCCTTGGCACCGTGTGGGGAGGGGAGCGAGATGGGCATGGGAAGGACACGGGTGTGGCTGTGCTTCTTCACTGTTGCGGCTGGAACAGCCACAGAGACCCAGGCTTTTAATATAGCCTCTGTGATATTTTCAACTCAATTGTTGGCTACAAATCATCCATCTGTGTGGGTAAGGAAGCTTCAAGGACACAGGAAAAGGACAAATGGATAACTAAATAAAGAGAAGCAGGCTTGAATTGCTGGCAAAGAATGGAGGGAAAGCTATCCCAGAGAATACACGCGAATTGCAGGTGTTCTATGGGACACAGTAGCAGAAGACCTTCACCCTTAAAAAGCAGAAGACCCTCAGCATTCGTTCCTACACACATGGCGCACAGACCTTCATTTGCACGCCTGCCAGACCTGGGTTTGGCTTTCTGAGAGTCAGAGTGGTGTGAGAGGTAACTGTCCAATCAGGGTTAGGATAAATGTTTGGCCAGCGTCATAGCAGACTAGGTCTCACGTCCACTGAAGCCACCAGTATCCTAAGTCAAAGGCCATGGGATCTTGCCATGTGGCGGAGTCTGAAGAGCCAGGTTTGACACTTGAATCTCTGCCACCTGCCAGCTGTGCCACCTGGGGCAAATTTGTTCATCTCTCTACAGCTTAGCATTCTGATCTGTAAAATGGGGATATTAATAATTGCTCTCTCTGTGTTTAGTGCAGAGCACTTCAGAGCACGTTTACTGGGTAAGGGGAAGCCAGGCTCATAGGTTAGCAGCACAACTAAAAGGCCTGCATTTTTAACATTGCTGATAGGTTATTCACGGCTCTCAAAAGAACTCCCTTTGTTCCTCGGCCTCTTTAAGACCATTTCACCCTCCTTCCTCCCTCCTCTGTGCAACGCTCTGTAAGCATCCCTTCTGAGGCCTACCTCACTGCTACTCCATCCATTCCTTCTGCCTGCCTCGGCCCTGGGTCCCACGTGACCGTGGCAATGTCTACCAGACCTGGGACTCAGCTCCATTAGCCAGTGAGGGTATCTGAGACCCACCCTTATCTCGTCTTTGCATCAAGCTTTGTGAACATTAACTACAAATGCATTTTCTTTCCCATTTTGGATAAAAGGATTTGAATTTACTGGATTACCAGCTCCAGGTGAGTGGACCTGAAGCCAGCTGGGATCTGATGGTCAGGAAGTCTGACTTGGTCTGGGGCTCCCTTATACACAATGAGGTAGGAAGAGCACTGCCTTTAGAAGCCCCGGCTCTATCACTGGCAAGTGATTTTTCCCCTGTCTGGGTCTTTTGGTTTCTCCTCCTGTAAAATGTATATTGGCCAGTGACTCCTACACATCCTCCAACCAAGACCTTAGTGATTCTCTGTAGCTCCACTTCCTGACATTCACACAACTGTACAAAGTGTTCAAATGTGTCCTTGTCAGTATCCGTGCAGGAGAGTCAAGCTGGCAGCTTTGAGTACTTTGGCTCCCGTCACTCCATCTGGGGCTGTGCTGGCCTGCTTCTGGAGTGTCCTGAATTACTGTGGGAAATGATTTCACAAGGCTTGACTTGGGCAGACCAACTTATTTTATGCACTCTACATTTAGTCATATCACAGACGTAGCTCTTTGTACAAGAAGTACACATTGGCTCAGGATTCCTGTATGTGGACTAGGCTTTCAAAGAAATAACATTTCACAAATACCTCTTTACTCTTATATTGCTTCTTTCCTCATCTCCTCTTACTCAGGCACCTACTACTTCTCACAATGGCTGAGGGTGGAACCCACGGCCACTGCCTCGATGGCAATTAGGAAGGAACCCCAGGGAGCTTGCTCTTGGGAGTGCTATCATTTAACTTTCAGGTCACACATGGGACAGCCATTTATTCTCTGCAGGGAGAGCTTTTTACTCAAGTCAGCCTCATCCTAATCGGAGGACCCACTAGGGTGATCTTCATTGTTTATTTGTCTCCTGTGTTTAGCACTAAAAGTTCTCAGGAAGCCCTCAGTCCTGGGTGAACCAGAACAGTGGAAAACAGTGGTTCACTCAAGACTGGTTGCCATGGGTGGTCACCCTAATAACCAGGGTCCTCAAATTTCTGTGTATGTAAGAATCATCATGTGTGGTGATTGAAACTGCAGACTCCGGGGTGGGTGATTCTGGTCCAAGTGTCTTCCTGAGCACACTAAGAAATACTCATTATAAGTTAATCATTGCTGCTCTTTGTCACTTTGCTACCAATGGTTCTTGAGAGTTCTGGGGAGCTTTTAAAAAATACTAATGCCTGAACTTGACCTGAATCAATTAAATCAGAATCTCTTAGGGTTAGGGTATAGTCAGGGCACTGGGATTATATTTTAAAAACCTCTTCTCACACCAGGAGAACAATTAGTAGAGAGCAGACACAAAGGGCATTATTTACCCCTGGATCCACAGTGCTTAAAACCTCAGCTGCATCTAGCTTCAGCCCCTGCACTTCCCACCATTTCCCCTCCTGCTATAATATAGGAAAAATACTGTCAACTGAAAAAAGAGGCTGAGCCAATAAAAAACAAAAGGATTTCTTTGGGGTCTCAGGATTGCAGCTTGGGGAACCCAGATGTGGGCAGCAAATCAAATAGTGCCCCTCACCCCAGGGAATAAAAATCAAACATTTTTAAAGACAAAAGGGAATGCTTGTACACGTTGTTTACGAAGAATTTTGATGGGTGCTGGTGGCAAAATATCTTGGCTGAATATGACTGGTTGCTAAGGTTGTTACTAAGCAAAATCTCTTACTATAGAAAGTTGCAGCCTGCATTCTTGGAATATCATATATGGTTGATCCCAGATCAAAAGTTCATGGTCCTACTGGGTAAGGATGTGCCGAAGTCCCATCTTCTTAATGAGCCTTTCGCTCCATTTTAAAACCCCTTGACATAGGTGACCCCATTTCACCTCACCCATCACAATACTTGGGAGTATTTTCCCAGAGGGGTGGCAATGTCTGCTAAAAGTAAGGATGATGTCCGTTCTACGTATAAAATGTAAAGAAATTTTGGATCAGTGCATAGGAGATATATACAAGGATATTAACTGTAGCTTTGATTGGAATGGCAAGGAAATGAAAAGTTGAAATGTCCAAGTCTGAAAATTGGATGAATAAAGTGTGATGGTATATTTGGCCAGTGGAATACCATACTGCCCTGAAAATGAGAGAGAGTCTGAGCCACATATACCAACATTGGAAGGAAGTGACCATAAGATTTTCTTTAAGGTAGAGGCTACTGTGACAGGCTTCTTGGAGACCTAGAGTCTTCACCTTGGCAGTAAGATTATCTTGTTTCAGAGGCTTCTGGGGCTTTCCTATGGCAACAGAGTAGCCTCATGCTAGCTGGTGGAGCTTATTTTGTCTATTCTGAGAAAACCAGAGTATACCAGAACATACCAAATATGCCACAACTCCTTATGGTATAGAGAGGAATCTCATACAAATTAGGTAGCTCTTTTCAGCCTCAAAGCATCTGCACTGCAATGCAGAAGCTGCATGGATAGACACTGCTGTTAAACTGGGACAAAGTCTGATGCTGCCTTCGCATCCGTCAGCCCTCTGGCTGTCCACACGTTGCAATAAACCCATTAGAAATGCCCATGTTACCATGGGCCTCGGATTTCAAGGTTGTTAATCTCATTTGGCTTTTCTGAGCGGCTGACAGTGTTTATTTTCCAAAGGGGTCACAGAGCATACCTGGTCCTAGTTTGGCCACGGCATAGAGGAGGTCATAGTTGAGCACTGGGGTGGCATCACTGATGGGCTGCCAGCCGACGGGAGGAGATGCCGGGGGTGAGATGAGGAATTGTTTGGCGGGCTGTGGTGGAGCCAAATGTAGCTTGTCACCGTCTGTCTCTGGAGTCTGAACCTTTCAAAGAGAAATGGAGACACAGTATTCATCAGGGCCTCAGATGTGCCGTGTGGGTACAGGAAGATGCAGAGTCTCATTTTGGGCCTGTGACAAATGAACCAATGAACCAGGCTATAATAATAATCGCTACTTAGCATACACCATATGCTCAGTTATCTTATCTCATCCTTAAAACAGTGGATATCAACTTTTAGCGTGCATAATTACTTGGACAGCTTACGAGAGCACAGACGGTAGAGCCCGGCTCCTGGAGTTTCTGATTCAGCAGAGCAGGGGTGGGGCTGGAGAATCTGCACAAGTTCTCAAGTGAGGCTGATGCTGCTGGTCTCTGGACTCCTTATTCCCTCCTGTTTTTCCTCCTTTCCCTCTCTCTCTCTCTCTCTCTCTCTCGTTTTTTTTTTTTTTTTTTAAGATTTTATTTATTTATTGGAGAGAGAGAGAACAAGCAGTGGGGAGGTGCAGAAGGAGAGAAAAAGAGAGAGAGAGAGAAAGAAAGAAGCAGACTCCCTGCTGAGCAGGAAACCTGATGCAGGGCTTGATCTCAGGACCTGGAGATCATGACCTGAGCCAAAGGTACCCCTCTCTCTCATTCTTTTGAGGTGATATTCATATAATATGAAACTAAGCATTCTAACGTGATCAGTCAGTGGCATTTAGTACCTGCCCAGTGCTGTGCAATCACCACTTCTACCTAGATCCAAAGCACTTGTATTGTCCAAAGGAAACCCTGTACCGATTAAACAGTTACATGTTTGCCTCTTGTCAGAACCTCGCAACCACGAAACCACCAATCCATGCTTTCTGTTTCTATGGATTTACCTATTCTGGACTTTTCACAGAAATGGAATCAGAATATGTGACCTTTTTTGTGTCTAGCTTCTTTTACTTAGCATAACATTTTCAGGCTTCATCTGTGTTGTAGCACACACCAGTGCTTCATCCCTTTTTATGGTTTAATAACATTCCAATGAGTGACGGACCACAATTTATTTGTTCATCCACTGATGGACATTTGGATTGTTTCTACCTTTTGGCTAGTGTAAGTAGTACCACCATGAATATATGTGTACATATATTTTTTTGAGATCTATTTTCAAGTCTTTTAGGTAATCTATATACCTAGGAGTAAGTATTTGCTGGGTCAAATGGTAACCGCCTGTTTAACTTTTTCAGGAAACAAGTAGGGTTCCACAGATTAAAAACTGAGGTTTCTTTTTTTTTAAAAACTGAGGTTTCTACAAGATACACAGTTACTAGTAGCATGAGATTCAAACATGGATCTGAGACCAAAGTCTAAATTCTTCTTCTTTTTTAGTTTTTATTTTATTTTACTATATTTTATTGTGGTTAGAACATTTAACAAGAGATCTATCCTCTTTTTTTAAAGTTTTTATTTATTTATTTGAGAGAGAGAAGCAGGCTCCCAGCTGAGCAAGGGGCTCGATCCCAGGACCTCAGGATCACAACCTGAGCCGAATGTAGTTGCTTTAATGACCGAGCCACCGAGGCACCCCAGAGATTTACCCTCTCAACAGATTTTTAAGACTATAATAGATTTTTATTGACTATAGGTACAGTGTTGTATAGTGGATCTCTAAAGCATGTTCATCTTGTTTAACTATAATTTTATAACATTTTCCCTTCTCCTTAGTCCCTGGCAACTACCCTTCTACTCTTAGGTTCTATGAATTTTGTGAATTTAGATCCCTCATATAAGTGGAATCATGCAATATTTGTCTTTCTGTGACTGGTTTATTACACTTAGCATCATGTCCTCAAGGTTCATCCGTATTGCAGAGGGTCCATACTATCCAAAGCAATCTACAGATTCAATGCAATCCTTACCAAAATCCCAATGGATTTTTTTTTTACAGAAATAGTAAGAAAACAATACTAAAATTCATATAGAACCACAAAAGACCCAAATAGCCAAATCAACGTTGAGAAACAAGAACATCATACTTCCTGATTTAAAAATATATTACAAAGCTACAGTAATCAGAAGAGTATGGTACTGGCATTGAGACAGACATATAGACCAATGGACATATAGACAATGGACGAGAATAGAAAGCTCGGAAATGAATCCACACATATGGTGTCAGCTGATATTCAACAAGGGTACTAACAGTACACAATGAGGGAAGGACGATCTCTTCAACAAACGGTGTTGGGAAAACTGGATATCCACATACAAAGGAATGAAATTAAAACCTTACCTTACACCATACACAAAAAATAACTCAAAATGGATTAAGGACTTAAAACATAAGATCTGAAACAGCAAAAATCCTAGAAGAAAATATAGTGGAAAGCTTCATGACACTTGCATTGGCAATGTTTTCATAGATATGACATCCAAAGCACAGGCAACACAAACAAAAATAAACAAGCAGGACTGTACCAAACTAAGTCTTCTGCACAGTAAAAGAAAACTATCAACAGAGTGAAAAAGCAATCCACAGATTGGGAGAAAATATTCGCAAACCATTTAGGGGATAGGTTAATCTCCTTATCTATATATAGGATAAAGAGTTAAGGAACTCCTATGATTCAAAAGCAAGCAAACAAACAAACCCCCAAAAAACAAAATAAAACCTAATAACTCAGTTAAAAAATGATCTAAGGACTCAAATAGACATTTCTCCAAAGAAGATACATAAATGGCCAACAGGTATATGAAAAAACAATTTAGGCCACTAAGCATCAGGGAAATCAAAACTACAGTTGAAATATTGCCTCATGCCAGTCAGGATAGGTATTATCAAAATCAAATAAATAAATAAAAGACAACAAATGTTGGCAAAGATTTGGAAAAATTGGAAAAACTAGTGGGAATGCACAATGGCACAGCCACTATAGGAAACAGTATGGAGGTTCTTCGGAAAATAAAGCAATAGAACCACCATCTGATTGAGCAATTCCACTTCTGGGTATTTATACAAAAGAATTGAAATCAGACTCTTGAAGAAACATTAAGACTCCTGTTGCCTCTATTGCACCACTATTCACAATAGCCACGATAGGAGAATAATACAAATGTCCATTGACGGCTGAATTGGCATCTACATACAATGAAATACTATTCAGCTTTAAAAAGATGCAAAGTCTATGTTCTTTTCAGTGTGTCATCTTTGTAGAACTAAAAGATAGGGACAATGCTTACTGACCAATGAGATGAATTAAGATAGATCTAATATTATGGACATTGATTTTCTATTGCTGTGGACTCTGCGAGCATTGCCAAGAATTGTCCGTCTCCTTTTGGAATACCTGGCATTTATTTCTGGATGAAATAAAACACAAAATTAATCTCCATATGTTTGTGATCTTTTCTCATGAATGGGAGTCACTGGAAATGCACACAGTCCACTAAATGCACACAGTCCAGTTCACTATGATATAACTGAAATTTTAATTATAAACCTGCTAGGAAGTTTAGGAGTAGTTGTGAATAGACTGTTCTTACTACAACTACCAGCTGGTGTTTACTGTGCAATTACCAAATTCCAGGCATTCTAACACACAATAGTTCATTTAATCCTCCTAACCACAGTCTGGAGTGTGTATCATCCTTCTCATTTTATAGGTGAGGAAAGTGAGACCCACTGAGGGTATGTAAATTGCCCAGGTGAGAACCCAGGCTGTCAGCCCTCAGAGCCTGATTTCTAAACCTCTGTGTTGTCCCTGCCTGGGGATCCATGGTATAGGTTTATTTCTTTGTAAAATAAGGAGAACCCGAATGTAGAAAGGGCTCCATTTATAGTTTTAAAAGGCAACAAATAATGTAGAGCAAGAATTGCCTTACCTGTGCAAAGTAGAGTTTTAATTTTTTCCCTCTGAACTGGGTTTCATGAAGCTCTATCCTGGCTCGGGCTGCAGACTTGGGATTGCTGAAGTTTATTCGGACACGTCTGAAACTCTTAAACAGCTGGAACGTCACACAGTCATCGTAAGTCCGAAACAGACCCTCAAATTTTTCCTGGTAAAAAAAAAACACAGAAGAAAATCCACTGGTCATATATCTTGCATGATGACTGATCTGACACAAATAACTAAGTAAATAAGTAACTAAGTAAATAAATAGGCTGTTCTTAACATAGAACACACATAATGTATTTTTAAATTTAAAGTTAATTAATTAACATACAATGTACTAGTTTCAGAGATAGAGTATAGTGATTCATCAGTTGCATATAACACCCAGGGCTCATTACATCACGTGCCCTCCTAAATGTCCATGACCGAGTTACCCCATCCTCCCAGACAACACCTCCCCTCCAGTAACCCTCAGTTTGTTTCTTATAGTTAAAGTATCTTATGGTTTTTCTCCCTCTCTGATTTCATCTTAGGAATGTCTTTTTTTTTTTTTCCATCTATTGGTCTGTTACCAGGTGTTAAACATGTTTGTGGATCCAGTGGGAAGGATTCATAACCTGGGTCCTGAGATCTGTAGAGGAGCAGTCAGTGGGGTTTGAGATGCATAAACAAAACAAAACAAAACAAAACTAAAAATTATGCAAAATGTTGAGTAAGTTTCTGTATAATATTTCTTTCTAAGGAGAGGGATCACAGTTGTTATAAGATTCTCAAACAAGTCCATTATTACCAAAATATTAGAGCTATTGAATAAAGCATGTGATAGACATTATTAGTGATTATCAATTGTGGTGCACTAGTTAGATGGTGCTGTGTGATTTAGTCCTGGTCCATGAAATGTGTGCAGAAGGCAAGAAAAAGCCCTTAAGAATTTTTTTTTATCTCTTTCTCTGAAGATGCCAAATATCCAGATGGTACACCATTTAGAAGCAAGATTCTCCTCAGCCTGGGTCCCTGAGTAGCTGTGTGGAGCAGAAATATCTTTCTCCTACTCCCACCTATCCTATAGTTGACTTTGCCTTGGCAAGGAAAACAACTAAAACAAAACAAACAAACCTCTATTGCATTAAACCACTGAGATTTGGAGATGATGTTATTCCAAAGCATAACCAAACTTATCACAGCACAAAGCAATCATTTAAAAATTTTGATTCAGTACATTTTCAATTCAATTAAACAGATCTCTATTAAATGCTCCCTTTATACAAGGCATGGTCTCTAGGCTTTAGGAGGCATCAGAGTTGAGTATCATTATGTTCTTACACTCAATGGTCTGTATATACATATATATATATCTATATATACATTACACATATATACGTAAACATGTTATACATATATATGTAAATATACTAATGTTTATCACATTTTGACTCCTGTTTCTTTTTTTTATATATATTTTTTCTTTTTTTTTTTAAGATTTTATTTTATTTATTCATAGAGACAGAGAGAGAGGCAGAGACACAGGCAGAGGGAGAAGCAGGCACCATACAGAGAGCCTGACGTGGGACTCGATCCCCGGTCTCCAGGATCACGCCCTGGGCTGCAGGCGGCGCTAAACCGCTGCGCCACCGGGGCTGCCCTTGACTCCTGTTTCTTCCTCTTTATACTTTCTTTCCATCCAATCCAGAACCACAAATAATATATTCACAGCAAGTTTTTTTTTTTTTTTTTTAAGTTTCATGACGTTTGTGGAGATTTGAGGGTCCTCTCTCCCCTTTTCAGGTTGTATTGTTATTCTCCTTTCCCTCTCAAGAACACAGGAAGAAGCTTTCCTTGTCTGTTCCTTGGGCTGTTTTTCCTTCATCCCTCAAGCCTTGGCATCAGCCAACTCCTGGGCCTGGGGCCTCTGCCACCACTCCGAGTGTGCTCATTAAGGAACTATTTCCCAACAATATTGTGTTTTCCTAACCAGGAATCCTGGTAAACACAATGACTTCTGGTTCCTTGCTATCCACCTGATATTCTCAGGTGATCATATCATGGTTGATGGTTTAAATAAGGTGGGGAATTTTCAGCAATGAAAGAAATTAAGAGATTAAAAACTTTTACTTCTGTATAGAACCATTCCTATTTCTTAGGACACAATTCTTGGGTCTTTGTAGCTTTCTATTTTTCCACTTTCAGCTTCACTTCGCCATCTCCTCCCCAGGAGTGAGTGTGGGCATGAAGACCAGCCTTGGAGAGGAGGTGTTCTTTTCTTTTGACTCTAATTCCTTGTTTGCATTTTATCTTTCTTCTTTATGCCTTGCATCTCTGTTGTTCAGAGCTGTTTGGCCTCAAGAGCCTGGATTAGGAAAACAAAAAAAAAATCAAGGAGTCCTGGCTTTGGGCTTTGGGATGAATGGCCTATGTGTCACCTCCTTGGGTGGCTTTGGCAGATGTCAATAACTGAATGCAATTGTTTTCTCTACTGATCTTCAAAAGAGGGCCCAGGCAGCTAGCTCCTGCACCAAGCTAGGGTTGGCAAGTGACCAGATGCTCTTTGATATCCTTGTTTGGGGGCTGAGGCTGATAGTCAAAAGAAGTCTTTCAGCAAACCTGGGGTGCAGCCCAGAGCTCAGGGGCCAGGGGTTTCACAAACTCTATAATGATAGTCCTTCCCTCCCCTCCTCCTGTTCCTCCTCCTCCTCCTCATCAACTAACATTTACTTGGCTTGTCCTCTCTGCACAAGTCTTTTGGGAACTTATAGTGGCAGGGGATGACAGCTGGCCAAAAACTGGGGATTCACCAGCCAACTCTATTTTCTTCCATTAGTGACATGACAAACATTTCATTGGCAGAGGCAACAGAATATGAGATGAAATGGGTTAGAGGCACAGGTGCAGCACAGTGACATACCCTAGGCAACACGGTATCTTGAACAGAGCTAGCTAGCCACAGGTATCACTCACCTGCCTTTACAGCAGATCTATGCTTTTGATGCCCAGGGTCTCCCCCTGCCCAAGACACATAGCATACTTTATTGTCCTCTGACGGCCAGTTTCCTCCAGTCTGGTACCCCACAAATCCAATAAATTCCTCATTTTCTCAACAGTTAGTTCTCTTTGTAACCACTGTTTGGAATAAAGTTCCACAGCAGTGATCTCAAGTCTGGTCTCTGGACTGTCTTACACCCTTAAAAATTATTAAGAATCCTAAAGAACATTTGTTAATGTGGCTTGCATCTACCAGTGTTTGTTGTACTAGAAATTTTTAAAAATATACATTTATAAATGTATTTAAAAGTAACAATAATAAGCCCACTATATGTTAAAATATTTTTATGAAAAATGTCTGTTTTCCAAAACAAGAAAAATATAGTGAGATTTGGCATTTCTTTTTTTACATTTCTGCACATCTCTTTAATTTCTGATTTAAGAGAAGATACTTGAAAACTCACATTTGCTTCTGTGTTCAATCTGTTATACTGTGATGTTTTGTCTGAAGGGTGTGAATCAAAGCTGGCCTCACCCAAATATATGGTTGGAAAAGGGAGGAGTAACTTAATAGCCTTTCAAATATCTTTTGAAATTCCTTGTGAATAGTCTTTCTTGATACTTCATCAAAATTTGACAAGTGGCAGTTTCTTAAAGTGTATTACAATGTTAAATCTGAAGCTATAATCGGGTAACATTTTTATTTGATTATATTAAGATCCATTTTATACCCTTAATGGTTTTTTCATCCATGCACGATTCTGTAATGCTGTACATTGGTCACTTGAAAAATATTGGTTCTTTGAGTTATGTAGCTTTTCCAAATGTTGACACATTTCATTACATAGTATAAAAAACCACATTCATTAATATCGCCATCTATATTATTAAAAAGTCTTTAGAAATTGGAAAGCTGTCAGGTTCATGTTGGTAAATACAGGTTTTCCAAAATTCTAATTTCAGCTTGAAAGTTCGTTCCTAATCATTGGCGACAACACTGCCAGTTCTTTTCCTCAGAGTAACATGCTCATTCATTTTTGAGAAAATGTCTGCCAAATATCTAAGTCTGCATAACTATAGTTTGTCTGTTAGTTGTTCTTTCAAGTAAAAATATGGAGTTCCGTGAGAAAAACAAATGTTTAGTTCAAATGTTTCCTCAACTTAAATATTACATTTTGGGATGCTGCAGAAGTGTATTTCATGTGTACTTCCCATTTCGTTATTCAGATGATTAAAAAGGTATATGTCAAGGATACAGAGTCAAAAAAATTAATAAATTTTATGGCTTCAAGGCCATTCTTAAGTAAAACTGGTATTTTCCATCTTACTTTCTTTTCCACTTTTTAAATAAAAAACTGTGAGTGTGTGGCTGTGAAGACTATAAGTAATACTGATATAGTTTGCTGCCCCTGCACTGACTCATACCCAAGTACCAGCAGTTTGAATCACCATTGCTTTTGCACCATAGATGTAAATGTCAATGCAGCTGAAAAGGAAAAGTGTCCTAATCTTATTACGGAAATAGTTCTGACCTCATGTAGAATGATCTTGCAAACTTGTAGGAGTCTTAGACTAGCCTTTGGGAAACTGAGATACCATAACATCTCAGGGAAAGTAAGGATTTAGTTAGCTTCAGGTTGAAGACAAGAGGTCCAGTGAGATTCTAAAGGATACAACATAATGGAAATCAAAGAAGAGCTATTACTCAAGAAAGTATGGTGATCCTAACTGAATGCTGTAGGGATGGTGAAGAAGATGAAGATGGTCTTGGCCAGTGGGAGATCACTGGTGATCATCCTGAGAGCTATGTGAACAAAGGTGAAGGTGAAACACAGATTATTACAGATTGAGAAGTGAAGGTGGGGAAAAAGTGGAGAAAGATAGCTTGGCAACAACAAAGAGGGAGCTGGAATGATAATTATGTGGGAAGTTAGGTCACTAGAAGATTTTTAGTAGTGTGGGGAGACACTGGTTGATGAAATGAAACTATGATGAAGGAAAGAGAGGAGACAGAAGAGGGTAGTGAATAGAGGAGACAAGAAGAGAGGGCTTCAGAAAGTCTTGTAGGCATTTCTTCCTGTAAGAAAGGAGTTGAGAGTCAGGATGGAGGAGTTTGGAAATGGAACAAGCAAAACTGAAGATGGCTTTTTCATCTCAGGTGAGGTCCTCTGTTCAGGTAGGGAAGGTGAAGGGAAATGAGGGCTTGAGGCACTTGAGGAAGATTTAGAACAGCAGCTGTAGTCAGAGACAAGGAGAGTCGATGCAGATGAGTCAAAGGATAGTGTAATGGGTTGATTTATGCCCCCTCCAAAGGCCATGCTGAAGTCCCCAGTACCTCAGAATATGACCTTATCAGGAAACAGAGTCACTGAAGATGTAACTTGTTAAGAGGGTAGCATACTGGAGTGGGATGGGCCCCTAATCCAGGATGCCTGGTATCCTCATCAGAAGACAGCCATGTGAAGACAGAGAGACATAAAGTGTCATGTGAAGACAGAGGATGGGAGTGATGGTTCTAGAAGCCAAGGAAGGCCAAAGATTGTGGACATATTGCAACTACCAGAAGCTAAGAAGACATAAAGAAAGATAGCCCCCACAGGTTTTAGAGGGAGCACAGCTTTGCTGACACCTTGATTTTGGTTTTCTGGCCTTCAAAACTGTGAGATAATAAAATTCTGTGACTTGAAGGCATTCAGGTTGTGGTACTTTGCTACAGCGGCCCTAGGACATCAGAACAGACAGTTATGCAGCACTAAGGGACCAAATAAAACTAGGGTTTTACTAGAGACAGCCAACACAGTTACACCATCTTCTCCAGCTGAGTGGTGGGTCATTCCAGGGTGGGGTGTGCTAGACAGGTGTGTGTACACAAGATGTATGTATGGGAGGAATGGAACAAGAAGGAAGGGGGTAACTTGGTTTCAAATATGAACACTTTGGAATTTTAAATTTGCTATCTTTAAATGTGTTTGATTTTCTTGAGCAACCTGGAAATGGTGGAGACCAGCATGGATGTACTGCTACAAATGGAAATGTTCATTGCTTTACTTGAAGAAGCTCACTGTAGTTTTCCTTTAATCTTCTTAACTTCATCTCTGTTATAATTATTTGTTCATTTGTGTATTATCTGTGCCCCATATTTTTGAAGAGATTTGAACATGGCTTATGAAGACATATAAGTACAAAATAAGATAAAATAAAATAGAAACTGAGTACAGAAAAAGAGGAAAACCAAGGTAGAAACATAAATTACAGCCAAGATCTAGTTATTCTTTGCATGCAAGAACTCTGCATTATGAAAGATTTATAATAGCAGTCCTTTTGACAGGACGCCCTCCTGAAAACCAGAAAAGCTTCTCATGGGGTCTTGAACATGGGCCATGGGTGGGTCAACATTTTGCTTCTACTCTTTCTCAAAGCTAACACCACATGGCACTCTTTGCCACCAATACAATCCTTTCAAGGCCCATGAGGTAAAGAGGAGTCTGGCCTTAAAACCAGGCAGAGGGATCTGTCCAGGGTCCTCACCAAGAAGCTCCAGTGATGTGAAGAAAAAGGTCCTCAGAAATTATGGAACAAAACCAAGTAGCAGGTGAATCATTATAGTTCCCAAACAAAATGGACAAAACTGTTGTTTTGTAAACATAGGAAGATCTTGGAAATGCTCAATGTATTCTACTTTATTGGTTGATAGAAAACCCCAAGGTATTTTTTGGAAGGAATATTAGAATACTAAGATATTATCTTCAATTTCACTCCAAACCAGACAGGCTGCACGTAAACAATTTTGATATGTCACTGAATCCTTACTTTTCTGGACAGACCCTCGGAGGAAGAGTTGAGATTGTTATTGTCTTTAAATAGCATCTGAAGCATCTGGAAGCCAGAGGAGTTCATGACCTCCACAAAGTCACTCAACTACCTAGCTAGCAAAACCAGAACTAGTAAGCTCAAGTCGTTTAGACTACAAAAATGTCATTGATGATATGCAGACAAGTGAGCAGTCTGAAAAATAAGAATGAGGAAACCAGCTTTCCTTGACAAGCTGAAGGAACAGTGTTATCCTTGAAGATGCAACTGCTAGGGAAGCCCGACACTGCCTTTATCTGCATTCCAAATGACGCTGTATGTCTTTACGTGTTCTTCAATTTTTCTCACTTTTGATCCCTTTGGGTATAAATTATCTTAATAAGAAATTCAGCTTCTGTCAAAATCACAGGGCTCTCATCTGGCAGATAATGTTCCCAGAAACTGCTGAAGAATGAACCAATTCATTTTGGTTTATCACCTCTCAATGGATTCCACTGACAAGTCCTGTGCAAATCCCATGTTTAAGGATCATACTGGGTTTTACGGGCCGCTCCGGAGGGCCTCCTGTCAGAAGGACTGCTATTGTAAATCTTCCATAATGCAGACCGCTTGTGTGAAAGGAATACCAGGCCTGCATGTGGGGATTTTTACATCTGGATTTTTAACCTGTCAAGATTTCTCAGGCCAGACAGAATTGTATTAAATCATGCTTTGTTTCTTTTGTGGTTCTGAGGTTAGCTAAATAGAAAATCGTTATGAAAAGGAGGCTCTCACCCTTTCTTTTTGGATAAAAGAAGTGGATGGAACCTCGTGTCACATGACTGCTTTGGGAGAAGATAATTCGCTGGTAAAGGCACAAAAGCTTTTATCCCTTCTCACTGGAGTCCTTATGAGAGACAAAGATCTAAAACTCAGCCCCAAATTCAAAAAGGACCCACTTTGTCCTAAAACCTCATCCCCTGCTTCTCTCAGCAGAACGCTTTCCATGGCCTGCGTTCCAGTCTGTTCTTTTGTTCCCACCCTAAAGCCCACAGTAGCTGGATAAACGTCTCTATACGAGAGCATGCTTTTACTCCACTCTGGTGAAGGAAGTCTCCGTTTCCCTCATTTCCCTGTGCCGCTATCCACACATTTAGAACTGGAAAGACAAACTTCCCAAAACTCCTCTAAGCCAAGAAAACACAAAGGCCTACAAACTGGAATGACCTTTGAACAGGAGGTCAAACTGAGCTTTGCGGAGCTTAAAGCTTTGACAACTTGGGAAACACTCTTTAGGCAAAATAATACAAAATAGGCACAAAAAATGGAATATTTTTTGAATGAGAACAAAAACTCATAAGGAGTAAGTTTAATAAATTTCACAAAAAAATATATGACCCTGTGAAACACATTGTCAGCACCCTGCCAGGTACAGGCCCATGCACCGAGGGTCTTGAAGCTGAAACTTCATTCATTTCCCAGGACATATGTCTAAGAGAAGGACAAGTATACTGTGCCATCACAAAGCAGTCTAGAGTCCAGGTGTACAGGACACATCTCAGTGTACAGTATCAATGGTTACCTTGGTTCAGGGCATTTCCCAAGGGCTAAGGATAGCTTCATCCTTCTCTAGACCATCAACTCCTCTTCTTTGATCATTAATCTGCAACAGTGCTTATGGCTGCCCCTAGCCCTGCCTAGATAGAAGCTCTAACTGTGCATGTGTAATTGAGGAAATCCACAGCCTCCTTTATAGCATGTAAGACCAGAAATTGCATTTTACACTTATGTATTTGTTTGTTTATTTATTTATGATTTTATTTATTTATTCATGAGAGACGCAGAGAGAGAGGCAGAGACAGACAGAGGGAGAAGCAGGCTCCCTGGAGGGAACCCAGTGTGGGACTCGATCCTGGGACTCCAGGATCACAACCTGAGCCAAAGGCAGATTGCTGCTCAACCACTGAGCCACCCAGGTGCCCCATTTTAAACTCATTTAAATATTGTTTTATATATTAGATATAGGTAATGAATGGGCAGCATAAAGCCATGTTACTAGCATAGACTCGAGGGCCACACTCCCTAGTACAAATCCTGAACCCAGGGTTTGTGCAACCTCAAGCAACTTACTGATCTATTTGACACCTCAGTTTCCATATATGTGAAATGGGAATAGAATAATAACAGTCTCTATGTTATACAGTTCTCCTGAACATTAAATGAATTAGCATATTTAAATCACTTAGAAAGGTACTAAGTACCAGTGAATGTGAGCTCTTGCTGTTATGAATACCAGATTGGAAGAGAAACAAGGTTTCATCTGCATGTCTATATGCGGCCTGCTAGCCCTAGCTGTACAAATCTCCCTATATCCAGATCAAGATCTATACTTGCTATAGTAAATCTTCCATAATGCAGACCGCTTATAGCCTAATCCTTATAGGCTATAAGAACAACTAGAGGAATGCCCAGAGTAGTATTTCATATAAAATTAAGTCTAATTATCTGATATGATTTTACTGCTGTTACTATCTACTGAAGACACTGAGTCCAAATTAACCATCATGATTTCTTTCTTGGCTGCTAAGCTTTAAAAATTTTCTTTACAAAAACAGCATGATAAAGTAAATAATTCTAAGAAGGTATCAAAAGGGTAATTGCTGTTAATTGTTCCCTTTGGAGATCCTGTAACAGCAGCAGGGCCCAGGGTTTAGAGAGACAGTGAGCACATGACAAAGGTGCCAGCCATTACCAAAAATATTTTAAGTTCAGATGCATCAGAAATTAAGTTCCTCGCACCTGGCTCCTTTCCCTCCTCTAACACACTTCATTCAATTCTCTTTTAGACAAGCCCAACTCCAGAACTCGATTCCCCATATTCAATTGTTCCTGAACATTTCCTTAGAGATATCCAATAGGTGCCTTAAATTTCATAGCTCCAGCCAAATACTCTGCTGGGGGCTCTAAATTTTCTACTTCTCCCTCTCTCCATGAATGGCCTCCATGCACCCCACTGCTCAAGCCTGGGAGCTGTGGGTCACCTGATTTTTTCCATCTCCCTCCCTCCCACATCCTACCACTCAACCAGCCCTGTGTTCTTCCAAAACTTTCCCATTCTTCCAATTCTTGACTTGCCACAGCTCTCCCTATTACTGTACTAGGTCTCTCTAGACTCAGTTTGGCAACCCTGGGATCAACTTTGAGAGTGTGCTGTGAGAGAGGTCTTTCTAAAAGACAAAATTCTGATAATACTGTTCCTCTATAAAATCCTTCAGTGGCTTCACACGGCTTTTAGAATATGGCTCGGCTTGGATTTAAGGCCCTTTATAAAACAGCCATCACTCACCCCACTCATTTCATATTCGACCCCTTCCCTAACCCATCTCCTATACACCAGCCAAACTTCAGCTCAGAGGTTTCCAAAGCAGATTATTCTGTATCTTCAAGCTTTCTCTCACTTGCTCTTTCTTTTCCTTCAGTGAAGCTTTTTTCCTCAGGTATCTTTTCCCCCCTATATTCCTTTTTTTCCAGTTTTATTGAGATATAAGTGAGTCATACAACATTGCACAACTTTTAGGGTATACAACACGCAATGATTTGATGTATGTGTAGATTGGGAAATGATCATCATAATTCATTTAGTTAAAATATATCACTTCAACTAGTTACCAATTTATTTTCTTGCGAGAATTTTTAAGACCTACTCCCTTAGCAACTTTCAAATATACAATACATGGTCTCGTTAACTGTATTCATTGTGCTGTACATTACACCCCATCAGGTAGCTTCTGATTGTCTCTCGAACTCAGATTAGGTGTCATATCTGAGATATCCCTCCTGAATCCCCTGGAGTTTAAGACATTCTTCTACTGTGTTCCTACAACACAGTGATCTAGTTAGTGAGGGTAACTGCTCCCTCACTAAGTAGACTATAAATACTCCAAGGGAAGAAACGGTGTCATTTTTACCCTTGTGTCCTTGTCACTTGTATGCATTATTGAGTGCCAACTGTGTACCATCTAGGATCCCTGTATTATGAGAAGGGCTCCCTTGGTAATGAAATGAACAAGGCAATATGGAGAGAACAGACCTCGCCTCCTTCCCCATGCTACTTTTTAGTGAATCTTCTCTTTTCTTCAAAGCCACCCTTCAATAAAATCAATAAATGTGTACTGAACACACGGATGAAGATCCTCCATACTCTAATAGGGAAGCCAACATCAAACTGTATACACTTCTTTCTTGACCCCTTCCCCCAACATACCCTCCCTCCATCTGGGGTTAGCCTCTACTTCCTTTGATTCTAACACACACTCTGAATCTCCTTTCAGAATAATGAGTCATCAAAGTGTGTGTGTGTGTGTGTGCGCACACGCAAATGAACATGTGTGCTTATGGTCAAGAAAGACTTCAGGGAAGAAATGGTATGTGACAAGATGGATAGAATGTTGATGTGTGGAAATGAGTGGTGGGAGATTTTTTAAGAAGCTTTTTTCCCCCAGGCAGTAGAGCAGTCATTATCAAAGCACTTACATATTTCTATGAATCTGATGTCACCTTTAAGGAAAGATATACTGGGGGACTGAGAAAAGAGAGGACAAAAAGAATAGTTGATCCTAAGCCATTTTTCCCTAGGCATGGCCTTGCAGCACACTCATAACTGTTATTAAATCCTTACAGGATTGCAGAAAATATGACACAAATGAGATGTGAGATTCTAATATTTTAAGAGTCAGCTCTAACATGTTTCTTACACCATTTATTTTCCTGACTACATTTTATTTGAATTCTAAACTACGGGTCATGGGTCTGCTGATGCACATGGAACAAAGTGCTCATTGGTTTAGAGACCAATTTTGGAAACTATCCCTTTTCTGAATGCCAAGTGTGTTGTACCTGAAAGAGGTGGGAAATGTACTTCTAAAAACGAGTAGTGTTCTATCTTCCCATGAAGCCTCTGTTTTAATATTGGGTGGTCAATAATTGATGAGGACATTTTTAGTATGTTTAATGTTAAATTGAAGGGCTAATTCTAAATATGTTTCATATCATATCTTCCTTCTGAAGATAGGCAATTTAAAATTTAATCCATTCATTTTACCATTTGGCATATGATCAAAGTAAGCTTTTCAAAGGCAGCATGCTATCCTTAACTTATTTTTCTCATGAAATTGAAATGGCATTTGCATCCTTTTGAGATGCAGATATGAGTAACTTTCTATGACTCAATCTTTAAATCTAGAAAGAAAATGCAGTTTGTTATGCTTCTAATGGTTCTCCTCACGGTTCTTTTTCCTCCTCTCAATTATACTTTTTCTCATTTATTTAGATTGTATTCTCTCTGTTCTTTACGGAATGACGTAAAAAGAATACTTGTTAATGATAAAACCTTATGTAAAATTAAATCACTCATGTTCAAATACCTTGAGATTCAAAACTAAAATGATTGTTTCAATCCATCACAAATTTGGGAAACAAGCTACCTGAACGAAAGCTTTCCCCACTGATACAGGATAATGATGGCTGAAATGGAGCTACTAAAAACAATACCAGCTCTACCACTATAGCTAACACTGAGCATGACTTTGGATTGCCATTTTGCACAGAGATTAAATTTTCACCTGGACATTTAGGAAACAGCCAACCCCTCCCTAACCCCCTTACATGTGATGATATGTTTCAATCTCACAATAAGCTTATGTGGCAGATGAAGAAATGGGTTGAGAGAGACCCAATATGTCCCTGATGTGGCCAGCCAGTCAGTGACAGATAACATTTCATCCTCAAGAGTTCAGTAGCTGGAGTTTTAGTCTTTTCTAGGTTACCCCACTGAAGGCAGAGAGAAGCTGGGTTGATATGGCTTCATCCCTTCTGTTGCATCTCATCCAATAGCATGGATGCATCTTCGGTCTTCAGGCAACTTTGCTCATGCACATCTCATGGACCAGCAGAATTTTCACTGGGCTCTTTTCCCATCATAAAGAAGGAGCCCACCGGGTGTGTGTGTGGCGGGGGGGACACTGTATTGGAGGTTCCCATGAACACGTGTAGAGGAGAACCTGACGAGATTACCAAATAGTATGAGCTTTGGTCTCAGCTGATCAATAATAACATGAACTGCAATCTGTCTTGGAAATCTCCGGAAAAATTTATTTGTGCTGTGTGTCATTTAATCAAGGTACATTTGAGGCCAAGTAGTATATACATAAGAATGATGCCAACCTTGGCTTTGCAACAGTGATGTAAGCACTAAACCTCCTTCTCTCATTCAATGTAATGACTTTTCCCAAAGGCTCCCAGGGATCAAGTTTTCTCTGCCACATCACTTTAATCTCTATTCTTAGAAGGGACAGTAGAGGTGACCTACTCTAACCCCTTTACTTGAAAACTGAAAGAGGTAAAGAACAGAGCAGTAGGTAACACGCCCAAGGCCTCATCACTATTCAGAGTCAAAATTGCACTTGAATTTGGGTCTTGAATGTACAGAACAACAAAACCTAAATATATGATAGCAATTTTTAAAATCAAGAATCTTCTCTGATATGTTTTGATCTTGTGAACCACACAAGGCTTTGAATAATCCATATATATTCAATAGTATAGTACTGGAAATCATGTATTTCCTAACAAAAACAGATCTGTGGTAATTTTTTTTCCAAGAAAGTCTCTAATATAAATTTCATTCCAATTTTCCCTATCAAAAAGCCGAGGCCAAAAGAAGTTAAGTGATTTGTTAAAGGTTACAGGCAAGCAACAATCATACGAAGTCAAGCATTACATTGATCAATTTTACTTAAACTTGGGGCTCCTGGGTGGCTCAGTGGTTGAGCATCTGTCTTTGGTTCAGTTCGTGATTCCGGGATCCTGGGATCGAGTCCCATATCAAATTCCCTCCGAGGAGCCTGCTTCTCCCTCTGTCTGTGTCTCTGCCTCTCTCTCTCTCTCTGTCTCCCATGAATAAATAAATAAAATCTTAAATTTTTTTAACTTAATTTTATTCGAAAAAAGATTTAAAGAAGGAGAAGAAATTTCTGGCTTTCAGAAAAAGGTTTCTTCAACACAAGGAATATTAGCCTCCTAAAGGAGGTTTCTGAAGTCTTAAATAAAAGATCTCAAGAAAAATGGGTTTGTTTCCAGGTATAACACTGATGTCACACATCTCATGAAAATCAGAAGATAATGCTGACGTCTAAACCAAAATTTAAAACCTCTATTTTTTTATTTATTTTTTTTAAATTTTTTATTTATTTATGATAGTCACAGAGAGAGAGAGAGAGAGAGAGAGAGGCAGAGACACACAAGCAGAGGGAGAAGCAGGCTCCATGCACCGGGAGCCCGACGTGGGATTCGATCCCGGGTCTCCAGGATTGCGCCCTGGGCCAAAGGCAGGCGCTAAACCGCTGCGCCACCTAGGGATCCCTAAAACCTCTATTTTTTAATTACAAAAAGGACCTGAGCTTACTTAAGAAAAAAAATTCTAGCAAAAGGCAAATAGGTAAACTATCATAGAAAATGAAAGAAATAGAAGCATAGGGAAGTAACCATAACTGGTACATATAATAAAGTGAAATTAACTGACCAGAACTATTTGTGACACTCCTCATTGTTCTTCCCTTTAAATTTCTTGACATGCAGTGGTTTGGATTTGTCATTTTGGAAAACATTATTTGTTTTACTTCATCAAGGGCACACATTTTCGCTTGTTTCATTATAGAATCACATCTGTCTCATTTTTCCTTCCTAGAATTTCTAAATGTCTTTCTATTTTTATTTGAGAGAAGAGACATAAGCTTTTATTTCATTAGTGACACCACGAAACTGTACGTCCAGGTTCCTAATGATACAATTTGTTTCATATCAATGGATTCTTGAAGTCTCTCACCCCAGAACCCCAGAAATGCAGAGGCCTGCTTCCCACTGGTTCAGTTTTAGGCCTGTTGTGCATCAGTCATGACAAGATTTCTTTTCATCTCAGTCTTGGATTATTTCTACCATTTTGTGTATCTCTTCTCTTTCTCTTTCTTGAATTAGTATTTTCTGTTATGCAGGAAAACATCTTTGAGTAGACGCCCTCCCCCACAAAGCTGACAGGTAGTGAACATTCTGAGTCACTGCACTGACAAATATGCACATATTCTGACGGTCCCCACAGAGACCTTACCAACTCCTGTGGTATCTTGGGTTCAGCATCTCACATCCCTTGGACCAGTCACTGGATGAAGGCTCTCCCTGGAGAAGGGTCATGGCCATGGTGAGGTGGCCCCCTGCTCTCCTGAGCTAAGGGCTGTTCTCTTCAGCTGAGACCCTTCTGCTACCCATGCCTCAGAGACTGGGGAATGTAGGCCTCAGGCATGCTGGGAGGACCTGGAGGACTCTGAGGGCGCGTGGGTGGGATGTACTGACAGGCTTCAGAATGCAGAAGCTGGGAGGAGTCAGCTGAGTACAGGAACCCAGGGCTAGCTAACTAGAGTGACTTGACTCTGGGGTGGGGGCCAAGCCTGCAGCTCTGCCTCATAGTCATTTTGAAAGTTATTTGACTCAGATTCCCTTAGGCTCAGCTCTTTCTCCTGCATCCCCAACACGAGAAACCTCAAAGGCTGACTCCCTTCTTGATTTCATGATTATTTACCCACAGGTTCAGCCTGGGAGCAAATGCTGAGGCTGCGAGTGTGAATGTAGAGGGGCCCCGTGGTGGCTGCCATGTAGAACCCGTGCTGCTCCATGTGGTTGGCCAGTGTGATGCCCAGAGACTGGGTGCTCCTCAGGGGTCTGAGACAATGCCGGCCGTCCCTGTGGTAGCCTGCTCTTGCCGACAGGTCCCACTTGCCTGCTCTCCTCCAGGACTTCTGACCTGCTCATATGGCACTTGCTCCTATTTCTTTTTTTTAAAGATTTTATTTATTTATTCATGAGACACACACACACACACACACACACACACACACACACACACACAGAGGCACAGACACAGGACGTCTCCCGAGGTAGGAGAAACAGGCTCCATGCAGGGAGCCCGACGTGGGACTCAATCCCAGGTCTCCAGGATCATGCCCTGGGCTGAAGGCGGTGCTAAACTGCTGACTTGCTCCTATTTCTGATGCCATGGATTGCTTCTTATTATTATATTTTGTTCCTGCCATCTCAGAGAGGTTTTAGGAGAGAGAGGAGTTAGACACTTTCTAAGCCTGCTATTTTGAGCCAGAAGTGCACCAGGTACTCCTTGCCAAATTATATTAGGTTGACCCACATGGAATTGCATTTTATGGAGTTTAAAAACCATCGAGGGCAGCCCGGTGGCTCAGCGGTTTACTGCCGCCTTCAGCCCAGGGCCTGATCCTGGAGACCTGGGATCGAGTCCCGTGTCGGGCTCCCTGTATGGAGCCTGCTTCTCCCTCTGCCTGTGTCTCTGCCTCTCTCTGTCTCTGTGTCTCTCATGAATAAATAAATAAAATCTTTTTTAAAAAAGAAACCATTGAATATTGGCAATTTCACATGGCTCAATCTAATTAACACGAAGTCCACGGGGCCTAAAATAAACCAGATAAACCAAAGAATACCTTCATAACTCCCTTTAAGGAAATAACATTGATCATTAACTTTTATAAAAGGGTATCTTCTTCTTTAAAAAAAAAAATCATTCATTCTTCAATACCAAAGCAGGGTACTTAAAATTCAGCTCTGGTGCAACATCAAACACTGTTGGACATTTTCTCCTCTGTTATTTCATTTAATTCTGTAACAACACTATAAAGTAGACATTCTAACTGGTTTATCAAAGTATAGTTGACATACAATATTATATTAGTTTCAGGCGTACAGCATAGTGATTTGACATTTATATATATTATGCGATGCTCATCATGGTAAGTGTAGTCACCATCTGTCATCAAAGTTATTACAATATTATTGACTGTGTTCCCTATGCTGTACTTTTCATCTCCGTGACATATTTATTTTATAACTGGAAGCATGTACCTCTTAATCCCCTTCACCTATTTTGCCCATTCCCCCACACCCCCCTCCTCTATGGCACACACCAGTGTGTTCTTACTGATGGTTATTTCTACCACTTTATGTATCTTGTATCTTCTTCTCAATTTTTTCTGTTACTTGGAAAAACATCTTTGAGTAGATGCCCGCCCCCCACAAAGGTGACAGGTGGCAAACATTCTGTGCCTCTAGAAAACTGGCTGGGTGTCTTATACACTGCTTCAAGGGACAGCAAAGTAGGGCACCTGGCTCTCCACTGTGGTGACTGGGCTGGTTAACATCAACCTTTAACACTTTTTAGGTATAAGCTTCATTCATATCATTAAGACTGTAACAGAGATTTGCCCTTTTCACTATAGCATGGCTTTTCCAGTGGTTACTACACACGGCCCATTGTCATCCGAAAGAGCGGGTGTTGCTGAAGAGATGGATGTAGCAAAATATTATCATCCTACAATCATCTAAACATTCAGCATGAAGTTAAATCAGAATCCCCCTTACAAGGTTTCTCTCGACTTATGCCTGTCCCTCACCCACAGCCTGGTAAAAACGATCCCAGTCTCCTTTGACTATTTTTTTAATGAGGTTCCTTTCCCCCTCCAAGCTTTATTGAGATATAATTGACACATATCGTTGTGTAAGTTTAAGACGTCCAGCATAATGATTTGATATATGTATATTTTCAAAATGATTATCACAATGGGGTTAGTTAACACATCTCTTCACCTTATTTTATAGTTTTCATAGTTACCATTTTTACTTTTGGAGTGAGAACCTATTCTCTTAGCAACTTTCAAATATATAATATCATTAACTATAGTCACCATGCTGTACATTATATCCCCCAGAACTTATTCATCTTATAACTGGAAGTCTGAACCCACCTCTCCCCTCCACACCTTCTTCCTGCCTCTGGCTACCACCAATTTGTTCTTTGTTTTTGTAAGTTGGTTTTTGTTTGTTTTTTGTTTTTTTCAGATTCCATATATAAGTGAAACCTACAGTATTTTTTTCTCTGAGCTATTTTACTTAGCACAATGCCCTCAAGGTCCATCGATGTTGTCACAAATGGCAATATTTCCTTTCTTTTTATGACTGAGTAATGTTCCACTGTGTGTGAATACCACATTTTCCTTCTCCATTCATCTGTTGATGGACATTTGGGTTATTTCCTTGTCTTGGTTATTATAAATAATGTTGCAGTGAATATGGAGATGCAGTTATCTCTTCAAAGGTTCTTTCATTTCCTTTGGATATATACGTAGAAGTGGAATTGGTAGATCATCTGGTATTTCTACTTTTAATATTTTGAGGAGCCTCCATACTGGTTTCCACAGTGGCTGCACCAATTTATAGTCCTACTTCTGATGAAACTACAGTATCAGCCTCTTGAGATAAAAAACGACTTGTTCCTAAGCTAGTTGGTAGTTTTATAGGGATTTATTTTATTACATTTCATAACTTACATATACATTATGTAAACATGTTTATTTACAGTAATTACTACAAAATAAATTACACAAAAAGGAAAATAATTGGAAGAAAACACATCAAGATGTTTTTCTGTTTCAAAACTGTGTCAATATCTTTTTTTGGTATTTTAAAATAAATTTTCTGTAAGTATGTCCTGTTTCTACAACTAGAAAAAACATAAACATTATTAAAGGTATTTTTTGAATTAAAATATTTTCAGCCTGTATCACTCCTAAAAGCATTAGTTCTACGTTCCAGATCCAGTAGATAATACTTCTGTAAAAGTATAGATTTTGTCTTTAAAAATTTTTTTTTGTCCTGAGTTTAGCTTTTATAAGTTTTTAATGGTTTTGCTATACTAAGAAGTTATGAATATGGGCTCTGTTCACCCTTTGTAAGGGTACCCAATGTTTTCAAATGTTCTAGAATATTTTATCTGTCCTGCTTTTATGCCCTTGTTGGCCTTGGCTATGTTTTTCTCAAGGAATGGTAACCAGAGCTATGCTGTTACTTATTTTAGGAGCTGGTATTCCAAATATTGAATGCAGGTAGCTCACGTTGACACCGTTTTTCCCAACGCCCCTACAGATGGTACCAACATTATGCTGTTGTTTTGGCCACTGAAGCAATTGGGCCAACAGACTTTCAGAAATTTGTTTCTCCTTTCACTGAAGATGAAGGCATGAACTTCAGAATTTCTCTTTCTCGGGGATCCCTGGGTGGCTCAGCGGTTTAGTGCCTGCCTTTGGCCCAGGGCGCGATCCTAGGGTCTCAGGATCGAGTCCCATGTCAGGCTCCTGGCATGGAGCCTGCTTCTCCTTCCTCCTGTGTCTCTGCCTCTCTCTCTCTCTCTCTCTCTCTCTCTCTATCATAAATAAATAAATAAATAAATAAATAAATAAACAAATAAATCTTAAAAAAAAAGAATTTCTCATTCTCTGTTTTGTTCATGAAAACCTGTTAATTACTACCACTAATGATAAAAACATGAACAGCAGGTTTTAATTGTACTTCAGGCTTTATATATTGCTTTTACCCTTATAATCTATCTTTAATATAGATGACATCTTAATGTTCACAACCCTCTGAGGTATGTAGTGAAGCATTATTAATATTATTTTTAAGAGAAGGGGAGAGGGAGAGAGAGAGCATGAGCAGGGGGAGGGACAGAGGGAGAGAATCTCAAACAGACTTCATGGTGAACATGGAGCCTAATGTGGGGCTCAATTCCATAACCCTGAGATCACAACCTGAGCCGAAATCAAGAGCTGGATGCTCAACTGACTGAGCCACCCATATACTCCAGGGGAAGCATTATTATTATTACCATTTTTCAGATCAAATAAGACTTAAGGAGCTTAAGTGATTTTCCTTTGCTCAAGTCAATTCCCTCCTTCTAGTTAGAATAACTGAAAATTATTACCATCTTTCTTTGATTACCTAGAAAAAAATCTACTTGTGCAGTATTTCAAAAATGCCTGGATGGTATACATAAACAGACGTAAACCGTATCCTACATATCTGCAAATATTAACATATTTCCTTCTTACACGGCGCAGAAAGGATATGAATGTAGACTCAGCTGTGGCTGTGTCCCATCTATGGCATGGGTGTTTTCTCTAAATGGAATTGTGGCTGCTGCGCTAATCACGATCACCTCCTCTTTAGAAAGCTGAAAGAATGTGACCAAAGGGGGGAAAACATGATTTGTGTATTTCTTTTGTGAACAAGCCTAATCATTGTATTTGGGTCTTAGGGTGAAGCAGCCCTATAGTCAGCTCTGTGAAAGGCTGGATGCATAAAATGCTGATAAAGATGATGACGAGAATTTTCACTGAATGGGATACAGCATAGAGGTTTCCTGTGCATCACATGGACAGCAAAACGTGGATGTGATTGTTTTACCATTCACTTTCTAGTAGCAGTTTAACTGTTTTCCTGTTTGTGATTCAGAGATTAGCACAGAGCTTAGTTCAGATGAGAAGGAGTTCAACCTGCAAAGGTTTGATAACACAAGCAAAGTGTTTGCTAAACTTCTGTTTTAGGAAGGTTGGTTATATTTGCTGAGGGATGTATTAACACATGGTTTCTTTCTTTGAAACCAATTACTCTATTCAGGTAGCTAAATGTGGGTGATCTAGTCCCTCACCTGCGAAAGCAAAAAACAAGTGGGTCAGATTCTCAGCTTTAGCGTTCAAAAGATGAGGCTCAGCTGCCAATAGAAAATATTTGGATAAAGAAGATGTGGTTTATGTATACAATGGAATATTACTCAGCCATTAGAAATGACAAATACCCACCATTTGCTTCAACGTGGATGGAACTGGAGGGTATTATGCTGAGTGAAATAAGTCAATCGGAGAAGGACAAACATTATATGTTCTCATTCATTTGGGGAATATAAATAATAGTGAAAAGGAATATAAGGGAAGGGAGAAGAAATGTGTGGGAAATATCAGAAAGGCAGACAGAACATAAAGACTCCTAACTCTGGGAAATGAACTAGGGGTGGTGGAAGGGGAGGAGGGTGGGGGGTAGGGGTGACTGGGTGGCGGGCACTGAGGGGGGCACTTGACGGGATGAGCACTGGGTGTTATTCTGTATGTTGACAAATTGAACACCAATAAAAATAAATTTATTATTAAAAAAAAGAAAATATTTGGAATATCTGCAGACTCAGTTGTTCACATCAAAGAAGATAAAATTCTCCAGACTCGAGAGAGAGACCTGGAGAAGACACGTTTGGTATACATCTGAGTAGGGACCCTATCCTGCCCCAATCTTAACCAAAACCTCAAAGACATAGGTAGAATTCTGGGATTCCCAAATGAGTTTGAAGATCTAAGAGCAGGAAGCACTTGTGCCTCACTTCCTCAGAGGAGAAAGGTGTCTAGGAGAGAGAAGTAAGAGAGAGAGCAGAACAATCCCCACCATACCCATACACATACTATTTTGTCTAGGAACAGTAGAGTGGCCATGGTTGTGTAGTATGTCCAGGTGGAGAGGGCCCAAGGCAGCCCTAGTGGATTTCCCATAGTTCTAGAGTATCATGAAGGAGCTTTAAACACTTTTTGGGTTCTTTCAAGAGGATTGCAGGTGTGGGCAGGGAGGCCAGGAGACCAAAGGACTCACAGTGCAATCAGAACAAGACAGAGAGTAATCTAAAATATACGAGAGAGAGAGAGAGAGAGAGAGAGAGAGAAGGGCAAACCAAAAGACAGCCTCTTAACTATGGAGAAGAAACTGATGGTTACCAGAGGGGAGGTGGATGGGGAGGGTGGGTGAAATAAAAAGAGTACACTTGTGATGAGTTCTGGGTCACGTATGGGAGTGCTAAATCACCGTATTGTACACCTGAAACTAAAATCACATTGTATGCTGACTAACTGGAATTTCAATAAAAACTTAAAAAAAAAAAAAAGAATGGAGAGTAACCTCACAGCCTTTTAAGAGGGTTGCAGATGGAAACATGGGACATGTTTCATGCTGGGACAGATTGGATGCAGATGACTAGGGGCCAGCAGTCTGAGGATACAGTAGTGGGTTTTGATTGGCTAAATTTAAACAAGGCCACCCTCGCCCTCAACAACCATATCTCAACACTGTGACAATATGTAAGTGTTTTAAATTCAACATTTGTTTGGATGCGGTGACTGAGAAAAAGTGACTGAGAAAACCCTGTAGTAATTATGAGAAAAGCCAGAGTGATTTTTACAACCAGCAGGCTAGGGTTTCACAGCAGATATTATTTTGGCTAACAAAAATAAAGGACATTATTGCTTTCATATTTCTGAGTCTATGGCCCATAAAGTCTGTACCTTCTGTCTTTCTCTAGAGCTCCCTATGTGACTGCAGTCACAATGCAATACAGTTGGCAATTTTGCCAAGACTGGACTTGGCCCCCATCTTCTCCCAAAGACAGACCTCATCTAAGTCATCAGATGGCACACATTAACCACTTTTATTTTTTCAGTGGCTTGTCACTAAAAGTAATGAGTGCTTTTTTGTCAGGTTGGTATAAGTATCATTTACTTTGTAATTCTTGGAAAAGAAAAGCTATTTGGTTGTCAAGGTCTGGGATGATGAAACACTATGGAATGACACCTCCCAGAACTAAGATCCCACTTCGCTACATGGCTACCGATACATAGGCTCCTTCCCACCATTTACTCTTAGAGCCTGGTTAGTTTCTTATGTGCAACCCATACATATGGCACATAAAAATGATAAAATCAGATTAGAAAGTTCCTAAAACATGGGATATGATCACAGCTGGAAGAATAATGGAGGAACATGCGCTCTGAGTTCATCAGCATTTCAATGAGATAGTTCTTTTCCCACATGAAAAGTGTTCTGGAGAAAGAAATACGGGGTCAAGGTTTAATGTGTAGAATTCTACTGGATGTCTTAATATACCATTAAAAGATTTCCTAAAGGGTCAGGTCAGAGCTTGTAACAACTGTTGTCAGCTATGGATGTTAGCAGTGCCCATCGTAGGGCATATGTTGTTGCAAAACCATATTTGAGGAGAGACTAGCCACTAGGAATGGTAACTGTGTCCAGGAGTTCATGAGGTGTGGCCATAGTGAGGGGTTCTGCAGCTCCGGGATATTAGTTTCTCCCTCATAAGAGGCATCCATGAGACCTGTTGTCTCTGCCTCAGCTAAAACAGAAAGAAGGTGTTTAAATTCTAATCTCGTCACAATCAAACTGTCCTTGTCTCAGATCTTATGAGCTATACACAGTCTTTTCCTCAAAACGCTGCTTTGGGGAACACTTTAAACATGAAAGGCTGTTTGTGTTTAAAAGAAGCCATCTCACATTCTCATAAATAATTTAAACTGCAGTCACACTTTTGCAATGCTCAAGCATGGGAGTTGAAATTGCATTGAAAACTCTCTGGACTGTGTTAAGTCATTTCTTGGCTATGCATCAGCTGCAATTTATTTCATCTTGATAGAGCCTCCGTTTTCCAGATGAGTTGAACAGAGCCCTGAGTGTGCGCATCATTTTGTGAGCTAGGCAGGACCAAAGCTGGTTGAAAGATACAGAGGCAGTGCGTGGCGGCTTCCAGAAAATACCTGGGTAGGCTTCCTTTGAAACTAGATGTGAGTTTCATTAAGTTCTTGAGCAGATACCATCAGAATTATTAGGCCCTTTTATGGAATTGGAACCCAAATGCTTGCTGAGAATGTAAGGCTCAGCTTGGAAGGGCAGGATGAAACGCAGCTTTATTGTGTCAAAAAATAATTTAGAATGGTGGTTGGAGAAAAAAGATCACAACTGTCCTGTTGAATTGACTTTCTTTTCTCAAGTCTCCGATTGTTTCATTTGTAGAGCATGTCTTCTTTCTATTTGTATATCCATCACTGTTCTACCTCGAATGGGCTTAGATTTCCACATGGTTATTTACCTAGATCTGGTTAATTTTTCTATTATGAAGCCCAGTGATCGGAATAAAATATCAATGTTGGTGTATAGTATTCTCCTGCAGGAGGATAAATGGCTATTTCTGCGGGGGGATGACTGTAGAAAGTAATATCCCACGTGGGACATTTGCCCCAAAAGGAGGCATTGATAATTCTGCTGGGAGGACTGGTACCTACGGGGACTATAGTGGGCAAATTCACATGTGTAGTTACCTTATCTATGGATCACAAAGGACAGTTGACAAAATCACTTTGACAATAGACAATGACTTTTGTGTCCAAAAATGTTCATTTATTTCACTTTTCTTCTTTTTCTCTAGAAAGTAGATTTTAATTTTATTTCTTGTTTTATTGTCTGTAGAGAAGGAACAATCCCTGTACTCTTTTTTTCCACCTACCTAGTTTTTATTCATGCCAGAGGGAGGTGTAGATGGGGCCTTACATATTCTTCAATATTCATGTCCCTCCAAAATTCATTGTTGAAATCCTAACTCCTAATGCAATCGTATTAGAAGATGGAGCCTTTGGAAGGCAATTGGGTCATGAGAGTGGAGCCCTCATGAAAGGCATTAGTGGCCTTATGAAAGAGGCCCCCGAGAGCTCTCTTGCCGCTTCCAAGATGTGATGTTACAGCAAGAAGATGAATCTAATGAATCTGGAAGCTCTTTCCAGACACTGAATCTGCCAGCACCTTGATTTTGGACTCCCTGCCTCCAGAACTGTCAGAAATAAATGTTTAATGCACCCAGTCTGTGGTGCCCACCCCCACAAACATTTTCTTCTGAATCATTTGAAAAATAGTGGCAGATAAGATGACCTTTGCCTTTAAAAGTTCTATATATGTTTACTAAAACAAGAACATTTGCTTACATAACCACTGTACTGTTACCAAATCAGGAAATTAACATCAATACAATAATCTACCAATCATTTTGAATTTTTGCCAGCTATTCATTAATGTCCTTTATAGCAAGAGAAAATCCCACATCATGACGTGTTGAACTCAGTAATCATGTCTCTTTAGTCTTCTTTTTTCTGGAACATTCCTCAGCTTTTGACATTGACATTTTTTAAGTGTTCAAACCAGATATTTTCTAGCCTGTTCCTCAGTTTGGGTTTGTCTGCCTTTTCCTCAGGATTAGACTCAGGTCAAATATCTCTAGAAGGCTGTTGCAAGTATTTTAAAGTAGCCTGTACTGGATGCATTTTTTTTTCTAAGATTTCATTCATTTATTTGAGAAAGACAGAGAGTCAGAGATAGTGACAAAGAGCATGAGTGGGGAGGAGACAGAGAAGCAGGCTTCCCGCTGATTAGGGAGCCCTTGCAGGGCTCTATTCCAGGACCCTGAGAATCATGACTTGAGGGGAAGGCAGCTGCTTAACTGACTGATCCACCCAGGTGCCCCTGAATGCTTGTTTTTTAATGGTCAATTCTTCTCTAAAACTCTAGGTCATCTTCTACTCAACAACTGTCCACATTGATCCAATATAGTCAGTGACTCTCAAACTTGGATGTCCACTGGAACCACCTAGGTCACACCAGAAAACATTAATCAGAATCTCTTGGATTGAAACCAAAACATGGTATTTAAAAAGCTTCCCAGATAATTTTAATGTGCAGCCAGGGACCCCCCACCCCCAACTTCGAACTTTGGCAAATGTGAGAACTCACATCATGGAAGAACTTTCCATTCAACTCATCTTGCATTAAACTATGATTAATAAAAGCCATGGTCTTGCTTGCTGACAAGGAGATCTATTGGTTCTCACTATGCCCTACCACTTAATAGGTGGAATTCTACATTACCTAATAAACATAAGCAGGTACTGTATATCATCAGACAACACCAACAGAGTGCCCAATCACCTCCTTCTTTGGAGATGCTCAAGCAGAATAGTCTTGCTCTAGAGCAAGAGCTTTCTCAACCTTGGCACATCATCTGGGCACATTTGCAGCCAGATAATTTTTTACTGTGTGGGGCTGTACTGTGCATTGTAGGATGTTTAGTGCCAGCCCTGGCTTCAATCCAATAAATGTAAGGAGCATCCTAATTGTGAAAATAAAAATGATCTCCAGACATTGTCAAATGTTCCCTGGGGAGGTGGAAATCATCCCCTGTTGAGAACCACTGCTCTAGACTTTCTTGCCTCTAGGCCTTTGATGAAACTATTCTTCACACCCATCTCCACCTGTCTAAATTCCACTTGTCTTCTAAGACCAGCTGGATCACCCAGTACAATGTACACGTGGTTATAAACAATGGCTTAGTTATCAGACTGTACTGGGTTCAATGTTTTGTTCTGTCACTTTCTGTAGGAGAGCCTTGCTTACAGAACTCAGCCTTTTGTAACACTTAGTCTTCTTCTCTGCAAAATGGGAATAATAACATCTTCTTCATAGAGTTGTTGCAAGAATTCAATGAGATAGTGTATAAAATGCATCAATACTATCTACTCAAAAAAGGATTTATTAATGAAATAGTTCCGGTAAGGTGATAAGAATAGTGCCTGGCACATGATAAGAACTCAGTAGATATTAGTGGTCATTGTCATCATCCTCATCCTCATCCCTGCTGATGAAGAAATTATGGCACAGAGTGATTAAGAGTCTTGGTCAAGTTCAAATAGCTGCTTTGTGGCAGAACCAGGAGCAGAGCCCATGACTCAATATTTCCAGTAAAATGCTCTTTACCCCACTCTGAGCTTTAAAAGTTCAAGGACAATTCTAGGAAAGATGAAACTATTGGCTAGATGAGCTCTGGGCAGTGCTGTAATAACCAGGACTTGGCAGTACAGGTGAGGTGATTAATCATTCTGAATTAGAGAAGTCAGAACTACTGCTATTCAAGGGAGCATTTAAAGGCACAGAATCCCTTAAGTACCATTCTCTGAAAATAATTTTTTTAAGAGGGAACAGAAAAGTATTCGGAATACTTTAATCTCTTCAAAGCGAAGAACTGGCATGCTGGACCTGGACCTTTGTAAGATGTCAACCCTTAACTGTTAAAAGAACCTTTGTCTATGAAAACAGGCAGATGAACATACTGAATAGGATTACTCAAGGCTAAAAAAAACTACACAAAAGGGCAGGCATCGCCAGGCATCCAATAAACATGTTATAAGGCAAAGAACTTAGGGGACTTGCTCTACCCTCAGAGCTGTATTTAACTGGGATGCTATCAGTTCTTATGAAGCCTTGGAGAATTACTTCTACTGCCAAGAGGCTGCAGCTTCTTATGAAATAATAGGCCAGAGTAGTTCATTCATCATATCCAGTGGGTTGGCAGCCTTTGTCATCCTGTTCTTTCTCCTCTTCAGTAAAGAAGCTGGGTATTAATTATAACTGAAGGACTCCTGGTAAAGTAGTTAGCAAGCTCTAGTGCCTTGGTGAGGTGTGTGGGCACACAATAATCTATACATGTGATGTAGGGTGTGTGTGTGTATGTGTGTGTGGCTTTTTAGTCCAGGAACAGAGCTGTCATCTTTTCCCTATGATCAATCCCTTTACAAGGTCAATGTTAAATATACTTATCAACTGGTCCAGTTCTAGAGCAGTCATCAGCCACATCCCTAATGGCAGAGACCCATGCTCTGCTAAGGCTTTTTTGTTCCTAATTGTTTGGGAGGGTCCTAGGGGGAAGGGTTAGGTTGGTTGTTTCAGCGGAGGGGGAGCTTGGAAAAGAGACAGAAGGAAGAGTACTCAAGGACTCTGGGCAGCAGCTAGTTAGTTAATGATGGTGGTAGGGACTTAGCTTGGTATTTTTACAGGTGTGTTCAGGATAATAATACCAGCCCTGGATGGATGTCCAGTATACAGCATCTACCTTTACCTTATAGGCATAGGTTCACAAGGCTGGATCTCAGGGGAAGAGTTTCTCAAACTTGTATGCACAGATCAACTGTGCATAAGAATCCCTCGGTTTGCTGGTCCCAGTTACACATTCCTGGAGTGGCTGTCTGGGAATGTGTTTTAAACAAGCTTCCCAAGTGATGTTTGAGGAGCTAGAGGTTTTGATCTATTCCTCAAAAGTGTATTCAAAAAATGGGAAGACACTCATGGTTTAAAAAGATGGCATGTCCCTATACCCAGTGAAAAGGTAGATCTATATTACTTAATTGGAGAGAAGGAAGGCCCAGAAGTGATGTACCCACTTTCATACACTTTCAATTAGCATGTGCTCCAAAAGGCATTAGAGGGAGAGAACTCAGCTAAACCTTTTTTTCTTATTTTTCTTTGTTTATTCTTATTAATGACTTAATTTATTAATAGTCAGAGATTGTATGTATCAGCACTTACGATATGTGAGTGATCCTTCCAAAGACACTATAAGGCATGGTATTTTTTAATTTTATTAAAAGACTTGTAAGTATTACTGCCTCTACTTTACAGATAAGGAGACCAAAGCTCAGAGAGGTTAAGCAACTAATTTGACCAAGGTCACAGAGTGAATAAGCAGATGCATTTCCCCAGAGCCTACATTATTAACTACTCTACTAATCTGCTTCCCTTTATCACCTTTAATGATATCTTTCTTTCACTGAGTAATCAATATACTGGAAGCACTCTCAGGCCCGGTACCACTTTTGTCTTGTTTGCTTTTATTTTCCAAGGTCTGGCAAAATCCTGAGCTGCCCATTTTTTTTTTCTAATTGTACAAAAAAAGAAAATTTCAAGATCCATGTCTTAAAACAAATAATTCACATTTTCCCTAGTGATTTGAATACGCTTATCAAAAAGAAACCACTCAAACAGCCAACATGCAATTAGGTCACTTCTCTATTCTTGTGGTTACTGATAACTCAAATATAGGTCATCTGATGTGTTAAGAGAAAATGATGCACTTTTAATTTTTAAACTCCTCTGTAAAGAAGCCCTCTCTCTATCTTCACTTACTGAAAATGCTTGTGTTTACTTTCTAAATTGCACCATGAAACCAAAGCCTGCTTTGTGGACCAGTGAAACAAAGCCTTGGAAGAACCATCCATCTTCATGATGCAATGAGGGCACCATAGTAATCTCACACTGAGAGGTATTGATGGGCCAAAGCCTACAGATCAATTTGGCAGAGAACTGCTTTGAGACTCTTCCTGGCCTTCAAATGCAAATAGAGCATCACACTCCCAAAAGCCAAATCCAGGGGCAAAGGCAGAGTTCTGGCCCCAAGTCAAGCCTCTTTTCCTCTAACTACTAAACATGTAAAATAAAATCTCAGGTTTTCAGGGTTAGAAAGAACCTTAAGATAGCATCCAAAAACTCCAGTTTTCTGATTTCCCTCCCAAGATGCATGTGTGGTCTTACTCAAAACTACTTTGTTTCTTTGTCCTTGGTACTCACCTACTTTGATGGTGGATTGCCACTAACATAACACTTTGGATACAGTTCCTGTAGGGCAAGTTAACTGAGAGATAAGAATCCTTTTCCATTTGCTTATATTGTTTTAAGAGAATTCTTGACTACTATAATTAAATATAGTAATAATTAAATATAAATATTACAAAATCACCACACAGATTTCAAATGGAGAATAGAGAAGTGGGCCTTCCTATGGCAGAAATAAGATGGTAGGTACTGACCAAAGACCCACTGCGCGCCGGGTTTTTGTCACACTCCACAAACCTTCCTAAAGGTTTAGACGTTGAAAACAGGGCACAGCTTGTCGCTTGCAAGTACCAAGTTATTTAGCAAAAAGGGAAATAAGTATTTATATGTATTTTTGAAATAATGTTCTGATAAACTTGGTTTTAAATAACATCAAGCTCCTTCAGAGAATACTTTGTTTTTTCATACAACTGAAGGATAGTTCAAACTATATGTAGCTTTAAAGGATAAAGGGATAGAGTTAATATGAAGAGCAGAAGTGAATTTGTCCCTTCTTCTTGTAAAAATGATGGTGAAGGATTAAGAACTCTAAATACCAAAAGGAAGGGAGCACTTCTTAATCTCCTCTTGAATTTCTGCCAACATAATTGGAAACTAAAAAGAGAGTCCAGGAAACCACCATTAAGATACATTAATATATGGATGGTGGTGGTGGTGGTAGTAGGAGGGAGGATAATTCAGCTGCTGTCCCTGCAGAAAGGTCTCAGATCTGAAGTAACTACAACTGGATTTGGAAGGAGTTGATCATAAACCTTTTGATATGGGTGGGCCCAGGAAGAAGTTGCCTCTATAATCCACAGGACTTCTGATTCCAACCTAGAATTTTCTAGACAGAGTTAAAAGAAATGCTTGACTAAAGCTTAGGGGTAGGAAGAAGGAAGGTTAGATTAACCAGGGCTGCCGCTTTACAAACTGTTGAGAGCAAAAGAAATGTGTATTATTTATTTATAATCAGTGTTGGAATATTTAGTTGAAAGGGAGTGGTCTGCAAACACAGACTTCAAAATTGGTAAAGGGAAGAAAAAGAACTAATTTTAATAAAATTCAATAGGCCAGAACCCATAGGTAACTGCTGTATCAGACGCTTGGTAAATGAGGAAGTCACATTTGAGTTTGACAATTTCTGAATGGACATGAAGCTCTAGGACACAGAGCTGCTACAATTTTGCTGAGGAAAGAGCCTAAGTCATGAGTGTCACATGGCTGGCACACAGAGTCAGGCAAAGTGGGCCATCCAGGGAGAAAGAGCCGATGGCATCCACGGCCGATATCATTCCAGGGTAAGTTACTGCATGTTACTGTCTTCCTGGAACTCTGATTCTGAAAAGTTGATGGAATTTTTCTTTACTGCTGTTTATTTGGGAAACATAGTGTACCATGGCAACCTTCATGGGATTTGTGAAAATACTAAATGCCCACCCTCTAATGTGCATCTCAAGACACATGTCCTTCATAAAATCACCATAGATTCTTTCAGTCCTTCAGTTTTCTCTTTTCTGCTCTTACTGGAATCAGATTCTATACCACACAGTTAGTATTTGATTACATGCTGTCTTACAGTGTCTATTTATTTATTGATATGTGTTTGCCTTGCTTTCCCTAATATTTATGAGTTCTCTAATTAGAGACCAGGTCTTAATTTCTTTACCTTCACCTGAACATACACACACACACATAACCTGGACCCTTACTGACCCTCGTTCTCTGTGTGTGAGTAATGGTCTGTAACAAGATGTAATATGTTTCATAAAATGTATATATAACTATACAAATAGATATTAAGCTCCATCACATCTCCAGGGATGGAATCTGGGGATCTGCATCTTACAGAATCCCTATACATGATCTGATGCAGTCATCCAAGATGACACGTTGGGAAACACTGGGAAAGTGTGTGTGTGGGGGTGTCTTATTCTTATTTACCAGATTAATACATTCCTGAGAGTTCTTCATAGTCAAAAATTTCAGGAAGAATGCAGTCAAGCCTTGTACCCCTAAGTGTCCCTTTCTGTGCCTTCCATTCTCAAGTGGCAGCAACAGGGAGCTAGGGCAGGGAGAAACTGCACAGCCCACAAAACACTGTATGAAAAAATAATACAAAACAGTCAACTAAATGAAGCAGCTAAAAGAAAGAAGCAGATATGGCAGTGAGGGTTGGCCAGCTTTCTTGGTATGAAGCCTTGTCTCTGATGAGGAATTCCTCCCATGCAGGAATCCAAGGCTCCAGCAGGGAGGGAAAGAGTAGCAGAATGATGAGGGAAGAACTTTCTGGATTTCCGTAAGGCAGGTCCTGAGTTCACCAACTTTGTATACCCCTTTAACTCTGGGAAATTAGAAGTTAATTGGAGGATTCTAACACTGGGTGATTTTAATTTTAATGCTGAGGCTCTGGGAACATGACTATTCATCTAGAGACCACATTTCCCAACCAACTTCGCAGCTAAGTATGGTCATAAGCTAAGTCTGAGGCATTGAAATCAAAGTGGAAGTGATGCATGCAACTTCTCAGCCTCACTTTTAAAGAAACCTGGTTGCCCTGTAATTCACATTTTCCTTTCATCTAGACTGAGAAATGGAGAAAACTGGAGCACTCGGCCACCCTTTACCCAGAGGTGGAGCCATGTAGGGAACATGGCAGGGCTTGCTACCAGGATCCCTGGATGACATGGTGGAGCAGAGTTAGTGACCCTCCATGGACTGCTGGCTATCTCCAAACTGTTATGCAAAAACAAAAACAAAAACAAAAACAAAAAACTATTTCCATCTCGTGTAAGGTACCACGTCTTTAGTTCCCTTTTTATAGTGCTTTAACCTGTCCCTAATGTAGGATTTTATCCATCTAGCATGCTTGGAATATGCAGGAAAAACACAGAAAATCATGGATTAATCCAAATTAGGAAAGAAATCTCAATTGTGTAGATAGAATTAACAATCATGATCTCTTGTGCAGTGAACATGATAAGCAGTGCTGAGATGTTAAATTATGAGAAAGAGAGACATACAGCTAGATGAAATGGGGTGAAGCTTACAGGAGGCCACTTTGTTCTTGCTTTATTGATCTGTTCAGTGACAAATGAAACTCAGCCTTGCTAAAACTTTATTTGAACTCCTTCTCCCCCCATCACGTTAAGTCATGTCACCCTTACATCATCTATGGACTACTGTTTCAGAACAGTTCTAAAAAAAAAAAAAAAGAACAGTTCTAAATATCAGTAAATCATGTGCCTAAAATAATTTTTTTCAAAAAAGGGAAAAAATACTAGCTCGCAAATCCAGGAAAAGCGTAGATGGAAATGAATCATTAAGCAGAATTCATATGGTGCTGGTAAGTTCATAGGCACTAGTCAAAGATATAGGAGTAAACACAGAACGATGGAAGTCTGAAGGAAAGAATTATATCTTATCCAGTCAGCTTTAGTATGAAGAAGCAGAGTAGCAAGATCATGATGATAGGGTTGAAGTAAAATTACTTAGAGGAAATTATGAAATTTTAGGGTAGGATTTGGAATCCTGATTAAAACTCATGGGAGGGACGCCTGGGTGGCTCAGCGGTTTAGTGCCTGCCTTTGGTCTAGGGCGTGATCCTGGAGACCCGGGATCGAGTCCCACAACAGGCTCCCTGCAAGAAGCCTGCTTTTCCCCTCTGCCTCTGTCTCTGCCTCTCTCTCTGTGTCTCTCATAAATAAATAAATCTTTAAAAAAAAAACTCGTGGGAAATAGTGAAATGGATATTGTGCTAGTTCCTCACAATTCCTGACCTATTAAACTAAGAATAAGCACAGCCAGGACTTATCCATGAAGCACTGCCCAATAACTGGCCCAATTACATCCTACATAGAACAGACAAGGTGAAGTTCCAAGAGGCAGAGAAGTTCAGATCCAGGGGATGTGACAGGCAGCTCCCTGAGGTCTAGGAAAGGGTCAAAGAGGACAAGAGAGGCTTCAATCATGAAATGAGAAGGAGAAATTTAATCAGTGTGTTTCTTAGAGGTCTTTCATTTACAGCTTAAAAATTCAACAAGAGAGCTGAATCCAGCTGAACTGAAAGGCATTCAGTATCGTTAACCAGTGTTTTCATTGTTGTTATTTTTGCTTTTTGAATAAAAAAGCAAGAGGGGTGGGAAGCCAGAAAGGAAAATGAGAAGGCTGAGGGCATCTTCTTGATGGAGGGTAACTTCTTGACAGTGAGGCTGGTTGGAATGACGCCAGGGCCAACACAGAGGCGGTGGTGGGATCAGGAGCCATTAGCTTCCAGGATCTCTCCTTCCAGGCACAGCCGTCCTTTGATTAAAAGCTCAGAATTGAGGGTGCTTTAGGAAGGAAACTAAATGACAGCTTGTGTCTTTTTCTTGATAACTAAAAAACAAAGAATTTGCAGACATACTCACCTTAAGTTCTATTCCCCCCCATCAACAGACAAGGTCACCTTCACCTAGAACAAAACATTCCATTTCACAACCACAAACTTTTTGCAATTCTTCAGCCTTATTTCCCTAGGACTCCTTTCATCATGGTCTTTCAAGGATACATCTGTCCCTGAAATGCAGTTTTGCTGCGTCCTATGCATGCCTAACAAGGAACCTTTCTTGTACTGTGGCAACACACATACTTTTCCACTAGCAGCCACTGGTAAATAAGGGAGGGATGTGAAGTGATGTATGGTTGTTTTAAACAGACAGATCAGCATTTGCAAAGGCACAGAGGTATGAATGAACAGATAGTAGTGAGCGACCAGATAATATTGAGCGACCAGCTCAAATAGCTCAGATCTTTCTAGTTGCTTATTGATGTCCAAAATTTCTTACACTCCAAAAATGGAATTAAAAGGCTAAAAATGCAAATACCTCCTGAAACTGCCATGTTAGCAAACGTATTACACTAAATTGTGATTAGTCAGGCAACTGGGATAACACCCATCTCACTTCTTTCCTGTTCCGTAAAGAGGAGCACATAAAGTGATAACACTCAGAAAGCTACTAAGAGGTGAGGCTATAGAGATTGACAAACTTGGCTGACTCTGTACTTGAGAGATTGGTTGGTCTCCAAATCTTTAAGTAAACCAATTAAGTAAATTGTAGGCAGGCAATTATTGTTCCAATTTCCTCCAAGATAAATGTGTTTAAAAAGTGAGTCTTCGGGAGCACTGCCTGGTTCAGTCAGTAGAACATGAGATTCTTGATCCTAGGGTCATGAATTTGAGCCCCACGTTGGGTGTGGAGCCTACTTAAAAAAAGTGAATCTTGGCTTCCTAATATAATTATTTGATCTGGGATGTTCTTATTATGCTATCCTTTTGACAAATCATTAGGAAAGACTTTTTGGTTTTGTCTTGCTCTAAATGTACAACAAAATTTTGTCAGTTTCCCTTTTTAAAGTTTTATTATTTTTTACTTTAAAATTTTTACTTTAGTGTATAATTGAACTGAAACTCAAATGGTCTGCTGAAATGATACACATGCATCCTTAGATAAAAGAGTACTATCATCTGAATATTTGTGTCCCCATTCCAAAATTCATATGTTAAAATCTAAGCCAAATGATATTAGGAAGTGGGGCCTTTGGGATGTGCTTAGTCATGATGGTGGAGCCCTCATGAGTGAGATTAGTGCTCTTAAAAAGGAGACCCCACAGAGCTCCCTAGTGTCCTTTTGCCAAATGAAGTTACAGAGAAAAGATGGCTGTCTATAAAGTCACTATGTGCCAAATCACCATGATCTTGGACTTCCTAGCCTCCAAACTATGAGAAATAAGTGTTTGTTGTTTATAAGTAGCCCAATTTATGGTATTTTGTTGTAACATCCTGAATAGACTAAGGCAGTAGATAAGTTTATCTTTTCCAAATGAACATTTTTTATTTTTATTCTATTTTATTTTTTTAAGGTTTTTTATTTATTCATTCATGACACACACACACACACACACACACACACACACAGAGGCAGAGACACAGGCAGAGGGAGAAGCAGACTCCATGCAGGGAGCCCGACGCGGGACTCGATCCTGGGTCTCCAGGATCACGCCCTGGGCCGAAGGCAGGCACTAAACTGCTGAGACATCCAGGGATCCCCTGCCAATGAACATTTTTTAAACATGTTTTCTTTTTTTTTTTTAAACATGTTTTCTAATCAACAAGTAAACAGGGGATATATTTTCTATCCATCCATCCATCCACCAATCCATTCATGTATCCATTTATTATCCTTCCCTCCTGCCCTTCTCTGTGTTTTTCACATCTGTTCTTAGAAGTAAGTTGAGAAATAAAATAGTATGATAACTAACATCATGGATTTCCAATTCTTTGTGCTTAATAGAAAATGAATTTTGAATATAATAAAATCCATGCTAAAGAATTCTTTTTCAACAACTTCATGATAAAGTATAGACACTACACGTATGGCAACCACATTCCATACATAGGGGTTTTAATAAAAAAGCAAAATACTAGAGTTCTACCTACTTGGATAGATGAAGAGTCAGAATACATTATAACAGTATTCAAATAGGACATTCAAATTGGGATAAAATTCCCAGGACAAATACGGCCCTTTTTATTTTTAGTGTTTTAGATTTTTATTTATTTTAGAGAGAGAGCATAAGCAGGGGGAGGGGCAGAGAGAGAGCAGAGAGAATACCAAGCAGATTCTACACTGAGCGTGGAGCTCAACATGGGGCTCGATTTCATGATCCTGAGATCATGACCTGAGCCAAAATCAAGAGTCAGACGCTTAACTGACTGAGCCACCCAGGCGCCCCAAATATAGCCCCTTTTAGAGAACAGCAGCTTCATACATTCTTCCCTCTACTTCTTCAATCTTTATCTGCTAGCTATTGTTAGGCTCAGGAAACCAGAAACAAGACTTGTCCTCTTTGTGAAGAGAAAAAAAATACAATGTGGTGAGAGCTGTTAAAGAGGCTTGCCCAGATGCTATAAGAGCTATAAGTGGAAAGATACCTAATGCAGACCAAGAGGTCATGAGCAGTTCCCACCAGGTACCTCCTGGGTGAGTCTGAAGGCAACTGGCAGTTTGGTAGACAAAATGGGGGACATATGCAAAATGATGACTGGGGCAGAAAAAGAGAGCATGTTACACAGAAATGAGGCATATAGAGCAAATACATTATTTTCAGAACTGGAAATAGTTCAGAATAGCATATGGTGTAATTGTGTGCATCTTGGTGCAGCAAGGGCAGATGGTCAAGAGCAAAATAATAGAGGGCACTGTGTACCAAGCTAGGGGATTTCAATTTTACTTGGAGAGTTATAGGGAAGACAAAGGATTCTTAAGCAAGGCTTGAATTTCAGAATGACTGCTCACTCATATAAAGTAATAATAATAATAATAATAATAATAATAATAATAATCTTTAATATAAAAACAAACCGAAGACATAAATAGGCAAGTCACAGAATAAGAAATAGCTATAGCTAATAAACATATGAAAACACTTCCAACTTCATTTAGAAAACACCAAGTTTTCATTTTTTTGATTACTGAATCAGAAAACACATTCCTTAAATGTGAACATACAATTCTGGCAAGTGTGCGCAAGACATTCAGTCTCGAACATTATGGAGGGGCTTACCTATTCCTTTTTTTCTGGGAGGTAATTGACTAAAATATATTGAAAACCTCAAAAATACTCATTCTTTAACCCAATAATTTCCCTGATCCCAAGAAAATGAGAAGAGTTAGAAATTCAAGCACAAAGTTGCTCACTTATTGTTAATTAAAATAATAAAAAAATAGATGCAATCCACATGGTCCATAATAAAGGAGTCGTTAAATTAGTTTATTTGTTCTATTTTCTAGACTATGAGGTAGTCATTAAAATAATATTTTTAGATAATTTCTAATGCATATGGGATTATACATTATGTGTTATGGGAAGAAATCAAGCAATAAACTGATATATGGAGCATGATTCCAGTGGTGATTAGAATAAACTAGGCATTCATTTTTTTTAGCTGGAAGGAAATGCATCTAGATGTTTATAATGGTTATATCTGAGCTTTAAGATAAAGCTTTCATTTGGCTATGTTTAAAAGGAACTTCCCAAGGTTTAAGAAGGATAGTGTGAGCACGTATCATTTTTATATTTTTGAGTAATTTTTTAAAGGTGTAATATTAATTTATCTGTGATGTGTTGGCTGAACTGGAGGGTGACAGAGAATTGAGACAGGAGGCCCACGCTCAAGGGCTGCTATAGTGATCGGAAAGAGAAAGTGTGAGAGCCCGGGCCCAGATAGTAGCAGGAGGATGAAAAAAAAGAGAAAGCCTCAAAGGACATTAGAGAGGAAGAGTCCTCTGAAGAATCCATTTTGCTTGGGATAGGGCCACAGGAGGAATGAGGAGCTGGGTGGCTCCCAGACTGCTAGTGATCCTGGGGAGTAGCAGATTTGCAGGAATAAAGAAACGAAACACTCTACTTTGGACGTTTTGTTAGCTGTGTCTTTGGAGTATCTGTGTCGAGATGTCCAATGAACAGTTCCCTTTACAGATCAGGGCCTCAGGTGACAGACCAGGGTTTGAGAGACAGACATGAAAGTCATCAAGATACATGTAAGACCAAAAAAAAAAAAAAAAAAAAAAAAAAAAGATAAATGTAAGACCTGAGGCAGAATTTGGGATGCATAACATAGAGATAGATGATGGCGGGCCAAAGGCAGAACCTGGAAACTCTAACTTTGAGGGGAGAACGGAAGAAGAGGATATCAGAACGAAGATGAAGAAGAGCTGGAGAAGAGAAGAAAAGCATAAAAGAAGAGCCTAACGGAAGAAGCCCATGAAGAAATTCATGCTAGGAATCAGAGAGGGGTGACCTCTGTGTAAGGCTGTAGAGTGGACAAGGTCAAAACCAAAGAGTGTCCATTGGAATGGGCAGTCAACAAAGGCAGTTTCTATAGGCAGATGATAAAGGCAGGACTTCAGTGAATGGAAGAGACATGCGAAAGCATGAGAAAACAGTTTGCTATTTAAAGATCTTGAATAGTGCGGAGAAAGAAAAAAGATAGAAAGTGGCTGGAGAGAGCATGGCTTCAATACTGCAGCCATTGTTAGGATGGAGGACATCTCGGCACAAGTTTGCTGCTGGAGAGAAAGCCAGAGAAGCGGAGGCGAAGGTTTGAAGATTTAGGGGTAAGAAAGATAGTGATGGATCCAGGAAGGCAGGAAAAGACAGGATCCAGAACCAACTGTTATCTTAGGCCAAAGAAGAAATTCTTCTTCCAGTGAAATAGGAAAGGAGGGAAGAAGGAAGAGGCAAACTTATCAATAGCACTACTCATTAACTATAGTGATAACTCTTGTGCAATGGTTAAGAATGCCCTAGAGTCAGACTGCCTGGGTTTGTACTCCAGTTACTTTATTTGGGGAGGTGAGTAATAGGAGAAAAGGAGGTTGTTTTGTTAGGGCTAAGGGAGCTTGTACTATATAGTAGTTATTGTTATAAGATGCAAACAACCTCATACAGTAAGTCCTGTTATTAACTCTGCTTTTACTTATTGCCATTAAGTTAAAGATTTGCCTAAGATCACACAGCTAAGAAGCAGGGAGTAAGTATCACTCAGTGCTCAAGTACATGGGGTCTGGAGCTAATCTACTTGGGTGCAAATCCTGCTTCTGTCACACTGACCCACTCTGGCTCTCAGTTTCCTCATCTATTAAAAAAATGAGTATGATATTGAATTGGCCTTTTGTCTTGCCATGAGGATAACAAATGAGTCAATACACATAGAATACTTAAGAGTAGTACCTGGAACCGAGTAAGCACTCATTATTATTACAGTGTTGTTTATAGTAGTGAGACATTGAAAGCCGCCTGAATATACAATGGGATAGGACTGTTTAAATGAATTATACAAGGATAACAGCAAAGTCTCCTCCAAAACTTAAAAATCAGGATAGCTTTTAAGGATAAAATTGTGGAGAGTCACCTATTAACCAAGCAATAAGACATTAAATAAGACATTGTAATTGAAAAGTACCCTAATCTGGAGCCCTGGGCATAACCTTGAATAAATTTGAAGCTGTTACTTTCAAAATGAGGTTGGATATCATGCCCCGCCGGAATTGGCAAGGGTTTGCTAGGCCCTCCCTGTACTCTGTAGAGGCTGGGGTCTCCAGCAGATCCACCTCAAATACAGAAGGAACTATATAACATTTGCAATGGTTTGAATTGCGTCTCCCCCAAAAATATATGTTGGCATTCCAACCTCCAGGACCTCAGAATGTGACCTTATTTGGAAGATACAATTTGTTTAGAAAGATAATCAGATTGAAGTAAGGTCATTAGGGGAGGTCTGATCTCAATGTGACTATTGTCTTTACAAAAAGGGCAAACTGAGGGGCAGCCTGTGTGGCTCAGAGGTTTAGCGCCGCCTTTAGCCCAGGGTGTGATCCTGGAGTCCCCAGATGGAGTCCCACATTGGACTCCCTGCATGGAGCCTGCTTCTCCCGCTGCCTGTGTCTTTGCCTCTTTCTCTCTGTGTGTCTCTCATGAATAAATAAATAAAATCTTTAAAAAGCGGGGGGGGGGGACTGAAAGACACTTACATAGACACACTTCATGCCATGTGAAAATTAAGGCAGAGATTGGGGTGATACTTCTTTAGCCAAGGAATGTCAAAGATTGCTAGCAAATTATTAGAAACTCAGCTGGATTCATGGAGCATATTCTCTCTTACAGTCCTCAGAAGGAAACATGCCAACATTTTGATCTCAGGCCTCCAGAACTATAAGACAGTAGATTTCTGTGTTTTAAGTCATCCAGTTTTTGGTACATTTTATGATGGCCCTAGCAAACTAGTACAATAGCCATAATGCTAAGCCATTAAACACACAACCCTTGTTCTGGTTCTATGATCACTAAGCAATCTTGGAATTATCTTTGACTACCATGTTGATCTCTCTACATAGAAAGCTAGTCCTGTGAACACCCAATTACTTATGTGGCTCTATTTCTCAGTGCATATTAATCAAGTGGGCTGGTTTATACATCAGTCTTTTAGGAGTTTGCATGTGGTTAAGCCACTCTTGGAATACTGACAATACCAGCCTTCTGGATCACAAAAGTGGAGGTCTATTTGCTGGAATGTAATAAGACTCCCACAACATGCTGTCACCTCGGGACATCACCTGTTTCTTTCTCTGATGGCAAATTTTGGGAATGATACATATTCTTCTTACTTAAAAATAATGACACAGGGCAGAGAGTTTAATTAAACCTGAATAGATCCCAACTGACTCTGAAGATACCTATTAAACAAATGAATACTTAGGTTTCTCTTTCCCTCTTTAACGTTGCATTTACTTAATACATAATTTGTTGTATCCAATTCAAGTTTATATTTTATTATAAATTTTAAAATATAAAACAATTTTTCTTCACTATAAATCATTAAAACTTGAATCATAATGGAGGGCAGAACAGCAGCAGGGGTTAAACTTATCTGACACTCAGAGACCATCTGACCCAACATCTGGCCTCTTATTTGTATACAAATATTCCCTGAACAAGTGCCTATGATGTTCTGAAAAGCTCCAGGCAAAGATAAATGGCATAAAAAAAACTACCAACCACCTGTGACAAGATTCATTCCAATACTAAACCATTCTCTAATGCAATAAGTTAAAAAATATTTCTCCTGTAAATCTTTCCCTCTACCAGTTTCTGCTGCTCAGGGACTGGCTGCATAGGTAGCCAGTCACACAGAGGAGATGCAAAGCCAGGCCTAATCCTATCTCTTTCCATTATACCCTGACATACCACTGGAAATGCTCCAAGTTCATTCTTTGTTTTCTTTCCTTACAGTGCAAACTCTCCTATCTTTTTTCTCTCTTCTGAACTCTCCCTGAGGGAATTTTGTGATAAAAGCCCCCATAGGACTTCTTATGTTTTAAGGGCCTGGTCCTGAACTTGTCAGGCTCTGCAGCACTGGCACCCTCTCACTGCAACAGGTACCCCGGAGGGGCAAGCAGTTTTCCAAGAAAAGGATTTCAGTGCAAAGGATCTGCAGATGCTGATTGGCTCAGCAGGATCTCTGTCAGGTCTCAGAGATGAGAAACAGCAGCCTCTTACACTACAGAGGGTAAGGTTGCTCTTTCTCCTTAAGGGAATAATCAGAGTACAGCTCCTTAGCTGTTAAAAAGTGAAAAGGTTGTATCAACCCATGTCCCTCCTTTACCACCCACAGGGTTCAGAAGCACTAACCAACCCCAAGTCTGAGCTCTCACTTAGATAACAACCACTGCATAGTCAGAACGATAGAATCAACCAAAAATAAGCAAATAAATAAATAAAATAACGTGGAGGAGAAATGCTAAGAAGTGCTAGGATTTTCCATAGGTGGAAACACAGAACACATATCTTCTTCTTTTTTTTTTCTTTTCAGAATCCCTCAAGGACAAAATTAAGTTTGAATTTGTCTATGTATTCTAAGATATTTATCACTATGGATTCAATCACTTAATGGCAATGAAGACTATCAGTCTCTAATTCTTTGAATTGATAGGACAACTCCATCTTTTTCATTTATACTCTTTACTGATAAAGAGAAATGTCTTAACACATTTTCAGAATGCTTTTTTGCTAAAAGTAGCTAAAATAAAGGCATTGATCCTACATTTCTGTGAAAATCACTCCACTGTAACTCTTGTGCCCCAAAATGTTTAGTAGAGAGAACAAGCAGAGAAAGAATAGTTTCTGAATTAAGAGTTCCTCCCAAAAGAGGGAAAAAGTGAGAGAAAGTAGAAGTAGAACACCTTGAAATAAATGTTACCTGCTTACTATTCTGCCAAAGTCACATTGACTTGAAAGTGCTAGTCAAGTCCTGAAGGTCCAACAAACATTAGAAGAAAGTTGTTAATTTATGTAAATGGCATTACAAAGTCTGTTCTAATGCTTAATGACAGAGTGCCTAACATTAATACTCTGGTTTCAAAATGCAATTACCTTCTTAGCAGCTCACACAGGAATAAAACCCCCCCAAATAATTTATAAAATAATATTCCTTCAATACCGTGAGACATTTTAAATGCTTTCCCAAGTTAGGTGACATTCATTTCTAGTTGTAAAGAAGACTGATTTTTATGGGAGTGTTGCTCAGTGTTGGGCAGTAGAGTCAGGACAGCATTCAACTAATTAAAAATAATGTTGGGTTGGGAATAGCAGTGAGGGAAATTCAAGCAAACCAGGTACTAGGTTCTCTGAGGTCTGGCTTAGGCTTCTTGACTGTAAACTTTATTTTCTACTGATGGCATAATTTTTACAATAGCAATACTACTAGTACTTATGCTATATATATATATATATATTTTTTTTTTTTTTTTAATTTGGTAAACCTTACTACACTCACAGGCCAAAAGATTCTCCCCCATTTTGGTAAGCACCATATAAATTAATCACAGGTGGAAACTCTCTGTTTAAAAAGTTACCCAATGTTAAAAGAGTAGAAAGGGTCTTAGTTTATTTGGGTTGCTACAAGTAAGTACTGTAGACGAGTGAATTGTGAACAGCAGAAATTTATTTCTCACAGTTCTGGAGGTTGGGAAATCCAAGATCATGGTGTCAGCAGATTCGGTATTAGCGAAAGCCTGCTCACTAGTTCATAGATGGCACTTTTCTTGCTGCGTCCTTATAGGATGGAAGGCAAGGAAGCTCAACAGAACCTCATTTTTATAAGAGCACTAATCTCATTCATGAGGGCTCCACTCTCATGACCTAAGTACCTCCTAAAGCCCCTACTAACAAATAACATCACACTAGGGATTAGGCTTCAAAATATGAATTTTGGGGGACACAAACATTCAGTCCATAGCAGAAATCAAAATATCATCTGAACATAAGAATCATGCAGTTCTGGAGGCTGGTTTCTTAGAGTCATATCATTAATGCATATGGCTCTCAAGAGTACCATTACTGGTCCCTCTAAACCAAACATTTTTAGGACTTGTAGTTCATGTCAGAGAACCTGATCAGAATTGCTATCAGTAACAACAATAATACTGGTGCCGTTTGGATACATACTCTGTATTAAACGTTGAATTTGTATGATCTCAATCAATATCACAATAACTCTGCATGGTAGTCTTATTCCCTTTTAATAGATGAGAAAAGTGAGTTTCAGGGTAATGGTGGTGGCTTGCTATACCTCTAGAAACCAGAGACCTCCAGAAGCCTCTTTGCAGGACTCTACACAATGTCTGGAAATAGTAAAGCAAAATTACCTGAACAAAACATAGATAGATGTCAGCAACTCATCACTCTTCTCAAGGATCCCAGTATGAAGTTTACAATTTAAAGTTGACAAACATTTGAATCACTCATCTACCCTTGAGCAAAATTAGGGGAACTGAGACAATGCTATCATGTTCAGGAGGACAGTGTGTCCTTGAACCAAAAGGTCCATAGACCACATATACAGAAAAAAATTCTCAAAGTTCTCTAATACTGACTTAAATCATTTTTATTTTAGTGTTATTTAAATATGCATGAACACAGAACTAGGTATAATCATCTTATTCTTTTTTTTTTTTTAATCATCTTATTCTTAAAGCTCTTATAAAATTATTTTAGGGCAGCCCTGGTGGCTCAGTGGTTTAGCGCTGCCTTCAGCCCAGGGCTTGATCCTGGAGACCTGGGATCGAGTCCCACGTCAGGCTCCCTGCATGTAGCCTGCTTCTCCCTCTGCCTGTGTCTCTGCCTCTCTCTCTCTTTCTCTCTCTCTCTCTCTCTCTCTGTGTCTGTCATGAATAAATAAATGAAATATTAAAAAAATAAAATTATTTTAAAAATACCCACATGGTCAAATTAGGTACAAATTATAAAACCAGTATTACTTCAAATTAGCAGTGATTCACAGTGATAATGGGGTACTGGCTTACTACAAAGGATTGTTCCAGTCTGGCCACCACTACCATCCTGTCCTGAGAATATAGCTTTTTCTCCTTCTCTTGCATGGGAACCTGAGCAACTAAGAAACTTCAGTGTCCTTTCCTTTTTTATGGATTAAATCCTATCCTGTTCTTCTAAAATAAAAGTAATATTGCCACTGAATTATTTAACTTCTCTATGCCTCATCTTTCTCATCTGTAAAATGGAGATCTATAAACAGGACCTACTCACACTGGATTATTATGAGGATCAAATAAGTCAATAAATGTAAAAGTTCTCACAATAGTGTTTGGCACAAAGTAAGTCCTTCTGATTGTTATATATTATTGCTATTATAATTATATATTATAAGCATATAATTATAATAAAATGATTAAGAAAAATATAAACATGGGAACTGAGAGATAGCTTCAATGCTCAATTAGTAATAAGGTGATATACCAAATATTCAGAATCTAACTTTATTAAATTTTGTCATATATATAAAGATAGACTAATTAATCAAACATGCATATTGTATGTATATTGTAAACTCTAGAACAACTAGTAAAGTTTTAAAAAGAGGTATTAAAAGAATCCAATAGTGGAGATAAAGTGGAATAATAAAAAATACTCAATCCAAAAGCAGGCAGAAAAAGAAAAAAGGGAATAAAACTAGATGGAATAAATAGAAACTATTAGAAACATAATGGACTTTAATCCAATCATAGCAGTAATTACATTAAATGTAAATGATCTAAATAAATGAATTAAAAGACAAAGACTATCAGATTGGGTAAAAAAGCAACACCCAACTATATGCCACTGACAAGAAGTCCACTTTAAATACAAAGCCAGAGATAGGTTTAAAGTCAAAGAATGGAACAAGATGTAACATGTAAACATTAACAACAACAACAACAACAAAAAAGCTGGCAGGGCTATATTAAAGTTTTATTGCCACAGAAATGAATACACAAAAATTCAAAATGCACAATCACCATGTCTGTATCTAAATCTCTGATCTCTAATTATCTCCCTGTTAAAGAACTCACAGATCCCTGAGAAATAAGACTAGGAAATAAAACTGAATTAATCTTACTTAATACTCTAGATTAAGTAATAGTCTAGATTAATACTCTAAGGATGCTCTAGAGCTATTATATAAAGTTTATTAATACCTTTTTAGTTTATTCTTTGAAAGCATATATTATGGCCTTTATTCTTTTGGAGGTAATTTAGATAAAGTAGAATAATTAGTGAGCAGGAATGTTAGATTGAAAGTTGTCTATGAATTCTAACTAGCTAAGAACAAATTTGAATTCCTGTCATGGATTAGGCACATATTTCACTATTAAATGACCACATTCTAAAAATTCCATTTAGCTAGAAGAAGAAACTAAAATGGGATCCTATTTTCAGAATTCCCCAGGCAGTGTAGGCCTTAATTAAAACAAAGTTAAACAAAACAGATAGCTTTCTAAAGTAAGATTGTAGCAAGTGAAGGGGCAGCAAGACTCTATTATCATTTAAAAAACTCAGAAGTGGAAAAAAAAAAAACCTGGCGTGGGTAAACTGAAACATCTTGTCCCACAGTAAAAATCTGGGCCATATTTCTTTCTTGTAGGAGGAAATGAGAATTCCAACACTAGTGTTAACATAGAGTAGGTGTAAATGAAGGAAAATATTTATCAACATGTAGTTAGCACTATTGGTTTTAAAAGACAGAGATGTGGAGATGTTTCAACAAGAACAGATAAAGCACAGTCTGCTAACAGAAAACAACATGGTTCAATAACTGAGAATGTCCCTTATTCACTCTGTGCTTCAATGTCTGTATCTGTAAAGGGAGGCCTAAACATCTTAGGATGGCTGTTAGGACTCCAAGATGAAGGATGAGCCTCCAGAGAGCTGTGTCTGTTCTCAGGGGCCCTGGGACCTTGACCACAAGTGGACAGCCTAGGGGTAAGCATTGTAGCCCCTCATCTGGGACAATCAGATTCTCTCTGGCATTTGACATTTCACAAAGAAGTTAACACACTCAATCATTCATTCAACAAATATCTACTGAGTGTCTACTAAGGACACTGTTCTAATCTCTGTTGAATGAGACTGAGAAAGATATTATCCTCTTTGTTCTTACATTCTTTTGGGAGATACAGACAACAAACAAGGAAATTAAATTAGATTCTATGCAATGGTGAAAGTTTAACAATGGTGAAATGATGAGGAGGAACTGAATAAGAGAGCAGCTATTTCAAACTCGGTGATGAGAAAAGTATTTCTGGGGAGGTGATGAAAAGGAGTCAATCACATAGGAAATCTATGGGAAATCATTCCAGGCAGAGACAGAAAGAAGGCCAGTATGGCCAGGAGCATAAGAACAGGGAGTGATGGGATCCCTGGGTGGCGCAGCGGTCTAGCGCCTGCCTTTGGCCCAGGGCGCGATCCTGGAGACCCGGGATCGAATCCCACATCAGGCTCCTGGTGCATGGAGCCTGCATGGAGCCTGCTTCTCCTTCTGCCTATGTTTCTGCCTCTCTCTCTCTCTGTGTGACTATCATAAATAAATAAAAAAATTTAAAAAAATGTTAAGAACAGGGAGTGAACAAGTAGGGATGAGTTTAAACAAACAGATTAAATCATGTAGGGCCTTATAGGACATTGTGATGTGTTTGGATTTTATTCTCAGTGCAAGAGGGAGCCATTGGAAAGTTTGGTTGACCCAATTTGTGGTTTCAAAAGACCACTCTGGCTGAGTGATCCAGAGACAGGGGTAGAGATTGGATTATAGGAGAGCAAGGAGGAAGCAAGAGACCTGTCAGGAAATGATTTTAGTGTCCATGATGGAAGGAATATGATATGACTGTGGTTACAGTGGGGAGAGAGGTGTAAGAAGTAGAGTTTGGAGATGAAATCAATAGGATTTGCTGACATGGTGAGTATGGGAAAGAATACAGTCAGGGAGACTGCTTTGCTTATGGTCTGAGTGACTGGGTGTCTGACATTACAATTTCCTGAAATGGGGAAGACTGTGAGAGGAACAGGTTTCGGGGGGAAATCCCAGAATTCTGTTTTGGCCAGCTTACACATGAAGGTGTATTAGACACTGAGTGATGCACTGAGACACAGTTCTGGAGATATTACAGCTGAGTCACATTAAGGGTGATGTCTAGGTCACATTAAGGGTGATGTCACATTAAGGGTGATCTGCAAACTCTGCTGCCCTCAGGGAGTCCTGATTTCTTCTGTTCTGTAGTTCTGTTGTTTAGCTTTTCCTGTGACTGCATAAGATGCTCCTGCATCTTTTCACAATTGCCCTTTTTGGCTTTTCACCAACTATTATTTCCACCTCAAAGGACCTTAACAAATCCTTATTGTTAAAAAGATCACTTCTAAGATGCTTTCTTGCTTTACTGCTTTATGAAACTACGAAGCTGTTTTTTTTTTTAAAAGATTTTATTTATTTATTCATGATAGACACAGAGAGAGAAAGAGAGGCAGAGACACAGGCAGAGGGAGAAGCAGGCTCCATGCCGGGAGCCCGATGCGGGACTCGATCCTGGGGCTCCAGGATCACGCCCTGGGCCAAAGGCAGGTGCCAAACCGCTGAGCCACCCAGGGATCCCCACGAAGCTGTTTTATAACTAAACTTGGTGTCAGCTGAATCTTAGATTTTATTTATTTATTTATTTATTTATTTATTTATTTATTGAATCTTAGATTATTAATGATGGGCATAGTAGGCATTGGCTATACTAAAAATAATGAATAATGGCTACATTTCATTGAGTACAAGTGATGAAGGACCCATGTACTAAGGGCTTTGGCATACTTTATACCATTTAATACTTACAGGAATAACTCTGAACTGATAGTGACTAGCCTATTTTGCAGATGAGAAAACTGAGGCTTAGCATCTTAGGTGACCCATCATAAATAGTGTTAGGACTAGGTTTCAAACTCAGATCACATTGACCCCCCCACCAAATGCATCATCAGTTACCACTGCTCTGAAATGTCTGGAGCAGGTTTTCCCTGTATGCCTGGAGATGACTCAGTGAGAGTCTGAAAGAAAATTCATGATCCATGTGGTGGTGGTATGGTAACTGCAGCAACTTATGTGGTGCATTCACAGCACTGGTTATTACATAACCTGTCATGATAGGAATCTAAATAGACTGTGTAGAGTTCCAAGCTCTATCCCCTCTTCAGCTTGGGACCCTGTGCTCCTCATTGTCATTCAGCAGAACAGAACCAACACAAGACATGCATCTTCATATAGGCCTTGGGTGGGAAGGCAGTTCACTGGGACCTTGTGATTTGGGAGGATACAAGGTATCGTCAGCAGTCAGCCATTTTGCAGATTGGGAAACTGAGTCTAAACAGGTTACTTTCCAGGATTACATGGCTAGTTAGTAAAGAGTCGAAATTTAAAGGACAGGTTTCTTGACTCAATGCCTAATTCAAAAATTTCCAACTTTATTATAGTACTATCTCCTTTCCCACTTGACAATAAGGTCTTGGAGCCTTTCCTGATGGGATCGTTCATCAACTTTCTGTTCTCAACCTTGCTTCATCTTAACTGATTTTTAGTGAGATTGAATATACTTATATAAAATGCCTAATCTTAAGCATCCACTTCAGTGAATTTTTACAGTATAACCACCACCAAACCAATGCAACTACTTCCTAGCTCCAGATAGAAAATCTTTCCAGCACCTTAGAAGGCTCCATTCTGCCCCTTTCCAGACAATAACCACCTTCTTCATTCCCTGAGATAACTACTGTACTGAAGTCTATAGCCATTGATTAGTTTTGTCTGTTCCTATACGTCATTCAAGTGGAATAATATTTACTTTTAAATTTTTTATTTTATCTTATTTATTTATGATAGGCACACAGTGAGAGAGAGAGAGAGGCAGAGACACAGGCAGAGGGAGAAGCAGGCTCCATGCACTGGAAGCCCAACGTGGGACTCGATCCCGGGTCTCCAGGACCACGCCCTGGGCCAAAGGCAGGTGCCAAACCGCTGCGCCACCCAGGGATCCCAATATTTACTTTTAAAGTCTGTCTTCTTTTACTCTATAATTGTGAGATCCATCCATGTTGTATATAGTAGCTTATTCTTACATACAGCTGTGTAGCTTTCCATTGTGTGAATATATCTAGACTTTTTCATCCATTCTCCTGGTGATGGACATTTGGGTATTTTTCACTTTAGGACTATTATGAATAAGACTGTTATCAACATTATGTGCATGCTGCCTGGTAAACATATATATTTATTTGTCTAGGGAAATAGAATTACTAGATAAGTGTAGATATATATTTAGTTCTAGAAGACATTGCAGTTGTCCAAAGTGTAATAATTTTCCCGCCTACCAGCAATAAATGAGAGATTCCAGTTCTTCCACAGTCTTGACAACCCTTGGCATTGACTGTCTTTTTGCTTTTACCACTCTGTTGGCTGTGTAATGTTATCTCATTATGGTTTTAATTTGCATTTGCCTGATGAATAATGGTTTTGGCCATTTGGATATCATCTTTTTTGAAATGTCTGTTCAAGTACTTTGGTGATTTTTACCTGGATTATTTGTCTTCTTCTTTGTGATGTTTAGGATTTCTTTATATATCCTGGAAATGAGTCCTTTGTCAGATATATGTATTGTGAATCTCTCTCTCTCAGTCTGTGGCTTACCTTTTTATTCTGAGTGATACATTTCGATGAGTACAAGTTCTTAATTTTTAATAAAGGCCAAGTTATCCATCTCTTTTATTATGTTAGCGCTTTTTTGTGTCTTAAGAAATCTTTACGTATCATAAATCTTGCTTCTTTAAGCTCAGGAAGCTCAGAAAATATTTAGAAGTTGTGTGTATTTGACAGGTTTGGAAAACTCTGACAATAAACTTTTTTAGGCAGAAGAGAGGAAAGATATTGGGAGGTCAGCAGGGAAGGGGCACAGGGGTGCCCAAGCAGATGGAGAAGTATGGTATGCTTTGGTGGAATGCAGGTGGAAGGGAGAAATAAAAAACAAATAACTGGATTTGATGGGGAGACTTTTTTTCTCGAGAGACAATAACAGTAGCAACTAATACAAATCTGACCTATATTGAGCCTTGCACTGATACTCACCCCCATGCTTTTGATAAGACAGTAGTCAACACCTCACTCAGCAGTTGCTGTAATTTTCTGACCAGGTTTAGTACAGAGTGTCAGCAGAGTGCTGCACAAATGGTAGGTGTGCAAACAACCTTCTGCCTTTCTTAGGACAAGGTGGACTATAGAGTCCACAAAGAGTCACAAGTCTCCAGTGTTTGTACTGGGTATTTTGAGTGCATCACTTCATATTCCCTTGGCTCCACCTGTGTTGTACTCCAGCCACTGCTGCAATAACTAGTTCTGTGTAAGTTCTGATCAGCTTCATGCAGTTGCAACCTGAGGGTCTTGTTCCACTCCAGTGCCTGTTAACTTTCCATCCCAGGTTTCTCTACTGATTCAGAGGCAGGTACCCCAAGAACATATTTGGTATTCATGCATGCACAACCCTGAAGGGTGGAGGAGTTACAATATGTGAGGAGAAATTTGGGCCCATGGTGGCTGGGAGCCAATGAGTAAATGATTCCCTGTTCCTTTCCTTGGACAGAAAATTCTATACCATATTTTATACAGCTTCTCAGGCTTTCCATGGAATCCAGCAACTAGTCACCATAGAAGGGACCTACTCCACTCCTTGTATTCTTTGCAGTGGCTTCACTTCCTTCTTTGCTTCCCACTCTGTGGCCTGCATCCCTAGCCCTGAGCTCTTACTCACCAGGAAAATGCTTGCATTCTAGCTTTTATCTCAGGATCTACTTTCTCGGTACCCAGGCGAAGGGGGCACTCAGTAACATTTCTGCTTGATACATGTGACTTCATTAGATTTCAAAGGCAGATCAATTTCACACTTTTAAAGCTTCAAAGGAGGACTCATACCATTTATAGTGAAGATATCATTATGAATAAAATCTGACCAATCAGCTACGTACATCGCTACAAGGATAATTTATTCAAGAATCAACATGTTAGCCACAGAGCTGAAAATATTTCTCTGTAGACAGCTGTTGGAGAGGGTCCAAGACCAGAATCAAAATTTATGTTGGTTTATGAGCTAATCAAGGCATTGAACCCAGTTAAACAAATCCCGTATGTGAGAAATGTAGTAAGAAGCTGTCTAGGAAATGTGAACTCGTCATTGGCTCCCACAACCAGTGCAGAGTCCTATTCTCAACTGGAGGCCTTTTCGGTCATGATGGCCTTCTTGTATGCCTGGCACTACTCCTGGTAAGCTAAGGTGCTCACAACACGTTGCTGAGGTGGTCAAGAGGGAGCCTTCATAGGTACTGCAAAGGCAGTAACGAAAGTGTGCTGAGGATAGAGCCAGTGTGCTACAGAGTGGGGCTGTGATGTGCAAAATGCCACCTGATGTAAAGGAATGCAGTGAGAAGAAGCAGTATGTCAATAACAGTGTGACATCTTAAGGGGCTGTGTGGCTCCCAGATTGGGTTGTTTTCATGTCTAAAGAGCCAAACAACAAGAGTTGTCAACAGATGGTTCAACTGAAATCACTTTCTCCCTGGCCTGCTCAGTATACATCTCCCGCAGGAGTCCCAGGGCAAAAGTGATGCTGTGCATCGGCAAATGGAGAAGGCACACTGACACTTTCAGACCAGTGGTCAACGCCTTTACCCTTAAGGCTCCTACAATCCCAGAAAACTGCACTTTGTAACTCTTCCAGATAAATGTGCATGTTCTGGAGTTACCATCCTCACACTGTGGGCAATTTTAAAGGCTACGAGACAATGTAGAAAAGAGCAGTGGAGAGTTAGAGATGAGGATGGTGATGGTGACATTTACATAGCTTCTGAAAGTCAGTTCTCTCTGTTCGCACAACCTACTGCCATTCCTATTTTATTTCAGTTGCCCTCACATTTATCATACTCTAGTTTACTTGACAGTCTTCTTGCTAGTATGAGAGCTCTATTTTGGAATTCTCAGACTTCCACACAGCATCTTGCTCATTGCAGTAACTCAGCAAATGTTTCTGGAAGGGTTCTGAAGCCTTTGTTCAAATGCCATCTTGTCAATGAGGGTATCCTTGTCACCCTGTTAAAAATTCCACCTCCTGCTCCAACTCATAGTATCCTCCGCTCCGACACTGCTTTTACTTTTTCTCTCCAGCACAAATCACTTCTAGCATACTATGCAACTTATTTATTATCTTCCTTATCATCTCTCTTCTCCTGCTAGAATGTTCCATGGTAGTCATTTTGTTGGCTAACATCTTTCTATATGTAGAATAGGACCTGGCATACAACAGGTGCTCAGTAAATTCTGATGGAATAAAGAACTTCCATCTCCAAATGGCAATTTCTATTTTTAAACCCACTCAGAGCTACTTTATGCCTCCCCTTGTGGTTCCAAATCTCCATTTCGAAAAATGATATTTTTAAATTCATCCAGCACAGTGCTGGGTACACTATCCAGCACAGTGCTGGGTATTAGAGAGACAAACATGAAGAAGTCAGGAAAGATAGCGTCCCTGCCTTCAAAGAGCTTAGGGTTAGTGAGGTGACATCTATAAGCATGGGCTACTATAATATAATGCAGCAGATATGATGATAGAGACAAACACAGGGTATTAAGGAAACAGAGGAAAGCGTGTGTGCCTCAAAGATCAGCTAGGGCTCTGGCAGAAATCAAAGCCCTGGTGAGTTGAGGTTTCAAGGCTAAATAGATATTAACTAGAGGGTATATGTGAGGATAGAGAGGGAAGGCAGGGGGTCATGGTGGTAGTTGAGAAAAATGAACCTCAAGCTCAAAAGTATATGCTCAAAGGTGATGAAATTGTTTTCTTATTGTATCATTAATTCAGCATATATTTGTTGTGTTCCTAATCTGTGCCAAGGTAGGGATGCAGCAATAAATAAAAAAGACAAACATTTTTGTCTTCGTGGAGCTTATGTCATAGCTAGAAGAGACAGCTAATAAGATAAATAGGTGCATTATATAATATATCATAAAATAAGTGCTGTGGACAAAAATAGAGCAAGGAAGAGGAATGAAGAGAGATGAGGGTATGCACTGCAATGCTTGGTGTTCAAAAATATCCACTTCTCTGTGGATCATCCCCTAATATGCTTCATTAGAAATCTTGCAGATGGTGGTGGTCAGCCCATGGTAATAGAGGCTTTTCTGAAGGAAACAGAAGGAAGGAAAGAAGCCTTCATGCATTAGAGTAATGATAATAGTAATAACACTTTCTGTTTAAAAAAAAAAGGACTTTCTGTGAAAGCCCTAAAGAAATTATCCAACAAAAAGACAAATGAAAGGACATTCAGAAATAGGCATTAAACAAGGATGTGGAGAGGAGCCCCAGTGCAGTGCTGAGGAGCACAGAGAGGCTGGGCCAGGCAGCTAGAGTTGGGATCTTAGCTCTGCTGTTTTTGAATTGGCTGACCAGGACAGTTCCTTATATCTCCAGAAGCCTTACTCTCCCTGCTGTGAAAGAGAAATGGCAATAACAGTACTTACTTTCCATGGGAGTGTGAAGATTCTCTGAGATGATATAGACACACACTAAAGTAGAGGGGCTGGCAAACAGCAAACACTCATCACTGTCTAACGTTATTAGTACAGCCAAATATGGCTTCCTCAATGATTCCAGAGAACATAAACTCTTAGATCAACTGGCCTCTTTGCAGTACAAAATGTGAGAAGTCTGAACTAAGGAATAGGGAAGGCAAATGTTGGATTGGGTGGGGTGGAGGGTCCTCTTTTTGGCAGAGTCTAGAGTGTAATGAGACCAAATCAACTAAACATAGAACTCCTGAGTGAGTGGGGGAAGGGAAGAACAGCTGTTGACAGTGTGAAATATGGTGTAAGCTAGGCTAGACCTGTAGGATAGGAGTGGGAAATTTATAACCATGTCATGTAAACAATAAGCTGAAGGAACTTCAAATTTAGTCCAGAAAGTAAAATCTGGATATGTGAAGGAGGACAGAGTAACTGTCTTCAAAGAACAAAAGCAGGGGTGCCTGGTTGGCTCAGTCAGTCAAGCATGTGACTCTTGATCTCAGGGTCATGAGTTCAAATCCCACATTGGGTATGGAGCCTCTTTAAAAAACAAACAACAAAAAACAAAGAACAAAAGCATTTTTTTTCTGGCAAAGAAAGGGCAGACTTGCTCGGTTTACTCACAGAGCATACTACCACTACTAGGACAAAGGGTTGAAGTCACACGGTTCAGAGAAAAAAAAAGAGTCATGAAAACAGTCACACTAAGGAATGAGGGAGGGCTCCATCATGGGTGGAGTGGGGGTAGGGGGTTCAAAGACAGGCTGGAATACTGGAGAGGACATATCTACATCAGGTAGGGAGCCCTTTGTTGTCTCTCAAGTTCCTCCCACCCTGAAGTCCTGACTTAAAGCCTCAACAAAGGAGGCAAAAAATAATGAGAAGCTTTAGAGGGCTCCAAGCTTGGAAAGAATTTGGATAAAGTTAAAACTGATCAATAGATGAGAGACTGAGGTGAATATGCTGATAAAGAGAAATGTGTAGATATAAAGTCAGGAGTGATGATAATGCAGTCCATGAAGGCTGCCCCAAATATTGTTTTGCTCAATCCTCACTATAAGCCTGGATTAATATTATCCTCATTGCCATTTCAAACATGAGCATGGGTGACCGAGAAAGCTCAGGCCTTGCCCATGCATTCTGCTACCAAGGGCAGACCTATAACCTGAGCCCAGTTTTCTTCTAGTCCACCATTCTTTCCAGTTCACTCTACACAATTTCCATGTATGATTATGAAAGAGGGATAAAAAATGGAGACATGGGTATTTAAACAATTGTAACAGCCCCCTTACTGATTTCCCTGCCTCTACCCTCTCCCTCTTCATGTTTTTTTCCTTTCTCCTATTTAGGCTGGACTCCTGGGGTCCTGTGATCTTCCTCAATTATGGCTCTTAACACTCAAATGATTCCTATGGCTAATGGGATTAATTACAATGCTTTGGTTGCTGCTCAAGGTCATTCACAACATTACCTATCTTCACTCCTCCCTCTACAGCATTATCTTCCCCTACTCTGCAAACATTGCAGTAGGATGTGTGTAGTAGGACGATAGAGAGGGGTGGGGATTACAGAATGCTTGCTTTGTTGAAAAGAGCAGACTTAGCTCAACTTGAGCCAAGAAATAGAGTCAGGAGGTGATGACAATATAGTTCTTGAAGACTGTCCAAAGTATTTTGTTTAATTCTCACCATAATTCTGGGAGGTCAATGGTAGCCTGTGGAAAAAGAGATTCAGGGATGCCAATTCTACCAATCTTTAAAGAGAAGATAGGATGTAGATATTAAACATAAAATTTATGTAATTTTTAAAGGCTACTAATGAATTAAATTTAGTAAAACCACATGGTACAGGACAAATAAAACCAACCTATAAATTTGGTTCAAAGGTGGCTCTGTTGCAGCTTTTGATCTAAAGATGTACCTTTTAGATGAAGCTGGTCTTCATTTGCCCAACTTGAAGGGAGCCATGATTCCTGGAAGCCCCATGATACTAAATGTGGACCTTTTTCTGGGCACTTACACTAGTCAGCCCTGCTAGACTATATGATTTTGAGGGAACAAATTTTCTAGCCTTTGAGGATTAACATGGTGTTCCATTCAGATTAGGTACTTATAAACAATTTGTGAACTTGGATTTAGTAGAAAAAGACTTGAAAAGATTTGGTTTTGCTTACATTTTAAGTCAATAAAAGGGGCTGGTGAGAAAGGTTCCAGACTCCAAGCCTGGGTAATGACAATAATTGCCTGGAAAAACTATGTAGGTGGATCAAGCAGAAGAGAAGGTTCAAGGGGAAGTTGAGACATTCAGAGTTTATATTATACTCATTCAGACTCAAGAGCTTAAAGTACTTTTGGGCTTATTTTACTTCTATGTACAAGAAAGAATCTGGAGCTGGTACACCACCAGGAAGTCTTTATAAAATGTTTGTGCTTAGAGCTTCTATTCTATAACACAAATTAGAAGGAGGACCGAATGAGGGCACATAGTGTCCTGTTCCAATACACTCAGTGGAGAAACTGTTTCCTGATATTCATAAAAAAGAATAAAGATAGACTCATATTTATTCCATAGAAATATCTTAGTTGACCCAACACAAAATTGCTGCTTGCTTTTCTCACCTTAGTATTGGCAAATAAATAGCTGCTATTAACACTTTTCGATTTTTGCCACAATGTTGAACCAAAGGAAGCAATTGGTATCATCAATATTAGCAATCTCATGGGAGAATTTATCTGTCTTATCATTTTTGCAGCCCTGAAAGACTTGATGGATTTTTATTTTTTCACTAAAATGGTTGATGCCCCATGCAAGAATGTTACTCAGAAAATTGTGTGGATTTCAGAAAAATGACATATAATTTTGTGACTGGAGCTAATATGTGATCTACAATAGAGCAAAACTGCTGTCTTTAACAGAGCTAAGTCTCATGATTGGACTCAGTTGAATTTAGAGTATTTCATCATTTTTAGAGAAAAAAAGGCAAGAAAAATAATAGCCATTTATGGAATGGCTGTGTGTTTTAAGTACATTCTTATTCCATTTATAACACCCTGAAGAATAGCATGATTATATCTACTTTACAAATGAGAAAACTGTGATTCAGAGATAAAGAAAACCTCCCAAGATTACAGAACTGGTAACTTTTAGGGTCATAGTTCCAGCCCAGGCTGGTCTGGCTCTAAAATCCATTCCATCTGCATGCCACCTACTGCTTATCTTGGGATCTTTCATTCCAGTGGACTATTAGAGAAATTAAGCTACTTGCTCCTGGTTCAGCTCTTTCCATCTCCGCACAGTTCCTGGTGTATCATGGGCTTTGTTGCATCTCTGAAGGGCAGAAGAAGGCTTAAGACACCTCAGTAGCCATGGGGCAGAGACTTGCTGGCTTTTTCAACATAATGCTAGCCCTATCCAATGACTTCAAAGGATCTGAAAGATACTCTGGATCTGATTAGAGATCAGTTGACATCTGTTAATAAAGATCTCTCTGCAAAAAGACAGAACTACCCAAGTAGATAGCAGCAGTACATAAAGTAGGGTAAGTGTGCACAAAACTCAGTCAGCATGGACAAATGCACGGCATTGAGATGGGACTGAAGAGGCTGTCTACTGGCTTCTAATTTCCCCAGCTGCTCTAAAGGGAAGCAGGTACATTGGAGAGTGTCTAGTAGGAGCCATGCTTTTTCAAACTCCAGATCCAAGCTTACCTGTTTCATGAAACTGGACAAATTTCTCCTAAGACTGTGTGGTTTGAGGATTCATTAACTCTTTCTGTGCTATCATTCAACATATGTGAATTCTGGAATGTAAGTTCTCAAGTAATTTATTTAAAGGGTGTATTGTCACCTGTACTAGAAATTGACACTCCTCACTCCATATCCACCCTCCTCTCCTTCTGTAATAATCCTGATTATTAGTTGGTCACAGGGCCACCAGGAACATTCTCAGTCTCTCTTGCATCCACTTGTGCCCATGTGCCCCTATTTTCCAGCTGAAGCTGGGGGATAATGATGTGGATGAGTGCAGCTTTTGGAGTCTGCCCTGACAGACAGAGAGGGTCCCCTCACTCCCCCTTCTTCCATCCTGCTGCCTAAAACAAGACCAGCCACAAACTCAGGCACCATTTATTCAGTGCCCCATCTAACTTTTATTTAGCAGCTATTATATGTTGACTATTGTACTGAGGCAAGACAGCCAGCATGATGGCAACAGTTAACTACAAGGACATGGCATCAAATGTTTCTTTCTCTTTGTTTCATGTATGCCACATTTATGAAGGGAATTTTGGCCTCTGTGAACATATTTTAGCAATAATATAATATTAAGTTGTTTTTTGTTTGTTTGTTCCTCATGTTTATTTGCTTTCAGCATGTGTGTGTGTGTGGGGGGGGGGGGGGGGGCGGGGCGCAGAAGATTCTAGGCCCTGCATTTAACATCACTGGATTTCTATGTTAAAAATTTGAAGAGGCATTAGGGAAGACTTTCTGGATAAAGGACATCTGCCTGTGACTGTATAATTCCTTTGCCCACAGACTAAGTGATTCCCCAGGGCAGGGACTAGGGTTTGGATTCCTGATTTTAGATTCCTGGCTCTAGAAGATAATCAGTGCCTGCCTGCTGAAGCAAATGTACTTCCTGAATACCCTAAGTGTAGTGCTAACATATATACCCTCCTTTCCCCAAGAACAACCTTGTTGAATGGCAACCTGATGACATCCTGCAGATGGTTGCCTATTTTGATTTCTTTCCTCCTGAAAAGGAAAAGACAGAGGGCTAAGCAAAGACAATTATCACAGTAATTTGGAGATGCTGGGGCTCTGCACTGAGTCTGTAGGCCCTCTTCCTGTTTGTCTGGGATGTGGCCGCCCCCTTCCTCTTTGATGGTTCTGCAGCATCAACCTTGGTAGGGCCACAGTCACACGACGAGCAGAGAAGACTTTCTGTCAGACAGGCAGATGAGTCACTCCTCTGCTTAGAATGCTTTCCACGGCCCAATCCAAATGGACTTGAGCATAAGATCCAACACCTTCATAACGTGGGCTACCGGCCTCTGTACAATCCAGCAGCCACTCAGGCACTACTTCATAGCATCACCAATCTCCCTGGCATTTCTGCTGTGATGCAGGCCCCTTCCACCCTCAAAGGAACCCCCTCCTACTTCCATCTTTCCTTCATCTATTGAACACCTACTTAGCCTGTAAAGCTGTAATTCAAGAGTTATCTCCTTGAGTTTATCATCATCCCAGACCACCAATCTATTCTCATAGATGCCAAAGCATACCAGGCTTACCCAAACTGTAGTGCTTCCTAAACTCTATGTATCTATATACCACCTCCACTCCTCCATCAACCTGTGAACTTCTTGAAGGGGCATGTCTCCATTCCTGAATTCCCAAGTATGGGATAGTGCTTACTACAGTGCCCCATCATGCTTGATAAATGTGGGAGGAATGGATGAGATGCCTCACAGGCATCAATAATAATGTATTGATCACTTATATCCCAATAGCCTTAACCCAAATCTGTATCTTGTTTTTTACATAAATAAGAAAATCCATAAATAAGACGTAGCATGCATCCTGGTCTTTTTGCTGCCAAAGACCAAGTTGCTTTCCACTAGACCATTATATGAAGTTGCTTTTTGGTTCCACCTCCAAGACTATGCAATGAGAATGTGATATAAAAATAAGCAAACTTAAAGTCACTATTGATTGGTGACATAATTTGGAGGAACACTTCTAACCTGAATTCCTCATTGAGAGAATACTTCCCACTTGCATCAAAGGGTTGGCAAGAACAAGCATTCAATGAAAGAGGGTTCAGTCCCCTGAGGCTTATGTAAATCTGATTGTTGTTAATAATAGGGTAAGTGTTATTTAAATATAGAATATTATTTTGCTGAGCATTATAAACTACAGAGCATTTCCTCACAATGTGAGAATATAAAATAGACCATCCACTAACCTGCTCATTAATAATTCAGATCTACTGGTTCTTTATTCAGGCAATGAATAGTAGCACTTTTAGTTCAGTTCTTGTTTATTGTTGTTTTTTTTTTAAGTATCACAGAATTGTTTACTAGTTTTATGGAACAAGTTAATGAGCAGTCAGAGGTAGGTGCACATGGCAGGATACAGAGTTTTTAGGGCAAGAAGCCTATTAAGCAAAAGAGGAATTGAGCTCAGCTTGGGTAATTAATCTAATTTCCACCTATCTCCGCAGTTTTAAAATAGAAATGAGAAGTGAAGGTCAATATTGAAAGTATTGCAATTATAGTTTAGCATTACTGTGGAGAAAATAGTCTATAAGCCCATTTAAAATTCCTGCTCAGAGAGAGGTATTTAAATCTATTTTGAAGAAATAGGTTCTGTGTTCAACCTCTCTTTACTTTAATGGGCATCTTGCCTTAAACCTTGGCGTCCTACCATATATACCTCTCTTTGACTGCTTATTACATCTGGCCTTTTGTCTGGAAACCTAGACCTTCCCTTCCCTTTCAAAGAAGGTGGTCTAACTGCATGTTCAAGGATACCGAGAATTGGAGTCTATCATTCCTTCGTTAATACACATTTTCTCATTGTTACTGCAAGGCAGTCTCCAGGAACAGAGCAGTGGACAAAGGGAAAAGCCCCTGCCCTCATGAAGCTTGCATTTGGTGGGAGAGGATGGATATAGACAATGACCCAATAAAGAAACTCACAATATGCCACCTTGTGGTTGTGCTGTGACAGAAAGCAAGGCAGGGCAAGAAGTGGGGAGTGACCAGCAGGCTGTTATTTTAGACTGGGTAATCAAGGAATCACTCCATAACAGAGGAGCAAGTCAGGTGGACTCCTAGGAGGAAGAGAATTCAGAGTAGCAGGCACAGCAAACACAAGCTAGAGGGGATGCTTGGCATGTGCAGGAAGCAAGGTAGCTAGAGTCCAAAGAGAGGAAGAAATACAGAGAGGAGATGGACAAGGCAGTAGGGGCAAGGTCCGATCAACACTGAGGACCACAGCAAGGACTTGGGCTTTATTCTGCGTGATGGGAACCACTGAATTTTGGCCAAGGTGGGGTGGGGGTTTCCAGATGCCATCCCTTTCCATTAACTCAGTCACATTGGCAACTTCCACGTGGCTTCATTCCCCCTCACCCCCGAGTGGCTGCAGAGTGAGGATACTTCTTGTTTGTCCAGACACCTCATTTCCTGCTGCCTCCTGCTCTCAAGGGGGCATTTACCTACGGACATCTGGAAAAGACAAGAAAAGTCATAAAGCAGCGAAGACACAGAGCCCGAGAATTGCAGCATCCCTGTTGCCTGCCTGCGTCTGTGGTTCTTCACACTTTTGCTGAGCCAGTGGCTTTCCACTCTAGTTCTGTGACCTCAGAATATCACTAAGGAAGGGCACTGCTGCCCCAGTGCAAAGTTGAGTTGAAAACTGTAGGGGAAGAGTCTGATATAATAGGGGCAGGGAAGGTAAAGTGCCCTGGTAAGATAACGCAAAAACTAAATAAGAAGTCTACTGATACTGAAAATGATGACGGTGGTGGTGGTGATGAGGGCTAACTTGTGCCTGTTCTGTCTGCTAGTCCCTGTGTTAAGTTTTTTGTATACTGAAATGCATGTACTCCTCACCACCAACCTATGAGGTAGGTACAAGTATTTTGTTCCTTTCGTAGTTGAGGAACCTTGAGGCAAAGAAGTAAGTCTCCTTGTTCAAGGTTACATAATCAGTAAGTGTCCAAGTAGCCAAACAGAGAATTCTAACTAGGGTGTCTGACTTGGAGGCCAGGCTTGCTTCCTTCTCACTTGCCCTACGTCAGCAAAGGAGGCTTCTTTAGAGGTTGAAACAGCGTGGTCCTTTTTGGGAAAAATGAAATGCAGTGGAATAAAGGCCGACACTGCATCATGACAGAGCACAGGCTTTTGCATCCAAATCTCTGTGTCTCCTTGAACAAGGAAGGCACTCAATACATATTTGATGAATGAATGAATGAATGAATGAATAAAAGCATTTGCAGCATACGACAAATAGTAAGTACTCAATATATTGTTGCTATATTAAGTGTGCCTATGGCTTACATTTCCTTTTCTAGGAAAGGTGGCCTGAGATGATTGTCTTAGTCAATACCTAAAGGCACAGGAAAGTCATAGGAAGGGAAATCAATTCTATTAGATGTACTATTGGTGCAGGCTACAACAATCTCTTCACCCCAAGAGATCTTACATTGTGAACAAACTCCTAATTCCAGCTTCACCTTATGAATTGTGTAATCTTATTTACCTTGGAAATGTCCTGTGAGAGAGCTGAGTTTTGCATAATTAGGAGAGCCCTGTCCACAAGTTAAATAAGTAAAAATTATTATTATTATTATTATTATTATTATTATTATTATTTATTTATGATAGTCACAGAGAGAGAGAGAGGCAGAGACATAGGCAGAGGGAGAAGCAGGCTCCATGCACCAACAGCCCGACGTGGGATTTGATCCCGGGTCTCCAGGATCGCGCCCTGGGCCAAAGGCAGGCGCCAAACCGCTGCGCCACCCAGGGATCCCAGTAAAAATTATTATTGTGATTAAACACTCTCACCACTGCGGCTCCAACCCTCTTCACAGATCACCCCTCTCCCAGCAATGGAAAATGTTTGGTGACACCAGGAAAGGGACAGAAGAGCTGTCACACCAGGTGTTGTCAGTCTGTTGGTGAGTCCCCTGGGTTTTCCAGCAGACTTTCCTTTTATCTCCCTGACAAGATGGCATTATTATTTGAAACAAATTTTAAAATAAAATCCAGAACAGATGCTATGCCTAGAATTGTCACAATGTTAGATTTATTGAGAAAAGTAAAATGATCTCAACTACTGATTTATATAAAAGTAGTACTTCTGCCTCTGATAAGAAATACAAGCCAAAGAGTGTTTTTGGATACTAGAAGAAATATTACATGTGAGGTCAACGTGTTATCCTCTAAGACTTACATCTTATTTTCCCAATAATTAATTAATGGGTTGTTAATTAATCCTTAGGAATACTTTAGTAGTGGAAAGAATGAAGCAAACCACAGTCTGAGTCCCAGTTCTTCCAAGAAATAGCTGTGTGATCTTGTGCAAAATTTTTCTCTGATCAGGAACCTGTTTCTAATAGGGCAAGAAAATAGATGCGTTGGCCTATTTTGGGGATGTCAAGGAATACAGGGTGTGTGTCTTGTGCCTGGCACTTAGTACTCAGTGAATGGGAAGAGTTGTTAGAATTTCTAAATTATTTATCTTGATAACATGTGATATTGATCCATGGAGATGAAAATCTCTTGGGGTTTACATTTATCATCATGTTTAATGATCAACTTATTAAATGGCTCCCCCAAATCAAATCTTTGGGACACAACAGGAACACTGCTCATTATTCCTTTAGAACCAGCAGAGATGGGGGAAAAATTCTTACAACTAAGGAGCAAACTACCTTATTGCTGAGACAAGTAGAATATTAAGGAAGGTGTTATTTTCAGGGATGAGAGCTGGTCCATAGTCCAACAGAGAAGGGTAAATATGCTAACATCATCTTTCTGGAAGCTGGTCAAGATCTTTTTGAAAATCTGTAACAAAAATGTTCACAGTTCAGTGCTGGCCTATTGGATTCTGAGGAGAGTAACTGGGCTATAAGACTGGAAGGATGCACACATCCCTTTGGTCTAGAATAGTAAAAGAAGAGGCCATGGGTTCCTTAGTGTTTCCTCTGACTGCAGGAATTGTTTAGTGTTCTGCCCAACTTTTTTACCCAGGAAACTTCTCTGGACTCTTAATCCTTTGGCAAGTTTAAGAGCTAGTTAGATAGGCTGCATTAGCACAGAAGGAACATTCAATGTTCATGGAAGGGGAAAAAAAAGAAAAATATATTATATATATATATACACATATATATCTATATGCATATAGATATATATATACAATATATTGTTGTGTGTGTGTGTGCATTTTCCACCTAGATACATTTAGTCAACGGAGTAACATGAAAGCGCATATAGTGAATATTTTCTAGGGAAGATCTAAGTTGGTAGATATTTTATTCTCAACTGCTGCTAAATTCTCCATTCTGGATAGAGTAGGGAGGACATAACTTACCTGCTTGAAATCTTCATTATGGGGATGCCTGGGTGGCTCAATCAGTTAAGTCTGCCTTCTGCTCAGGTCTTGGTCTCAGGGTCCTGGAATTGAGCCCCATGTTGTGCTCCCTGCTCAGCAGGTGTCTGTTTCTTCATCTCCCTTTTCCTCTGCCCCTCCCCCTGCTTGAGCTCTCTCTCTCCTTCTCAAATAAATAAAATCTTTAAAAAATCATTGTTAAATGACATTTTAAGCTGTATTTGGAATAAGCTTAGATTTACAGCTGGGCAGGGACACATTTTCTTCACATAAAGAAATTTTAGATCAGGTGTGGGCTGGAGAGTTTATGACCTCCCCGGAAAGTGGAGCACCACAAAGTCACGATGACTATTAAGCTTACAACCTCAATAGATCAAGTGATAACAAATGTTTCAGATATCATTTTTTCCTTATCAATTCTAAGCTTCATCAGAAGTACTAAAACAGGAAATTATAAATTATTGATAGCTGTATTTGAATAGAATCAGATGCAAATGGTACTCTTTGAGTTTTACATTTCAATCTATTGCTTTAGGAGAATGATGCTACCAAAAATGTTGTATCATCCTTGCTGTTTCTCCTTAAGTCTGACACTTAGGTTAGAGGTAGAAACTGTCACTGTCTCAGTTACTTTCCAACAGTTAAAAGACTCCTTAAACAGATAAGTAAGGTTTTAGTTGACTTCCCTGCTTGACAATGTCATTAGCTGGATACTGTACTTTGTCTTCCCCTAACATGACAGGTGGCTGAGAAATCTGTCTGTTAACCCTCTCAGGAGCATCTGTCACTTGCATAAAATCACTTCTTCCCACTTTCTGAAATATGTTTGTTACTTTCTTCAAAAAATATTCAATATGGCCCCTTTAAGAAATTAAGTTTCTTAAAGTATTTTAAGGGTTGATTTCTAATGTTCAGTTTTGCATTAATTCATTTTCAAAAGTGGCCTCAGTTCCAGTTCATTTTATTATCAGAGAAATAGTAAGGGTTTTTTTGTTTGTTTGTTTAAGATTTTATATATTTGAGAGAGAGAGAGAGAGAGAGAGAGCACAACAGGGTGTGGGAAACAGACGGGCAGAGGGAGAGGGAGAACCAGGCTCTCTGTGAGCAGGCAGCCAGATGTGGGGCTCGATCCCAGGACCCTGGGATCATGACCTGAGCTGAAGGTGGATGCTTAACTGATTGAGCCACCCAGGTGCCCTGAGAGAAAGCATGTTTTTATTTTGCTAAAGGGAGAAGATCTGTTATGAATATGCCACCCCACCCTCTGATACACTTCCTTTTGGTTTTCAGAAACTAAAAATGGACAGATATATGAAACCAATGTTGTTTAATATTAAAGCCATCAAAGACAGTATGAGAGTTTCTGTAAACATTTTGGTTATTCTACATTACTATGAATACTTTAGAAGGTTTCAAGTTTTGAAATTAAATCATGTACAACTCAGAGTCATCTAAGTTACTGAGTGAGCACAATGGTTTCTGAAGACTCTGAAAGACCTGTAGAGCTCTGCAGTGCCATAAGGTCATGGTTATAGTCAAACCCTCTACCCAGCACTGCGTTCTCAAGAAGCATGAGAAATAAGAATGAGGCTTGACTAGTTTTCCTGACAAATGACCCACAGTGTTTCTTCCAAATCAGTCTGCAATACCCATTACCCACATATTCAATTGTGTCATTTGTCTTTCCTCAAAGTAGAGTACAAAGTGTATCATACCAGCTCTGCTCCATCCTTCTACTCCTACGACTCCCACCAAACAAAACAGGTAATTTGAAATCTTCAGTGGTTCAAAATGACAAAGAGATTTCATTGTATTAAATGGCCTCGATGTGCTGGTTTCTTGCATAACTCACACAACAGCATGATACAGACCATGAATCAGTCACCTCATACTATTACGTGAAAAGGAAAACAAAATACAAAGCATTGAGCATTTTTCTCAGCATGATTATCATGTGTTCAGAAAAGTTAAGAGACTTTCCCAAGGTTACATAGATTGGAAGGGTACTGGGGAATTTCCAAAAACAGAGAAGAGGAAACAGGAGTTATGGTTACCTTAAAGGGTCCTGGCCTGGGCAGCCCGGGTGACCCAGTGGTTTAGCGCCTGCCTTCAGCCCGGGGCATGGTCCTGGAGACCCAGGATCAAGTCCCACATCGGGCTCCCTGTGTGGAGCCTGCTTCTCCCTCTGCCTGGGTCTCTGCCTCTCTCTCTGTGTCTCTCATGAATAAATAAATAAAATCTTTAAAAAAAGGTTTTGGTTTTTTTTTTTTCAGAAACAGGGGGCAAGGGGAAGTCCTATAGTAACCCTAAGATTCCAAGCATAGGAAGAATTATTATGCTGAGAATAGATTTTGCTTGTATTACTTCCTCACACCAAAGAATCAACACGCTTAAAATGTAGCATGATGAAATCAGTTTAAGTACAGTTTCTAGAAAGCATCTTTTCAAAAATCTACATAATAGCATAGGATAGTAATAGCCTCAGTAGTTCCCTGAGTGAATGAATGGCTGAAATAGGTTAAATGAAGGGCTGAGTAAAACAGAAGAACTTCAAATAAGATGGCTCTCTCTGCATCTACTATCCCCTCTACTGGAATGGTTTGCCCTCAGATCTATACATGGCTCTCTCACTCACTTCATTTAGATCTCTGAATGACATTGGAAAAATGGCATTTAATAAACTGTCACCTCCCAAAAATGGTTCCACTGGCCATTCATTCAGAAGTGGTCAATGGAATTTCTGGAGAAAGACAAATATGGCAGGACTCTATTTGCCTGATTTCCTCCTCTTTTTGGTACTGTTGCTCTAGCAGCTTTGGTAAAATTCAGGAAATTGGAGCAGAAAGGACCCTCAAAGCAACCCCTCCTCCAACAATTTATTCCCTTGCTGCTTCATTTTTCTTCATAGTCATTATCACTACCTGAAATTACAGAATACATTTGTTTGTTTACTAGTTGACTGTCTACCTCCCCTGTTAGACTATACACTCTGTGAGGGCAGGGATGTCTGTCTTGTCCAACTCCCAGTGCCTAAAGCATTGCTTGGAAAGTAGTTAAGTGCATGACACACATGTTTTTGAAAGAATGAACAAATCTCTAGCTCCAAGAGTCTTTGAAATTTTGTTCTAATAAGGCCTGCCCATGTCTTCTGCCTATTTCCTAATGAATAGAAAAGACCTCGGTCAGCTCCCTATCCCCCCGACCCCCATATGAATGCCCATGGAGAATAGACTGGATTCATGGAATATGAATCAGAAGCTCTCTAGCTTAGAGAGGAGGCATCCACCTCTTTCCTGTAGGGGAAGCTTCCATTGCAGAGAAGGGATAGTCCCAGGCTTTGATGTCCCCAAGGAGAGGGGAAGTATTCCTCTGAAGGCTACCTCTGCAGCTCTGAGAAGGCACCCATGGAGGTCAGGGGTGGAGAAGAGTGTTTATCATTGCCTTGGAACCAGGTGGAAGAACTGCAGGTGTGGTGAAGTGGTCAAAGTGTTGGGTGAGTCTCAACATTCCTGATAGTTTAGAGACACTGCTTCATTTGGGGAATATGGATCAAAGTGTTTAAGCAGAGGGTACTCTAGGTAATTCATGACTGACCCCACCTGGACCTATCTGTGCCTAGAAGAGACAAGATACTGACTTTTTATGATAATCTGTGCCTGTGCTCCTTTCAGATCAGGGAAGTTCTGGGCTTGGGACCTGGGCATTGTCAATATTTTTAAAAGCTTTCCAGGGGATCCCAATACACAATCAGGTTTAAGAACCACTGGACTGAAGTGAAATAGAAATTTCATTACCCATATTTGGAGCCCATTCATTTTTCCAAGGATTTGGCTCCTTGAGGAGGAGGAAGACTATTTTCAGAAATATAAGAACACTGCACAAAACCAACCCTACACACTTTCACACAATCTACATTTCATCGTATCATTTTCTTTCTGTTGAGAGAGCTTCAAATTTCTTCATCTTTCTGAGCATCCTTATGCCACGAAACAGACAGCTAAGTTCATACCACCACCAATAGAGTTTCTGGAGAAAGACAAATATGGAAGAACTCTATTTGCCTGATTTCCTTCTTTTTGGGGGTCACTCTTCTAGCAGTGTTGATGAAATTTAGGAAATGGGAGCCCAAACGGCCCTCAATGCAACCAGCTGAGATACTCCGTTGAGGATAAGGTTTTCTAAGTCGCAATAAAATATTAGATTTCCATACGTCTCCACTCCTTTCAGAGAAACCACTGCATCTGTGAAGAGTGCCTGCTGGTTGTATGTGGTTTCCCAAGCGCACTATATGTATAAAGGGAGAGTCTGTAAAATGTAAAAAAGCTTGAGGTCAAGCAAGCTGGATGCATGCAGGTGAGACAAACCCCAACCCAGGTGCCTCCCTTTTCTCTAACACAGACTTTGAAGACTTTGAAGAAAGGAACTCCTTCTCCACCGTGTATGGGAGATTGGTAATTAACGAAATGTACCTTTGTAGAAACACTGATGCCAGAATTTTTTTTTAAATTTTTATTTATTTATGATAGTCACACATAGAGAGAGAGAGAGAGAGAGAGAGAGGCAGAGACACAGGCAGAGGGAGAAGCAGGCTCCATGCACCGGGAGCCCGATGTGGGATTCGATCCCGGGTCTTCAGGATTGCGCCCTGGGCCAAAGGCAGGAGCCAAACTGCTGCGCCACCCAGGGATCCCTGATGCCAGAATTTTTACATTTGAACGTCTCTTCTTGACAACAAGCAATGCTCACTTTTAAACAAGGAACATGTGATTTTTCTTAACAAATCTTGTTGGCTTGCTTCAGTTTGCTCATTTTTCCCCTTTGTAGTAAGCACAAAGTAGATCTTTGCTTAATAATGTCACCATTACACTAAATGATTAGATGTCTGAAAGGAAGAGCTATGTTTTCTAAGTTTGTGTGTGTGCATGCGTGTGTGTGTGTGTGTGTGTGTGTGTGTGTGTTTGGGGATCTGGGAGGGAAAACAGGTTCTGTGTCCTGGATTGTCATTGTAAACTCAGTTGGAGTTAAGAAATCCCAGTTAACTGGCAAAAGTAACGTATCACCTTCAGAGGATGTCTAAAAAGATGACAGTGACAGTTATTCAACACCATGTGTCAGGCACTGTCTTAATTATTTCACATGTATAATTTTATTTAATCTTCCTAGCAAGCCAATGAGGTATAAACTACTGTTATACCTACATTACAGGTGAGAAAATAAGGCACAAGAAAGATTAGGTACCTTGCCCAAAGAAGCAAACGATCGTGATTCAATGGTGTCTAGCAGTAAAGATATCTAATGCATCTTTCTGCTGCGAGTCCTCCCAGAAAACTCCATGAATTTCTGATGAACAATGTGAGCTGCTTTATAATGTGGCCCTGACTCACTCTCCTCTCTCCCCTCCAATCCCTCATAGAGATCCTACTGCAGTCTAGTGCATTGACTCACTCAACTGCAAAATGGAATGCTTTCCATCCTCTTGCCTTCTCTCTTCTGTATCAAAATCTACCCATCTTCAAGTATCACTTGTTCCACAAAGCCATCCCAGCCGCTCAAGGACAACCAGCTGTAGGAATCTTGTGTCCCCTTAATTCCATAAAACACTCCCTTTCCTTATGAAATATTGTATGTCTTTATCACTGATACATCCATCATATAAGCATATTTTAAGCTCCTTCCTGAATAACCACAATACCTTGCAAACTGCAGATCCCTCATCAAAATGCTCTATTGTTTCTCAGACTAAAAAAAAAAAAAAGTTCAGATTATCTTATGACGTTTGCAGAGCACACATGTAATCAACAGAGAACTGTTAAGGACAGAGGAGAACTATGAAGTTTGCCTTGACATACACGGAATTCTGTTCCAGCAGCTGCTGGAAGATGTCTCTCCATTCAGTTACCCGCACCGGACTTTAAGTTGGTTTTAAACTGGAGGGGCTTTGATGGCTGCTCTCTCCCCTGGAGTGCTATGACAGGTCTGACCGGCAGCATGGAGAGTCTCTGCATGCATGTTTCCACCCCAGACACAAGCATAAGCAGCGCCAAAGCATTATATTCTAATTTTCTGAGCCTCAATATGACAGGTGGTAGACACTTGCACAGCACTAGAAGAACTGCTAAACACGGAGCCACACATTTGAAATATGCAGGAACAACAAATCGGATTCTTGAATCCGTGTCAAGAGAGTGTTCAAAACCGCAGTCCTGAATGACAGAGCCAAGTGTTATGCTAGTGAACATAAAATCCCCACCTGGGAAGCCCCAGGGTGTCACCTACACACGCAACAATGCAGAATTCAGGATCTTCCTTTAAGTAAAGACGAAGGTGAGGGCAGAAAATGATTATGCAGTGTAATTCCCCTTTGCTTCCTCCCATTACACAATGAGTAACTGTCCTCTCTGTGTGAACTATTAAAATAAGAAGCTTCTGCTAATTCTTCTTTGAAAAATAAGAGAAGGCATCAAACTCCCGTTTTATAGGCATGGAATCTTTTTCATAATATAAAACCAAATGGAGGAAAACAAGACTATCAGCAGGGGAAAATTACCCATGACAATTAAACAATTGCTGCAGACAATCTGTGGGGACCAAAGGCCTGGAATACTCCATCTTCGGATGCAAAATGTATTTATGCCTAAACTTTCTTTATGGACAACTGCTGAGGGAAAACGACTTGCTTCCTTTGCCTGACAAAGAAAATTTCAGTGGCTGCTCTCTAACTTTAATTTCCAGAGAGCCAGAGATTGAAACTGCCGTCTGTAGAACAGCTTTTGTTCAATTTGAGGACCACATCACACGGCACAGTTGAGTAACGTGCTGTGAAGGGGTTATTGCCCAGCTATCAGGGTATCTGGGTTGCGATGTTTATTACGTGTGCTTTCTTCCTCTAATCCTTGATGAATGCCCCTCTCGACATTAAGGACCGGCAAATTGTCCTTACTGACACAGATGCGAGACTACGAAAACATGTCTACTGTGAGAGGGATGACTGGGGAATCACCTAATAGAAAAGACCAGAAAAAAACAGACAATGGTTGACCTTATCACATTCCAAATGAATGTGCCAGTCCCTCTTCTAACTTAACTCTAATTAACCCAGGCACGCACTCACCACTTGCATTTCTAGCGCAGACTGTGAGCTGCAAACTATTAGCCAAAGTCCTCTCTCCTTAAGCTAAAAAGGCTCTGCCCAGCAGCTTCAGGAACAGCAACAATGGAAAGATAGATTGCAGGTGCATACCTTAACCTCCTGATTGGTAAAGACCTCGACATCCACCACACAGGCAACCAGAGTGGAAACATCACAGTCCATGCTAGGGGCTGGCATTCCCCCTCCCGAATTTTCAATCAAGAGCTCGGCGACCTCAGAGCTGTGCGTGACGGGAAGAGTCTCCAGGTGGATGTGGCCGTGGCGGGCCCGGGTGTCGCCTTGCCCTGGGGATCGCCGGCGCTCGGCACCTGGAGCCCCACTCCCTCTGCACGCACGCAGCCCGCGTCTGAGGCTGCACAGTAGAGTAATGAACGGCCCGGCTCTCTCATGGCAATGACATCACCACCAAGACTGACACGAGCTGAAGCTATTTTTTTCCCCCAAGCCTTTTATCTCTAGGCAGTGCAGTGGAGCAAATTGAACATGATTATGTGCTAAATCTGAACTCAGACTAAATCAATTCAGGCAGCGTTAGCTAGGAACTGAGTCATAGCCGTTGTTTCAGCCGAGTGCTTATGTTTGCAAAAAGCAAGGGGGAGAATCTGACACGAGAGGCTCTGCATTGGGAGGGTGGGTAAATAATTCTGCAGATGAGCCTCCTGAGGTTAAGGTGTGACAATTTTCTGCCTCAGAGATGAGCAGGAAGTTGAGGCATTTTGCAAATTGCTTGGCCCCTGTTAATTGCTCTGTGCCTCTCGGAGCAGCCACACATGTTCCGGGCATCCTAATGCATCCCGGGCACAGGCTGAATAGAAATCCATTCTTGGAGTGACTGAAGAGCTGGTCGTCAGTCATTTAGGTGGCCTGGTAGGAGAAGATAATTAGAGGCTTCTGAAATTCTGTTTGAGGCACATAAGTGCAGACCAGTAACTCTAAAAGCACCCTTCCAAGCATGAGATTTCAGGTTATCTCCAAGGTCATTCAAACCAAAAGCCATCGTGGAAAAGGAGCTACAGAAAACGTCTCATGCAGGGACAGATGGCAGAGTCTAATGGGCAAATGCACTGATGTGGGTCATTGTCAGAGCCTCGGGGCTCTATTTCGCCTGAGACTTGAATGTGTCTGTTTGCTTTTTTGGTCTTTCTTCCTGAGTGTGAACTGCTGAGGGGCAGGGCCATGGATAATTCACCTTTATATCTGAGACTTTAGTGGAGTGGAAAAAGAAGGCAATAATTGTTTAATGAATCAACCAAACAGGAATAGCCTTCTTTGACGGCAGGAGTGAGCAAAGAGAAAAGATCAGATTCATTTTTATTTTATCATTAGTTGTAAAAGTGCCAGTAGAACTCACAAACATTCTAGCAGGATCTGATCCCAGTAGGAGTGCAGTTGCATCTCTGGTGGCCATCAGAGGGTCATGATTTGCAACAGATTGGTGCCTTTCTAATACATGATTGGACAAAGCGTTCCAACTTTGCATGCAGATGAGAAAGATGATTTTCCAGACTAAAAGTACAAGTTTTATGGTTGGGTCTCATCAGACTACATTTGGATCTAGTGTTTCCCTTCAACAAGAGATTTCCCACACTAGATGAAAACAGTCTGCAAATACAAATATTTAGATGGATGAAATTGTGTGTGTGTTGTGTGTGTGTGTGTGTATCTGTGTGGCACTTACTATGTCATCCAGGGCACTATCGAGAATATGAAGTCATATTATGCATATAATTTAACTGTTATTGAGTGATGACTATATGCAAAGCTCTGCACCAGATGCTCTTAAGGATAAAACGATGAATTAGCAAAATTCACTATCCTCATGGAGCTTAAAATCCAGTGGAGGAGATAAGACATGGAGACACACATCTATACAATGAGGCAGTGGCAGCTGCGATGGTGGCTGAGGAGCTACAGACAGCATTTAGTGGCAGCACTGGAGAAAAAGCAATGGGTAATGAGAGCAGCTGTGGCAGGTGAGCATCAAGGAGAACATGGCCTCTGCTCTGATCTTGAAACATGGGTAAGGGAAGGGGTGAGGCCACGTTCTCCTTGATGCCCATCAGACAGGGACAGCAGACTAGAAATGCTCGGGCCAAAAAAAGAATATGTTATTTGAGGTGCAAGGCACACTGGAGCTTAAATTTGACTGGAGCCAGGGGGAGACAAGGGAGTAAGAACCAGATGACTCAAAGCCTTGACATACCCTTAGTGTCCACCCAGTTGACCATGGAATGCCAGGGAAAATTTCTGAGAAGGTAAATGGAGTTTATGTACATACAAATACAGTCAAAGTGTAATGTATATACAATGATGAATTAATCTTGAATACCACTGACATCTGTTCAAGGGTCAAAACAAAGACATAGCTATTATTTTCATATGCCATGGTATATGCTAAACTTGACTTTTTTTTAAAGTTTCATACCAGTGGCATGCTGGTGAGTGTCCAACAATAAGCTCTCTGAAAAGAAAAGTCCAATGTTCAGTGTTTGCTGACTTCTGTGGTGTAAATATTCTTATCATGGCTGATTTCAAGCAACTAATGATATAAAAGTCATTCGAATGTGAAGCTTGGAAGTGATGTCTATGGTCTGTTCACATCAGCTGATTGGGCTGCTTCCAGACCACCATTGTTTCAGTCCTGAAAACATTTCATCTGCAGAGGTTAGGTCCAGCATGCATGTCCAGAGCCCATCAAGGAACAGCAAGGCAGTAGGAGTAGCGCACTGTAGTCACTGGGATCTGTGCATTCTTTCACACTTTCTATTTAGGAAAGAGCTAGAAAGGACTCACATGTGTTATTTCAAGAAAAAGAGCCCTGCTATGATAAGTCTTGGCAGGAGGACGTTAGTCTATCCAGGAAGCAGACCCACTCAAAATTGTAAAATAAGTATATTCTTCTGATGCATCCTTAGTTTCTCCCTTCTGATTTGTTTCTGCACTGAAGATTCCTTCCTGTGCTTGAGCAACCACTAACTTTATGCTTTCCTCTTTTAAAACCTCTTTTCAAGGATGTAGCTTTCAATTCATTTATATTAGCATGAAATGACTGGTAACATCACAGAGGAATCTGTATTTTAACAAGGGGACCAAATATTAAGTTGAGTAAATAGTGTTTTAGGGTGGAATTATATGCATTGAGAGGGCATACAGTGATTCTAAAATAAAATTATTGGGTTTTTAAAACAGGTTGGTTCAACAAATTGGATATATAATACAATTCAATTGCCTATACAAAAGCAGTCATTTTCCTATAGACCAGAGCCTCTAGGGGGCTTCCTTGTTAAAAGAGTGTCCTGTTTTTCTAGATAGAATGTACTTTTTATAGCTGGGGGGTGATTGACAGGCTTGGAGGCGTCTGGGATATGTATATAAGCACCCAGGCTGGTGACTATAAGGCCCTACATACCGTGGCTCCTCCCTGCTTTCCCATCTCATCTCATATTTTCCTGTGTGCTCTCCATGTCCCACATCCACAGCCTTCTTGGCATTCCAAAGACGCGCCAAGCTCTTTCTCATCTCAGGGCCTTTGTACTTGCTATTGCCTTTGTCTGAACATATCCAGACCTCTTCAGGGCTCAATACTTCCTATCCTCATCTCTCAGCTCGGATACCATCTCCTTGGAGAAACTTCCTGATCACCTAAAATAAAATGTGTACACAGGCATGCACACACATAATCAATCACTATCCCACCATCTTTGCTTTAATTTTGCTCATAGCACTTTTCACTCTCTGAAATTACTGTTCACTTATTTATTATTTATTGTGTGTTCTCCCAACTAGAATTTAATCTCCACAAAAGCAGAGATTTTTGCCTATTCTGCTCACTGCTTATTCTCAAGGGCTAGAAGAGTGCCTGACACTTAGGAGGCACTCTATTAAATATCTGATGCATGAATGGATGAGTAAATGAATGAATGCATCTTAAAAGACAAGTAGAGGGACTCAACCCAAAAGAGGTGCCTCCTGTTCCAGGAGTTTTCGGAAGGTCTTTGCAGGAAGGTATATGGGCATGAAGTTTAGTGATCACCCCCATTCCTGACAGCTGAACCCTGGCACAGCTCTGCTCAGGAGCACCCTTCCCAGCTGAAGTGGTGATAAAATCTTAGGATTTATCCAAGCCACTGCTCTTCTAATGATTGACCATATTAAGAAAGTGGATGCAACATGATACAGAAGCCTTAGGCAAAGATCACTTTCCTGCCCCTCTGGCCAGGCAATTCTTACAGTCACCTCTAAGTGGGCAGGAGAAGATGTGTACCTCTCAGAGGCAGTAGCCAAATCTGCCTTGCTAGTGAGCACAGATATTCCCAGGATAGCTATGAGGTATCAAAGACTTAGCTCCTTCTATGTGTCTTTTGGGACCACTTGTTTTTAATGTTTATTACAGTAAACTACAAACATATTCAGAACAAGAGAGAATATAATAACAAGCTTTCCCATACCCACCAGCCAGGCGTGAGAATAACTTTGGGAGCCAATCTTGCTTCCTGTCTACCAGTGGGTCTCGGAGTGTGGTCCCGACCAATGGCTTTAGCATCATCTGGAAACTTGTTAGAAAGGCAAACTTCTGAGTCCCACCCAAGACTGAATCAGAATCTCTATAGAGGTGAGGCTGGTATCTATAGTCTAATAAGCCCTCCAGATGATTCCAATGCCAAGTCTGAAAATCACTGCCACATGTCCCCACTCGCTTCCAATTATTTTGAAGCAGATGTCTGGAATCATATCATTTCAAATGTAAATATTTCAGTATATATATCTCCAAAAGATAAGGGCTCCTCTTTGGAAATCACAATACCTATTATCACACAACCCAAAAAGAAAGACTGCTTCTTCAGTTCATCAAATATCCTGCCAGTGTGTACATTGCTCCAAACTACCGATGTTCTCTTTCTTCTCATCCGCTTCCTGCTCCCTCCTCAGTCCCATCCTGCTGTCCCCTTCCTTCCTTCTTTCCATCACTTGTTAAGTTTCCTCTATCTTTCCTCCAGCTAATTCAGATTCTATTTCTCACCTGAGCAAGCAAACATCCTAAACACACTCCAACAGGCTTCAATGAGCTTTGTTCACATTACTCTTATGAGCAAAGTGGAGCATTTGCTCCCAAAGTTAAGAGCCATCTGCATTTCTTCTTTTTCTGTGATACCTCACTTAGGTCTGGTCATCATAGGTCAAACACATTCTCACCCAAGGTCTCTTGCAGGTGGCCTTCCTTGCCATGTTCCCCATCTAAGCAGGGCTCACTCCTCCATAGAAGGTAGGTCTCTGCTCAATAGTCCACATCAAAGAAGCCTGCCCTCATCCATCTCTCGCCAAGTAGCACCCTCTCACTATCTTCTGCCTCTGTTTTATTTCTCCTCAAAGTACTTATCACTAACTGATGGTATACATTTATTTGTTTAGTTTCATTTTATCTCTACCATAGGAATGCAAGCTCCATGAGGGCAGGGCTCCAGTACCTTGTTCACTGTGGTTTCCCTATGTGCCTACAATGGGGCCTGGTGCACAATGAGAGCTCAACAACATGTGTTGGGTGAATGAATAATTGAATGAGTTAAATCCCTTTGCTCTGAGTGCCAGCTGAGGACAGGTGCTGCCAGGGACATGGACAAGACATAAGTGTATAAAATGGGTCCCTGTGAAGGAGAATGATCCTGGGAAGGGAGAGTGAGCCAGTGAAGGTGCCTCAGGTCATTGGGCAATGGGGATGGTGATGTGGGGGCAGGAAGGGTCCATAAGAAGTGAGAGAGACACTGAGAAGGGAGAAGGGACACAAAATCAAATGTCCCAATCTATAGCAGCCAGCCCCATGCTATGTGGCAGCTGCAATGCCCTCATTCAGGTTCAAGGACAGCCATTCCACCACTGTCCAGTTAGTACCTACTGAGGTCCTACACATCTCTGACAGCTAATCTCCAACTGGCACTCTGAGGAAGCCATCATCATTTCTTCTTTGCCTTGTTTTCTTCCCCAGTTCCCAGGGTCTTATCCCTGCTTCGATTCCCCCCTCTAAGAAGACATATCTCTCCTTTCCAACCTCTGCATCTGAATTAGATGGTTCATTTTATATGAGGCAGCGCTATGCCTACGAACCTGACGTACTTGAAAAATGACAGGGATGGAAAGAAATAGGGTGTGTGCTTAGCATTCCTGTCTTTGGACATTCAATTCTCTGGGACCTGCTCCTCCTCCTTCCATCCTGGAGTCATCTGAGGTGGCCCTCATCAGATCAAGCCAGTCAGAATTTTTGTGAGGATTTTCCAAATCAAAACTGGGTCAGGAGAATATCAGTGATATTCTAGTATTATTCTAACCGATGCCTCCCTCTTTCCCCAAGCTAATTCTATTTCTGTCACTAACAACCAAAAAAAGTTCTAGCTAATTCACATACATACGCACGCATACACACACACACACACACACACACACACACACACACACACCTAGATTAAATAACAGGGGACAATAAAGTGGGAGTCATTCATCAGGTTTTCCAATTGCCTGGTTGAACTACCCCCCTTCCCCATTTACATTAGAGGTGGGGGGATTGTTACCAACCTAAAGCCCTTCTGAAGTAACAACAGGAGTCCCAGGATGGATCTCTCCAAAGAAAACCTTACAGAATCAGCTTTCCATCTCCGATGGTTTTGCCCTGTTAATCCCCTTTTCAGGTTTTGGAACTATCTAACTAGTATTAGGTCACCTCCTTTGAAAATCTGCATACTGGTCTGATACCTCCCTCTACTTGCAATGTCATATTTATTATTTTATTGTGTCTCAGTTGCAACTTGGAATTTACCATCCTGTCGCACATCATTTAATTAGGGCTAACTAATCATTAGCATTGTGTTATTTAAACTTCACAATAGGCCCCATTTAGAGAGTGAGGAAGTAATTTGCCTCAGGTCAAATAGCTAGAGAGTGGTAGACCTACGTTAAATCCAAACCACTTATCTCCAAAGTCTGAACTCTTCTCTGCTACATAAACTTTGACATTCTGAAGGACAGAACATGAACACATCTGCACATTTGAAAGCATTCTAGTAGTGATGTGAAGGCTAAATTGGAAAGTATCAAAGTCAATCTTCAAGGAGATGGTGCCAGTGACAAGAGTGGGTTTCTTATAGAGATGAAAGATTCTACCTACCAGCAAAATCAAGAAAGCCTTAGGGCGCCTGGGTGGTGTATTCTGTCAAGCTATTGACTCTTGGTTTTGGCTCAGGTCATGCAGGGTCGTGATCTCAGGGTCATGGGACTGAGCCGTGTGTCAAGCCCTATGTTGGGTTCTGTGCTTAGCATGGAGTTTGCTTGGTACTCTCTCTCCCTCTTCCTCTGCCCTTCCCTTCTCTGTTCTCTCTCCCTCCCTTCCTCTCTCTAAATAAATAAATCTTTTTAAAAAATCAAGAAAGCCTTTATGAAAGAGGAGGGCATTTGATATGGATACTGGGTAGAACTAAGATGGATCCAGATCTTATGAGAAAGGTTAGGGGTTTAAAGACCAGTGTATAGGCCATTTAGTTGGAATGGGAAGTGTGAAGAGGGCCATAGGGAGTTATAAGATCTGAAGGGAGGTCATGGCCACATAGATGAGGACTTTGAATGACAGGGAAAATAGTGAGTATATTTCACTCAGTAAAGTACAGAATCTGTCAAAAGATTATGAAAATATCTGTGCATTAGGTTGAATTGGAATGAAGACAGACTATAAATTTTCATAATCCAGACTCTTGCCAGAAGGCACTGAGGGGCTGAATTATGGAGTTGGAATAGTAATGTAAGGAAAAAGGTGGATATAAGAAACACCATGGAGATAGAATGTTTAGGATTTAACAATTAATTGACTGCCAAAGTGATGGTCTAAGGATGGGGAATAACCCGAGGGAGGCAGGTTCGAGATACCAGAAAAAAAGAGAAAGGGAGGCAAGGAGAGAAGGAAATTCTGAGGTTCCAAGTCTGGGTAGATAGTAGTAACTTTATCTGCAATAACTTAGGTATGTCAGTGACAAGAGTAAAATGTGATCAATTTTATATATCCATGACAGATACAAGTCCACAGTTGTTCATTTCAATCTTTAGATAATATCATTAATCTTTACATTAGCAAAGAAAAAGGCAAATAAAAGAAGGGTAAGGGTAAACCCTGAGATTATGACTTGTAGTGATAATAGTGCTAGTCTTTATATATATATATATATATATTAATCAGGAATGGACATTACTGCAAAACTGTTCTAGTTCTGACTTGTCAAAACTCTAGAAACATGTCCCCCACCCCAGCCCATCCTCCTTATGTTAAAACCTAAGACATGTGAAAAATAACATGCAAATCTATGAACAGTAATCATTCTGCACAACTACCTACCCTCTTTTAAAAAGGCTGAGGCTTTAGTCTGACATGTAAATACATGAAAGTATTTGATAAGTCTTACTTTTTATTTGAAACTAACAACTTATGGAGCACAAAAATACTTCTGGAAAAGCAAACGTACCATTTTTGGAGCTGAACTTCTAATCTTCCACCCAAGTCTGCTACTCTTCCTGTATTTTCCATTTCAATTGTGACACCTTTCACCCAGTCACCTTGCATCACAACCCCAGTCACCTTTGATTTTTTCCATTGGCAGCCCAAAAGGCTGGTTAATCCAGAGTCTCAGTAAAGCTGTCAAAGGGCCCTGTCTCTCTGACTCTGTCTTCTGAAGGTCAATGTCATTCCAAAGCTGATTGCCAGAATAGCTGTCAGTAGCAACCACTGGTATATTTCATTCCACAACTGGTCCATTTAAGTCACCTGCTCACCTCTGAACAGGACTATGGCTGGGGCAAGGAATATGCTGATTGGCTTAAGCCAATTTGGATCCACTCTCCAGTAAAAAGTGTTGTTGGTTTTCTTTGAAGTAAGGTCGCATGAGAATGGATGGATGTGCAAGCAAGTATCAGGGTTTGGAGGAGGGTGGATGCTGGATGAGTATCTGCCAATGTCTATCAGTGTTTCAATTTTATACCTTTCAGAATAGGCTTTTGGTTGCAAATGATAGAAAGTGCTCTTGGCTAACTTGCAAATGACAGAAACTTCCTTATATGCTAGCTAAATAGCATATAAGGAAGTTAGCAGGTAGGTCTTACAGAATTAACAATTTTGAGAAAGACCTTCAGAAATTAGGTTGTAATGAAGAGGGTCTAAACTGCAGAAGATAACCTCCAAGATGATGCTATAGGAACAAATGAAATAGGATGCTACCACTGGAACCCACAACCATCAAACTCATCACTTCTTTTCTGCTACCCTGAGTGATATCTAACTGTTCCTGTGACTTTGTGTAATACTCTCTAATACTTCAGCTGGTGAAGCCTGTGTCATGTACCCTAAGCCCAACTGCCAGGATATTTAGTTAGAGAAATGTTGGTTCCCATGGCCTCTTAGTAGTAGGTGGTAGTTCCAACAAGGATCACAGAGAGGAGACTTCCTCAACATAGAACAGGGGTGGGATGCTGGACGGCTTGAAATTAACAAGGGTCCACTGTCAGCCTCCTACCTACTGTGCCTCCTCACCCACTCACCTTTTTATTTAATGCCGTTGGATTCATCTTTGTAGATTGAGGTCTGATATCACTCCCTTGGCTCAATATCTTCATTACTGGTAGAATTAAAAGTATCTTTTTTTTTTTTCTAATATGGTAACACCAATCTACTTCTCCAACCATTTTTTTCAACTGCTACTCTGCACATATCCTATTTTCCAAACGAACCGAACTTCTTGATATATGTCACATTATCAAAAGTACTCTGTTTCACATAGGTTGCCTCCTATCATTGCAATCATTCATTCATACACTCAATTCCTTCGATGATTATTTACTGAACTGAGTATGACCCAGTACACAGGCACTGGTCATACAAAGATGGCAAGGCATTATCTCCTTTTCGAAGGAGGTCATGGTAAAAGTAGTAAAGAATTATAATATGATAGGACAAGCTAGGATAGAATAGAATATTATGTAACATAAATTATATTTGCTACAAATGATGTTGCTACAAAGTAAATTGTGAACATAGGATAAGAAATATCTAAGTTTGTCACAGAGAGGGGGCATTTAAAGAAGATTTCCCTAAGAAAGGAATATTTTGCTAAGCTTTGAAAGTTAAGTCATTTGCTAGTCTTCCAGAAGGGGAAGCAAGTAGGGAGGTGACTATTAAGTGAAGTCAGGAGCAGGGCATTATGTAGTGAAGTATGAGAAACGATGAGTAGACTAATATTGCAGAAATTCCCAGGTGGAGTCAGATTAGGGGTAGACAGCCATGGAAAATGCACCTAGACTAGGAGGCAAAGGCCTGACTGATGAAGAGTTTTGTGAGTTATAGATAAGAAATTCAATTTTGTTCCAGAGGGGGAGGGAGAGAGGGAGAGAGAACCAATGAAGGCTATAACAGTACCTTCTTGACTCTCCCTGTTTCTAATTTCACTGCTATTGTATCTTATCTTGCAAATGCTGTGCAGCCAGACAGATCTTTCTACCAAGGTAATATAATCATATTACTATCCATGAGAGTGGGGTGCAAAGTTGGAACCAGTAATATATATATATATATATATATATATATATATATATATATATAATGATTCTTAATAAGAATAATATTCTTAATAAGAATATTAAGGAATCATTAAAAATCCAACAGGCAAATAGGTCCCTAAGACCTAGTGCTCTAAAAACCTCATGCTACCTTAGTGAAAAGTCCGCCTCCACCACTAAAATAATGCACATTACTTCCATATAATGAACATAAATAAATTATAGCTTTTACCCCACTGTATACTCAGCACTCAGCATGTTGCTAAGCATAAAGCATACAGCAAGTAATCAAGATAATGTCTGATAAATGGATAAAAGAATTCCAGAGTGAAAGACAAAACGAGCTAATGCCATCCTCACTTCCTTTCGTGGATGGATTAGTTCTGAGTTGTAATACTGTAGCAACAGCTCTATATCCTTTAGACTTTGGTACTCAGCATGAAATTCCTTGCTCCACCACCCTATTCTTTAACTCCTCAAGCTTTGAAAGTCCTAGAGATTTACACTGGAAGAACTGAGAAGCATAGCCATGAAGTCTCTGAGGCATTTATGTGTATAAATAAAGAAAAGTTACTGAAAGCCCACCAAAGGCTTGCACTCCTTCAATAGTACAGAACTGTAGTTTCCCATTAGGGCTACAGTTCCCAGTCCAAGGGTGGTCCTGTGACTGTTTTGTCCAATGGAGTAGAAACAGAATTAATGTATGCCACCTTCAGGACCAGCCTATAAGAACTTTCTTTAGGACCCTCATTTCTCTTCTTTAAACTGATCTTTGGAGCCAAGTTTTGAAGATGGTAGAGCCTATGTCAGCCTAGGTCTCTGAATGACTGCATGGAGTACATTCCCATTCCCTTCATCATCATCCTCTACCACACTGCTAATTGGGTTTTACATGAGTGGAAAATAAAACTCTCTTCTGGTAAGCTCCTGAGATTTTAGAGCATATCTGGTACAGCAAACATCATCACCCTAACTGGTACAGCATCCATGCATACATGTGTATGTATTAAAATACAGGGAACTGAGCGGGGAATATTAGAGAGGGAGACAAACCATGAGAGATTCCTAACTCTGGGAAACAAAGGGTTACAGAAGGGAAGGTGGGGTGGGGTGGGGTAACTGGGTGATGGGCATTGGGGAGGGCACTTGATGGGATGAGCACTGGGTGTTATACTATATGTTGGCAAACTGAACCTAAATAAAAACAAATAAAAAAGAATAAAATTTCCTTGTAATATGTAAAGGAAAAGAAAAAATACATATCAGTGCAAAATCCAATTTTATACAGAATCAAAAACAAAATGGGGATAGAGCCAGAAGTAAGACCATTTCATCCCTGAATGTGGAAAATCTTTCATTTTAAAATTTAATTTGAATGTCTTAAATCAGTAATTAAGCAGGTACTCGTATTGTTATTTGATGTATAATGGTCAGTATGTGTCAAGACAGAGACCAAGGGAAAAAAATGGAGTTTGATAAAAGAGCTGGAAAGCAAAAAGGATAAAATGAATAGGATCAGAAACGATTTTCTGGTAAAGTTCATAATTTTTTAAACAACTGATTTAGAAATAAACACTTATTATGATTGGTTAGACTTCAAATAAAGAAATCTAGGATTTATATAATTTTAGGATTATATGTAAGAAACATAACTTAGAAATAATGAGAAATACATTATGATTATGTCACTGGATCTTGTCAAGCTTCAGATTGCTAATGCCCCACGCTTTAAGAAGATCTCGTCTGCTAAAAATGTCATGTAGGGACATCAAATGGCTTGCTCTATATTTCTAAACATTCTAGGGCCAGCCTAAGAAGGAAGGCATGTGCATTTTGTGCATTTCATGTGGCTTCTTACCTCTCCCTCTTTGCTTTTCTTTATTCTAGCTTTATTATTTACCACAACAAAGGGAAAATAAAATGAAAGAAGATATGAGTTATGATAGAACATTGACTTTTTTAATGAGCATGGCACTGTGATATGCATTTGAATTTTGGGTGCTGTTACTTTTGCTGGACTATAAATCAAGTTTTCAATACTCTGCTTGTAAAAATGTAACTTGGGATAATCTTTTTTGGAATTCAAGAGGCTTTAAAAAAGAAATAAAGCACATGGAGTGCCTGAGTAGCTCAGTTGGTTAATTGTCTGCCTTCATTCAGCTCAAGTCATGATCCTGGGGTCCTGGGATCAAGCCCCACACTGCACTCCTTGCTCAGCAGGGAGTCTACTTCTCCCTCTCCCCCCTTCCACTACCCTCTTGTGCTCTCTCAATGTGTGCTCTCTCTCTCTCAAATAAATTTTTAAAATCTATAAATAAATAAATAAATAAATAAATAAATAAATAAATAAATCATACAGAAACTTCCACTTCCTATTAAATACAGAAAGTGCAAGAAACCATTGTTTCACTCTGTCAAAAAGAATAAGCCACATGAACTATGAAATCACCAATTTTTAATCACCCCCATAAGAGATTTAATGAAAAACAAACCTAAGTGAACTATATTTCATAAAGTAATTAGCCCTTTTCATGAGAGAAGAAATATACATATGTTTTCATCTTTCATGTAATAATGGGGAAAAAAAAGAATTTACCAAAGGCAGGTATAAGGAAAGCCAAGACAAACGCCTCAAAAACTTTTATGGTTTCATGTGGGCTAGAATAATGGATTTGAATCCGTAAGAGTCCCAGACAAAGAGTGTGTTATAAAGTCAATACTTTATCAAGACCAAAACTAAAATAAAGAAAAAGAGATTTGTGGGACACTATAATGTATTAAAGTATAAGTCCCAAAAGTAGAAGAGAGAAGGATGCAGAAGAAATATTTGAAAAGAAAATGGCCAAGATTTTCTGTAAATTCATTAAGGATGTCAATGCATACCTCCAAGAGGCTCATTAAACTTCAAGATGAGCACACTTAAACACAGTATAGTTAAACTCCTAAAATTCAAAACTAAAGAGAAATATTAAAAAGAAGAGGAGGAAAAAAACATATTACACACAGGAGAACCGCAATGAAAATGACAACAGACTTGTTATGAGAAATGATGGTGGCCATAATGCAATGGAACAACATATTTAAAGTAAAGACATAAAAGTGATTAACTATTGACCAAAATTTGTATATCTAACAAAAAATTACTTTCAAATGTGAAGGCAGACACTTATCTGATGTTTGTGAAAATCTCAAATAGTATAGTCACTTTGGAAACAGTTTGGTAGTTCCTGAGAAAGTTAAACATTAGTTTAAAATATGGCCCAGAAATTCTATTACTAGGTGTTTACTCAAGAGAAATGAAGACATATGTTGGTATAAAGGCATGTATGCAAATGTTCATAGTAGCATTATTAAAACAGTGAAAAATTAGAAACAATATAAATGTCTATCAGCTGGTTAATGGATAATCAAAATGTAGTATAGTCATATAATAAAATATATATTATTCACCTGTAGAAAGGAATGAGTGAACTACTGACATGCTATAACATCATTAAGCCTCACAAACATTTGCTAAATGTAAGGAAGCAAAAGATCACATGCATGATTTCATTTATATGAAATGTCCTTAAAAATAGATTAATGATTGCCTGCAGGTGTGGGTGAAAAGGGCGCTGTCTGTAAGCATAAAGAAACTTTTGGGGGGGAATGAAAACATTCTAAAACTGGATTTGGGTGATGGTTGTACAACCCTAAAAGCTTACTAATAATCACTGAATTGTACATTTAAGATAGATGAGTTTTATGGAATGTAATTTATGCCTCCATAAAGTTGTTAAACAATATGAAGACAAAATAAAGCAAAACATATTCAACAATAAAAAAGAATTAAAGAACTTATCCACTACTCATCTGAGCTACTAGAAATGATAAATAATATTCTTTCTATTGAAGGGAAGTAATCCCCAGTGGAAACCTAGATTGACAGAAAAGGATGAAAAAATACTAGAGGAGTAAATTTATGGGTAAATATACAAGACCTTTATATTATATTTATTTTAAAGTTCTTTTTTTTAAAGGTTTTATTATTTATTCATGAGACACACACACACACACACACACACACACACACACACACACACACACACAGAGGCAGCAACACAGGCAGAAGAAGAAGCAGGCTCCATGCAGGGAGCCTGATGTGGGACTTGATCCTGGGTGTCCAGGATCAGGCCCTGGGCTGAAGGCAGCACTAAACCGCTGAGCCACCCGGGCTGCCCTATTTTAAAATTCTTTAAAGGATGATTCATTATTTAAAGTAATATAACAATAATGAATTGTAGGGTTTACAGCATATGCAGAAGTTAATTCTATGACAAGAGTACAATGATTGAGTAGGTGAGAAAGGAATTATGTTGTAATGTTCTTACTTTGTGAAGTAATATAATATTATTGAAAGTAGACTGTGATATACTAAAGATGCATATTGTAGTCTCTACAATACAATCATCAAAAATAACACAAGGAGGACTAGCTAAAAAGTCCACAGAAAGGGATCAAATGGAATACTAAAAAAATAATTGATTTATCCAAGAGATGGAAGTAAAGGAGAACCAGAGTAACACACACCAGATGGAACAAATAGAAGACAAATGCCAAGATGGTATACTTAAACACAACCATATTGATAATCACCTTAAATGTGACTGGATTATAAACCCTTAAATTATAAGGTAGAAAACATCACACTAGATAAGAAAGCAAGAATCTTTATATCTATATTCATACATGTGTGTATGAAACTTATTTTAAATCTAAAGACACAGACTACTTAAAAGTAAAAGATTAGAAAAATATAAACTATGCAAATAGTAAGTTTAAGAAACTTGGGTGTGTCTATATTAGTATCCCATAAAATAGACTTTAAGATAAAGAGAACTAACAGAGATGGGGATATAAGAATAGATATTTTATCATTTTAAAATCAAGAGAATATAAACTTTTCTTTGTCTCTGTCTTTATTTTATTTTTTTATTTTTTATTTTTTTTGTCTCTGTCTTTAAATATCTTAACTCAGCCTGCCCTTTTCTTTTCTTATGTTTCTGGGATAAAAAAAGATTACATTCAAGAAAAATATAATAATCTTAGTTATGAATGTAGTTAATAACAAAAATTCAAAATATGTGAAGCAGGATTTGATCAAAATAAAGGGAGAAATACAGATCTACAATTATGGTTGGATATCTTACAATAGAAATTAGTAGAAAATTAATTCAGGAATTAATGGAGATTAGTAGAAAAAATAAAATCCTCTCAAATTAAAAAAGAAAAAAATTAGTAGAGATAAAGAACATTGAATGACTTCACAAACCAATTTGACCTAATTGACATTTATAGAACGCTGTATGCAACAACTGCAGAAATACACATTCTTTTCAGATGTACATAGAACATTCCCCATGACAGACTATATGGTGCATTATAAAACAAATATCACAAAGTTGAAAAGGATCAAAATCACATAGATCACAAGTTCTCAAAATATGGTCCTGGGACCCTGTAGGGGTATTCAAAGTATTGACACATAATTTTTCTTTTATTCTCATTTTCTCATGAGTGTATAGTGGAGTTTTCCAAGAGGCTGACTGACTTGTGATACCACAACAGATTGTATGAAGAAGTGTGAAAATCCAGTTGTTTTCCACTAAGTAAGGCATTAAAGAGGTTTACAAAAAAATAGAAGTCAATCTCACTCTGTTCACTTTTTCTTTTTTGTTTTGGAAAATATAATTATTTTTCATAAAAATGTTATTTACATTAAAATGTTATTTTTAAATGACTTAGTAAATATTTTTAAACTTCTGTTTTAATATATAATAGGACAAATATAAATAGACATAACACACATAAATGAAAGTTCTTTGGGATCTTCCATAATTTTTAGGAGTATAAGGACGGTGAGACCAAAAATTGTGATAAGCACTGATATGGAATATATTCCCTGAACACAATGTAATTAAATTAGAAGTCAATAAAAATAAGACATGTAAAAACTCCTAAGTATTTGGAAATAAGACAATACTCTTATGAATAATTATTCAAAGAAGAAATGTAATGGAAAATTTATAAAAAAAGATTTTAAACCAAATGATAGTGACACAATATAGCAAAATTTGTGGGATATAGCTAAGGCAGTACTTAGAGGGAAATATATGGCTTTAAATGCCTATATTGAAAAGAACAGTAAAATTAATAAACTAAGCACCAATTTTGCAAAAGACCATTCAGAAAATAGAGTGGGAAGGAATACTGGCCAACTCATTTTATGAGGGCAGCATAATCTTGATGCCAAAGATTGTAAAGACGTTAAAGCAAATATGCATAATATTTTATTGATAATATGTTTAGAAATCTCTTATAAATATTTATGTGTAAGAATTCTAATACTAAAAATATATGTCCAACCATTAGGGACCATTTAAATAAATTATGACCAATTTATAGGGTGAGACATTATGCATCTATTAAAAGTATGTTCTCAAGGGAATTTATGACGCAGGAAAAGACTAAGTAAAAAAATGTAGTCTGATCCCATTACTATATATAATATACCTACATAGAAAATTTTTGGAAAAAAAAAAAAGAAAAATTTTGGAGAGAAATGCACCAAAACATTACCAGTGCCTAACTCTAGATTGGAGGGATTGCTAGTAATTTTGTTTTCATCTTTTATTTTGCTGTATTTTCCAAATCCTCTGTGATATAAACAGGCCACTTTAACAATAGGAAAAAACTCCAATCACTTGTTTAAGCAAAAATTTGGATAATGCATTATACCATAATTCACAAAATGATATTTCTCTGAAGAACCTTTGAAATCAATCAGTTTTATGTCTGCATTTTATAGACAGGAAATTGAGTTCTCCCTCCTGGGTGGACATATGTAATTTGTACATCAGGTCATGCATCAAGTCAGTGATAGAATCAAATCTAGAATCTGGATCCCCCTCCTCCCAATACCATGCCTCTCACTTTAGGGCACAATGTGAAGAAACTGACATTGTTGTCAGGTATACAGTGTAATCTGATATAATCATTGGTCTTTGGCCTGTGATACCAGGAGATTGATTCTGGTTTATACTGTAAGTTCAAACGTCAAATATTTAAACTTATGCTTACAAGTATATTATTAACCAACAAAAATGTAAGGGATAAGTAACTTTTATATAAAATTTTATATTTTATAAGGGAATAGATTATTCCTATCTAAATTTTAATATTTTTCCATGTTACCTAAAATATTCCAATTCACTAAAATCTCAAGATAAGACATTATAATTAGAATTGTCAACTGCACAAAAAGAGCTGAATAGTCTATCAAAGAATTCTGCCAAAAGAAAAAAAAAAGAAAAAAAAAACCCAATCAGTGTTCAAAGTGTCTAAGTTTCACTCAATGAAAGGTTCACTTAAAGATCATTCCTGCATCCAGAATTTGGATTGACTCAGTAAGAGATGTCTGTTGAATAAAAACTTTTTAAAAGAACAGAAGGTATATATCTCTTTTTTGGCATATGAATGAGTAAATTGAATCTGTGTGAGAATGAAAAATCAAGACCTTTTATTGTTCAAAGTCTGAAGAGGACAGCTTGGCTATTTGTAAGACCTGAACAGAATACTGTATTGTGATTTAAACCAAAGCAGCCATCATTTTCAACCACAAAGAGTAGATTTCCACAGACAGCACATCTAGTAAAGCAACTGAAAAAATGTTTGTATGACTTTCTGCTTTGAGGAAATTAACCAATTTGTAGTGAATCTAAGGTGACTGACCCAGTTTCAGTAGACAATGAGAGAATGCTTTTTAATTCTTTAAGTATCTAATAAAAGGAGAAAAGAAATCCACATTCAATGGCAGGATTAGTATGTCAGATCACATTCTCCATGATATGATTGGATAAAAGAGGCTGATGTCTATGTCTTCTGTCCTCAAACAGTTATTAAGTGAAATAAGAATCCTAAGTGACAGCTAGATTTTCTCTCAGGTTCAGGGAACATCTTTTGGGGCAATGGGCTCTGGGACTTCTTTCTATTCCGAGCCTGTTTTGAGGGGCTTCCCTGCTTCCCCACTGGTTCTGAAGCCCCACTCAGTACCCTTCACACACCCAAAAAGCTTTTTCCTGTCATATCTGACCCTGTCTTCATAAGCCTTTATCATTCAGTCAACATCTACTTGTAAGCACATTGGCCTGGGAATCAGGGTGCAGATTTAGTCTCTGTTTTGCTCCCTATGCTTGGCTTGAATGCCAAGTTATTTACTACCTCTAGCCTTTCATTTCCTCAACTGTTAGATGAGTGGGTTGGGTGAGGCAGGAAGAGCAACTTGGAGTGCCCTGTTGAGACAGATTCTGAGGTTGTTTCCAGAGCTCTCACAAAAGAACATTCAATCAGCAATGTCAGCCAGTGATGTAGAGGAGAATGGTGACAACAAGCCGTCCAATCTGAAATGCACGGTGTTGAGTGACACCTAAGTAAGAGTAATTCTCCCCAAATTATTGCCACTATTCTCTCTCCCTTACTACAGATAATTGAAGACTGTCTATCCCATATCCCAATATTGCTTGCTACCCACCATTAGGTATACTGACATTGCATTTACATTGTAAAGGCAAATATTGTGAATTCTATTTCACAATAAGAAAATTCAGTCAGAAAGTGAGCCATTTTCTCCAAACTGTACAGTAAACCCAGAACAATCACTAAATTTAGGAACATTCTTTCACTAATAAAAATCTTATGCATCATATTTACTTGTTTCACAGCTTGTATTATATATACCATGTGCAAGTACTGGATGAGCTGCTAACAAGGGGAGAGAAAGAAGAGAGGCAGGAAGAATAACTAAGGATTCCCAGTCTCAGTAAGTTTTAAATCTAGTAGGCAAGAGATATCCACAGATGGCAGAGGTCAACACACAGATGCCCATCTCAGAAGATGACAGCACTCTTCACACTGGAGTCCTCCTTGCTTCTTCTCTCCCTCATCCACATCCAAACCATATGCAAATCCTGTTGATGGAACCTTCAAAGTCTATCTCAACTCTAACCGTTCTTGCCTCTTCCACCCCTAACACCCTGGTTCAAACCATTATCTTCTCTCACATGGGCCAATGTCAGAGCCTCCGGACTAGTCTCCTGGCTTTCCCTCTGGTTCTAATACAGTCTATTCCATACAGAGGCCAGAAATACATACCTTTACAGAAGCCAATCAGTTCATGCCATTCCCTACTCTCACCTCCCAATAACATCCTACTACACTGAGGACAAGATCCGAACCTTCATCATGGTCTAAAGAACTTACCTCATCTGTTCCTTGCCCCCACTTGAGCTGATTTTCCACTCCTCTGCTCCTTCTTTACTATGTTCCAGCCATTAAGATGTTCTTGCTGTTGCTTTAACCCACCAAGCATATTCCTTACCCCAGGGCCCTTGTACTGTTGCTTGCTTGGCATGAATGCAAACCTCCAGACCTTCACATGACTCCTTCACTTCATTCAGGCCTGTCTTTGAATGTCACCTCTTCAGAGGGGCTTACCATCCTGTCTAAAATAGCATCGCCCCATTCTCTAACACCTTATCCTGCTTTATTTTTCCCAGGTGCACTTAATACCACCCACCACATCATGCATCATACTTCTTTTTACTGGTCTCTCCATTAGTATGTAAAATCTATGAGGGCAGGAACATGAAAGGTTGCATTCACTGCTGCAGGCCCCGCATCTATAATAGTGGGTGGCATGCACGTAGTAGTTCATCAACAAATACCTGTTCAACAAATGAATGAATGTAGGAAATAGCTAGAAATTGGGAGAAAAACCTGATACTGAACAACATCAAGGAGCATTATATTATAGTGTGTGTCCCCACTTTTAGATTATCTGCCAGTGCAATGTTGATGTTAAAAGATTTTTCTCGGTTTGAGAGGTGAGCAGCCTAGACAGAGAGGTATGATCACTGCATATAGTTCTAATCTTGCACGTAGAACCTGTTAATTATCTAGCACTCTAGTCAAAGTGTTTCAAGCCTGGAACGTGTCTTGCTATGGTGGAGTGCTGACACCATAAGGGCAGCTTGTATGGACATTTCATTTTGATTCTATTCTGAGATAGAATTCTGTTCTAAGACAGCAGGGATACGAAGGAAGCCACGTCCTTGAAAGTCCCTCGCATACCAATGCTCCACACTCCAAGAGGCTTTATCTTCTTGTTGCAGCTCTCACAAGATACACAGGTGAGAAATTTAATAGCTCTTCTAGTAAACAGCACATACTGCCAAGCTGGCAAAATAGGCTACCTCACAGACAGGAAAATAAGTGATTTAGTGGGACCCAGAGAATAAGTATCTTTGGCAATGATGGATGAACAAAACAAAATACACCTGCATGTGGTCGTGGATGGTTCAGGGAGTTGATGGCGCAGATTGTTTTTGTTTATTTTTATAATTAGGGAGGGGGTGGGTAGGAAGCCAGGAAATTGAGAGGAATGACATTTTTCTGCGGCAATCAGCTCTCTAGACTTCCCTTCCTCTGTCCTCAGGAACTCAGTGTACTTGGGATGTTCTTTGTGCTTTATCTCCTCTCCCTGTTGCTGTTTTTTTTGTTTTGTTTTGTTTTGTTTTTAAGATTTATTTATTTATTTGAGAGAGAAGAGAGAAAGTTCATAAGTAGCAAAGTCCATGCTAAGCGTGGAGCCCAACATGGGGCTCCCTCTCAGGACCCCAAGATCATGACCTAAGCTGAATCCAGGAGTCAGATGCTCAGCTGACTATGCCACCCAGGTGCCCTTCCTCTCCCTGTTTAATGCTAGCTTCTAGAAAAGGTTAAACACTCCCGATAACACTGTAACTAAATGACTTTTATCTTTAAAATAAGGTTATCCATTTCAGATTATAACTGGATTTCAACAAGCTCCCACTAAGCATAAGCCATGAGCATAAAGGTATACATTAAGGTGTACCATTAGGGTATTCCCTAGTGGAAGAAGGAAATTCTAGAGTAGGCCCCTACTGCGATCTCTGAAACCACAATAACTAGCCAGTCATTGTCTCTGTTCATAGGAAGGCTTGAATTGATGAATGTCCAAAGCCAGCTGATCTATAATAATCTAACATAATATTGCTTTAACCAGGGTGCTATAAATTCATAGCTTAATGTAAAAAATGATGGGTTAATCGATGGGATAAAGAGGAGGGAATGATTATTTGTACCAAAATCTCTAAGAATGGCTTATTTCCCTCCATCTCAGCCCATTCTTCTCCTCTGAGGACTGATTTCAGGGGCCGAGGGGCCGAACAGGAAAGTTACGTCATCAGGATGAATGGGCTCAATCAGCCTCTCCCCTTGGCTGAAGTATCTGATGGTCTCCAACAGGCCTCCCTGAGCTCCTATAAACGCCATTCCAAACCTGAAACTCCCCCTAGAATATTAGATAGAATATTCTCAAAACTGTGACTCAAACATTCATTATGCTCTATAACTTCGTGGAATTCATCCAAGTAAAATTCCCCTGGGAGATCCAGGCTCTGGGCCAGGAACAGGAAGTTGTCAGGGTAACATAGGGACATGGAGTACCTTGGAGGGATCAGAGAAAAAGTGGAGCTCTGTCTGACAAGGAAGAAGACTTCTGAAAACAAGAGTCACCCACTCCACATCTGAAACCTTCAGCCATAATTCGTTCTTGGGGAGGGCATTCTGAAAGCCCTCCAGACCAGGATATACAGATAGTGCATCTGTAGTAGGAGCAAGGGGAGGCTGACAGGTCCCTCACAGAGAACCCTTAGTAAATGAACTCCAGCCACTAGGGCAAGGTTCTCCATTAACTTGACAAAAACTTTGGGGCACCTAGGTGGCTCACTGGCTGAGTATCTGCCTTTGGCTTAGGTCATGGTTGTGGGGTCCTGGGATTGAGTCCCACAGCAGGCTCTCCACAGGGAACCTGCTTCTCCCTCTGTCTATATCTCTGCCTCTTTCTGTGTCTCTGATAAATAAATAAAATCTTTAAACAAACAAAACTTGATAAAAACTTCACCTCAAATAAAGAGAAATCTCCTTTTTGCATAAGGTGAGGACAAGTGTTTCGCTCTAACCCAGGCTTGGCTTAGAATTTGTTACAGTTTATAAAGGACATTTATAAATGTCCCTATTTAACCTCATAGTTAATACCTGAGAGTAAACATTAGGATGAAATGTGAGGTTTATTCAATACCTACTGCTTAACCGATTAATACTCATTTCAACTCTTTTTAAAGAGAAAAAGTATGGAAACTTTCCCAGGACAGTGTTTAATTTCCCAGGTGGCAAAGAAGGAAACACTGATTTATTTAAAGAGAACAGCAGTTGCTTGCATGAATTTGGAGCATGATAAATGGGAATTTTATATACATAATTATATACACAAGAAGTCTCTTTCCATGTTACCAGACCTTGAAACTTAAATTGCGTCGATAAATGACATTTTCAAGACCCATGGAATTTTCTTCTCATTCCTCATACAGACTTTCATTCTGGGAGTCATAAGCCCTAGTTTGCTTTCTCAGGATCTAGACATCTTTTGTTTGATGTAGGATCTAAACCAAGATACATTTTGTACAATTGAGAAGTGCAGTTTTCCAGCAGTTAAGTTTGCTTCTAAATGTCAGTCACTTTTATCCTGCAGTCTGTTATTAAAGATTTTAAGTGTTGAGAATGTGAGCACAGGCCACATTTGCACACGTGCATTTTGTATATTGTCTCTGTGTGTGTAGATTCACAGTCTTATAGTTGGAAGTGACCTTAAACTGCATGCAGAGCAGAGGTTTTCAATCCTGGCTATTTAGCAGAATCACCTTAGTAGAGCTTTGAAAAGTCCTGATCATCAAATTAGTGAAACTCAAATAAAGGCTGTTGTCTTCTAGTTGCCATTATGATTCCAACGTCGGTTTCTTGGCTTTGATGTGGCCACAGGAAAAGCTGGGTCTTCACTATATTTGCAACTTCATGTGAGTCTATAATCATTTCAAAATAAAAGGTTAAAAAGTCCTGAAACACAGGTCATATGCTGGACCATTTGAACCAGAAGTTCTTGGCGTGAGACCCTGGAATCAGCCTTTTTTCAAATCCTTCCAGGTGATTGCAAAGTGAGGCCAATGTAGAGTCACTGATCTTTTCCATCTACTTACCTGATGACTATGTATTTTACAGTCTCCGCACACATTGCTTACCAGTTTAATAGTAAAAACACACATTTCAGTTACTGAAAAAAAATATTTATTATGAGCTTACTAATATTCTAGGAAATATATGTTTTAGGCAGAATGCTTTGTTAATTTTGTAAATAATTCCAAAACTGTGTTTGAATAGACATTAGTTCACCCAAAAGATTTCTCAGCAATTGTTCACAGTGGCAGGAATGGACATATTATTATGGCATTAAGACTTAAATAATTACCATTGTAAATAAAAATACGGACACTTTTCCACAATGAAAGCTGGTCAAAAATAAAAGAATAATCTATTTGTTGCTTAATAGATACCTACTGAACTTTAAAACTTTTGCAATGCACAACTCGAATTTGTCTCCCCAAATAATAAAGAAAGGCAAAAGACCTTACTTAGGTATCAGCCTGAAATGAAGGCCAATTTGCCATAAAATGTATTTCTCAATCTAAAATTCTACAGCTCTGGTATTGAGTGCTGTGTATCAGCCCTATATGATGTTAGTTATTAAAAGACTCTCAGGAAATCGTCTTCATACATCCATATGCATGCAAAAAAAAAAAAAAGGAAAGTTGCAAAATGAGGGAAGTTCATCATTAGGGCATTGCTTCCTTCATTGGCAAAATAAAGCATATTTCAAATGCTGAAGCCTTCCATGGTCAGGAAACCCACAGAGGTTTCTTAAGAGACTAAATTGGTCACATAGCTCCCACTCATCACTGGCTAAAAATATGTGTCCAATAGGGCTCTCCACAAGTAATAAGTAAGTCCTCCACATGAGAATAAATGGGAAGCAAGACTGCTGCAGAGGAATACGGTGAAAAATGAAAATGAAAAAAAGAAAAATTCTCTTTCCACGATAATAACTGCCACTGCATGTCCACATATATAATTAGATAGGTAAGCAATGTAAAAGAAAACTAATATCTAATAATTTGTACTTTACCTTAACCTATTGCTTACATTAACCTCAATCACCAAACAAGCCTAAAGATAGTGACTCTGTTAGATTACCACGGGAATAGGGCCTGCTATTTTTTTTTTTTAAGAACGAGTAATATTTTTACAAGTTCTCAGAAAGGCCAATTTAGGAATAACACAGAAAATATGGTAACCAGTTCAAAGGTATATTAAATGGAGTGCTTTCACTTATATTCATACCTTCTTAGCTCAATTTTGTATCTGATCTCTTTTTCTAGTTACCATTAAACTAGAAGGGCAGCCAAATCTTCTAGGCCCATGATCATAAACAACATCTGTGGGGACCAAGCACATAATGAAATAAGCAGAAAAACATGAAAAAAAACCCACATTATAGGGTCTGTGGTGAACAGGTATAGTGGGGGAATACATAATTGTTTGTTTTTTCATTTTTTAAAGATTAACTTATCTGAGAGAGAGAGAGAGATTGCATTTGGAATTGGGGTGCAGAGGGAGAGAGAGAATCTTCAAGCAGACTCTCTGTTGAATGCAGAGCTTGACTGTGATGGGGTAGGGAGGAGGGGGGCTCGATCCTACCACCCTGATATCATGACCTGAGCTAAAACCAAGAGCCTGACACTTAACTGACTGAGCCACACAGGCACTCCCAATTTTTTAATTGATATACAATTAACATATAACATTATATTAGTTTCAGGTGTACAACATAATGATTTGCTATCTGTGTATATTGCACAATGATCACAATAAGTCTAGTTAAGCATTCACCACCACTCATACCTACAATTATTTTCTTGTGATGAGAACTCTTTTTTTTAAGTTTTAATTTAAAATCTAGTTAGCCTACAGTGTAATATTAGTTTCAGGTGTACAATACAACATACAGGTGTTCCATACAACAGCTAGTGCTAATCACAAGTGCACTCCTTCATCCTTGTCACCTATTTAATCTCCCCACTGGTAACCATCAGCTTGTTCTACACAGTTAAGAGTGTTTCTTGGTTTGCTTCTCTATTTTTTACCCTTCGCTCATTTGTTTCTTAAATTCCACATATGAGTGAAATCATATGGTATTTATATTTCCCTGACTGACTTACTTCACTTAGCCTAATATTCTCTAGCTCCAGCCATTTTCATCGCAAATAGCAAGATTTGATTCTATTTTTATGGCTGAGTAATATTCCGTTGTATGTATGTATATATCACATCTTCTTTATCCATTCATCAGTCAGTGGACAGTTGTGTTGCTTCTATAATTGGGCTATTGTAGATAATGCTGCTCTAAAGTGATGAGAACTTTTAAGATCTTCCCTGTTAGCAACCCTCAAGTATACAATACGGTTATTAACTGTAGTCACCACAGGCTTGCTATTTTTTAAAAAAAATTTTTTTTAATTTATTTATGATAGTCATACACACAGAGAGAGAGAGAAAGAGGCAGAGACATAGGCAGAGGGAGAAGCAAGCTCCATGCACTGGGAGCTTGACGTGGGACTCGATCCCGGGTCTCCAGGATCGCGCCCTGGGCCAAAGGCAGGCACTAAACCGCTGTGCCACCCAGGGATCCCCCAGGCTTGCTATTTTTAACTGAGATCTTCGACCATATATATACATCCATACTTCTCAGATTTTATTGTGCCCAAATTCACCTGAGGGTCTTGTAAAATGCAGAATCTGGGTCAGTAGGTCTAGAGTAGAACCGAAATTCTACATTTCTAACAACTCCTGGGGGCTGTGACTGTTGCTGCTCCAAGACCATGTGTGGAGCAGCCAAACACTACAGCCTCTAATGTGGGCAGCCAACAGGCTATGCCATGCTACCGTGTCACTAGAGTCACCAGGTGAACATTGTGGTCACCCTAAACTATCTCATCACAACCACTCTCACAGAGACCGTGTCTTTGTGACAGTAGCATCAGTAATTATATCACGAGAAGTAGGCAGTGTAGGACGCCTGGGTGGCTCAGTGGTTGAGCATCTGCCTTCGGCTCAGGGCGTGATCCCAGGAGTACAAGTCCCACATCGGGCTCCCTGCCTGGAGCCTGCTTCTCCGTCTGCCTGTGTTTCTGACTCCCTCTGTATCTCTCATGAATAAATAAAATCTTAAAAAAAAAAAAAAAAAAAAAAAAAAAACAAGAAGTAAGCAGAGTGGCATAAGATGATAAAGCTAGCCCAGGTTCTTTTTGTCTTTAAATAACTTTAGATCTGTTTCATTTCCTCGTGTTGCCAAATTAAGAAGTGTATCCTTTTAAAAGTATAAATAGAAACAGGAATCTAAAATTATGGATTATTCAAAATCTTCTTGAAGTTTTCATAGAATTCTGTGCCTTGATTTCTTATGTTTTAGTGCCTTAGGATGAGATATCCTATTCCTGGCTCAAAACAAACAAAAAGTAATGCTTTATGACTTGTAGAATTGGCCTAATAATGTAATTATTATCTCTTTATTATGCCACAAATAGGTCTACTAACCATTACAAAAGAAATTTGAAAGTAAACATATGGCAAAGCACTATACCACTGGTTATTTATTCTGTATCAAAGACTATTTTGAAAATAATAAGATGAAACCTAGAGACTGTCTCTTCCAATAGAAAAGACGTAAAAGCAAGTGGTTCACAGATCCTCATTAAGTTCCAGAAGCCCTGTAGTGGAGGCTTCAGGGTTTAGTAGACACCATTCTGGATTCTGATGGGGGTAGGCTCCATCTCCTGAGTCAACCAGACCTGATGTAGGGCTAGTGGCATCCCTATGCCAGCCCTTGGCATCCTCTTCTATAAGTTAAGAAGCAATGGTGACTATGACCCTATTCCCTCTATGAAGTCATGATAAACCCAAGCTCATTTAGTTCAGATGGTATAGCTTACAATACTTTTAAAAATCACTGATTCTCTGACTAGTTCATACATCACACAAAGCTCAGAGCCATTAACTCAGCTTTGGAAAATCCTTGGTACTATCATTTCCATTGCTCACTGGGTAACCTAAGAAACTCATTGTTTACTTTCAAGAGTTTTCAAGGAAGGCAGAGAAAAAGATGTTGGGCAATGATTCATGACTCAGATAAAGCTTGGTGTGACCTCCAGAGGCCGATCCAAGGAACCTAAGAAAGCCCTTTGGTTAAAGTGCTCAGAAATTAAAGTGGGGAAATAAATGTATTTCCACACTTGGCCTGAGTAGCAAAGGGGCTGGTGTACTGCTCCATTAGGACTGGCTGAGCCCTTTCTTATTAACCCAGCTGGCTGAATCTCCATCCTGCCATCCCTAGAGGGCTGCCTCAGGAAGGGGAAGGTTCAGAGTAGTCTTAACACTAAAACATCTGCCATGAAGACAAAGACATGAGTCATCTTGAAGGTCAGGAAAGGCTCACATGATGGCCCTACTTTCCAATGCACCCTTGGAAACCGAGTCAGCCAATGAGCTACTGACTGAAATAGGATGGATGGCAAGAAGGATCAGAGTTCATGTTCCTATTCACACACCTGCCAGCTCAGTAAACTGACAAATATAAAGGCCAATCTTGATTCATGTTCCTCCTCTGATCTTCTTGTGCCATCTTGGGACACATGAAGTAGCTGTCCTCTCTTACCCTGTTCTTTGGGTCAGATGTGTGCCCTCCTTTAAGCTCAGTGATTCCAGGACCATACTCCATGACACTTGGATTTCATTTGTCTGGAGTGAAGCCCAGATGGTGGTATGTTTTTTTTTTTGGTTTTTTTTTTTTTTTTTTTTTAAGTTTTCTCAAGTGATTCTAATGTGCATCCAAGGTTGAGAAGCTCTTTTCCAGCCCGCTAGAAGTTTCCTGGGGGAAACCACTCCTCCCAGATACAGATGCACTCTGTGTGGTCAGGGAAGAGGCATAGATGGATATGGGCATCCGTGCCGGTCCATGCTCTGGTGGGTTGGAAAAGCTCTGCGAGGGGGATGCTGGCATTCTCAATGTCATTGAGGAGAAAACTGGACTCAGAGAGGGAGGGAAACTTACCAAAGTCCTACAATAAGTATATGGGAGAAATGGAATTCTAACTCAGGGCCTGGCTTTTCACACACCAGTATGCTGTTTCTCTACAATGAACACTTACAGAGGGATACAGATATTGCTTCCTCATAAATTGTCTAAACCAGGTATTTCAAACCCCCTGTGACATGAACGTTGTATTATACCCATCTTACTAAATACAAAAACTGAAACTCAGAGAGGTTAAGGGACTTATTCAAGTTCAACAGCTAGATAATTAAACAGAACTTTCTAGCCTTCCTAATATTTACTTTCTGAGGCCAGTCTTGACCCATTAAGTTCTCCTTATAATTCTGTTGTGATGAACTTGATCCTCCCCTGATATGCAGGCTGGGTATCACCAAGGATTAGGTTATCTCACTGGTAAAGAATAAGTGCAATGGGCTGCCACACCAAGCTGCCACTGCCCAAGACTTGAGGGCCCATCTAGCCACAGGCTAAAGACAGAGTGACAAACTCACCCCACTATACTTGAGTTGGCTTCAGTATGAACACTGAAAGCTCTGAATTCTGGAAACCCCTTTAGTCTTGGGAAAACATGGATGGTTGGTCTTCCTAGCTAAAGACAAACCTCAGGGCAAATAAATAGGAGTTAAGAGGGCTGAACCTGGAGCTTTCCATAAAGAGGAGACACTAGTCAAGCCCTAGAGAAGTATCCACATCTGGCTGTGTATTTAAAATTCAGGTGGAAATGTGGAGGTGGTTCATAAAAAAAACGGTTCATAATTATCACCAAGATAATTTATGGAACGGAAAACAGGTCTTAGCCTCAGGAATTAGTTATTGGCTAGCAACATTGAGTTAATGATTGTAAATATATCATGGTTATAAAACATAAAACATTCATATATTGCTCATTGCACGCCAGGCACTGAGTGCTTTAAAACCCATAATAACCATCTAATCCTTTCAGGAACCCTGTGAGAGAGGCCCTCATGTTCTCTCTGTTTTAGGGACAGGGTTGCAGATGCCCACAGAGGTTGACATGCTCAAGGTCACACAGCTAGTAAGTCTTGAGGCCAGGATGGTTTTAATTGTTTATAAGGATTTTTTAAAACTAGGATACCAAACTTCTGACAGGTGTTAGCAATAAGAATTACAAACTGCCTGGAAAAGGCAGACCACATAAAGAAGAAGTTAAGACAAGGAAAAGTATTCAAAGTAGTCCAGTTTTCACCTTGGCCAGGGCAGGAAGAAACTCGGAATGTCTTAGAGTCACTCCCTACTTCCAGCCAAGATATTATCTTTCCTTCTCCTTACCAGAGGACGCATAGGCTTAATGTGAACTGGAAAAATCTATTCGGTCACCTCAGAACTAATTTTTGTATAAAATCTTTAGTTTATTTTTACAACATGCAAATCAGAGGTACAGACGGAAAATTCAATAATGTTATAATCCTGGTGGTGCCCTAGGTCTGGGATGACATTTATCTAGGCAAAAGCACTTTTGTGGTCCTAGGAATGGTGGTTGTGGCATTTTAAAACCGCATTAGACTCTGCTACAGAAATCCCTTCTTCTACTTTGTAAATCCTATGGGGTAAGAGAGAATTTATCAAGTCAATGACAAATACCCTTCAATGATGACCATACTGTCTATCTGGGGCCTTCTGCTCACGAACTGTCATAAGCACACTTTAGAAGGGCTTCTCTGGGGCAGCTTATTGAGGCAGGGATAGTGGTGGAAGAAGGGAAAATACACCCCTCTCAGTGAAGGAGGGGCCAAGGTCCCTAGGTATCTCCAAGGGCTGGTAAAGGGCCTGGGCTTCTCCCACCCTTGACCTTCTCTAGGTCTTAACTGACATGTCCCCAGTGAAAATGTGAGTATCCGATGCACAGAACATTAGCAGGTACTTTGGGAGAGAAATTTTCACATTTTCCCATCTCTAAAGTGAGGCATTAAACTCAATGAGTGATTCTCAACCTCCCCCATGTATCAGGGATGAGGCCTTTTTGTGACCTACAGATGCCCAGGTTCCCAAGAGATTTGGCTTCAATTGGTTGGGAGTAGGGCCCAGCTATAGCAATTGTTACAGCCCCAGGTGACTTGAATATGCTGCCCCTAGTGGTCCCCATTAGTGGTTCCCAGCCGAGGCTGTACATTAGAACTGCCCGAGAAATTAGGAAAAATCCCAGTGCCCAGGCTAGACGCGCTCAGCCAATGAAATCAGAATCCTCAGGGGGTATACCCAAGAATCAGTATTGTTTAAAGCTTCCAGGTGATTCCAACATGTGCCCAGAGTGAGACATCACCAGGTCAGGTGATGGCCAGGGGTGCCTCACAGCAGGAAAATCCTACTGCGTTAAGAGTCTTGCAGTCCCATCCATGTCTAGTACTCTGTGATTCCTTCTAATGCAGTTGGTTCCCAAATGTGAGCATATCAGAATCACAAGGAGAGCTTGTAAAAACACAGCCTTGTGGGCCCACCCCTCAGGGGTCCTGACTCAGTAGTTCTAGGATAAGGACACAAGAACTAACATTTTCAACAAGTTCTCAAGTGATGCAACTGTCACTCCAGAGGTCACATTGTGCAGACCACTGCTCTAAGACACACTGAGCACTGGGTTTCAACATCATTGAGAACAGAACCCAAGACAAGTCATTTTTGTTGGAGACAAAAAATGAGGTTAAGAAAAACAATTACACAGGGCTGCCTGGATCGGCCCCACAGGCAGTCTGGATGGTTAAGGTGTGATATAGAGACACTAGACATGCAAACGCAAAGCAGATGAGAAGTGAGAAGACAGCAAAGACACACTCCATCTCTGTCCACATTGGGCCTCAGGCCTAGAGCTATTTGCCAGTCAAATCACAGAAGGTAGAAATGTCAGAGCCTGTGCTGATTTCATCAATAATTTCATTCCAATTCTGTCAGAACTCTCCAGTGAATCCGTTTATAATCTTTCAACTATTCATATTTTATGAATTGGGTTATTTATGATAGTTTTCTGGACATATATATTTGGATATATTCAAGCTATGTCTGAACACATAAAAAAGTGCATAATCATTGCTCTAAATGATTTGGGATTCTCAAAAGACAGAACCATTGAGAATGAGGAAAAGGCATATCGCAGAGGATGGATGAGGAGATTGACATGTACTAAGCATCAATTGTGGATGATATATTTGTGTGGCTATATCTTATTTATCAAAAATAGTTTGATAACAGGAGTTACAAAATACAGATGCTAGAGCCCAGGGTCAGAGCTCACAAATCATTAGTCTAAGTTTCTAAAGCTCACAGGAATAAGAGCCAAGATATGAATCTGGGCATGTGTGATTCCAAAGCTCAGGTACATTCCACTAACATATCTCTTGTCCCTTACTCCACACATAGCCTGTACCTTTGTTTCATTTACTCAGAGGCTCTGGAAAATCACTAGCTTTCCTAAATCAAGGCTTCTCAAAATTTCATGTGATGCTAATCCCCAAGGGAGCCTGTTAAAAATGCAAATTATATGGTGGGGCCTATGATTTTGCATTTTCAAACCGGCTCTCAGGTGATGCAAATGCTGCGCCTCCATGAATCATACTTCTTCAAACCAAGGTTTTAGGAGATCTGAGTTGAAAGATAGCTTTATGTAAATGAGAAAGCAGCAACAAACTTCCAAAAGAACTACTGTAAAGTCATTGGCTTAAGAAATGGAGGTTTATTAAGAAATGGAGCAAAAAAAAAAAAAAAAAAAAAAAAAAGAAATGGAGCAGAGGTGGAGCTTACAAGATACAAAAACAGCTGGTTACATTTTGTTTGTAAATGGTCAATCAACTATCTGGTACCAAATAGGCAAATAAACCATAATCTGTATTGGGTTCAATCCAATGCACTTTCGCTTGGCTACAGTGGTGAAGAATCTGGAAAAGTGATTGACTTGTTGATACAAGAGAGAGAAGTACACCCGTGTATGGTTTTAATGTATGTTTTTAAATGCATTAAGTTTGTACAATGGTGGTTGCAGAGAAATGATATAATGACAGGCCTTCCCCTTACTCCCATGTATGTATAAAACTTGACCTGGGTCTTTAGAAAAATAATCCAACCATACATAGCAATAGTGTTTATGTCAAAACATCTGGATGCTCTTTCCATCAAAAAGTGGTTTTAGGCTAGATCTTGTTCCAAACCAGTGGCACTATTTTTCAAACATTTCTGTGCTTCCAGAATTTTTCTATGGATTCCAGCCCTGACATGGTAAAGAGGAAATCGATTTGGCTGCACAGCAGGCCCAGAGTATGAGAAGCGACACCACGAACACTGTCCTGGGGGGAAGGGCAAGACAAAGTTGAACTGCTTGAAATGAGACTGGAAATCAAAGTGAAATAAGCTGAAATCCCTGGGGACAAGAAGCAAGAGGGAGTGACACTGTCAGAGTCTGTAGGAATATAAAGGGCAGGGAAGCTATCTGACAACAGTCAGGTTTTAACTAAGAAATAGCTCTACAGTAGGCTTCAGTTGCACTACCCTGACTTTTAATTCACGTGGAGTTTCCATAGTACCACAAGTCCAGGTGAAAGGTGAAAAATCCAATCAACCAACTATCTTTATTTTTAAACATTTTTAAAGGAAAAAACTAGTTTAACTATTGTGATTATCTGAAATAATGATTGAACAAGCTATTTAGAAGTCATGTTGTGTCGCCTTGGGCTCTTAACTTTACCAAAGAACCTGAAAATAAGTCAAGATCATAGCTAAATAAAATGACCTGTCTAGTGAAAGAAAGATAGCTCTTTTAAATTCAGAAAACTAACACTTTTTTAGAGTGTGCTTTACTGAAGAACTAGGTGCCAATTTTTCTTGGAGTGAAGTGACACCTAGATTCGATCTATGAATTAGTTTAAATTTTCCTAGCAGAAACAACGCCAAGAGGTTGTCTTTATACAGTCACTGCTACTAAAGGTTTTATTTCAGAGATCAGAAAGACTAGAGATATTGTTGGCACCTAAGGAGGAGTTTAGGGGAATCCTAATCTGTGGCCATTCTTCTTTAGCTGAATTAAACAACGAGAGCTTACATGCTTTATCTGGACTTTTCAAACACCTACCGTCATGGTCTGAGAATTTCAGCAGCGATGAAGTTTTAAGAGAGATAGAGAGAAAAACATCAATAAAACAGGGATTTGAAATTTAAATCTTCATTAAAATCTTCAACTTTGAAATATGTTTCACATCACAAACTGACTCTGATCAATTCATATGGACTAGTGTGTTGAGGATTCTGAGGTCTAGTAATCAGACAGTACCAAGAAGTGATGTTTGTTATAGACCCAACTTAGGATAGTGACAATACCTCTGCCATGAATGTGTCACCCCATTTTGGGACCATACATAGTCAAAGGCTTTATATCTAAGTGAGAAAATTTATTAATAACTTTTTTTCTGCTCAAAAGGAGTGAATCTAAGCAACATAGATTTATTTTAGAGAAAATGAATGGACCAGCCAGGATTTTCTGCAAATCATAAATGCTGTAGGATCCCCCCTTCATTATACAGCTAGCTGTACATTCACCACGAGGAAATGTTAATCAATGGGGTGACAAACCAAATAAACCCTAGAAGAGGTAGCAATCTTATATTGCCACAAACTCATCATGCAGGAGGCTGACCATTTCCTTTACTAAGCCTGCATTATGCTAGCAATTTGATTGTCATGGTTCTGTATTTTCATTTTGTATTTTTCCCCCTATGATTGTAACTTGGCTTCAGAGAGAAAGTCCAAATAACCTAAGGAAAGGCATGATGATGATACACATGGACCCAGCTGATATTTCTTCATGATTACAAGAGAAGACAAGTTACTTTGCAGTAATTTTCTCCCTTTTATGCACTTTCATTGGTAATGGAATAAATACATTTCTTCATGCCAAAATGTATTCACAGCATCCTGCTCTCATGCATACCCGTGGAAAACTCAGTGAAGCCTGCTTTATTTTTTTTTTTCCTTTTTTTTTTTTTTTTTTTTTTTTTTAGTGAAGCCTGCTTTAGCCTGTTCCTTCTCTCAGGGCATAAAGCACTGATAACATGGATTTTAAACTATCATTTACTATACCTGGTATTTGTATTGTGCTACGCAGAAATAATTAAGACAAACTCTAATAACAGAAACTTTTCAAGGAGTTGGTTCTCCTGTTCTGTGGCATGTGATGATAATCATGCTTTTTGAAAAAACTGGAATCCCGGGGTGTAAGGAATCAACAGAAAACTCAAATTTCTATGAAAACCACTTCTTTTGGTGAAGTGGAGAATTCACCATTTAGTTTCAAATAGTGAAGAACATCACCAGTGTCTGAATGTGCTGTTTCATTTAACTTCCTTTTCTTGTGTGTATCCCACATTAGGATTTTGAGGTTCAACCACATTGTATAATTGAGCTGAGCACAGGCTGCAGTATTATGAATAGTAAATATTTCAGGAATTTGCAAAGAAACACATCATTTCTAATCTTAACAATTTCCCAACGTAATGAATTCCAACTTAGAAGTACATTATTCTTTAAAAATAAAAAAAGCTAAATCATATTCAAAATAAGAAACTAGGACAGTAAGTTAAAACAACAGTGAGAAGTAAAAGGAAAATTCTGAAGATATATATAGTAATTGAGCTGAAGGATAAATAAGGTCCATGATTTATTTCCTCTTCTTACTTAGCTATGCATCAGCAAGCTTACCCTCAAAACCAAAGAAGTGAATGAACTAGTAATAGAAGGAAATCAACTGTCTTTAACTTTGGCACTTGCTTGTTATCTTTGGGGACTTCCTCTACCACTTGTTTAATAGAGGTAAAACTACAAAGTATGGTTAAAAGATGTTATGTATTGGTTTGGTATCATTTCAAATCTGCTTGTTTATGACTGAAATGAAGTTGTTTTAGTTCACTTATGACAAAGACCAAAAAAGAGTTGTTTTTATGTAAGGATGAAGTAAATTGTGTCAGGACGTCATCTCATCTGTCCTCACTAATGAGAATTCAAAAGCGGAGCTGCTAAGGGGCCCCACTGGTGGTGGCTTATCAATAAAAACATATAAAGAAGCAACTATGGCAGAGTACATTTAGACTATAAATACCAAGAGTTTGTGAGGACTGTCAGATGTTAAGTCTGGGTGAGATAAGCCTTTGTTGATATAAAACAGCTCTCTGAAATAACAAGATTTCATTTTTTTAATGGCAAAAGAATAGTACATTGTATATGCATACCACATTTTCTTTAACCATTCAACTATCAATGGATATCAATGGTTGCTTCCATATCTTGGCTATTGTAAATAATGATGAAACATAGGGATGTATATATCTTTTTGAATTAGTGTTTTTGTTTTCTTTGAGTAAATACCCCATAGTGAAATTCCTAGATCGTTTGGCATTTTTATTTTGAATTTTTTGAGGAAACGCCATACTGCTTTCTACAGTGGGTGTACCATTTTGCATTCCCAACAAAAGTGCAGAATGGTTCCCTTTCCTCATATCCTCACCAACACTCATTATTTCTTGTCTTTGATACTTGCCATTCTGACCGGTGTGAGATGACAACATGGATGAACCTAGAGGGTATCATGGAAGTGAAAAAAGTTGGACAGAGAAAGACAAATACCATATGATTTCACTTATATGTGGAAAGGCAAAATAAATGAGTGAACAAACAAAACGACAGATCTTAAATACAGAGAACAAATTGGTGGTTTCCAGACGGAAGGTGGGTTCAGGAAGAGAGGAAGGTACACCTTCACTAGAGGTACAAATTTCCAACTATAAAATAAACAAGCCATAGTGATGAAAAGTATAGCATGGGGAATATAGTCACTAATATTTAATAACTTTGTATGGTGATAGGTAATAACTGCACTTACTGCAGTGAGTACTGAATAATGCATAAAAGTGTCTAATCCTTCTGTTGTACACCTGAAACTAATACAGCATTATATTTCAACTATACTTCAACAATTTTTAAAAAATACTTAAAAATTGAAAAATAGATTAGGTCTCTAAAGACCTTGGGGCAATTAGCTCCTGACAAAAAAGGAGACTCTTTTACTGACAGTGGCATAAGAGCAATCTCCTGAGAAGAAGATCATCTTGCCCATCAACACCAGTACCATCATTCCCTAGCAACATGCTCTAGCAACAAGGAACTTTTGACTTTTTGCACTGGCAGCTGGAGCTCAGCTCTTGGTTGGCTAAGCTATCTCTTGTGAGTACTGATTCACATAAGGTATACACCTCAACTGAATTTGGACATTATTCCTTTCATCTCCTCTTGCCTGGAACAATAGTGTGATTAATCTATTATTGATTTGGAGTATGTTATTTCCTTAGTAGTTTATTAAGAAACATTATTCTCTATGACTCTCATATTTCTCTATTGTGAAATTATTATAATTCCCACAGTGAACCTGTGTTAAATAAACTATTGGCAAAGACAATGTCAGTTTCTGAACATTAATTTATCTCCCCGCCCCCAAAAAAGATTTTAGAAAGGCAAAAACATGATTCTTTTACAAATATAAAATGAAAGGTTTATTTAACTCAAAATATAATATGTAATATATAATATGTAATATATAATATATGATATATAATATATATTGAAATCCTCTGCTCCAGCCAGCTGGTAGTTTTCCATTGCTCACTGGGAAATGTGAAGTCGATACAATCCTCTTTGGGCCTTTTCCCCAAGACTGAGGCCTTTTTCCTGCCTGATGGCATCTGTGCCTCTGCCCTTACTGGCTGTGTTGTAGACATCATCACCCAGGAGTCTCAAGGGACATTTGCCTCCCTTCTGCTCTGAGCACTCTTTGCTTATGCGTCACCAATTCTCGCTCTCTCTCTTCCAAGCCTGGCTCAAATAACCTTCCTGTGGAACCTTTCTGACAATCCACCTCCACACTTTGGACTTGCTTCCTCACACTTGTGTCCATGTGACATGCTGTCTTACTTTATCATTTCCTGTCTCCTATCATCAGACCTTTCATGACATAGTCTCAGCATCTTGAACAGTGCCTTACATGGACAGACCCTGGGAAATATATTTTCCAAAAAGTAAATTCAAGAAGAGGGTAAACAATAAATCAAGGTCCCAGAGAAGGTGCAGTGGAGTTGGATGGGGGCACACAGGGAAGAAACCCACTTGGGGGGAGTGGACCAGCTGGGAAGAGGGCCAAAGGAAGGCAGCAGTCTTCCCCATGTCAGTCTACAGGCTGTTTTCTTCCCTTTGGCCTTCACACATGTACTTCTGGGGTACCTTAGGATACTGGGTGCAGGATGGGCACAAAGCAGGTCCCTGCACTGCTCCCATCCTTGGAAGCAGCACCCCTAACGTGAGGCCATAGAATCCAAGGTGACACCATTGGAGGTCACCAAGCCACACTACTGGGGTGCCCTCTCCCACTGAGCCTCCTCTCTTGATGACCACACCCCCACCGTCTATTCCCATGACCCTCTCCCAATGACCTCTTGACCTTCTCCTACTTGACTATCTTCCTATGACCCCCCCCTTCCTCACAACTCCAGAGGGAGGGAAAAATGTTATTTTAAGGGGTTATTTAAAAACATATAAAATGTATGTATATGCATAAATATGTATATATATATAAACATATATAAGACTAAAAGTTTTGCTTCATTCATTAATAAGGGAACTACTAAGATATTAAAACCAGACTAAAAGAGAATCTAAGGTGTAAACACGTACATATTTCAGGAATGTTGAAATGAATTTGGTTAATGGATATGTTAAAAATCAAATGGTAGGCCTAAAATGGAGTCACTTATGCTAGTGCTAGGTCTCAGTAACCAAAGAGAGATTTAATTACAGTTTCAGGGGCACCTTGGTAGCACAGTCAATTAAGCAGTCGAATCTTGATTTTAGCTCAAGTCATGATCTTAGGGTCATGAGATTGAGAGTCTGCTTAAGACTGTCTCTCCCAGGGCCCCTGGGTGGCTCAGTAGTTGAGCATCTGCCTTTGGCTCAGGTCATGTGATCCTGGGGTCCTGGGATCAAGTTCTGTATCAGTTTCTCCCTCTGCCTGTGTGTCTGCCTCTCTCCTGTGTCTCTCATGAATAAATAAGTAAAATCTTTAGACAAACAAACAAACAAAAAAGACTCTCTCTCCCTCTGCCCTTCCCCCATGCTTTCTCTCTCTCTCTCCGAATAAATAAAAAATCTTTAAAAAGATAATTACAGTTTCAATCTTGCCATAAATGGAATCTTAAACCAGTCCATCAAGAATCCCTAATCCACCATTAGTTAGGTAATCTGCAAGCTAGACTCCTGCCAGCCTCTATAGGGAATAACCAACCTGCTTTTTTTCCTGCTACTTACTTTCTGTCTATAAAATCCTTTAGCCTGGTATAGTTCTTTTGAGCTATTTTCTATCTACTAGATTAGATGCTGCTCATTTCATGAATTGCTGAATAAAGGCAATAAGATCTTTAAAATTTACTCAGTTGAATTTTGTTTTTTAAAAGATACAAAACTGGCTTCTTCCACAGTGGGGGAGATAAATATATTGAACCTTCACCAGAAAAAGTCATTTGCATGTCTGTGGGCAAGAACATTTGCATTTCTGTCTGTCACCTACAATTTTGGTCTTACATAGTTCAAAGACAATGAAAGAATCAGAGATCCTATGGAATCAAATAACCAGGAAGGATATGTTAGACAATGCCTAGTTTTCACTGATGACACTCAGTCTTTTTGGTTCATTTCAAAATCTTTAACAATTTTCCGCTATAACATACTGACTTATTTTATAAATTTGTTCTCTTCATGTTAGTTAACCTTTACAAAGAACTAAAGAAAAGAGCATGAAGGAGAACAAAGAGCAAAAGATATAGGGGAACAGAACTTGCTACCCCAAAATGTGTCTCTTTGGCATGTGGATTATTTTAGGCTGATTATTTTTAAGAAACAAGTCTCAAGAAGAAACAAGGGCTCCTCCAAATTGCCTAAAAGAATTTAGGTAGAGGACTTGTTTCAGGAAGGGAGTTATTACAACAGTAACTATAGTATAATATGAACTAGAATGGGAGACAGGGAGGAGCTTTAGCAAAATCTGTTTGTTAAAATTCCTCTCTGTGTCCTATTGTTCCTATATGGCCCAGCAAACATTTGTTTACCCAGCAAACATTTACTTTTTCATTTTTTCTGTGAATTGCTTTTTTTTCCCCTTTGAAGTCCCAGAGCCCTACTCGTTCTTAGTCCAGAATGACACATATACCTCATTTTGCCTGATTGTTTTTTGGAATCTCTCATGTTTATGTGGATTCCCCATATTGTTTGTAGTTAAATTTGATTTTCTCCTGTTAATCTGCCTCATGTCAATTTAATTCTTAGACCAACCAAAAGAATCTTGAAAGGTAGGGTAAAATGTTTCCTTCCAAACACAGATCATACTTCCACAATGTAAATTTCCTCCCTGATTTTCTTCTTTTTTTGAGTGTGGTCAGATAAGAACCCACAACTGTCCCGGCCCTTTCAACATCACTTCCAAGAACACAAACATAAAGAAAGAAGAAAAGTTTGGAAATATAAACTAGTTTTTAAAATTCATATAGGTTAACTGTAAACTAGATAATCTGATGTAACTCCAGGTTCTGCAATAGTCGCTAGTTTGTTGGTAACCAAAATACCATAGACTCTTGTTTCCACAGCTTGCGTGGGAGTTGAGCTGTCTGATTAGCTTCATCTAATTTGGCTTGAGACCTTAGAGATTGTCTCCCAAACCTGTCCCTTAGACTCTGTAACATGATGCATGCTTTCTCTTGTTCTCTGGCCAAGCATGAGGGTACCTACTGTCTGAGAAGCTGCTTTAGAACTCCTCAATGCAGCCTCTGCTACTGATCCCCACCCTGAGAGTTCTGATGCCCCTACCAGGGGCATTACCACCAAGTACCTCCCCTAACTACCATCTCTCAGGAGCCAGGGGACCCCATGTTCCCTGGAGTCCTTGGTGGGCCAACGTTTCAGGAGAAATGACCTTATCTCATATAATTCTCCCTCTTGCTCACTCTGCTACAGCCACATCAGTCTCCTTGCTATAATCTGAACCTAGTGGTCACACAGCAGCCTCTTCTCTTGGTCCAGACTGTTCTTTTTCAGGTACCAACATTAGCCATTCCTACATCTCCCTCAGGTCTTCCACTCAAATATCACCATCTTACTGAAGCCTTCCCTGGCCATCCTTCCTAAAATTACAAGCCTTATCCCACCCTGATAGTTCCCATCATTTTGCCCTGCTTCTTTGCTTATTTTCTTATCCATCAACATGGTCCCATATAGTACATACTTTTACTTGTCTTATTTCTTGTCTGATGAAGGGGAGTGGAATATGCCATCCCAAAATATGCATCTTTGGCATAAGAGTTATTTTGAGCTGTTTATTTTTGAGAAACAGTAGACACCGGAGAATCTCTGAAAACAGTCTATAAGCTACTCTTTTGTAAAAGAAATTTACATAAATTAAGGAAATTTCAATTTGTACGTGTCTTCCTCTCCATACCAGGAAGAGAAGCGTGACAACACGTCACAAGGAAATCTAATTAATGAAGAAGGCACTGACTTAAATCTGCATAACATCCTTATCCTTGTTTACTGTGCTTTTCCTGGTAACCTCTCATAACTACCCCCCATGCACACACACACTGTAACACGCATACATACAACTTTTTTTTCTTGGTCTTTAGCAGAAGATGGTATGTAAGGTGGGAGCTTGGGCCACCTTGAAGGAATTTATCATTTTTCCCAGGTATCTCTCAAGTAACACATGAGATATTAAACTTCTATCTATTTTTCTCTTGTTAAAAGTGCTTTTCTTTTGTTAATCTGCCTTTTATTACAGAGGTCTCAGCCAAGAACTTAGAAGGGTAGAGGGAAAATTATTTTTCCTCCCCACACTGACTTCCTCCATCACCATGGAATAACAGAGACAGAAATTTTTGTCTGTTTTGTTCACTACTGTATGTCTAGCATGATGCTGAGCACATAATAGGTGCTCAGGTAAGTATTGCTTAAATGAGAAAGTCCCTCTCCCTAAGCACCACCTCTGTGTGTGTGTGTGTGTGTGTGTGTGTGTGTGTGTGTTTAATGGAACACTCTCTGTAACAACAGCTTCTTCAGTGTTTTTGTAGCAGAATCTCTGGTATGGAGCTGATAGTTGATAGCTATAGCAGGCAGGCCACCCTCCCTATCTCTTCCCCGGAGGCACTTTCCTCCTGTACAGATGACCTTATACAAATTTTTGCTGTCAGGTTGTTTGTCCTACTTGCCAACCCACCAGGCCAGTCTTAATGGTTTATCTAAATACAGATAGGAATTTTGAGCATTTCTTTCATTTTTACTCTCAGGCATATTAAAAAGTACTGGTGACCGTCAATAGGAAACTGAATTTCTTCAGTGGTCTTGCTTTTACTTCCTTACCATCAGTTCAAATGGTTTCAAATTTCATCAGTTCCCTGGATGAAATTTGAAACTGGCCCCCATTCAAAGAGGGCAAGAAAAGATTGAAGAAAAAGGCACACCACTCTAGATTGGTAGGTAGGTTTAATAAGCAAGGAACTTACATATGAGTCCTGTCTTGGGTGGCTGCAAGATGAGTAGATCTCTGTACCAGCCAACAAGAATCTTGAAAGTGTATACAGAGGTCTTAATTGGGTTCAGTCACAAATTCAGTCCAGATGGTCTCAACAACACATTGCTCTCTCAAGGCTACATCCTTGAGCTCCTATTGTGAGAATGGTGAGCAGAACATACATTCCAAGGACAGGGGAGGGTGTGAGGAACCTGACTTACCAGGTCCAGCTTGCAGGGCAACTGGAAGCCAAATACCCTTGATGACCTCTTTCAATTCTTACCAAAGAATTTAAAATCTCAATTTATAGATTTAAAGGATCTATTTACTTTAAGCTCCATGTATTTGTTCTTCATTTCTCTTCCTTAATCATTGAAGGGGTTCAAAACAAGTCTCCTCAAATATGCCACTTTGGGATATGGATTATTTTGAGCTGAAGGCAATTGAGATCCAGCAGACTTAAGAAAAAACTTCACTGCTCCCTTAAACTACCTAAAAGAATTTAGATGGGAGGCCTGGCCCAGAAAAAGAGCTATTACCAAGACATAACTTTTTTTTTTTTTTTTTTTTTAGATCTATGACCTATCTGTATGGTAGGACAAATATCTAATTACCAAACACCTGCTCTTCTTTTCATCCTGTGAATCACCCTCCTCTCCTTTGAGGCCCCGGGCAGGCCTATATACCATTCTGTAGCCCAAGATGGCATATAATCCTCATTGCCCCAGCTTGTCCTTGGGTCTTATATTCTTATGGGGCTTCCATACATGCATAAGCAAATTTGCTTTTCTCTCGTTAATGCTTTATGTAAATTTGATTAGACCAGCCAAAGAACCTAGAGGGGTAGAAGAAATTTTTTTCTTCCTAACATCATCAATCATAAGACATAGTTCACTTAGCTAGTTATTTGATGAGAAAATAATTAGTTGACTATGGTTTAAGGAATTCTAGTATACAAACTATAAGCACATTTTAGACAACACTAGGTAACATTATTGGTGACTTTCCATGTCAGGCATTTTGGTAGCTGCTCTCCCTGTATTATTGTGGCTTGACTTTCAGAACAATCCTATTAAGTAAGTACCTTTATTGTCTCCAGTTTGTAGATGGGGAAATGAGGTACAAGGAGGCTTAGGTAATTGGTTCAAGATTACACAGTTGGATTGATCAGATCTGGGTTTGAACTTGGGTTATTTGATTCTACAGCATGGGATTATAAATATGCTTTCCTATAGCCACATCAATCACCCAGAATCAACACAGTGTGGTTCCTGCTCAACTTCTTTGGCTGCTGTCCTAAGAAACCTGGTTCCCTTTTCTGCTACCCTGTCTCTCAGCTTGGAATAAATCCCACTTTTAAATCTTCTGGAGAAAGTCATGACCTTTCCAAATGGCTCTCCAGGCAAAAATACTAAGATCCTGGATGCCTAAAGTATCAAGACATCTTTCTACCACCTTGAGAAGAAGCCATTTCTCTTGGGCCCCTTGTGGCAAAAATCCCAGAGATCACTGGCCATCCTCTAACTCCCACTTTTCCTTCAGATTTCTTCTCCTCAGCCTACCTCCTCACTTCCCCACCTCCCATAAGCATTTCCCTTTTTCTTTTATTTTTAATGATCTTGGACATATGCATCTTGGCTGATGGTTCAACCTTTACAGAATTACATGGGCTTAAATTTCTAAGCCCAAAAGGGAGAGACTCCTGCCTGAGGTGCCATGTCAGCAAATGGAAACAGAGAGTTTTTATGTCCCTGTAAATGCTAGGCTTTACCAGAAACAGGGTATTATCCAGTCAGCCAGTCTCTAAAAGCCAACCAACTTTGGGCTCTATACTTACTTCCTTGTTCCTTATTCTTTATCTACACTAGCTTCCTACCTTCTACCCTATTTTCCAGTTCTCCCAAAAGGGTTAAAATTTGTTTGTAACACCTACATCGTCTTCTTTCATCATTTTTGTAATAACATGCAAAATTAAATCGAACATGAGAGGGGACTTCTGTTTATAACATTAGAGGGCTCATAGTAGAGAAGCAAGCATTTCAACATGTTAATTATTACTGGTACAGATTAAGGGATGATTTGGGGAATGGAAAAGTCTTCACCGAATGTACTATCAGGCATGCATTTTATTTGGTTATTTTTCTTCACAAGCCATTGATAATGCTAGGCTTATAAGTCATGCCATCAAATGGAATTACTGTATTTTTTTTAAAGGAGAAGGTTCAAAAGAACACCTGTTCTTACCAAAAAAATATCCAAAATATCTAATGACAGTCTGAAGATTACATGAAATGCTGACCTATTTAGAAAGCTTTTGAAAGCTCCAGTATTAAAATTATGTCACTGTGGAACTTCAAAGGCTTGGCAGGTTAAGATGAATTTGAAATGTCAGTTCAAGATCAACCTAAATCATTTAATTATTCTCACCCATTATTTTCAGTCAAGATGGAGAGTCATTCTTCGTGGGTTTTTTTTTCTTTTTTATGCTGCTGGATCTTCTATCAAAAGTAACAGGTGATCTCCTCTACACATCATCTTTTAAACTAAGTATGGGATTTTTCTTGCTGATTTAATTTCTTACTCTTGAAATAGGTATAATCTGAGATTATAAGATCATAAAAATAAACTACACGTAGGCTGAAATGTTTTTCTCCTTTTCTGTGTACATTGCAATTTCCATTTTTTGATTACATGGCTGGAAATTAATTCTAGCATTTTGAAATGCACATATGAGCAAAAGACAATGAAAAACAAATGTATATTGGCTTATATTTTCCTAAATTCCTCTTCAAATTCAACTGGTTCCAACTGCTCTAAAATGCTTATAGTACCCAGATACATAACTTAAGAGATTTTTATCTTTTAGTCTAGGGCAGAAGTGGGCAATTTTTTTCTGTAGAGGGCTCTTGGGCTTTGTTCTTTCACATTCAGATTACCTTTCTTCAGGACATGGTCCTGAGCACACATCTCTAGTCTACACACATTGACAAGCCCTTGCCAGTGCCTCCCCAGCACCTGTAAGTACCATTCGGACTTCTAACCTTGCCCTTTCCTTTGTTTTGACTGATCTTCTATCCTGGTTGTTCTGTTTATCTCCTTTATTCATTCTTTCTTTCAAAATAATAAATTTATTTTTTATTGGTGTTCAATTTGCCAACATACAGAATAACACCCAGTGCTCATCCCGTCAAGTGCCCCCCTCAGTGCCCGCCACCCAGTCACCCCCACCCCCCGCCCTCCTCCCCTTCCACCACCCCTAGTTCGTTTCCCAAAGTTAGGAGTCTTCCATGTTCTGTCTCCCTTTCTGATATTTCCTTCTTTACTCTTTTCTACTTACTCTGTGCCCCAGGAAGCTACCTCCGTGGAATGCATCCCACCGGCTCCCCAATCTCCTGGCTGAGATCAGCCAACGAGGAGGCCCGAAGCAAGAGCTCAGTGGGCAGTGAAAGTCTTGGAGGCATGTTTGCAATCTTGTGTGACTACAGCTCCCCCTAGGCAAACTATCCAAGCATAGTAGTTCTATTTCTCCTCCTTGCTCCTTTGCTCTGAGGGTAACACTTCTGTACTGTTGCTGGCCTGAATGCCTCAATACCCAGCTTAGTTAGTATAATACTACTTACATTTCAGTGGGTAGTCTCTTCATTAAAATCTCTTTATTTAAAGTTTCTGAGTAATTCTGTTTCCTGCTAGAATCCTGACTGAATCCTGAACTTTTACCTTTGTAGTACTCCTGGAACTCAGTCAGTACCCAGCTCCAATACATAGTTCCCTCTCCATATTGGATATGCTTTTCCAGGGTATCATATGAGTCACCTTTGGCGTCACAGCCTTGTCTTTGCATGCTTCTTCTTCAATTTATACTCACTACTCAGTGAGCTATCTTCTGAGGATTTAACTCAAGGGTCTCAACTTGAAATATATGGACCTATAAGGTTTACATGGGTAGATCTGGAGAGGGATACATGCATGTTCCAGCATTGTATAAAAAATTGTGCATTTCTACATTTTTCCAGGGGAGAAGGTCAGAATTTTTCATCAGCTTCTCAAAAGACTGATGACCCAAGTGGCTAAGAATTAATTTTAACTAAAGACTGAAAGGAAGATATGCAAGAGGGAACTTGTTCTACCATTTTAATTAGTGGTATATGATTCTTACAGTGTTTTTACCCTAGGCAGTGAGTTCTGACAATTCCTTATTTACAATGAGAATCAACTCTGTTGGGTGTCAAAAAAAAAAAAAAAAAAAAAAACCCTAAGTTCTAAACAACTGGGGAAATAAATTAAGCAAGTAAAGATGGTAGCCGAAATATCACCCTTATTAATCACCGAGGCAAATTTAGGATGAATTAAGGAACTTAGTAAGAGCCAAATAGGGCTGGCCAGACTTACTCATCTAATCACAATCCAAAGCTGGGTCCTCAAATAACAGAAAACGCAATTCAAATCCATTTAGACAACATGTAGATTGTCTTGTTTACCTAACTTGAATCCTGGATACCCATTGGTGTGCCAATGCCTGACAACTGGGATAAGATTACTCTTGGACTCATCAGGCTTATGGTGGAGATCAAGATAGGGTCAGCTTCCCCTGAGGCACATGAACTGAATGTGGGAACAGTGGATGTACCTGAAAAAAATGGGGTTCTCTGAGAAGGAGAGATGATGGTGTAAAACCAACAATGCCCAATACAGTCGTCACATTCAAAGGTGTTCCTCCTTTTTTGACTGAATGTCTCTATATAAATAACATTTTGGTCTATCATTAAAATCTGGAGGGGAGATATTGAGGAGGAGTTATTGGGTAACGGACATTAAGGAGGGCACTTGATGTAATGAGAACTGGGTATTATATGCAACTGATGAATCACTAAATTCTACCTCTGAAACTATTTTTTTAAAGTCATGCCAACTACTAGCTGTCAAAAGAAGAGCTTTGTATTTCTCAGCTAATGTCCTACTGGATCCTTTTACTATCAGAAATCCATATCATTCCATTTGTAAAATAGGGAAAAGAACATTTGTCCCAAGGATACTATAAGGTAAGTGTTCTGAGCTTATAAGAAAATTAAAGTAAAATGGTATTTTGGATCTGGAAGAGACATAAGTGATCCTGAGCTCAAAAGAAAGTGAGTCCCAGAGGAAGGGAGTCTCTTGTGTCTTACCACAAGAGTGTATAGGGGAGCTGGAATCAGCATCCAGGTCTCCCACTGTTGGGATGGTGTTCACTCGATATGTCATCAGTCATGAACATACCCTCACAGTAAGCTACAGTGTATTCACTGCACAATTTAGTGTTGTTTCATGAAGATTGCTTTCTTTGAGTTTATAAGAAATTACTGTTAATTAATTTTCATTGATTGATATGCATTTTAGTTGTTGGCAGGTAAGCTAAAGTTAAGCTACAGAGTCAAGAAAAATGAAACCCAAGAATCTTCTGCTTTTATTGGGCTGGTATTTTATTTTCGCACAGTAAGAACTAACTAGTCCTTAAGCAGAGGAAAATGTATTACTACATTTGTCTCCACACATTTCCTTATCTTCAAATAATGATTCAAAGAAGATGATGATACAGTTTTTTATAATTTAGTAAGACACAAATAAGAGAGACATGGGCACCTACCTAACAGTAGCAAACACAGCCTTAGGGCAGAACTTTTTGACTGAGACCCTTGATATATGAGAAAAGAGAAGATGAGTCCATCTCTGTCTCTCTGAATTTCTATGGTGTGCATAATCATGTTCTATCTGGTACTATTTTTAAAAGATTTTGTTTATTTATCCACAAGAGACACAGAGAGAGGCAGAGACATAGGTAGAGGGAGAAGCTGGCTCCCTGCAGGAAGCCTGATGTGGAACTTGATCCCAGGACCCTGGGATCACAACCTGAGCCAAAGGCAGATGCTCTACCACTGAACCACCCAGGCGTCCCTCTATCTGGTATTATTATTTTAACATTTCATATATATTGCTCCAGCTCTTTAATAGAGAATAATTTTTAATACTTTTAGTATCCAATTCACAAATCATGTTTGTGTCTGTGTGCGTGTGTATTTGTGCATATACATATGGAAAGAGGGGGAGGGAGTGATGCTTAATATTTGCCGTATAAATGAACAGATGAAATATGAGGCTGATAAATTGTAACATCCACAACCACTTTCAGCCCTATGAATCTAGGCTTTTATTTTATTTTTAAAAATGATTTCTTGATTCCATAGGTCTAACACGAAAGAAGCTTAAATTTTGACAATGAAAATAAATGAAACCAGTGTGGAAATTTCACCCCCTCCTATTTTATTTTATTTATTTATTTATTTTTATTTTATTTATTTTTATTTTTTTATTTTTTTCCCTCCTATTTTAAACTTAAATTCATTAAGCCTGCCTGTTTGCCTGATATAGTCCAGCATTTTTCTTTTTTTTTAATCAAACTATATTTCTAGCAATAGAATTTAGAATATAAAGAACACTCCATATTTATGCTCCTCTGTTAAGGTTCAACAAACTTTTAAAATAAAGAGCCCCAGAGGAAACTATCTTGGGCTTTGCAGGCCATAGAGTCTCTGTCAAAACTATTCAACTCTGCCAATCACAGTGCAAAAATCACCAATACATAGGCAATATGTAAAAGAATGGGTGTGTCCATGTTCTGGTAAAACTTAACTTACAGAAACTGAAGTTTAAATTTCATATCATTTTCACATGTCATGAAATATACTTCTTTTGATTTCATTCCCAATCATTTAAAAATGAAAAAAAATGTTCTTAGCACAAAGACCAAACACAAACACGAAGTTGGCCAGATGTGGCTCATAGGGATTGGGCAGTGAACCTCTGTTCTATGACATTCCCACCTGTTCTGCTTGCCACATCTTTCTTTTCTTCTCATCTATGAATTTCTTTTCATTCTCCAGTGTGTGGCTCAAATACCATACTTTCTGGAATAGGTATCCATTCCTCTCAGAGGTTCCCCACGCTTCTTCCTTTCTGCTCCCCAGAACCTTTGGTTCTGTCCCCAAAGAGAAACTTGATAGACTCAGTTTTGTCTGCTGTTACGTACAATCTTCATAATATGATTCTCTGTGATCCTATGTCTAATTCCTCTCTTCCCCCTGCTACACAATGCCTAACACAGAATCAAGACTCAGTAAATGTTTATTTAATTATAAAAATCAATGCCTTGCCTCTTTCCAAAACCTACCTAGAGAATTGATAATGAAGTCAAAGCAGAGTGCTGAGACCACACAACTTGGGGTGAACACATCATAGAAGATGATGCCACCACTGAGGCTGGGCTCGGAGACACAAAGGTGACAGTTACAAGGTCTTATCAGAAAGGAGGAAAGAGCAGTCAGTCCCTGGGTGGCTCAGTAGTTGAGCATCTGCTTCTGACTCAGATCGTGATCCCAGAGTTCCACATCAGGCTCCCCGCAGGAAGGCTGCTTCTCCCTCCACCTGTGTGTCTCTGCCTCTCTCTCTCTGTCTCTCATGAATAAATAAATAAAATCTTAAAAAACAAAAACAAACAAACAAACAAAAAAACAAAGAAAGGAGGAAAGGGACCACATTAACAGAAGCAAAGTTCTGTTATATTTCCCCCTGGCATTAGGTTTTAAAAGCATTTGTTCATGCGGAAATTTGTGCAGGGCATTTGGTGGCAGCCTAGATACTGTCCTGTATGACAATTAATACTGCAAAAAAAAATGTGATTTTTACATTGGGAAATGCAAAGGCAATTCCATGAAGAAAAAAGATCCTAAGATGCTGCTTTCTGAGCTCTGATTTGAAACAAAGACAGAACTTAGAACCTACCCAAGGCAGACTTGGGGACCCACATCCTCCAGCCCATCTTCCTTAATGCTTCTTCTTTAGAGTCAGAGACTCACGGTTGATAGGCTGGAGGTCCCAGGCTAGATCTCTGGCAAGGGCTGGCATTTCAATGAGAACCTATCCATAAAGTCGCTGGTGGGCTCAAAGGGGAAGCCTGATGCTCCTTAACCACTGGTTGAAGCATTTAATTAAGACCCCAGAGATCTCCTCCAAATAGCCTAGTGGAAGTGGTTCTAGCCTGGAAAATGTTCAGAGCGGGCAATGCCCCATAATGGCAGGAGGAACACTTCCATATGCTTTTCTAACATGACTAAATCAGAGTAGCATAACTCCCAGTGGAACAGGCAGGGTGAGTCAGCTGTGAAGTGTAGTTCCAAAAGAAAGAACAAGGGACTTGGTGTGCAGCACTATTTATTATTAACTAACCGAGGAAGACCATCAGAGCCAAGAACCCAGCTGTCTCTTTCTGGCAGAAGTTAGCTCCTGGGGCAGAGGGCCTCTTGAGGTCACTCCCAATCTGTGCTATCAATACTATTTAGTTGGCATAAATAAGGATCTTCCTGCTTGTTACAAAGCATTTGCATTCACTCTATCTAAAATTGTATCAGCCCATTAGGGGACAAGTTACAAAGATGAAGGCTACATCTTGGCCAGCCTGGGAGATCAAGGAGGAAAGAAGGGTAGAGGGTGGTAGCTCAGAGCACAAAATGGGGAGTCGGCAAGACCCCAGAAGTTCAAACCCCTATATGACCAACTTATTAATTATAAAACCTTGGGTTGCTCTATCTGCTCCATGCTTCCAATCCCCAATCTACAAAATAGATACTGACAGTGATCTCATAAAGTCATTGTACGATTAAAAGAATTACCACATGGGAACCACAGGGACACTCAGAAAAATGTAGGCTACTCCTCTAATTATCTGCATCCCCACAGTATTGGTCACAGCAGTTGGCACACTGCAGGCACTAACTGAATATGTGCTGATAGATTAGCAAATTTCTTGCCATGAAACTGATGGCCATTCATTTGCTAGTCATGGTGCCAGTTCAGAGATGCTGAGATTGGCCTCAAAGATGCCATGAGTTTCTTGATTTGTTTATAAATAGTCAAGGCTTCTCATTTATAAACTGCTTCTTATGAGTGAGTAAACACGAGACAAGGAATGGAATGTGACGAAAGACAACTTAACCAACATTACTCAGCATTGACAGCTGGAGCTACAGGCTGCTCAACGAAGCCAGCAGATACCTGGCCCAAGGCCTAAGCTGCTCAAAAAATGGTGGGTGCGATTATGATCATCATTCTACGGCTTAAGCTTGAAATCCAGTATTCTGGTGATCCTGTCCAGATCGAAATGCAGGGTTTATAGGAGTATTAACCACCTGGGATTCATATAAATCCCGTACATATTGAGATGTATGGACTTGAGGATGGTTCGATGAGTCCTGTATTCTCAAAACAGTTACTTATAAACTGTGAAGCTAACAAGAGCTGCCATCTTTGGTTGGTTCTGCAGGTTGTACACTGCACAAGCTTCAGGGCACCAGCCACATGAACCAGGAGGCCCTTAGGGTTATGTAGTGTACAAATCAATGCCACAGCAGCCCTAATAACAGTGCTCAACTATGAAAATTTACTCCTTGTTGAAGATACTGAACCCAGAAGAGAAGTTTCTTAAGAACACAACTGGTATCCATTTTAATTAGATGTCTGACAACAAGTTGGCTTACTGTGCTGACAGAGAGTTGATTCTTTTGGAAAACTGCATCAATTATACTTTGGGTGTATCTACAGGCTTCTGAACCTAAAGTAAACATTGCATCAATTCATTTGATTAGAATAGTGGTGTGACACATGAAATGGGCCTCCCAGGGTATGGTAGCCAAGTGTGGACACAATGTGCTTTGTAAATATGATATGATTACTCACGCAAATGTGTTCTGGCCCTAGTTGAGGTGCACATGGATCTAGAAAATAGATGGCAGTGGAGTGAGCATCACAAAACCAAAAAGGATAAAGAAATCTCCATCAGGGAGAACAGAGCTGGCTCATTATGTGGGTAAGTGAAACATGGGCTAGAAAAAGAGCCTCCTTGCTGCTGGGGATGAGAGGCTGATGTTTCCAGGCACCACACTCTCCAGACACCAGATACCTGTCTCCAAAAATGATTAAACTGCTCTAGGTCTCTAGAGCGCCATCCAAGAGACAAGGGGTTCTGGAAAGCATGGCTAGGCACCACAACTACATCAGCTCAGTGACAGTGAACCTTTTAATGATTCTGGGGATAGAACACAAAATTATAAGCTCCAGATAAATGAATTGTGATGGTTTAAAGTATTTTTTTCTCTGTAACTCATTTTAGCTCAGGCAATCTCATGTAATCCAGTTACAATATGTGTTCATGTTTCCTGATGAATGTGCTTTTTATGGTTTTATAATAGGTCTAAGAAGCATTCTCATTTAAATGAAATGATGTTTGGGGGATTTGAATAATTGTCTCATGATTTAAGCCTGACTCATTATTAAATAAAAATACTAAGTTCTCCTCTCCTTCCTCCTTACCCTGATCTGCAGCCTTAATGGCATCTTGTTCCCAGGTAGAAAATCATGAGGAAGTATGATCATAAGCATGAATGTTGTTATTGATGATGTCCCTATTAAATATAATTAAGCTGCAGGAAATACTCATTTCAGATCACCGTGTCCTTGGACTTGCCCAGGTATCTTGGGGGAAGGACTGCTCGACACTTTTCTTGCAGTTCAGCAGGCAGCAGCATTTCTGCAGCTGAAGGAGAGAAGCCTTTGAAGAAATCTTCCAAAAAGATGTCTCAAAAGGTATATATTGAGTTCAAATGTGTCTGCTTCTGTGGCTATCCCAAAATGGCACTTCTGCAACATCAAAAGCAAAGAATGCAACCCCTCGTGTCAGGTTAGTACACATCTTTAGTCCCTTCTCTGAAATCTTTGGTTGGCACTGGATGCATTTTGGATTTCAGAGTTTTTCATATTCTAAAAGGAATTATGGTGGGTCTGTCAAAAAATACCCCTACCCCCAGAAAGGTGTAGGACATCCCCTGTAATCTAATGGGTTAACATTTCTGCAGTAAACTATAAGAGTTACCCCAAGGGGTAAAGAAAGACTAAGGAGTTCCACACCAGTAGAGGTTGGGATTTGCTGCCAAAGGAGATTGTGCCACACTTCAGGAAGAAACATTCAGTATTCACAGCTTTTTGGATTTCGGTATTCAGCGTATGAGGGATTGATCACCAGCCAAATGTCCCAAGGTGTTATGGCCAAACTGCAGAGCAGCGGTTCTCAAAGTGTGGTCCTAGTGCGGCAGCATCAGCATCCCCTGGGAATATGTTAGAAACCCGAATTCTCAGATCCCACCCCAGACTTACTGGATCAGGAACTCTGGAGTGGGGGCCCACCAATCTGTTAGTAAGTCTTCTGGGGGACTCTGAAACTCACTTCAAGGCAAGAGCCATTCCTGGAAAAGTTCAGCATAAACACTGGCCTAGTAGGAAAGAGAAGTGAGTCCTGGTTAACTAGCTGTGACACATAACCTTTTCCTAAGTCATTTTCCCATCTGCCAAGTGCGGATGGAGTCTATCTGCCCTTTTTGTTTAGCAGGCTTGTTAGGAAGAGGTAAAGAGAAAGCATGTAAAAGGGCCTTATAAACTGTAAGGTACTGTGTATATATTAGTTATTTTAAGAAGGATTAAAACAACATCAGTATTACATGGAACAGAAGTTAATTAGCAGATCAAGGATATATAGTAAGGGAAAATAAGTAATTAAACATGTAAAATGGCACTTTTGTGCCTGGAAAACTGATACAAGAAAAATACACTCTCAGGACGCCTGGGTGGCTCAGTCCATTAAGCATCTGCCTTTGGCTCAGGTCATGATCCTGGGGTCTTAGGATTGAGCCTCGAGTCAGGCTCCCTGCTCAGCGGGGAGTTGGCTTCTCCCTCTGCCTCTCCCCTACTCATGCTTGCACACTCTCTCTCTGAAATAAATAAATAAAATCTTTAAAAAAAGAGAGACTTATGCTCACAATGTTTCCTACCTCAGGTGTCCTGTCTCTGGGAGACCCAGAGTCGTGTTCTCACTCAGTTCACAATATAATACGACAATATGCAAAGAGACTGAACTATATGCAATGAAGGATGTATATGAATGCATTTTCACATGCCCCACCCCATATCATTCCAGAAAAGATAAGTTTGAAAGATAGGTGACATTCTGCTGTTTGGAGCAAAGAGAACAATCCTGAGAAGCAGATATAACGATGGAAAGAGCCAGAGCCAGGAAACCTCTTTTCTAACAAGTGAACAAGGCAGCTGTGGGCAAGTCCCTTGCTCTCTGGGGATCATCTCCCAGCTCTTAGCACTGCTATTCTAGTTTCAGTTGTCTTAGCTGCTTTTTTTTTTTTTTCCAGTTCCTGGTATTAGACTACAAACTAAAGTCAGGGGTGAAAATACAGGAGTCCTGGGGTGCCTGGTTGGTTCAGTCAGTTAAGTGTCCAACTCTTCGTTTCTGCTCAGGTCACGATCTCAGGTTTGTAAGATCAAGCACTGTGTCGGACTCTGTGCTGGCTGTGGGGCCTGCTTGAGATTCTCTCTTTCACCTCTCCCTCTTCCTTTCCTCCCTTTCTTTCTCCTTTTCTAAAGGAAAAAAAGAAAGAAAGAAAAGAAAATACAGGAATCCATTGAGAATCAACATGAGATGAGCTGTCTCCCATTCCATAAACTCAGGTGGAAAGCAGAAATACAAGCTGAATTGGGTTTCAGGGTATTGAGCCTTTATATAGTAATCCTACTGTATATTATGGCTCCACCTTACAGGCAAAGATTTTTATTTGCAGTTATAATGGTTATTGATACTATTAAACAAAAAGTCTCACAAAGGAAAGCTCAGTCCATACAGGAATTCTCCTCTTTTCTGTGGCCACAGTCCAGTGACTGAACTTCAGCCAAGGTCACTGCATCCTCTTCCTACCTGCTCATCTGGGATCAGAGGTGAGAGCATAGTGCTGTCCTATCCAAACTCTCCAGCACTCTGTATCTTATCTGGCAAAGTCATGTCTTCAAGGGCTTTCTTGGCTTCAACAACTACCCTACAAGCCCTCTGAGGCATTGGCTTATATTCTCTAACGCATGCTTTCCAGTTATTACATGCTCATGCAGGAAGCAATATAGTGAGATGGCTAAGGATAGGGTCTGTTGGGCATTAGACTGCCTCTCAATATTTAATTTACACTTTGGTTAATCCATTTAACTTTTCCAGGCTTGATTTGCACAACTGTAAACTGGGAATACTAGTAGCTCCTTTCTCACAATGTGACTGGAAGTATTAAATTACATTCTTTTTTAATATTTTATTTGTTTATTCACTAGAGACACACAGAGAGAGGCGGAGACACAGAGGGAAAAGCAGGCTTCCCACAGGAAGCCCAATGTGGGACTCAATCCCTGGACCCGGGATCATGCCCTGAGCCGAAGGCAAAAGCTCAACCACTGAGCACCCAGGCATCTCTTAATTACATTCTTTGTAATTAGACTGTAATTAGGTAACCTAGACTGCTACCTAGAATAATACCTCACATAGCAAGAGCCCCTGATCGAAATGTGGTGTCCATCTTCTAGCTACTACTTTCCAGCTTCAGTCGTGGAAACTACATTCAACTAAGCCCTGGAATCCTCAGGAAGCCATGGTGAGGCAGAAACCTTCCCCCTCTTTGTTTTTCTTTTTTTTTTTTTAGATTTTATTTTTATTATTTATTCGAGAGAGAGAGAGAGAGAGGCAGAGACACAGGCAGAGGGAGAGGCAGGCTCCATGCAGGAAGCCCGACAACGTAAGACTCCATCCCGGGACTCCAGGATCACACCCGGACTGAAGGCGGGACTAAACTGCTGAGCCACCCAGGCTGCCCCCTTCCCCCTCTTTGAACCAAAGATCATAATACCCATAAGAAGGAAAGCAGTTCAATGTGTACTTTACTGAACTCAAGGAAGTCCAGGGGCACATTGTGCAAATGATGCAAACCCAGCAAAATAAACTCCAGGTGAGTTTAGAGACATCACACTGCCTATCTAGGGTGGTTCTATTAATAAAAGTGCTCTTGGGTGCATGATTTCATTTAAATACTGCTGTGGTCATCTTGTGTTTTTATAAGGTTCTTGTGTTTTTTAAGCAAAATAAGACCACAGAGAAAGTAGTCTAGAGTATCATGTCAAAATAAATTCTAATTGTAGATGAACAGAATAGCCTGTATATGGAAATGGAAGTGCAAACAGAAAGCAGATTTTTCATTACAATTGATTCCCTGGGAACAGGTCAGAAAAAAAAAAAAAAAAAAATAGCCTAAGAAAAATAAACCTCTCTCCTTGACAGGTTCACCATGAAGTTACTTCCTATGGCCTCTAGGTGGTGGACGTGGGCCTGGGGGGTGGTGGTAAATTGTTCACCCTTCAATAGCTACAGAGCTTGGTCTTCCAACCGGTCTTCAGTTTTACAAAGAATCTCCGATAAGCAATATCTGGTGCTAAATGCTCTGTGGGACAAAGGACAGAACCAACCTAAATCCTCTCTTCAAGAAGCTAATAGCCCTGTCTGAGAGAAACAAAGCTAGATTAAGAACTTGAACACAAAATAGAAAGTAACAAAAGTGGTGAGAATGGAGACAAAACACAGGAGGAGTTTATCTTAAAAACTTGGAGAAGCAACCCGGGAAAGCTTTGTGGAGGAGGAGACGTTGGAAGTGTGCCTCGAAGAGAGGAGAGTTGGGAAGAGGTGACTGAGCAAAGAGGGGTGGCAAGGGAGGGCTACCTAGGAGTTAGACACAGCCTAGGCAAAGGCCTAAAGGTGGCCACTTTGCCACTTCCTCTTTCCCAGCCCGTATACCTTTGAAATGAAATAACTCTTCAACAACACCATTTCTTAAATCTTTCTTTTTGGACAAGGAAAGTTTGAGTCCCTTAAGGTCAGAAGCACAGTTCTAGACTGCTAGGTGTTCTTCACTCTCAATATGGTGTCTGAGTCCTGCCACTCAACGCAGACTTACTGAACATACATATGAATTAATGAATGGATGATGTTCTATAAGCTGTGCTGTGCAATATGATGGCTACTAGCCATTGATTTAAACTTAGAGTAATTAAAGTGAAATAAAATTTAAAAATTCAGTTCCTCTGTTGCACTAGCCACTTCTTAAAAGCTCAGTAGCCATGTGCGGCTAGTGACTACCTTCTTGGACAGTGTAGATAGAGAATGTCTCCATCACAGAAAATTCTATTGGTCCTACTACCTAGAAGGTAAGAATTATCTCAAATGTTTATTACTGAGTACAATTTTAACTGTCTCTATATTTGTTTTATGTTTCTCTCTCTCTCTCTCTCTCTCTCTTTCTCTCTCTCTCTCCTTTTCATCTACATGTACTGATCATTTTCTTGTTGGTCCCTCACTTCCCTACTCTGCTGTGGAGTCAGTATGGACCATTGGCTCCTACCATTCTTTCCCAGGCTCCCTAGACACTGGATACCTTAGCAGGAGACTGGGTGCAGTGGGAAGGGGAGGGTCTAGCTCCACACACTCCCCCAACCTCAGCTTTAGGAGGCATCTCTGGGAGTGGCTGCATTTTTCCATATTCTCAGCAGCTTCCTCAGAGGTTCCAGGACTTGCTGGTGGCCCTACTGCTGGGACTGTGGACACCACATCTTCTCCAAGGCCCTTCCTCTCTGCAAGTGCTACTAGAGTCCTGCTTTGTTCATTTCCAGTTTGTGTCATAGCTTCCTGTTCAGCTCCTCAGCGCTTCACACACCTTTCAACTCGTTGTCAGTATTAAACTCCTTCTATTGAACCATCTGCTGTGAGGTCTGTTTTCCTTCCTGGACACTGACCAATATATTACAGTTATCCAAGTATCACATTTGAAGACAAGTAGTTATCAGTGGAAAATTAGCAAATGTGAACTACCTTTGCAGACAAGAAGTAAACCCTGGAGGGACTACATTCCTGTATCTCAGTGCAATATAATTAGTATTAGTTATAGAGAAGACATTTTTATTATCCTAAAACCCACTGAATTTTTGTTAACTTTTATTGCCACTGTTCTAATTTTCTAGAGGAGGTAACCGAGTCTCAAAGAGGCTATATAACTCATCCAATGACGTACAGATACAAAAAAAGTGAAACTCAAAGATAAGTCTGTCCCATGACACAGAACAAATGAGGCCCTGCACAAAAGTAATACATACTATGTGACTCCATTTATAGGAACTTCTAGAACAGGCAAAACTTATCGAGGGTGAAATAAGTCAAACAGTGCTTGCCTCTCGGTGATGGGGAGATTAACTGGGAAGTGATACAAGGGAGCTTTCTGGAAAAGTGGTTTCTTTGGTGAAAGGAGTATGGGGCACATAGTTGTATGTAGATTTGTCCAAATTTTATAGTTAAGATCTCATACTATGATTGTATGTAAATTTTACCTTGCAAATAAAACACTGAAAAAAAATCTAATCTCATGAAACATGAGGAGAGAGGGGAGTCATGGATCAAAGAATATTGGCAGAGTGCTGGTAATGGCTGAAGCTGGGTGACAGGACCCATCATACATGCTGTTTACTTTGTACGTGTTTGAAATTTTCCATAACAAAACATCATTAAAAACCATCCAAAGAATCTCTAGATTTCCCTGAGTTTGAGGCTCTAGCTTTTCCTACCAACCACTTTGCTCCAAAAACGTTTTAGGTCTACTCAAACGTGGGAGGACAATTCCAACCCAAGGAAAATACAGAAGAGAGGTTCAAGTCCACAAGTAGGGGAACTGGGCAACCAACCAGAGAAGCCTCAGCATCCTACGACATGCCAAGGAATTGCTTTCAATAGAAGAAGGACCGTTGCCCTACTCCAAATTTGCATCTTTTCTAACACCATAAATAATCCGCAGGCTGGAAAGGGTAGAGCATGACTGGTAGGAAGAAGGAGAAATGCAAAACATTTGAAAACCCACAAATGAGTCGAAATTCTAGAAGCAGAACATTTTGTAAGCAACTTTAGAGGAAAGTGAAAGAAAAAAAAAGAAGAAAGAAACAAGAAAGAAAGAAAGAAAGAAAGAAAGAAAGAAAGAAAGAAAGAAAGAAAGAAAGAAAGAAAGAACACAAAGAGCCCAAAGACTAAGATCAGGCAAATACTAATTATTTAAAAGAACAAAAAATTTCAAAGGTTCCCCGTGCCCACAGGATGCAGTCTGAACTCCGCAGGAGGAAGGCAAGCCAGATTCTGTGCGAACTGCCAGGGCAGCTTCATCTCCAGTCTCTCCTGGCTCCTTCTCTGCACTCTGTTGAGCAAAAGTTTTGTAGCTATTTGCACTCAGCCTGCTGTGCAGCCTCCCCGGTTTTCCTCCTGCTGTTCCCTCTCACTAGAATGTTCTTCTTCTCTTTCTATTTATTATTTCAGACACAGCTTAGTAATTATTTCCCTCAGGAAGGGTCCCTAGAACCTCAGGTCCCCGCCGCGATGCTCCCACGGCACTAATGATAGTGAAACGATCTGCTCGGGTACCAGCCTCCGCTCCATCCTCAGCTTCTCCATGGCTCCATCCTGTGGATCCTACTTGCAGTACTGTGTTCAGGGTTTAGGGCTCTGCAGGTGCATATAACTATTCTGGAGCTGGTTGTCCTACATGGTGTGTGAATGCAAAGAAAATAAGGTAGTGGCTTTATAGCCTTCCTGAGGCTGCTTGGGACTCATCAATGCCCTCCACCTACTGTCTCCACTGAGTGCAAAAGCCCTCCTTCAATTAGGTTGCCATGTTCTGATGGAGGAATATTTCAAGTGAGTATTGAGATTGCCAAAGAGCCTCTATCACTAGCAGGTCACATGATTTTCGGGTGGAAGCTAAAGGGATGATGGCAAAATTCCTTTATCACATAATAAAAAGTGCTTTTTTCAAACATCCACCTCAATGATCCTTTACCTTACAAAATGATAAGAATAAAGAGAAATAATTGGGCACCTGGATGGCTTGTGGTTGAGCGTCTGCCTTCAGCTCAGGTTGTGATCCTGGGTCCCAGGATCCAGTCCTGCACTGGGATCCCACAGGGAGCCTGCTTCTCCCTTTGCCTGTGTTTCTGCCTCCCTCTCTCTGTCTCTCATGAATAAATAAAATCTTTTTAAAAAACAAAAAAATAAAGAGAAATAACACCATTATTCAAGCCCAAGTGAAACTGAAAATTGACCAGACCACTCTCTTTGAATGAATTCTGGTTAAAATATTTAAATGTTAAGTGTTTGCTAGATGTTACCAGCAAAACCATTGAAAGTGAGACACGGGAAAACCAGAAGGGGTTTTCAAGGCAGTTGATGTCAAGAATGATCTTATTCAAGTGGAAGAATCTTGAAAAAAAACTCAGGGTGGAGAGAAAAAACACAAATTCTGTGTCACTGACTGTAACATTGTGAAACTGTTCCAAGTCCCACCTGACAACTTTGTTCAAAACTGTTACTATTCTATAAATCACAGACAAAGGGAGCACCAAATATACTGTATGAACAGGACAATGTTTCCACTGTACTTGTGGTCCTTCTAGAACACTGATTCAAACCCTAGGGCCAAGGCTCTCTAAATAGAAAATCCAACCTTTTTACTTTGCTTTACATAAAACATAACTATAGGTAGGTTCTCTGTGGAATGTGACATTTGAAATTTTCCTATTCTCTTTTGAAGCTTTTTACATAATGCATTTATGTTTAGTTATTGATCTGTTATCATTAAAAATCCAACAAACCTAGGAATGGCCACATGAGTGCCATCTCTTTCCTTCTTCAGAGGGCAATCTGCTCTGTTCTTAGGGCCACATTTCAAATCTTGAGAGCAAGAGCTAACAAAACCACAGAGTTGGGCTAGATGACTGTAAAAGCTGGAGGATTCATAGCCCATTAAACTACCAATCACAAGAGTATTGATTGCTGGAAGATGTCAACTCAGAGGACTGTAGCAGGTCAGTGAGATGACAATACAGAGTGTGCTTACTATGCTCACTGGTAACACAGAGGCAGAGACGAGGCAGGCTTTGAAGATGGGTGCTAATGTATAGTAGATTCTCAGGAATCACTGATTGAGTACATGAATGAACAAAAAAGAATCAAGATTCAAAAGTTTTCAATAGGCTTAAATTGTAGGTCAAAAATCCAGATGAAATATAAAGGGGATAAATGTTAAGCTTTGCCAAATGGTGGACATTTTACCTCACAGAAATAAATGCAATGAGGATTTAGGAGATATCTCAAATAGTAGCTGAATAGATAATCATATGATGTGATCTAAAAAATGTGGGCTTCAGCCATGTTATGAAGGTCAGAGCAGAAACAGAGCCCCTGGAGCTGGCCATGGCCAAGCCTCATGGTGCCCTGTCTTCAGAGTTAGGGAGACACTCCTAAAAGGAGCTCTGCTTAGGCTCTGGGGTGGTGCAAAGGCAAAGCACCAGTAAGAGTCTGAAAACTGTGTCCCCGGAAGACAACTCAGGGGACTGACCATTCTTAGTCTGGAAAAAAGACTTACTGGGGGCATGAAAGCTGACTTCAGCTATTTAAAATTTGAAGTGCCATCAAGTAGACGATGAACTAAATTATATTCTTAAACTGAGCAAGTATTATTAAATGTCTGTATTTACAAAGTCCTCATTTTACAAATATTGACTACTCATCACTTCCGTGCCAAGCACTGTCCTAGATACTGGGGAAAGGCCTCTGCCTTCATGAAGGTAACATTTAATGCATGACGGGTCAGACAGCCAATAAACAGAGAATAATTTCTAGAAGGATGAAAGTGTATGTGATGTGTGCTTCACAGATTTGCCTTTGAATCCAGTAGGATATGCTTATTCTTTGATTCTTTGTTGTTCTATTAAGGAAATAAACATAGACTGTAATTCAATAAAAGGAAGAAACTTCTTCCAACAGAGGATGGACTCTGTCAAAAAAGTAGGGAACTCTACCGTTGGAAACGTGAAAAACAAAATCTGCATTGCCATCTTTTAAGGCTGTTGTGGGGAAGTACTGAGGATGAGTTCAAAATGGATCAATGGTCCCAAAAGCTTTGGATTTCCTAGACCAGTACAATTGAAAACACAGCAGGTGCAATAGAAGATCACCAAGTTTTTTATATTTCTAAGTACATTAATAGAAACCCTACTATTATTAACACCTTCTCATTAAAGAAAGGTCATTTTTAAGGGCTTACAAAAAAAGAATGAAACAATATCAGAATAAAAAGCTCTCTAAATAAATTTGGTTATATTAAAGTTTCATAACATTGGGCTTACTTTTCTAATTTTGCAAAAGACCATCAAAAATCTCATTGTAAGACTAAAATAGTCCAGAGCCTAAAATTTGAAAACAGAATCATATGACCTTGAGATTCTTCCTAATAGTTGTCCAAGGAGTACGCACTACCAAAATTTAGTACATTTGTTTAAGTGTGGGGTTTTGGAGCTGGTGTCTGTGAATTTAAAGCCACAGCTCAAACTAGCTACAGGAAAATTACTTAAATTTCAGTTTCGACTCCTCTGACAATGGGGATAATAACATTACTGACTTGTGATGCCATAAGGATTTACTGAGGGGCGCTTGGGTGGCTCAGTTGGTTAGGTGTCTGCCTTCAGCTCAGGTCATGCTCCCAGGGTTCTGGGATTGAGCCCCAGGTCAGGTTCCCTGCTCAGTGGGGAGCCTGCTTCTTCCTCAGCCTGCTTATGCTTTCTCTCTCTTCCCCTCCCCCACTAAATAAATAAATAAATAAATAAATAAATAAATAAATAAATATTCATTGAAATAATGCAAACAAAACACCCAGGAAAGTGAGTGGAATGTAGTAATCATTTAATAAAAATGCAGTGACTGCTCCTTTTTCTCAGGTCTTCTAACCCAAGGGAAATGGTGAGCTTAGGGGCATTTCTTACAGATAATGGGTCAGTACACAGTATTTTCTAAATACTCCAATTTTGCATGAAGAAATATATTGTCTTAGGGCGCCTGGTTGGTTGAGCATCTGACTCGGGTTTCGACTCAGGTTATGATCTCAGGATCATGAGATTGAGCCCCAGGGCTGGCTCCACTCTGGGCATGGATTCTGCTTAGGATTCTCTCTCTCACTCTGCCCACCTCCTCCCACCTCTCACCCACACTTTTGCCTGCACACTCTCTCCTAAAAAAAAAAAAAAAAAAATTAAAGAAGTAGATTGCTTTATTTGGCAGGTAATACTTGAACCTTGCCCCCATTGCCAGAGAAGTAGACAAGCATCATGGCTGGTTCCTAAAGGGATGGTTTTCTCTTCCTCCTCCACATTATTCATTTCCCTAAGCTCCTGCCTCTGCCTTCTGTTACCTACCTTCTCTGGCACTTACTGGCTTCTCCATAGAATGCCTGGCCCCTTATTACTTTTTTTCTTGCCTCTTGGAGCCTCTTTCACATTTTTTCTTTTTCTGCTTTATTTTAGTTTGTCTTTGTCTAGTCTGTGGTGATTGGTGGAGCTTCCCACATTCTCTCCATATTCTCTCTTTCACCTGCCTGTTTTCTCCCCAGTCTCCCAGTGGTACAGCTTCCCCTCACCTCTTCCCCACCCTGCCTGCTGCCACCCCCAGAATGGCCAATCTGTTAGCAAACTTTCAGAGTAAATCAACAAATCTTGCTCCATTTCTTTGGCAGGCAATGGAACATGTCTGAATGCTGTGGAAATGTGTAGGTTCTTAGGCCTGTGACTTCAAGTCTGAATGCTAAGTAATATGCAAGATGACTTACATGTTTGAAAGCTGAGCCACCAGTGAACTTTCCATGGCTCATGCTTTGTGACAGTGCCCTGCAGTGTCTATTCAAAAGGATGCACTGTTCTAACAATAGCTAATGCTTCTCTTGTTTGGTAAGGAAGTGATACTGCGTTGTTATTAACAGTGATCAGATTTAAGTCCTTGACAGGTGCTGAGCACCCTAGAATTCAAGAACTCTATTCGTCAGCAGCAGTAAATCTAGACAAAAAGGTGCCAAAATAAGGTCTTCATACACAGGTCTTAACCGAGAGACGTCAGTGGAGTGTCTATGATTTGGCATTTGCGTAAATTAAAATGTGCTGAATAAGGCCTGCATTACTTTTCATTAGTGCCTAATGCCAGTTCCACATTTATGACTTATTATTTCAAAATGTGGCTGGGCATGCTAGGAGAATAAAAGCATGGTGTGGTATAATTCTTGAACACAGTCCAATGGATAAAAAAAAACTGGTCCAAAAGTTAGGACACAGATTCAAGTTGGAGATTTCTCATTATAGACATGGTTACATATAACTGATTCTTCAAGATCTTCACAGAAAAGTGGAAGTTTCTCCCTGCCTGAGATACTGCTATGCTCTTTATTCATGCCCTCTATTTTTCTTTTCCTTTTAAATTTTTTATATAAAAAGTAAGTCACATGGGACCTTGTGGGATACTGTAAGACTTTTTGCTTTTAGCCTCAGTTAAATGGGAGCCAATGGAGTGTTGTGAGCAAAGGAGACAGAGGATCTGCTTTACCTTGTAAACAGCATCTTTCCCATTCCCGTGTGGGGATCAGAGCGAAAAGAAAGACTATTTAATAGGCAATTGCAGTGATTCAGGGAAGAGGTGATGGTGGCGTGGATCCACCAAGGCAGAAGCAGTGAAGACGGTGAAAATGGTAGGAATCCTTTATTTTGAAGGAGCAGTAAATGGGGGCGCCTGGGTGGCTCAGGCATCCAACTCTTGATTTTGGCTCAGGTCATGATCTCAGGGCTGTGAGATCGACCCCCACATCAGGCTCCATGCTCAGTACAGTCTGCTTAAGATTCTCTTTCTCCCTCTCTCTCTGCCCCTCCCCCTATGCACTCTCTCTGTCTCCCCTCCCCCCCAAAATGAATAAATAAATCTTAAAAGAAAAAAAACAGTAAGTGAATTCCTGGATAAACTGGTTGTGCCTTACAAGAAAAAGGGAAGAATCATGGGCGACTGTAAGAATTTTGGCCTGAATAACTAGAAGGAAGAGTTGCTATTTCCTGAGATGGGGAACACTTGAGAGAAGTTGCCAGGGGGTCATGATGTGCTGGTGGGATGCGTCATGAAATTGGCTTTAGATATGTAAAGCTTGAGAGGCCTTGATGTAGGTAGGGATGCCAAGGAGCAGATTAAGATCCACGCTGGGATCTCAGAACAGAAATCCAGGTCAGATACATGTATTCAGGGGTCATCAGTGCATCCATGGTATTTAAACTGTGAGAAGGGAGGGTGCTAGGGAAAGAGGAAAGGTAGATCCAAGCCTGAGTCCTGAGCACTTAAACTTGAGGCTGAGGAAAGGAAGAAAAGTCAGTGAAGGAGCAAGCATAGGCCGCAGGTAAGGTACAATTCCAAGAACCAGACGGAAAAAATGTTGCAACAAGGAAGGATCAGCTGTGTTAAAGGCTGATCTCTTAAATACATTAAAAAACCCCACCCTATTTACATATGGAATCAGATTCTATTACTCCTCTCAAAATAAAATAATACATCTAACCTTAATTACACATTTCAAATCAAAATATCAAGGCTAATTCTTCAATACTCATATGCCAGACTATTTCAAACACCTTTAATAACACATAACTACAAATCAAATTGATGACAAGATGCATTCCTAAACTTAGCACAGAAGCATTAAGGCTACGGAGGTTGGCTCTGTTTCCTTCAGCATCTTCTGTGGGTTGTAAAGTTATTTTTTCAAATTTAGGAAGAAACACCCTACAGGGGGTGCCATGTTCCTTAGGTCAAAGATTCAGGACACTTATTTATCGTCAAACTTAGTAGCAAGACATGGGATCTGAGAACTGTGCTTCAAAGCTGATTCTGCCCAGATTCCAGATGAACAAGCTGGTTCCTTTCTAATTGTTTTGGTCTGTGTACTATGTCAGCAAGGGATCCTATGCCCAGTGCTTCTGGCTGGGGTTAGTTTCAGAGCTTGGCATATCATACATTTCCTAGAATATATTTCTAGTTATACCTTAGACCATTTTTCATCATAAGCTTATCTCAATGTTTTATCACCTAATTTCGGTAGAAGACATTCTGCACCTTTAACCAAGTTGTGGCCAGTTTCTTTTCCCTCTCAATTAGATTCACCTAATGTCTTTGTTCCCTGATTGAATTCCACATTCTTTCCCTGTCTTTCTTCCTGGATCTTGGCCATAGTTTTAGAATCACTTTTATTAACAAGAGAAGATTAAATTTAAGGTCTATGGAAGCAGGAGAACTAAGCACAGATTGAATTTTTTTATTCCAGAGAGTAACACTGAGGGTTACTGGTGCAGGGTTTGTCAAAATGGTGTTCAGAATTATAAACAATGCACAGCTTACTCTTATTTAGCTGTGAGGACACCACACAAAAGGGCTACCAACTCAGGGATGTGGGCCAGAAGAACCATAAAGGTAAGTCAATAATGCCTCACTCATTCAAAAGACATTTATCTGGCACCTTGACATGGAGTCAATACCTGTGTCCCCCCAAAATTCATGTTTTGAAAGCATACCCTCAATGGGATAGTATGAGGAGGTGGGGTCTTTGGGAAGTAATTAGGTCAAGAGGGTGGAGCCCTCATGAATGGGATTAGTGTCCTTTTAAGGAGAGACACGAGACCTTACTCCATCTCTCTGCTCTCCACCATGTGAGGACACAGCAAGAGTTTGGCCATCTGCAAACCAAGAAGGGGGTCCTCACCAGACTCTGGATGTACCAGCATCTTGGTCTTGGGCTTCCCAGCCTCTAGAACTTTCCGAAATACTTTGTTGTTTAAGCCATCCAGTCTGTGCTATTTTGTTATAGCAGCCAGAGCTGACTAAGACACACCCACCGTTGGCTTGGCACTGTGGACTAGGTGTCAGGCAGGGCTGAGATGCTGGGTGTCCACTGGCATGGCCCAGTTGATAATTTACAGCTGGTATCTATTCTGATTGGTCAGTCATTGTTCTATATGGGCTGTTACATGTAATGAATATCATCCACGATGCTAGAGATACTAAAGGGAATAGGATACCTTTCTATCTTTTAGGGATTTTTTGTTTGTTTTAATGATTTCCAAGAGATAGCTCCCCTTTCTGATCTCAGTTACAGCAACCTTTATGGTCAAATGGTCAACAGTAACCTAGGGTATACTTGCTAGGCTTGTTGAAGTTAACTGCATTTAACCACAAATGCCCTAGTACGACTTCATTTATGTAATATTCTAAAACTGACAAAATTATAGAGATGGGAAACAGATCAGTGGCTCCCAGGGTTTTGGGGTCAGGCCAGAAAGGATCATCCAGAGGAGTTCTCATGCAGTGATGGAACAGTACTCTATAGAGCTCATGGTGGGTATACAAATCTCCACATGTGAGAACCTTTCATAGAACTACACACACACACACAGAGTGAATATATGTAAAATTGCCGAGAGCTGAGTGAATTCTGTAGACTAGTTAATAGTATAATCCCAATGTCAATTTCTTGGTTTTGATAAAGCACGTTGGTTAAGTACAATGTTATCTTTGGGGAAAGCTGGAGAAAGGGTACATGGGATCTCTCAGTACTATTTTTGTAACTTACGAGTCCACAATTATTTTTTTTAAAAAAAGGTAAGGAAAAAAATCATGTTTTCATTCATTAAAGACAATAATAATAGACCTTTTATCTGTAAATAAATTTATGTCCTATGATATTAGAAAGTTTCCATTTTAAGTCACTCTTCTGTCCCCAAACAAGTAGCTTTTGATGATCACCTAAGCCATGCATCCTCAACCAGCAATGAGTTATTAATGCCACATCTTTATTTACATAACTTCTTTGTTCATAAAATTAGTATGTGCACAAATCTTTTAAATTTTGCATTCTCTTTTATATAGAGTTTCTAATACTAGGAAAATATCCTACAAGTAAACAGGCTCATTATTTATGTACTACAAAACTTAGGAATAAGCACATTTATCACAGCATAGTTTATGATGGCAGAAAATTGGAAACAATCTAAATATTCAATTAAGAACATTTTGACAGACACCCAGAATTGACAAATTGAAGCCAATCAAAATGTTATTGTAGAAGAATACTTAGTAATCTGGAAGGCTGTCCTCAGTGTTTTGCTAAGTGAAAAAAGTTCTTAAATAGGGTATAGAACAATATGTATGCACATGTATTTGCATAGGGAACAAAAGATATTTAAATGTTAATAGTGGTTTTTCTCTGTGTGATGGATTACAATGGTTATTTTTTTGAATTATTTCCATTTTCTAAAATGTCAACAGTGAATATTTATTACTTTTGTAATAAATATAAAATTTAAAAAATAATGCATATATTAAATCTAGCTCTGTATAGATAGACTAGTGTTTCTAAACTGTGGTGAGTGGCTGGAGTTCCACAAATTTATTCAAAGTGGTCCATGACTACCACTTAGGAGAATGTTTATTTAATTTGCTGTTTTAATTAAGATGACAACCTTAACATAATAATATAGACATATTCTGGATTATCTGGATGGTCATGGTATATCAAAGATGACCAGTACCCATATTTGCATTTATTTTTATGTCTGCAAGGTGGACAAGTACTACTACTCTAATTCTCACTGATTAATGAGAAAAGAAACCAAGTCAAATATACAGGTGATGTATTTGTAACTGGTAAAGGCCACAGCCCACTGCACAGATTAGGGTTTGCAGAATTTCCAATAGAGAAAGTCCTGGAGAATACCAGACATGCCAAACTCAAAAAAGAATGTGTGTCAGCATTCAGTGCCCAATTCACAATGCCATCAGTGATTAAACTGTAGCAAAGAGTATCATCAGTCACACTAAATTAACCAGTGTTTTACAGACATTGTTTTTAGTTTTTATTGTATTTAATGTTTTGGTCTATGTGAAAGCAATAGGGATTCTGTGCCTATTTGTTTTGTTTGTTTTGTTTTTTGGTGCCAATTTTAAATACAGTTTTACTTAAGACATGGCACTTTCCACTTATAATACAGTAACTTATAAAATGAAATGTTTATTTCCTTTCCCTGCACACATATTTCATATTCAAGTATCAAGAGTGCCCTGTTTATTTACTATAGCAGCTTGACTTTAAAATTGCCGTGGAATTCACTAAAAAATTGGGTCCTTCAAATGTTTTGTGTGGAAAAAAGCTCGACCTATTCTCAGGTTGGCTTAACCAACCTCTTCATTGGTGAGCTTGGAGGAGGTACCACCAGATGGAGGGGCTCCACCATCAGGATGTCCCCGGGCATTCCCCCTGGCATGCTTCTTGTCCTCCGGTACAACTTGGGAATGATGGGGTTGCACACTTTCTCCAGTTCTTTCTGCTGATGTTCAAATTCTTCCTTCCCTGCAGTCTGGTTCTTATCAAGGCCGTTGCTGACGTGATTTATCAAGAATCTTCTGTTTGTCCTCATGTGCCCTGAAGCTTTTATCTTCAACGGTGGCTTTCATGTTGTCTGTGTAAGATTCAAGCAAATTCTTGGAGGTTGTCATCCTTGGTTATGGCACCCTCACCATCATAATCCTGAATGAGCACACCAGGCTGGTTGTCAGAATAGGTAGTGATGGTCTGCATCTGTTTGGTAGGAATGGTAGTATCGCACTTGATGAGGACCATCATGACTCCTCCAGCAGTTTCAAAGCCAAGAGAAAGAGGAGTGACATCCAATAGCAGTGAATCCTGAGCATTTTCAGATTTGTCTCCAGAAAGGATAGCTATCTTGACAGCTGTGCCATAAGCAACAGCCTCATCAGGGCTTATGCTCTAATGCAGTTCCTTTCCATTGAAGAAGTCTGGCAGAAGTTTCTGAATCTTGGGGTATGGGTAGAACCACCTGCAAGGACAATATCATCGATCTGAGGCTTGTCTAGCTTGGCATCCCAAAGGGCTTTCTCTATAGGGTCCAGAGTGCCATGGAATAGGTCAGCATTTAATTCTTCAAGTTGGGGACAAGTCATAGAGGTATGGAAGTCAATTCCTTCATACAAAAAAAAAAATTCCTTCATACAAAGAATCAGTCTTACTACTGGCCTGGGTGCTGGAAGAAAGTGTATGCTTAGCACGTTTGCAAGCAGTCTGGAGGTGACGGACTGTCCTCTTGTTCTCATGGATGTCCTTCTTACATTTGCGTTTGAACTCTGCAATAAAACGGTTGACTATTTGGTTGTCAAAGTCTTCTCCACCTAAGTGAGTGTCTCCAGCTGTAGATTTGACCTCAAAGATCCCATTTTCAATAGTGGGGACTGAGACATCAAAAGTGCCACCTCCTAAGTCAAAGATTAGCACATTTCTTTCAGCTCCAACCTTTTTGTCTATGTCATAAGCAAACAGCAGTAGCAGTTTGGCTCATTGATGATGCTAGGTATACTGAGACAAGCAATAACTCTAGCATCTTTGGTGACCTGATGCTGAGAGTTGTTAAAGCAAGTGGGTAGTGTGACAACTGCATTGGTAACAGTCTTCCCACGGTATACTTCTGCGATTTCCTTCATCATTGTCAAAACCATAGAGGGCACCTCCTCTGGATAAAACTGTTTCTCCCTTGTATTCTACTTAGACCTAGGGCCTACCAGCCTCATTTGCCACCAGGAAGGGCCGATGCTTCATATCAAACTTGACAACAGCATAGTTGAATCTTTGTCCAATCAGGCATTTCATCAAAAACTGTGTTGGTGGGGTTCACTGAAACTTGATTCTTTGCAGCATTGCTGATTAATCATTCGGTGTCAGTAAAGGCAACATAACTTGGGGTAGTTCCATTTCCCCAATCATTAGCAATTATTACCACTTCTATGCTTGAAGACACCCACACAAGAGTAGCTTCTAGAGAGCCAGCAGGGCCTTTGATGAGATCCGGTGTCTATTGAGTTTTGTGTTGTATTCACTTAAGTAGCATATTGTGAAAAATAATACATTCAAATCTAGAAAAATCTTTTTTCCTTTTTGAAGTATCTGCACACTATTCAGGTTTGATAGGCACTATTCTAGAACCAAATGTGCTCCCCATTCATGCACACAGCACCTTTATTTTTTTTTTAAGATTTTATTTATTATTCATGAGGGACACACAGAGAGAGGCAGAGACAGGCAGAAGGACACGCAGATTCCCTGAGGGGAGCCTGATGCGGGACTAGATCCCAGGATCCCGGGATCACACCCTGAGCCAAAGGCAGACACTCAACCACTGAGTCACCCAGGCACCCCCACACAGCACCTTAAGAAGCTACATTAATAAACTCAGGGTGCTAAGATGTCACTTGATCTTGTGCACTGACCCTCCTAACATCATGTCACTAACAGAGTAGATCCAGTTCCAAAAATTGTCTGCTGTATTATTTGGAACCTCAAATACATGCTTCTTCATAAAAATTATATTAAAAACCATGTTAGGATCTCAGATCAGTTGACCAAAGCCCGTATAATATAAAATGTTCTTGGGCCAGGAAGAATTGATGTGTCCTGGGGTATATTTTACTGTATCCCAAAGATTTTGAACGGTTGTATCTTCATTCTCATTAGTTTCCATGAATCTTTTTAATTCTTCCCTAATTTCCTGGTTGACCCTTTCATCTTTTAGCAGGATGGTCCTTAACCTCCACGTGTTCGAAATCCTTCCAAACTTCTTCCTGTGATTTAGTTCTAATTTCAAAGCATTATGGTCTGAAAATATACAGGGGACGATCCCAATCTTTTGGTATTCGTTAAGACCTGATTTGTGACCCCGTATGTGGTCTATTCTGGAGAAAGTTCCATGTGCACTTGAGAAGAATGTGTATTCAGTTGCGTTTGGATGTAAAGTTCTGTAAATATCTGTGAAATCCATCTGGTCCAGTGTATCATTTAAAGTTCTTGTTTCTTTGGAGATGTTGTTTGCTTAGAAGATCTGTCGATTGTAGAAAGCACTGTGTTCAAGTCACCAAGTATAAGTGTATTATTATCTAAGTATGTCTTAACTTTGGTTATTGATTGATATACTTGGCAGCTCCCACATTCGGGGCATAAATATTGATGATTGCTAGGTCCTCTTGTTGGATAGATCCTTTAAGTATGATATAGTGTCCCTCTTCATCTCTTACTACAATCTTTGGTATAAACTTTAATTTATCTGATATAAGGATGGCTACCCCTGCTTTCTTTTGAGGACCATTTGAATGGTAAATGGTTCTCCAACCCTTTATTTTCAGGCTGTAGGTGTCCTTCTGTCTAAAATGAGTCTCTTGTAGACAGCAGATAGATAGGTCTTGCTTTTTTATCCAGTCTGAAACTCTGCACCTTTTGATGGGGTCATTAAGCCCATTCATGTTCGGTGTTACTATTGAAAGATATGAATTTAGTGTCATCATGATACCTATTCAGTCTGGGGTATATTTTTAAAATCCAAGTTTTTCCTTCCTTATTCACAAGACCAGGAAACACTTTATGGTACAGGTTTTGGAGCTGTCCTTATCTTCTGCTTCATTCTAACCCTACCTCTTTCCCAAATCTAGTAACTCTTCCTGTTAAAAGTATCCCCTGCTGCAAAACAAGAGCTCTCATACATTCATATAACTGCCCAGTTTACAAACAGCTTCACACCACCTGTCTTACTAACTCCTAATATCACAGCAGCTTGATAAATAAGCATTAAAAATTCTCATTTTGTAGATATCAAAACTAAGTTTCAGAGAGGTTAAGTGGCTCTCCCAGGGTCAAATAGCTAGTAAGAAAACAGATGTAGAAGCACTTGATTCCAAGAACCTGAGTTTTCTCCTCCCATTCTCAATAATAACTCACAACTATTTTTCTTTCTTAGGTCATTAGGAGGAAAAATGTTTAATTAACAAAACTTGCTTCAAATGACTAATAGACCTAGCTCCCTGAGATATTTGCATTTTCAAAGCAGAGTGCCAGGCTACCCAAATCTATAACATGGAGATCAGCAGGAAAGGTGTACTCATTTCCTAGAGTTGCAAATTAGCACAAATTCAGTGACTTAAAACAACATAAATGCATTCTCTCACAGTTCTGGAAGCTAGAGGTTTGACATCAAGGTGTTGGTAGGGCTGGTTCCTTCTGGAGGCTCCAGGGGACAGTCCCCTTCTGAACCTCTATCCTAGCTCCTGTGGCTGCTGGCCATCCCTTGGTGTGTGTTGGCTTGTAGACTCATTGCTCCAATCCCTGCCACCATGTTCACATCACCTTCTGTCTGTGTTTCTCCCCCTCTCCTTTCCTCTCCTCTTCTCAGGACACTTGTCATTGGACTTGCAGCCCACGCTAGTCCGGGATGATCTTATCTTGAGATTTTTAACTTAATTATATTTGCAAAGCCCTTTTCCCAAATAAGACCCATTCACAGGTTCCAAATGGACTTATCTTTGGGGGAGGGGCACAATTCAAACCATGACACAAGGCTCAGTGCAAAGTGAACTTTCTCGTTTGTGGAACACCTGAGACAACTCAGCAATCCTATATACCACCCATTATCTCCTAGCCAAAAACAAATATCCTTCATCTGGAAATTTCCTCCAGGCTCTGAATTTCACCTCTGGTTTCTACTTCTAGTCTTTGGTTCCCCATGCTTCTGTATTCTGCCTAAAACTGAAATTTCCCCGCTTCCTTACCCATTCATATGATCACCTCCACTAGGAGGGCAGCCTGGTTTTCACTGATTTCTCAACCTGGCATGGTCTTCCACTGTCGTTGGCATTTGCTAAAGCCCACTGGGTCCAGGCTTTCTGGAAAGCTCATTCCCCACCGTCTCTTACCCTCAACTACCATTTGTCTTAGGCCAGAATGCTAACACTGGGGAGACATGACTGGTTATTCTTAGAGGTGAAGGCAGCCTGGCCCTGCCTAGGAGTCAGTCTCTCTCATTAGTTCCTGACAGTTGATGCTTTTCATTGCTTCTTTCTCTTACCGATGCCCTCACATCAGCCATCTCCTCCTGTGGCCCGGAAACCCCAGGGTTTCTTCTACGTTCCACTGCAAGTAGGGGGGACCTGGCCCAGAGGCTCCCATGGCCACTATCTCATAGCAGTGGGGGAAGTAAGGCAGTACTGGCTGTTTTCAAGGGAAAAAAAATGACCAATATGTGTAAGAGAAGAAGGTTTCCTTTTGTCTCAGACCCTATTCTCTATGGGCCGATGGTGCTTCTTGAAATATATCCTCCACTGACCACCCGATGAGAAACATTCATAATTGTTAAACATCCACCTTTCTGAGCCAGATCCTAGGCCACCATAACAGAACCTCTGGGAAAGGACAGAGAACTCTGTTTTTTAGCAAGTTTCCTAGGAGTTCTTCTACACACTAGATTCTGAGAACTGTCACCCAGTATAATCAGAAGTCCAAAGCACAGCCATGCTTCCTGGTATTTAATTAGGCACCTTCTGTTCCTTCACTGAGCCATTCTTACAGCACAACATTGCCCACAGGTTCAGATCACACCCTCATGACTCTAGAATGACCTTGTCTCCTCCATTCTTCCCACTTGGGCAGGAAGCAGCCCACAGGCTTCTCTCTTTCTGCTTCATTTTTGGGGAATCCGCTGCCCATCCGTGCTACTGGGCCATTGCCAGCGTTCCCCAGGGTGTCCCTGAATTTTGGAAAAGGGGTTGAGATTCAGGTGCCTTTCCCTATGAGCTCTAAATATCAGAGGTATTAAGAAGTGCAGAGGGATAAAAAAGCACCACGAAAGATCCCCCAAACCATTCCCCAGGGGAAGGTGTGCCTGCTTAACTCCGATTTGTGTCACGCAGGAGGCTGGCCTGTGATGCCCCCAGTCTCAGGGTGATCAGATGAGTTTCAAAGTCACTTGTGAACTGTGCAAGCAGAAGTAGCGGGTGTCAAGTTCATTTCTGTCCTGACATTCCCCTGAAGCTTTCCAAATCCTCCACAATCATTAGCACATCTTCAGTTACATGGCAAGCTGCTTTAACTGTAAATGTAAATATAGAAATTCATTGGGCAAGAAAATACTAACAGTAAAATCAGATGTCTTTCTTCTATTCCCAGGAGAGCCCCAGAAAGGCAAGACACTTGAGCCTTCACCTGTATAATGAGATGGAGACAAACATTTCCCATCTAGCCCCTGGAATTGGAGGTTTCCAAAAGGCAGAGCAGAGGCTCCAGCAGACGGCTTTGTGAGCTGGGCAGAAGGCAGAGCTGGCTGCCTGTGTAGGGTCCAGACAGCAGCAGCAATCACACAGCATGTCTGGGAATGTGTACAGAGGCACATACAAATATATACATACATAAGAAAGCTCTTAAAAACAGCGCTCGTTATTTGGGAAAATAGGTAATGTTGCCACTAACATAGTAGGAATGAATGAATGCACCTGAAAAGCTCAAGTAGCAGAAGTTTGAGTACAAAACTCAAAAGAGCTGGATTCAGCTTACCAACCAGCATGTGGTTACCAAGCACTTATTATGTGCTAAGAAAATATTTTACATGTGTGTTGTGTGTCTAGGGGTGTGTGTGTGTGAGAGAGAGAGAGAGAAAGAGAGAGAGAGAGATGATAAAAAATAAATCTGCAAGCCCTAGCTGCTGTGTAGTTCTGACCTTGGATGTTTAGCTTTTCCAAGGCCTGCTGGCTATATTCTGGGATGTACCATCAAAGTGTAGAATCTAGAATATATTTTTCATTCCTATCTACCCTTATCTGATTCCACACTATTTCAAATAGATCTTCATACAAAGTGAGTTACTAACAGTAGCAAAAATTTTGCATGCACAAAAAAGTTTACAAAAAACTCCGAAGATAATTGTATACTACTGCACAGAGAGCAAGTGTTCTGGGCCTCTGGAGTGAGGCATTTGTGTTTTGGGGAGGGGCATGAGGGGGAGTGGTATAAGCTCAGAGGAGTTGTTTTGAAAGAGAGATGTGATTACTCTTTTGATCACAGACCATGATGCTTGAAATATTAATCTTTATAATATCATAACCACTAAGTATATCTAAGATGCTATATAAAGATAATTTGTTATAAAGTAAGTACTTAAGTATATTTTTATGTTATTCGGGATCTGCTTATTAAGGCTATTCTTGGGACCCTACTCTTGTCAACATTTACCCTCCAGCCAGGTCTGGAATACTTTACTAGCTATATATCCAATTCTTAAGTATGAGTTGGAATAAAAATTGTTCTAGAAATTTAATAGAATCCACAAAATAAGAATACTTTTAATACAGTTTAGAGAAGTAGTCCTTTGGCATACACCAAATACAATGATTTTGAACCTAACAATTCCTTTCTAAGTGTAATTGAAACAAATTGTTAGATGTTAAATGTGGCAAAAATGGAAAAAAAAAAAAAAGCCAGCTTGATAGTTAAATGGAAGGCAGGGTCTAGGAAATCTGAATTATATGACACTAGGTGAACTACTCACCACATTGCCATATCAACTTCCCCTTAGAAAGCTGTAGAAAAAAAAACCCCATATAACCCCTGTAAGACTATACCACTGTTCTCATTTCCTTTTCCACATGCCAGGATAAAAAATACTTCCCCAAATTCTGAGCAATTCTTCTAAAGAAAACCAGTTATGATCTCATGAATGTATTGCAAAAAATTAAGCAATAGTTGGATGCAACCTACTTTATGATGAAAGATGGCAAATAAAGTTAATCTGCAAAGATCCACACTACCATCTTATAACAGGCTTAGCAAATTTGGATGTGAAGGTCTCCATGTACATTCAATGTAAAAAAAAATAGTTATATTATTTAATTTTCTCAAATAAAGCCATTGCTCCAAATGTCGTTTCATTCTAGCAGATATTTTTTTAAAAATATTTTTTTTATTTATTTATTGATGAGAGACACAGAGAGGGAGAGGCAGAGACACAGGCAGAGGGAGAAGCAGACTCCATGCAGGGAGCCCAATGTGGGACTCGATCCCAGGTCTCCAGGATCAGGCCCTGGGCCGAAGGCGGCGCTAAACTGCTGAGCCACCCGGGCTGCCCCTCACTCTAGCAGATATTTTTTGGTCTGTTCTCATTTTTCTCTTAGGCTGCAGATGTGCCTATCAAAGCCATAAACCTTTAGACCAGTCCACACTGACCACTCAGCCTTTACAGGCATTAAGGATTTTGATAGGAGACCAGGGACAGCTGTTTGAGGTTTACAGCAATTTGAAACAAATGTTTCTGTCCACTCTTTTTGTTAATGTTTACAAAGGACACAAGAGAGAAACAGGTCTTAGAGCTCTGATTTTAGTAAACCCTTTGCTTTAACATAAGGCGTCTGTGAACACTTTGAAAGACATATTTTACAGTTTTCGAGGCTACTTCCTTGAATGGCTTGGCTACAAATTATCAGAGAACTTTTAATAGCACTTTAATCCCTTCCACTTTATGCTATCTTCCCATTGTTTTATGTTTCAAAAAACTAGAAGAGTAGCTGATGATTTCTCTGAAATAAAAATCACAGTACTTCATCTGGAACCTAGGTATACAATTAGGTGCCGGGGCATTCAGTAACAAATATCCAAAAACTAGGTCCTATGACCTAGGATACAGGTGACAGATATGGGTCTTCACTGTCTGATACAGGTGACAGAAATCTCTAATATTGACCCTAAAACTTCCGAGTCTGAGGTCCTAGAGCATGGAACTGAGACTGTACTGTGTCTCAACGTAAGAAAACATTCAGTGGCTCTTTTCCTCATCAACTCTTATCGTTGGACTATTTGGTAAAATAGCCATAGACTCCCACAGGGGTGAGGATGAGGGAGGAGACATCAAAGAGGATAAAAACCAACTTGCAGAAATGCAGCACAGTGAGACCTCCCTCTTAGCATCTGCAGCATAACCAGATTTATATGAAACCAGGTTCAAGGCTAATGCAGTCAAGAGTGAAGCAGTCTACACTGTTATTTTTTTAAATGACATCTTTCCTTATACAGGTAGCAACCACTCAAATACAAACATCTCAGAGGAAATGAAACTTGGATTTTTCACAGGAAACAAAGCAATGATTTAAAACTTTTTAAACAGTTGGCTTTATCTGAGTCCCCATGAAGAATTCCAAGAATTCTCAGGCAAAACCCTCATCTGAAAAAGTCCACATTTAAATAGTAGGATGAACAGAAAAAATACAATTCTTTGATTGTTCAGAAGAACAAAAGCATTCTTGCTGCCAAGAACTGCTTCATGGACAGAGCACTAGACCTTGAAGGATAACATTTTTTTTTTTTTTTTTTTTTTTTTTTTTTTTTTAGTTAGATTCCATGCCCAATGTGGAGCCCAATATGGGGCTCGAATTCATGACCCTGAGAGCAAGGCCTGAGCTGAGATCAAGAGTCAGACACTTAACCGGCTGAGCCACCAAGGTGCCCCTTGAAGGATAAGGATTTTAAAAGGTATCTGTGAGATGTGGGAAATCTACTTCAAGATTGATAATTTTATATAATTTTAGTTTGTATATGTTAATATCCTATTTTGTGACAGCGTCAGGAAATTTGTATTTGTCCTAAGTTATTTAGGTGATTTTATGTTCAACCACGCCTGGAAACCCACACCTTGACCTACAGCTGTAGGTTCTCCAAGTGTGGTCCCTGGACCAACAGCATCAAAATCAGCAACTCCTGGGAACCTGGTAGACACACAAATACTCAGGCCCTTGGAAAACCTACTGAAACAGAACCCTTAAAGGTGGAGCCCGCTGGTTTTAACTAGAAGCCAGGTGAGTGGTAATGCAGCTCAGGTTTTGAACCACTGCCTCCAGAGATGCCAAAGTTCCCAAGGCACCTCTTCAGGCCATTCCAGAGAATTCCTGATGGATGGGTAATTTAACAGTACTAGATAAAAATAAACAGTACTAGATAAAAATTACCTAATTTCACAGAGGGGCAGGCCCTTAGAAGTACGCCTCTAAAGGCAGAGAGAGCGGAAAAAAAAAAAAAAAAAAGAATAATATTGATTGAGGACTATATAAAAATTAAGACCTTAGTGTGTCCCAAAGAAGTATAATAAAATAAGAAATTGGAGATTAAAATGGAATGGTACTAGCCAACCCTGAAACTGCCCATCTGGAAAGAAGTAGCTTTGATTTTTTTAAAGTCAACAGTATGTTGCGATTAGTATTTACAAAATCCATGATTATTCCCTCAGGAGAGAAGCTGTTTATAAAACAACTTCTGCAGATTTTCTAATCGGAGTCCTTCTAGAATCACAAACATTTTTTTTTCCTAGGCAGCCTCGGTCAGATACCTTGAAGAGATAGCTTTCACTGACAATGTTCCTATTACTTCCCTACGGGCAGCTCAGACTGCTCTGCTGTACATTATTTTGCCCGGATACCTGTTTACATGTTTTGAGCCATCCGATACAGAGCTAAACAGCTGTGATGTCTGCAGGCTCTTCACGGCAACCTGCCGCAGATGGCACCAGCTGATGAGCTGCTCAGACTGCAGCACAGGTTCTCTGTGTCCTGCTATGGAAGATGGTGACTATTAGCTAGCATTTTAGCCTGGCCTTCCTCTATTGTAAAAGCAGAGCTGGATGTGCTGCCTTTCACGTACCGAAGGTTCTGGTAGGAAGGAAGCATGTATAATTTGAATATTTCCAGCACTGTTCTTATTTCTGGTAATGGTGACAGATTGATGCTCAATGCTACTACAAGGATTCCTAGTGCAGTGACCAAGGTTAGGATATAGTTCCTGCCAGCCAAATAGAGCAAAGCTGCCAGCCACGCAGAGAAGGAACTCATCTCCTTGGCCTCTCTATCTTGGTGCTCCACCTGACTGAGTTATTCAACCACTCTGAGTATCCAGATAATAAGGAATATGAAATAGATTGGTTAGGGGCTTGGCAAAGGAATGACATTTCTACCTGGCTTGTTGTTCTTTTTTTCAACAGGAAGGAATTTGGCCAAGAGAAATGCCATCCTCCTAAGGATGCTTGGCATTATGTTTACTCCTGCACATTGCTTCTGTATATCAGGAAAGTCAAGAGGAGTGAAGAAAGGGCCAACCATCACCTAAAATCTTGGGACCTCGGAGACATTCCAAGACCTGTGGATTTTGTAGGGTTATATCAAACCACAAAAATCCAAACCAAGAGCATTTGCCATTAAGATGTCTTTTAAATTATGCTAATAGAATAGATTCCTTTATGTTGATTTATCTGAAGTTATCTTGGGGTTTTTAGGAACATAGTTTATAAATATGAGGCATTCTATGTAAAGAAAGGGCATAGTCTAAACTGATTTTTCAACATTTTCATCCAATCCCCTACAGATTAACTTTCTTTTGTCTACAATTCTAGGAGCAAATACGAATGCAATAACTAAAAACTGCATTTAGTAGATACAGAAAGGTTACATAATAAAACCAGAAATAGTATCATTGAGTTTGTTCTTACATTATTATTCACCTTCCAAAGGTTTCTTAACTCCTTTACAGGCTTCAAATACCACTTAATCAATTCTGGCTGCAACTCAGTTCACATATTCAATTGACTTACGTGGTGTTGCATTTCTAAAACATATATTATAAATGTTTTCAACTAGACTCCACATTTTCATTCCACAATGTCAAGAGAGGGAAGGCCAAAAAGGATGGACTGCGGTTTGCACATGAAAGTACTGGACCATTTCTCCAATCTCACTTTTTCTATAAAAGTCTTTCAAATGAATCATTCATTCATTCCTTCATTCTTTCATTATGTAGAGAGAGTCTGCCATGTACCAGGAACACGTCAATATTTTACTCTCTCTTGCACTCTCTTACAAATTTTTCTCTGTAAAAATTCATAAAATATTTTTGACTGAAGGTTTGAGATAGCAGGTAATGTGAGATATATTAATAATAGACCTCATTTGGGGCATCTGGGTGGCTCAGTGGTTGAGCATCTGCCTTCAGCTCAGGTTGTGATCCTGGAGACCCGGGATTGAGTCCCACATCAGGCTCCCTGAGGGAAGCCTGCTTCTCCTTCTGCCTGTTTCTGCCTCTCTATCTGTGTGTCTCATGAATAAATAAATAAATAAAATCTAAAAAATATAAAATATACCCCGTTCTATTTGAAGTCGATTAGGACATGCTAAAAAACTGCTGAATAGTAAACAGCACCTACAGTATTTAAAATGTTATGTCTCCACCTTCTGGCCACAAGGCAGAAAGGCATGCCTGACAAAAAACCAGGGAACAATGAGGCTTTTACAAATGGAATCTTTTCCCTGTTACTGCAGTGTTCAAATATTTTCTGCATGCCTAGTCTGGGTTATGGCTCTAGATAAGGAGACTCTTAAGAATAGCATGTAGGAAATATTATTTTCTTTTCTGTGAAAAATTCAACGTCGTAGAGCAAATCTTTGAACAATTCAAAAACACGTAAGTTAACAGTGTTATTTTGAAAATATTCAGTGTTAACAAAGATAATGTGATCTTAAGCTATTTGTCAATTCGTGGCTTTCAAAGTCCTTTTGGATGCACAATGTGGTCATCCTCACCATGGATAGGTGGCTGGTGCCTACAGGAAGCTGGGGCAGGGAGGGAACTCACAGGCTTTGTAGTTCAGCAGGGATGGGTTTGCCTATCAGCAACTCCATTTTTTAGCATGTAACCTTGAACAAATGCCTGAAACTTTTGAAGACACTTCAAATATTGAGCAGTAAGAAGAGCCTATGGTTGCTGGGAGGATCACATAGGGCATAGCCGATCTAAAAGTACACAGAGCACTCACTGCCAGATGAATAAAAAATAAGGTACAGTAGTCCTCCCCTTTATCCATGGTTTTGCTTTCCATGGGTTCAGTTACCTGCAGTCAACTGAGGTCTGGAAGCAAATGCTCTTCCTTCTGACATCATCAGAAGGTCAATAGCAGCCTAACGCTACATCATGATGCCTACTTCATTCCCCTCACTTCATCTCATCCTATGGGCATGTTGCATCTCACAACAACACAAGAAGGGTGCATTCAGCATTATAAAATATTTTGGGAGAATGATAGAGACCACATTCATATAACTTTTATTAGAGTATACTATATAATTGTTCTATTTTATTATCAGTCATTATTAACACCCTGTGCCTATTTATAAATCAAATTTTACCACAAGTATGTAGACATAGGAAAAAATATTGTACATATAGGGTTCACTACTACCTGTGGTTTCAGGTGACATCCGTTGCGGGGGGGCGGGTTTTAGAACATATCCTCTGCAGATAAGTGGAGACTACTGTATATACTTACAATTAAATATTATTCAGTCTTTTATTAAAAAGGAAAGAAATTCCGGCACATGCTACAACATCAATGAATCTCGAGGACATTCTACTAAGTGAAATAAGCCAGATGCAAAAGGACAAATATTGCATGATTCCTCTTATACGAAGTACCTGGAGTAATCAAAGTCATAGAGACAGAGAGTAGAAACAAGGTTACCAGGGACTGGAGGGAGGGAGGAATGGAGAATTAGTGTAATGGCGTTAGAGTTTCAGCTTTACAAGGTGAAAACATTCCAACAGATGGATGGTGGGGTGATGGTTGCACAACAGTGTAAGTGTACTTAATGCCACTGAATTGGGTACTTACAAATAGTGAAAATGGTAAATTTTATGTTGTGTGTGTTTAACACACACAAAATTAGGGAGACACCTGGCCCATGGAAAGTGTCAGGTGAACAACTTCTAGAGCTATAACAGCTCTCCTACTCTGCTATATTGCTGCCATTGATCATTTAATAAACAATGAAACAAAGGATAGAGCTTTAAATGATGGGTCTAAGGCTATTCTGTATGGTAATGCAAGTTACCAGACCTCTCCACCAGACTGACTGATGTGTGTATGTCCATAGGAGTTTTTAACGCTTTGAAACAGTTCAAAAGTTTGCACCCTGAGATAGGATATGATACCTAAGAACACGGAGGTCACCCCCACTAAAGGCAAGTTTTAAATTTTCTGGTGAATTTGAAAAGAATGTGGCTCCCATTGCTTGTTTTATTTTAAGTGAGATAGATTTTTCTTTTTTTTTTTTAAGATTTTAGTTATTCATTCATGAGAGACACACAGAGAGAGGCAGAGACACAGGCAGAGGGAGAAGCAGGCTCCCTGCGGGGAGCCTGATGCAGGACTCGATCCCAGAACCCCAGGATCACGACCTGAGCAAAAGGCAGATGCTCAACCACTGAGCTACCCAGATGCCCCAAATTTCTCATGTAATAAATCATATCCAGCACCAAGGCTCTGACTCACAAGATAATACCACTGACACCATTCTATAATCTAGTGGCTAACACCTCCCTCTGCCATATATAAACTCGAGTTTTTAAAGGCAGTGTCATTGGCTTAGTCTAGGGAATGGCTCATGCTGTAAGATAGAGTTCTATGATTGTCACTTAGTCACTGAATCAGGATTAAAAGATCTTAACCCATCCATACTAATAAATCACACAAGGTTTGATGAAAAGATCAGGTCCCTGAGTAGAGTTTGGGTGTCCTGGTTGGTGTGTTGGGAAAGTCATAAATCTGTATTGCAACTTGCAAAGGCTGGTGATAAGAGGGCTGGAAAGTGGTGGAAAACAGAGTGGAGGGAAGTGGGGAAGGTGTATATGTAGCAATTACTGAAGACAGCCAAAACCTGCCTTCTGCAAAGCATCAACAGGGGTTGATCGAGATTCAGTGAAGTCCCTTAGTCACATGAGGATTCTCAGTAATTTCCCTAGAGGGTACTAAGGTTCTCTGGAGAATAAGCAAAAACTTCAGAAGGCCCAAATTAGAGACACAATTGTTGCTCCCCTCCCCACGAAGAAAACAACTCAATAGAAATATGAAGAAGGGTTTGTTATAATGTTATTCACTTATGTATCATGTTTTTTTGTTTACAGAACCCTTAGTGACTTTTTAAATATTTAAATAAGAATGTCAAATAGCAATTATTTCTTATGGTAACTGTAACTACTCTTTAAGAGCACTTATTCTGTGTACTTTCCCTACATTCTAACTCTCCTGACATTTGACATTGACATATAAGGGTTTTTTTTTCTGCTTGAGTTATTTTATTGTTCTATGGTCCTTCCACCATGACATGGAAATAACATTAAATTATATCTAAAGGGTCAGAGAGATTAAGGAACTTCTATAAGGGCACAGTTACTAAGTGGCAGAGCTGGGTTTTCAACACCGTCTGCCTGTCTTCGAAGCCTGTGCAATTATCTACTGGATCTGTCCTAGGTGTTGCTTTTTTTTTTTTTTTAAGATTTTGTTTATTTATCCATGAGAGAGAGAAAGGCAGAGACACAGGCAGAGAGAGAGGTGGGCTCCCTACAGGGATCCCGCTGTAGGACTTGATCCCAGGACCCCAGGATGACAACCTGAGCTAAAGACAGACGCTCAACCACTGAGCCAACCAGGTGCCCTGCCTTAGGTATTTAGTGTGGAGTTAGGTCATTTATTAGTATTTTCAAAAAACATATGGTTAGAAGCTGAGTGGAAATATGGTTTTCCTCATCAGATTTAATTTCAGAGAGCCGAGAAGGAGCCCTTTTGCTCTCGATCTGTGCATCTAGTTCAGTGCCTAAATCTAGTTCAGTTGGATTGATTCCAACATTAATCCATTAATCAATGGACTCCACACAACTAAATTAAAAGATTTTTACAAGAAATACTGATCAATACAGATCATGGACAGTCATCTCCATAACAAATCAATGAAAAAAGTCATAGTCTCTGTCTTGGGAATATTTTTATGCTAGAAAAATATTTCTTACTAACGCTCTTGCTCAGGGACAAAGTGGTATGAGAGATGGCTGTATGTGGGAGACCTAAAGGAGATGAAGCTACTGGGCCGGAAGGGAAAGTTGCAGCAGTAGCCCTGGTGCCCAGTACAGTGCCTGGCACATGCAAGAGTTCAGTAAATAGGTAAATGAAGCGATTAACCACAGCACAATAGCAGGTTTGCTCTTAGAAAGACAATAGGGCCCAGGAAGCATTAGATCATCATAGGGGACCCCATTCCTCCTGTAGGACAGGGGCTTCTCCCTGGACACCCTTGGAGAGCCACACTTTGGGTAAGAAGCACTACTCAGGGGCTCACACCTGCTCAGCCTATTCAGCTGATCCTCAGCTTGCAAGAGACAGCAAAGTTACATGCAAAGCTTTTAGAAAATACAGTAAATTCTGAATCATTTAAGGACTGGTAATCTCATCTGTGGATTACCTGACTTAAGGGTTTTTTTCTGCTTGTGTCACTTCATTGTTCTATGGTCCTTCCACCATGACAGGGAAATAACATTAAATTATTATCTAAAATGGCAGGGCACTGCAGCTACTTCAGGGTAGTTTTCAGCATGTTGACCCCCTCCTCAACCTTACTCAATAGTTCTGAATGGTTCATTACTGTTTTTATGTTATGAATTTCAAGTTCCTCAAACTAACATATAAAACTGACATAATTTCATTGCTTCTTTTACCAAACCATTCTTTTTGCTATCCATTCCTATCCCTGAAACAAGATTTGTGAGTATATTTTCTTTTCAACATACTGGTCCATTCATTCATTCATCCATCAACAAAATGGATAAGGGCATGGAGAATAGAGCAGAAGGGGGTTCACACAAGGTCCTTCTCTCATGGAGCTAGTTGGAAGAGAGAGAAATCAGCTAATCAACCAGCCTACTACCAGAAAATCATAAAATAAGCCATTTTTATCAGATCATTTTCAAGTAGAGAATGAAAAAGGGATATAAGAGTAAGTCTTATCTCTAAGGATAAGACATTGAAGTTGAGATCTGAATGAAAACAGCATCTAATCCTATCATGATCAAGAAGAGCATCTGCAGAAGAAAGAAGAGATGACTCACAGAGAGTGAGAGAGAGAGAGAGAGAGAGGGAGGGAGAGAATATGTGGCAGAAACAATAGGTGAGGAGGACAATGATAAGATAATACTTGAAAGATTGGCAGGGCATAAACAGAGTAAGGAGTTCTAAACTTTATTCTAAGTATGATGGGAAGTGACTGGAGGGCTTTAAAAAAAGATTTTATTTATTTATCTGAGAGAGTGAGCGAGAGTGAGCACAATCAGAAGGGAGGGGCAGAGAGAGAGGGAGAAGCAGACTCCCCACTAAACAGGGAGCCCAACATGGGCCTCCATCCCAGGACCTTGAAGCTGAAGGCAGACACTTAACGGACTGAGCCACTCAGGTACCGCTGGAGGGCTTCAAATAAAGAATTGATAAAACCATCTTATTTGCACTTTGTAAAGGTCTCTCTCTCTAGAGGAGCATGGATTGTAGATAGCCCAATAGCAGAAGCAGGACGACCAACTCAGAGACTGTTACAGGCAAGAGATAATGGTGTCTTAATCTGAAATGATAGTGGTAGAGATAGTGTGAGGTCTAATCCAGGATTTTTTAAGATATAGATCTTATAAGACTTGTATATAGATTATATGTTAAGAAGAGGAAAAGGAAGATGAATGTCTCCTAGATTTTTGACTTAAACAACTGAGTGGGGGGTAATGGTGTATATGAAGATGTAGTGGGGCAAACAGGCTTCTTGAGAGGTTACCAAAAGGTCTGCTTTACTCACATTAAGTTTGAGGAGACGTTTCAACTTACATAGAAATGTTCAGTGGACAATTAAATCTTTGAGTCTGGAGTTCTGAGGCATAGACAAGACTAGAGGTTGAGAGTGAAAGGGGTCACTGGCATTGACATGGCTGAATGAGATCACCCACAAGGAATATATAAATAAAAAATAGAAAGTGGCCAATAACTTACCTATGGGGCACTTCAAGTTCAGATGAAGGAAAGGAGAATAGGACCCTGAGAAGGAGTAGTCAGTAAGGAAAGAGAAATGAAGAATACATAGTGTCATGAGACATAAAAGAACTTTGAAGAGAAATTAATGGTCAACTTTGTCAAATGTTCTTGAGAGATCGAGAATTAATATGGAAAAGACAACTACTGGGTTTGGCAACATGAAGGTCATTATCACTTTGATGATAGCTTCTTAGTGGAGTAACAGGGAGAGATGCCTGATTGGAAGCAGGCTGAGGAATCTATATGAGTTAGGGAGACAGTGATTATAGAAAAAAGAAGATTTTCTGTGAGAGGTACAAAAGAAATAGTTGAAAAAGGACATAGGAAAGACAGGAGACTTTTGTTTCAAGGAGAGGAGATACCTCTATATGCCAACAGGAATAATCTAATAAAAAGAAAGCAATTAATTATATAGGGGTGAAGGCTCATTGTAGATACAAAAAGTTTGGGAGGCAAGACAGGTTGGGACTCTGAACACAGTGAAAAGGTTGAGCCCTTGCTAGGAGCAAAGATACCTCCACCTATGCAAAAGGAGACAAGGTAGAGAGCATGAGTTAACATGGAAATCAGATGAGTAGACCTGGAGGCATAAAGATGAGGGTAGAGAGCTCCTTCTTGCTTCTCAGCGAAGCATGATGCAACATCATCATGAGATACTGGCTCTGGAGGAAAGATGAAGGTGTGAACAACCATTTTAGAGAGTGAAAAAGTGAACATCTATGCTAGAAACACCAGTAGTATTAAATGTCCAATTGTGGTTTCTTATTTTGAATATAAAGTGAGAACAATCAGCCAGTTGTGTATTTTTCTCCAGCAGCTGGTCAGGGGCCAACTCATGAATTGAAGGAAGCTAGGGTGAAGGCTTTTCCATGAGAAAATAATAAAGATAGCAAAAATATTGAAGGCATTCTGAAGGAGGCCACGATGGTAATGAATCATAACCTTTAAGCTAGTAAGGAGGTAGTAGGGTCATACAAAGGGATGGATTGGAAGTCTATCCTGAAAGGGTGGATTGAAGTCCATCCTGAAAGACTCGAGGCACTCAAGAACTGCTAGAATAAAAATGTGTGTGTAAATAAAGGATAAAAAGTGGATACTTGGAGTCAAAAATTTAAACTTAGGACATTGTCTCAACAAGGAATGACTTGCTCTGTCACCTCTGCTTGGTGCATTCCCAGTTCTAACCCCTATGAGATTGAACTTGGCTATTCTGCTTACTTTCTGGATGCCTTTGGGCAAGCCATGTAACATCTCAGAGCTCTTATCTATAAAATAAAGACAGTCAATCTTTCTTATTACTTTGAAAGTTAGCAATAACATATGTAAAGCACTTGCTGCATTTACTACGTGGCAGGTGCTCAATCTTGGCTGCCTATTGGGTATACCTGTGTTTATTCTTACATCATCAATGGCAGCTTAAGAACTCACAGAAGGGGAAAGAAACTTAGGCTTTGTCTAGTCCATTACTAACCCTGCTTCTCCTGTAACTGATGCTACAATCCATTCTCCTGATTTAAATTTAGCCTACAGTTATCAAGAGGAATTAATAAAGTTATCCATTCCATGCAATACTGCACATTTATTTTCCAGTTTCTAAATAACTTAGAGCCAAATGAGCCAAGAATAAATTATAAAGAAATTCCTTAATTTTGTGTTCTTATTCTTAATCCCTTTTCTTCATATTTAAAAATGATCTTTTCACTTTAGCCAGAATTGCTGTTCTAATAAGTTGCAATGAATAAACTGGGTAGTGTCAAAAATTTAACTTCCACTAAAGAAAAGGACTTTCACTGATACTGGTAGATTATACAAATAAAAAAAGAGAAACAAAACTTCATTATATATATATATATAAATTTCCCCCAAGAGGAAAGAGGCAGCATTGAGTCAAAAGATTCTCAGAGACAAACTGAATGAAAATAAAACAAGACAGAAATGTGTGTGTCTTTTAAGGAATAAATTATATCTTGGAAATACAATAATAGTCCTTACATACATTAATTAATTAAATTAGGAAATCAAGATAGAGTTCCTGCTAGATTTTTAGGTGGAAAATTCTTTCTAGTTCTATAGGGTAGTTAAAAGTCCTCTCATAACTTGTGGATTAGCATCACTGGAAGATACCATTGAAGGAAATCATTACAATGAAACAACAATGTGAGTGCAATGTGATATGTAAGAATTTTGGCTTTTGGTTTCTTTTTTTAACTTTAAGAGCATATGTTGATGGATATTTTAGATCCACATTGACTCTAGTAGTAAGCACCAAATGCCCCTCTCCTGTCTTTTCTCTTTGCCACCTGCTGAGGATGCTAACATGTGAAGATCTGCCAATCTGTGGGGGCCCTGAACACTGCGCATTAGAAACTAAATTAGAGATTAAAATGTGAGTATGTTGAGTTACCTTTAAATGCTAAATATATTTATTAAGTGCTCATTTTGCAAAGCACCCTGTGCCAGTATCATGAATTATACAAGGATAAATGAGCATAGTGGCTCCATTAGTATAAGTGGGAGATAAACACAAATGGCAAAGGTGCAAAAGGCCTTGTAGAATCTGGCAAGTGCCAGAAGTTTTCAGACAAATAGCTATGGGAGTGAAAGGTGGGCAAAGTTCCTAATGGTTAGAGAAATGACAAAGGACTTCCTAGAAGGTGGATCACTTGAACCAGTCTTGGAAAATAAGGTCATATTTTAATGAGTAGAGATGGGGGTGAAAGTGAATGATGGAAATAAGTGCAGTGTGATGGGCAAGTGAAGGCTGTGTGTACAAGGATCATGAGTTCTCAAATCGGGCTAGACTGCACATGGGTTACCAGGTGCTACAGTGCTATGTCAGCCTAGAAAAGTAGTCTGGGATCAGATCATGTATGTCTTGTATGTCTCCTGAGCCAAGGAGCTTGAGCTTTCTTCTGATGGAATAGCTTTGGAGCAGAAGAGCAATACAAGCAGGATTATCATTAGCAATGCGACCCTGGCATCCTTGTGGAAAATAAAGACAGGCTCCCCCAGGAGGACTGCATTATCCACATGAGAGGGGCCAAGCTAACGAGGGCAAAACCAGGGCACTGGCTATAGGAATGGCTTGAAAGATGTAGCATCAAGATACTTAAACAGGGTGATAAAGGAAAACGGTCGTAATCAAATGTGCCTCTAGAACTATTGTGATTGACTTGTAGGACTGAGCCACCATTAACCAGGTTCATAATACAGAAGGGGGCACAGGAATGAAAATGCTGGGCTGCGGACAGGGAGAGGCGAGTTTAGCCTTGGACCTGCGAGCTTGCAAGCATTAGTGGTGCACGTGACTGAAGGAACTGAGGAGATACAGTGGGCTGAGGTGAGCTGAGAGCATCTACTAAACTAGCAACTGGGGACAATGCTGAGAGAGAGAAGAGAGCTTCATAGATGCTAATATTTGAGGGCTGGGAAGAGGAAGAGGACTGAGCAAAGACTGAAGAGGAATGGCAAAGTTAGGAGAATAGGTGCCTGGCCTAGAGGTGATACCCAATGACTAAAATAATAATAATAATAATAATAATAATAATAATAATAAACAACCAGGATAGTGCCCAGCCATAGAAATTTAAAGAGTATTTTAATAAAGGAGTGACTACATAAATTAAAAGGATGAATTTTATTCTATGTGAATTATATCTAAATAAAACCAGTATTAACGGGATCCCTGGGTGGCGCAGCGGTTTGGCGCCTGCCTTTGGCCCAGGGCGTGATCCTGGAGATCCGGGATTGAATCCCACGTCGGGCTCCCAGTGCATGGAGCCTGCTTCTCCCTCTGCCTGTGTCTCTGCCTTTCTCTCTCTCTGTGTGTGACTATCATAAATAAATAAAAATAAAAAAAAACAGTATTAACAAAGAATAAAAGGATAATCGATTGCGTAAGATGATATAGAGAAATTAAGCAGTCTGAGGGTCATGGAGCCGTCAGTTGAAAGCAGAAACAACCTCTAAAAGTGCAATTCCAGTAGAGGAATGGCAGAAATCCAACTGTTGGAAGCAAAAATGGGATTGGAAAATGGAAGGACCTAGTCATGTAGCTTTTAATCAATAAGTTCAACATCTCTTAATGTTTTACCTTTAATATAAAAATAACACATTGTTACTCTGATGTGGAAAATGTAGAGGGGCTTAAAAAAAGGACAAAACGAAAATCATCTAATTTTCTACTATACTGGAATAACCAGGGTTCATGTTGTGATAGATTTCAATACATTTTTCTGTACTTACTATTTATAGACTTGAAATCATGAGAAACATTCAGTTTTATATCCAGTCTTTTCGAAAAATGATTCAATTTCATGGCATTTACTATCGTATGGATGTGTCATCATTTTAAAATCATTCTCCTATGGCTAGACTTTGGTTTATCTCCCATTTTGCTATTTTCATTGTAATGAATACATTTATTCCTAAATCTTTATCCAATATCGTTTTACTATTTCCTTAGAATATATGCTCAAATGGGGAATTGCTGTGTCAAAATACATGAGCATTTTTATGACTCTTGCTGTATTATCAAATGGATTTTCAGAAATATGGTACCAATTTACAATCCTTCAAGCATGGATTCAGTGCACGTTCTTCCCTACTGAGTATTATCATTTTCTTTTCCCTCACTTTGCCGATTGGAGAGATAAAAACCATGTCTCACTGTTGGTTTAATTTGCATATGTTAGCTCAAAGAGCTCTCAAATAAGATTCTCCTTTAAGATCTGTGATTTGTTTCTAAGCTTCCTGATTAAAAAGGCAACAGAGAGAAACAAATTGATGAAAAAAAGATTATGAAAATGAACACAGATTAAAATTTAGTTCTATAAAACCAACAGAGGGACATATCAATTTGGACAAGGAGAAAGAAGCTCTTCATTTATGATAACCAAGTACTGCAGAGAAAAAAAATCTCTCTCCCATTCAGCTGCTATTAATCCTTCTGGTTATGTTCTGAAGTCCCTGTTATCCAATCTCAGGAGCTAGGGTAAAATACTGATGCACCAATTTTCTCGTATTCTTTATACACATCTCATTGACATGATCCAACACATTCAATTTCACTTGGGGTGGTGTATTTCAGAGAAACAAGCTAAAACTCTTTCCTAAGTATTTGTATTTGTATTCACGATCTAATGACACTGGAAAAAAAGAACAAAGCTGTCATTTCCTAAGAGCCAGGCACTGTGCCATGGATTTATACATACTATTAACTCTCACAACACTTCATAAGGGAAACTATCAGACCCATTTTTCTGATGAGAAAACTCAGGCTCAGAGCAATTTTGCTGTGCCCTGAGCCACACAGCTATGAAGTGATCTGAAACTCCAGTCCAGCTATCTGGCACAAATCCCACTCCCATTTGGTCTATCATTTGACATTAATAATCTGGGAGACAAGTTAGTATCATTGTCTTTGTTACCTTATTTGAACTTCAAGAAAGGAAAATTGCTGTAATACATCAATTTCCCAGGAGCTCAACAAAATATCTTAAATATTGTAGTGGGCTAAAATGTATCATTATGATGAGAGCAGAAGGAAAAAAAAAAAGAAAACTTGAGTTTTTAAAGAAAACACTTCAAGCATCCCTCTCTCTGACCTGTCCAACAATTCTTCCATTTCTCTCAGCCCTCCAATCAGTGAGGCTCCCACTTTCCCAGCATCCAGCATCGAGGCCATCCCACGTCCTCAGTTCCTCACATAACTGGGATGCCTCACCAGCAGCCTTAATGACTGCACAAAGCCCCTTCTCTATGATTCTCAGCTGATCAAGCTCAGGCTCCTCTCTCACCCACCCCCTCTGCACCAGCACCCTGGCAACTCAGTATTACTAGGGAAGATCACAAGTCTTGCCAACTGATCTCACATTCATAGCCAAAAATCTCCAATGGCCACTTAACATCGCCCAATTTTAAATAGATTGCCTTAGAATATTAATTCTTCTCCCACTCCAAAATGGCTATTTTGCATCTCAAATACACAGCGTCCTTCCCCACCCCCAGCTGAGGAGCCTGCCCTCTTCCACATGGGGAGTAAGGAGCAGCAATCAGACAGGGACTGGTTCACTTCCCACTCCTGTAATAACTGCCCATATCTGTATTTTACCATAGCCTTCCCAGCTGTCACACAGGATGAGGTAACCCCACTCCTACCCAAGGCAAGTGGTACATGGTGCTCTTGATCCCAGCTTTTCCAAGGCCGGAGTTGTCTCATGGTTCAGGGCTCAGTTCAAATGATTCCCTCTCAGAGAACCTCCCTTCCCTACCCAACCTACACACCCAGTCACCTTCTGGTGTTCTGTTCTAGCACAGTGCTTCCTATGGGCTATGGAGAGCTGCACTGGCACCATCTGAGAATGTTACAGATGCAAATTCTAGGACCCCCCCCCCCAGGCCCACAAAATCTACCCAGGCCACTCTGGAGGTGGGGTCAGTTGTATGCTGGAGCCAGCTCCCACCCACGCTGGAGAGACCAGACTGTGAAATTTCCAGGGATTGTACAAGCTGACTGTTAAACACAACCACTGCTAAACATTAAACTGTATAAGCTTTCAAGTAAATGAACTGTATCTGGGATGGACACAAAATTTAAAATTCCATGCTTCCTAATACAATAACTACAGTTTACTATTACCTCTGCCCTTGAGGTTATTTGCACCTGGCATAGGTGTACGGTAGAAATACTGTATGCTGGTGTTTACAGCACATCTCTTCTTGACTCTGCACATAGTGGTGCCATGTTGGTAGCCTGAAGTCAGTCATAGTGGGAGAACGGACACTACGGACATAGGGCACTGCTACAAACCAAAAAGTATTTTTTTTCCAATGAGCCAGCTGTTAAATATTTCTGTTGATCACTGGATGAGGCCCAACAATCTTCATCTGACCAAGCCTTCTGGGGCATTCTGATACAGCTAGCATTTGAACACCACTGGCTAAGAAACCTTTCCTGCCTATCTCCAATTCCCCAGTAACCTCCTTCTACCACTACCCAGCCCAATTCTCTCTCATCCACCTCCACAGTTCCTAGGTTTGCAGCTTGCCACACTTCAAATCTATCTCTGTTTCATACAACCTGACTTCACAGTACATTTCCCATACTTCATATATACCTTTCCTTTACAGGAAAAGATACGACTTTTCCCCGGGGACCCAGGCAAATCCCTCCTTTATCTTAATTTTATGTCCAGGATTCTATAAAAGGATATTTTTCTAAGTAATTTATTTGTAACCTCATCTCATTTTAGTGTTTACTTCTGTTTTTAAAACGTCATTAAATTACAAGGTGATTTTTTGCCCTCAAAGTAACTTCTTACTCAACCCTGTCATCTCTTCATGTAGAAGTTTGTTGCTGAATCACCGACCAGCAGATGGCAGCAGGGGCTCTTGGAAAGAAGGCCTGACAAAGCCTTTTGGCTGCAAAGAACTTCAATTGCTACTGCAAAGTCAAGCACATTTCTAAGTCTTCTGCTGGTTCATCATATTCTTCATGTCAGCAAACTGCCTTTTAAAATGCAAGATAGATTATGAGAAAAATAAAATAAAATGCAAGTTGGATCATGTTCTACGGCTTCCTAAGGCGAATAACAACCAAAAAAAGCTATTTGCTCTTTTTATGCAAATTGGTTCCTGTCAGACAGGAGTAGAGTTTCTGGCTATCTGTGTTGCCAGGTTTCAAAATGCCAAATTCTTACAGATTCAGATCCAAATTGTTTTACTTCATTTATGTTTTTTTAAAGGTTTTTTCTTACTGTTATCACTTCTACGACCAGTTTTCTTATAAATTTGGGAAGCAAGATATGGAAATAGAACAGATTATAAACCACAGAATCCCCACATTTTTAAACATGAAAAACTAGAGCACTTAGACTCTCCAGGTCTGTACTATCATAGAGCATCACTGAAAACCATACAAAGCAAGTAAATTGAGTCTGATATTAAGAATGATATAAAAGGGGTGCCTGGGTGGCACAGTCACTTAAGCATCCACCTCTCAATTTCTGCCCAGGTCATGATCTCGGGGTGGTGAGATTGAGCCCCATGTGGGATTCTTCCTTCAGCAGGGAGTCTGCTTCAGATTCTTTCTCTCTCTCCCTCTCCCTCTGCCCCTCCCCTCACACTCTCTCTCTCAAATAAATAAATCTTTTAAAGAAAGGATGATATAAAAAAACCTACTGTGTGCACAAGTGTTTGGTTACATAATTAAGGAAAGCTATTCATAAAGAATGGTTCTGCATCTACACAGCACTGGATGTTAAGAAACTTAGGGACCCTGAGATTCCAGGGCTGTCCAGTAACAGTGACAGTCATGGCCTGAGGAGGTGACTGCTGAGCAGTGAGTATATGGACAAACAGTATCAGCACTGGAACGGGGCGGGGGGGGATTGTCCTTTTTGTGACTTAATTTCAGTAACTTCTGATCAAAATTGTTTGGGGGCACGTGCAATGTGCAGGTAATAGGGAGAAACAAACACATAGCACAATGGACATCATTTCTGCAGTAACACAGCACTACACACAGAAGGCGCCAAGATGAACAAAATGTCATCTCTGCCTGCAGGAGCTCACTGACTACTGGATCCTAAATTTAAGAGATTTTCAGAAAAGTACAGTATTTCTTTCACAAGACTGGCGTGATAATTAAATGAGATTATTTAAAGAAAGGCACTTCACAAACTAAACTCTGAACAAATGTCAGGTTGCCATTATTTTTGCGGAGAGGAGTGATGAAATCAAATGTGTTTACAAAAGATTGATGTGACAATGACTTCAGACACAGATTAAATGGAGAAGGCAACCTTGGGCAGACTGGTCAGCTAAGAGTCCACTGCAGTAACCCAGATAGCAGGTGACAGAACAGGAGCTACCAGGGGCAGTGGACATGATTGAAGGAAAAGACAAAGGAAGAATGGGGAGGACTTTCTATCCGACAGCAGAGCAATAAAAAGAAAAAAAAACCAAAAATGCCTACAATATATTCTCTGGATGACTCATGAGAAGAATCAAATACCAAAGTCAAGTAGGTGATACAATTTAGGGAGAAAGATGGAGAATTTGACTTCTGACATGTTGAGTTTGAGGTGACAGCAGAATATCAGAGAAATACAAGAGAAGGAAGTCTGGGGATGTCACAGCTCACAAACTCCTACTCAACCTTCAAGATCCACCTCCCATGACCTTCTTATCTGGGAATCCCTTCCCTGAGAGCCCTTGGAGATTTATTTAGTTCCCCATAATCCAAAAGTAGTTTTTAAAATCCTTTATCTTAGCACCGTCTTATTGGGTTGGCTTTATCAGCCTGGTGCCTCTCACTTTAATTCGACACCATTAGAATTGCCGAAAGGAAAGTCACCCATCTTTACATCCTTAGCACCAACACAGTACCCTATTCAAGGTGCACAATAAATGTCTTGTGAATAATATAAATAACTAACCAAGGGGAAAAAAAGTCTATCAAAATACAGGATTTGGAAGTCATCTGCTTAAAGGGAATATGAAGATGTTAAAAGACACAATTTCCAAGTGTTAAAAAGAAAACTATAGGCTCAAAATAGTGTCACTTAAGCCAAGTCACTAAATCTGGATTTAATATCTAACTTAACTGCAGTTTTAACCACTCCCCCCACCCCCTACCCTCTATGATATAGTCTTAACCTGTCAATCAGGAACTTTCTTTTTTTTTTTTTTCAAAGATTTTATTTATTCATTCATGAGAGTCACAGAGAGGCAGAGACACAGGCAGAGGGAGAAGCAGGCTCCATGCAGGGAGCCCAATGTGGGACTCAATCCCAGGACCCCGGGATCACAACCTGAGCCAAAGGCAGACACTCAACCACTGAACCACCTAGGTGTCCCAGTCAGGAACTTTCTGATCAGCACTGATGAGGATATCTGCCATATGGGCCTTCTCCATCCTCCAAAGATGAGATAATCTACCTAATAAGACCCCCTGTCTTTCTCCTTTAAGGGAGGGTGATTTGCCTGAAACAATCCTTTTCTTTCACTAATAACTTTTTGGCCTAACCCTCCTTCCTACAAAAACCTTCCCATCTTATACAGCTCTTTGAAGCTCCCCTCTACTTACTAAATGGGATGCTACCCTCATAATTCCTTAATAAAACCAGTCAGATCTCTAAATCGACTGGGTTAGGTTTTGGTTTTCAATGTGAGGAAGAATATTTAGAAAGGAAAAGTGAAAACCAAAGATAGGACAAATGTAGGCAATCAAGAAGAAAGGAAGTTGGGATGCCTGGGTGGCTGGGTGGCTCAGTGATTAAGCATCTGCCTTAGGCTCAGGGGGTGATCCCGGGGTCCCAGGATCAAGTCCCACATTGGGCTCCCTGCATGGAGCCTGCTCCTATCTGCCTACGTCTCCTCTCTCCCTCTCTGTATCTCTCATGAATAAATAAATAAAATCTTAAAAAAAAAAAAAGGAAGGAAGTTAATGAGAGGAAAAGAAAATGAATCAAAGTCTCATAGAAAAAGGATGTCATCACTAACAGAGGAGGACATGTTCTGGGCAGAGGCTTCAAATGTTACTGACATTAAAGAGAAGGAAGATGAAGAATGAAGAAGGAGCCATTGAGTTGCAAAGCCAAACTCATTTGAGAAAATTCAGTTTTATTTCACCAAGAATGAAAATAAGAATAATGAGGAAATGTACTTAATTTAGTGAGGAAGTCAAGGATATGGAGGGAGACCTATGCCTGCTATGAGGCTGCACAAAGGCTGCACAAAACCATGTGCAGGTGGGCATGTATCTCCAGGCAGGGATGTTGATAATATTAAAAGGACTGAGAAGCTACTTTTAAAATGTGATGAACAGCAGGGACATGAGCTCAGGAGTACTGATGAGGTACTGATAACGGGTGAAGAGGACAGGATGGACGGAGCTCTCAAGGGCATTCTTCACAGGGAGGGATGGCTATGTTACAATAACTAACTACTTGTTAAGTATACGTAACTTTAGGACAGAGCTCACAAACTTGCTTCAGGTTGTCCTCTCCTGGCTGCCAGGTTACAGGGTCATGAGGACCTTCATTCCTGGGGTATCTCCAGATGTGTCATTTAGGATATCCAGCACCTTGCTTGAAGGGATGGGCCCAAGCATGTATGCTAGACCATCTGAATTCCTAATTTCATTCCAGGAAGTCCCAGTGTTTCTGGATAGCTCCAGTGGATTCCCAGAGTAAGGCTAGGAAGAGACTTTATTTTTCTTTTACATTTTTAAAAAATATTTTACTTATTTATTCATGAGAGACAGAGAGAGAGAGAGAGAGAGAGAAGCAGAGACATAGGCAGAGAGAGAAGCAGGCTCCCTGCAAGGAGCCCGATGCAGTACTCGATCCCAGCACCCCGGGGATCACAACCTGAGCCAAAAGTAGATGCTCAACCACTGAGCCATGCAGGTAGCCTTAGAAAGGGGCTTTTAAAATAATTTAATTTGTCCCCCCTCTTTCCAAATGAGGAGACCAGGGTCCCAGGAGGTCCAGTGGCTTATTCTAGGGTCATACTGGTAGTTATGGCAGACCAAGACTGAAACTGTGGTTTCCAGACTGCCAGTTCTATGGTCTTTCTGTTTTACATTTCTCAATATTAAGGAATTTGGGGGGGGGGGGGAGAAAAAAAGCAGAAAAGAAAGGAAAAGAGACAAGATGAGAGCTCCCCACCTACTGAAGACCTGACCTTTCGTCCACAGCTCTGACCCAACCTATTTTCTGTCCCTCACACTAGTGTGGCTCCTGATGGAGCCATTAGGTAAAAAAGAAGACTGACCTTTCCTCTCAAGAATCCATACACAGGGCTATGCCTTCTTTATATTTTGTATATTTTCTATCCATTTGTGTACAAACTGTGGGAGCCCCCATTAGTTCATTGTTTTTACTGTGACTAAATTACCCAATTTAAAATCCTATTGTCTTGGGGCACCTGGGTGGCTCAGTCAGTTAAGCACCTGCCTTTGGCTCAGGTCCTGATCCTAGGGTCCTTCTTGCTCAGGGGGGAGTCTGCTTCTCCCTCTCCCTCTGTTGCTTCCCCTGCTTGTGCACACGTTCTCTCTCTCTCTCTGTCAAATAAGTAAATAAAGCCTTTAAAAAAATAAAATAAGATCCTATTGTCTTAAATAACTATTTTATTTGCCACTTCTTTGGTTGATTTTGAGACTGGACTGAACTCCTATTCTTCAATCACTGAAGACATAATTTGATTATACCACATGAACTATGTTAAGTACTTACTGTGGTCCAGACATTCCACTAAACAGTTTATATTCATTAACTCACTGTTTTCTATAATTCATTGAGGTGAGCACTCTTCTCTGTTTCACAGAGGAGGAAGCTAAGGCAAAAAAATAATAATTCAAGATTATATAGTGAGCAAGTAGCCAAACTCTGATTCCTGAGCCTGGGCGCTAACAGCTTGCTCTGCATGCCTCCTAACAGCCCTGCCACTGATTCTGTTGGAACATGGATTCATCTCTGTTGCTCTCACTCAACACTGATGAGTCCCAGACAATCACCAAAAAAAAAAAAAAAAAAACTCGTATTTACATAGACATATATAAAATTTACTATGTGCAATGCATTGTCTGAATGGTTACACATACCTTATTAGTTCATTTAATCTCAAACAATCCTACGAGGTAGATGAAAATATTATGACACTCACTCTACATGGAAAAACAGGGAAGCTTAGGCAATTTGCCAAAGGTTGCACAGCCATCAAACAGACTCCACTCTGAGCAGCCTAGCTCTGGAGTCCTCCCTTCTTAACCACAGGGAGTCCTGCCTCATAAGCAAAAAGCAAGAAACCAGCCAGGAAGTGGCCTCCCTTTGTCATGGAGTCAGGCTATTGGTCCATTTCCAGTGCATCCTTTCTGACCCAAACTCGACACAAGATCCTGTCTGCCACCTTCCCCCTGGAACTCCTTGTTTTCTTCCTGAATGAACTGACCTGTTTCTAGATCGAATTCTTTAGATTTGTGATGCCTGCCATACCTACTATGTACCTGGCCCTAGGCAGGAGCCAATATAGCAGAGTTGTTCAGGTGAAGGGCAGGCAATGAGGTCCGCAGACCCATGTGTCAGTCCTTGTGCTGCCACTGACTAGCTATGTGACCTGGGCAAGGAACCTCACTTCTGGGGAATGGAGACACAATTGAATAATAGCACCTCCCCACCGGGCTGCTGCTAATATGATAGATCACACGCATTATGAAATTAGCACATAGTCAACAGCTTATAAATATTGCAATATCGTGGTTTAAAATCAACTCGGGGGTGCCAGGTGGCTCAGTCAATTAAGCATCTGCCTTCCACTCAAGTCACGATCCTGAGGTCCTGGGATCGAATCCCACATCAGGTTCCCTGCTCAGCAGGGAGTCTGCTCCTCCCTCTCTCTCTGCCTCCCTCCTTGTGCTCTCTCTCTCCTTCCCTCCTACCCTGTCTCTCTCTCTCATAAATAAATAAATATTCTTTAAAAAAATAAAATCCATTCATTCAATAATACATACTGGGGGTCTCATGGATACTGGAGTGATGGCAATGAACAAAGCAGCAGAGCCCTCGCCCTCATGGAGCTGGTGGTATTCTTGTGGGTGAGACTGACACAAAATCTGTGAGCCATTGACCACATGACACACATCAAGTAATGCTATTGACAATGAAAATTACATTTCTATGGCCATGTGTGTGGTTTCCTGTCTTCAACTGGCTGGTCATTAGCAGCATTTGGAAGATGAGTCCCTCATCCATCTGAAGTTATTTTTCTAGAGTAGAGGTTCTCAAACATTTTGGTTTCATAACAGGGACCTGTTACGTTTTTTAAAAATTACTGAGGATCTCAGAGTGTTTTTGTTTGTTTGGTTTGCATCAATAGATATCTGACATATTAAAAATTCAAACAAAATTTAAAACACAAGAATGCACAGAGCACATTGCATTAGTCAACAGAGTGATGGCATCATCACACATTCCATGGCCTCTAGAAAGCTCCACCATGTACCTGTGAGGGAAGGAGAGTGAAAATGAGAAAGATATCTTAGCATTGTGGTTACTTCACAGGCCTCTGAAAGGGCCCTGGCACTACCATGGGTCTTCAGACTATACTTTAACAACTGTTATTCTAGTGAAAACATATCTGGTTGGGCAGCCCAGGTGCCTCAGTGGTTTAGTGCTGCTTTCAAGCCTAGGATGTGATCCTGGAGACCCGGGATCGAGTCCCACATCGGGTTCTCTGCATGGAGCCTGTTTCTCCCTGTGTCTGTGCCTCTCTCACTGTGTGTGTCTCTCATGAATAAATAAATAAAGTCTTAAAAAAAAAAAAAGCATATCTGGACTGACATGAGCTTTAAAAAATATATTTATTTATTTTTAAAGATTTATTTACTTGAGAGAGAGAGAATGCAAGTGGGGAGAGGGTAGAGGAAGAGAGAGAATTCTCACGCAGACTCTCCCCCTTTGCCACACCCTGAGTGGAAAGCCTGACACAGCGCTAGACCCCATGACCCTGAGATCATGACTAGAGCTGAAATCAACAGTTGGACAATCAACTGACTGAGCCACCCAAGTGCCCCAGCCAAAAATACTTAAATTTACTTTTTCATCTCTACTGATGTCTTCTTGCTTATTTGTCTATAATCGGAAGCTGAAAATTTTATTTTATTTTATTTTATTTTTTTTTTAATTTTTATTTATTTATGATAGTCACAGAGAGAGAGAGGCAGAGACACAGGCAGAGGGAGAAGCAGGCTCCATGCACCGGGAGCCCGACGTGGGATTCGATCCCGGGTCTCCAGGATCGCGCCCTGGGCCAAAGGCAGGCGCCAAACCGCTGCGCCACCCAGGGATCCCTGGAAGCTGAAAATTTTAAATGACAATTCGAACTACATCAAGTACGATGACCTACAATTCATTTCTTGAGTCGCATATTTAAGTGTCTACTTACCTTTAAAAAAAAAAAAGCAAATATCAAAACCTTAATTCTTGATCTTCAGAAGCACAGCCATCCTTATGAAATAGTTTACTTCCCTGCTAAAGATTATATATGAAACATTTCTCAGTGGTTCACATAATAATAGCTTTAACTTTCAAAGGTGGTTCAGAAAAAAACTGATGACTTCTTTTAAAGGTATGTCATACTCCTTCCCAAAGAAACTATGTTATTATTTAATTGCTATTTTATTTTTTTAAATTTTATTTATTTATTCATGAGAGACACAGATAGAGAGAGGCAGGGACACAGGCCGAGAGGGAAGCAGGCTCCATGCAGGGAGCCCGATATGGGACTCAATCCGGGGACTCCAGGATCATACCCTGGGGGTTAAAGGCAGGTGCTCAACCGCTGAGCCACCGGGGCGTCCCTTAATTGCTATTTTAAATGAATAAAATTCTTCTGAGTGTTTCTAGACATAGTTAAAATTGTTTTATTAATTGCATTTCACTATACTTAAAGGACCTTCTCTGAGTTTTATTTCAGCATTCCTATAAAATAACTATTTCTAAAGACAACAGAGGCTTTTTGCAACTGTAGTTTTTTAATCATCAAGCATTTTTTTCATCAAGCATTTTTTAAAGACATCCAACTTTATTACTTCTAGTACTAATCACTTTAATTGATCTATATGGAAAAACAGCAGGCAGCTGAAAGATCGCTGGTAGTTCTTCACAGTCTTGAATAAAAGGAGCAGCTGGCTAATGCAAATACGTAAAGGTAAATGAATGAGCCTTAAGCTTAGAATGAAAACTAAAATTCCTCCTCAATACAAAAGCCATCTAGCATACTGGAAGGGAAAAGAAAAACAAGTAGATCTGTAGGTCACAGAGGAGGTACTTTGTATTGAGCAATTCTTGCAAAAACAGGCCATGTTCTATGCACTTTATACAAATAATTTAATTTAATCTTCACTGTTAGTTATTCTTACATTCATTTTACAAGTGAGCAAACTGAAGCACAGAAATATTAAATCACTTGTTCCAGGGCACAGTTAGGAAAAGGTAGGGGAAGGGTTTGAACTGTGGGAGACCTGAACAAGCAGAGCAGAGAGTTTGAGTCAGCAAACATTTTTAACCACTTAGTAGCTATGTGACCGCAGGAAAGTGCCTTCACTTCTCTTAACAGAATAGTGATGACAATGCCCCTTCCATGTAGGAGCCACCATAGGGAGCAGGATGGAAAGGAGGATCACCTTATTGAGGGAGGCAAAGCAGGAGGATTATTACTGGTGTGGTTTCCTGAACCTCTAAAATAATTGGAACTGTTTTGAATAACTTGAATTCAGAAATCCTAAAAATAAGAAGTCTTGATTAATGCTTATATATTATTTAAAGACCGACTAAATGAACCACGTAAGACAAAATCTCAGGGAAATTAAATAAATAATCTGAAAAATTATAGTTAATTTCTTTTTTAAAAACCACATTGTCTTTTATTACTATGTTCATTTTATATTCCATAAGAATTGCTACCAATCCCTTCCGGTAATCCAGTTTAGTGGTTATGTGCATAAGCCTTAGAGCCAGATTTTCTAGATTCATAGCCCTACTTGACCTTGGACTAGTTACTGAACCTGTGCTTCAATTCCTCACTGGTAAGTAAGCAAAGATAGTAGTACCTTCTGCATTGCATTGTTACTAAGGCTAAACAAGTTCATATATATAAAATAATTAAAACAGTGCTAGGCATACAGTAAGAGCTCAATAGATATTAGCGATTATTTTTCATCAAGTCGTTTCCCAAGGACTTGGTTGGTGCATGTCAGAACTGGATAAATATTTGTATTGAATAAATAAATGATGACATACCTATTAGATGAATACAACAGTGCACATTTTAAGTGCTTATTAACATCCTACTTCCTTAACCCAGCTCTCAGAGCCACATGGCCTTAAAAGCAATAGATCTGTATTTATATATGATTGACAATTGGCTCTGGTTTTTCAAGAGAAATAGGAGAAATCATCAAATCCTTACTATCAAGAATGAGAGGGCAGCCTGTGTGGCTCAGCAGTTTAGCGCTGCCTTCGGCCCGGGGCGTGATCCTGGAGACCCGGGATGGAGTCCCACATTGGGGTTCCTGCATGGAGCCCGCTTCTCCCTCTGCCTGTGTCTCTCTGTCTCTGTCTCTGTCTCTCTCCCTCTCCCTCTCTCTGTGTGTGTCTCTGTCTCTGTCTCTCAAGAATAAATAAATAAAATCTTAAAAAAAAAAAAAAAGAATGAGAGGAGATAAATTCATATGGTCAAGGTGTCAACTTTAAATGGAAACAACATAAATATTCAGAAGATACAGACAATAGGATGCCTGGATGGCTCAGCAGTTGAGTGTCTGCCTTTGGCTCAGGGCGTGATCCCATGGTCCTGGGATGGAGTCCCACACTGGGGTTCCTGCGTGGTGCCTGCTTCTCACTCTATGTCTCTGCCTCTCTCTGTGTGTGTCTCTCATGAATAAATAAATCAAATCTTAAAAAAAAAAGAAGATAAAGACAGATGACCTCAGTCTCAGAAACAGTACCAAGCAATCAATTAAGTAAAAGCTCATGATACAATATAAATTAGATTTATAATTACTTTATTATTTTTATTTTTTTTTAAGATTTGATTTATTTATTCATGAGAGACACAGAGGGAGGCAGAGATACAAGAAGAGGAGAAGCAGGCTCGATGCAGGGAGCCCGACGTGGGACTTGATCCTGGTGATCACACCCTAGGCTGAAGGCAGGCATTAAACCACTGAGCCACCCAGGCATCCCAAGATTTATAATTATTTTAAAAAGCAGACAACAGTGTAAGAAATAGGCAGAAACTATGATGATCTAAGATTATAAAAAGGAGGATCCATAATGGAACTGTACCTAAAGAATTCCATTCAATATAAGGGAACACAGTATGCAAAATATGAATGACTAACAGAATTGCAGAAACACGTCTATGGAGTATACCTTGACCATGACACTGCAGAGGCAACTTAGCACAACAGAAGCATGTGGCATTGGACCAAAAGACATGGTTCGAGCCCTGATTATGCCACATCTCTGTGAATACTGGCAAATGACTACAGCACTCCACATCTTCCAGCTCGCATCTCTGCTGTAGGAGTCAAATGAAGTAACTCAGGTGAAGTCCTTTGTAGATGGCAGCAAACTCTTTAGAGTTTTCTTAGTTATTAGACTGAAGAAGGAAAAAATTATCTTTAGGGTAATCAAAGTTTTAATCTCTGGAAGAAATAGATTGGTTCCATGTAAGATGTCTCTATCAATATAAGCAGCACTGGAGTGGGGGGGAAGGACTGATATCCAAGTATATATAAATATATAAATATTAAAATTTTATATAGAAAATATGAAAAATCTCAGATGTTCATTTCTTCAACAAATGTGTATGCTAGGCACTGTGCTAAGTGCTGGAAAATGTCAAGTAAGGCAGAGATGTTTTTCTCACGGACCCTAGATTTTAGTTAACAATCCTATAAATAGATGAATCATTCATGGTGAGATGAACGCTGTGATGGAAATAAACAACACACTATGAAAATGCATAAGAGAGGAATTAATGAGGTCTGGGGCTAGCACTAGAGGGGTAGAGATAGGGGTGCATATGACAGATGCTGGCAGATGCAGCAGCACATGCAAAGGCCCTGGGGACATGCCAACTCCTGAAAACCTGAAAGAAGGCAGAGAGTGCAGGAGATGTGAGAATGTCAGGGAAAAGCTATGAGGTGGGTGGACCTGGATGGCCAGGCCAAGAATACTACAATTTAAAGGATCATTTCTTTATCCTTGAGGGAATGGGAAGCCTCTGGTGTGTATTACATACATCAGACCTGAGACAACAAACAGGCCACAAACAAAGACTGTGTACAGTGTGAAATGGATTGAAGAGCAGCAAGAGGGAAATAGTCAGAGATCAGGAAAGAGAAACTACAATAGTCCACATGGAAGATGCTTGGACCAGGGATCATAGAAAATGGTCAAAATGGACAGGAGTTTAGGAGGTAGAATCATCAGGATTGGTTGGTGAGGGTGAGCAAGAGGAGAATCACTCATCTGAAGGACCAGGTGAATGGACATTCAGGCCAGGAACGCAGGGAACGGTGGAAGGGAACCTGGTGAGCGAGAAAAGAGCTACAGTTTAGTTTAGAACATGCTGAGTTCCAAGAGGAGCTATTGGTTTACCTGGCTTGTTCCCAAGGTGGTTTTGATCAGGGAAGAATTTTGGCAATTATTGATTAGGGTGTAGGTGGCAATTATAGCCTTGGAGGAAATGGCTCAGAAGAAGAAAGAGAGACACAAAAGGAACATATACACTCACATTTATAGTTAAATTGAATCCACCTAGCCCTGCCTAACTTGGTTTAAAACTGGCCTTCTCCTGGGCAGTTTGCATTTGCAACCCCCTATCACCCAGTGGGTTTCCCTTTGATGTATGCTGACTGAGAAATAAAAGGTAGCTTTCTTTAAAGAGATGGGCAAGAGCAAATTCCCAGCACATTTGGATGAAACAGGAAACAACAGAGAAGGGAACTAAAGGAGGCTATTAGCTGTAGGGTCTGAGTTATTAAATATTGAGGGATGAGGAAAAAGAAAAAGTCATATTCCCTGATACAGCCTTTAAAATACTTTTGTGTAGAGGGCTCCAGATGCCATCAATCAAGAAAACGATCTCTGGCAGAGAAGAATATGGCTGGTATCAATAATTAATGAATGAAGGCAGAAACAGAATATGGAAGTGAGAGGTGCTCTTGCAGGAATTTTTGCTGGAAAGTTCAAGCAACTGCTAAATGGTTTTCTTCTCATTAAATACTATCTTCCTAGAATCATATGTGTGCATATCCATATTTATATCTATCTATACACATCTCTATATCTATATATAATCTTTATCTATCTATAGATATCAATGCATATAGACAATAGATATATCAATGCATATATCTAATAGATAGATATAGACATACACACATATATACACACATTTATTCACCTGTTTGAATTTTAGATATTATGATGGATCCTTATTGAAAAAGAAAAATGACTTGCTTTTAAATGTTAATGAAAGTCTCTAGAGGAAAAAAATAATATTATACCAAAAGTGTTACTTAATACATATCAGTCCTCATATAAATTCACTCAGGGAAAAACAACCTTAAAAAATTAACTCCTAGGATGCCGGGGTGGCTCAGTGGTTGAGCGTCTGCCTTCAGCTCAGGTCATGATCCTGGGGTCCTGGGATGGAGTCTCGCATCGGGCTCCCTATGGGGAGCCTGCTTCTTCCTCTGCCAATGTCTCTGCCTCTCTCTGTGTGTCTCTCATGAATAAATAAATAAAATCTTTTTTTTTTAAAGTCAACTCCTTGTCCTGGTTAGCACTCAACAACAATGAAACGCTGGTGGTGATTCATGTGCCTTCATGGTGCTCTCAGGTATTAGAAGAGCCTAGAAATATTGTTCCGAGGGACCATCAAATGATTCATGTCATATTGTTAAAATTGCTAAGTCCACAAGAAGTATACACATGAAAATCTTCACATAAGTAAAAGAGCAGCAAGCCACTGATTTACTGGCCACTTTTAATTTCAACCCAACATTTATTCAAAAGTTAGAGATATAAAGGGGGGAAAAAATGCCCTACCATGGCCACTGATTTGCCCAAGCCAATGCTCTACTCAATAATGAAAAGTGTAATTAGTACCAGAACAAATATCTACTTACACAGTATCAGAATAATGTTATGTAATTTCCAATTAAAATAGGAAAGAGAAAGCCCTGGCATTTATTAAGTCTGGATTATAAGCTACATCTGCACATTTATATATCAAACTCATGGTAATTCTGTTCAAAATTAGATATACACATGCCCAAACATGGAGACAGAAATGTTGGGACTGAGTAGAAGGCTTATAGTAAATTCTCTCAGATACTGCTACTCTACTTCCCTACCAAGAATTATACACTGTTCTTCAAGACAGTTTATAAGCTGTGCTTACAATTTTAACTGCACACTCTACAAGTTTATGAAAGCTAATTCACCATAATAACTAATTTGTGTAAGTGTTAATTTCATCTTCTGATTCTACTTATTCTGTGTGCTTCATCAAAAGCCATCCATATCTTTAAAAACAATGCTGCACAGGAAACTTGAAAATAATCAATTAGCAGCAAACTTGGCCAATGTGTTCCTTGACTCAACTGGCACCATAATTAGGCAATTGATAATGTACTGACGATATTAGCAAAACAAAAATCTTTAATTATGATAATAAATAATTTAGTTAGGTGGCTTGTTTTTAATTTTGTCATTTTACCACTTATGCATGAGAAAGTGGGATATATATGCCATTCTGCTCTATTAATAGTCAAAAAGTTAAGTTAGTATAAACCTGAGAACACTTATAAGGGCAGCCCCAGTAGTCTAGCGGTTTAGCACCACCTTCAGCCCAGGGCGTGATCCTGGAGACCCGGGATCAAGTCCCACGTTGGGCTCCCTGCATGGAGTCTGCTTCTCCCTCTGCGTGTGTCTCTGCCTCTCTCTCTCTCTCTCTCTCTCTCTCTCTCTTTGTGTGTGTCTCTCATGAATGAATGAAGAAATAAAATCTTAAAAAAAAAATAAACCTGAGAACACAGGCATGCTCTCTGTAACCTATTGAATAACATTATCCTTGGATTTTAAGTATACTTGTTATTTTACTTCTGAGGGGGAAAAAAACCCCACCTTGGCTCACCAATTAAGAAAATCCAAAATCATGAGCATTCTCAAGGTGGTTCTGGAAAAGTAACTAATTTCTTTATCTCAACGTGTCATAAAAATTTAGGTTAACAAAAATAGTCATCAGGGATATAATATCAAATCCCAGTGTTCCTTTTTACAATGCTGAAAATTATGTGTTTCTGGTCATTTGTTATATTAGTAGTAGTAGGAAATTAATACTGTAGGAAAGCAAACAAATCTGATTTACAGAGCTTCCTCATTTCCATGGTGTAAATATTCCCATGGCCAATTTTAAGGCATGCTGTACAGTCTGCTAAGCCAGTAAACACATCAACACACCACTGGATATAACCATAAAATGGCACTAGTAACATAGGATACCTATAAAACCCTGATCCAAGACTTCTGTGTGATTCTCATATGGTCATTAATTTATCTTCAGTACTTTAAAATTTCATCCAGCTGACCAATGTGCTGCTTAGCCATTATCCCAATACCACCTTCCTTCAAACCCCATTCACATCACACACCCAACGAAGACAGTTGCTCTTCCTGGCATACTAAATACATGCCAAAATTATAAAAATGCTTAGCCCTATCACATAAGGATTTGCTACGTATGATGCCAGTGATACCAATGATGACTCAATAAATTCTCTCAAAAATCTTTACTGGCCCAAATGCCAGAATTTCTGGCATCTTGAATATGGAAGCAGTAATGGTGGCAGCTAAAGGGGCAGGGTAAGTCAGTGCAGCCAACCAAGAACAGGTCTCTTGTGGCCTGAGGAGATGCACACTCTTACGTGATTTTTCAAAAGAGTTTTTGGGGAATGAAGGAAGAACTTCTGAGAGGGTTGTCTTACAGAAGCCTCCATGTCACTAAGCCAGTGACTGTCCAAAGGAGGTTTACAAAGAGAAAACTGGAAGAATTTCAGCCTACTCATTTGGAATGGAGGAAAGAAAAGAACTCAGAATGAGATATAAACAATTGGATTATAACCTTTTCTTTTAGTGCTGCTTCCAGAAACTCACCCCAGGAGATTCTTAACCAGTGAGACGAGGTCTTAGAATTGGGATCAAGAAATGCCCAGGCAGTTCCTCTAATCTGCAGTTCCTGTATTTTATAGGAACTGTATATTATATTATATTATATTATATTATATTATATTATATTATACTATATATTATAGTTCCTATAATCAACTAGACCAGAGCTTCTCAAACCTGGGGTAATTCTGCTCCCCAGGGGACATGTGGAAAGGTCTGGGGACATTTTTGGCTGTCAAAGCTTGGTGGGGGTTGGAGGGTACTACCAGCATCTAGTAGATAGAGAGGCCAGGGATGCTAGTGAACATTCTACAATGCACAAGGCACCCTTCACACAAAGAATTATCAGTTCAAAATTTCAAGCGATAAAGGGAAGAAACTCTGAACCAGATCAGGCCATGGGTCTATGCCTCCCATATTATGTCTATTTCTGAAAACAAAATCTCTGACAATATGTTGTTGCAACACATTACTTATTAATGATAAGATTTCTGTGTAGATCAGAATATAAATCCTCACACCTTGTTTGTGCCAAGCAATAATTAGTATTAGGAATAATAACTATGCCAAAGAAAATTTTAGAAGTTACCATAAATGGCATGAACTTTCCTTCTGTCTACATCAATTGTATAGGATTCCCTACAGAATTATTTTTTAAAATCACTTCTTTAAGTGTAACAAAGTTAAATCTTCTTTATAATGATGTTTCTCTTCCACAGAAATGCCACTTCTCATTCATCTATTTTGTTATGATGTTTCCTGTACTATTTTCTTCAGAAAAATATGCTTGGATTAAATGAAGAATCTTCTAAGCAAAACTCTTAGAGTACTTAATGAATATGAAAAAAAATCATATTCCGATTTTCTCATTTACCTTCTCTTTCTAATGTAAATGTTAATCCCTTCTAAAGTAATTGGGCCCACTTAAATTGCCAATCGCAATTAACACATACTCGAAATTTGCTACAAGTAAGGATGAAACACCAGCAAAGAAAAATATCTTGTATTCAGTAGACTTTTGTTTCCTGAAATTAAAATTTGAAATGACTGTAATTACTCACAAAGAAGGCTTGGTTGACCAATCCAGTTTTCTCTGGAAACTGATGAAAAGATAGACCAAATGGGAAGAACATCATGAAGGCAAAACTCACTTGTCTTTTCAAGAAACTTCTAAGGACATTGTTCAGACTGTACCATAAAGTCCAACACTCATCAGGCTTCTCCTTGAAGTATATAAATGGAATAGCCAAATGACTACAGCTAGTCTTTTTAACTTTACATTCAACATTAAAGAAAATGAAGCTTTCTAGTAGGTATTAGGAGAATGAAAATTTAGGACTGGCAATTTACTGGTGCAAATAGAGTCATGTGTGGCTGTTCAAGATACTGTATATAGTAGAGATAGCAAATGAGCTTTCCTCTGGGCTGATTCTTGTGAACAAACTAGTACTTGTTTAGAATCCAAAAAGAATATTTCAAATACCAAATACCATCTCATTCATCCTTGATCTTGATTTAGAAGTTCTTCTGGGGGCAGAGGGAATAGACTATGCAGGCTGGCCACTGCACTGCTCCTTGATGAGTTATGCAACAACCATAAGACAAGGAAAGCAAAAATGTCCTATATCTTTTGCCAAATGCAAAAGATCAGACTGGTGGGCAGAAAATATTATTACTAGCCAACATTTGCAGTTTCTGTGATCAAGGCATCATGGATTATATCACTTACATCTTCACAACAACCCTCTGAGGTAAATACTATTACTTGATCTTTTACAGGTGAAGACACAGAAGCTTGAAAGGTTCAATAAATTGCCCATGGTCACGCAAGTGACAAGCAGTAGAACGGGGTTGTAGACCAGGCTAATGGGTGCTAGAGCTCCTCTCTCTCAATCACTGTGCCACACCATTTCTCTAGAGACAAGATGGCCCATTCGGGAAGGGTTTTGAGGTCTGAGATAATAAAAGGAGAACTGATCTTGTCAGTGGCTCAAAACAAAGCTGTCTTCCCAGCAAGCCCATCACACCAACACTGCTACTTTAAGTCACACATAGACACAGATCACATGACAGCCCTTCTGTCACCTCCAGACACAAAAGGTATACTATACTATGATATTAAACAACTGGCTCATTTTATTCCAAGAAGTTGCTTTAAAGCTTTATTCCAAGAAGTTGCTTTAAAGCTTCAGTTAGGATAGCATTTGGCTATGTTCACAAGCCATTAGTACTCCTATGGGCTTAAAAGTGGCACATAAAATAAATTGATCATATTTGGGCATATGCACTGAATAGGCAATGGGAAAACCAGCCTCTATATTGACCTACAGAGTTCCATTTCTAAGCTTGCTCAGTACTTTTTATTGCCCTGTCTTCAAGGTCTAATATGGTTTACAATTTATATGCTTATTTAGTTTAACAGGCTACAATAACATTTATTTTGGCTGCTTTTAGTTGATCCTGCATTGATGCCAGCAGTAGCACCCTCTACCCTGCTCCTAATGTGAGGAATCTAGAGTTGCTTCATCCATAAAATACAAGCATGGAAATATGTATTGAAATGTTTAAAACTGGGTAAAGTAACTGATTAAGGAATTCGCAGACCAATTAGGCATTGAATAAAGACAATAAGGAGGCTGCCCTTAAGGAAGGAAGGTTTTTTATTTTGTTGTTCATGGTGTTGTATACAATATGTAGGTTTGAAGAAGGGCTGGACAAATTCAAGTGACAGCTCCTGGCAAAGTCATCATATTGACTATCAGAAAACCTAAAAACGCAGAATGTTTGGGAGGTAAAATTCTAAAGAGTGTGCCCTGAATCTGGCAATTAAGAAAGTATTCCATTCCAACTGTGGAGTGGTGACAGGATCTTTATTGAGGTGACTTTCTGTAGAGTCCAGACACAAGAGCTATTCTTAGAACAACCAAAAAAAGCATGGAGCTGCCTAAAAATAATGATGACTCAACACCTAGAGGCTTCAATGATGTAATGTTGTCAAAGAACACCCTCCCTCCTCACAGGTTGCAGTTTTTAAAATAAGCCAAGCTCACAGCTCACCTTCTGAGGAAAGCAAAAATTTCACACACAGGAGAAAATGAGGACACATGGGTCACATATAGAATGTTCCATCCACGCATCGCGTTTCATGGTGGCCTGGTTCACTTGTTGAGGAAGCCCCTGCCAGAGTCAGAGTCCGTCCTTTCTCTCTGCCACCCACACACATCAGTTGTCCTTTCAAAACAGGGCTGTGAGACAGGACAACAATGTGATTACACAAGAGGCATGCTGAAAAATCTGTCCTCAGGTCACCGCAGCCAGCACACGGCATCACAAAGGATGGGTCCATTTGGAGACTGCTGTATAGGGACAAGGTAGAGGCTCAAAACAAAAAAAACAAAAACATATCCCAGAGGCTCCTCCCTTGTCCTGTTAGGTGTGCCCATCACCTGTGCTCCTATATATATATGTTGTATCACCTCCATCTCTCACTTCATCTGACTTGTACTATCATTATCAGACCCCAGCACTAAGTTTCATGAGGACTCGCACCTCATTTATTTTTGGACTCTGAGTGCCAAGAGCAATGTTTGGGACATAGCAGATTTTCAATAATTGTTTAAAATTTGATGGCTGGATTGAGTAGACTGATTAACGATGTTGGAAAGATGTTAGGGTTCAAAGCTGATGGCTAAGAAAGAATTCTTGAGATGTCTTTGGTGCAAAAAGGTGGTTTTATTAAAGCACAGGGACAGGACCTGTGGGCAGACAGAGCTGCACCGGGGTCATGAGGAGTGGCCTATTCAATACTTTCAAGTTAGGAGGGGGTTAGGCAGAGTGTAAGCCTCCCAGATATTTTGGAAACAAGGTTTCCAGGATGGTGAGGGTGCTAGCTATTTTTAGGAAATATTTATTTATTATTGCTTAGTAAGTCATTATTATTGTTTAGTAAGCCCTCAGTCATGAGACCCTTCAGATGTATATCGGTGGGTCATATGCTTGGGGGATGATTGCCAACATGCATCTTGGGGGTGGGGTATTTAGAGACAAAGGAAGTTTCCAACGGAATTTTTATATGTTAAAGTAGACTTACAGGATCCTGGGGGCCAGTCAGGCTAAGCTTGCCTTTTGCCCTTAGCAAAGTATTAACATCTAGGCAACTGAGTTCCTGGAAGAATAATGCTCTACCTATTTCAAGGACTTGTCAATGGGCTATCTATAGTAAAGAAATATAATAATTTTTCTTCTGCCTTTATTTCTCATATCAATTAATGTAATACTCTCTCCTTGCCAATATATTTATGATTCACTGCCCTTCCCTGGGAATGTAAATTGTATATCTTAGGATATAATATCTCCTAGGGGTACGTTCACCAAAAGCAGAATTCCTGATCAGAAAATAATCTTCAAGTCCAACAGACTATAGAGCACTGTAGGAGATACTTGGGAACAGAATGTTCCTCACACTACAGAGCCAGTGATTTGTTCTTAAGGCTTGCTCTGTTCAGCAAGAAACAAAGCAAGAGACAGGAGTTTGAGTGTCAAGGCTGGGTGCATTACAAATAGATAAAAAAAAAATCTGCATCCTATTTAATATACCAGGTCTTAAATGGACAACTGTTTCTTTTTCAAAAAGGTGACCTTGTTTAAGCAATGCTTCCATTGTGTATTTCTGGAATTCCCCAAAGTCAGGTCCCAGTCTCCAAAATCATTCCTATTATTTTGTAGCTATTTTTCATTATGATGTTTTGTGTATGTTGTTTTTAAATAAAAATTATTTTATTAGGGTTGGTTGTCCCCCTGAATAACTATACATGGCTCTAAGTTTGTTTCCACAACTTCAAATCTACCCTAAATATGAAGGCTCTGCATCACTCAAAACATTGCAAAGAATATGCTATCAGTGATGCCCAAAGAAGACTCCTTTTGAAAGAGACCATAGTTACTTAGATACATAAACTCAGAGAAGTTTCTTTAGGGGAAAGACAACCCTAGTGGAACTGAGAGTCCAGTTGTCAACAGGAAGCAGGGCAAGGGCAGGGCTAGGAAATCAAATGTGCACTTACCTTCCCACCCCTCTCTCTAAATCATGATTACCCTACTCTCCCAACTCCCACATTTAGAACAGGACTATGGGTAGGAAGCAGATTTAACAAAAGCTAGTTATTGGTGCCAAATTGCTCACATTGAAGACTCATTCCTCTGAAAATTTTGAAAGAAGTTATTTGAAGAGCTAAACTCTTTTCTTCTTCTATGCTCCTTGCAAAGCCTTGAACTTCATCCACATAGTAAAGAATTTAAAATACACTTCTGGTCCAAGTTTTACAACTGGAGAGAATGTAGTACCAAGGAGGAATATAATCTATTTGAAGGAAAAAATACAATTCTCAAGGACCAGGCATTGAAACCACTGCACCTTCCCATGAAATAATTTGGCTCTAGGCCTTCAGGATTCAAAACTAGACTTACACATTAGAAGCACAAACTTAAATACACATATCCTCAAATAGTTTATATGTGTTCATTTCTTCACCCATTAGGTATCAGAATAACAATCAGATTTAAGGGTCACGCAGAAAGTACAGTTACATGACCAGGTACTTCTCTAAAAACATACAGATCACATGTGCCATGGAAGATGTCAACTGCAATTGCAAAGTTACATTTTTTCCTTGAAGGTATATTAAAACCATTCTTCCAAACAATATGAATGATAGCAAAAAATGTGCATATATTATTCTAAAAATATATAATCTACTAATTTAGGTGATTTTTCTCTATTCATAGTGGAATTTAAAACATCTGCAAAATACACCCTTAGTGATTCTTGGCCAACCTCCTTTATATTTAAAGACAATTGTTAAAATTCCCATAAAGATATGAGCAAAGTTTGATTAGATAATTCAGAAATGTTCTTGTATTATACCTATACATAATTAGGTTACTACAAAAGAAACAAGATATTAAGACCACTAAGAATAAATACAGTGGCCATGATAGAGTATTAACTTTTCTATTTTTTTTTAAGATTTTATTTATTTATTCATGAGAGACAGAGACAGAGACAGAGACAGAGAGAGAGAGAGAGAGAGAGAGAGAGAGAGAGAGAGGCAGAAATACGGCAGAGGGAGAAGCAGGCTCCATGCAGGGAGCCTGATGTGGGACTCGATCCCAGGTCTCCAGGATCAGACCCCGGGCTGAAGGCGGCACTAAACCACTGAGCCACCCGGGCTACCCAAGTATTAATTTTTCATTTGAGCTTCCTGGAAGCTAAGAAAAACAACATGTAAGTTATATAATCTTCCTAGTGAGAAAAATACCAGTTCTCCAAAACTTTACTTAGTTTTCTTGGTACTATGTTCTACGAGAAACCTAACACATGAACTTTATTTGGAGAACCCTGAAGAACACGCATCCTAGAACAAACACAGAAACAGTTTTCATGTGGCAAAGACACATTCAACCTTCTGGAAACCCAAGGCTATCATATAAAATCACGACTTCGTTAAAATGCTACAATGAATGGCTAAATCCAGCCTTTCTTTCTACTTGCACAGCACATGTGCCATCTCAGTACATGTTTTTAGAAGGGCTCTTTCCTTCCTTGAACCAGAGACCTAGACACAGGCTGGGTAGTGGGGAGGGGGAGGAAAGAGAATGAGGAAGGAAACCCATGTTTACCATGAAGACCTAGTGTTGTACCACCTCCTCTATCATTTCATCTCATTTAATCCCATAACAAACCTATAAAGAAGGTATGGTTAAGCCCATTTTATAAAAGAGAATGGAGATCCAGAGAAGTTAAGTTAGCTAAGATCGCATAACCAGTATGCCATAGAAGAAGGATCTGGAAGCAAGTGCTTCTAGATCCAAAGCCCTCCCATAGGGCCTTTCTGCTTCTAAGTGGCGATGTTATATCCAGGACTGTGGGGGACATTACAGGATGCAGAAGAACCATGAACTTGCTCTATTGCCCTCAAGATACTTGCAATCATCCAGCTGGAATGTAAGACCAGACCATCATATGAAGCAGCGTATTCTATGTATAAATAATGCACTAAGTAACCTGGCATTAGTAATAGCTACAAATATAGGAGGAAAGTGTAGGCTTTGAACAAAGTATGAGACATGATATTTCAACATGTTTTTTTTTTAAATTTTTAATTTATTTATTTATGATAGTCACACACAGAGAGAGAGAGAGGCAGAGACACAGGCAGAGGGAGAAGCAGGCTCCATGCAGCGGGAGCCCGACGTGGGATTCGATCCCAGGCGCTAAACTGCTGCATCACCCAGGGATCCCGCTGCGCCACCCAGGGATCCCTCAACATGTTTGATGAAAAATTTTATCCATGTCATGTAGCTGATTAATGGGTCTCTACCTCAAAACACAGATGGAGATTATGGTGTTTATATTTAAGACAATGGTTACGCTGTCTAATAAAATTTTCCTACCAAAACATATAACCAAAATTATCACCAGAAACTGATCAAACTTAAAAAAATAAACTACCCAGATTCTGTTTCTATATATCCATTCTTCTCAAAAGGTAGGAGAATATAGTTGAACAATGTATGCAAAATTATAAATGAGTAGATAATCAAAAAATGAGAAGGTAATAGTGAAGTATAAGCAGCACACTAATAACTCCACACTCATACAGCAAATATCACATGATATTAATGGAACTGGCACTCAGCTCATCTATATCACACTGATCTCATCCCTGCAGTGAAATGTCAGACTGCTGTGAAGGATACCTTGGTGGTGTTTTAAAGTTCATGTCCAAACTGTTTGACTTTCTCTGGTTATCTCAGAACAGGTCCAGGATTTCAGCCTAAGAACCAAGAACAGAATCAAAGAAGTCCAGGAAAGCAGGGTGAAGCCAATGCCATTTTCAGTTGGTGGGAGCAAGGAAAAATAATAATAAAGCTCCTTCCCCCACTCTTCCCCAGGGCTCCATCTCTGAAACTGCCTCTTAAAAAAGGAGGTTCTTAGGTGACACAACTTAATAGTTATCCTTAAATTTATATCCTTTTAAATTTGAAATAACTGAAAATTATCCATTACGACTGGGGCCACGGTGATGGTTGTGTCTTTTGTGCACTTTTCAGGGCCTCCTGCCTGGGAGGAAAGCAGAGGATGAAATCCAGCTTCTCCTCTACCTGCCAAGCTACCCACAACTGCTCAGGGCTTCAACCACCCCTTCACCTCAGGGCAAAGGGCATCATTTTTTCAAATTCACCATCATGGCCCAGGCAGCATGTCCTAAGACTGCTTCTACCCATGGGAGCACCTTCTCATAATTCGGAGTCACTGTACAGGCTAGCAGCAGCTCTGATGGAAACGATATGAAATTGTTTCCAAGTACCTGCATGTTTCAAAGAAGGGAAAAAAGCTCCCCATCCCTCTTTAATATTATCCCAGACTAATTGGAACATGGCAGCCGTTTGTCCCCAGGTGCCATCAAGAATATATGCTCATCTGCTCTTTGGCACAGAAACCAAAGACTCTCAACTCTGTATGCATCGGGCTTAATTCTTTTCACTGCCTCAATTATTTTCAGGTAGTTAAGTGGGGCATTTAGAGTGGCCTGTCAGACGCTCGAGCCCCAGGGTGTCACTCAGTGCCGTGGAGAAGCAAGACACTAAATATGCCTCTGGAATATTTCAGGCACTTTAAGAAAGGTTAAGGTTCCAGGGAATGTCCTACAGCAGCTTTCAAATCTGCTCCACGCTGGGCCTCTCATCTGTCAGGTGCCCCCAAGTGATTAGCAGTGACTAATTATGGTTCCCAGTCATCATCCAGAGAAAAGACAAAACGAGAATAAGTTACTGAATACAATGATACCCACTGTCTTTTTGACAATTTAAACCTTCCTTAAAGCAACAAATCTATTTGTAAATGTCCTTCCACCTAGCAAGGATGAATAGCACAAGAAATACAGTGAAACTCGTAAGTATTTCTGGAATATGTGGTATCTAATTTAACTTGTTAACTGCTTTAGTATTTAAAACAAATGCTCAGTTGGCATTTTTCTACCCTCAGGTCACCAGGGTCGACTTCATTTTTTCTTTTTTCAACTTCTCTTCAGTGACACTGACACTTAAGTTAAAATAAATCTTTTGTTTATCCTTTGCTACACACTTACAACGGGAGTGATTTGGACTCAACGCATTTATGTTTAGCTTGAGTCTTGCTATTGAATTACCTGAATTCTCTATCTTACATTCTTTTACTTGAATGTGCATGCTATGCTGGTGGATGGCCAACATTATTTCCAGAACCTATTTTTCCATCATAGAGTTTACAGATGGTGAGGCATGGTGGGTAATGAACTAGAATTCAATGTCCAGAGGACTTGTACTTACTGTATCAACCTAGGTGGACTAAGTTGCACTCTTAAGAACAACCCCCCAATCCCAGTGGTTTAAAGCAACAAAGGCTTCTTTTTTCTTGTCATGTTACATGTTCCTCATGGGCTGGCCAGGACTCTGCTTTGTGTTATCACTCTCCCAACCCCACAACCCAAACTGCCTGAGCAGACGTTCCCTGGCACAGTGCCAGTTGCCCCAGCAGGGAGAGAACATTCTTCAGGGTCAAACATTGGTAACCAAGTGCTTGACCTGGAAGTAACAGATCACTTCTGCTTACACATTGGGCAGAACTAGCCAGAGGGTTCCAGAGACTACAACTCTGATATATGCCCAGGAGGCAGAAAAGCAGAAAGACACCACCCTTATAGGGTTGCTATGACAATTAAGGGCTTTATTGTTTATAAAGCATTTGGAAGAGCACCTGGCACCTTGTTACTATATAAGTATTTGCCACTATTATTGTTAATTATTATTATTATTATTATTATTAAGCTGAATAAATTCATAATTTTTGGAGGCCATTATCAAGTCAGGCTTCTCCTTATTGAATTGCATTTGGCTAAATGTTTCATGATGGTTATTTCCCTGTTCTCCTTTAGCTACTAGTGAATGCCAATATCCCATTGAGCAAACCCTCATCTATCTTCAGCACAGACACAGGGCAACCCCCAGGAGATCCCTCCAGCCTCACCTGTCTCAAGATGAGTTTTTGTAGCCCTGCTGGACCCTGAAAGGCAAACCCACGGGAGCATGCCAAAGGGAAATGAACTCTAGTAACTTTTAGGTGTTGCATGCTGTGAAGATCCCAGTTCTAAATGCGTTTCATACAAAAATATTTATGTTACAAGCTGTAGCATGCAAACAGCAATCTGCATTTATTGGTTTCAGATGCCAATTTCCTCCAGCTCCAGTTCTCTTCTGTGTTATATAAACAAATCTCAACCATCTGGACCACAACAAGCCACTCTGAAGTATGTGCTCACTCCTTGCAAAAGCATCAAATCAAAATATAATCTCACAGAATTCTGCCTAACAGAAAATTGGAGTGAACGATTTTCACAAAGCTGCTTTTAAAATGTTCTTTGGAAAAAAAATTAAAAAAAAATTAAAAAAAAATAAAATGTTCTTTGGGTGTCAGAATAGGATAAACAGGATAGCAGAAATGAACTTATCAGAATATTTGTTACTTTGATAAACAAACAAGTATAACAAGAAGATCATATCCTATGGTGTTACCTACCTATATTAACAGTCCAATTTAGTGGCTTCCAAATTACTTTAGAAAGGACAAGGGCTTAGAAAAAACTATCTCAAACAGGTGGGAAAACAGAGATTGGTGCAAGACTCATTCAGGATAGTCAGAGAGCAAAAGCTTTAATTCCTACCCAGCTAAGGAAGTTAAAATGTATGCTTTATAATAATTGTAAGAAATAATCTATAGTCCATCAATACCAAGAAACAATGGACGAGAAGTAGACTGTGCCAAAAAACAAAGGACTCTGCCCAAACAAGTTTCATATGTTGCCACTTACCCACCTGGACCTCTGAAATGAATACTAAGCATCATTTCCAATGTCCTATCTCCTTAATATAACTCCAGCGGGCTAACTGCATCTTCCCAAGGTCTTAGAAAATCACAGTGGCCAAATTTGTCCACAGGCAAGTGCAGAAGTACTAGAAATGCTTCTTGTTCCTTTTCCCTCTACCTAAAAATCTTTCTTCACCAGCTTAGCCCAGTGCCTAAAATGTCCACCCTTTCAGAAAGATAATGATCAGACTTTGTGCCTTAGATTCTTGAACTTTGAACACTGTGGAAAGAATTTCCTAAGAGATAGGGATATAAAACAAGTGAGATTTGTTAAGAAAGTGAAAAACAATGGAGGTAAAGGGAAGACTATAAAGGTTTGGAATTTAAAGAGAAAGATGTAGCAGTGAAAATAAGGAGCCCCAAGGCTCCCCAAATACATGTTTTTCTAGTGTCTCGTGATGATGCCTCCTTGCTATTGTCATCTTTTTTGGTATCTGATCATCTTGCTTTGCCATCCTTAACCATGTATATGTAATTAGTATATATAAATAAAAACTGAATCTAGGTCAGAGTATATGATATCCTACAGACTCTCCTCAAACAGGGGTTACAAAATCACACCAAGGTAGAAGACTTTCCATTTGACTTAATAAGTATAGTTCTGTTGACACTGACCAATTATAAAACTCACCTCCTTGGCTATAAAAATGTGGTCTAAATAATTTGAAGCTGATTCCACTAAACTTCGTCTCATTGATTTCAATTCAATATTTTCTTGAGGTCATTTTAAAAGCAAATACTTTTGGTTAAGCTGCAATCTACCAACTTTGTATACAAATTAAATGAGAGTATTTTGTAATCCATGATTCACTCACAGATCAGAATATCAAAATAGATGTGGGAAGTCTCCCCAGGCTTCTGGCTTCCTACATAACCAATCCTGGTTCAGTAAATTAGTGCTGCTTGAGCAGCACTCCAGAATGAGATAAGCTCCTCCCTAGGTTTTACTGTTTCAATCTACCAGGAAAAATTTAGTCAGGAAAGAATCAAAAACCTGTTTTGATCTCTAAGGAAAATCTTTCTATTTGTTGATTAATTTAGATAAATAGGTGACGGAATGAGAAAATATAGAATCTTGTTTCATAGCTAATGCCAGGTAGATTTCAGAGGAGGGAATTACTGACTCTGAGTAAATTATAATCTGTGTTGTAAACTGGTTATTATCCAAGAGCAAAATTCCCAGTTTCTTTCAAAGAGATCATATGCCATTTTCTTACTTCAAACGGTCAAGGGATCACAACATTGGAGGTTCTAATCACATCTAAGGCCTTGGATTTCAAGCTTTTTTTAGTCTATCATTTCAATGTTCAACTCCAAAATAATATCAATATAAAACTATAATTCCAAATCCTCCAGGCTACCAGAATTGTTTACAAAACCAATAAAAGCCAGGTTAAAAAAAGACTTCCAGTAATTATTTTCAGGCAAAGGAGTTTGGAGTTTAAGCAATTGACAAAATCAGTCCAAGTTTGTGAAACAGCAATCATACATCCTACTCTTTTATCTACATAAAGAGACATATACTTTAGTTTAGGAAAAAAGGCCCTTCCCCCAAAAAATGTTGCCCATGTTTTATAACCTACTATAATAGTAGTTGTTTACAATTAGAAATCACATCCACAGGGCAGTTTTGATCTAATTCAGATACTCCATTAAAAAGGTCAGAGAAATCTAAAATCAGTTTTAAAAACATCTCCAAACAGAATATTTAACTCTGATTTCCAAGAATCCTTATATTGAATCAAGTTTGTCTTAAAAAGAGAAGCTTCTTTGCTGGAAAATACTTGTACACAGACAACTTCATTCCCCAATCATTTCAAATCAACCACTTTTACTCAAATTCTTACCACACATAATACAATTCCATCCTGTGTGATATGCTGAACAAAGCAAGACTCTGATAACCAGCCAACTTACCTTTCTAATAATGGCTGCAGGACTCAGGTCATGGCTATGTTTGGAACACTCATCAAACTGCAGGAAGGGTAGGGGTAAAAGAGAGCTTGTGCCATTTTGTGAAAGGCAAATTAAGGTTTTGGCAGAATAGGAGAAAATAAATTTTTTTTTTATTACATCTGCTTCCTAGCCCAAAGGATTTTTCCTGCAATCATTATTCCTAACACCACTTGCTCTGTTAGATAGGCCTATGAGTCTCCGAGGATGAGATCTGATTCAATGTCTACAACCTTGTCACAACTAGTTGATAACAGAATAGGCTTTTCTCCTCCTGCTATGCACGCCAACTACACATTTTTCAAAACTTCAAAACATCCATCACAAACAAGCCATGGAAATATTTTGGGATAATGCCACATTTTCCCATGATTCAGGAGCAGAAAAAGCTTATTACCTTGCTCTCTTCTCCTTCAAACACTGACTGGTGAACGTTGCACGCAAACAATGAGTTGGGGAGGTCATTGAAGTCAGTGATTGCTTGAAAGGCTTCCTCTGCAAAACACCGAGTTACAGCCCAGTCTCTGTCTATGCAGCAGAGCAAGAAAAGTCCTCCATCTTCTGGGATGTGCCCCTGCTGCCCCAGGCTCCTCATTCCAATGAAGTAAGATTCTCCCCTCATTCCTGAGGACACAAAGATGGACATGTGTTAGAGTAAACATTGATTCCTTCAAATTTGGTTCTAAAGCTGCAGTTCTGTGAGTGTGTAGGGCAGAGCAAAGTGTGATTAGAAGCAAGGACTATGGGAAGAGGGGAAGACCCAGAAAGTTCACATTACCCCTCTGATCGCTGAGTCACTATTTCCCATCTAGCTCTACCACCAGGCACCAAGTGGGTCAAAAAAACCCACTCAACCAAGATATGAATTGGAAGCTGGGGTATCTAGCCCAGCTACCCAGTATTTACTAGATGTGGAACCTGGGAAAGTTATGTAAACTCTCTGAGCCTTTGCTTCTTTATGAATATCAAACAGAGTCAGAAAAGACTTTGACAGGTCAGATGATGAATTATATAATACCACCACCACTGCCACCACTACTACTAAAGTCTATCCTTTATTGAGTTCCAGGAACTGTTCTAAATGATTGGCATGCATCAACTAACCTATTAAATCTCCACAATAGTTTATGAGACTGGTACTAATGCTATCCCCATTTTACAGATGGAAAAACTGAAGAAAAAAGCAAGGGAGTAACTTTTACTATGTCAGTGATAGTAAATAGCAGGACTAGAATTTAAACCAGGCAGTTTGGCACCCGAGCTCATCTTCCTGCGCCATAGAAATGAAGCAGATAAAAATTAGTGCAAGTCTATATTTAAGGAAGTACAATCTATTTCATCAGTACCTGAATCTTGATTGCAGTAATTCTAATAGTTAATGGTTTATCCATAATGAGGATGTGTGGGTGTGCGCACACATCTCTACCTTCTGCCTGGGATGATTAAGTAATTTGTGAATCCTGGATTTTGAAAATAAGTACTATCTTGGTTAATCCACGGTATTAGATACAGATTTTCCTTTCCTCATAGTCCCCATCACAAAGCTTTCTAGTATCCGTCTTACCTATGTTCAATCATTCTATTATTTCCTCACTCCAACATTTCAAAATTTTACCCAACTGCAGCCAGTTTTATCATCTTTTCATACTGACACATTGCAACAGATGTTATCAGTCCCCCCACATACCTCAAGGACAGTATCTACATTTTTCTTTTGTATCTACTTTCATGCCTATCATGCTCAGTAATTAGAAGCCCTGAAGGTGAAATAATTTGTCCATAGGTATCCAAGAAGACTGATAGACATGTCTACTGTGGCTGCTGGGTCGTCTTCAGGAAGTTCCATTTCCCCAGTCCCAGCACTGCAGAGTACAGGACAGATGGGTGGGTGCCACAGAATAGCACTCTGTCCTCATGACATTTGTTAGACACAAATTCTGATTTCCAGACAAGTATGGGTTCTTGTATATATATCTCTCTCGAACTCTGAATATATGGTTCAGGTGATGAGGTTATGTTTTTCTGTTTTTATTTTTCCTAGAAACAAAGCCCAAGTGGGATCCTGATAAGCATCACTTGATGGCAATAATGCATTACATAGAAAATCTTGGGCCTGCTTGGGACAGGAGCCAAAAATTTTAAAATTTGAGGCAATAACTCTAAAAACAGATCATTGTAATTGTGGTAAATAAAAATGTTATTCCGTATAAAATATAATGAACCATTTCTGTATTTTAAAGTTCTTAAAACTCCAATTAATACGTTTTCTATATTTAAATCAACAAAGTATTTATTTTAAATAAAAATATAGTACATCTTTTAAGCTTTGTTTTGTTCTATAATTAATCCAAAATATATGAATATTTGTACTTACAAAATGTCAATGCAATACTTAGGTGTATTTGTTTTCCTTCATATTCATATTTATACTGTTTCAAAGATGTTACTGTAATATGCATAATAACTATCATTTATTATTAGAGTACTAAGTACTTTAATAGTAAGAATAATTACTAAGAGCATTGAAATAGGATTATTTTCATCAATGGATTATAGGAAAACTTCTTAATAATGAAGTCATAATAATCCAGTAGCATGAAGTATAGCTATTACGTGTCAATACTGATTTTATTTTTAATCCTGTCCCTCTTATTTAAAAATTTTAAATTAATCAAAAACAGATCCCAAAATGTTCCCAAATGTTTTCCAAGAATGTTTCAATTACTCTTTTTCCGAAAGAAATAAAAATCCATTGCTGAACAAATTAATTAAATAGACGGAATATTAAGCTCATTTTAATCTACTCAAATAGCCTTAACTTCTGTTCTAAGCTGTAACAATACGATTATGTTCAAGAGACTTTATTTTAAGCTCATTACTTTCAGTAAAGATTTAAAAGGTGAATGCATTTTTGGCAAACAACCTATTCTACTTATATGGAGAAATATTTTAGAAGTCAGAGCTTTGAACAAAGGAACCCTGATTTGTCATTCCAGGACCATTACTGACTCAGCTCGTACTCTGGAGAAGTCAATCGATCATTCGATGACTCAGTTTATCTTTATAAAACAAGAACAAAAACATCTCTCTGCCTCCCTTCCTCTACAGAGGAAGAAAAGGGGGGCCAAGGAAAGAGAAATGAAGAAGTAATCAAAATCAGCATTAACCACTACATAAAAGGATAAGTAGTATAAAATAATGTAAAAACACAACATTATAATAATCTTGGAGCAAGACTATTACGGTTTGGCATTACCACTAACTTTTAGTAAATGCAAATAAACAGAAAGAAAGAGAAGCTCTGAAGACTAAAAGAACCCCTAATAAAGAAATGGAAAGGTCCTATTGCCCAAAAGAACTAGTTTATCTTTTTAAATTAATCTCAAAACTCTGAATTGTTGTAAAACAACTTTTAAGCAACAGTTGCCTGCATAGCATAAGAAGATTTACATGTATCATCCTTATCTCTGAATCTGAGGCTGGTCATCCAAAAGAGAAGAACTGCCTTCAGCTCAAGGGGCATGTCTTCTGGGAGTTTCCCAACCTCTCCCATGGCCTTGAACATGGCCTCCTTCCTCTGCATGCCCTGAGCACCCTGCACAGCCTTCTCCCATGGATCATCCTACACTGTGTTCACTACTTTACTAGTCTGCATCTCAAACCCTAAGAGTTTGAGAAGAGAGACTGACCTGTCTTCACTGGTGCATCTTCAGCCTGGTTCATGTAGCAAGGCCTCAAAATGATGTTTGACTGAATCAATGAATTATAAAAGAGTCGTGTTTAAAAAAAACAGACAAAAAAAATAACAGACAAGCAAATAATTTATAGTGGCCAATTTAAAATATGTACACTAATAATATTTACTACAAATATATCCACAAATATTGAAAACAACCTGCTCACCTCAATGCTAAGGTGTGATTTATAAAATGGAATTTTATAAATGGAAGGCAGCAAGAACCTCTCAAAGCATTCCTTTAGCTAAAATGAAAAACCTGCAATGGATAATTCAAATAATATTTATGTTTTTTTTTAATTACACATGTTCATTGAAGAAAAAACTGAAAACTTCAGAAAGGTATTTTAAAAAGAAACTAAAAGCAAACCATAATCCTATTATCCAAAGAAAACTGTACTAACACTTTCATTTTAGTTTTAGTGCTTTTTCACAGGTATAATTTCTAAACAAAATTGAGATCCTGCTGTTTTGTATCCCACTTCTTTCTCAAAACATTGATATAATCAAGAGCAGTTACCTGTACTATTATGTATTCTTCGAAAACACTAATTTTAATAGACACATAGTATTCCTGTGTACAGATCTGTCATAATTTATTTAACTATTCTGTTATTTGACATTTAGAAAGCATAAATTTCCATCATCATGTGCATCTGGTAAAGGAAAACCATTCTCCACTATTAAAATATAAAGAGTCCTCTAGAAGAACCTCAAAACTTCTTCACATGCAGAGAAAAGACATCTTTATGACATGCTGGAAAGGGCCTCAGGGGTACACTTGGGTTTCACTCCTTCTCTATGTTGCATGCCTTCTGGACTGTGGTTTTCACATCAGCAAAATGGAGAAAGAACATAACTTCATCCACCTTATGGTCTATTGTGAACATCAAATGAGATGAAGCACATGAATCTCTTTTGAAACCTGCAAAATAATATGTGAATTAAAGTTATTTATTACTCCTTCTAGGCTCATCAAAAGCAAGGCAACAGCAGAGGAATCTGGCACTATGGAAGTGGTTGCCGTCCACTATTGTTAATTAAGCATGTGGACACGTCCATGAAGGTTAAGCCCATATCATTAAAATGAGAAATGAATGGAGATGCTGCTCCAATATTTGGTATGAATCTCGCTGGTGACTCCAGTAGGGGGGAAGGATGATAATGACACAAAGGGAACAATTGAAATAGAAAACTAACAATCCTGTCCCTCCCAAACACTACTAACAACACAATAATGGTTATAATCCTACAAAGTTAGTAGCCATGAGAATATAAATGCTTGGATTTCACTAATTTTAATGAAGGAAGAAGCTTGAAGACAGGAAGATTTTCAACTATCTCACTATTTTGCTGTAACGTGAAAATGATTTCATCAGAGATCCTCAGATAACCTCATAGCACTTATCAATTAACCATTAAAAGACCTGAAATGAAGACAATACAGCTCCTACTATGGAGACTAGTCACCTGAAGCTTAGAGATATTTGCCCACTCAGTATCACTGAATTAGCAAATGAATAAATGCTTGTTGCGAGAATAAGGGAATAAATTCTCCCTCAACAACCAAGAATCATGTAGATATTGCTGGGTGTCTACACAAAGAATGAAGATCTCCAAAACCCCTACTCTTCATTCCTTGCAAACATTTATTTGGTATAATTAAACCCTGGAGAAGGGGCCTCAGAGAGACATTCGATTCTGTTGGATATCATTATTGTCACAGTGTTATCAATATGCATGAGATTTGGATTTCTGAATTCAGAATTCTAAGAAAATTCCACCTTTCTGGGAATGGGGTATATCTCATGCAAATGGGAATCCATGCATTTGCTCATAGGATTTCTGGTTTAGAAAGTCTTATATAAGTCTGGATAAAAAAGGAGGGGAAATGCAGGAGAATAGCAGAGATCCATGGCAAAAAACAAAACAAAACAAAAAGCCACAAAAACAAGATTGCAAACCTCCACGGAGATGTGCATATTTATACTAGCTTCACTAGCAAGTAAAATCATCCCATTAATAGTGCAAGGTATGTCCTATAAAAAAAGGCTAACACCACCTTGGAAGGGCTAGGGTGGTAATAATCTCATCTTGAGTCCCCTCAACATGTCCCCAGTTGAGGACATGACGGCCAATTCTGAGTACCACTCACTAGAGAAAAACTGGAAGTCTTTATAAGGACATTAGTTAGGCTTATCCTGGGGCCAAAAGTCGTGTCATCTGAAAAATAGGGGCATGGGAAGACATAGCCTAGGAAAGCACAGGAAAGGAGTCTTGAGTGAAGTCATAGTTGCCTTCAACTTCCAAAAGAGGAAATAGAATTTTTGTGTAAGGTGCTAAGAAAGAAGTCAAACCATGGGAAAAAATTCAATATAATAAAAGGTGCCATGAATCTTTCAACAATTCAGGTTAAAACAGTACTGTCCCACCTCATATCTTAGTGAGCAACTTTCATCAGTGACAACCAATGAGTAAGCTCCATGGAGCAGGTGACAAACATCTGGCAGGATGTCACAGAGGGAATCCAGGGACCAGGGGGCTGGCTGGCTGGCTGGCATTTCTGTTATGGTCACTTCTCACCTGGAGATTTTTACTTTTCCATGATCAGAAGAAAATATACAAAAGAGGTAACGATTTATCTCTGGATTTAAAGATGCTCAAGAAAGGGGAATTTATAACCTTTAACAAAAGTTTTCTCCAGTGTTGAAACCTTTCATTTGGTATTCATATCTGCCTATATTTTTCATTTTCTAGATGAAACTAGAAAAGTAAGATTTTCTAGTTTCTAGAAAGTAAGATTTTTTTAAAATAGTAAATAATGATCCACAAAGGGAGAAAAATGAGAAAGACTTTTTAAAAAGCAACTTACTTTGGGCTTATTTTTCCTCACACAAAAGAATGTTTAAAGATTTAACTTGTCTGCTTTTTAAATGAAGAACAGGAATCTAAAACTTTTTGCAATAAGAGCAATAAACAGAAAAGAAAGTACCTCAATTCCATGTTATGGCCAGCTGAGCAGGATAAATAAGGAAATAGGATAGCTGGAAATGATTAATGAATAATTCACTTTGACTTGAAGTTCAAATTTGATTGAAAAACAAGTCAAGAGATTATGGGAGGTTTGTTGGTTTGGAGGGACTTAAAAATGACAGTGCCAAACTGACTAGTAATCATAACCACTAAGAATGCAATGTTGCATTAATAGAGAAGAAATGTCTACAGCTATTTTTTAAAGTTAAATATAAGGTTAAATGAATCCAGTTCAAAGTTTTAAAGAATAGAAAACTCACAGCTTAAAGTTTTACAGTGTTTAAAATCCCTTTGGCTCTAAAATTGATTCTTTAACGATAGCTGGAACAAAATAAGCTTATTAGGAGAAAAACTTTGCATGAACCACAATACTCATTTTAAATTAAACCATATCCTCAGCTATTATTTTTGGTCTTGCCTAATGGGTAAGGTACTTTTGATGCCCTTTTGGTATTTTAACATCTAGACCCTCTGAGGGATACACCAGGCCTTTTGCTCATCTTTATCCATCTTAAATGGAGACTGAAGTACAATATTAGTAACAACAAACCATCCCAGCCATCCTGACATACAAAGGAGAGAGGTGATATTCTTAGGCTCTGCTCCATAGAAACCCATTAGAGCTCTTTCTGAAATATAATGGGACCTATTTAATTCAGCTGCAGAATTTTCACACCTGCTGAGTTGTGTGAACTTCATGCTATTCTTGATACCATTTGGGATCAGTCTTGAAAGAATTAGGAACATGCAGTTTTCCACTCATGGTTTTCAAAGGAAATTATCCACATTCCTCAGTCATGGCTCCCTTTAGGACACCTTCTGGCACACTGCTCTATCTTAAGCTCCCCCAGGAAAACAATGCAATTAATTCAGTTTCCCCAAGGAAGCAGCTTCTTATGAACTTTGAAGAAACTGGGGAAGAGGGGGAGTTGTTTCCATCCTCTCCTTTTGTACCGGATTCTACGGGAGTGATGGGTCTACAAACTTGACCAGAATATGTGCATGCATCTGTAGGGTTTTAATGCCCATGATCTCCCAGGAAGATCTGAAAATCCTGAATCTTCTTCCAATGGATAAAATAAAAAGGGCAAGATGCGTCTCAAATTTACTAAGGGTCAGATGGAACAAGCAGATAGGGCATTTGTATTTGACTCTCACAACACTAGCTGACATCATCAAGAAAATGTGTTTCAAATAGGCTTGTTGCAAGAGAAGAGTCAGTAGAGAAAACACCATCTTTTATGAAAGGTTGGAGGATTGAGGAAGCTGTTCTTAAGGACAGGAAAATATATTTTTACAAAGAATGGCCTACAACAAACCATAGATTTATGAAAGAAAATAAACATAATTAGAACATACCACCCAAAAGAGAAAAGCTTTGGTCATTGTATTAGTCAAGGTCCCGGTAGGAAACAGATGGTATGCTCAAATTGGATCATTCGAAAAGAGTTTAATGTTTGCAGAAGTGTGGGCAGGGTATAGGGAAACCACAAAAGATATTTCAAAACCCTAGGTTAGCACTATCCCTAGACCTGAAGAGGTGGGAAGAGGGGAGGGGTTTTCAGAATGGGGACACACAAGGGGCTGCAAGCAGAGGACCCCCCTGAGGGGGGGGGGCTATAGCCAATCCGCAGTGACACCACAAAGAGGGAACCAGAGGGATCGACCTCTTCATCTTGCTCTCTTGCTGTGACCTGCTGGCGCCTTCCATTGGCTAAATCCAACTGCAAACCAGAGGGCAAGGGAACTCTAATGTGGAGTATATGGCTCAGCCACTGGGAACACCATACACAACAGAAAGTGATGGAGAGAGAGGTTCCTGGGATCAAGTGAAGAGATCAGGCAATCTTTATAACTGGGCAGTAATCTAAACATTTCATAGGTTTAACCTCAACTGAACTTAAGTATTTAAATCTCAGTCATTTGTAAATGACAGCTCAAACCAGCCTATATAGTGGAGCCACAGATTCACAAGTTCTTACTGTGTTTTTTTGTTTGTTTTTAAGAACAGAAAGAGTCAAAGGGAATGAGTGACAATGTGTGTGCAGCACTGTGGAATATGTCTTAAACTGATCCGGAGATCTTAAACTGGATATAAAAGGAGGGAGCAATCACAAACAAGCCCAGGAGAATGGCAGAGTCTGATGTTTGCGCTGTTGGGGACAATGTATTCTTGAGCCCAGCGTGGAAGCAGAAGACCATCCTTTCATTACTGCTGTCAGAAGAAGCTTAAAGAAAGCCCCAAGCTTCCGGATAAGCCTAGCAATTATATGCAAAATAACTTTTCACAGGAGGATAACACTTCAAAAGTGAGCAGTGAAGCAGGTGAAGGTTGCTATGGTAGCTAAAGTCAGATTTATCCTGTCATCTTTCACCTTCTGCTTTGAGAACACTGAGGAGAAAGAGTGAATAGGATCTAGAGTAGGGAGGGAGAGATGGGGCAGCCCACCTCTGAAAAAATCCAGCCAAGAAGGGTCAGAGTTGTTCAGACCTTCTAGTAAGAAAGAAAAAGCCAGACTGGAAGACTGCTCAGAGCGGGAGGGGGAGGAGGAGGGATAGAGAGCTGGTCAGAACTCATTAGGAGGCAGCACTCCCTCTGATAAGATTCCCAGGGGATGATCAGCTTGATTGTAAGCTCTTTTTAATGCAAGAGGGCAAAGAATGAGGAGAGAGAGACAAATATCCTCATTTCGGTGCCCAGCATACAACATGCTTCCCCCCAAGTACCGCTAAATGTCCATGTCCCTTCCACATTAAAAATCTTCCATAACTCCCTAAGATCCAGCAATTCAATAAAAGCAATTATTTTAGGACCCCCACAAGATGACAGTCTTCCCATCCAGATGTATCTACTATCTACTCTCTCACTAGTGCTGAGAAGGAAAGCCCGATTCTCAGCACCAAGCTCCAGCTCTGCCAGTAATGACAACAGCATCAAACAATTATTGACTGCTTATTTTGTATGACATCGACAGACGGCTGGGTGACCCTGACAAACTTCCTTGAGCTTTCCTCACTTCTCTTGGCTCCTGCCAGCCCTCAACCCCACCTAACAACACGCCGCTCATCCTGAAGCCATTTCCAGGGCTGCTGCCTTCAGACCCCACTATGAGCCCCACTGCACAAGATGAGATCATCCCTAATTCACCCCTTGTCCTGTGTTTGTCCTACCTCTCAAGACACTTTGTTTTGCTGCTCCTTGTGTTTTTCTAATTCTTATGGTCTCCTCCGTGCTGAGGGCAGGAGGGGCTGTGGAGGCTGTGTCTTCCCCACCTGGAGAACCCCAGTAGCTGCTGAACAGGACCCTACCCTTGGAAGGTCACCTTTCTTGAACTGAATGGAGTTCAAGTTCTGAATGTGATTCTCAGCTTCCCAACATGCTAGCTGTCTGACTTGGGAAAGTTACTGTTTTTCGGTGGTCAGTTTCCTTACCTATAAAGTAGTGGTAAACAGAAAACCAAGGGCCCACACTGGTGTCCCTTTAGGCTAAGTCAAGTCACCAAACTCGAGCTTACTGTCTAAGCTAATTGTAGTTTCAACCTCCCCCACAAATGAGGTCTTAACCAGTCAGTCAGGAATCTTCTGATCAGCACCAATGGTAACCTGTCACATGGGCCTTCACCATCCCCATCAAAGGAAGATATGGTCATCCACCTGGTAAGACCCTCTGGCCTTCCAGGAAGGAGAAGATGATCTTGCCTGAAACAATCCTTTCTTTCCTGTGGCTAATAACTTTCTTGTTCCACTCTCCTTCCCATAAAAACCTTTCATTTAGTATGACTATTTGGAGCTCCCCTCTACTTGCTAGATGGGATGCTACCCAAAAGCCAATTATATCTTCAATTTTTCTTACTGGAATTTTTCTTCTTTAACAGTGGGGAATAGGAGGGTATCCATCAGAGTGCTGGTTTGAGGATTTCATAGCTAACACAAATAAAGCATTTAGAACAATGATTAGGATACACTGTGAGTGCTCAGTAAATGTTAACGATTTTTAATATGGGCCATCCTGGTCTTCAACAGAGCAATTCCTTAACTGTCTCTCATATGACATCTTCTCATTCTTAGAGTCATCAGTCTTTTTACACAGAAAGGCACAGTGTATAGAGGAAATTCAAGCATAGGCTTTGAGGTTGGACTGCCAGGTCTGAATCCTGCTACTGCTACTTTCTAGCTGTGTGACCTTGGACATGTTACTGAAGATCCCTGGGTAGCGTATGCAGTATGGGGACCATGAGGGTACCGGCTTCATAGAGTTATTATATGGATTAATACGCCCTTCCTCCACTCCCCAAATACCTAAATTTTTGGTGGGTGTTCTACTTTCAGGTCTTTAGAAGAGGTTGTGCTTCTATGACAAGAAATGCAAGAACTCAAAAGTCAAACCCAGATTCAAATCCCAGCTCTCCACTCGCTGTTGACTGTCAATGGAAAGAAGACAGACTGGTGGTGATGGCTGGCCTCTGGGGTCTAGGTCTGAATCCTCCTTCCACAGCCATTTTACTTGGTAGTTTTGGGCAAGTTAGTTTCACTCACTAAGCCTCAGTTTCAAGAGCTATAAATCAGGACTATCAAGAGTTTATTTTCTCTCTCTTTTTTTCCCTTTTTTTTTTTTTTCCATTATGGTAAGTGCACTCTGTGATCCCCATCACCTATTTCATCCCATCCTCCCCTCCCCTCTGGTAACCATCAGTTTGTTCTCTATAGTTAAGAGTCTGTTTCTTGGTTTGTCTCTCACTCTTTGGGGTAGGGAGGCTCTTGAGAGCTTCAAGTGAGATCATCCTAGTCAAGAATTTAGGCCAGAGGCAGCAGCTAGAATCACTCAGGAAATGCTAGCATTTGCTATGACCACTGGCTTACACTTGTTAATCCTATGGTTGGTTCCACCTTTAGCTACTTACCTGTTCTCATTTGGCATAACGTTAAGAGCAAAAATAAGGACTTTCCTGGAGTTTCTTAGCCTGTGTATTTAGCTTGCTAATACATGTTCTCTGCTACTGACTTAAAAGTGTTATTTGCCATTCCCTTTCCTTTCAGTGTCCTTCTCCAACTTAGATAAAAAAAATGCCGTCAGTGTTCAACCAGGCTCCAGGGTACTTCACAGAAAGTTCTCACCCTGCTATAGAGCCCCCAACACCAGCCAAGCATCTTCCACCCTGAGAGGACTGCCCAGAGCCTCCTCTCCACTTGCCTGTCTGCAAATGTGTTGTTATTTACAACTTTTGGCAAAGGGAAGCCATTTATTGATGTTTTTACATCTCCTCCCATATGTTGAGCATTCTTGCTTCTTCCTGTAATGGCTGGCACCCAGCACGGCTTCTGATCCGCTGTGCTGGCAAGACAAATGGAATATAACACCCCAGCCTCCACCCAGAGTTATTGCTATTCTGTCTCATTCATTCTGTCCCTATCCTTCCCCCCACTCCCCGCCTGCCCACCTCTCCTCCTAATAGATGTCCCAGAGCTTTGTTCACCTTTGATTACCACTTTCTCAACTGAGTGACTTCCTGAATCTCAGATTTTCATGGTCTCCTGCTGTGTTAAATCCAGGTTGTGCATTCCCACCCTCTCTTCCTCATCACTCATTGCTGGCACATTTACCAATTCACTTTTGATCTGAAAGTAAGTCATAGCCCTGACTGCTTCAGGTCACTTTTAAAATCCTTCCCTTTTTATATTTTTTGGTCAAAAATGTTCTTTCTCCCTCTCTTCTCTCCTTCTTTCAGGCTTACAAACACAGTATCTATTGGGTTCCTATAGGAGCAAATGCTGATTGGACCTTCTGCATTGCACACTAGAACATATCTTCTCCTTTCTAGATGAAGCTGCCTGCCCTAATCCTGTTTGACCAAGGGCCCCAACTGAGAAGCCAACACAGGCTAGGCAGTGTCCTCCACATTGTCAGAAAGTCACAATTCAGGATGATCCAAAATTAGTCCCCCACTTCTGGTGCCATGTGTTGTTTACAAGACAGAGCTGACCCAGATTCTAGCTTAGAAAAAAAACAAACCAAAACCTTCATTAAAGTCCTTTCTGGCCTGCTGCAATTGGGACCAGTTTTCCGGACAGGGCCAATTCACCTCATCTCTCACTCTGCAGCAATTGATCAGGGGCCAGGCTCATGGAGGATGGAGGAGAGAACCTATGTTGGCAGTAAGGTTTCTGGGGAAGACCTATGGAAAGGTTTAGGGAGAGAGACTGAGTCCATGGAAGACACAGGTAGGAGTGGCCAAATGGTGGCCAAAGGCCACCTACATACCTTTTAAGAACCGGTGGCCACTTTGTAAGGCCTCTACACTGCCTTATGCCAAAGGCCTTGCTTAAAATGAAGTGGGGGCTAATTGGAATCTAAATCAAAACTTTAAAGTACAAAAAGAAAAAAAAAAAAAAAAGAAATGAAGTAGGGAGGAGGATATAAATCATCCTTCTACTTGTCCAAAAGAGCAGATGGAAACACTTGTACCTTTAATGAGCAGAAATCATCATGGCAGACACCACGATAATCAAATGGCAGCTTTGCCACTGTAGCCTCAGACTCCTGACAAGTACAACTAGAACAATCTGAGGGGCCTGCCAAACACTGCAGCATGGCATTGGAAGCTCTTCACATCAGGGGAGAAAACTGGGGCCCCTTCAACTGCCTGCTCTCCTAGCCAATCCCAGCAGTATTCCACATGTTTAACTGGAAAATAGCCAACATAATTTAAGCTTCTTATTAAGATGTCAAAGCTTCTTTTTTTTCCTTAAGATTTTATTTATTTATTCGTGAGAGACACAGAGAGAGAGAGGCAGAGACAAAGGCAGAGGGAGAAGCAGGCTCCCCGCAGGTAGCTTAATGAGGGACTCGATCCCAAGATCCCAGGATCACAACCGGAGCCAAGGGTAGAGGCTCAACCGCAGAGCCACCCAGGTGTCAAAGCTTCTTGTAAGATGATCAAAGACCACTGATTCCTAAAGCCTAACTCAGTACAGAGGGAGTAGGAAAGATGAGAGACATTATTTTAGGCTGATGTTGCTTTTTGAGAAACTGGCTGTTTGTCTCTTTTTATAGCTACCTAATAGTTCTGCATTTTGGGAGACAGTGTCTGTCACAGAGAAGATGCCCCAAAATACTCATTACACCAACCCAGACAATTCTTCATTTTATGTCTTTCTACCAGTTCACTTACTTTCTCATCTCCTCTGTTTCTTACATTTCTTAAAACCATTTCATCCCTTCTTCCTAACAGAACCTTGATAGTCTTTTCACTTAGGATGTACAATTACCTCAGATACTAGACACAAAACGCTAAAAATGTATTCAGTGGAGGGGGCATTGAGTGGCTCAGTGGGTTAAGTGTCTGACTGCTGATTTCAGCTCAGGTCATGGTCGCAAGGTTGTCAGACTGGGCCCAGTGTTGAGGTCTGCACTGAGCGTGGAGCCTGCTTGAGATTCTCTCCTTCTCTCTCTGCCTCTCCCCACTGGTTTGTGCTCTCTCTCTCTCTCTCTCTCTGAAAATTAAAATAATAAAATAAAATAAAATAAAATAAAATAAAATAAAATGTACTCGATGTACAGGTATTTTAAAAAGGACATGGAGGGGGGATCCCTGGGTGGCACAGTGGTTTGGCGCCTGCCTTTGGCTCAGGGCGCGATCCTGGAGACCCGGGATCGAATCCCACGTCAGGCTCCCGGTGCATGGAGCCTGCTTCTCCCTCTGCCTGTGTCTCTGCCTCTCTCTCTCTCTCTCTCTCTCTGTGACTATCATAAAAAAATAAAAATTAAAAAAAAAAAAAAGGACATGGAGGGGCACCTGGGTGGCTCAGCTGGTTAAGCATCTGCCGTCAGCTCAGGTCATAATCCCGAGGTCCCAGGATTGAGCCCCTTGTCAGGCTCCCTGCTCAGTGGAGAGAGAGTCTGCTTCTCCCTCTCCCTCTACTCCTTCCCCTCACTCATGCCCTCTCTCCCTCAAATAAATGAATAAAAATCTTTTTAAAAAATGTTAAAGGATGTGAAAAGTGCATCATATGAGGGGAAAAGAAAACAAGTGTGATAACCACATAAACATGGCTTGAACTTGACACAGATGTGGAGACAATGAACTCTCTCTGCCACATGCACAGCTCAGTCTTTGTTCCCTTCCTTTGTGGTGTTGTCACCCTCCACACCATCAGGATGTGGCACAGATGAAGGCACAGATACCCTTCAGAGTCTATTAAAACCTGTGTAATGTGATTTGTACAGGCTGCTTGTTATTTCATATATTTTACAGAGAGATGTCAAGAACCCGTCTCTGAGGTAAGAAGGAAGTGGGTGAGCCATGTTGATATTTGGAAGAAGAACCTGTTGCGTAAAGAGGCCACCAGGGAAAGGGAAGAGCTTGGTGTGTTTGGGGAACATCCAGGATGCTTCTGTAGCTGAAGTATGGTGAGGAAGGGAAGGTGGTAGGAAATGAGTCCAGAGGGAAAGCAGGAGGCCAGGACATTGCAGTACTCTACAGGCCTTGAAGAGGACTTGGCTTTTTACTCTGAAGATTTTGAATTATGGAGTTCATGAATTGACTTATCTCTTATTTTTATTTTTTTAAGATTTTTATTCATTTATTCATGAGAGACACACACACAGAGAGAGTCAGAGACATAGGCAGAGGGAGAGGCAGGCTCCCTACGGGGAGCCCAGTGCAGGACTTGATCCCAGGACCCTGGGATCATGACCTGAGCCAAAGGCAGATGCTCAACCACTGAGCCACCCAGGTGCCCCAACTTCTGTTTTAAAATAATTTATCTGGATGATCTTTGGAGAGTAGACCAAGAGAGCAAGGACAGAAGGAAGGGACCAATTAGGAAACTACTGCCAGTAATTTAGGCAGGAGATAATGGTGGTAGAGATCAGAAAGGTAGCAGTTGAAATAGTAAGAGGCAATAGGATTCCAGATATTTTTAATGTAAAAGGAACATATGCTGATGGGCTGAATATGAACCAGAGGAAGACTCAAGGATAATGCCAGTTTTGACCTGAGTACCTAGAAGCATGAAGTTGCCATTTCCTAAGATGGAGAAGACTATGGAAGGAGCAGGTCTTGGGGGACAAAAGCAGAAGTTCATATTGGGACATTTAAGTAGAAGATTCTTATTCATCTCAGTTAGTACTGAGTCTAGAGTTCAACAGGAGGGAGGTAGCATAGATTATACTTAAAGCCATTGGATTGTATGAGGGAGCTTATAGAGAGAAAACGTGCAAGGTCTGAGTCCTGGAACATACCAGCATCTTACAGGAATAACAATGGTAGCATCTCCTGAGGGTGTTGTAACAATTTGATAAGATAATATACGCAAAGCACTTAAAATAGTGCTGAGAACCTTCTTCAACTGTCAAGAATCATGCATATACACTTTTCACCACCTGCCAGCCCCTACCTCCACTAGAGCACCAATCCCAAGTCCAATGGCCCTGGACCTAGTAGAATTCGTCTTCATGTTGCATAGTAAGGAGGAGGGAGGGAAAAAGGAAATCTTGTTGTCCCCAGGAAGCTACAGAGGAAAAAGCTCTCTTGTTTTTATTCCAGCATGGAATTCTGAACATTTTCCTGCAGAAACCTCAATAGTTTTTAAGATATCTCAAACCAAAAATCTGGTACTTTATATCACATATATCAAGCATATAATATAGCCTTTTGGGCTAGCCAGCCTTGGGGACCTGGCTGTCATGATTCAGGACATTTCTCCAAGAAAATACTTTTCAAATTCCAAACAATGCAACTAGAAACCTACATTTAAAAGGTGGAAGATGCCTCCTAACATAAAAGCACACATATACATTCTAAAAGTAGATGAATAGGAACCTTCTTTTAACAGCAACATTCTATAACATATAGCTGTACTTTAGATATCCAACCATAACTAACAAAGTCCAGAAATAGTCCCTTTGTAGCTCCTTATCTCTCTATGATTTTCCCCTCTCCCCAGTACTCAGCCAGGCAACAAACAGGCCACCAAAAAATTTTAACTCCATGATAAATTCCCTGTCATGCTGTATTTCTCCATCATAGGCCTCATCTTGCTGTACTGTAACCAACTATGCTAGGCTGTATCTATAATAGCTAGTTGGGAATCACTAGAATTTCTTGAACAGATGGGGAAATCAAAACTTAACCTTGGTGTTAGCCCACTGCAAGACATTTAAGTCTCCTTGAAAGAAGAAGGAATCCAGAGGATTTTTCCAAATGAATTTAGCCAATCAATCTGAGAAGGAAGGCACAGGAACATTTTTCTGAAATAATAAGATACGGTATTTGCACCCAGAATAGAACTACTAGGGGTGGCTTTTGGGAGTCCAGAGAGACGGAGAGCATTCACAGGACTAGCAATAGGGCTGCCTAAGAGTATGAAGCTTCAAATCTGTAGTTTTTGCTTAAACTGACAATGTGATTTCCCTAGGCTTCACAGCTCTGAACAATTAGAGGAGTCATGCTTTAGGACAATTTGATTAGTTACATGAATGCATGCTTTTCTGCTGCTATAAGCCATATTTAAATGTACATATACATTTACGTCTACTCTCATTAGTTTGGAAACTCCTAAAGCATACCTATGCTTTCTTCTCCTTTCTTCTGCTATATGTAATGTCTTATAGTACAGTTAGATTCACCAAGATCAGTTATGACCCTCTTTATAGCTTCTCACTAGTAAGAGTTATATTATACACACACACACACACACACACACACACACACAGTCATATCTCAATACCCAGCATATATTAGGCAATCAATGTCTCGTGAACTGAATTAACTGGCTGCCTGTACTATTTTTTCTCTCTCTTTTTAATAAGCTATAGTTTATAAGTCACCAATAAAATCTCAGAATTCTAATGGTCTGGACTCATGCACATCACCACCAGGAACCTAAATTAATCACAAGAGAATATAATGCACATCAATGGCAGTGCTAGTACAGTATAGGTTCAGCCAGTGTATGGCCTCAGTATATTTTCACAGATGAAACCACATGTTGTTATCTAAAACTAATTTGGGATATTTTTCACCAGTGATAATTGTCAGATCAATCACTGAAATATTTTTATAGTAGATAATGAAAGACTGCTGGTTACCATTCAGGTCTACATAATTTATTTAAGATATCCATGGGGAGTAAACCATTTTCTTCCATAATTCCGTCCTTATGAGCACTATTTACATAACTCCTTATGAAAAGAATGAGAACAAATTTATAAAATGGAGATAGTATTTTAACTTTTGGTTGTTACATATAACCTCATATATGTAATCTTCTCCTTTAAGATTATGTATTGAGGATCTATTGTGTGCAAAGTTCTGTGATACCTCTTAGATGATTCAGACTTGTACAGAAAGACCCACTCCTGAACAGGTGGTAAAGGAGAGGCACCGTGATTCCACAGGGACACCCAGACCTGAGATGGAGGGAGCGATGAGGATGAGGTGAGTATTGGAAGAGAGGAATAAGCAGTGCTTTCGGGATTCAGAGGAGGCAGGGATCAGGTGGGAAGGAGAATCAGAAAATGATTCATAAGCAGGCAGTATTGGGGAATAGAGAGTAAGGAGGCAGCAGAAATTTAGGGAAAGTGTAAGGGAAGGAGAGTGGGAAGAGGTGGAGAACACTCTAGGCTGAAGGAAAATCTTGAGCAAATGCACGGAAGAGGGAGAGCTCCAGGAATATTCAGAAAACTAAAGGAGTCTAGACTCAGGCATGGGAGAGAGTTAGGGTGAGGCCATCTTGTCCTGTACATTTCAGACATAAATTTGCATCTAGCTGATTGGTAAAAGCCTAGGGTGGGGAATGTTGAAGCAGCAGAGTGCTATAATCAGATACTCATTTTAACACAATTCCCAAGAACTCAGCTGAAAGTGAGACGGGCATATGGTTGGAAGTGGCCCTAAGCCACTCTCAATAGGATTCTGCAAGAAGTGTTTGGGACTGAATTGTGCCCCCTCTTCTCCAAATTCATATTTTAAGCCACAAGCCCCACTTACACTGTATTTGGAGATGGGGCCTGTAAGAGGTAATTAAGGTTAAAAGAAGTCATAAGGTTGGGGCCCTAATCTGATAGGATTTCTGGCATGATGAGAAGAAGAACACACATACCTTCATCCCGCACAGTGCACACACAGAGAAGGGATCATACAAGAACACAACAAGAAGGCAGTTGTCTGCAAGTCAGGAAGAGAGTCCTCACCAGGCACCCAATTGACTAACACCTTGGTCTTAGACTTCTCAGTTTTCAGGACACTGAGAAATAAATTTCTCTTTTTCAAGCCACTCAGACTACAGCATTTTGTTATGGCAGCCCACTCAGACCAATACGAATCTATGTACTAAGAAGTGGGGTGCTGCCGTAACAAATACCTAAAAATATGGAAGTGGCTTTGGAACAGGGTAATGAGTGGAGGCTGCAAGAGTTTTAAGGTGCATGCTAGAAAAGGTGTGATTGCCACAAAGGGATTCTTGGTAGAAATGCAGATGTTAAAAGCAATTTTGGAGATAGCTCAGATAGAAAAGAGGACAACTAGAAAGAAAGCTCTCACCTTTGTAGAGACTATCTAAACATTCATGAATGGAACTTAGGTGCTTTGTGCTTCAAGAAAAGGGGAAAAAAGACCCCAAAGATGATTCAGAGATCAAGGCTGCCACTCCCACCTCTGGCCCAAGGGCAGGGGTGCTTCCTCCTTGGCTTCAGAGGGCGGGGCCTAAGCACACAGCACAGAGCACAGAGCAAGAGGGTGGCACCGCATGGAGCCAAAGGGAAAGGGCCATCCCACAGAGTCTTGGGGATGGGGATCATCTCAAGCCCTAAGAACCAAAAAGGATCATTCTTGAGCCTTAAGATCTCATGGAGTTTGCCTCATTAGGTTTTAGACTTGCTTGGGACCCATCATCTCTCTCTTCTGGTTTCTCCTTTTTGAAATGGGAATATTTAAACTATGCCTGTCCCATCACTATATCATGTCCCAAACACATAACTTGTCTGATTTCACATGTTCACAGCTGGTGAGGAATTCTGCTTCAGGATGATTTGTGAACCAGTCTCATCCATATCTGATTTAGATGAGATTTTGGATTTTAGCATCAGCTAGAAGGCTTTGGGAGCTTTGGGGGCTACTGGGGTGGAGTGAATGTATTTTACAAGTAAGAGGAACATAAATTCTGTGGATCAGGAGCAAAATGCTATGGACTAAATTGTGTCTCCCAATTCATATATTGAAGCCTAACCCCCAATATGTGACTATATTTGTATAAGGGCCCTTTAGAAGAAAATTAAAGTTAATTGGGGTCACAAGGATCCTAGGGTCATAAGGCCCTAATCTGATAGGACTAGTAACTTTATAAGAGGAGGAAGAGAAAGATTTCTCTCTCTTATTCTTTCTCTCCACACAGGTACAAAGAAGGACACTGAGAAAGTAGTCATCTGCAGGCCAGGAAGAGCATTCTCCCCAAGAATAGAACTGGCCAGAACCTTCATGGTGGACTTCTCAGCCTCTAAAACTGTGAAAAATCAATTTCTCTTGTCTAAGCCACTCAGTATTTTGTTTTGGCAGCCTGAGCTCACTGATTAAGTGATGATAGGTTTGAAAAGCAAGGAATGGGGATCCCTGGGTGGCGCAGCGGTTTGGCGCCTGCCTTTGGCCCAGGGCGCGATCCTGGAGACCTGGGATCGAATCCCACGTCGGGCTCCCGGTGCATGGAGCCTGCTTCTCCCTCTGCCTATGTCTCTGCCTCTCTCTCTCTCTCTCTCTCTCTGTGACTATCATAAATAAATTTTAAAAAATTTAAAAAGAAAAGCAAGGAATGAGTGGGAGATGGATAAAGTGGGGAATCAGGAAAACTTTAAAAAAAAAATCTCATATGGGATGCCTGAATAGCTCAGTGGTTGAGCATCTGCCTTCGGCTCCGGTCGTGATACTGGAGACCAGTGACCGAGTCCCACATCGGGCTCCCTGCATGGAGCCTGCTTCTCCTTCGGTCTGTGTCTCTGCCTCTCTCTCTATGTCTCTCATGAATAAATAAATAAAATCTTTAAAAAAGAATCTCACAGAGGCAAAGAGAATAGGTTTCAGAAAGGGAAGAATGGTCAAGGGCATTCATGCTATGTACAAGTTGGGGAGGCTAAAGACTAAGAAATAACCTTGATTTCCAGATTAGGGGTTCCATGACCTTTAAAAGGACAGCTACAAAAAAAGAGGAACAGAAGATAAATTGTACAAGATAAAGGAATGAGTAGCTAGGAAAGGAAAACAGACAGTAGAAGGTACAGAATTTTCTTTCCAGAAATGATTTGCCAAAGCCCCACTCTATCCTTAGAAGAAAGTCAAGGCTTATTTTTCTCTAGGTGATCATATATGTCTTATGGTTTGAATAGTTTTGTTTTGTTTTGTTTTTTGTAAAGCAGGGAGTTCTTTCAGGCACTGTTGGGGATTTCCAAGGATTTGTTTAGGTGTTTTGTTCAATGGCTGACAAATACCAGATTAAAATGACTTTCCTGTTTCTCTGCATAAGAATCTCCCAGAAGCTTTGGAAATGTTTCCTCTTGGTCCAGGTAAATACCTGAAAATCCTTTATTTCATTGAAGTTGATGTTAAAGCAATCTTCAAAAAATCCCCAGAAATCCTGACAGGTGTCTGGGTTGTTCAGGGTTGAGTAGCATCAAGTCCCATTCTTGACCTTAGCATTTCTCCCTTGGCCCTGGCATCATTAACCCCCAACCAAGTTAGATCTAAAACAGTTCTTTTATCTCTGCTTCACTCCACATTCCAATAGGAAGAGGCCCCACTGACCATGGAAAGAACATAGTTTGGGCCCATTTCCCCCCAGGAGCTAGCACATGTCCTAGAGGAAGGTCAGTAACCACTTGGTAATAACTGGTCACCTGGAAATCTAGATGGAGGTGAGATCACTCTGCACATGACTGAAGACTTTTTTGGGGGACTTTTTTAGAACTCTATTAGTCAAGAAGAAATCCTGTAACAGCTGCACGTTACTTTCTACTACTTGTATAGAAGTCAGGAGCAAGCATTGACAGGATGTCATAGAAGCATCTCTTGGCCATTTTTCAAAAAATATTCAGTTGAGCATGCTTCTGGTAGTTTATTTTTTTAAGATTTATTTATTTATTCATGAGAGAGAGAGAGAGAGAGAGGCAGAGACATAGGCAGAGGGAGAAGCAGGCTCCATGCAGGGAGCCTGATGCGGGACTCAATCCCAGGCCCCTAGGATCACGCCTTCTGGTAGTTTAAAAGTCATATTATGGCAGGCTAATTCCTTGACAGTAAAGATTAGGGCTTATTTTTAACTTCAGGCAGGCAGTGAATTGTTAACTCCATTGAGGTTGGGTGGGGGTGCTTTTTTTGGAAGGAGATGAGAGCAGGTTGCTATTCCCACCTTACTTCTCCAGGGTCAATTCACTTGAAGGGAAGTTAAGGATAATTTCCAAGGCTTCACTCCTCTTCAAACAGGCAAAACAACTAAAATTCAAACAGTCTTTACTTATTGCTACTTGATAATTTATTTTGCTATAATCACTTTTCTTCCTTCACTTTGGTTAGTTTCTGAATTACGCAAAAACAGAGTTGTTGAAATGCTATACTCTCCAGCCTCTGATGATGACTACTGTTTCTGCTCTGGTGCAGAGCAGGATGGCTATTTGATTCCATGAGCTAACACTGGGGGTCAAAAGTTATGTTTATTCATTCAACAAACAAATATTGAGGGTCTACCAGGCCCGATGAACAAAACATAGCAAAATGAACAACCAAGATCTGTGCTGTCATAGCTTTCAGAGTCAAGAGGGGATGTCATTAGTCACCAAAAAGGGTTTTCTTTCTCTTTTACCTTTTCAATGTTAGTCTAACAGGTATTCTCATGGACTTCCTTTTAAAATTTGGAACCCCCCCCCAAAAAAAAAATTGCAGATGAGCAAGGTGACACCATTAAGGAGTCAGGATTAGATAATGAGGAAGCACTGGTGGGTGATGCTGAAAATACTAATGTCATCTGTCATCCCCAAACCTATCTTATCCTCCACACAGCCTTATGAGATCACAGGGCAGTTATTACAATTCTCATTTTACAAAGTAGAAAACTCAGACTGAGAGTGGTTAAATGAGACTTGCCCAATGATTCACAGCTAGATTAGCAGAATTGGGACTAGAATGAAGATCTTCGATATCTTGATCTACCATTCTTTCCATCTCACCAAGCCAAAATAAGAAAAAACAAAAGTAAATAAAATATATATTATATATACACATACACATATGGCATGCAACTAAAATAAATGACCCATAAAGCTTATGAAAGATTTATTTTGATGATTATGTAGAAAACAACACAGTGAATACTAGTAGTAACATAATCACAATGCTATCAACAGTCACCTTATCAGCTCCAAAATTTCAGTAATATTTCATGAGGGCGTCTTATACGCAAAGCCCTCAGGCAAGGTAGACACAATGGTGAATTACAAAACATGGGAGCAGCCCTTACAGGTTGAAAGGCTCTTAGAGGCGGAAGGTCCTTTAGCTTGAGTTCCTTACCTTACCTTGCTTCTGCACTCAATACACATGTATTGATTGAGTGATCAGTGCAGGCCTCTTTGCCACTGAAGCCATGAAAGTATTAAACAGGAAGAAAGCAAAAGGCAGCCTATAGTAAGTGCTCAGTAGCATTTCTGCTTCCATAGATCCTCCTTTCTCCCCTCTCCAACTCTAGAACTTAATGTTGCAAATGCTCTATGGGTTCCTAATAGCTTATTTATTAGCATAAAAAGTCAAAACTGGGAAGGCAGGGGCAAAAAGTTGGAGCAGCAGTTGATCCTTTTTAGGATAAAGTTACTGGTGAGCTCTTTAGGGTTCAATCCATAAAAACAAAATTGAGTCCACATCATTTTTGTGTAATACATATAAAAGCTAGTGTTAAACAGTGTTAAAACCACAGATGCTGGGGGCACCTGGGTGGCTCAGGGGTTGAGCATCTGCCTTTGGCTCAGCTTGTGATCCAGGGGTCCTGGGATCAAGTTCCACATCAAGCTCACTGTAGGGAGCCTGCTTTTCCCTCTGCCTGTCTCTGTCTCTCTCTCTGTGTGTCTCTCATGAATAAATAAATAAAATCTTAAAAAACAAAACACACAGATGCTGGAGCACCACTGCCTGGCTCTGAATCCCAGTTGAGCCACTAATCAGCTGTATGACTTTGGTGAAGTTACTTAACTTTCTTGGGCCTCAGTTTCTTCATCTATCCAATGTGGACAGAGATATTGTAATGTGTAACAATCAAATGTCATGTTACAAGTCAAAGTCTTAAAACTTTGTACATAATAAAAGGTAGACAGGTGTTACCTAGTAATATAAATATTATCTACTGAAAAGAGATGTGTCAGATAACACACTCAGAACCATGACAAGGCATAAAAATAAGGTAAAGTTAATGATTCCTATAAAATCAGCGCTGTCCTTTTCTCCCCAAGGTTAGTTGAAGACTTGGCTGGGATTAGGATCCATCCATCTTGCCATCTTTACAATGAAATTACCCTTGAAGAAGGTAGTATGGTTAAAAATAACATTGGAGAAAGGAATGGCCACAGCTCCTACCATTTAATGGCTAGCTCTAAACATATGGAAATGTTTGATGAGCTCTGTGTACAAGCTCTTCCTAATGAGGTCCTGGAAAGCTACTGCATACCTTTATCATTAGAGGTGACCAAGTAAGAATTTCCATAGCTTCTGCCTAAGAAGAGCCCTGCATTAAAAAAAAAAAAAAATGACAAATGGCCATTCTCATTAATAAAATGCAGGTTTGATCATCTGTTGCAAAGACAAGAATATACAAAGGATGAAAGAGCTGGCAGGAACTTTGATCGTAAATTTGTCCAACCCCTTCATCGTCATAAACTAGAAAACTGAGGCCAGAGTAGGCAAGGGAAGGCCCCACCTCTCGTGGGGAAATCACAGGTCACCCAGGACAAAAAAGCCCAGCTCTGATTTCCCCACTCAGCACCTTGCAAGGTTCTCCCTGTACCATGCAGAATGTCAGGGAATAATAATGGATGGTGATTCACAAATACTGATTGGGCACTTCAAGGTGTTTGATACTTTTCTACACATTTTATTAAAGTGGGGAAACCTTACTAAAATTTTAAATAAGAGAAGGACAATAAATTGAACACAGAAAAAAATGCCCTCTCTTTTAAAGGTTCCCCGAAGCTCCCCAAGGTTGGCATTGCTTTTATGCCAGCATTTACTTCCCAGCTTCCCGGACCTCAGCCCACAAGCCATGCTGCATGTCCACTGCTATAAAATTAACCTCTTCTCTCTTTGCATCAGATCTCACTGGTCTCTGTTCCAGTGCTCCAAAAATCTTACCAGGGATTCATCAGAAGCAATACTAAAGAGCTAAGGATAAACACACTGTGATATGTTATCTCCTCTCTGAGTGTCTGCATTTACCAGGGCTTTCCTTTTCTTTACCCAAAAAAAGGAACAAATGTAATAATTTTGGACCAAATGAAAGACCTTTCAAGCCAGAAGTCTCTTAAATCTCAATATGCTGTCATTATCTTCTCCATTTAGGTGGGGCCAGTGCTACTTCTTAGCTTGCGTTCACAAATCTTCATGGTGGTGCTGAGAAAATGATTTATAAACCATGGGTGATAGGCAGACACAACTGTCAGTTACCGGAGCCAGGACAAGGAGTGACAAAGAATATAAAGGCACCTCGATTGATAGGGCCAGTCAGAGGAGAACCACAGCAAGGGAGAATTTCTTCTAAGGTCAGACCTTAACCTTCCCAGATACGGCTGACAGGTTGAAAGGATACATCAATGCCTCCCTCACCCCTGAAGGCCAGATCCCTGGTGGGATCCACCTGGTGGGTGGAAGAGCATTGTTTTGGAAGTTTTCATAATGTAATGCAGAGGAATTCAGTTTGCTCAAATCCAAAAAATGTACAGAAGACCTTTTAAACCATTTTTATTGTGACCACAATCCTTAAATACATAAGAACATAAAACTAAGTTCTTAGAGTTTCAATTCCTCTAAAACCATCGAACTCCAACTGAATGTCCTAGCCAAATACAAAGGAAATGTTTAAAAAACCCAATTCAAACTCACAACATTGATATGATGTTCAGGTGATGATGTTTCTGCTAAAATAACCCTCCATTCTCACTGTTACTCACACTAAAAACTCCAACATGGATATTCTGTGGTTCCAAACCAACCCGTCACCCACCTTAAAGTAGACAGGACTCCCTTCCCACATTTCTTCACTCCTCACAAAACTAAACTGTATCGGACTGGTGCTTATACCATCATGTGCCTTCACCGAAGGCAAATGACAGCCCCAGTTCATTCTCATAAGCCCATGGCAACTAAAGTAGCATTGGCAGCAACTTGACTGGACATAAAAACATAAATTTAGTCACCAAAATCATACGGCAGTATTATTCATTAATACATGATGATCCAGAAGTGGCTAATATTATTTTGAATTATCAGTGAAATAAAAAAAAACCAACATTTAAACATTACCATGTAGAAGTGGTCTTCCCCTCCCCCACGAATGCCTCTATGGACCCCATTTTGACAAGGAGTGATGGGCTGTAGAGGCAGAAGGGCCACTGGTGAATCCCTGGCTCTACCACTTGTTGACCTGCGAGCCCTTATGCAAGACACTCGACTTGCCTGAGCCTCAGTTCCCTCATCTAAATAAAATAGGGATAAAAATAGAGCCTATCTCACAGGGCTCAGAAGAGACTATGTGTGATAATACATGGAAAGTGCTCAGCCCAATGCCTACTGCCTACCAGGTACTCAATAGCCACAAGTATTTGTTTAGTCACACATTCTCGCCTCACAAAAAAAAGGGGCGGGGGGAGAACACACTGTCTCACCCCAACAAAAGCATTTCAAAATGATCTGAGTTCAGACACCACCACCAGTCATATATACTTGTGTTCTGGAACATAAGGGGCGTGTACTAGATCACTTTCTGAGAAGAGGCCTTTTGACACACAGAGTAAGAGGAGACAGACTCATCTTTGGAGTTCCTTGTTTTTATGGTTAGCAATTATGTGAGGAGAACAAAGGCTTTAAAGACACTGAAAGATGTTGGAATCATTAATCTTGTGTTTCTGAATTATTTAGGATGGATTTAATGATCAGTTCCTTTTACCACTGAATGGAGCGCCCACCGCACACAGGCCATGGTGAGGAGTATAGCGAGGCCGGGGCAGGGGTGGGAGTGCCGGATGGTCACAGCAGGAATGAGTAGAGGCAGTTCACCCTCAGAGTGCTTAGTGTCCAGAGGATGTAGGTAAACAAGAAAATTTAAAGTCTCCTGGACTCTAACTTCACTACAAGGACTGTGTTCTAGCTTTGATACCCTCGTGGCTAGCACAGACTTGGTGCATAGTGGGTGTGAGTGAATAAATGAATACATGAGTGAATGATGAATGATGAATGAATATGTAAGTGAATGAGATATAAAGATTAGCCCATGTATGTATCATAAATACAGGTTCAAAAAAAAAGTGGCTCTTTTGAAGGCTCAGAGCTTGAGGAAATCTGGAAAAGATAGAACTTGAAAGAAGACAGAATTTTAAGAAGCAGAAACAGGAGAATGGCCACCTGTAATTTTATACAGTTTGCAATGTGCTCTAAATTAGTTCTCATTAGTAAGACAGCTCTTACCCCGATGATTATTACATGTAGCATTTCTATAACATTCTATATCTGCAAATTGTATGCAACTGCTTCTTAGTTTGTTATTTATTATAAGGACTTTTGATTTATTTATAAACAACTTAGTGGTTCATTATTTATTAGAATAGGAAACTGAACAAATAATATCTGGTCTCTAGCAGCCCTGTCTCAATGATTATATTGGTCCCCTAGGATTCACTAATAAGTAGCCATAAAAAAGTCAATTTGTAATTAGGAAAAGGAACGTGCATATTTGGCAGCATTCACATTGACATGATTGACAGCAAACAAGACTGCCATAAGCTCTGCAACCTAAGAGGAATAACCTCATAATGGTATTATATATTAAAAAATAAGCCACCACAAACCCTAGGATAAGAAAAGAGGTATATGAATGGCTTAAGCACTAATAGGATACTATAAAGGCTGCATACAAATATCTCATAGTAGAAACCCAAAAGCAAAAAGAGATATAATTTTAGAAAATCTCTCAAAGGACTGGCCTGATCAAAAAAGAATAATTAAAACTGAATTTAAAAAATCTGGCAAAGAAAACGACTGTCTCAGGGAGGATGTCACTAAACTAGATAATGACCATTTCTACTAGATGTTTTTAAATTTAGATGATTTCAAATGACTACAAGATTCTTTTCTCATATATTAAAAAAAAATCCTTCATCTAAGTGTTTATATTCTACTCTTGGAACATCACTTTTTTTTATTTTATTTTTTTGCAGGAAGAAGATTATCTGTATCTTTATTTATTTGTTTATTCACTCTTTTGGAAGGAAGAAGTATTATTATAGCTTTTCAAAGCCTTAGGAACACAGAAATGAGGAGTCCTGAGAAGAAGAATGGGGGTAACAGATTCTAAAGGGAAAGTCTCTGCACAAGGTCAGAGGAAGGACTCCGTCATGATCTAGAATCACCCTTCTACAAATGGAAGAACTCAAAGAGAGCTCATGGTCTATGGGGGGTGGGGTAGAGTGAGTGCTGCTGGGATCTCTTGGGAAATCTACATCAGCCTCCCAGATACACGGGAATCAGCAGCCCCCAAATATCAGCTGGTGAATGTCTCTAATCTTTATTATTCTTTGGATCTTCTTTCCTAAAAGATATGCCCTTGAAATTTATACTGTCATAAAAATACCTAGGATTGGTTTTCATGAATATCCATTAACGTACTTCTAATTTTGTTCAGATAAAATAACCTTCTCATAGTACCACACCTTGGCTTGAGCTGTAAGACAATAGCCAGGTATGGCCGTGACAGCATGGTGACAGTTGGGCCAAGAAGTAGAGGTTCTATTCAAGGTGAGAAGAAACGCTGAAAGCATGGTATATAACTGGGCCTTCTCACCCAACACAAGAGCCTTTGCAAAAAGTAGAGTCATACTTATATGAGAGATTTTTAAACAGCAATTTGAAAGAATAAAACTAGAAGCCTCATGAGGAGCCACTACGATTGGAGATTTCCACATTCAGAGACCCTTCAGGCCATTTCATGAATAAGAGGGTCATCCCTACAGCACCTGCCTTGTGGCCTATAGGAGCTATTTAGGTTAATACAAAGAAGCATGAAAAAGCAGAGCACCACACAGGCAAAACCATGCATCTGGGTTTTCCCACAGGATCACTGTGGGCTGTCCTATGTCTCATGTCAGTTATTAAAAATTTCATAATACACAATTGAACCTATGTAGAGTCATGCTCTACAGTTTCTGGTTTAATAGTCTGAACAGTTTTCACACAGCCTGAAGGAAGGCTTGAATCAGAGTAATCTGCATCTAGGGGAGGTGAGGCAAGGTGTCCAGGTTTACCATCTATCTCACCTCCATCTGGAGACAGTCTTTCCAAATGGGTCTGCACACAGGTGAGGGCCATGCAAATCTCCCTGGCCCTCTAGAATGACACCAGCCCTGCAAGTGTAGTTGCAGAGCAAAATGAGGAATCCCTTCTCCCCACCCATGATATTGCAGGAGGCAGAAACCAAAAGCAACATCCAAGATTAAACCAAGAATCCCCTTGGGTTGTTCATGAACTGTGGTGCTTGAACAAGGTCAGAAGGTACGCCTTGAAAATCTGCCCAAGCGAGTATTTCAATTCAGAGCTTCATCTAAATGTCACCTTGTCAAATTTTGAAGTTTAATGCTAAACAACAGCTGTGTGTGGCACAGAAATCACCAAGAGACAGAAAAATAAGAAAATAAAGGATACCAAATAAACACATTTATGATAGATCAGTTGCTGAATATCTTGCCTGACCAAAATTTAACCTTTTTATAAATGGTTGTTCGTACATCATAAAAGATCAAATGAATATCATTAATGCAACACAGCAGGAAAAAAATCAACCTATTCATGAATTAATACTTTGCTTCCACTCGTTGTGTCAAAGCTGAGACTCTGCTCTTGAGCACATAAATTTTTGTTTGAACTACCATTAATTTATCTGAATTCACTATCCTCTATTTCAAAATTCATATGATACCTGTAATCAAATAAATAATTTCTTTCTGAACAAATTATTAAACCTCAAGAGATAAGTATAAATTGGACTCTGATTTGTCCTGGTGAGACCCATTACTAGACTTTTATCTTTAATGGCTACAGAGGCCAAAATAAAAAATAAATTATATTCATTTAGCCTATCTTACAGAAAATTTCATGGGGAAAATGATACATATTAGCTGTTTATCTCAATAAATTGGTCAATACCATCAACCTGGTTGATGACAGCCTGATAGCAAATGCAGAGGCTCTTTTTGAAAGACTACTGATTAATCACCAAGTTAAAATTCTAAAATAATAACCATTCAAGTGATTTTTAAGAACATTCCAATTGAAAGCCTTAGTCATTTGTACAAATGCATTGTGCATTGTACTCTGCATTGTGTTCCACTTCGTGAAAGATAAAAATACATACCTGACTGAAGCTTTGCCCAGAAGGCCCTGCCAATAGGGGAAGGGGAACCAGTCAAACCCAACTCAAGAAAATGAAGAGGCAAACTTGCTGTTGATATTTTTCAGGATTTAAAGGCAAACTGAACCAGTTCTCCCTCAAACGGAGGTTGCTAATTCTGCTTAGTTTAAGTCAGCTTTAGTAGCTCAACAGGCTGCAATGACAGCTGTCAGTGTTCTAGCCCCACACCACCCATGTCAAATGCCAAGCCCCTGGTAACAGGACCACCAGCAGAAAAGTGAAGCCACTATAGTTAACTCTCCTATAAACACTTATGCAGGTATAATCTACTAGCTCCCCACCCATACATTCTCCACTCCCACACAAAAAGCCCAGCCTCCCTACACCAATTGTTAAGCTGCTACATTTCCAGAGTAAAGGTTATCTCTGGAAAGCACTAATAGCAGCCACCCATTACTTCTACCCAAAAGAGTGCTTACAAGCAGGACAGAGGTGAGCCCTACCTTCTAATGCACTGCTTATGGGAATGTTAATTACTACAACCCCTTGGAAAAACAAAGGCAATGTCAACATATAGGGAAAGCTTAGAGAAGGTTCATCTATTTGAGTTAAAGTAATTTGATACTTTGGTTGATTAGGAATCATCTAAATGTCCAACTATAGGAGGGAAGGTAAATGGATTTGGTAAAATCATACAAGGGAATACTATGCAGACACTGAAAGCAATGTTCACAAAGGCTGTTGACTTCACATGAAAAGTTACTTAATATGTTTGGTGAAATGCACAGAGGGCAAAATTCTATACAGAGTACGATCCCAATTCTACATTGGGAATGCATATAAAAAGTCTGAAAGGACATACAACAAAATGTTAATAGTAATTATCATTTGCTCGTGGTAGTACATGTGATTTTCATTTTCTCTTTTTATATCATTCTGTTTTAATTTTTTTGAATTTTATAGAAAGCACATAAGTCCAAGAAAAAGAAACCATTAAAAAACAGGCCAGAGGGTCCCTAGTTTTCTGGCTAGGTAGACAGACCTCACCAGACACTGGGGAATATTTCTAGCCTTCTTAAGCAGATTCCATGTCCCACCTGTTGCTTACACTTAAACCCTGGTGATGATTTCTTGTACATCATGGCTATGTCTTTCTCGACCTTGGCTTTGACTTTCAGCCTTCTCTGTTTATACTAAAATATCCCTCTAGCAGTTATGTCTTGTCTGTAAATCATGTTCTCCACTCCCTCCCCTTTACCAGCGGGACCCACTTCTGTGGTCTGTCTAGTCAGCCTCCTCCTGGTCCAGTCTAGTCAAGTCTTGGATGACAACAAGTAAGTTACCCTTGAAACAAAGAGGCATCATAAACAAACTACCAATAAAAAGGGCAAGGAAATAGTTTTCTTAATGTATTCTATAAAAGCATTTTATACACAGTAGACCTCCTTCTCCAAACAGAACTGGAGCTATACCAGGCCCAACTATGACTGATCTCTTGGGAGGTCCCCACTGTGGCGATCATCCTTAACACCTGTGCAGGGGATTGCATTTTTCGGTGCACATTCACAGGCTCACAGCATTTCATCCTCACCACTCTGTTCGTTGGGAAGATCAAGTATTCTTTTCCTAATTTTGTAGAGATAAGAAAACTGCAATCAGAGAATGTGCTTGTTTCTCCTAATCCTCAGGGTGCACTCACGTGTTAATCGTGATGATAATAACCACATGGTGGAGTTGTTGTAAGGATTAAATGAGCAGTGTCTGAAACAAGGGGAGCATTCAACAAATGCCAGCTCCTATGACTGTTAGGTCAATGGGAAGCTCAAGGTTACATAGCTGGGATGTGACAGCGCCAGGATGAGAATCCAGGCCTTTTCATGCCAAGTTTATGCTTTTTCTACTTTATCCTCAGCACTGTAAGAGGAGTATTAGGGAATGGCCCATGCCCTCAAAGAACTTATAATATTTTGTAGCAATCGATACATGAAACAACCAAGCAGTTATTCCCACAGAGAACTAAGACAACAGTAATAAAAACTAGGATACAGCTCTCAAAGAATTATGCAATTATTTTGTCCAACAGCAACTGTTACTGTTACGATATCTTCTTATGCACACATTCCAAAGCTTAGAAAACCCAAGTTTCATCCTTGTTTCAAAGTGAGTTGTGTATGGAGGGAATCAGATATGAAAATAAGTCCCTTTCCATACTAATAATAGAAAATATTTTCTGTGGGCACTCAGAACTTCAGGAAGTTTGAGCTATTTTTGGAAACTTCTCTTTAGCTTCCAGAAAGTACCATTCATGATCGTACACTTTTTTAAAGGGAGTTAAAAACAGCTTTGGTTGAGCTTAAGGCTGCTTCTTAAAAAAAAAAAAAAAATCTTCAACTTGATTCATTAAATTAACCTATAACATATGACACCTGGCAGCTGGTAACACAGGAGAAAAGACACAAGGACAGTGAACATTTTAAAGGCAAAGGCGGCATGCATACAGAGCAGGAAGTCATTCTGTCGATGTATATTTGATACCATCAAAATAATCCCATGATAATGGGATCCAGAATTTCCAACCGTAGACATATTATTTCTTTACGATAATCCTGGCCTATTTGTGACATGACAAAAGAAGAGCCAAAAACTTTGTGTTATGGAATGTTGAAGCTTCTTTATATATGTAAGAGAGTAATTTCCTAATGGATACTTTGAGATTCACATCTTGGAAGGTTTTTAATGTGCCACATGTTTTTATATTCCCAATATATACTACTTTCTAAGATAGAAAAATGATACTTATTAAGGGGTGGCCCTTAGCAAAACTATGAAGTAGGAGAAGGATTTCTTAAGAAACACTCTACCTGGGATCCCTGGGTGGCACAGCGGTTTAGCGCCTGCCTTTGGCCCAGGGCGCGATCCTGGAGACCCGGGATCAAATCCCACGTCGGGCTCCCGGTGCGTGGAGCCTGCTTCTCCCTGTGCCTATGTCTCTGCGCCTCTCTCTCTCTCTCTCTCTCTGTGACTATCATAAATAAATAAAAATTAAAAAAAAAAAAAAGAAACACTCTACCTACCTTTACTGCATGTCTGTTCCCCTGGGAGTGAGGGGTGAAAATTCCCACTTACTGAGTCCCTTCAATGAGGCACTTGGGTATGCAGTGCCTGCTTTATGTTATCTGTGTCAATCCTTACAACAGCCTTGCAACACATACGAGTCCCCCCAATTATTCAGAGATGAAGAAACTAAGCCTCATAGAATTTACATGACACATCTAAAATAAAGAAGCTGATCAGTGACTACGGAGAGTCCTCCACTTGGTGCTCATTCAGGTTGCCCCCTGTTGAACTGGGCTCTCCCAACATCAATACCCATTAGTACCTACACTATAAACCAGTTCACATCAAACTGTTAAGGACGGGCCATCATTTGAGTTAGTCTTCTTCATTTTTAAAAATTTTTAAAGATTTATTTATTTGTTCTAGAGAGAGAGGGAGCATAAGCAGGGGAAAGGCAGAAAGAGAGAGAGAGAGAAAGAGAGGGAGAGAATCTCCAGCAGGCTCCATACCCAGCACTGTTGGTGGAAGACAGCATGGTGGCTCCTCAAAACATTAAAAAGAGAAATAGTATCTGATTCAGTAATTCCACTACTGGGTATTTACCCAAAGGAAACAAGAACAGTAATTCAAAAGGATATATGCACCCCTATGTTTACTGCAGCATTGTTTACAATAGCCAAGATAGGAGAAGCAGCCCAAGTGTCCATCCATAGATGAACTGATAAAGAAGAGGTACCATATGTGTGTGTATTATACATATCTATAACTCAGCCATTAAAAAGAATGAGATCTTGCCATTTGCAACAACATGGATGAATCTAAAGGATGTTAGACTGAGTGAAATATGTCAATCAGAGAAAAACAAACACCATTATGATTTCATTCCTATGTGGAATTTAAGGAACAAAACAAACAAGACAAAAATCAGACTCTTAAATACAGAGAACAAACATGGTTGCCAGAGGGGTGGCAGCTGGGGGGGTGAGTGAAATAGATAAAGGGGATTATACTTATCCATGAGCATTGAGTAATGTATAGAACTGCTGAATCATTATATTGTTAAAAAGAAGGAGGGGGAGGAGGTAAAGGAAGAAGAGGTAGTAGTGGTAGCAGTAGTAATAGTACTCCTATTCTATTAGTGACCAGGTAGGGGGCACCTGGGTGGCTCAGTCGGTTGGGCATCCAATTCTTGATTTTAGCTCAGGTCATGATCTCAGGATGGTGAGACTGAGCCCCTCAATGGGCTCTGCACTGTGCACGGAATGTGCTTAAGATTCTCTTTCTACTTCCCGCTTCCCCTTCCCCCCATGCACTCTCACTCCGTCTCTCTCTCTCTCAATCTAAAAAAAAAAAAAAAAAAAAAAAAAAAAAATTAAAACAAGAATAAAATAAAAGTGATCAGAGAGGCACAATTTTAACCTAAATCAGTGGCTCTATAGTAAATTTGAGACACAGTGGCAGGACTTCAAAATGTCAAGACTCGAGAGATCATCTAGTCAATCTCTTCTCCCATTACTATACAGATTTAAAACAACTAAAGCCTAAGAAGGGCTGTGACTTTGCAGACGTCACACAACAAATCAGGTGTAGAGCCCAGATGAGAGCCAGGATTCTGACTCAGGGCTGTTCTCTTTTACGGCAGCAGCCACAAATATTCAAACATAGGGTACAAAAATACATTCCAGACTTAAAAGACTTATTCCAATGTATTAATTCACACTGGTGATTCAGAGTGCTGGTCAGGCCCAAGTGCACCTCTTATTAATTGTGTGGCCTAGATAAGGTACCCTCTCTTTGCCTTGGGTTTCTGGTCAATTATATGAGAATAACAATAGTGTTTGCCTCATTCGGTTACTGTGTGGGTCAAATGTGATAACTCATAGAGCTCTAACCTCTTTGTGCTCAGCATAAACAATGAATGAATGTTACATTATTATTATCACTGAAATTATTTTTACTGTTATTACTACTACTACTAGCTCAGATAAATGACAGTTCATACGTTCACTTTTGGGGAAAGAGTAGAAATAATCTCCTGCTAGCAAATTCATCTCCATCTTCTCTAAAGGCAGCCCTAACAGTCTCAGGAATGAAGGTAAGACAAGTAGAAGGTTAGCACCAGAAACAAAGAAATTACCTTTGAAAAGTGCCTACTGAGCATTTTCACATGATGTTTAAAGTAAAAATTCCCCATTTTTCTCAAATCTACTCTTTCTCGGTTACTGCCCTTTTCCGTCACTGTATTGAGATATAATTAATATGTAATACTGTATTAGTTTCAGGTGCATATCATAATGATTTTGTATTTATATATATTGCAAAGTGACTGCCACAATAAGTTTAGTAAATATCCATCACCTCACATATTTACATGTTTTTTATTCCTTATGATGACAACTTTTAAGATTTACTTTCTAGGCACCTTTCAAATATATAGTACACAGTTATTAACTATAATCACCATGATATACATTACATCTTCAGGGCTTATTTCTCTTACAACTAGAATTTTAACCCCCTTCATCCATTCCCCCCACCTCCCATCCCCCACTTCCTGGCAACCAAAACTCTGTTCCCTGTATCTATGAGCTTGTTTTTTTAATTCCACATATAAGTGAGATCATGCAATACTTCTTGTTCTCTGTCTGACTTACTGACTTAGCATAATGCCCCCAAAGTCCATCCATGTTGTTGCAAATGACAGTATTTTCCTCTTTGTGTGGCTGAATAGTATTCTAGTCTATATATCTGTATCTATATCTATTTTATCTTATAGTTTTTTATCCACTCATTCATCTGTGTACACTTGGGTTGCCTCCATGTCTTGGTTATTATAAATAATGCTGCAATGAACACAGGGTGGAGATATTCTCTCAAGATAGTGATTTTGTTTCCTCCTGATAAATTTCCAGAAGTGGGATTTCTGGACCATATAATAGTTCTACTTTTAATTCTTTAGGACTTCCATGCTGTTCTCTGTAACAGCCACACCAATTTATCTCCCCACTAACAGTGTACAGGGATTTACCTTTTCCCACATCCCTGCCAATACTGTGTCTTTTTTGTTCTATTAGTTTTGTGTTGATAATAGCCATTCTAATAGGTGTCAGGTGATTTCTCATTATGGTTTTGATTTCCACTTCTCTGATGGTTAGTGATGTTGAGCACTTTTCCACGTACTCATTGGCCATGTGTATGTCTTCTTTGAAAAAAACTGTCCTCCATTTTTTAAATTGGACTATTTGGAGTTTTAGCTATTGATTTATATGTATTCTTTATATACTTTGGATATAACCCTTACCAGATAAATGATTTGTAAATAGCTCCCACTCGATGGGTTGCATTTTGTTGATGGTTTCCTTCGTTGTAAAGAAGCTTTTAGTTTGATGTAGCCCATTTGTTTATTTTTGCTTTTGATTTCTTTGCTTTTGTTGACAGATCCAAGAAATCATTGCCAAGACCAATGTCAAGGAGATTACCCCCATGCTTTCTAAAATAAATTTCATGGCTTCAAATCTTACATTCACGTCTTTCATCCATTTTTGTTTGTTTGTTTTTTAAACCTGTGTTTCAGGTAAGCTTATTTATTTATTTATTTATTATTAATGAGAGATACAGAGAGAGAGAGAGAGAGAGAGAGGCAGAGACACAGGCAGAGGGAGAAGCAGGCTCCATGCAGGGAGCCTGACGTGGGACTCGATCCCGGGTCTCCAGGATCAGGCCCTGGGCTGAAGGCAGGCACTAAACCACTGAGCCACCGGGGCTGCCCCTTTCATCCATTTTGAATTAATTTTTGCGTATGGTATAAGGACAGTGGTCCAGTTTTATTCTTTTGTATGTGGCTGTCAAGTTTTCCCAACACCATTATTGAAGAGACTATCCTTTCCTCACTGTATATTCTTCCTTTGTCATAAAATAATTGACCATATATCTGGGTTTATTTTGGGATTCTCTATTCTGTTCGATTGATTCACGTATTTGTTTTTATGCCATGTTGTTTTAGTTACCATGATTTTGTAACATAGTTTAAAATCAGAAAGTGTGATATCTCCTGCTTTTTCTTCTTTCTTGAGATTGCTTTGGCTATTTCCGGTCTCTGTGAGTTCATACAAATTTAGGATTATTTGTTTTATTTCTGTGAAAAATGCCATTGTTATTTTGATAAGGACTGCGTCGACTCCATAGATTGCTTTGAGTAGTATGGACTTTTTTTTTTTTTAGACATAGAGAGAGAGGCAGAGACACAGGCAGAGGGAGAAGCAGACTCCATGCCGGGAGCCCGACGCGGGACTCGATCCCAGGTCTCCAGGATCAGGTCCTGGGCTGAAGGCAGGCGCTAAACCACTGAGCCACTCAGGGATCCCTGAGTAGTATGGACTTTTTAACAATATTAATGCTTCCCATCCATGTGCACAGAATCTCTCTCCATTTATTTGTGTCTTCAATTTCTCTCATCAAGGTAATAGTTTTCAGTGTACAAGTCTTTCATCTCCCTGGTTAAATTTATTCCTAGGTATTTTATTCTTTTTGATATAATTATAAATGGGATTGTTTCTTTACTTTATCTTTCTGATAGTTCATTATTAGTGTATAGAAATTCAATTTATTTTTGTAAATTGATTTTATATTCTGCAGCTTTACTGAATTTATTAGCAACAGTTTTTTAGTGCAGTCTTTAGAGTTTTCCATATACATGTCATCTGCAAATACAGACATTTTTACTCCTTCCTTTCTTATTTAGTACCTTTCATTTATTTATTTTTCTGGCCTAAATGCTCTGTGTTTAAGACTTTCAGAACTATGTGGCAAGAGTGAGCATCCTTGTCTTGCTCCTGATCTTAGAGGAAAAGATTTCAGTTAAAATTCCCCACCTTTCTCAAATCTAATCTTTCTCATTTAATTCCTAACCCAGTTAAAAACCTGAACATCCATCTAAACATCAAGTCCTTCCGCACCACTACCCACTTGGTGACCCTGTGCCATTGATTCTCCCTCTGAAATGTCTCTCTGAGGATGTCTCTTCTCTTTCTGCAATCTACCTGGTTGAGGCACAACTAATTTTATTTATTTATTTACTGACTGACTGACTTATTTTGCTTGGAACACTCCAGTGGTCTAAAATCTCAGCTCCTTCCCCTTTGCAACACCATCTATCTTACTTATCATCTCCAAAGTCACTTTTGCAAAATACGAATTAGATTAAATCATCCCTCCCATAAAGACTGTATAATTTCTCCTCTTTAGCAGGATATATTCGCATCCGAGGCTCACTGAAAGAACCCTTTGCTCAACTTCTCCTGCCACCCCGTCACTTCAGAGTACCCAAATCTTTTTTCAACACGAACTTTCTTTGAATGTGGAACACCTACCTAGCCCCTTCTCTAGAAAACTGCAACTACTGGAATGCAGTATTTTCTGCAAGCACAATATTTTCTGCAAGCTCTTCCAGAGTCCCTCCACCCTTCCCTCTGGGCTTCCAATGAAGTTGTTCCTATTTCCACTTAACCATTCACCATGTGGATCACTATTACTTATTTTCTTATCCTTCTTTTCTGCTAAATTGATTTCTGAAAGATATGGGCCTCATTCTTTTATCCTCTGTCACAGGACCTACGTAAGGCACAGTACCACGTGCATAACAAAGAACTGCTGAATCAACTGAGTGGATGGTAGTAAAAGGAATAATAAAATGAGACTTCGGTGACTATCAAAGCTGATCTCAATTAAAGCCAGTTTCTGTAACATATATAAGTAACTGCAAATGATTACGTAAGTAGTTTTCAAAAGAGTGTGATACGAACTTGCAAATGGCAAAGCTCTCAAGTTCCCACTTAACGCTTGTTAAATGTTCATCAATGCAGAGAGACCGCCACATCCTCCCAGAGTTAGTTGGCTTCTGCAGGACCTGCATTCTGAAAGCTCCTGCAATCCTGCAGCTTTATGGAGGACACTTCTCCCTCACAAAATTCTGCGGACTGGATTCGGGTAGTAGATGCTCAATAAACACTGATTTCATTTGCAGTGAATTTGAAAGCAAAGTGCAACTCACATTTTAGACTAATTCAATGCAACGACTGATTGTACTTAAGATAATAGCTCTAAGGCTAAAGAAAATCAATGGGGAGACTGAAAAGCAGCCAAATGCTCACTCCTCTGCCTTGTTCCACAGTCAATGCTGACCTGTTTCTCGATCCTTTCCAGCTTCTAAGCTTTTTGGACCTCACTGTTTCCCCCAGAATGGAGGGAGCCAGTTAGCAAGTGTTGCCCTGTACCTGCGATATATTTGCCCTGTGTTTTGATGTTGATGTAATACGTGAGAAAGGTGAGTGGCTTTTTTTTTTTTTTTTTTTTAAAAAACGTCCTAGTTTTCCTAAAGCCTTCCCTCCGTGTGAGAGGTGAAGTGGGATTCCAGCTGAAGGCAGGAGGAAGTGTGGACTGGAATGCTGTAGCACTTTTTCACCTTCAGCTGTGGGCCTGTGTGGTAAAGGGAGTCCAGAAACTTTTGTTTCCACTAAAATGATATTTAAAACCAAACAAACAAACAAACAAACAACAAAAGCTCTAAATTCGGCAGCAAACTCTAAATTCGATGTCTATTGAACACTTGTATTCCAATGTAGGAAATAGGAAAAGTCTCAAAACATGCCCTCTGCTATAATTCATTCTGGGATAAGAAAAAGACAGCAGGGCCCCGGAGAATCAATCATTAACTAAAAGTCAAACCGAGACACCCTGGAAACCGGGGAGGCCACAGGCGGCCGGATCTGCCTGTTCCCTCCGGTGACTCTAGAGCGAAGCATCCCACAGGCGGACAAACTCGGCACACTGCTCCCTTCTATTTCACTTTTCAAACTTGAAGTTATTTTTAGATGACCCATGCCCGCTAATCCCAGGCAGGACAATTCCCAGCCCGCTGCGCCTCAAAGTACCTTCCTTCTCCCCGGCACTTTTTTTTTTTTTTTTTTGGTAAGCACTGGGAAAGGGGCCTCTCCGTTTTCTCCTCCTTTCTCAGCGTGTAGTCCACCTTCCCCGTGTCCACACCTCGGTCCCGGGGGCGCGGCGTCATCCTCGCTGTTCTACTTATGCACCTGCTGCCGCCGCCGCTGGACAGGCGCGCCCTGGGGCCACCGGGAGCGGGGCAGGGGCAGGGGCAGGGGCAGTCGGAGACCCGCGCCCTCTAGAGGGGGGTCAGGAGCGCCGGCGGCCGCAGCGCCCCCCGCCCCCCGCCGCCCGCCGCCCCAGCGCGCGCCCCGCCCGCCCCCCGCCCGCCGCGCCCCCCGCCGCGCGCAGCCCCGACCGGACGGGGCGCAGGGGCGAGCGGGCCAGCGCGTTACATAACCGACCTGCGGGGCGTCCGCGATGCGCCGGCGGAGGCTGAGGCGGCGGCTGGGGTTCGCGGGGCCGGCGACTGCGGCTCACCTGCCCGCCCGGCGAGCGCGTGGGGGGGCGCGGGGCCCGCGGGCCTGGGCGTGGGGCCGTGCGCGGCGCGCCCCGCCTCCGGGCGCCGAGGTCCGCGTGTGCCCGGCTCCCGCCTCCTCCCGCCTCCTCCCGCCCGCTCCTCCCCGCAGCCTCGGCCGCCGTCAGCCGGGACAAAGCGGCTCCGGGGAGGGGCCGAGCGGGCGGCTCGCGCCGGAGCCGGCGGAGATGGGCGCGCCCCCAGCTCCGACTCATCGGGCCAACCTCCAATCAGACCCCAGGAAGCCGAAAGCCCCTGAGTGGCCTCCTCTCCTCCCCTCCCCCGTGACCCGGCGCCCTTCCCGCGCCCGCACCCGCTCGGCTCCCGGGGCTCCCGCCCTGCGCTCAGCGCCCCCCCCGCCCCCCCCGGGTGCGCAGCAAGCGCAGGAGCCCCCCGCACCCCCGGCGCTGGAGCCGGTCCGCAGGAGTCCCGGCCTCGCGGGGAGGGCCCCGGGGGGCGGAGGGCGCGGGGGCTGCTGGCGAAGCGAGGGCTGCCTGCGCAGCTCAGCGCAGAGGAAACTGGCGGGGGGCGGGTGGGGGGTCCTGGGAGAGAGACCTCTCCTACACGCAGACCGACCCCCGCCCCGGTCCGGCCGAGGACAGGGCGGGAACCCCCGCGGGTCGTGGGGCGTCTGCGCAGGGGGGGGGGCCTCTGGCTGCAGACCTGCGCGCGCCCCGCCCACGCGCTGGAGGTGCCCTGCGCGGGCCCCCGGGTTCGCCCCCCGACCCGGGGTTGGATGCGGATCAGGTTCTAGGCTAGATCGGTTGCCCAACGAACTCCAGGTAGCCGGCTCCGCTTTACAAAATAAAAGCAGTTCAGAGCCGGAGGAAGCCTGGGGCTCCTGGGGGGCGACGCTTGGGACAGGGCTGATGGCAGGAGAAAGTCAGCGGCGACAAGATCGGGCAGGGAAAGGGGGGCAAACGGAAGGGGGGTGGGGGTGGGGGTGGGGGTGGGCGTGCGGGCCCTCTCCAGGACGCAGTGGACAGTCTTTAAATCAGCTGCGTGTTGCGTCGTCTAACTGCTATACAAATAGGCCCTTTTCCCTTTGCTTCTTACGCCTTTCTGTTTCCTGATGACAGGATCAGAATTAGACACTGAGGCCGTGGATAAGTTTCGCAATTATTCTTCCGTCACCCAGACACCACCTCGTTTTGGGGTGGCGTGAAATTTCATTTTGAAAACAAAACCAAGAAGCACTGACGAAAAGGTAGACCTTAGCTCTTCACTCCTATTCATCTGCACTAATATAAATAAAGACAGAATTTCGGAGTTGAAAATGGCCTTAGACTCCTTACTCTTGCAAACTTCTGGATGCATAAATTCATAACTATCCGCTGATTTAGATGGATGATGTTTTAAATAGAATTGTCTGGTTCCTGGGGCGCCTGGGTGGCTCAGTCAGTTAAGCAAAAGACTCTTGATATCAGCTCAAGTCATGATCTCAGGTTCCTGGGATGGAGCCCTATGTGGGGCTTCAAGCTCAGTGAGGAATCTGCTTCTCTCCCACTCTCTCTGTCCTTCCCTCTCTACCCCCTTCATTTTCCCTCTCTCTCTCTCTCTCTCACACACACACACACACACACACACACACACACACAAATGGATGAATGAACCTTAAAACAAAACAAAAAAAAACAGAAAAGAAAAGAAAAAGAAGCCTCTGAAAAGGCATTCATAGACTAAACCCAAACTCACCTTCCTGGGATTTTTCACTCATTGGTTCTAGTTCACTTTTTGAAGCCATGAAGACAGAGTCCAAAAACTTCTCCAACTGTTTCAAATACATGAAGATAGTCATCATGTCTCACCCACTCCAAGACCCCCTGTAAAACATCCTCAATCCTTTAAACAAAATCTCACTTGCAATAAGTAGTTCCTAGAATCATCACCATCCTGAAGACTTTCATCTTACTAGAATCTATTTTGTAAATATATATTTACAAAGAAAGTTTTCTGCTGCTGGAAGTAATATGTTTATTGCAGAAATTTTGAAAACCATAAGATTCAATGTGAAGATTAATTAAAACAGTTAACATTCACTATATATCTTAGCTGTTATAAAAATGAACATGATCATTTTCCTGCCACTGAGATACAGGTATTATTTTTTTTCAAATTTTTATTTAAATTCTGGTTAGTTAACATACAGTGCCATATTGGTTTCAAAAGTAGAATTGAGTGATGGGTCCATCCCTTACATACAACACTCCGTGCTCATCACAGGTGCTCTCCTTAATACCTATCACCCATCTAGCCCATCCTCTGCCTACCCTCCTCTATCAACCCCCAGTTTGTTCTCTAACCTTAAAAATCTCTTATGGTTTCTCTCTCTCTCTCTCTCTCTCTCTCTCTCTCTCCCCCCCCCCATATGTTCATCTGTTTTGTTTCTTAAAATTCCACATATGAGGGAATCATATGGTATTTGTCTTTCTCTGACTTATTTCACATAGCATAATACACTCTAGCTTCATCCACAGCACTGCAAATGGCAAGATTTCAATCTTTTTGATTGCTGAGTAATATTCCATTGTATATATGTGGCATATATACCACATATTCTTGATCCATTCATCACTTGATGGATATTTGAACTCTTTCCATAGTTTGACTACTATTGATAATGCTGTTATAAACATCGGGTGCATGTACTCCTTTGAAGCTGAATTTCTGTATCTTTTGGAAAAATATTTAGTAGTAAAATTGCTAGATCATAGGGTAGTTTAATTTTAACTTTTTGAGGAACTTCCATACTGTTTTCTAGGGTGGCTACACCAGTTTGCATTCCCACCAACAGTGCAAGAGGGTATTCTTGTTTTTTAGGACTTTATTTTTTAAAGTTTAAGGCTCACCACAAAATTTGAGTGGAAGGTACAGATATTTACCATTTACCCCCTGCACCCACTAAGACATAGCCTCCCTCATTATCAATATCCTCCACCAAATTGGTACTTTTTTTTTTTTTTTTTACAATTGATGAATTTCCTTTGACACATCAGTATCAACCATATAGTTAATGTGATAGTTTACATTAGGGTTCACTTTTGGTGTTGTACATTCTTTGATCGTTGACAAGTGTTTAAGATATATACCATTATGGTCATATGGGGAATAGTTTCACTGTTCTAAAAATCCTCTGTGCTCCTCTTTGCCTCCCCATTAACCTCTGAGAACCACTGATGTTTAACTCTGAGTGGCCTCCCCATTAACCTCTGAGAACCACTGAGGTTTAACTGTCTCCATAGTTTTGCCTTTTCTGGAATGTCACAGAGTAGAACATTCACAGTGTGTAGCCTTTTTTCTTTTTAGTAATATGCATTTATGGTTCATGCGTTTTCATGGTTTGAGAACTCATTTCTTTCTAGCGCTAATATTCTGTATTCTGGATGTGCACAGTTTATTTATTCATTCACCTACTGAAGGGCATCTTGGGTGCTTCCAATTTTTAGCAATTATGAATAAAGCTGCTATAAACATCTGTGTACAGGTTTTTATACAAACGTAAGTTATCAGCCTATTTTGGGTAAATACTAAGGAGTGAGATTGCTAGATCATATTGTAAAACTATGCTATGTAAGAAAACACCAAATTGTCTTCCAAAGAAGCTGTACCAGTTTTCATCACCACCAGAAATGCATGAAATATCCTATCCCACATCCTTGCCAGTATTTGTCATTGTCAGTGTTTTGGCATTTCACCATTCTTAAAGGTATATAGTATAATCTCACTCGTTTTAATTTACAGTTTCCTAATGATTTGAACATATTTCATATGCTTATTTGCCAACTATATATCTTCTTGGTGGCTGTCTGTTCAGTTTTGATGCCCATTTCTTAATTGGGTTACTTTCTTATCATTCTTGTTTCTTGCTGTTATTGTTTTAAAAATTCTTTTACAGTTTGAATAACAGTTATTTATAAGATATGTATTTTGTAAATAATTTCTCCAACTCTGTGGCTGGTCTTCTCATTCTCTTAACAGTGTCTTTTACAGAACAGAAGTTTTTAATTTTATTGATTTCCAGCTCATCAATGATTTATCTCATGGATTGTTCCTTTAGTGTTTTATCTAAAACGTCTTCATAATATCCAAAGTCCTCTAGATTCACTCCCATTTTATCTCCTAGGAGTTTTATAGTTTTGTAACATTTTACATTTAGGTATATGGTCCACTTTGAGTTCACTTTTATGAAGGATGTAAGGTCTGTGTATGTGCGTGTGTGTGTATATATAGACACACATATTTTTTATATGTAGGTATCCACTTGTTTCAGCATTGTTTATTAAAAAGACTATCTTTTTTTTCATTGTATTGCTTTTTCTCCTTTGTCAAAGACCATTTAACTATATTTATGTGGCTCTATTTAGAGACTCTCTGTTCTGTTCCATTGATCTATTCTTTCACCAGTATCACACTCTCTTAATCACAGTACCTTTATAGTAAGTCTTGAAGTCTGGTTGAATCAGTCATCTGATTCTTATCCTTCTTTAATATTTGTTGGGTATTCTAGATCTTTTACCTCTCTATATAAACTTTAGAATCAGTTTGTCAAGATCTATTTACAAAATAATTTGCCAGAATCTTGATTGAGAGTACATCGAATCTGTAAGTCAAGTTGTGAAGAACTGAAAACTTGACCATATTTAGTTTTCTTATCTATAAACATGGAATATCTCTTCATTTATCTAGTTTTTCCTGGATTTCTTTTTATCAGAGTTCTGTAGCTTTTCTCATATAAATCTTATATATATTCTGTTAAATTTATATCTAAATATGGAATTGTGTTTTTAATTTCACATTCAATTCATTCACTGTTGGTGTATGGACTGGAGACTTTACATGGGAAGAAACAAAAGAACACATAATTCCGAAAGACTATGATTTTAATGGCTCAAGGAATATCTGGTGTCAGTGTCCTCCAGCCAAAGACCACCATAAACACGCCTATAGTTAAATAAATTGAATTTATGCTCACTGCAATAAAAGAGAATGTACTCTATGGGGACAATGTGGCATGGCATTAAGAGGACATCAGCAGACTTACCATAGGATTTGGACTTGTATGAAGTGATTTTGGAGAGAGTTTAAGGAGGCAATGCTTTACTCTAGATTGGATGCTGTTAGAAGGAGGAATATTAATTTGCTTGCATATGTATTAGTAAATCTTGTCTATAAAGCAGTAGAAATGAAGTAAGTCTACAGCTATAATTGGCAAAGAAAAGACTTTTCATATCAGCCAGGATAGTAGAAGGTTTGATCATTTTTCTAGTTTGGAAGCATTTTTGTCTCTGTTTATATGTGGTTGCAGAAGCTCTTGTTCTTGTCTTGATTCTTCATTGTCCTAGGATATTTTGTGAAACTGTTTGTATTCAAGAGGAGAACACCAAGGCCAAGCTGATCATGCCTGGCAGATCATAGCTGTTCAGCTGTTCAGGCTGTTAAGGCCACTTTTCTTTTTCTCACCAGTGACATATTGTCACTGTGACAGATAAGCTCTCTCCCACCTTGGCAATCTCACCAGCCCATCAATACTCCCTAATAATAATAGTTAATACAAGGTACCTAATGCCCATCACACTTTCTACAAGTGAAAAATAAACAAAAGTAATATGTGTACTTTCTCAGGGATTTTGAAAGAGAAATGAATAAGCATAAGTCTCCCAAGACACCTAGAGAAGAACAAAAGATGAGGCTGTGTGATGGCCAATGAAAGAACGTTCTGTGAGTATAGGAGTGGTGCAGGAAGATGCTATAGAGAGGTCAGGATTTGGGCTAGTCTTCAAAAATGAATTTAATTTGGAGAGGAAAATAAAGCAGTGGACCGTTAAAGAGCCACACTAACCATGAAGAGGATGCTCTGTGGCCTTGCCTTGTTAACTACTATAACATGGGACAGACAGGAGGAGCAGCAGCCAGGACAAGATTCACCTTTAGGTCTGGACAAGCATGGAGATGGAGAATAGATAGAGGCTGAAGAAGAAGAAATTGGCTCTAGCATTGGGCCAAACCCAGCCCCAAAATCTCACTGTGGTCCCAAATAACATCACGGCAGACAAAAATAACTATCTAAGCACATTGTTGTCACCAAGAAGTCTCCCATTGAAACACTGGCTCACCTTGACAAATAAAAAGCTTGGAGAAATAGAATACAGGACAAGACAGATATTCTATTACTAGGATCCTAAGGTGAGTACTGGTTCTTGGGAACCAAGAGGCTTGGGAAGCTCTAAGGATAGCTCGATTATACCAGTGAGGCTTGAGCTCCTTACAACATCCCTCTCACCTAAAGTTTGGATCAATTCTAGAGCCCAGGATGGAGTTGAATTACAGGCAAGGGTATAAGAAATGAAGGGCTGGAAATACTAGGGCCCAGGGCAAGTCTGAAGTTTTCATCTCAATTCTGCTATTTACTAGCTGAACATCCTTGGATAAACAAATTACTCCTCTAAACTTTAGTTTTCTCATCTGTGAAGTCGGAATCATGGTAACCATACTATACATTGTTGTGAAAATTAAATACCATAATGTTCATAAAGCATTTTACCCAGTATCTGGCCTGAGTAAAATTTAGCCATCATAATCATCATCATTACCATCATCATCATCATCATCATCATCATCTTGTTTCATTATTGGCTGCATCATTATCATCAAAAAGAGGAGCATGCCCTTAAGGTAGAGGTCCTCAAATTATGGCCCCCAGGCCAAATCCAGCCCCGCATGCTCTCATGAATAAAGTTCTATTGGAACACAGCCACACTTATTCATTTAGGTACTGCCTATGGCTGTTTCTCCTACAATGGCAGTTGAGTAGTTGTGATAAAGACCTCAAGACCCGCAAAGCTGAAAATATTTGCTATCTGCTCCTCTACAAAAAAAGTTAGCTGACTTCTACTCTATGGCAAGAAAAAAAATCAAATGACCATGGCTGTGTTGGAAGCTCTAAGGACTCCCATGTGAAAAAAGCACACAGATAGTATAGAAAGTAGTAAGAAAAAAATGAACAGGTAAAATGAGGTACACATATTTTTTAAATAGTCTTAAAATTTAAGAATTAAAATTGTATGCCATATTCCAGTCATCTCACATCAATGAAACTCTCTCTCTAGGACCAGGTACATAATTTGGGGAACCCAATGCAAAATGAAAACACAGGGCACTTTGATCAAAACAGATTGAGGAATTCAAACTGATAACAGCAGAGCATTAAAGCAAGCAGAGTCTTTCTGCACAGCTCTTTTTCTCATGTAAGCATGCATACATACACGCACACACACATGCTTACACACTACACTCACAAATACACTTATAACTGAAGAGCAATGTACAGGCAGTCACTAGCAAACTTAGATGTGGGTTTTCTTTCTTTCTGCCTAACAGAGCGTTTTCTCCTATAAATGATTTCTCTACGCCCACAACCTCCTCCTCCTCCAATTTTGATGCAGCAGTAAGAGCAGTTTCCCTCTGTCTGACTCCCTCTTCATTTTTGCATGACACATCCATATTATCGCACAGATTTCTCTTTTTCCTTTCATTATAGCATGCTATGCCCAAAATAATCTAGTCTGCTTTCACAGTGGCTCCAGGTTCACCACGCCAGGATAAAAGCCACTGTTGTCCAGGCTGGATCTTACTTGGCTTTGGATCATGTGGAGTGTATAAAGTTATAAAGTTAAAGCGTTGGTGGAATGACATGCACAAGAACAGCTATAGCGCAGCTAAGCTGATCTGAGCTTCCTTCACAGAAAAAAGAATGTGCAAGGGGCTGCAATATGGGAATTGTCTGTTAAACTGAAATTCGTGAATTATTTGGTTTTCTCAAAAAGGAAAAAACCCCACAAAAACAAAAAGATAGATAGCCTGTATTTTGGTTTTAATGCTCCTTTGACAGGCAATGGAGTGGAAAACATATATAAAAATAAGTCAGCTACAGTGTGGAAAATACTCATAGATAGGTACAAGAAGATTTCTAATGTTATTGCACTCTTTTTGAAGTCTTGCAAAGGCTGTAAATGCTTTGAGGATCAGGAGTATGAGGGTGCAGATGTCAATAGGCTGATTCCAGGTGTGATAACAGATCCCCATGTCCCATAGTTAGGTAAGTCCTTCCACTGGGGTCTGGATGACTGATCACCCTCAAGGATGTCTGTGACTCATTAGTGTGGGTTGATTTTCCAAAGAAGGAGCACCCATAGGGGATCCATATTTGCCAGGCATTAGTCAGATTCCTCCAGGATTTGACAAAGTGACAGATTACTGATAAATTAATTTGTGCGAAGGTGGTAATGGCTGATAATAGGCTCTCTGGTTACTCTCAGATAACATCTATACTTAAATGGGGCCAGGTTCTTCAGAGTCTGATGGCTACAATCCATCCTGTCTTTACGCCAGTCTGTTTCTCCCTGTTACTGGAGCATGTCCTCTGTTTTCAGTCTTCCATGCTATGCACTGGCAGTTCCCTCTGCCTGGGTGCCTTTGCCGAGCAAGCTCAAATTCTTCCATCAATGATCAAGTGAAAATAATAGCAACAAATGCTTGGTACTATATGCTAAGACAGTGATTCTCAAAGAGTTATCCTGGGACCAGTGGTATTGGATCACTGGAGAAATTGTGAGAAATGCAAATTCTCAGGCCCACCCCAGATCTATTGATTCAGAAACTTGGGGTGAAATCCAGAAACCAGTTTATAACCAGGCTTCCAGGGGATTGACACACACGAAAGCTCAAAACAAGTATTCTAAGCATTTGTCCTGCATAGGCTGATTTAATTTTCACAAAACCCTCTAAGGTAGGTACTAAGATTGCCTCCAATTTACAGATGAGGAAACTGAGGCACAGAAAGTTTAAGCAACTTGACAGAGGTCATAAACTGGTGAGTGGTAGAGCTGGGCTTTGAATCCACACAATCTGACTCAAGAATGTGGTTCCTCTACTTTTCAATATGTTGCCCTTTGGATCAATGCTTCTGCAAGGTCTCCTATGATTTCAATCTTCCAAATCTCACCAGACAACATCAGTGGTACTCACATTGCTTTCTTCTCTTGTGATCCTCATGATTTTCTTGTCATTTTATCCCCAGTACCTAATATCTATGTTGCAATGAGCAAATTTTGGTATATGATAAAGGAATGAATAATTGAATGAATTGATCAGTGAAACAATAAATGTCTTGACTCAGCTTTAACTTGACCAGTATTTTCCAGAGAGCTTAAAAAAAGAAAAGAAAAGAAAAGAAAAGAAAAGAAAAGAAAAGAAAAGAAAAGAAAAGAAACCTTCCCAGCGTCTTGTCCCTAACCTACTTAATCAGTCTCTAGGAGCGGAACCTGGAAACCTGAATTTTAAAGAGCCAAACCCAAAAAACTTGGGTTTAAGAAAAAGTTGTTCCCAACAAACTGATTTTGTACATATAGACCTCCGCCTTAATTGGCACCAATAATTTTAGGTAGTTTGGTAAGACCAAGCTGAGGACATGAATGGGGAAAAGGGGACTCTGGGCCCTTAAATTTTATCCCATGGTGAGTTGCTAACATGGTAGCCAACCCTTCCTGGAAGAAAGCCTAAACATTCTTCAGATTTTAGGCACATGGTGTGATATTCCTTGAACAAGATCATATAAAAAAACACCTGCATTTGGTACCACTGAGCTGTACATGGTAAGGTCTTTTTTTTAACCCCCAGAATAGGCAGTCCTCAGCATATATATATGTATATATATATATAGGTCATATTCCAAAAATGTATTTGTAAGTTGAGTTGTTTGGAACTCAGAAACACTTTCCCACAGAAGTAATATTAGAAAAAGGGCTCCATTCCTCTGCCAAAATACAAAACCTGATTTAGAACACTCTGTCTGAAATAGCAGTTCAGATGGGCTACACGGACGTCCGTGGGAATTATGGCTGGGACCCAACCAACTAGGAACTGGGGATTATGGGAGCACGGTGACTTCTGGGTGACGTTGGGCTGTGACAGTATCAGAGACATGCCTTGGTTCTTCTCCTTCCTTCAACACACTCACACACACACACATGCACACACAGAGTTTGGTGGCTACTAGTCACCTGATAGAAAAACAAAGTTATCACTCAAGGAAGACTACTTGGGATCCAATGAGAGCACTTATGCGGTCAGGAACTGCCCCAGACCTGAGCTCAGAGCTCTCCAGATCAAGTACACACAGTCAACAGTGCTTGTACTAACCTTTGATATCTCCTTACCTGCATTTTGGAAATACTATAAAACCCGTAGTTTCAACTTCAAGGCAACTGCAACACCTCCCCTATCATACCTAGAATAATAGTTTGGGGGTAAATATGGATAAGTGCCATAAATAAAACCGGGACTGAAAAGTAGAATAGAGAATCAAATTTCAAGCTTTTCATCAGTCTATAATTAAATAGCTATGTGTCAAGCTGAGTTCTCTGGGCCTCAGTTTCCTCATTTGTAAAATGTTGGGGGGAAGGGGAGTGGTTTATACAATCTATAAGATCTTTGTAGATCTAATATTCCAGAATTTAATAAGAGTAGTTTCCTCTACTTCCTTGTGAAAAGATTTACCAGTCTGCCAACTGTTCTACATTTTCCATACTTGGCAATGAAATACTGCAAGCTCATCTCATCTCAGGCCCAAAGATGTACCAAAAGGAACGAAGACTGCGAAGTTACAGTTTCATTTCACTCATATTAAATTAAAGTTACTTCATTTAATTCTCACTTGCCCACAGCCAAACTTCACTTGGGTGATAATAGTTCCTTGGGTTTAAGCCCTGTACTCAGTAAGACATTTCTCAACACAATTGGATCAAAGTGGTAGAGTAATAATAATTTATCAGAATTTTCACATGCAAGGTAAAAGAGGGAAAGAATTTAAAAATTCAAAGGAATTTGAAGTAATTTCAGGAAAAAAAAAACTTTAAAAGGAATCAATACTCTTAATTTTAACACGCACCATCATAGACTGGAATTTTTTTTGCATAAATCTTTTTAAATTTATTTTTTTACTCTTGTTTTCATTTAAATTCAATTAATTAACATATAGCGTATTATTAGTTTCAGAGGTAAAGTTCAGTGATTCATCAACATGCACCCAGTGCTCATGATATCACATGCCCTCCTTAATGTCCATCACCCAGTTACCTCTGGCCCCCACCCCTCCAGCCCACAGCAACCCTCAGTTTGTTTCCTATGATTAAGAATCTCTTATGCTTGGTCTCCCTCTTTGATTTCTCATAGACTAGAATTTAACTCAGAAAAAATATATTGTTTCTTTGAAAGAATATCTCTCTCCCAGAGGTAGTATTACCTAGAGAGGGGAAAATGAGAAAGTATGGTACCGTCAACCAATTCTGGTTTAGGATTGGTGACATCTGATAGAATCTGAGCTCAGGAACCATGTCAGATGTAGGGATAGGATAGGGTGCCCCTATGATAGGCTAAGGAAATGCCTAAAGTTGGTATTAGGAACTTCAAGAATATCCAATTCGTTTCCATTGCCATATATCTTTAATGAGATTCAGTTCTCTGAACAGGATAAGAAGAGAAACTTCTACTTTCATTCCCCCAAAACAAACACACAACAACAACAACAAAACAAAACAAATGCAAAAATTATCCTAGTGATACACAACAAAAAATTTCTGACTTCCAACATCTTCCTAGCCAGCTATGTAAGAATACTGGGGAATTTTGGGGGGTAGGGGGAACAAACAAGTCTGGTTCTAGAACCTCTGGAATTTCAAATCTCAGAACCAGTGTTTGAATCTAAATAATAACATTTTATAGGCCTTCTACTGTGTGTCAGACACCATGCTGAGTGTTTTATATGCATTATTTAATTCAAACCCTATGACAACCTAGTGAAGTATGTGCTATTTCACTTAGCTTGTAAGCACTTATATTCCAGTTCACAGAAGAAAAGAAAATGGAAAGAGGATAAGCAAATGGCCCAGAAAAAAGAGAGGATTGCATGTACCATCAATCACTAGTCAGTCATTCACTAGCCCAGGTCTATATGAGCCTGAGATTAGAATCTTTTTGTTTTGTTTTGTTTTGTTTTTTGAGATTAGAATCTTTGCTCCACCATGTCCTATGACTTCGAGGAAGTTACTCAATTTCCTTACATATAAAATCGAAACGGTTATAGTGCCCACCTGTCAGGCTTGCTATAAGGTTTCCAGTGAGAACACAACACATTAGCACAGCACCTGCCAGGTGGTAATACTCAATGACTATCAGTCAATATTTTTACCTAGTCCAGCAACTCCCTCTGTTTCCACACACCAGGAGCCTATCTACATCTGAGTAGAACACAAGGATCATATGATACCCTAGTCCAAAATCAGAAATCTAAAATCAATTCATTCTTATTCTCTAAAAAGAAGCCTTGAGTCTCAAAGTGTGGTCCCTGGACCAGAAGCTGTGTCATTACCTAGGAGTTGGTTAGAAATGCAGAATGTCAGGGCTCTCCTCAGATTGTATATTTTAACCAGATCCCCCAGTGACTTATCTGCACACTGAATTTGAGAATCTCTGCTCTCAGGCACACACCGAATAGCAGTTTTTCCTGACCCTCCAATGATGTATGCCTGGAGATTCCTTAGCCCTCACATCTCAGGAGAAAGGCAGCACTTGTGGTGTCCACAATATGTCAGGCTGTTAGGTTTCTATCTGCCTTCACTAATCTCCTCTCATTAGCTCAGAATGTCCTTTGTCTGATAATCCATCTCATGAAAATCATTCTTCAAGTCTCGACTCAGGGATCATGGAGACTCTTTCTGTCCACCCTCTTCCTACTCCAAGAGAGAATTCACCACTCCCATCTTTGTGTTTCTCCACTAAAGATCAGATTGATACTGCTGGATCTTCTTTGACTGCAAACCATGATAAGAAACATATTCTATAGACACACCTGAACACACACACACACACACACACACACACACACACACACACACCTGCATATTGCTGAAATGAAAGGTTTAGGAAAGAATACCTTTACTTACCATGTGCAACGAACTCAGATATTTTCAACATGACTGTTCTATTTCATGTGTTGGCATGCTATACGGGTCATAAGCAACAATTTGAAAAATCCTGTGCATAGCTACTTCCTCCAGAGGAACTGAAATACTTGGTGATTTAGTCTCATGTCTATCACCTCTTCTAAATAAAGAGGATGCTGTCCCATATCTGACACATGCAGGGACTCAATCATGTTTGTTGAATCGATAGTGATCATATGCATGAATCTTGTCATGATCTGGTTTTGTCGCCAGCTGCTATACCACTCCTTAAGGCCTTGGTCCCACTGCCCTAATTAATAGAAAAAAATATACAGCCTCGTTTGTCAACCTTAACCTGCACAATGAGTTTCTATGCTCCCCATAGGAACTTTCAAATGAAAAGTGATTTTATGAACTCTTGTGTTGAATAAGAAGAAAGAGAAAAAATGTGAGTTTAAGGAACAGTCACTTGGGTTTGCATTTTTTTTTTATTTTTTCCCCCCATTTATGATGTCTTATTCGTCCCCCCATTGTAAGTTAAATGGAGCTTGAGTCGCTGTAACTAAGACACATTTAGAACATTCTGTTTCCGGCCAATGCCAGCCTGCCATTTGAGCCTCTCCACGGGACTCAGCCAGTTCACCTCCATTCTTTCTTTCAACACCTCTGCCCTTCCAGCACGATGGCCCTTGGGCAGTGGTTTATGATGGTGAAAAATGATGACCAACCACATTCATTTATCATTTATATCCCAGGCTTGGCCATGACACTCTGGTGCATAAGACAGGAAGGGAGTTTCAGACTCCGTGTCAGGTCCTTCAGTTCTGTTTTAGAAAATCACAGGGCCCCGGCATGCTGCCCCTTTTTCATTCACAAGAGATGGAAGGGAAAAAAAATCAAAGAAGGAATAGCAACTTTTTCAGTCTCACCTCTCGCTACAACAAGATCGTAAAACAAGCCTGCCTAGCCATTCGTTCACATCTTTGCAGCTTATTCTCAAATATTACATTTATATGTAACTAGAGAGTATGACTGTCTGGGTTTTAGTCATGGCTCTTAGTAGCTAAGTGACATGATGTCCCCTGCTTTAGTTTCCTATCCGTAAAATGGACTTAATAATGATGCCTACCTCACAGACCTTTTGTAAGGAAAACAGAAGATTGTATGTATAAACTCCTAGAACCTTACCCAGCACATAGTAAAAGCTTAGTAAATGCTGGCTATTTTCACGATTATTATTACACACAGAAACCGTAAGTACATACAGCATTTCTTTCCTATCACATTTAGATATTCAAAGTAATAAAAGGTCTTCAGATAAGTAATAAAAGATCTTCAGAATAAAATGCTACTTGTACTAAGCGTAATGTGATATCCTAGATTGGATCCTATACCTGAAAAGGACAATACTGGAAACTAGTGACATCTGAATAAAGTAGAAAGTTTAGTTTAGTTAATTAATTAAAAAAAAAGATTTTACTTATTTATCCTTATAGCTTGTTGTTTCATTTACTCATTCTTTTATTCATCATTTATTCAATGAATGCTTTAAAGTAGCTACTATTTCTTAATCAAGTTGGGGAGAATAGTTAATATAAGCAGCCACTTATGACTTATCATGTTTAATATCAAGTATAAAACCAAGTACAGATAAAGGGGATTAAGAGTACACTTATCTTGATGAGCACCGAGAAATGTATAGAATTGTTGAATCATTATGTTGTACAACTGAAACTAATATAACACTGTATGTTAATTATACTTGGGTTAAATAAAGTATAATGGCATCTCAACAGCTATGATTTCCTGAGACGCTGTATATGTGATTTCATCTTCTTAACTGTTTTTCAGGATACACATTATTATTTCCAAGATAATGCTGAAGGACACTATATTTCAGAGACATCAAAGCAATTTTCCACAGGGTTATACAGCTAGTCAAGTTTGAACCTGGGTCATTGAGACTCTCAACACTGAAATTTTCCACAGCATGAAAGTGGTGAGTACAGCAAAAAGAGAGTAGTTTTTGGATCAAGTCCTGTTGGAAATATTGAGATTGGAGTGAGAGTTATGAAAGGGAGTGAAGCTCAGGAGGGATATAACCCACTACAGGATCGGAGGTGGGGATAAGAAAGATGTGTGGATGACAGGATTGAAAGGCATCCAAGAGCAGAAGAGCGATGTTGGGAAGGGAGCCCATGAGGAAGGTTGGCCAAGGCCAAGATAGCTAGAGTTAACTGAGGTGATCACAAGTTGTTGTCGGTTATGTAGAGAGAACGAGGTTGAGAGAAGAAAGCAAGCAAGGTGGAAGGATATGCACCAGAGAAGCCATACCAAAGAGAGTCCAAAGACATGAATACTTCGATGGAAATAGATTGGTTTCCAACACTTAATGAGCAGACTTCTCATAAAATTCTGTATTTACAGTGTCTCCTGAGGAAAAGAAAATCATACTATCATGTTCTGGGTTTTTACAGCCCTCATCTCTAGAGAGTAATAGGTAACCCAAGCTGAGTAATAGCTACCATCTTTAGCCAGCAGGAGGCACACCCATACTCTACTGTTTCACTCTCCGCCTGTTTCACAAATTTACAATATTGGCCTGAACCCTGTTGGCATTTTACTTTGCTACCCTTGATAGTCACCAAAGTGTTAGCTACAGATATCTATGGATAGTGGGATGGTTCCTGATTTTTTTTTTAAATCAGCAAATTACCTAACTGTTTTTTCTAAATTTCCTTAATTATTGTGCATTGTTTTTATAATAAAAGAAAATGTAAATGTTTTTTTAAAACTATCAATTCCACAAATATTGAGGGAGGAGCTGTGGCTTGGCAGGAGTCCCTGTGAGAAGATCCAAGGGTTTTATTGAAGTCATGCTCAATGTGAGCCAAGTTCATGACACAGCAGCTAGAAAACAAAACAAAACAAAACAAAACAAAACAAAACAAAACAAAACCCTAACAGATTATTGGAAGCTGTGGCCTCATGGTGGTGCTCTGCATGGGTCAGGCCTCATTGGGAGTATAAGACACATTTTACTGGAGAAATGATAAACTAGAAAGTGTTGCTGCTGGGAAACCAAGAAAGAAGGAGTCTAGAAGTCAAATCATGTGACGAGCAGTTAGGAGAAAATAGAAATTTTTAGCTTGAGTTTCTGTAGAAAAATCAAAAAGACATGTGATTGCTGTCTTCAGGATTTGGAAAGATGAAATGTGGTCAAAACAATGTTTATTCACCATCAGTGTAGAGAAGGCAGGGAAAGCACCAGAAAGAATGATAGAAAAGGGATTTTACTTTACCATGAAAACAGAGATTTTTAAATACAGATTTATGCAAAGGGCAGGTGTCTTGAAATCTTCAGGCAGAGACCATGCGGCAGCCTATTTTAGGTGAAACTTTGGTAGACATGACCTCAATGCACCCTTCAGATCCAGAGTCCCACTCTTCCTCTGACCAGTCTGCTCACAACTGTCCCAGTGCAGACCACTGGGATGACGGCAAGAAGAGGTGATGTCAGTCAACCTTCAGGGAAACAAGAAGCAGGATTGTCAATGGCTAATCTACCTCTGTTTCTCCAAAGCAATCATCTTTTGTGAGATGGAACAGAATGTATTTTCTGGAATGCAAAATAAGCACAAGGTATACCAGCTATATCTGTGTCAAAACATAGAAATATCCTATACACGCCTATGGGAGAAGGGCTCAGAGAGTCAATAATATGTTAGATTAGAAAGTATAGTGTCAGTACTGCCAGAAAGACAATAGTCCTAGGTTTAGACAGCACTAGGCATTTGCTTCGATGGTCAGAATTCTCATTTCATTTCCTTATTTACCCCAAACCTTGAAGTCTTATATTTTTAAGATGTTGAGTCCTGTAGCACAGCAGTCTCTCCTCACTTCAGCACAGATCTCAGGGGTTGCTTGAAGGATAATCAATGCATTTTCCTTTAAATGGAAGGAAGTGGGATCCCTGGGTGGCGCAGCGGTTTGGCGCCTGCCTTTGGCCCAGGGCACAATCCTGGAGACCCGGGATCGAATCCCACGTCAGGCTCCCGGTGCATGGAGCCTGCTTCTCCCTCTGCCTGTGTCCCTGCCTCTCTCTCTCTCTCTCTCTCTCTCTCTGTGTGTGTGACTATCATAAATAAGTAAAAATTTAAAAAATAAAAATAAAAATAAATGGAAGGAAGTGGGTCATATCTAAAAGGTCCCTGCTAGCAATCCTAGCCTAAGCAATTTTCTGGTGAAACACTGAACAAATAAAAAATATTCTAAATCTTAGTGCCAGGACGATGAGATGAGTATTGCCATGAGGAAGTTCACCACAGGAACAAACACCTAAACCTACAGATTCAAGGAATTTGAGAGTCAGCTGCTAGCTAAGGGAGAGTGGTCAGTTAAGTTTGCAGGGGAGCAGTGCTGTACTTAGAGATTCATTACCAAGAGGTTCTTACCTAGAGGTCTCCTATGACACACACTCCTCCTAAGTATGAAAGGCTGGTAGGGGAGCCTTTGGGAACACTTGGAGCTGGGTTCAGAAATTGACATGGCTGCCATGCTTAGTTATTCTCCCTCTTTCCTTCACTATCCATCCCTGATCTTTTCTTCCTGGCTCTGTGCTCTGGCTGCATTCCAAACTGTCTGGTTCCTAGTTTCCAGTGGGAACTACTGGGAAGAAGATTGGGGTGTAGGAGAAATAAGTCAATGGGTCCCGCCTCCATCCCATGCTCCCTCTCCACTTTGCATTTTTGGCAGTGGTGTCTATCCATTGCTACTGCTGCTGTCAGTTGGCCTCTCTTCTCGGGGTCCAGGGCCTGACCCCCAGACCTCAAAGTGGCCTGGATTCCCAGGGCCTCAGTGGCCCTATTAGTCTCTAATCCTCTGAACTTGACTTTGTTTCCTACCAGAGCCTGGTTGGTACAGCTGTTTCCAGGCTGTGTGACCTTAATTATTTTGAATCTCACCTGCCTCATTTGTGAAATTAAGATCAAACCTGTTAAATATCAGAAAGGGAGACAGAACATAAAGACTCCTAACTCTGGGAAATGAACTAGGGGTGGTGGAAGGGGAGGAGGGTTGGGGGTGGGGGTGAATGGGTGATGGGCACTGAGGGGGGCACTTGACGGGATGAGCACTGGGTGTTATTCTATATGTTGGCAAATTGAATACCAATAAAAATTAAATTTATTATTTTAATAAAAATGATCAAGCCTCTTATGATCATTTGTTGCCTGAGTCTCTGCTCTATCTCTTATTCACTATCCTAAATATTGGAGGGATAAACACTTCTTCCACAGTGATGTTTGAGCATTTAGCCAAGACCGGCCAATAAGAGCATAACAATGATTAGAGCTATGATCACATGACTCAACTGGGGCCAATGAGATACTGGCTAAGCTTTGGGCCTATGAGAATTCTTTTTTGCCCTAGACTTGGAGCTGAACAGATAGAAGAATGGAGCTCTTGGAGATCATGACATAGAGTAGCCACAAAGAAAGAAAGCAGAACCAAAAAATAAAGAGAAAACATGTCAAAGAGCTTGTCTAGATTCCTGGATATAGTCAGCACTCCATAAACTGGGCTTTTTAGTGTTAAGCCAACAAATTCTCTTTTTGCTTAAAATAATTGAAATTGGATTTTGTGTCACTTTCCACAAAAGGTCCTAATATCAAAATACATATTTTGTAGAGTTTCAGTGAGAATTCAATTTTAGCAAAGGGTTAATTATCACTTTTTCAGAGGCATAGAAACCTTATCTGCTATAAGAAACAACTGTATCCCAGAGGTTTCAAGTTAAAAAAAAAAAGTCATGGAGATCATCTGGATTTGAAGGGCCAGGGTTGAATAATGTTCTCTAAGAAAGAGACAACAGTCATGATCTCCTGGTGGCCTCAATTTTAATCTCAGATCTGGAATTGTGAACTATAATCTGGCCTGAGATTCCATAATCACCAGACCAGGATGCTATAGGCAGGATTAATATGCTTGATGGGGGAATGGCCCCAAATAACCTCTAAGTACTCTATCATTTCTTGAATGCCCAGGTGAGAGGTGAGGGTAGCATGTTATTTGCAGTAGCATCTCTCTCAGTGGTGTCACGGGTGATTTGAAAAAGGTCTCACTAGTGCTTTGAAGACCAAATCTCTTTTCCATCAGATCATTCATGGATCTTATTCTCTCCCTTATTCTCCTGGTTCATTTCCTAAGTGCTTCCACTACAGCATTGTAGGAGCCTGTTTCATGTTCTTAAACAGAAATGAGAGTCTGAGGAGAGCAAGGGCAGGGCACACTCATCTTTATATCATTTTCTTTACTAATTCATTCATTCAGTGATTCATTCAAAAAGTATTTATTTACTACCCACTACCTACCAAGGATTATGACAGACACTGGAGCTACAAAGAAAAAATTTCAATTGCATGATACAGGCTTTGCCCTCAGAAAACATTTTCAGAATTGAATTGATTTAAATTGGAGGGGAGGGTTTTGTTTCTAAAAGGTTGAACTCCTGGTTTTATGCAGATACGCAAGTGAGGGTGCTCCCAAGGCAGCCAGAGACTTCAGATCAGAGGAATGAGTCTAATTTTCAAAGCTGATTCTGGATTCCACACAGGACATTTGGAATTCAAGAGTGAGAAGGAGATCTCTGAGTCAGAATTCAGATGAAGGGGGAAAGAAAACCATCTTGCAGGTTCAGGGGCACAGAGAATAGATCACAGCGTATGTAGCATCACTGAAGTATGGGAGAGGGGACAAGTGTGTCTCAGAAATTGTCCATATGATTGGATTTTGGATTTCTTGCCCTTTACCTGCCTCACACCTCCCACCTCAGCTGAAAATTTCCCTTCTCCTATATACCAGGGTACAGAACATGCAGGCGGAGTTTCCAAAACTCCAGACTCCTGGATCATGGTTCAGGGGGCTACTGTGAGAAAAGGCTTTAATGGTTGGTATGAATATAAACCCGAGCTTCATCTCGATAGTTGGATAGTCAACCCATGGCCCTTCACATATTCGAAGTGTCAGACCCCCTGACCCCCAGCGAGCTTATGCACTGACAATCACTGACAATTCTGCTCTTTTTTTTTTTTTTTTGCCTTTTAAAGTGTTCTTTAGGGGCAGCCCCGGGGGGAGGGGGGGGCGGGGGGGGGGGGCTCAGCAGTTTAGCGCCACCTTCAGCCCAGGGCCTGATCCTGGAGACCCCGGGATCGAGTCCCACGTCAGGCTCCCTGCCTGAAGCCTGCTTCTCCCTCTGCCTGTGTCTCTGTCTCTGTCTCTCTTTCTCTCTCTCTCTGTGTCTCTCATAAATAAATAAAATAATTTTTAGAAAATTGTTCTTTATTTTATGTGATTTATCTTACATGGCTGGGTAGAAGGGTAGGGGATAGCACAGAAGTGGACAATGCAACCTGCTTTTCCTAAGGTCTCTTCCCTGACACACACACATGCAGGGACAGTCCAGGACCTCTCTACCTACTCAATTCTCTTTCCATCTGGGGTTATCCACAGCATAGCATGGAGTTTAAGCCTTGGAAAATCATAAAAAGAATAATAATTAATAATTGATGATGATGATGATGATAGTACTAGCCCTTATTGGGTGCATAGTCTGTATATGCTAGACTCTGTTATGAGCACTTTCCATGTGGTCTACACTAGAGCTCTATGAGGTACAACCAGAGGCAAATGAGGCTCCCAGAGGTTAATGACTTTGGGGCTACGGAATTGCTAAAGTAGCAGAATTAGATCTCATGCATCTGGCTCTTAAGCTGTGTATGGAGTCCAAATCCACACCATTGGTATTCCAACTGCCACTTCCTTCTGGCCACCCCATTAGCCCCCACAGATCATTGGCATCATGTTGTTTTTCCCAAGCAAACACCAAACCAGAGTACTTTCTCTGTGGCTGGATGACCATCCCTGTCTCACCTGGCAAGAACACATCTGCACTGGAGTTGGAATGAGATTCTTAAATAGCTGGAGGAACGTATTTGCTTTTGTCAGGTCATGGCTAAATTTGTAAAAGCATTCAAAGAACTAGCTCAAATCTCCTTGTTCTTGGAATAAAGTACAACCATTTATTTTTCTATAAATATCCATGAAATAAAAAACAAAGGAAAATAATTTAATATCTTATTTTATAAAACTAAGTAATTAAATTCCTCCTAAAAGAAGAACGTGGCTAGATTTATAAATGTCCTTAATACTATTTTTAGCACTTTAAAAGCTCTATACACAATCTCTTGACATTTCCTAATTCTACCATTTGAATATTTAGAGTAGAAAATTACATTTTTTCCTATGTTTTCCTTCTCTTTATTGACTCATATGAAAGACATTTGATACTTCAAATTACCAAATATGCCTTTATTGGTTTAGTTGTTTTCAAATAACACTAGAACATCTTAAAATGTTCGTATAAATATTTAATTGCATAAAAATGTTCCTCATATTGCAAATAGAGAAAAACAAGTTTATAAGATTCTCTATGGTATGATTACATTTTTGTAAAAAGAGTTAAAATATGTATGAATACATAGATACAAAAAGAAAGAAACAAATTGAAAAAAATGTGTATCAGAATATTAACAGTAATTTTATCTGGGAATGTTATTATCTGAGCTTTGACAATTTGGAAGATTGCTACTTCTTTATTTTTCCTTATATCTATTTTCTGAATTTTCTACACTATTTACAACAAGAAAAGAAACACATTATTCCTTTGATTAAGAACTAACATTTTAGCACCAGGCACTATTCTAGGTGCTTAATTTGTCGCAGTTCTCACATGAACTCTTTGAAGTGGACAGTGTTAATGTTCTCACTTTACCTATGGGGTATCTGAGGCAGAGGGCAGTTGCATAGGGCCAGGCAGCTGGGCTTTAGACCTATGCTCTGAACCACTTCAGGATCTCGACTTACTGAAGCTGGAAGTCTTCCACTTAACCATGTGTGCTTTTATTATACAACCATAGGAAATGGTAACCCCTATGCCCTCTGTTTCATTTTTTCATTTAAAGTCTTTTGACTTGGAACCAGCCTTGACTTAATGTTGGTCAGGCAGTCCACTTATCCTTCCTGGATATTTAGCTTACAATATCTCTGAGAAGCAGAACACTCAGATATAAGAAGAAAACTAATATTACAGATCAGCAGATGCAAAGTTCCAAATGTGGGTGCTTCAGAAGTTAGAGGAGGGAAAGAAAGCACAAGGACGAAGGTCAGCACAACCTCACCATTCAAAGATATCCACTGGTGATGTTTTAGCATATTTATTTGCAGTCCTCTCTCTCCTAACTGATTTAATGTTGATCATGCAGTCTATTGCTATATATTTGGAATATTTAGCTTACAATTTCCCTAAGAAAGAATAATCCTCCCCCTTAGTGTTTCCTATCTGATTATGTGTCCACCTATCTACAAATCAATATTTCTTTCTATCTATCCATTATCTGTTTTTATCTCTATCTGCCTACAAACATACTTGCATTTTAAATTTCTTTGGAAATAATTTCAAACTTATAAGAAAGTTATAAGAACATGACACTCTCATAAAAACAAAATGAGATTATGTTATACATTAGGTTTCGTAACCTGCTTTTTTATTTAATAAAATATCTATGGATATTTTTTACATTCATGATTTTTGCTTTTTGTACAACAATCTGAATGTTAATGGTATGATGGTATTTCATTATTTGGATTTAAAGCTAATTTGGTTTTTCAGCCCCATTCTGTTGTATATTTAATCGCTTCTGAATTTTTTTTCGCTATTACAAACAATAGTATAATGAACTAGCCTGATAATAAATCTTTTCATAACCTATGATTTTGTTAAAACAGCTCCTAGAAATGGAATTTCTAAAACAGATTTGTTTATTATTGTAGATTTTAGTATATGTTGCCGAATTTCCCCTTCAAAAATTTTTTTTTAATTTTTATTTATTTATGATAGTCACAGAGAGAGAGAGAGAGAGGCAGAGACACAGGCAGAGGGAGAAGCAGGCTCCATGCACCGGGAGCCCGACGTGGGATTCGATCCTGGGTCTCCAGGATCGCGCCCTGGGCCAAAGGTAGGCGCCAAACCGCTGCGCCACCCAGGGATCCCTCCCCTTCAAAATTTTTAACCATGGATACTCACCAGCAGGCTTGAAAACACCTGGGTTTTGTTTTTTTTTGTTTTGTTTTGTTTTGTTTTGTTTTGTTTTTTTGCATGTTGGGCATGGTAGTTTTTAAAGATGCTTCACCAGTTATGAATAAAGCTGCTATAATGCTATAAATATCTTTGTGCAGATTTGCTGAAGAGACTATTTTTGCTCAATTGTATTTCCATTGCTTCTTTGTCCAAGATTAGTTGACCATATTTGTGTGACCATGTTCCGACTCTATTCTGTCACATTGATCTATGTGTCTATTCTTTCACTAATACCACACTGTCCTCTTGTCTATAGTTTTATATATGTCTTTTTTCTTATCCTTCAATATTGTGTTGATCATTATGGATCTTTGCCTCGCCATATAAACTTGAGAATCCCTTTGCTCATATCTACAAAATAAGCAGGGATTTGGTTGAGAAGTGATATCTAGATTAAATAGAGAAGTGATATATTACTAATATTGAATATTTCTACTTTTAAGCATGGGATATCTCTCCATATATTTCCTTCTTCTTTGATTTCTTTCACCAGAGCTTTGTAGTTTTCCTCATATAAACCATGTTCATATTTGTCGGATTTACATCTAAATATTTCATTTTGGGGGGTCTTAATATAAATTGTATTTTCAATTCCAAATTCCACTTGTTCATTCCTGATATATAGGAAAGTGATGGACTTTTGTATATTAACCTTGAGTCCTACAACTATGCTGTAATTGCTTATTGGTTCCAGCAGTTTTTAAAATTGATTCAGATTTTCTACACATATGATCATGTCATCAGTGAACAAAGTTTTATTTCTTTTTTCCAAGTACCTGTACTTTCTTTTCCTTTTCTTGTCTTATTGCGTTAGCTAGAACTTTCAGTACAATGTTGAAAAGAAGTGGTGAGAGGAAATATCCTTGCCTTGTACCTAATATAAGTGTGAAAACATGGAGTTACTCACCATTAAGTATGTTAGCTATAGGGGTTTGCTTTACAAATTTTTTAAAACAAATTAAAAAGTTCCCATCTATTTCTAGTTTACTGAGAGTTTTTATCATGCAGGAACATTTGAGTTTTGTCAAATATTTTTCTGCATCTAGTGATATGATCCTTTATTTTTTGATATAATATATTACTTTAATTCCACTCATCTTCTTTTAATTTGTTGTGAGGCCTCAGCCAAGAAGCTTGGCACATGCAATACTAAATGGTCTAAAGTAAAGGAACTAATGTAAAGGAAAGATGGGTTGGAATAGGAAAGGGTGGATATTCCTTGGGAAGCCTTATCAGTGTAAAGACATGGAGGCAAGAATAAGAACAGTATGGGTGTGGCACAGTGAAGAAAAACTCCAGCAGAACCAAACAAGCAGGTCCACCAATTCAGGAAAGTCAGGTAGGGGCAGCAGGGTGAGGCCAGATTTGCAGGCCCCTGAGAGTCCATCAGGGCCTGGTGGGTTTGAGGCAGGAACATTTGGTGTTCAAAGACATTTCTTTCATGTATGGTTCTGGAACGAAGACATTCTCATTTGATGCTCTAAATAAAATGGACATTCTGTGTTGATACAGGTTTGTGATAAATAAAAAAAGAAATTAACTGGCTTAGAAATTTTAAAACATTCCAGATTTTGTTTATACAGGGAAGAATTTTTCAAAGTTCAAACTTCCACTGCTGTAATCACCTTTATATATCTATGTTCGGTATTACTCTAGTTCCATAAACAAGTTTAAAATAGGAGTTAATAATACCATCTGATTTTAAAAGGGGAAGAGCTTTACATTTCTGTATATCTATGCCCAAAAGCATATTTTTCAAGCAAGGTCACTAGATTTGAAGAAACCTTGTATTTTATGGAATATATTTAAGCAATTCACCAGGGATAACTACAACTTTTTTTTTTTATGTAGGGTCAAGAATGAGGCTTAAAACTTGCTTACAAATATTTTTTTTTTTTTTTTTTTTTTTTTTTTTTTTTTTTTTTTTTTTATTGGTGTTCAATTTACTAACATACAGAATAACACCCAGTGCCCGTCACCCATTCACTCCCACCCCCCGCCCTCCTCCCCTTCTACCACCCCTAGTTCGTTTCCCAGAGTTAGCAGTCTTTATGTTCTGTCTCCCTTTCTGATATTTCCCACACATTTCTTCTCCCTTCCCTTATTTTCCCTTTCACTATTATTTATATTCCCCAAATGAATGAGAACAAATATTGACTGAAAAATAGCACACCAATTAAAAAAGTAAAATCTCATTTTTAGATTAAGAATATGTGTATAATTCACAGGAAAGATATATGGTATATATAGCCATGATTTTGTCTAAGGACAGAAATGCAGATTGTTTCAATTTTCCTTTTTGTACTTACTTGTATTTTCAAGTTTTCCACAAGAAATATATATTCTTTGTGCAATTTTTTTAAAAATTAGTGTCCAAGGACATAAGAATTTGGGTACACATGAGATGTTAAAAAATGGTTATGTTTGGGATAGGATCAGAAAATGATTTTATCAATATAACAGAGAGATGGGAAAAATAATATGAATATTTTTCATTAAAAGAAGAACATTATTGTGAAATTATAACCAAATTGTTCTCATATATAAATGGTGTGACAACCTTGGGTAAGTCACCTAAACTTCTGCACATTATTCTTTCATATATAAATGGAAAGCTCAATAATCTTGTGTGTCTTCTAGCTTGAAAAAATTACTATGACTTTCAATTTTCTCAGTAGTCTTGGGACTTGATGAACTAATTCCTGCCACCTTTCTAGCTTAATGTGTAAGGAAGTTTCTAATCCTTACCTACATGCCCAGAAAAAGACACAATATCTAAGGGAGGTAACCTTAATGAAGCAAGGACAGCCAGTAGGATCTTTCTTAAAATCTGAGACTTCCTGAGGCCTTGGGATAAACTCAACTATTGCAATTGCTGAGGAAAAAAACAATTACTGGATTTTCTCATCACAGACAGCAAAGTACATTCCTGTGAGCATCCCCTTTCCCTTTTGTTTCAGGGAAGTTCCTCATCTTTGGATGTTTACCCAGTAGATTGTGCTTTGTCCGTTGAACCACTGTTTGGCAAGGTTTAGTTCACAAAATGAGAAGATAATGGGAAACCAGTGTCCTTACCATCACCTTCTTATACCTTTTTCTTTAAGCTTTCCTCAATTGTTACTATGTCCACCAGCTTCCGTCCTAATTTTTCCCACTCTCAAGGTTTAGTATTCATTTCTCTCCATGAAGCATTACCCCAATTATTTTCCCCACAAAAAAACAAACAAACAAAAAAAACCCCAAACTTGTAAAGGTGTTTCTATGCACTTATTTCCAATACTGCACAATTTAACACTTATGCTACCTTTTGATCTATGGTATCAACTATTTATTTTTCACTCTTGCTAGAATGTAAAGTCTCAGTAATAATGACAAAGTCCTTAGCTTTTCTTACTATTCCAGAAACTCCTGACATATCATTCATGTCACAGAATATGGTAAAAGATAACTTTTTGATTGATGAAAGAGTCGCCAACTAATGATCAATTTTATTTGGAGCAGGTATAGAAAAAGAACAACAGGTAGAACTAAGGGTTCAGCTTCACAGTTTTCTGCTTCAGGAAAAGGGAATTGGTTTCCACCATCACAAATACTACTTAGTCTTTCTCCCAATAATCCAGTAGGAGTCTTGTGGAGACTAGACTAACTTGGCTTCTTGCTAAGAACTTAACAGAAAGCAAACTGTAATGAAGTCGCATGGAAGGTATATGAATGCCTTGAAAAGTCAGAAAAAAGAGAAAAGTCATGGATTTTGGACCATGATAGAATAAGAAAATTGAGAGATTTCTTAGAAGTAATCTAGAAATCATCATTTTACAGAAAAACAAAGTAAAACTCAGAAAGTAGTTTGCCTCTTAAGTCCAAGATTTTTCTTCCTCTGGTTAGGATTTATTTTTTGTATAGTATTCAGATGTGTTCAATAATATTAGCCACTTCTCATCAGGAGGCAACGCATCCTAGAAGAAGGGAGGATAGGCAGTGGAATGTTCCAGGTCCCCTCGTTCCCATGATACACTGCTTCTCTTTCTCCATGCCAATTAGGATGCTACTTTTATATTCCACAGCTCTGAAATCAACATTTAGATTAAAACTAAATAATCCAAGCAAAGGAACATACCAGTAGTTCAACTTTGGGTTAATATTAGGAATGACTCATGAAGTAATTCCTGAGAACTGAAAACATTGTGTGCTATGGTAGTGCTCTGGACGAGTGGGCTTTAAATTCTTCATGGACATTCTCTAAGGCCTAAAAATATGTTTTGTTAAACAATCTTCTAAAATGGTGTTGTTAACTTAATCAGTTCTTATCAAAGTTAAATTGTTGTTGCATTTGGTTGTGTGTGGTCTGCTGGAAATAGTGTAGTCATCCAAGACATAGGCAATCTGACTTTTCTCCATGATGCTGTGGTGGGAACAATTGGAGAGCTCATAGTTATTATTAGGCAGCTGATGTGATAAATACAACCATTACTTGTTGAGATTTTCTGCATCTTTAGATCATTTTAGGGAGCTAAGGAGAAATTATTTTATTAGCCAGAGACTCCTGTTAGCTTGGTTTGGGTGAAATAGTAAAGTATCTAGAGAAGCTCTGTCTCAGAATGCTGTATATCCTACAAGGTACTTGCTGAATAGCTCATTTCACACCTATAAAATAGGACACTAATTTTACTTCTTCACTAATTGATTCAATAAATCAGCGCTCTGTGAGTCATCATTGCAAGAACAAACAGCACACATTCTGTTTTTCCTATTGAATTTCCAGTGGGGATTTGAAAAGAGCCTTAGAGGGAAAGTATACAGTCTCCACACTAATATTTCAGAAAGAGGCTAGAATGATACTCTCCTCCATGCCTTTTCCATCACCTTGACTCCTCCTCCAAAAAGCAGTTAAGAAAAGTGAAGCTTTGTGAGTTTGAGTAATTTGTCTAAAATCACTTCTAGTGAGTCATGGAGCAAAGGAACTGAGTGTAGTGTTCACATGTAAAACCTCATGAAGTTTCTGTTATATCCTACTGCTTGTCTTATGCTAAATCCAACCTAACTCAGCCCAACCCAATCAAACCAAAGACAGATCTGCTTGAATGTTGTTAACACTCATGAAGCAAAAATAGAAGGAACCCTACTGTATGCCCCTTTCACATCAGGACTACTTTAAAAAACCTCCAGTAACCAAAACAACTAAACATGGGTAACTCTCATCAGTTCAATTGGCTCAGTCAAAGTGAGCAATGTATGTAAATATATCTAGAGCTTATTTTAAGTTTCTGAAAACTCTGTATAAATATCTCATTTTAGAATTGCAAGGCTTATGGGCAAAGGATCAACTTCTTCCCTTTCTGTTTGTACCAGAGCTTCATCTTTTACATATTAACAGTTTTCCCAAACTGTATTTTGATGTCAATATGTGTACAAACAGTGGAAAAAATAAAATAAAATAAATAAGTTTAAAATAAAATTTTGGGGTCCTGGGTACCTAAATCAGTTAAGCATCTGATTCTTGATTCTTCCTCAGGTCATAATCTCAGGGTCCTGGAATCAAGCTCTGCAACTCCTGCTCAGCAGGGAGTCGGCTTGAGGGTTCTCTCTTTCCTTCTCCATCTGTCCCTCCTCCTCCTTGCTCTCTCAAATAAATAAAATCTTTTTTTAAAAGATTTTATTTATTTATTCATGAGAGACAGAGAGAGAGAGAGAGAGAGGCAGAGACACAAGCAGAGGGAGAAGCAGGCTCCTTGCAGGGAGCCCGATGCAGAACTCCATCCCGGGATTCCAAGATCACGCCCTGGGCCGAAGGCAGGCGCCAAACCACTGAGCCACCCAGGGATCCCCTAAATAAATAAATCTTAAAGAAATAAAAAAATGTCAAAAGTAAGATGAGATTGGCACCTGGATGACTCAGTTGGTTAAACATCAGACTCTTGGTTTCAGGTCAGGTCATGATCTCAGAGTTGTGAGATTGAGCCCTGCATTGGGCTCTGTGCTGGGTGTGGAGCCTGCTTAGGATTCTTTCTCTCCTCTCCCTCTATCCCTCCCCCCTACTTGCTTGCTCTCTCTCTCAAAAAAGAAAAAATTAAAATGAGAAAACATCAAGATGCATGTAATACATGTTACTCTATTGTCAGACATCTGTGACTGTCTTATGGTGGGACATGCTTTAGAAAACTTTGCCCAATATAACAATTTCAAAGTTGTCCCCTGGAGATCCTAGGGCTTGAGGCTCTAAGTTTTGCAACATCCAGGAAGAGAGCTGTATCTCTGATTAGAAATCTTGTGATGAATACCTGGAGAAATGCGTCCAAAATGCTCGAAATAGTGGTTTATTAATTTAGGTCAAACAAATATAATACAGTGTTTGTTAAAAAAGCTGCTGAATAGCTCATTTCAACAAAGCATCTATATTGCCCTGTGACTGGTGCTCCTTTATGACTCAGGACTTCTCTGACCATCAGATCTAAAGTTTTTTTTTTTTGCCCCCTTCACATTTCTTGAGTCAATTTCTATCATATAATCCTGTTTAATTTCCCTCGTAGCATTTAATCATTACCTGAAATCATCTTGTTAGTTTGTCCATACTTGGAATGTGAAATTCCTTAGAGTTGACTCTTATTAATGTTTCCAGCAATTACTATGGTGCCGAGTTTCTATGAAAATTGTTTCATTCATTCATGTATTTATTCATTCAATAAATATTTACTGAATATGTATCGTATACCCCAAACCATTCCAGTCTGGAAGCAGTAGTCAGTAAAACAGACGCCTGTCTGTTCCTCAAATTGTTTGTATATTGAATATTTTAAAAAATTGAATAAGACTGCATTTCCATTGGGAATAGAGTATCTTAAACCACTGTAATTATTGCCGAAAAATTCAAGTTATCAGTAATTAATTACCTAATTCTGTAAACATGAATTTCCATATGACTTGTTTTCTTTGTAGTTTGTTGTCATTTGCTGAAATTAGAAGGGCCAGCAGGGTTCCTGGGCAGGTCAGTTGGGTAAAGAGTCCAACTCTTGATTTTGCCTCAAGTCGTGGTTTCAGGATGGTGGGATGAGCCCCATGCTGGGCGTGGGGTCTGCTTAAGATTCTCTCTCTTTCTCTGCCCCTTCCTCACTCTCTCTCTCTCAAAACAAATAATAAGAATAATAAATAAATAATAAATAAATAAATAAATAAATAAATAAATAAATAAATTAAAAGGGCCAAACGTCTATTTATATTACCTTCCTGCCAACCAGCCTGTGGCGGTGGAAACTACTTCTAATAGTGGAGACTATTACTTCTATTTAACACATGAGAAAATTGAGGTTATGGAAATAATTTACCCAAGACATTTAATTTGGAGATAGGTAGTATCTGGATATAAGCCCAGAGGCTCTGAAATTAAAGTCCATATCCTTTTCTACCACACCTACTGCCTTCTTGTAATATTAGTATAGCCCAACAGTTATTAATAGGGGAAAAAATCAAAAGCACCAAAAATGATTAGTCAACAGGATCTTTGTGTTCTATTTAGTAACCAGGTGACTTCTGATTTTTTTTTGTGTGTGTGCTTATGTTCCATTTCTGAGCTCTGGGCATTGTATCTTCTTACCTCCCAAAGACCCTGACAGAATGTAAGGAGGTAGCTTGTGCCACCTCAGAGACAGTGACTTCGGCGTTTCTGGCACCTCCTATTTTCCTGATGAATAAGACTGAGCAGTGCATTTCATTACCTGGATGCTGTAAGAGGAAGATAAAACCAACAAAGGAGCTGAAGAAAATCATAGACATGATGGAAGCAAGGAGAAAAAAGCAAGCTTAAAATGAGCCAAATTTAGAAATCATTTGGAGTTTCATTGTTCAAATTATGGAATTTGTCTTGTTTTCCAAGAGCCCAAGTTCTGCCACTAACTTGATGTGTGAGCTGATCAGGTCTCTATGCCCTTCTATGTGTCAGCTTGGCGACACTATGGAGTGTCAAGTCAGTCTTGGGCTGCTGACCTCGGATGTCCTTAATGTGAGATAATGAGCCCTTGTATGTGTACATCACTGTTACTTTGAAACTTTCCATATGTGCACCCAAATATAATGCAAATTGAGACAACTGATGTACATTTTTATTTTTAATTTATTTTTTCATTTTTATATTTTATTGATTTGAGAGAGAGAGAGAGAGAGAGAGAGAGAGCATGAGTAGGGCGGGGGAGGGACAGAGAGAGAGGGAGAAGCAGAATGACTTCCCACTGAGTGGGAAGCCCAACTCAAGGTTCTATACCAGGCCCCTGTGATCATGACCTGAGCAGAAGTCAGATGCTTAACGGGCTGAGCCACCCAGGCACCCCATGGTGTACATTTTTAGCATTAAAAAAGTACATCTCAAAAGAACTCCATGAGAATTGATTGAACACTCACAGAAGTCAAAAAGTAGTGATGGAAATAGTGATGAGGAAAGGGAGAAGGAAAAGGAAGGAAGAGAGGAAGAGGAAGCACCAAAGGAAAATACAAGAAAAAGTTTCCTTTCAAATATAGACTGAAACTCTTTATTGGACATTTAAGTAATATTTGTCAAGCTGAACATCTTTGGAGGTCCCCTTACCCATCGAATACAATTTTTCCCAAATATTTCATTATTACATTTTGTTGTAATCCCCACTAAAACCCATAAAACGAAGGTTCAAAGTTCCTATTGCATATCATAGGCTAGTTAACATTTTTCTCTTCCAAGTTAATTTGACCAAACACATGGTTCATTAACTAAACTTTATCAATTACTACTCACTAATCCTGGTATTGTGCCAAGGTTTACTCTTTCCTCACTGAGGCCAAAATCTGCTGGGGGTTTCTGTCTGACTTCAATAGTTCTTTCAAGCTTCAAATCAAACTCTCTTCCCTCTGCCTCCTCGATGCCCCAGTGTGGGGTTAGTTGGTCCTCTCACTTGTCACAGGTCCAATCCTGTCCACAGCCAACTTGTTAGAAGGAGCTGTGGTAGGATGATAGCCATTCCCTGGAAGACGATGCTCACACCCCTGCTCAACACCAGTGCTCACCACACTGATATTCAGTGAGGGCATATGATTTGCTTTGGCCAATTAAATGGGAGGAAAATAAAACTTGAGAAAAAGAAAGGTTTCTGTTTACCACAGTCCCCAAATTGGGAAAAGATTCTGGCAGAAGGAAAGAAAAAGTGAAAGGGAAATAAGCAAGAGAGGTGACGGGAAAGTAAAAGGGTGGTGGCCTGATGTGAAGGGGCCAGTGGAAGAGGAGGGTCAGTGTCTGAAGATGACCCAGCCTCCTCTCTATCAACACCATGCATGAGCCACAGCCAGGGGCCAAAGAGGAGCCAACCTGATGTTCCCACCTTGTGAGCCCCGTACATCTGTACTCAAGGGTCACACTAGCTTTCCTTCCTGCTGGTATAGGATGCAGATTGTCCTTAGCAGCAGTCAGCAATGATGGCTATTTGTCAAAGAGGAGGGTGATCCTTGTTTGAGCCCTGTGTCTGCTTCTGCCAAATCTGACTTGTTTTGTTGGAGAATCCTCTACCCTATACCCCACTGGCAGCAGGTGTACAGCTCAAAGCACTCATAAATCCCATGGAGGCCAGCAAGCTTGCAGAGTGGAGCTAAACGGTAAAGGGCAAGGCTTTACACTTGGGACTTGGGTGGGCTAACAACATTCAGCCTGAAAGCCTCCCTCAACTGCAGTGTGGTCACACAAATCTTTGCTGAACTTGAACTTACGTCTCTAATCTTCTGGTTTAGCAGCTGTCTTCAGGTTCACCTGCCTACAAATGTCTAAACTAATTAGTTATTTAGCAATAACTAATCCTTGGTTTCATTTGCAGCTTCCACTGCCTGCAATGACCACACTGAGTCCTTTCACACCTGCGGTCAGTCTAGTCCTGGCTCTGCCATCCTCCTCCACTTGCCAGGCACTTCCCTCTGCAGGTGAGGCTCTCTCTGGCTGAAGAATTAGAGAGGACTTAATCAACCTCTAAGCATGTAACAATCACAAATTTGCACTTGTGCTCTCCTCTTTACTAGAGCAGGAGCTCCGGGCGGGAGCTCTAGAGCTCTAGTAAAGGGGGAAAGAAAAAGCAAAGCAAAGAAAAAGAGAAAAGAAAAACCTGGTAGGGTTTCACATGAGAAACTTTGATTTTCCAAATCAGAGGGAAATAATCCAGTGCTTCCTCTCCAACCTTATTCTTTTTTGGCTTTTGAAGCTAGTGCTTGTGTTTTTATTAATTTGCACCAAATGGATGCTTAGCAACAATCAAACACACTGCATTAAATATAAAACAACTTTCTGAAGGAGTTTGGAATCACAAAAACAAGCTCATTGGGACACAGCTCTTGAAGACCCATATAAATAGAACATAAACATTTGAAGGATATATAAAGCTATTTCACCACATTCCATTTATTGGTGGATGAAATGCAGTACATCAAATCAGATAAAATTTCAATTGGGTTTAAATTAATTTTGTTTCATTTCATTTTATGGTACTTGCACTCCATACTAAGAAAACTCAGTTTAGTTTTCTTCATGGCATGGTAACAGAAATAATTTTCAAGTGATGTTGAAGTTTATTTAAATCTGATTCAAAGGACAGCACAGCATTTAAATTGTATTACACAATTCTTATGTAAACACATGAGGCTGGATATCTGCTGGAACTAACAATCTCCAAATTTTAGTGACTTAACACTGAAAAGTTTGCTGTGTACCTTCTTTACACAGTTGGGCTTTGAGGGGGGAGGTGACCTTTCTCCACACACTCATTCAGGGACCTGACTTCTTCCATCTGTGGCCTCACCATCCGCTGGGGCCTCAGAGCCATTCACTGAAACCCAGATGGAGGAAGAGAACAGAGTGGTACATGGAAGGTTTTTACTAGGCTCTGCCTAGAAGTCTATCACTCATGTCAAAATTCCTTTGGTCAGAACTCAGTCATGCGGCCATGCTGAAGTGCAAGGAAGGCTGGGAAATGTGATGTTTCCCAGAGCAAAGGACAAACGGTTTGGTGGAAAAGTGTCTGGCGATCTCAGGGAAGATGGGAAAAGTCTCCTGGCTTGGCAAAGGGAAACCAGAAACAGGAGAAAGTGGCACTGTACGAAGGGAAAAGGCACAAGGCAAGAGGTCTGCAGTTTTGACTTTTGTCTTTCACATGAAAGATGTGGCTCACAACAGGAGAGCCTCCTCTGGGTCCCGGAAGGTGTGGCTACGATGCCCCCCGCTGGGAGGTGACACGTTCTTCAGCCACTCTGGGATTCTGATAGTGGCTGTTCATTCTGCAGCCACCGTGTTTAATGATGCTTTGTTTTCTTTTTCTGTATTGAAATGTACTCATATAATCTCATGATAAGGAACCATGGCCCATATTTCAGAAAGTCCCAAGAATATGTGGTGTATCTGTGTGTGTGTGTGTGTGTGCACGTGTGTGCTGGTGGGCTTAATAATGGATGGCTGTTGAGAAGGGAAGCAGATGGTGAGCTGAGATATAGCAATAAGTGCAGTGTTTCATAGAAACAAACTGCCTAGGGGAACTGATAGAAGGTTGAACAGACTCCCCCCCCCCCACAACTACACTATCAAGCATAATAAATGCTAGTTATTGCCTACTAACGGCTGTTTTGTTGGAAATGAATCCAAATTCAATTCATTCTATAGCCATCTACTGCACTTGACATCTACCGCACATAGATTCTGGACACTTGGTCCTGTGGGTTAAGGGAATGCTGATAGAAGTCAATAGATATTTGCACAGTGAAATCACTGAAGCGGCTTGATATCATGGCTGGCAAACTGGACAAAGTGAATGAATGCTTCTTACTACTCTCCTTTCCCTGATTATATGTTATTCTTCCCAATGACAGCAGTTATAGGAAGTATGCAAAGATTTAGCAAAAACTGTTTTTTTTTTTTTAAGGTAAGAAATAAAAATGCACTAAATCAACCTCCTGGTGGACAGAAATTCTCCATGATACTTAAAATGTCTCATATATGCTTGTGCTTATAAATTACCGGAAACGATGACTGCTTATTTAGTGTCTAGAGGTGTGGGACTTTGAAAAGCTTCCACACAGTATCTGAACCACCTGTGAGACTCACTTCTTTGGGGTAAAGTATGGACAGCAACTGGAAAAGGAGGCAAATCTAAAGTTAGCTCAGATCCTGGAGTCAAATGCTTAGATTGAAATCTGGCTTACCACCTGCTGCCCGTGTGACTTAGGAAAGTTATTTGATCCTTCTGTGCCTCAGTTTCCTCTTTTGAAAATGGAGAGAATGTTAGTACCTACATCATAGATCATAGGATTGTAATGGGAATGTGATATTAGAAGAGCTCTTGGGACAGAGATAGTCTGACTTCTTTATTAATGGGGACATCCTTGTGCTTCTCTCCCCTCCACCTCTCTCTTACCCAGGGGCTGACACGCTCTTGGCTCATTTTAGATGAATGAATAAATGAATGAATCAATATCCTCAAAGGTACTTTCTTGAATGACATTATGACATAGAAAAACCTCAGCAAAATCTCGATGTGTAGAGTCTTACACATTGGATTGTGGTTTTGGGGTTCATCTAGAAACATTTTTATGAGGTATAGCCCATTTATGTTTCAGGTCCTGTCACATGGGGGATAATGCCTCGTTTTTATTTGATTTCGTACTTGTTTTTCCTTTTGGCCAGATACAAATTAGCAGAGCATGGGAAAAGAATGTTGGAATGTTAGACAAGTCTTTTTGTCCTTTATGCTTGGTTTTGGTCTTCACTCAAAAAAGAGCATGTTCACAGAAGAGGCAGTTGTGGGATTCACTGTGGCCCCTTCCACGAGAGTAAGCAGAGGAGAGACACCTCTACACGTTCAATTAGAGAAGAACCAAAGTCGGTCACAGCAAGTGGACTGAGAAGAATGTGAAGGGCGTGGGTCTCAGACAAGAGGTTTGTTTGTCTAAAACTGAAGTAAGAAGACATCTGTGACAGGAAGAGCAGAGTGGCAGTGTTTACAGCTACGGGAGAAAAACACAGTGGGGTTCCTGAAAATATGACAGCTAGAAATTTCCTAGGTCTCTCAGTGCTGAGGGCTGCAGTGAATATTGACTTAGATTTGCAGGCGAGGGTATGGGGCCAAGAAGTTGATCCAGAAACTTTTATTTTAGTTTAGTTTTTAAGATTTTGTTTATTTATCTGACACAGAGAGAAAGCAAGCACAAGCAGGGGATGGGCAGAGGGAGGCTCCCTGCTAGGCAGGGAGCCTGATGTGGGGCTCAATTCGAGGATCCCGGCTGGGATCATGACCTGAGCTTAACCCACTGGGCCACCCAGGCGCCCCTGATCCAGAAACATTTTAATCATTATAGCGTCTTATCGCCATATGGCACTTGATAGGTAGCAGAGTTCACAAAGTGATTCAGTCTAAACTCTTGGGTGAGGTGGTTGTTGTAATTAGCCTGCTGGGAAATTATTGCTGTGAGAGACCAAGTAGTAAATGCACGAGCCCACACTGGGATGTAGGAGTTTGAGTCTAAACTCAGTTCTTTCCATGGCTCCCAGCTGCCTCACCGCCCTTCCTCCTTTCATGACAAAAGATGCAGAAAGGCCTGTAGCTGTGGCTCATTTACCCCACAAATTCTGCCAATAGTGGGCACCTACTCAGACACTACCAAACCACCATCTGTCCTTAAAATTTAGTTTTATGAGCCATCAAGGCCAACTCTTAAAGAACAGGGATAACTGAGTGTCAGGGACACTAATTAGAAAGAGCTTCTACTGGACTGGCAAAGGGTGAGGTGGCTGAGTCTGGGAGATCTGAGTGCTGAAGAGTTTGATGGAGGGACGCCTGGGTGGCTCAGCGGTTGAGCATCTGCCTTTGGCTCAGGGTGTGATCCCAGGGTCCTGGGATCGAGTCCCATATTGGGATCCTTGTGGGGAGACTGCTTCTCCCTCTGCCTGTGTCTCTGCCTCTCTCTGTGTGTCTCTCATGAATAAATAAATAAAATCTTTTTTTTAAAAAAAGAGTCTGATGGAGATGTGAGCTCCAGGGTTTTAGCCATGCTGAAGGAGGCACAGAGACTGTAGGAAGTCATGGGACTTTAGTGGACAGCAGTGATGCCATAAGCAGACTGGAAACATAGGTGACTAGGGGCACTTGTCCCTTTTTCTATGCACCTGTGAACATCCCTGATTTTACTGTCATGCTGGGGATAGAGGGTCCTCAGAATTAATTATTCATATAGAATTTTCAGCTGGCCCAAAAGAACAGGACCTCAGAATCTGGAACTGAAATGCTTTATAGAGTATTTAATAAGTTGTATTTTTGGTAGGGGGGTACCTGGGTGGCTCAGTTAGTTAAGCATCTGACTCTTGATTTTGGTTCATGAGATCAGCCCGACATCAGGCTCCTCACTCATAAGATTGAGCCCCAGTCTGGCTCCATGCTCAGCGGGCAGTCTGTTTGAGATTCTCTCTCTCCCTCTCCCTCTGCCCCTCCCCACACTTGCACGCACTATCTCTATCAAGTAAATAAATCTTTTTTTAAAAGTTGTGTTTTTTGCACATTGCCTTGCATTCTAAAAGTCATACTACATCATTGGTTATTCTTTACAGTTTTATTGAGATATAATTGATATGCTATAGAATTTACCCATTTGGGGATCCCTGGGTGGCGCAGCGGTTTGGCGCCTGCCTTTGGCCCAGGGCGTGATCCTGGAGACCCGGGATCGAATCCCACATCAGGCTCCCGGTGCATGGAGCCTGCTTCTCCCTCTGCCTGTGTCTCTGCCTCTCTCTCTCTCTCTCTCTCTGTGACTATCATAAATAAATAAAAATTAAAAAAAAAAAAAAGAATTTACCCATTTGAAGGGTAAGAGTCAGTGGCTTTTCATATTTTCACAGAGATATATAATCAATGCCACACCCAATTTAAAACACTTTTATGGGGACGCCTGGGTGGCTCAGCAGTTGAGCGTCTGCCTTTGGCTCAGGATGTGATCCCAGAGTTCTGGGATCGAGTACCGCATCAGGCTCCCCGCATGGAGCCTGCTTGTCTTCCCTCTGCCTGTGTCTCTGCCTCTCTCTGTGTCTCTCGTGAATAAATAAAATCTTTAACAAAAATTTAAAAAAATAAAAATAAATACATAAAACATTTTATGGCCTCCAAAGGAAACCCTGTGCCCCCTTAGCTGTCACTTATTCCATTGTCTCACCACCTCCTCTGCCTTCCCTGCCCAGCCCCCCCACCCCCAAGCCCTAGATAATCATTAATCTGCTTTCTCTCTTTGCAGATTTGCCTTTCTGGATATTTCATATAAATGGAATCATACAATGCACAGTCGTTTCTATCTGGCATCTTCGCTTGGCATAATGCTTTCAAGGTTCATCCATGTTGTAGCATTTACAGTATTTCATTTCTTTTTAGAATGGAGCAAAGAGGACTATAGGCATGAAAATAGAGAGCTAGATATCATTTTCGAGGTTGTTCAGGTAGTCTAGTGTAGCTGTGGTGGCAAGCATCAGTGTTTCCTGCTCACACTCTATGTCTAGTGCAAATTTGGGGAAAGAATTCTTTCATCCTCATTGACACTCAGGGACCCAGCCTTCTTTTTGCTGCTAGCTTCCCCATTACTATATCAGGGAAAGAGGGTAATAAAGACAATTTATACTCCTATGTCCATGTTTCAACTCAGAATTGACACCCATCATTTCTGCTTATGGACCATTGACCCTAGTAAACTAGTCATGTGACCCTGTGTGACTATCCAGGCCCTGAGAAACTTGGAGAAGAGCCTGACATACAGTAGGCATTAAATGTCTCTGCCACACACAGCTCATCTAGTCCAGCATTTTCCAACGTGTACTGTCTCGGTCCCCGGGGCTCTGCAAAGATGTGCACATAATGGCTCGACAAACAATGAAGTATAGTCAACTAACACTGATTTGGATTTATCAGCTTTTATCTGTTTTTACTGAGAGATTTACAATCAATGTGTTGAGGAATAAAAAGTTTTGCTGCCCAAAGAAGTTGGAAATTTACTTATTTGTTTCATTTTTCTGTCTTCTGAGAATCACTCACTTAAAATGTCTTGCCCACAGGGTTGTCTTCACCAGACACCGAACATCCTACATAGGCTTGCAACATTCTCCAGCTTGGATTTTAGCTTCTTAGGCAGTAAAATCAGATGTTAGGCTGATATTTTGACTTATATGTCCTATACATGTTTTTTTCAGTAACAACAATAAAAATCAAAGGAGAGTTTATATGCATTGTAAAGAAATCACTATATCCCTACTTTAGGTCATTTTAATATAATTCTTCCCAAAATTCCATGTTACCTGAAGACAAAGCTTAAAGTAAGACTACTTGGTATTTAGCTAGTTCCTATCTCTGCCAGAAGAGAAAATCAGATCTACCCAGATCTTGACAAGCACTTGACAACAAAGTACTTTCTGGAAGTCTATCCAAAGGATAAGGACTTTGCCATCTTGTGCCTCCATGCAAATCCACCCTTTAAGGACATGACTTCAAGCTCATCACCTGCAAACAAGGTTACTTCTCCACTTTCACTGTCAGCTTACCAATAGCATCTTCAAGCTCTGATTCCACTTCAAGCACTACCACTACCAGTGGTGATGGGCCAAAAACAGCTGAAAACTATTTATCATTTGAAAACCAGCTCCTGACGTACTGCTCAGCCTCCAATGCCTGAACATGCCACATGCATATTTGACCAGAGCTGCTCATCATGAGTTGGGCATTGCTATATTTACCAAGTATATTATCAGTTGGGCTCAGGAGCAATCCATTATACAAGGAATATGGTACGTTTGGGATCGGGTTTGAGCAACTCCAAAAGTCAGTTACATAAACAGGTCATCACCGCTGTTAGGCTGATGCATCTTTCTCAATTCACACCTTTGGCCCATTGGGTAGGACCAGTTGACAGAGAAGGGAAAAAATCTTGGGCCTGGATGACATATTGGTTGGCTTAATACAATGGAACAAACTGAATTCTACTCTACTCAGCTGTGTTCAAGAGAAGAGCCAAGTTCAAGAACTTCAATGGTAAGAGGAAGTTCTCCTACTGGGCAGAGTTTTGAGCAGTATATTTGGCCATGTACTTTGTGTGGAGAGAGAAATAGTCTGAGGTAAGAATATATATAGATACTTGGGCAATGGCAAAAGGTTTGGTTGGTTGATCGAGGACTGAAAGGAACAAATTTCGACAATGGCTGACAAGATGGAAGCTATCACTAAAGTTGCCACAGCCACTGACACAGCTGAATGCCTGACCTAGCAGAAGAGGGCAATACTGAGTTCTTAATATGCCATTGCTAAAGGGGGGAGCCAGCCACTTTGAACTCATTAGCCTGAACAGAGCAGTGATTTAGATATATAAAATGCCAGGCTAGGGAAATAAAGAGATATGGTATCTCCAAGTATATTTCTTTTACCATTATTTTATTTTTACCGATTTTATCAAAGGCCAGTGGATCTGCTTTGTCTGCATTTTTTTAAAGTGCATAAACTTGTCAGCTAACATTTATCTTTACCAAGCAAGAATATGGAGATAAACACTAGCCTTGTGTAGCTGCAAATTCAGCTGAAGGGCATATTATAGGCCAGTACAGTGTTTCATCGTGGGCCTCAGCTGTTCAGGAAGACATATCTGCCCTAAGAAAATACCCGCCATATTTAGCAGACCCTGCTAGGTTATGGTCTGCAAGGCATAGATCTGCCGTGGACTTCTAAATTGCTTTCTTCATCCTCTCCAGTTTCTAGACCTCAAACCTGCTAAGCTAAGCTGCAAGCTGGTAGCTAAGCTTCAGAATTGTTGTATTAGTCTGAAAGAGTTAATGTACTCCAGAGTACTTAATTTTCTCCTAGGGAGTCATCTGCTCATTGGTAGGAAATAGATGACTAAGCAATCATTATCATCTCCACAGGATAACTAGCACAGGGGAGCAAATAATCCAGAGGACAACATGCATACAAAGCTTATTTATTGTGAAATAAAGGAGGCAAGGAGCATTCTACTGAATATTAGAGGACAAATCATGACATCACTGATCACTCTGTTACTAATGTCGTATGTTTGCCCCCGGGGCATGACAGGATTTCTTTTTAGGATTTCAAAGTAAATATTCAGACAGAAGTCCTAAGTAATAAACTTAAATGCTGTTGTTTGCCTTGACGTAACTTTGTGTTTCTACACGCAAAAATATACCTCTTACCCTATAATTATTAACAGCTTGAATCAAAAGAGTGCTTTCACCTTCATTAAAATACAAATCAACATATCAATCAGCATACCTTTCCTGAATAAACCTGATACAGAAGGTGTCCTAGGTGTAGTTCAGCACAGAATGAGTGTAAGACATGCTCTCTATCTGCACAGGTCTTAGAAAGCTATCATTTTATTCATTGTTTCAGCACTAGTCATGTTTACCATAACAAGTTATTTAAGAAAGCTTAAGAATTCCAGTTACCAATTGAGAATCACATTAAGAAATTTTTAAAATATCCAAAAATTACTAATATTTTCTTAGAGTCTAAGATTTTAAGGCTTTTCCAAAATAGAAATTTACGTGTGTTGCCTTCACAGTTTACCATGGTTTTCATTCAAGTGGCATTATTTCTATTTAAAGTTTTAATATACTTATGCATGAAGTCAAATTACAACTCCTTAAGAAATGCATCTTTTTAAAATCATTTAAACATTTTCTATAAACCATATATTCACGTCTCCTATCAGTGAGAGTGATGTCAGATTCTTGGTCTACTCTTAAAGTACCAAACACATATACCATTTAGACATTCTCTTGAACTAAATCCTAAAACAAAGTTAAACAGCATGTTTTAGTACAGCTCAGGTCTAGATGCTGCCAGGCTGGTGGACAGGGACAATCAGTCTTCCAGAAGACTCTGGCCCTCTTTAGGCCCAACAGATGTCATTTTCTTTGTTTAAATTCAATTCGGCATTGTCCTTCTGGCTGTTGGACACCCACCAAATGAAGAAAACTCTAAAAGCGGAAATGCAGAAGAAATATAGATGTTAAGAGACATAAGACAACAGTTTTAGACCAAAGGTTTACTCAAGTGTAATTACCTCTAAAAGTACAGAGTCTAGGTTTAAAAGACTCGAAGTGTTTGATGTGTCTGATAATGTCAAGCATCAATTTTAGCCTTCCATTCGAGGAACAGAACATATGCAAGCTGTTCTATCAGCCTTAAGGGTTGGGGGAAGATCAAGAGTAAGGAAAAGGCATCAGTCCAATTTAAATCATCAGTCTATTGTCAAGTTTGAGTGCAACAAGGCACAAAATGGGCTTCTTAACAAGGAGATTCCTAGGGGAGTTGATAGAATGAGTTGCAGAGTTGCCATGGATTCCTCAAATTGCAACCACAGATTTGTGGGCATGAAAAGTTGTGTTCTTTTCTAGAAAGGGATCCATAGGTTTCATGAGATTATCTAAGGATTCATGAGCCCCCAAAAGCCAAGACAGAACAAAACCAACCAGCCAAATAGGCAAAACTCCACTGTATTAGCAAATATGTACTTGCTTTTGCAAGAGAATTGAAGTTGGTCCATAAATGCTCAAAATGAATAGCCCTCATTGCCAGCATCTGAACATTGCTGCCTGGTCATGTATCTTGTAAAGCTTTATAGTATTTGCTTATTATTTGGTTCTTAACAAGAGTTAAAATTAATTTCCTAAGCACCTGTGAGATCAAATAAAACAAGGGGCTTCTGCAAAATTAAAATTGGGGATTCTAGCATTTGATTTTTGCTACTATGACAAGTATATTTCTTTGGGGAAGCTGATTTCTAAGCCCAGAGATGCCCCCATGCTTGACAAAAGAGTGTTCAGAACATGATCTGACTACCTATACCCTCCCATCTCTTATAAGAGCCTAGTAATTCGAAGGTCATTTCCTGCATTTTTTGATCACCTCATTTTACAAGTTATTAACAAATTTAATAATTACATAATTTTAATTCATCTGTTTAGAATAAGAATTATGAAATAAAATTCCCTTGAGACCATGAGACTTTACTCAGACGTACTTTTTACAGACTGAGATAAAATTTCTTTCTTTTCCCTTTTATTGGATATAGTATTTCTTTAAAAATGTTCTTAGTAGTGTCAAAACAGAAATAGGTAGGATGTGTGTAGAATAGTGTAATAAATATAACTAAGAGAATTCTTAGCTAGAAGAAAATACTGGGCAAAATCTTGCCTGAGGAAGGTCAAGATTACTGATCGTTTGGGTTAGGTGTTACATGCTTTCAACAAATACCATCCTTCTAACCTGATAAGACATTCCTGAGTCCTCTCAGTGATGGGCAAATATTTGGATGGGGAATCAGTCCTGGGCAAAATTGTGACATCTAACTTGGTGAGCCAGGAACTGGTATTTTGTGAGAATATTCCAACTCTGATGTTCCTTTTGATAATAAAACTACACTTGTTGAGAATCTTTGTGAAAGGTTTTTTGATTTTCCTTTCATGGTAGGATTTTGAGGGCTCTTCATCACTGGTAGTTAGTTTACTCAAAATAGAAGTGCAAAAGAAATCAGGGGAAAGTGCTGAAATGTGCATATTTATGAGTAATATAATATTGTCTGTGTCACTTAGGCACTTACATAATTTCTATTGAAATGTCACCCAAGAGTTTTATTTATCCCTCCATACATTAGCCTTATTTTATCAAGAGTAAATCAAAGCACAACATGCTATGTGAATAGCCTTGAAATTGCAATGCTTAATTTCTGAGCTTCACCCTCAGTTGAAACAGCATATTTTACCCAGAGTCTTCAAAATGACTTCCAAACATTTGAAATTAAATTGGACTTCCCCTTTTTTTCCTAGGACAGTGGTCCTTAAAGTGTGTCATCGGGACCAGTAGCATCAGCAGTACTGGGGACTGGTTAAAATGCAAATTACTGAGCCCCTCCCTAGATGTCCTAGATCAGGAACTCTAAGAGTGGGGCCCAGTATTCTGTGTTTTAAAAAGCCCTCCACCCTCCAGGTCATTCTGATGTTTGTACCAGTTTGAAAGCCACTGGTCTAGGAGGACAGACCTATAGAAACACAGAGGAGTTAAATGATTAGGGGGGAATCCCTGGGTGGCTCAGCGGTTTGGCGCCTGCCTTTGGCCCAGGGAGCAATCCTAGAGTCCTGGGATCGAGTCCTGCGTCAGGCTCCTGGTGTGGAAGCTGCTTCTCTGTCCTCCTGTGTCTCTGCCTCTCTCTTTCTCTCTCTACATCTATCATGAATAAATAAATAATCTTAAAAAAAAAAACGATTAGGATATTCAATGGTCAGAGGTAGGAATAAGGTCACAGCCTTTTCATTTTTGTTTGCTGTCTTTACTGTTGCTCACTGCCTGTTTTCTTCAATGTCATTGCTTCCCAAATGGATCAAGGGCTATGACTTGCCTTCACAACTGATGGTTCTGTTTTTAACCCACAGACATGCCTCTCTAGGGAAACAAGCCTAACATCAAGGCCATGCCTATTTAGCACAGGGAACACGGTCAAAATTGGCAAATTCATGGAGGTCCTCCTTAACACTGTAAGTGGTGGAAACACTGCTAATTGGTGCTGGTTTTGTGGTTACATGGCATACATTTCAGACCCAGAAGTAAGGGAATTAAGGAGTATCTTCTGAGTCTGGTGGCATGTAAGATACCTGTTAAGATCAAACTTAAGTGAGGAAATTAGGAGTTTATCTCTAGTAATTAAAACCATTTTTAATGTAGAATTTATACCAAATTTGATACATTTTTAATGTATAAATGTATAAAATGTATAAAACCATTTTTAATGTAGAATTTATACCAAATTTGAAAACCATGATATTTGAAATTCTGAAAACACTTACCTGTTTTGGTAATGGATCCAGAAGACTACAGTCATATTTGTAAAGTATTAAAATAATACATATTTGAATCTCTAACAGAGCAAACCACCTGAAAGAAAAACACAAAATTGTCACTTGGTTGTAAAAGCTGCATAAATATCTACCAATAGAGAATATCTAAGCAAGTACACATTTCAGAGCAAGTATGCTCTTCTTCACAATCTGTTCTTTTACCATTAAAAGGATAGAGTAAGGAAGAACTTACTCTTTTCTTTTATAATGCTGTCTACTCCAGAGGGTGCTGGAATGATTAAATTGCTTAAAAATGTATGTAAAATGCTTAGCCAGGGGAAGCACTCAGTAAATGAGAGCCCAGGCTTCTCTTCAAAGTTTTAGATCAGTGCTGTTCATCATGGTAGCCATTTAGCTACATGTGGCTATTTAAACTTAAATAAATTAAAATTAAACAAAATGAAAAATTTCAGTTGCTCAGTTGCACTGGCCATATTTCAACTGCTCAACAGCCATATGTGGCTACTGGTCTCCATACTGGACAGTACATCTTTAGAACATTTTGCATGATCACAGAAAGTTCTATTGGATACCCTTGTCTGATCTAGACCCTTACCTCCCATTAGAAATTACTGCCTAAATGTTCTGTAGGCCTCTCAAACTCCCCTAACTACCAAATTTATTATTCCTTTTGTGATTGATCCTTCACTCAGATGTCTCCAAACTTTTTGATCATATACCCTTATAATGAAATATTTGAGCACACTCTACAATATATTGATATTCAGTTAGCTATAAAGTATATACACATACTACTGTATTAGTTTACTACTTACTTTGTAAGACACATACAAATAGAAACTAAAAATATTGAAAAGAATATAAATGGAATTCTGCTTTTTTTTTTTTTTTTTTTTTTTTTTTTTTGCATATCAGTGGGTTGTTTTGAGCTCTCCTCAGGGTAGACAATGCCTTTTAGGTGTCATAGCTCTTAATATATACAATTAGTCCAACAGGTCAGAAAATTGGAAGGCATCATAGACTCAATCCTCTTCTTCACTTTCTTTATCCAATTAGGCAGAGTCCTTTTGTTTTGTCATCTAAATACTTCCCCAACCCTCTCCTTGTCTTATCTCTAGACCCTCCACTACTGCCTCACTGTGGTTTTTCACAATTGGTGTCCTGGATTGCTAAATTAGCTCAACTTCCAGATTAATCTTTCTTTTTTTTTTTTCAGATTAATCTTTCTGTTTCCAGTTTCACTTCACCCCATTTTATCCTTCACTCTACCACTAGAGTGAACTTTTTAAAACATAAATCTATCACTATTTGTCATTTTACACACACACACAGTCTGTCACTGCTCCGGTTTTCTTCCAAATAGCACAGAACACAGACAACCTTTGAAGCTATGTCCCCTATCTATCTCCCCTGCTTCCTCCCCACTGACTCCTCTTTGAAACCCTTGCTCTATCCACCCTGTATACCTAACATTTCCTGAATGGGGATGCTCTCCGTTGCAAGCTCTTTCTCTGCCTGAGGTTCAGTCTCCTTTGGAAATATTCTCTGATCACTTGCTTCCATACTGAGGTTCCCCTCCTCTCCACTTCTATGGTCCCCTGTGCACATCTCAGCCATAACCTCTATCACACTGAATTCCAATTGCTTATTAACCATTTCTCTCCTAAAGGAGGAGTTGTATTGTTGGGACCTATCAGTGCAGAGCACACTATTGGTGCCTAATCATGTTACCTCAATGAATGCATGAATTAATGAATACATGATTGAAAGAGATGCCTTCCATAAAACAGATTCAATTTCCTGCCCTTTCCAGGTTTCTTGCCCTATGTTTCTGTGGCACTTTACACATTCTTTTACCAATGTCCCTACCAGACAAGCTGACTATATCCTACCATATCACAGTTAATTGTTTGCCTCTCTGACTCCCCTTATAAACTACAGTATTCACAAACAGTAGGAACCATTGTTCCATTCATCTTTGAAGTCTCAATATTTATTGAGTGACTGAATATGAATGATTTTATATTCATCTCAGATAATTACATTTGTTTCCTACAAGTATCTTGAAACATCTTGTTTATATTTTACTTCAAATGAAATCTGGAGTACTCCAGGTATTGTTAAAACCCACTTGGATAGCATATCACTTCTTCAGAAATATTTATGATGCAAATTTAACTCTACTTACTTATAAGTATAAAAAACAATTTATTCTAAGAGACTACCAATGTCTATGAAGTAGAATACACACAATATTTACCGATTCAAATCAAAGAGCAATTCCAAGAAAAAGAAATTTTGCTAATTTGCATGCAGGTTTAGAATTTCTCACAACTAAATTTTTGTCAGACTTCTAACAAAATAGAACTTCACTTCTGGCTACAGCCTGCCCTAAATAACTCAAAAACTGAATAAGATTTACAGGGTAGGATGGAAATTTCCAAGAGAAAAGAAATAAATGAGATGAGCTCTGAAATCTCCAGCTCATTGTCCATGGCAGTTCCAGATCACAGTGCAAGCCCATAAAGACCCGATAACCTCACTGAATTAAAAAGACAGAGATCAAAGTTCAGGCAAGCTAAAGAGACTAGAATTTGCAGGAAAGAATAAAAGAGAGGAGGGAGTTTCACAGAGAGAGCAAGAGTGCTTCAGAAAACCACATGGGGATCTCCTTGGGTATTTGTCTGAGTACTGATCTCAGCATATGTAAGAGGAAACTACTTAGGTGGAGATGAAAGATGAAAAAGAAAGCTAAGAAGCAATAAGCTGAATAATGCTCAGGGCTCCCACAAGATATGGAAGCCTATGTTCCCACATGCAAGAGTGGAAGGATCTTGTAACACATAGACAATTGAATAGAGTCTTTAAAAGGCTATTGCCTTAAAAGTGGTATTATCTTATCTTAAATTATATGTCACTCCTGCTTTACCTTAACAGAGCTTAACAAGTCTTGAAAACTTGTTTTTCTGAGCAACTAACTGCATGCCACAGTAAAGCCTAAACGTAAAGGAATACCATAAAATTTAGTATCCATGACAGTTAAAATATATGCCTTGAATTCTTTCAAAAATGACCATGCCTAGAAGAAATGGGTAAATATGACACATAAATAAGAGAAAAAACATTTAAAAGAAATAGGCCCTGAAATGGCAAATACTGTAGACAGCTAGTTAGATATAATCAACATGTTGAAAAAGGTAGAAGCACAATGAATAGAGAAATGGAAGATTAAAAAAATCAAACCAAACTTCTAGCAATGAAAAATATAGTATCTTAAATGAAAACACACTAGATGGGATTAAAAGAAGATAAAACACTGCAAAAGAAAAGACTGTGGAACTTAATAGCACAATGGAAAATATCCAAAAGTGCATAGATTAAAAAGACTGAAAAAGTAAATAAGCAGAGTATAAGTAACCTATAAAATAATATCAAGGAGTCTAACACACATGTAACTTGGAGATGCAGATAGGTGGGCAGAAAAAAGTATTTGAAGAAATAACAGCAGAAACATTTTCAAATTTGTTAAAACTATGAATCTACAGAGCTAAGAAGCACAATGAACCCAAAGCAAAAGAAACATAAAGAAAACTACTCCAAGGGAAATCATAATCAAATTGTTAAAAAAAAAAGAATGACAAAGAAAAAAACTTAAAAGCAGCAGCCAGAGGGGAGGAAAAAAAAGACACAATATAGGAATGAATGAATGAATGAATGAATTTAAATGATCACAGACTTCTTATCAGAAATCATAAAAGCCAAAAGACAAGGGAACAATATCTTTGAGGATTTGAAAGAAAAAAAGTTGTTGTTTATAATAATACACTAACTCTATCATGAGAGACCAGCTTTGATCATTTTTGGGTAAATATTTTAATTTCCTCTTCATAGATTTAGAGCATACTGTCTTGTAGGAAAAAATGATGATTGCCTTTGGGAACTATGTGAAAGAGAGAAAGATGTTGAAATGGCAGTCCATTATTTAGTAGAGAATTTGAAGAATAAATATTTGAACATATCTTAGGGAGAGATGGTATGCCATGCCCATGAAGGACTATTTTGAGAAACTCAAGTCCCAAGGACAATAGTGGATAGTCATGTTGAAAGCCACCAATGTAAAAAAAAAAAGGAGGTGGGGGCAGCCTGGGTGGCTCAGCGGTCTAGCGCCACCTTTGGCCCAGGGCGTGATCCTGGAGACCCAGGATCGAGTCCCACGTTGGGCTCCCTGCATGGAGCCTGCTTCTCCCTCTGCCTGTGTCTCTGCCTCTTCCTCTCTGTGTCTCTCATGAATAAATAAATAAAATTCTAAAAAAAAAAAAAAAAAGAAAGCCACCAATGTTATTCTATACTCAGACTTTAAGAAATGCATTAGTGGAGGAATGGATCTTGGAGTGAAATCAAGTCTTTGGGGAAAGGATGAAATGAAAAGGAGGGTGACTGTTCTGTGGCTATTTTGCAACAGACAAGCACAGACCTGTGTACAGGAGTGAAAGGAACAGGGGACTTCCTATGAAGTGCTTTTCTCCTGGACTATGATAAATATATTTTTAAAAATATTTTATCCATTTATTTGAGAGAGAGAGCACAGGTGGGAGGGGCAGAGTGAGAGGGAAAATCTCCAGCAGACTCTGTGGTGACCATGGAGCCCAACTTGGGGCCCCATCCCACAATCCTGAGAGCACCATCTGAGTCATTCTATAAATGGACAAACCCAGCCCTGTGTACAGGAGTCAAGAGTAGGAACAGGGGAAATCAAGAGTCAGACACTTAACAGACTGAGCCATTCAGGCACCCAGTAAAAGAAATATTTTATGTACAATTTTTAAAAAGATTTATTTCTTTATTTGAGAGCACAGGAGGGAGAGAGCATGAGTGAGGGGGGCACAGAGGGAGAGAATCTCAAGGAGACTCCCCACTGAGCACAGAGCCCAACTGGGAGCTCAATTTCACGAACCGTGAGATCATGACCTAAGTCAAAATCACAAGTTGGACACTAAACTGATTGAACCACCCAAATGCCTTGTGTATAATTTTTATATTCCCCTGACTATATCACAGGCATTTCTCATTTTATTGTATTTCACTGATACTGCCTCTTTTACAGATTGAAGGTTTGTGGCAACCCTGCATTGAGCAAGTCTATCAGTGCCATTTTTCCAGCAGCATTTGCTCATTTTTGTGGCTCTCAGTCACATTTTGGTAATTTTCACAATATTTCAACGTTTTCATTATTATTATAGTCGTTAATGGTGATCTGTGATCAGTGGTTAGTACTCACTCAAAGTTCAGCTTAGCTTATAGTTAGCATTTTTTTAAGCAATAAAATATTTTTAAAGTCAGGTGTGTGCATTTTTTAGACATTATGCCATTGTATACTCAATGGACCACACTGTAGCATTAACATAACTTCTATGTGTACTGGGAAACCAAAAATTTCATTTGACTCACTTTATTGTGATAATTGCTTTGTTGGAATGGTCCAGAGTCAAACCTGTATAATTATTTTTTTTTAAGATTTTATTTATTTGAGAGAGAGAGAGAGAGAGAGAGAGAGAGAGCACAAGCAAGAGCAGAGGGAGAAGCAGATTCCCCACTGAGTAAGGAGCCTGATACAGGACTTGATTCCAGGACCCTGAGATCATGACCTAAGCTGAAGGCAGATACTTAACTGAGCCACCCAGGGGCCCAGTCCTGTATAATTAAGAAAAAATTCAGTCATGAGTGATGCACTTAAGTGGTCCTGTGTGACAGTGCTGTGAAGCATAAAGAGATAATAAAATATCAGGAAGTGTGAAGAGCCTCATTTTCCTCTTTCTGCTGGAGGTAGCATGAAAGAAACAGCACTTTATTTTCCATGAGGAGCTGGGACCATGGCAAACATCACAGAATACTAAGGGTCAAATTTGGAAAGGACAACTAGGGTGTGAATCTAAGTTACATGCCCTTCCTCTTCTCTCAGAAGAGAGTAACATTTATGGGAACAGTGAATTGTCACTTAGGTTACATATTAAGAGTTCTTATAATCAAATGAGATCTCCATTAATTTATCCATTTGATGTTTACTGTCTTTATGTGCTTTATGCTCTTTTAAGTGCTGAAGTTACAAGAGTAACCAAAAATACCACTCAGGCTTTCATCAAAATGCTTAAATTCTAGCAGAGAGATAGCAAGTAGGCAGCAAATAAATAAATAAGGAATGTATATGTCAAGTATGTGAATAAGTATGAAACTAATAAATAAGGGGAAAGGGAGTGATGGCATGGGCTACAATATTTTAGGTGAGGACTATCTCTCTAAGGAAATGACATTTCAGTAGATGCTGGAATGGAGGAAGAGAAGGCATCATATGAATATCTGGGTACAGAATTTCATGTGGAGGGAGTAGAAGGAGCACAAATCCAGAAGGAGGAGAATGAGGGACAATGAGGAGGCTAGTATTGCCAGAGAGGAGCAAAAAAGGGGGGAGGGATGTTAGAGAAATACCCCGGGGCAAGGAGAGAGCCCATGGGGCATGCTTAAGACTACATTTTATTCTGGGAGATGGGAAGCCATTGGATAGTTTTGAGCAAGTGTGACTTTTTCAAAAGAATTATTCTGACTGCTACATTGAGAATAAAACATAAGGTGAGGTAGATAGAAGCAGAAGAATGATTAGGAAGCCACTACAATTTTCCAGACAATAGAATGTGGGGACTTGTACCAGAATGATAGAAACAGTCACGAGCTAGAGTGAGATACCAGATATACTCTGTACAATGGGCTGATGATTTGCATTAGAGATTGGAAGACAAGACTCAAGAATGACTTTTGACCTGAGGATGAGTTTTGGATTTGAGGAAATGCAAGGATACTGTTGCTATTTACCTCAGGAGGACTGAAGGAAGAACGGGTTGAAGAGTTGTCTTCTGGAGCTCAGTTTTAGACCTATTAGGATAGCTGGCTGTTCACCAGTACCCTGGAGACATCCAGTGCAGACACCAAGGGGAGGCTGAGTAAATAGGCCTGATGTTTAGGAGGGATTCAGTCAGGACTGGAGACATATGAAATATAAGACAGTCATCATTATTCAGAGGATTATTTAGAACCATGGCACAGGAGAGCTCACTTAGGGAATAAGTTAAATAGAAACAAACAAACAAACAAAAAAACCCAACCCAAACTAGAAATCTTACAAGACAGTTTTGAGACACTCCAAAATTTGGAGACCAGGAAGGTGAGAAAGAAAGATAAGCAGAGGAAACTTGGAAGGACTAGCAAAAAGGGGTAGAAAAACAAAAAGAGATTGGTATCTCTAAAGCCCCACAAAGTATATGTAATATATACTTTATATATAGGCACGAGCCCGTATCAAATGGAAAATGTGGCAATGAGCACCAATATGTGAAATTAGACATCAAAGTTCCCACTTACTAAAATTAGCAATTCTTTTCAGTACTTTGCTCCATTCCTGGAAGTAAATTAGATGAGATCACTTTTTCTGATAACAGCTGATGTTTTGTGTCGGTAGAATAAACAGTGACTTCCCAATATTCAATGCTTACCTGGCAGCACTGGAAAAATACTGGCTAATTCTGCATTTGTGAATTACAAAACAGTTTTTAGGTTCCACTTTATCCAAACAAATCCTATTTTCTTGTAACTCTCTGGCTTTAGCCGTTCTCTGACATTAGTTTGCTATAGACCAGCGCACTCCTCTGAGCTGGGCCCTCTGGCATAGAGGACCATTGGCACCTGTCCTGTCCAGTCCTTAGAGCAGAGGCACTGCAGCAGCCTGAGGACAATAAACACTTTGGTGGGCAGGGTGGCAGCCACTCCAGTGAAGAAGGCACTCAGAATGGAGGGACAACCTAATAGCAAGGCACAGTTGCCCAAGGGGCCCTGGAACATCTAGGAGCCTGTGAGGGCTTCACACCCTGCCCTCCAGAAGGTGAAGTGATGAGAGATGAAGCTGGCAGAACAGGATGGCCTGGTTTGTGGAAGGTTTGAATGACAGTGTGGGGTCTGGATCCTGAAAGTGCTGCAGACCTAGTGAATCATGTGCTTATTGAAAAATTCTACCTATGTGTGAAAACACTGTTTCTTTTCTTTTTTTTTTTTAAGATTTTATTTATTTATTCATGAAAGACACAGAGAGACAGAAACACAGAGGGAGAAGCAGGCTCCCTGCAGGGAGCCTGATGCGGGACTTGATCCCAGTACCCTGGGACAATGACCTGAGCCAAAGGCAGACACCCAACCATTGAGCCACCCAGGCGTCCCCAAAATACCATTTCTTTAAGTATTACACATAGAAGGCCCTCAATATATGGTTCCTCTATCACGCAGAAGAGAATATAAACAAGACCAATGTTCACAAGCTATTTAAGAGTAAACATGTTAGAAATACTATATACATTTTTATCAGAAATAATTAGAAAAATATTTATCACTTTATTAAAAGAGCTTTCCATTTGTAAGCTTCCCTTACAATCTGTAAGGCATTGTCTTAACTAACTTGAGTCCCGGGCAGCCCCAGTGGCTCAGCGGTTTAGCACCACCTTCAGCCCAGGACCTGATCCTGGAGACCCTGGATTGAGTCCCACGTGGGGCTCCCTGCATGGAGCCTGCTTCTCCCTCTGCCTGTGTCTCTGCCTCTCTCTCTCTATGTCTCTCATGAATAAATAAATAAAATCTTAAAAAAAAACCAAAAAAACTTGAGTCCCTGTCATGTTCTTTCAAGTTATAAAACTGTATTTCCTGGAAGGTAAAATTATAATGGAGGCTCCTGACCAATTCAGATTGTGCATTAGAGAGGCTTTAATATTTTTCTTCTTTTATCTTCCTTGTCTTCAAGTTAGTTTAGTTATTAAGTTAGTATTAGTTATTAAAAGAGCATAAAGTTATTTTGCTTGAGATCCTAGTTAAAGGAAAGGTAAGATGAATTAATAATACAGATAGTAAATAATATGTACTAAAATGATATTTTCTCCAAATCCAAATATTTGAATATTGTAGCATAATTACCTCAATTATTCAGGAAATAGTCATTTTTTTCTACAGTCGCAAAAAAAGTGTTTTCAAGTCTGTACTATGTTATTGAATTTTGTTTGATGCCTAAAATATCAGAGACTAACATATACGTACCTCTGACATTAAAAGGTTTTTATGTCAAAGAAAATGGGCTTCATAAATTTGTATTTTTACAGAAGCTAGCTGAGCTATGTTCATGTTAGGAATGTTTTCTTAATGCTCCTATGTCAAAACAGTGAAAATAATGAGGCATATTATTTATAACAGATTTATTTTTTACACTTACAAGGACAACATTACACATCTACAAATAAAGCTCATTAAAATATAAACATGTTGAAAATTCCTCAAATACTTAGTACTTGTGTATTTTCCTCATTTGTAGATAAATGTTCAAGGAGCACTACACAGGCCTCAAGAGCACAGACTGACAGAACAGACTCCACCTCACAGACCTCACACTAGTAAGGCACATGGAGAGACAGAAAGGGAGAAAATATGAGATAAAGGTAGAAACAAAAAGGTTATGGAAATTTGGAATCTGGAGAGAGAACTGTGATCTGGAGCAATCGATGATAACTTTTGTGGAGATCAAACTCAAGCTAGACCTTGATGGAAGGAAACGGGCTTTAACTAAGTCTACTTAGTTCACTTTGTTGACTGGGGGCATTCCACACCCAGCAGGTTGCATGAGCAAGCAAAGAAATGGACAGTGTAGTTAGGGCACAGCTAGTAGACCCTCTGGAGTGGGCACTTTCCCACCTTCAGGAAGGTACAATCAGCGTCAGATCATGAAGAGCCTGGCATTCTAGGCTGATGAGCTTGGCCTGTGGGCAGTGGCACTAGAGTCTTAATGAGAGTGACAGTCTAAGATGATTATATTTGAGGACAATTAATCTGTGTATAGTGAGTTAGAGGGATTAGAGATAACAGAGCCTGGGAGAAGGATTAGGAAACTATTATGTCACCTATGGTGGGGCATGACGGCCTGGTTTAGGAGGTGGGAACGGTCATGGAAGGCCAAAGAGAGGGAGGAGTAGAGAGAGGGTCACTCTAAAAGACCAGGTGTCTACAACAGCACTACATCCAAAAGAAACAGGGGGTACTAAAGGAATGATAAGATGATGGGAAATGAATGATTTTAATTGAATGTCTTGATTTTGAGACTGCCTCCCTCTCTTGCTTTTGAAAAGAAAATCTCTTGCTTTTTTTTTTCCTACTAGAAGTCATTGCGGGCGATGCCAGCATGGGCTGGAAAACTGCCACGGTTGCCAGGAGCAGGGGCTCTGAAGTATATTCCTAGTTGCTACCAGCTGTGGCTTATGAAAATAGAATGATCTCGCCCTGGAATTCAGAGAAGGCAGCAGACAGACATACTTTCACAGGCATCCTTCATGGAAGCATGGCTACCCAACTTAAAGGGGAAGTACTTTCCTTACAACCCCATCCATCTTTGAATTCTTTTAGGAAAATGAAATCAATTTGGTGGCAGGAGGCAAAGTATTCCAGCCTAATGGTTGTCAAGCGTTAGCCTGCATCAGAATCCCCTGGAAGCTTTGTTAAAACACAGATTGCTGGGCCCCGCTCCTAAAGTTTCTGATTCGGTAGGTCTGGGGAAGGACCCAAGAATTTGCTTTTTTTGCAAGTTTCCAGGTGAGTTTACTACTGGTGATCTGGGGATTATACTCTAAGAATCACTGATCTAGAGGAATTTGACAAGGAGAAAGGGGAAAAAATGTTAAAAGATTCAGTTTATCAAACTTTTTAGTTTCAGTACAAAAATGACAATGATAAACACTAACTCAGCTACACATGAAACAGTGTGGTTAGGGCACCAGACTTTTCATTGGGGATGACGGTAAGGACATAATCCGTAGGATCAACTGGAGGATGTTTACACTGAATAACGGGGTGGGGGGGTTGCGTGCAGAATGAAGTAGGGAAGGAAGAAAGGTATAAAGGATAGTGGGAGAGAAAGTCAAGAAGAAAGCCTATGGAAAAGAGAAGAGAATGGGAACTCTGTAGAAGGAGAAGGGATGTGAGAAAGCAGATAAGAAAACAGAGAGGATGGGAGAACCTTTGTCCTTCCTCAGACTTGAGCCATTGTTCTCTGTTGCCTCAAAGCAGGAGGGCATCCTCCAGGTCACTTTTTCAGAGTTGCTAGTGGTGATCTTACTGCTACTCCTCCTGGTGGTGAAACTCCCAAACGGATGACCTATGAGCTAGAAGGCTGGATACAATTTTTGAAGCTTCCTATTCAACCAAAAAGGCAAGGAGATAGTACTGACTTCAGTGAGATTAAGTACTCACCAAACAGAAACAACCTTATGGTATATTTTAAATAACAGATCTTCCAGAAAAAAATTTAAGATGTGACATTTGCCTTGGTTTTGTGATACACCCAGAGGAAATGAAACTCAGCCCCTCTGCAAAGCACAAGCTATTTAGCAAGCAATTGGTGGATATGGGTAGAACATGTTAACACAATATCTCATGGAATTCAATAAACCTTGAAAGAACACTTGCACTTTTGAGGAAATTATATTACTTAGGATGCTTTTGGTGGCAAGTGACAGAAAACTCACATCAGGCTGGTTTCTGTATTGGAGGGAAGGCATTGTTTTATGTACCTGAAAAACCTCTTAGAGCTGGCGCTGGCCTCAGGCAGAGAGCACTTCAGCAGCTCAATGATGTTCCCAGGAAGCCAGTCTGTCTCCACTGCTCTGCTCTAGGGTACCAACTTCATCCTTACACTGCCTGCTTTTACGGTCTCAAAATAGCTACCATCAGTTTGGGGGCCTGAGGGCTTCTTTATTCACATTCCACAGGGAAAGATTATTTTTGCCCTAGAAGTCTCAATAGAAACCCTGGTAGTTAATTGTGCTGCTTAAAACATATGCCTACACTGAAACCAATCACTACGAGAAGGGAGGGAGGGGACAGGGATGGGATTTGCAGATGGGCTTAGGGAACAGTGCTCCACTGCTATGGAGCTAGGGGTGGAATCAGAGTCCCATGGATCCCCAGATGAAAGCATGGGCCATTAAGGAAGGGAAGAGAAGGAATGGGGAGACAGTAGCTCACGGGCAATATGGTGACCCTGTATAGTTTTAATTCGGTCCTAGAAATTAAACCCTCTTTCTGAACAGGAGACATCTAACTTGTTCAAGAGCAGTGGCTGAGTTGGATGAGAGACAATGTCCAACAAAAACAAAAAGAGAGAGGAGAGTGGCAAAAGATACCCAGCCAAGAGTGCCCCTTCTTCCTCTCCAAGAGTGCAAATCCTGTTCCCGTATTCTGTGCTCCACAGAGGGCCTGGAGATCCAGTGTGTAAACAGAAGGAAAAGAGCATCCTCTCTGAAATTTTCTGCTCAGAAATGAACATATTTTATTTTCAAAGCACTTTGGCCCAAGTATCAAAAGTCAGTCTTGGATTGCTTCTTCTGATCCTGACAGACTTAAGTCTTCATCTCACAATGAAATGTCAAAATGAAATGGCTGGGAAAGGAATGACTGGATTTTGCCAATTGTTTCTGGGCTCCTTGCAGTGAGTCACTGCTCCTCAGCGAAGCAGTAAGAGAGAGAAGCATAGCTAGAAATTAATAAAGGGGTCTGGCAGCCTGACTCCATCTCGAAATTAACCACATCTACCCCTTGCCAGCCTCACTGCTAACCCATTTTTATATGCCCTCCAGGACATGTGCACACCATAGTGAAAATGTTAGGAAACAATTATATAAGTAAGTACAGTTTGCTCAATTCTCCTTAACAAATGGAGTTGAGGGGATGCATTTGTTTATGTAACAAATTCCTCAGAGTAAATTGCATTCACAACTTCTCGTGAAATCCATAGGTATTTGAGCGTGCTCACTCCTCAAAAGCAATCAGCTGTTTCTAAATATACAAGTACTTCTCAAAGTACTGCAAGGATATTTTACTGAATAAGACACACTTATTAAGATTATATTATTTTTAAAACAAACATGGGGAAACATGTATGCAGAGCTTCACAAACCCCAATATCCAGGTTACAATGCATTACATTACATTCCTGTGAGTACTTACTTTTCTTCCTCCCCTCAAACTTTGACATCACAGCCCCCTGGGAAGGTGTGCTTTCCTCTGTGCTGCTTATTGATTATTCCCATCTAGTTCATAAAGCCCTTTCTATTCTCCTTCCTCGAAACTCCTACAGTGGTTATTACGTATATATGTCATTTGGCATTTCTCATGGGTCATCTTATGCTGCTAAGGAGGGATGTTTTTCATGTTGCTATGTCTCATCTCCCTAGCCACATTATAAGCCACTTAGGAATGTTATGGGTCTTTGAATTTCTCCAGTGGTTCATGAAGCGATTTGAGTTAGACTATAAACTCCTTGAGGAAAGGGACTTCATCCTTTATTTTGCTTTCCAAGGTAACTCCTAGAACCCTATCCTAGCATACAGTGTCCACTCAATTAATATTTATTTATTTAAAGGGTTTATTTATTTGTTCATGAGAGACGAGAGAGAGAGAGAGAGACAGAGAGAGAGGCAGAGACACAGGCAGAGGGAGAAGCAGGCTCCATGCAGGGAGCCTGACATGGGACTCCATCCTGGGTCTCGAGGATCAGGCCCCGGGCTGAAGGTGGCGCTAAACTGCTGAGCCACCTGGGCTGCCCCTCAATTAATATTTATTAAATAAAAGAATAAACATACTAATATTAGGTGCTCCAGAGATATCTGTTAGGTTGAATACTACTACTACTACTACTAATCTACTATCAGCTGGACCTATGTTTGAACTAATTTTCCTATTGCTGTGCGGTTTTTATTAGTAATTCAAGACAAGTCCATGACTTTGTGGCCCAGTACTGCCCTAGGATATAGAGAGGACCCAAACACACACAAAAAAGTAGAGATCACAGTTTCTACTGAGGAACTACGCTTCATTTCCACTTTTCAGTGTTGTAGGCTTACTCTTACTACACGATCTTCTTATCCAAGCAAGCTTTTTGTAAGGGAGGTATCTTGCCAAAGATCAGGGCTATTGTTTTACACTGGAATGTAACCCATTTCCATGACCACAGTGATACAGTCAACCAGGCATCCTCTTTCAGGGATGGGAAGCAAGGGAAATTAAGGCTGTTGGCTTGGGGGTAGTGGTGGGAGGGCCTGGTGCAGTATAGCAAGCACATTCCTTTATGCCTTAGATCATCAACTCTCAGAGACACCCACTCAGCAATGGAAATCCCCTGTTCTATCCTTTTCATTGAAATTCATAGTTTAAGAGGAGAATGTCCACTGTAAGGCAACTTCTTATTCTGCGTGCTACCATTGCTGAAGAGGTTTGGTAGTTCATGCTGCTTTCTCCTATTTTTCTGCAAAACCATCAGCTCAGACTTCTCCAGCAATAGAATTACTGGGAAGAGGTCCCTTCCTGCCTGTACCCAGGGGTTTCCCAGCTATGGGGAAGTGCCTAGCAAGGGGTTCCTCCTCCAAATGCATTTCCAGAATTCCCATTATTCAGAGCAGGAACAATATTCTTCCATTCTGACTTTTGGTTGGCAGCTGATAGCAGCACCGAATACTTATTAATAGATTCAGCAAAATCTTCTGTGTTCACTAATGAGAGGGGATCTCATACTGCCTCAGTGGCCCCAACTCCAAGGAGTGACAGCTGCAAGGCCACAAGACTATGTGTTCATGATGAACTTTGATCGTCAGCTACTTTAAAGGCAATTTTTCCTGACTCACTAAGTATTTGGTGAGGAGAAAATAAATTGGTTCTTGGTATACAAATTTAGAATGGCTGCAATTCTCTGAGGATTACACTAAAGATCTGTGGGATTAAATTTCTAGTGTAAGGATCTATCTTGCTATAACACTGTCCAAATGAAGTAATTCATTTTCCTGAAAAATTTTGTGTTTTGTCTGTCTTTAGATACAATGTTTTGTGGGTTGGCTACTTAAGATAAAAGAAAAGTTAACATTTTTAAAAGCAGAAACAATAGAAAAACTAGACTATGGAGCTTTTATTTATTGCTACATTTATTCAACATTCAGACTAACTTATAGATTGATTGTGGTTATATGATACATATTTCGCCACATCTCAGACTAAGTAGTTTTCAACGGAAAACTTAACATCTTTTCCTCAAACTTGTTCATGCTCCTGATTTTTCTATCTCCACTATCTCTGCCAGCCACCTAGATTCAAGCCACAGTCCTCCACAAATCCTTCCCTTTGATTGATCCCATTTCTAATTATTTTCCAAATCTGCTAGATCCTACCACTCTATGTCTCTCATATAGAATATAAGCATAATGATATCACCTAAGTCATGCCCCATTCTGATCCATTCTATAAAAAATCTTTTGATAACCTTGCTCTCATCATACAGCAGCCATTGTAATATTTTTTTTCTCATGAGGTCTCCCATCAGAAGCCACTGTAGATTTTTCCACAAAGACATCGAACAATACAACTGGCAACCGAACAAAATGTGGTCTCTTGGATCTCACTATAGTCTGATAATAAAGACAAGGGGGATTAAGCCAAAGTTTCCCCCCTCTGAGCCATCATCTTTCTTAGACTTTCAGGATAAATGTGGCCCAGCTGTCTCACTGACCTTCCAGGACACTGGTACTTCCCGCTTCCAAATGCCATGAACCAGTCCAAGAAAGCATGCTTCTCTAAATTTGCCTTTTTCCAACGTTCCTGTGGGAAGAAAGCATTTTTTTTTCCAAATCAGCCTTATATAAATAAGCTTAACTTTATTTCTCTAGGCTAAAAATGACTTTGTACAGCTAATCCTTGCATATAAAGTTGCAGGGCTGTTGGTAATTTTTTTCCAACCTGTTATTAATATCAGACACAATTGTGTTTTTGGAATGTGAACTAATAAATAAAAAGGTTTAAAAAGAATTCTGTTAAGTGGTAAATGTAAATGATAATGTAAATCAACCATGGACTTGACCTCAGAAAAGGAAGGCTATTTATAATAAGGTCTCAGGCTCCATCACAAAACTGCACTTGGTAATAAATTCAGTAAGTAACTGGCAGCTCTGCTTATTGGAGGGTACTTGGGAAGTGGAATGGATACATCTGGATGCTGTTTTTTAAAAAGTTTTACTTAAAGACAGAGAATGGACTAAATGAACTCTTAAGAGTCTGCTCAGCCCTGTAACTCCCCAATTTTAAGAAACAGCAAAGTGGTTTTAATTTGCCTTGTTTTTCTTTTGTTATACTCCTTGGAAACCAGTAACAGGAGCAACTGCCTGACAAATATAAAATAAGACTTCTATCAGAACCAGACATATTTACTTTACCATACTTTGCTGGTTTCAGATCATTTATTTTAAAGTTGGTGAATCTTACTCCAAAAACATCTCGATCTCATTTGTGCTATACCATTTTACTTTTGTAGTTAGCTTGGTTTTTCATTACCAAGGATAAGGCTGTTTAATGATATAGTTAATCTATGAATTCATACTCCTGGCATAAAAGATATTAAAATCAAAAGACAATGTATTTTGAAAGAGGTAACTTACAGGTTTAAACAATTCAGGTTCAGGAAAATATTCTGGATTCCTATGCAGCCAAAATGGAGACAACATCAACAAGTCACCGGAAGGAACAGTATAATTCTATGATGGAAAATCAGTTTCAAGTCATTTTTTGAAATCTGCTTTAAGGAGAGTTTGGGTCATTAAAAATAATGCTCCAACTATAATGTAGAGAAGACACGTTTCATAAACAATGGCGAGAAAATCTAATTCTTTCCTGGAAGGATCATTTCTATTTTCCAATGCAGGCAATGACTACATTCTAATTCTGATGATTATTACAAGTGCCTATAAATTTGGTTACACAGGGGAAAAATATTAGATAAATGGGATAAATGTGAAAATTTGAGAAACAAGCATATGTCTGCTGTGATGCAGCTTTTGAGGATTAACACTGGGGTTTGCAGCAAGGGCTTTTGATGATGCTCCGGGGCCACACTGGATCCCCAGGTGTGGAACAGGAAAATCTAACTCTGAGACAGGACACAGGCCATAGTAGCACTGAGGACAGGGGCAGTGGGTGTTCTGTTCCTAGGGGCACTCATGACAGTGTCAGGGCAGAAGCAGTGGATCCTCCCTCCCTCCCTCTCTCTCTTTTCACTCCTGAAACAATTGTTAGGGCAGAAAGATATGAAGACAACCGGTTAGGGGGATATAGGACAAGGCAAGTATTGTGTGTTTCTTTGGTTGATTCTGTGTTTGGGATCGCTGTGGCTGTGGGACTGAGGTTAAGCAGTGAGATTCCTCAAGCACGAGAGTCTGCATTATCCTTCCCCATTTATTCTATCATAGGTTTTCATGATATGTAAATTATTCTAAAACCTAAAAACTATGTCATAAAATCACCCTTATATTATTATGTTCAGGAACCACAGAACACAGGGCTC